>NC_089219.1:133967982-135344411 GCF_963924675.1 Phocoena phocoena | reverse complement strand
GCGCGTCTGGAGCCTGTGCTCCGCAGCAAGAGAGGCCGCGACAGTGAGAGGCCCGCGCACCGCGATGAAGAGTGGCCCCCGCTTGCCACAACTAGAGAAAGCCCTCGCACAGAAACGAAGACCCAACACAGCCAAAAATAAATAAATGAATAAATAAATTTATAAAAAAAAAAAAAAAAAACAAACATGGATATACATTATTGGATAAACTGAAAATTTCTACTCATACAAAACTCAAAATGCATTCTGAGCTTTGGGCTACACTGCTGTGGAAACCTTTCCCTGATCCCCTACAGCTCAGGATCTCCAGGAGGTTCGGGGTTAGAAAAGCATGAAAAGCGCTGCTCAGGTATTAGGAAGTTTTAAAGCCAAGCAAACTGATGTACTGTTACCTGAGCCTGGAAAGGAAGGCAATGCAGGCAAATGTACTTGACTGCATAACTTACATGCAACACTGATAGAGAGGGGCAAGAATGCTTCTCTCATCCAGCGAGGGGTTCCCAAAGCTGAAAATTAAATGAAAAGTTAGTGAATTAGGCGGAAGCACCCATCCCCTTCTTAGCATCAAAGCAACAACAAATTCCATATGAAACCTGAATGTGATCCTGGATAATTTTATGCTCCCACAGCTCAAATCACTTAAATTAAAAATAAACAGGGCATGACCAATTAGACACAGGATTCCTAACAGCTTGTACTGCAGCATCAAACAACAAATATACTCCTTTACAAGGATCCTTTCTCCTGCCAGGATATTGCAAGGTGTTGAAGCATAACCCTCCTAACACGGTATGGAGTCCACAGACCAAGGGAGAACCTGAACACCCCCAAACCCGAGAAGGTTTTTATGGTACGTAGAGCAATAAAGGCTATTGATATTAGGTTCTCGCAAACAAGCAGAAGGCCATTACCTGTAAAAAGAAGTTATACTTGTTCTACTTTAATATTACCAATCAGAAAAAGACTTAGATTATCGTATTCCCTACAAGAAAGTATATGGTCAGATTCAAACTGTAAAAACTGCTCACAGAGGCTGGGAAAACAGTGATTCAAAGCAGATGTAAAAATGCTCTTAGTAATTCCGAGTTAGAAAAGGAGAACTGATTCTGGAAAAACTGTCAACCTTCCACTCTTTTCCTGGAAGCTCACCTTAATAGCTGGAGGGTCTGGTAGCCCTCAGCACAGGGCAGGCCCACAAATAATAAAAGGCAAAGGCAATTATTTCAATGTGTATTTCCACAGCTCATGATCAGTTTTACAAGTAAGGATAAAGATATTCAGGAACTGAAAATATAGTATAAATGAAAATGAAATACGTAGCACTGGTCACTACCTGCTTTGCTGGGAATGGGAGAGGCAATGTTTGCTGGCCTCTCACTCTGTGTAGCTGTCACCCCCTTTCATGGAGTATGAGGCACCTGGTGCTCAGTATGAGGTGGTGGCCTCCTTAGCAAATGCTGCCTAAGTGTCGCTGAGTGTCCATGTCTCAGCTTATTCTCAGCAACCAACGTTAACAATAGTGACTCATCTTCTTTATCCATTCGAAAGAAGATGTGGTACATATATACAATGGAATATTACTCAGCCATAAAAAGTAATGTGGATGGATCTAGAGACTGTCATACAGAGTGAAGTAAATCAGGAAGAAAAAAACAAATATCGTATATTAACGCATATGTGTGGAACCTAGAAGAACGGTACAGATGAACAGGTTTGCAGGGCAGAAATAGAGACACAGATGTAGAGAACAAACGTATGGACACCAAGTGGGGAAAGCGGCGGGGGGCGGTGGTGGTGGGATAAATTGGGAGATTGGGATTGACATATATACACCGATATGTATAAAATAGATAATTAGTAAGAACCTGCTGTATAAAAAAATAAATAAAATAAAATTCAAAAATACAAAAAAAAAACCCCCCCAAAAAACCCAATAGTGACTCAGAGCCTGAAAAATTCCAGCTCCAAGGAAGTATTCTATTTAGCAAACATTTATTATGTGTAACTAGAAGTGTGGCACTTAACTGGGTACCATGAAGAATGCAGAGTGCAAACTGAAAATACAATGTGCTCTTCAAATAGCTCAGGCCTAAATAAGGACATTCCATTTATTCAAAATTAATAAAATTGTTTTATTCAAGATAAAAGTAACTTGTCTTTATATATAATTACTAAGCAACTAACTGCTCTCCTACTCATAACAGAAAAAATCTGGGCCTAGACTGCCATAAAAATAGCAAAAACATCCTATCAAATAAACTAATTTTTTAAACTGTATGAATCTTTGGATAGAATAATTTAACAACAGCTAAATTTCATGTTCCATTAACGATGTATTTCTCAAGATTCTAAACAACCTAGTCAAGAAAGGATGATGTAAGTAGCAATAAATAGAAGACCTTGGTTTCCAGTTGTTTGTGAAGAGAATCATACTCTTTGACTCTTTGGAAAAAGTGAGTTTTCCACTTTTTTAAAGTCCTCAGAACCCTGAAGGTGAAAGGAGTACAAACTCTGAACAAGTTGGAAGGATGGGTGCCAATGGCAAAGACTCCGAGTGGAAACAAGAAGGATGCCTTCTGTTGAGCCTGTTCTGGAGGTTTTGAGGATACCCCAGAAAGCATTCTTCTTGTATACACGGGACCCCTAACTGACAAGGAGAGTCCTGCTGGTCCTACCTTTTGGCATTATCGAGAAGAATGAGCATACTAGCGCCTTCATCGTCTTGAAAACTCTCGTAGTGATGGCGGTCAGCATTGCCAATCAGGTAATCAAAGACAGCTGTATCAATGATGTCCAAGAGGCGAGGGCCGGAGTCATAAGGGGACGTTTTCTTCACAGCGTCACAGTAGCTCTCATCATACTCCCACCTGGAGGGAAGCAGCAGCACCAGGGTCGTTCACTGAGTGCCAGCACCACATGTAACATTGTTTAAAACACAGAGAAGAGAGAGTCCCTGACTAGCAGGTTTTCCCCTGAACACCCCACAGTCCTTTTTAGTCTTGGACAGAACCCTGGCTCCTACACAGGGTTGGCACCTGTCCAGGCACAGGAGAGAATGAAGTAGTGTCTCAAAGGAGCATTTACCTGGCTAATTTGCCCTCTCGGTAAGTCCTGCCCCATGGGTGTCGGTGTTTCTGTAGAGGCCACACATCTGGAAGCCAAAGCGTGACAGACCCCTCCATCGTGTCTCCATCAGCACAGGCTGGCTCTGTTTCTCGGCAATAATAACACTTCCCATAGAAACAAGTATTATTTCCTAAAGGAGAGAATGGAACCATATACACTTACAGAAAAAGGATAACTCCAAATTCTCCCCAAACAATGAAGAGAGCAGCTCTATGTGAAAACAAAGATCCTGAGCTTATTTTTAAATCTTTATTTATTTTCTGTATAGGAAATAAAAGCACATGGTGTAAAAAAAATTCAAAAGGTACAAAAGGATATATATACAAAAAAGTTAAGTCTCCCTTTCCCTCTCTGTCCCTTCTACCCAATCTCTCCCAGAAGTCAACTACTGTCACAAGGATCTTTCTGAATTCACTTTAAGTTATGTCCTCTTCTCCTTCAGCAGGACTGACATTTTGGCCAGAATGCCCAGGGGAGGGAGAGAGGGCATGTACGAGGCCAAGCCATGGACCAGGACTTTGGTTACATGCGGAGTGGGGAGTAGGGTCTACAGCAAATGAGTAAACAGACTGAGGATAGTGGGAACCAGGTTTCTCATAGATGGAGAAGGGAGTTTAACATATAAAAAGAGAGAAGGCCAGAGTAAATCCTGCAGTGTTGAATTAGAACTGGAGATATTGATTTGAATTGATGGTTTTAAAACACAGAGATATAAAAGAAAGTACAAATGTTTGTGTGTGTATATGTATGCATATATATACATACGCATGTATATATATATATATATATATATATATACATATTTTGCCCCTTTAGAAAACCTGGAAACAATAACACTCAGGTAGTAATGAACACACTCACATATCAGTTTCTAAATATCATTTTAATACTATATTAAAAGGAACCAGAGCTCCCTGGAGAAACAGATGACCCCTAGGGCAGGGGCAGGGAAAGTACAAGATGAGCCTGGGTCATACTGCTATGCCAGCTGTAAGGAGGCACTCAGAATGACGGGGACATTCCAAATAACACAAGAGACAGTTTGTAGGGGTTCCCACTGGCCAAATCTGGGACAGTTTGAGCATCAAAATAAATAATAATAGTAACAAATTGTAACTGAGTAAATTAAGAGTCTACGTGTTCATAGTGATATAAATAAATAAGTAAACAAAAGTGGGGCAGGGCGACGGGAGCTCTACTCATCAAAAGAATGGCAACCAGTAAGTCTAGAAGAAATGACAGAATTAGCAAATCACCATTTGGCAACTATCACATTAGTAACTGATTCGGGTAAGAATTATCAATGAACTCTAAAACTGGTGGGCAAAAGTTTCATGAGGATAGAATATTTATATAGTTTTGAGTTTCTCCCTACAAAGTACTCAGTAATTATTTATTAGTAAGTATAAAATACTGGAGAAACCTTGCAGACACTCACCATCTTAATCATGCAACTGAATGCAATATTCTAGATTGAATCCTGGATGTACATAGGCCATTACATGGACAAATGGCAAAATCTGAATAGGATCTATGAATTAGATAGCAATATTGGATCAAAGTTCATCTCTTCATTTTGATGGTTGAATGTTGTTGTGTAGGAGAGTGTGCTGGTAGTTGGGATATACTCACTGAAGTCTTAAGGGAGCATATAATGCTGTAATGGATATTCATGTCTGCAACCTGTTCTCAAATGATTCAGAAGTATTAACAATTGAGGAATCTGGGGGATTCTGGATCATTTCTGCAACTTTTATGTAAATATAAAATTATTTCAAAATAAAAAGTTAAGTAAAGTAATGCTTTCTTTGCTCTCTACCTCTACAAAATAATAGCCATCAAATGAGCTAATTCCCTACACCCAGAAAACCTCACATGCTCCTTTAATTATTGTTTATGTTCTCATGTATATGTGTCCTTGAAGAGACAAACAGCACTCAAACTTTTTAGTATTTCCAACCTCTGGCATAGTACACACTAAATAGAAACTAATCCACTATATACCCACCCACAAAGCTGATTCTATCACTCTCCATTACTTTACAAACTTTTCTAGGTAAAGAAGATTTGAACACTAATTGAAAGATATACCACATTTATTTTTTAATTATAAAAATATAAACTTGTAAGTTTAACTTGATCCATCAGAAATACCAAAGGATCTTTTAGAGGGTAACTAGGTATGACAATTTTAAAGGTCATAAGAAAAAATAACTAAGAACTGCTAGAAAATTGTTAAAATAACTGCAAAGAGAGGGGACTAGACCTACCAGATATCAAAACATAGTATAATGCCTCAGTAATTAAAACATTATAGGGGACTTCCCTGGTGGTCCAGTAGGTAAGACTCCACACTCCCAATGCAGGGGCCGCGGGTTCAATCCCTGGTCAGGGAAATAGATCCCACACGCATGCCGCAGCTAAGAGTCCGCATGCCGCAACTGAGAGTCTGCATGCCGCCAGAAAGATCCTGAGTGCCGCAATGAAGACCCAGAGCAGCCAAAATAAATAAATAAAATAAATATTAAACAACAACAACAACATTATAGACCAGCTCATAAACAGAGTTAATGTCCAATGGAGCAGAACAGAAAGTCCAGAAACTAAAGCTAAATAAAGAAACTAAATAAAGAAAATTTACTACAGGGAAAAACAAGAGACTCTTTAACAAATGCTATTGGGACAACTGATAGCCATCTGGGAAAAAACAACAACAACAGTGGAGCCATACTTCATTACATATACCAGGATAAATTCCAACAATATCAAAAACTTAAATGCAAAAAATAAAACTATAAAGGTACTAAAAGAAAAAAAAAAAGCAGAATTCCTCCATAATGTTGGAGTGAGCAAGGCTAACTATGATTCAAAATCAGAAAATCTATCAGAAAAGATGAACTGATTACATTAAAAACAAAAAGTTTCTGTAAGGCAAACACCCCCCCCCCAAAATAACAAAACAAAAAACTATAAGCAAAGTCAAAAGAAATTTAAAAATTGGGGAAAATATTTATATCTCATATCACAAAGGGCTATTATCCTTCTTATGTATGAGCTCCTGTAAATTGATAGGACCAATGACAAAGCTAAAAATGAGCAAAGGGGTGGTGCAGTGGTTAAGAATCCGCCTGCCAATGCAGGGGACATGGGTTCGAGCCCTGGTCCGGGAAGATCCCATATCCCGTGCAGCAACTAAGCCCATGCGCCACAACTACTGAGCCGGCGCTCTAGAGCCCATGCTCCATAACAAGAGAAGCCGCCGCAATGAGAAGCCTGCGCACCGCAACAAAGAGTGGTCCTCGCTCGCTGCAGCTAGGGAAAGCCCGCTTGCAGCAACAAAGACCCAACGCAGCCAAAAATAAATAAATAAATACGTAAATTTATTTTAAAAAATGAGCAAAGGATATGCAAAGACAAAATACAAATGGCTCTTAAACAAATAAAAAGATGCTACATGTGAAACAAACAAAACCCAAAGTTTGATAATACACTGTTGTTGAGGCTAGCGGGGAAGAGGCATTCTCATACACCACTGCTGAGAATGTAAACTGATTAAACACCTATGTAAAAATGTATGTGCCCTTTGACCCAGCACTTCCACTTCTGGATATATTTGATCATGTATGAAATAAAATATGTACAGGGTAATTTTGGGCAACAGTGGTTGTAAAAACAAAATACTGGAACTTTTATGTCCAACAAGGGCCTGGTTAAATGAATTATGGTAGATCCATACAATGGAGCATGATGTCCTTTTGATATTTTTTAAAAATTGTGAGCTGTGGGAATGTATTACTGATTCAAAAAACAGAAAAACAAAACAAAACATTGCTTGGTGTAGGAAACCTGTTGCCTATGTGACAAAATCCAAACTTCTGAGTTTGGTAAATAAGACCCTTTATAACCAAATGGAGTCAGGTGTACTGGCTAAAAGTGCAATCTAAGGTCAGGTTTGTGGGATCAAAATATAAACTCTAAATAGTCATTAGACTGCAAGACATTGGGCATGTAATTTCACCTATCTAAGCTCCCTCTGTAAAACGGAGATAATGTAACAGTTCTTCCCTCCTTGGGTTGTGAAGAGTGAAAGAGACAATCCCCAGTAATGCTCAGCACGGTGCCTGACACATTGTCAGAGACCAATCAATGCCAGCTATTTATTAGGAATAATCTGGTTCCAATCTACCTTTCCAGACCTCAATATTCCAGTTTTAGAGCCATGAACCTGAGGCTCCGAATCTTTCACTATTTCCTGAATGCACCAAACTTTTAAAACTGGTTTTCTGATGACCTCGATCTCCATGCTCTCCTTGGATGAACTACCACCTATGATAATAAAATCTACAGCTCCAGCCCACACTTCTCGCCTAAGCTACAGATTTTAGCTCCTAAGTAACTAGTCAACATTTACTCCTGGATGTTCCTGTCAAGGTGAGATTCTGCACCCAATTTCACTGTGTGTGGGTTTTCCCCCACCACCAAGCAATTCTTGGACACCAGCTGGGTGTCCTACAATTTAACTTAATTCTGACACTATCTACCCGGAGATAGCATCAGACTCCACAGGTTAAGGGCTCAGTCCCGTAGGACTGCCCTCCACTTCAGATGGCAATTGCAAGTCCAGGTTGTCACCTGTGCTTCTGACCAGCTGGCTATAAATTAGAGGTCCCTATGAGCCCCTGTTTGGGTTCGATTAATTTGCTAGGGTAAAGAATATACAACAGGGAGAGGACAGTCTCTTCAATAAATGGTGTTGGGAAAACTGGGCAGTCACATGCAAAGGAACGAAACTGGACAACTATTTTATAACATATGCAAAAATTAACTCAAAATGGATTAAAGACTTGAACTTAAGACCTGACACCATAAAACTCCTAGAAAAAAACATATGCGGTGAGTTCCTTGACATTGGTCTTGGCAATTATATTTTGGATTTGACACCAAAAGCAAAGGCAACAAAAGCAAAAATAAACAAGTGGGACTACATCAAACCAAAAAGCTTCTGCAAAGCAAAGGAAACCATCAACAAAACAAGAAGACAACCTACTGAATGGGAGAAAATATTTGCAAATCATATATCTGATAAGTGGTTCGTATCCAAAATATATAAAGAACTCATACAACTCAATAGCAAAAAAATAATCCAATTAAAAAATAAGCAGAAGATCTGAATAGACATTTTTCCAAAGAAGACATACAAGTGGCCAACAGATACATGAAAAGGTGCTCAACATCACTAATCACAAGGGAAATGCAAATCAAACCACAATAAGACATCACCTCATACCTGTTAGAATGGCTATCATCAAAGACAAGAAATAACCAGTGTTGGTACGGCTGTGGAGAAAAGGGAACCCTTGTGCATCACTGGTGGGAACGTAAATTGGTGCAGGCGCTGTGGAAAACAGTATGGAGGTTCCTCAAAAAATTAAAAATAGAACTGCCATATGATCCAGCAATTTTACTTCTAGGTATTTAACTGAAGAGAGAACAAAAACACTAATTCAAAAAGATATCTGCACCCCCACATTCACTGCAGTACTATTTACAATATCCAAGGTATGGAAACAACCTAAGTACTCATCAACGTATGAATGGATAAAGAAAAAAAATGTGGTATATATACAATGGAATATTACTCGGCCATAAAAAAGAATAAAACCTTGTCATTTGCAATAACACTGATGGCCCTTGAGGGCATTACACTAAGTGAAATAAGTCAGAGAAAGATAAATACTGTATGATCTCACTTACAGAATCTAAAACAAAATGAAACAAAACAAACCCAAGCTCACAGATACTGAGAACAGATGGGTGGCTGCCAGAGGCTGGGGGGTCGGGGGGTGGGAGACATGGGTGAAGGGAATCAAAAGGTACAGACGACCAGTTATAAAATAAGTCATCAGGATGGTGACTATGGTAAATAATACTGTACTGCATATTTGAAAGCTGCTAAGTGAACAGATCTCAAAAGTTCTCTTCACAAGAAAAAAAAAATTCTGTACCTATATGTGGTGATGTTTGTTAACTAGACTTATTGTGGTGATCATTTCACAATATGTGCAAATACTGAATCATTATGCTGTACATCTGAAACTAACATAATGTACAATTATACCTCAAAAAAAAATTTGCTAGGGCGGCTCACAGGTCTTAGGAAACCAGTTTACTCCCTAGATTACTGGTTTATTACAAAGGATATCAATCAAGAGCCGATGAAGAGATACATAGGTCGAGGTCCTGTTCAAAGAAGCTTCTGTCTTTGTGGAGTTTGGGGCCTGGCATGGTGGCACACGGAAACTTTTGGTTCACCAACCTGTAAAGTTCCCCGAACCCCGTACTGTTGGAATTTTTATAGAGGCTTCCTTATGTAGGCAAGATCAATTAGTAACTCCAGCCATGATCAGTTATTTCCAGCTCCTCTCCACTCCCTGGAGAAAGGGCAAGGGTGCGGGGCTGAAAATTCCAAGCTTCTAATTACGGCTTGGTCTTTCTGGTGGACAGCCTCCATCCAGGAGGCATCCAGGAACCAACCCAGAATCACCTCAATAGAATAAGATATGCTCCTAGTGTTCCTACCACTTAGGAATTTACAAGGGTTTTAGGAGCTGTGTGTCAGGAACTGGGGACAGAAACCAATATATCTATTTCTTATTATTTTACACAAGGAAACAAAATATCCAAAATTAAATTCATTATCTTCCTCTGCTCCATCTCCCTAATTCTGCTCCTTTCTATATATTCCTAAGATAGCTAACAGCTTCATTATACACTTAGTCATCCAATCCAGAAATTTAGGAGTCATTTTTAACTTCTTCCTCTCTCTCAATTGTCTCACTCAGCCCAAATGTTCACCAAATTCCTTCCATTCCAGTTCTTGAGTATCCCCTAGATGTCCAGGTTTTAGTTTGGACTCACTGCATGTGCATTTACTACAACAGCCCCCAAGGGCTCTCATCTCAGCTTGCCCTTCCCAATTCATCCTCCACAATGCTGCTACAATTAGTTTTCTAAAACTCAAATCTGATCTTTCCACATTCAAAGTCTTTTCCATGGCCTCCCAGTGCCTAAGGAGAAAATCTTTACTTCAGCTCAACTACACAGTCTCCTGAGCTTGCCATGCTCTTCTCTCATTTCTTGTCGCTGTTGTCTCTGCTCTGTCCTCCACCTAGAACAGGGTTAACTCAGGGAGCCTGTGAACTGGACGGAAACAAAATTACATTTTTATTTTCACTAACTTCTACCTGAAACTTAGCATTTCCTTCAGTTACGATGGTAGGCAGCAAACCATAGTATTAGCGTTACCTGTGACTTTCTCAACAGAAGAAATCAATAAATTTTTCATATCATATTAGCATTGTTGCAGATACTTCAAAGTATCATTTATATTTATGGTCCGAAATTATGGTAGTTACTAGATCACTCTAAATCTTGTTAATGTGTAAATAACGAAGCACATGTTACTCTATCACAAATTAGCTTTTTGTAATTTTAGGTTAAAAAATATATACTTCAATATTATTAGTTTTGTTTATAAGTCTACGTATTTTAATTTATGTATTTAAAAACATTATTTTGAGAAAGGATCCAGAAACTTCTCTAGACTGCCAAAGGAGTCACTTGCACAAAAAAAGGTTAAGAGTCCTTTTCCAAACCTAGGGTGTTCTTTCCCACTGTATCTTCCTGCAGGATTGCTATTCTCCCTTTAAGACTTGGTTGAAACTATCACCCCAGCCCTAACTTCTAGACCCCCTCCTCTTCCCCTCCACATTCCCACAGGCCCTCTGTATATGTGTGGCTCCCCCATTAGATAAAGCTCCTTGAAGGCAGGAAGGTGTCATTCATTTTTGTATATTCAACACCTAGTTCAGAGCCTGCCACACAGAGTGAAACAAAATTTTGTTCAATAAATAAATGAATGAATATACAAGAATATACGCAGATCAAATATTTTAGTCTCAAAATCTGGGTTTGAATCCTGGCTAACAATTAGCAGCTTTGTGAATTTGGGAACGTCATTTAACTCTTTTAAACCTCTTTCTCAGGTCTGAAATGTGGATAAATCTTCCCTACTTATTGCACTCTTGTCAAGAGGATTAAATAAGGTAACTGTGTGAAAGTGCTTTGTCAAGTTGCAAGGGCTATACAAAATTTAGCTATCATTATACCAAGTTATCTAGTAATACATTTTAAAAATTGTGCTAAGGTCAGTCCATCATTTAAAACCCATCTCCAGCCAATCCCTCTACCTGCCTGCTATGGACTGAATGTTCATGACCCCCCTAGAATTCACACGGTGAAGCCCCAGTGCGGTGGTATTTGGAGGTGGGATTTTAGGGAGGAGTCCTCATGATGGGATTAGTGCCTTTATAAGAGACATGATAGAGATGATTCCTCTTTCATTCTTTCTCTGCAATGTGAGGATGGATACAGGAAGAAGACTGCTGCCTGTGAATCACAAAGAGGGCTTTCACCAGAACCCAACCATGGTGGCACCCTGATCTTGGATTTCTAGTAACCAGAACTGTGAAAAATAAATCCCTATTGTTTAAGCCACACAGTCCATGATATCTTGTTATAGCAGCCAAACTAAGACACTGCCCTATGCTGTGGAGTGTATCTAGAAGCTTTTCTCTAAATGTACCAGTGCTTTGTACTTTCAGGTCTTTGTGCCCTCATTTCCATTATACTTCCTGTTATTGTGCCCAATGCCCTTCCCTCTTTGCAGCCTGGGTAGCGTCTATGGATTCTTCAATACTCAGCCCAAGTGTTAATAACCTCCTTACAAACCTTTTTCTGGCCTCTCCCTTCCCCTGCACCTTGCACAATATAGGAGAGTTAACCTTCTCTGAGTCTCTAGACAGCAGGCCTATTCTTCCCATCCATCAGGAATGCATGTTTGCCTAAGCATAAAATTGGACAAGCAGAAGTGATTAGAAAATATATGAAACAAATCAGTGACAGTGTATGCTTTTGGTTATTTGCAAGAACAGCAGAGCCCTAGCCTGATAAGTTTAAATTCTGAATGATGAATCTGTCAAAAGTGCTTTAAATATTCAGTTTCACCTCATTATAAATGTAAATCCATTCACTCTAGCAAAGCAAGTTGAAGTTCATCTTGCAATGTCTATTTCAACAGTCATATCAACGCAGAGTACTGTGTCATTGAAAATGGCACCCTGAGGAGGCTCAGACAAGAGACCACAGCACCTCTGAATTCCTCCCATTCTTACTATGTCTGCAAGGAGAACAGGAGTGAGAATTCTAGCCCAGACCCCTTACCTCAGAGTGTGACAACGGAGAACAGAGGCCAGAGGGATGGCAGTCAATTCCACACACAAAGAGTTACATAAGCTAACCTTTGCAGAGTAGGAGGAGGCAGTGGTGATCTTCCAGGCCCAAGGGCAACCCTACAAGGGAATTTCTGACCCTCTTATAGAGTTGCCTTAAGGTTTGCTCAATTCTCAGGAGATAGGAAACAGTTCCCAAGAAAGTACAGGAGTATGAAAAAGACCACCAAGGCAATGATACACAGACAGTAACTGATTCAGACCAAATTTTGAGTTTGAGATTTAGTTTAAGATCAAGCAGAAGGAAATTAAGTTATCCCCTAATTACACTGTCGTAAATGATCTCACTTCCTATCAGAGACACACAAAGCGTGCATTAGGGAAAACTTTCAATTTCCTGCCATCCACCTTTAGATCTATTTCCCCCAGTACTCTGAGAACAAGTTGCCTGATTTGCTTTTGTAGTCCCTTGAGTTCTTCAGTTCCTAAAAGTCATGAGCCAGCTTGCTCAATGATGCCCCATTTAATTTATTAACTATTCCCTTACCTAAACGTCCTCTATAACCTCCTTACCTACAGTTAGGAAGGTGCTCAAGAGCTGCTCCGTGGCAACAGGCTTGATCTCTGTCCGCAGATTAACAAATCTGCCAACCACCAAGGGGGCTCGGCGGAAACCCAGAATCCTGGTTTGGAAGGTTGAACAGAAGAGAAAAATCTTTGGGGATATATTTTAAACAGTAATCTTTTTTTTTTTTTTTTTTGTGGCTGCATTGTGCAGCTTGCGGGATATTAGTTCCCCAACCAGGGATCGAACTGGGCCCCTGGCAGGGAGAGCGCAGAGTCCTAAACACTAACCACAGGACTGCCGGGGAATTCCCTAAACAGTAGTCTTAAATATCATGGTTAATCGTGTTAGGTGTGTAAAGGTATTGCTGACTGCTGGTAAGTATTTTTTAGAGGTACATATATTTGTGAATTTAATATCAAGATGTAAATAATTTATGTAAGACAAATCTAGCAAAATGTGAGCAATTGTTAAACCTAGGGAGTGGGTATATGGGTTCACTATACTATTCTTTCTACGTCTGTTAGAAATTTTTCATAACAAAATTTTAAAATTTAACGAAGCATTAAAAATAATTGGGCCTAAACCCATACAGGGCTTCAAACCTTTACATAAAACATTGACAGAAAACTACACAGATTAATTTAAAAGGATAAACTCACAGGACAACTTAAATATAGATACATTTGAAGATACTTCTAATGGTCTAAAAGTGCAACCTTATCGTTGAGCACCATCATTTTTTTAAAGAAAGGAAATTTTCTGGCTAAAAAATACATACTCGCTGAAGAAAAGCTGGAGGGGCAGGATTTGGAACACACAGAAAATTTATGGGAGAAAATTAAAATCATCCATAATTCCACAACCGAGAAGTAACTACTGCCATTTCGGCATAAGACCATTTTTTCCTTCACATGTATATATAAACACATACTCACTCTTGTGTATATATACACAATTGAGATTATGCTATATGCACTTCTGTCTCCTGCTTTTCACTCATCATTGTATCATGAGCCTTTTCTCATGTTATTAGAAAAGCCTTTAAAAATGTGCACATGGGGCATATGTATATGTATAACTGATTCACTTTGTTATAAAGCAGAAAGTAACACACCATTGTAAAGCAATTATACTCCAACAAAGATGTTAAAAAAAAAATGACTGTGCAATAAATAATCTATTGTTCAGGGCTGCTGACTGACTCTGTCCTAAACTCATTTTCAGAAAAGCCACAAAAGCAAGGAGATCAATAGATGTCAAAATAACATAAAAAATGAGAGAACTTCCTGAGGCCAGAGGAGCCGGTTAAATCCTAATGTAATGGAGAAATAGCAACCCAGAGCAGAAAAGTATAAGGTGGGAAAGAAAGTGAGGAAGTATTTTTTCTCCCCATTGACTGTTGTCAGGCCTTCAAAGAACAGCAGCCACTTAGTGCTGGGAAGCCGTGTCCAGTGGCACCTGAGCTTGGATGGGGCAGTTAATAAAAGGGGTAGGGGGACTGGCCACAGAATATCTTTCAGACTTTGAGGGAGGGAAGGGCTTTAAAATACAAGACCCCCAAAGCACAGGTGATAAATTGAAACGTTACAGGGACTTCCCTGGCAGTCAGTGGTTAATACTCGGTGCTTCCACTGCAAGGGGCACAGGTCAGATCCCTGGTCACGGAACTAGGATCCCGCATGCTGTGTGGCGAGGCCACAAAAATAAATAAATAATTAGAAACATGATTATATTTAATTAACATCAAAAGTAATTTCCATACAAAGACCACTTCACTCTAAGTTAACAGGTGTTGTGCTGTGAAAAGGAGGTACTAATCTCTACCCATAATTGGGGGAATATAAAATAACAATGAGATACCACTTTACATATATTAACTAAAATTAGTATGTTGGATAATATAAAATATTGGTATGGATATGGGAAAAGGATCTTCATGAACTGGTGTCCATCAACAGAGAAACAGGAAGGGGTTTAGGGATGAAAAAATAAGGAAACAAACAAGGTCTTGGAAAGACTGATTCTAACGTGCAATTAAGTGACGAGTAGGATTTACCCAACTCTTTCCCACTAGGCCTTAGAAGAGGCAGTGAAAATTCACGGTATTGTGAACAAACATGTATTTAATTCTTCCCTTTCATTAGATGTTTAGATTGCTTCCATATTTTCACTACTGAAAATGCTACTAGCTAAGATCTTGGTGTATGTATCTTTGAATTTCTGATTCTCTAGAGTACTTCCTAGAAATATCTGGGATGTTTGTATAAAAAGGTAGTTACTCATTCAAAGGGTATGAACATTAAGGTTTTTGATACATAATGCCGGAGTTTTTAGAACCAATTAACAATGACACAAGCAGTATACGAATGTCAATGTATTCCTGCCAATAAAGTATTATCTTTTTTCTAATCTTCGCTATTTTCAGTAGGAGAAAATAGTATCCCATTGTTTCAACTGGATTTTTTTTTTTTTTTTTGGCCTCGCTGCATGGCTTGTGGGATCTTAGTTCCCTGACCAGGGATTGAACCCTGGCCCACAGCAGTGAAAGTGCAGAGTCCTAACCACTGGACCACAAGGGAATTCCCTGGATTTTATTTTATTACTGGTGAAGATGAACTCCCTCTGTCATATTTATTAGCAATCAATAATTTCTATTCAACCAACTGTGTTCTTAGACCATTTTCTACTAGCGTTTTAGAGCATGTATAAGATTTTCTAAACATTTATATATTAAGGCTATTAATGCTTAGATTATATTAGATTCAAGTATTTTCCTCCTAAGTTTGTTTGCTTTTAAATTTTGTTTGATGTTTCTTGACATATGAGTTAATTTTTTTTTTAAATTTAGTTGAATCTATTGAGTTTTTTCTTTGTGATTTTTAAATTATTGCTTTTATGCTTAGAAAATCCTTCCTAATCCAGAAAAAAGACAAAAATTCACCTTTATTTACTTCTGGTTTCCTTATAGATTCATTTTTAAAATATTGTGAATAATTTATTTTAAAGTCTACCAATATGCCCTAATTAAAGAGCTGATCAGAGTAGCAACTGGGATACTAGACAATTCAGTTACAAGGATCCTGACTAGTAACTTGCTACCAAAGTATTAATTTTCCTAGTTAACTTATATATTTGGAATTCACATCTATTTTCCTCTTAGAATTATCCTGGTTATTGAAGCTGTGCATATTTTATATGAAGGACAATAAAATTCACATATATGTCATGCTACATGTTTTTAGCATATGAGGATAAGTGAGTATTACTCAAAACAAAACAAAAATCAGGACTGCCAGGCCCAATTAATGACCAGTTCAATTTAGGGACTTGAATTCAAACTCTGGTTTTCTTCCTGCCATTTTATTTACCAAGAACATCTTCACTCATGCTAATGAGAGAGGGCATAACAGAATGAAATGACCTAAAAAAGCCTGGAGTTAAGACATTTACTTTGGTATTCCTAGTACCACCCAAATAATAAGGAACTCACACAAATTTAATGGAATTAATCAGTTATCTAAAGTAGGTAACAAGTTAAAGTTATTAGATTTCGTTTTTTTTTTATTACATTCCTTTGAAAGGCATCCACAAGTCCTCTCCAGGATATTCCTAAAAGGAAACAAAACGAATGTAACCCACTGTGATTACACATACCTGTCCAAATGAAAGGCTGCTACCTCTGCATTGTGTCTATCATAACCAGCATAAGGTTCCCCTTCTACCACATAGTCTCGGTTATACCTGCAGAGTGAATAGGAAGCACAGATATAGACATGAATTACATCAGTACCAGAGGCGACAGCACAAGAGGCAGAATAGAAATTTGCAAGCCTGATTTTGCTCTAGAAAACTTCTCTGTCAATCCTGAGAACAGTCACGGATTAGCATAGATCACTGGTTGACGTGGTGAAGATGAAGTGGAGAAGAAAACTAGAATTATACATCTACCTCTGCAATCATTATATGAATAAAACACAGATGTTATTTTTACCCCTCTAAAAGACTTTCAATGTAGCTTAAGTAAAACTATAAGGTACTTTTCTGGAAGGTGAGGACCATCTTTGTATCTTCAGCACAGTGTTAAGCCTATAGTTCATGCTTAATAAATGTCTACTGAAATGTTTATTAGACTAAGCTGAAGTAAAAGGAAAATATGGCAAGGCTTACCAGAATGGCTATAGCAAGGCTAATTAGAGAAGTTTAAATTTCATGGGGAAAAAAATGGTCCGGATATGCCTCTGTTTTTGTTAACAAGGAGGCAAAGGTACATTTGCCTTCCCTGTTAATGGGAAGAACTAGACACAATTCACCTATGACCTCTACTGTTCGCTTGCATTTCCTCAACCAAAAGGAGACGTATCAGGCTTTACAAGACAGAAATAAGTTGAGAATGATGTGAAGAGGAGGCACTCCACTAAGGACACTTGGATCTCCAATGCTGAAAAGGCCATGGGGAATTTGGAAACGGTACTGTACAAGGCAGTGACCTTCAACATAAATGACCACAGAGTACAAAGTAAAACCATGTCCACCAAACACATTTTCAAATCAAAGTGATGAAACATTTATGTTAGAAGACAGACACGCAAAACCACCTGGTTGGACACCAGTTTCTTCCTAGCATGGTCAATATACTCAAACATATTTTTTTGTTTCTAGTGTCAAAGCATCATTTAGGCTGCCAAGGATTACACCTGTTACCTCCAAATTAAAAATCTCAGTTTTTAAACAGGACTGCAGCAAAAGCTGACACTATTCAAGCACTTCTCTCTCCACTACAGCTGCAGGCTGTCCATAAAGCTGGGCGACAGTCCTTGAATACCTTATTTCTCAGGACTCCAGAGGAGCCACAGGAAGATTTGTGGTGCTGTGCTGTCCACTCCTTTCAGTGAAACATTAGAGAACTTTCCAGTACATGGAAAGGCTGCTTGTAGTGAAATGTAAAACCCTAGAAGAATCCAGGAACTTTGCGAGTAGGCTGGAGAAACAGGGAGGGAAGGAAAAGGGAAAGGAAGAAAAATCAAAATGAAAGAACTGCATTGGAGTCCGAAGGTCTGAATCCTTAGTTCATGCTTTGGTTATGAGAAATATGGAAAGTCAGAACCCTGGATCTCATTTTCCCCAGCTGTAAAATGAGTAGTTGGACTAGTTGATCTCCAAGGTCCCTTTCAGCACTTCCTAAGATCAGTCACTGACTTCTACCCACCCCCAGGCCCTTGCCATCTTGTTCCTTTCCCACCATAACTGCAGTTTTTGCCTGTGAAAATCAATTTACTTCCAGAAAGGATACAGCTATTGGGTTGGCCAAAAGGTTCGTTCAGTTAGTGAACACGTTGTTCAATAAAGATCTTCGTGAAAGTGAAAAATGTCTTTTTTTACTTAAAGCCCCATTAACGTTTTGGCCAACCCAATATACTGAAAAAAAATCACTTTTATAATAATGTAGTAAGGAAAAATGTGCAAATAAAGGCATCACTGTATTCCTATATATTTCATGTACTATACAAATCTTCCATCTCTGGCAGGAGGACATGGACAACCAGGCTCCAGAAATGCTGAACCACAAGTGGCTGTTAGAGAAAGGTGCACGTCTCGACTTAGCAGAAAGGTCTTAGATCCTCCTCTCAACAAAGCAATCCATCTTAAGTCACTGACAGAGCAGCAAAATTCATAGAGTAACTGCCAATAAATCACTCCTATCCTTCTGGTGAAGGACATCAGAATGTGACCAAGAACATTAATTTGCACCTACACTAGGACTAAATAGTCTCAGAGGCCTGCAGGGTCAGAATAGCAATTTGCTGGGTGTTTGGGGGCTGGAGTCAATTTCTACAAGCACTTAAATGTGCAACCACTTTCCCCACCCCGGGAGAATGCCAGGTGTAATCAGCCCAGGTCAGGGTGTGCAGTGACTAGAGCGCTATCACCTACTGCAGGTGCCCGACACCTTGCGGGAGGTGGGGCAGGAGCATCTCTGGAGCTGGGCATAGACAAGGGCTCTTCAGAAGGTGAGGGGGGAGGAAGGGGCCGCACTGACAAGAATAAAGAGCTGGGTGTAGAGAGGAGGACCAGGCTGTGAGGGGCTGGCCACTAGGCTGTGCAGGCTGGGTTTTGTCTGGTGAGCAATGGGAATCCCTGGACGTTTTAAAGTTGCGGAGCACAGTGATTATATGGGTATTTGGGAGAAGAATGAAAGTGGATTTCAGGATGGTCTGGAAGAGGAAAGTAATGGGAAGGCTGCAGTGGTAGTAAGAGACATGAGATAAAGCAACAGTGACTAAGGTTAGCTTATGCATTTATCTGCTGCCACGTCCACTAGTCACCAGTCTGGCCTCTTCCTCCCTCCAGTTATGCTTTGTCTGAATACCCCAGTCCTATCTGCAAAGCACCTGGACTAATACTAATGTTGCACACCATCAGTAATATCTGCCTTCTAACACTTCCTGCTGTCCCATCTCACCTTCAATTCTTAGTGTACAAATAGTGGGTGTGGAGAGGGTATCCTTTTATTTAAACACAAAATGCCTGCAACTCATCTCTTTTTACATGAATTTAATTTTTGTTTTTAGTCTGTCTTCTTTCCATCATTCTGCTTATGCTGCGATCTCTCAGGCTACAAATCAAGAGGTCAAAGATCATATTTCAAAAGGAAAGTAGCAAATTTTTGATGATGAGTGATCCATGTCATCTCTCTTACAGGAAGGCAAACAAATTTAAGAGAATCACACATGTGTGGCAGAACACAAGCTGCTCACACTCTGACATCTCCATTAGTTACTGCAGGGTGATCTTGTCAAGTTATTCTTTCTCAAGTTATTCTAAGTCTCAGTTTCTTACTCTGGAAATAAGAACTGTAACTGCCCACAGTTGTGACAAAGGTTAAAAGCATTAACAGATACAAAAGTACTTAGTGTAATGCCTGGCAAATGGTGTGCATGCAACAAATATTAGATCCAAGTCCCACATAACTATGCTTTTTCCTCATTACCTGCCAATCAGACTTTCTATTCTCCAAAAGTCTACTGCATTTTAAAACTTTCCTAATTTCCACATCTTCCACACACCATACTGCCCAGTTCCAGGCAAATGCAGATCCCTTCCATTTCTGGAATTCCAATAATATTAGCTCTCTGCTTGCCTATTATCTACTGATATTTGAGCCATGAAGGGAGCTAAGCCAACTACTCTGGTCACAGTTGGTTTTTGCACCCCTTCACCCCATATTTCTTCTCCCACTCCAGCAAGAGCCCCAAAGTCATGTGTTACAATTTTCTCAAAAGCTCTACTGAGGAATGAAAAAAATGTTTAGTACACAGAAAATTTTCGACATTACAAATTTTGAGAAAATCCACTAGTAACTAATACCTGTCAAAAGAATATAAATCACCATCATGTTAACCTATTTCAAATTCATATACAAACAGAAAACTTTAAAAAAACTAATTATACTATAGAATGGCCACACGAATTATCTCTGTAGATCCTTAAAAAAGTCCAAAGGGATCACTGTCTAACAACATATGATCCAGCCCTCTCTAGTTCAAATTTGGACTGAGGCAACTAAAATGGCCCAGTTCTCTGCTTAAAACAGGTAAAAGAAACAACAACGAGATATCACTACACACATATTAGAATGACCAAAATCCAAAACACTGACAACACCAAATGCTGTTGAGGATGTGGAATAACAAGAACTCTCATTCGCTGCTGATGGGAATGTAAAACGGTACAGCTGCTTTGGAAGACAGACTGGCAGTTTCCTACAAAATGAAACATACTCTTACCATATGATCCAGCAATTGTGCTCCTTGGTATTTACCCAAATGAACTAAGAACTTACATCTACACAAATCCTGCACATGAATGTTTACAGCAGCTTTATTCATAACTGCCAAAACTTGAGTAGGTGAATGGATAAACAAACTGCGGTACAGCTATACAATGGAATATTATTTAGGAAAAAAGAAAAAGAAAAAAAAAGCTATCAAGCCACAAAAAGACATGGAGGAACCTTAAGACACAGAGAGAAGCCAATCTGAAAAGCTTACAAAAGGTATGATTCCAACTATATGGCATTCTGGAAAAGGCAAAACCATGGAGACAGTAAAAAGATTAGGGGTTGCCAGTGGTTCAGGGGGAGGAATGGAAGGATGAATAGATAGAACACAGGGGACACTGAGGACAGGGAAGCTATTCTGTATGATACTGTAGTTTATTGAAACTCTCACAGAATGTACAGCACAAAGAGTGAACTTAATGTAAATTATGGACTTTAGTTAATAAATTAATATTGGCTCATCAACTGTAACAAATGTACTAATTTGATGGAAGATGTTAATAATTGGAGAGACTGGGGAAGAGAGGGGAGGGGATATATAGGAACTTTCTGTACTCTCCCCTTGATCTTTCTGTAAACCTAAAATTGCTTAAAAAATAAAATAAAGCCTATTAATTAAAACAAAACCAAAGCTCAAGTGAAAGAATCACAGCTTTAGTGCTAAAAAAGGACTTAAGTCACCCATCCAAAACCTACTCCAACTCTGGGGAACTCCTACTCCACAGCATCCCTGACATGTGGTTGCCCAGTCTTTAACTGTACACTTATGGTGACAAGTTACTTATTTCCTAACCAATTCATTTTGTATCTCTAACATCTGGCACATAGTAGATACTTGACAAATTTCAGAATCAAGGATGGCTCTAACTGTAAAATGTGCAGTCTAATATTGAACCAAAACATATTCCTGTAAATTTCCCTTACTCAAAGAATCATGGAACATTAAGAGCTAGAAGAGACTTCAGAGATCTTCTAGTCTCTCCTTCCCATTTTACTGAAGAGAATACCAAGAGAGGGAGATGAGCACTCATATAAATCCCAAGTTACAACTAAACAGCACAGATAACTTCAAGATGAAGACTTACCGCTTAGGTTTGAAGACAACTTTCTGTCCTCCTTCAAGTATCAGTAAGGCTTTCAGTTGTGTCCCTTTATAACCTACATCAGCTTTAATGATTTTCTTGGTGGCCATGGCATGCATGATTGCCCCCAGCTCTGGTGTCTCTTCAGGGTACACTTCCCGGGGAACCACCCACTGGGATGCAATCTCCCAGGGAGACTGCAAGGTGTGGTCCAGCTTGGACACCAGCTCTACCCGCAAGCCAGCCATCATTCGGTGAAAGGCCCTCTGGTCCTCCCGGTTGGCAGCTGATGTATCTAAGTTGTCAATCAGGAAAACTTTGGTGAAGATAAAGATGACAAGGAGAATTGCTAACAGCACGACTCGCTGCTTTAGCTTCATGTTGACCTCTTTTCCTTCTCCCCTGACTACTCTCTCTCACTTATCAAGGAGAGCAGGTGGTGATTGTCAGCAAGGAGATTCCATGATTATACACACTGGTCCATTTCTTCACTGAGGTGCCTCCCACAATTCCTGCAAGCCCAAGTATAAAGCACAATTCAATCAGAATTCTGTCCTTCCACCCCTGAATCTTTTGCAAGCCTCAAATATATTACTCACCATTTTAGCCTTGCTAATCCTATGCCCGAGAAGACCCAATAATTTAAAATGAACTGGTCCAAGGAAGGACCTAATAGTTAAGAAACGGGTACATTGAAAATTTAAAAGCAAATACTACTGTTTTAATAGGGTGCAGAGCCATCTAGGAGCCATTTGGATGGCTACCAATTCCTAGAAACCAAAACAATAGGAAAAAGCACAAAAAAGTAAAACATTGAGATATGCATAACTCCTTAACTTTCATTTTTACCTTTCAAAATCCATAAAGGACTTTTGAATATCCAAAACCACCAGTATTTGGTAACTTTTCAGTTATCTCCTCCAAATATAAGTTTTATGACACGTTATAACACAGGAACTCCTAAAGATGCCAAAGAGGGTACAGAGGAGAGTAATAACTCCCTCTCCAAATTCAAATACCTAGCAATCCTGGACATGTCATATCTGCTATTCATGTATTTAAATACAACAAACACCCAGATATATATCTCTACTTAATCAGTCTTCTACTAATTATTTTTCAAAATTAAAAACCCTGTAAAACATGGATAATCAAATCTGGATAAATTAAGTAAAGGAAAAACATATCCCTATACCATCTGGCTATTAGTAGAACATGACCAGAAAACTAATGAAACCTGGTACTAGAGCAACACTATGAAATCTGGACTGGTCAGGCACATAACAAAGATACTGATGCTACAGACATAAAGAAGTGCTGCTTCCAGTGTGGGGCACAACACCCTCTGGTCAATTCTGAAGCTAAAAGATTCCAAATACAAGATTTTTGCAAGGGTGTCAAGAACATACAATTCAGCCTCATTTGCATGCTGACAGGCTGCTTTCCACTCCACAGGGCCATTTAAAAACATGCACAAGCTCACTTTGCTACATGCCTACAGGCAGCACGCACTGGGCTAAGACAAAGATGACAAGAAGATAAAAGGGTGTTGCTTCACTCTCCAATTCATTTAACAACTCAAACCATTAATTGAAGAAATAAAACCAATACAAAAGATAGGACAAATGATTCAGGCTGAGACACTCCCACCCAAACTGGAGACTGCTCCCCTAATAACAGCTGGAAACACATCCAAAAACAGTCTACTAGAGCAACAGTGTGTTCTAAGGGCAGCACCTTGCTCAGAGCTTGCTGACATGCAGTTTATTCGTGGTGATTAACCTCTCTTCCCATTCATTTTCATAAAGATGGGAAAGCGAGAGTCACATTCAAATTCTAATTATCTCCAGCCACCTGTTTTGTTGCATCATCATCTCCCAGGGAGTACATAACACTATTAGCTGAAACACAGGCAACTCACGTACATCCAAAATGTAATTGTGATGGTATCAAGTTTGGTGTGAAACTCAGTAAAACAATTCCCTGTGATTACTGATAACAGCAATGCTAGTAGAGCAGATTTCAGAGATTTTTGCTAGTTCCAACATGACCTAAACCACACAACTTCTTCAATTATTTGTTCAGCAGTACACATCTCTGGCTGCAGTGGTAAAAGGTAGCATGGAAATCTCCCTGGGTCAGCAATCATTTCCTCAGCCCCTCCAGCTGCAACTACCTCCTGCTGAGGTACAATTCTGGCACAAAGGGGTCAGATGAACAGCCTTTCACTTCCTATAAAACCCTCCTCAGGACTAAAGTCTGGTTAACCCGGGAACTTCTAATGATGCTGCTCATTTCATTTAGAATGAAGAAATTCCTCCCTTATGCTATATAAACAAATTATATCTAAACATTTAGCACAAAGGTTAGGGAGAGTGAGGGCTTTTTGTTTTTTTTTTTAAATCACCAATGCAATAGGAAGTTCTAGTAGCTCCAAAATTCAAACAAAACAAAGTGAGTCTGTATGCTTTTCAATTTTGAAACCTCATTACCTTCTGATGGGCCTCAGAAGAGCACATTTATCAGTTCAGGGCTGCAGATAATTCATCCACTCAACTAGGACAGAAATTTCTATTAAGTGAACTGAAGAGTTCGACTGTTACCTCACTTCACTATTTACCTCTGCAGATTAGTAGTGAGGGCAGGTTTAACGAAGGGGCTGAACAAGTTTTCTTGTTTGTGATTAGTCACCACATCCTGGTAAAACAAGTAAGATTGCAATTTGACACTGTTCTCTACAACTGCCCGTCATGCCCACAGCCATCGACTTCATTTAGTGATCAGCACCTTCTACTGGATCCCTGAAAGAACTGCCTCTGGGCCTCCAGGTTCTCCAATCCAGACTAGATAATGCAGCAAAATCGTATTTCTAATCACACACCATTTTTGAGTTCTATAAATCCCTTAGCAAGGCATTAAAGCCCTACCCTAAATGACTTCGGCCAATCTACATTGCCAGGCACCACTCTCATTCTCTTCACTCATCACTTGTCAGCTTCCACCACAAACATGGTCCCCTAAGTCACTCCTCACTGGAACTCTCTCAAAATTCCTCTAGCTCTTATCTCTTCTTCCCATCTTCTCCTGTTTAAAGCCTAATTAAGCTTTCAAAGGCCATCTCCAAAGCCGTTTCTGGTCTCTCCTTACACTCTATAGTAACTAACCTCTCTCATCTTTAGACCAGTACTTAACTACATTCTGCCTTATCCAGTGTCTTCTTGTATGTCGTTCTCAATCCCCCTCTCAGAATCCTGGCTCCTTAGTGATCTTAACTACCTTTGCACTCCCTGCAGTACGTAGCATAGTAAGGGTACATGCATTATTCACCTAAACTGAACAAACTACTGCAAATGAGGCTATGCAAGTATCTTAGGACTCTGCTATTAATTTCCTCGGTATTCAGTATCAAATGAGTGTGTATTAACTGGCACCTTAATGTTGGCTGTCAGTTAGCTCTCCTGGTTTTGGGAATCTAATTCTCTACCAACACTCTACTCAATTTAGTTGGTGGTTTCAGAGTACAGTCTCTTTTTCTAAGTACTGACAGTTCAGAAAGAGGTTTTCCTTTAGCTGGAAAGCTGCTACTCCTTCAGCCTACAGGGCAAGCACAATGATCTTCAAGAAATCAACAATGTAGAGGTTTTAGCGGAATTTTTACAAAAAGTCTATGAGCTTGCAAGACTCCTTTCCAGAAAAATGTATTAGATGCACGATACAGAATAATTCCATCCTCTAATAATGGCAGACTCTTTTACTCTTTACAATTGATCCCCTTCTCTCCTGTATGCTTGAGAGGGGAGGGTACCCAAGACAGTTTCCATGCTGTATTATCTTCTTTTCTTACTTGAGATAACAGCATACTATGCACGCTCTGCAAACTGGGTTTCTAAGAGGATCCCCCCTTGCAGATACTAAGAAAATGAAAGCAAGATCACTGGGTATATCCCAAGTTATTCATGAAAACTTCTCCTGCATTCCCAGGAGCCTGCCTGCTATATTTCATGCCCTCACCTCCTGTATAAATGCCTCCAACGGTGTAACATTGTCCAGTTATATTATGGTCATTTATTTTAATGTTTTGGTTATGTGAAACAGAGCCTACCTCAAAGAACAGTCTCAAGGTAACAACGTGACTCAAAAAATGTTAAATAGAAAAAGGCAAGTGTGTAAGTCTTCACACTAAAAGCTGGTATAAATTCCAAGACTGGAGTTCTGGAAGGTAGAAGCTTATTAAGGAATTTTCGTACTGAACCCTGGTTTCACTCTCAGCTCCATCAGTGAAATGAGGCTTGATATGGAAGCTAATATTTCATTCCTCTCTCTCTCTCTCCCTCTCTCGCTCACACACACACACACACACACACACACACACACACACACTATCCTACACATTTGATAAGCGTTTCATAAGGATAAACTTATGACTAAAAATTGTTTTGGGAGAAATAGGTTCACATAGAAAAAGGAGAAGTCTTAGATAAAGACTAGAATCCTCGTTCAAGAATCTGGCTGATGTCTGGAGGAACACATACAGAAATACACATCAGTGCAGAGATCTGTTAGTCATCAGCTGATAAAATTCAATATATGTGGCTGCTAAGGAACATGCAAAGACCGCACCCCAACACTTATTATATTACCAAGGGCTCCCACAAGTCACCAGTGAGGTTCCAAGCCTTATCAGTAGCAGTGACACGTTGAATCGCCCTCTGATCAAGTGACAACCTCACGCTACTTCTCCGAAGGTCACGGAGAAGAAATCCCAACTTCTGCTCATAGCAACTAAAGTGAAGCCTTCAGTAATATTCTTTTTTTGTGCTTCCAATTCAGCGGTCAAATCAAGTTCTTACCACATGAAGGGAATGTAACATGCTTTGTGAGTGTCAAATACCGGAAGAAAACATTCTGTATGAACATTTCATACAGAGGGCTATTAACAAAGGAGATGGTGAAGGGGGTAGGATTTATTATATAACTAGTAAAATATCTTATCATGTTTACTCACACAATGTCTTCACCCTTGATCCTGAGTAGAAATTACAAGGACACTTTTACAAACTTCTTCTTTGGTCACTGTTGGTCTCAGCAAACCTCTGAAGGTTTGGTTAGTATAAAAGGTAAGACCTGAATTTAATTAAGAGTTTTTGGTTGACTGTCTACAAAGACAGACACCAACAATTCCTCCCATCAGGAGGTGGAATCTATTTTTCCTTCCCCTGAATCTGGGCTAGCTTTGTAACTTGCTTTGAACAACAGAATGCTGTGGAAGTGGCTGTGTACTAGGTGTCTTAAAAGACCTGCAGCTTCCATTTGGGGCCAAGCTACAATGTAAAGCAGCTCAGGCTAGACTACTGAATGCTGGGAGACCTGGCCAGCCCCTAGTTATTCTGGCCACTCCAGCTAAGTGCCAGACACAGAAGTGAAGCCATTAAGGGCATTCCAGTTCCAACTGAGGCCCCAGCTAAATACAGCCACCCATCTGACTCCAGCCTATATCATTTGGGCAGAAGAACCAGTCAGCTGGGCACAGGTGATCTATACAGTCACGAGAAACAACATATCATTTAGTCGTAAGCCACTACATTTGGGGATAATTTGTAAAACCCAGCATTCTCACATCTATTCTGTCCATATCAACTATTGGGAGACATTAAATTAACCATTAATACAAATAAAGATTGGATTAATAAATAATTAAGGTCTCTTAAAGGTAACACAAGAAAAAAACAGAATCTCAAATGGATCATTTACTAAAGTCCCTTTACATACTTTAGAGCAATCAAGGCTAACCTTACACACTCACAGACTCACACAACTATACACACCCAGTTTATAAAGCCTAACCTTTAAACTTCAGCCAAAATTACAACCCTTCAGTACAACAACAAAAATTAAAAACACACATACTTTCACCTTGGGGTAAGTCTGATATACTGCCCTTTTGTTAATTGGTGGTGACATTAGAGCACTGTGCTACATTCTTACTAGCTGCCCTCTAGAAATAAATGCAGTCTCTCCTGATGGTTAGTGACAATTATTGTAAGTAAAATAAAGAGCATTCAGAAATCTCTCCACTTATCATTGTTTCTAGCTAGGAAGTCAAAACCTCTAATACCAAATGGCATCCAGTTTTTATTACATGAATAAATCCCTATTATCCTCAGAAAACCAGCCTACTCCTGCACTGCCACCACTGCCCACAACAGCATAATACAGTTCTTTTTCACGTTCAATTGGGAGTCTTCAACTAAGACAAAATCTAACAACAAGTAATATCATTAATCAGTATCTACATAGTTTTCCTTTCCCTGCTAATTCTCCACTTAAGAAACAGCTTAATTCACCTTCTTTCTAAATATAAACTCTTCTGTAGCAGAGGGGTTAAGAATATGTGCTCTGGATTCAGAATGCCTGGGTCTGAATGCCTGCTAACCTCTCTGGGCCTCAGTTTCCTCATATGGAAAATGAAATAAGAACACTATTACCTGACTCACAGAATTGTTAAAAATGAATGTCATTACCACGCGTACTGTGCTAAAATTAGTGCTTGGACAACCTATAGTAATTCTTGTTGGTCATTATTACCGTATCAAAAACCCAAAGATGACTTCCTGAGGAGAAAGAATGACAAAGAAAATAACCCTCATTGGTTATGTTGTCTTCTGGGTTACACAGTCAGGGGCTGGATACCTATGTTGCATTACCAAGAGTTCTAGTAATCTTATATTCCTGAACTAAATCCTTTCCTAAATTTGAGGAGTAGCTAAGGCTGGAAGCAAGTAGGTTTCTTCAGAGTGGGTACCAAGTGAAAAAGAAGACTGGGAGGTTATGTCACTAATTTGACCAACCTGTTTCTCTTCTCTACAAAGTTCAATTCTACCACATTCAATGTAAGTGAAACAGATGGGGAGCATGAACTTTTTCTATTTCACAAAAACAGCCGAATAGAATGCCCTTCACAATATTCTTCAGTTTGGAAAATTAAATCTGTGTTTTAAAGATGACAGCTTTGCAGGTCCTAAAGCTTCTAAGATAAGCTCTGAAGTAACCTAAGTTACAGGTACAGAAAATCAAATCTCCATATAGTCTGAATTGGTTCAAGTGTTACATATTTCTCACAGTTTTCACTTCCACTTAAATATTTATTCACATATGTAAACTTTTTTCTTTGGGAAATCCTCTAACAGTTCCCTGTGAAGGAAGGAGCGAAAATGATCACCAGGCATTAATGAAGCATAAAGTAGCCTTTCTTCCTGGTGTGAGAGTAAAACTGAAACAGGCTATGGAGTATTTGTTCCCTCTTTGAAAAAAATTCAATTCCTGCAACCTGTCCCATTTAAACCTTGATTTAGGGCAACCCTCTAATGCTCTTCCTTGAAAAATGAAAAGAAAAAACCTTCAGCTCATACTGCTAGTGAGATTTGTTCTAAAAAACCAACACATGCAGTGTTCACTGATCTAGAAACTCTAAGGAAATGCCTAAGAATTTGCATTCTGTTTCAAATGGGCCAGGTATAATGAACTTTCTTAAGTTCCAGGTATTTCACTGCTCAATTATCGGTATCTAACAACCATTTAAGGCTATATAGAATATAATTACTATATAGCATAGAAATATGGAATTTCAAATCATATAACATTTACTTCAGATTTTCATGTTTTCCATCTTTATTGTTCAGTTCACTACAGTTCTTGAAAAGGTATGTAAGCTTTATTCAACAGTGATACCTCACACTTTTAACTTTGTGTTCTAGGGTATGTCAAGCTGACAGGCCACAGATCACTTTAGAAATAGGAACCCCAAGCAGGTCTGTGCTGAGTTATGGCTGAGTGGCTCCAGGCACGATCCCTTGTTATATAGGAATATAAATGCACACACACACATACATACACACATATATTTTTTGGCATGCCTGTCTCCTCTACCCTATTGTAAGTTCCTCAAGGACAGGGGATATATTTTACTCTCTTTGTAGTTCCAAGTAACCTAGCACAGTGCAGGGCACATGAGAGGTACTGGATAAAATGCTTATTGAATAAAAGGAGTGAAGAGCAAGGGAGAGAGACCTTTACGGTTATAAGAATTTCTTCAGCTCTTTGGTTTAAAGATGACCTCTTTTTTTTTTAACAGACATAAGGAAACTAAGTCACGTAATGAATTCAGATATACAGTACAGGAAGAATGTTGAAATGTCAAATATGTATACCAACTTTATATACTCAATTTTAAATTGCTGCCTTCTGTATACCTTGCTTCCATCTTTCAAGGCAACTGCTATTGCCAAGCTGGTGTCTGGTGTTGATTGGGACTGGGAGTAAAGATGATCTGGAAATGCTAAGAGGAAGATTGGAGATGGTCCAACATTGCCCAAGAATGATACAAGACAGGGCTGGAACCAAATTTTCAAGTGTTGTTGGCAATGCTTTCTGAAACGAGAACCAACACTGGTATTTCCGTATCATTTTCTTTTTTCTACAGAAGGAACTACAGGGACATAAATGCACCTATACAGAGTGCAAATTCACTATCTAAACCAAGGATAAGAAACAAGAAATGAACAAAAGGTCTTTGGGCAGCCAAAATAATGGTCACAAAGTTCATCCACTAATACAGAAGAGGCAGGCAGACCCTCACTAAGCCTATTTAGCTGTTTTGCATTCAGTTTCAGGAAGCAGTGTTATCTGGGTTGCTACTCCACAGAAGATCAGAAGCTGCAAAAATTTTAAAAAGGGCAGCAGGTATGCTAACAACAGCAAAAGTACAGCTTCTTCACCTCTGAAAGAGACAGATTGCCTACTGAAAGCAAATTCAAGAATTCAAAAAGCAGAGGGGACTAACAACTTACATATTTCAATCACCTCAAAGCCCTACAGGATTACTGTCTGTAACCATAACCTCAAGTCTATAAAGGTTACACTATATTGCTTAAAAAGACAACAAAACATATAATACATTGTAAAAAATTCTTCACAAAAATATAGCTAAAATAAGAATTTTTGCACCCAATATTTTATTCCCACACTGCTATATAAAGCAGAAAGTTAGCATTTAAGAGCATGGAATGATCAGCTTCACTGTCTCATCCTGTACTTGGTTGTGTTTCACATTCATAATTTCATATTCCTTGACCTCCTTTTAAAATGTACCCAAATTAACACCTTCCCCTCCATTGGGTAGTTACCTTGCCAGAAAGTAGTCTGCTAAACACACACCAAAGCTCAATACCTTTCTGCATCAGCCTTCATTTCTTATCTCATACTGGGATAACAGATGCAACCCCCCAAACTCACCAGGTCCAGAGCTAGGCCTTCCCTCTTCTGATTTTGGATATGAATGACAAAAGTCACAAGTGAGAGCTTTGCATTACATTCTCTCCTAAATGGCTCTAGCAGTCATGCTGACATTATAAGTTGGTCAAAAGCTAGTTTCAGTTGCAAAGTAAGGTCTTCTGTTCTGTACCCCAGGTCTGTGCCAATGAATTCATTACTCCCTGAGTGTTACAGAGGCAGCTCAAGGAAGGAAAAGAGGGAGAGATTTACAGGTGTGGGAGAGATTTACAGGTGTGGAATGAGGAGCATTTCGGGGAGGGATAACTCCCCTCTCCCACCCCCAATATGAAGGACCAGAAGACGGACAGTCAGGGTCAATGATACTGGCATGGCCAATACCAAGAGCTCTAGTTCTTCTATTAGTGCAAAAATATTGTCTACCAATCCAACTGCTCGGTGAGCCTAGCCAGAGAAAGGTGCAGGAGCAGGTCTGTGAAGCTGCACCCAGGCTGCAGGTGGCTAGAACACCACCCAATCACAAAATTAGATCTCAAGGCAGCTCCAGCAAGTAACATCCTTTACAGATAACCATCTCAACAGAACTATTTTCAACAGGAATCAGGAACACAATTTCTTGGCTTTTTTTTCCTTGTAAAGAGGAGCTAAACAATTTATCATCTGCACTAGAATATTTCCTCCTCCCGCATACTGTTTTCCATTCATTCATTCAACCACCAAACATTTATTGCACACCTACTATGCACTATGCACTGTTAGGTGCAAAAAGAAAAAGTACATCAATCATCATCACTACTACACCAAACTGTAGTGCCTCATTGTAACTGTGCTTCTCACCCCACCACTACCTGGCCCTTAGTCCCAGAGTGGCCTGACATCACCTTCAGAAGACAGTCTCCTTTTTACTGTTTCCAACTATGGCCACAGAATACAAAGAACAGCCTCCTGTTTCTATTATGAGATTGTAGCAGCCACTGAGAGACAACCACTGTGGTTGCTATTTTAAAAAGTTGTCAATTCAGGAGCTGAAGTATCTGGCTTCACGGTTTATACCGTTAAAATGATGGTCATACAAAGTGTAGGAAGCTGAAGTCTGCCCTGCAAGTAGAGGAAACAGAAAATTTCATTTAGAAATTCAAAATTCAGAAACGACAAAAAGCAGAGGCTTTACACCAGTCAGAATGACCATCATCAAAAAATCTAGAAACAATAAATGCTGGAGAGGGTGTGGAGAAAAGGGAACACTCTTGCACTGCTGGTGGGAATGTGAATTGGTACAGCCACTATGGAGAACACTATGGAGGTTCCTTAAAGAACTACAAATAGAACTACCATATGACCCAGCAATCCCACTACTGGGCATATACCCTGAGAAAACCATAATTCAAAAAGAGTCATGTACCAAAATGTTCACTGCAGCTCTATTTACAATAGCCCGGAGATGGAAACAACCTAAGTGTCCATCATTGGATGAATGGATAAAGAAGATGTGGCACATATATACAATGGAATATTACTCAGCCATAAAAAGAAACGAAATTGAGCTATTTGTAATGAGGTGGATGGACCTAGAGTCTGTCATACAGAGTGAAGTAAGTCAGAAAGAAAAAGACAAATACCGTATGCTAACACATATATATGGAATTTAAGAAATAAAATGTCATGAAGAACCTAGGGGTAAAACAGGAATAAAGACACAGACCAACTAGAGAATGGACTTGAGGATATGGGAAGGGAGAAGGGTAAGCTGTGACAAAGCAAGAGAGTGGCATGGACATATATACACTACCAAACGTAAAATAGATAGCTAGTGGGAAGCAGCCACATAGCACAGGGAGACCAGCTCGGTGCTTTGTGACCACCTAGAGGGGTGGGATAGGGAGGGTGGGATAGGGAGGGTGGGAGTGGGGGAGACGCAAGAGGGAAGAGATATGGGAACATATGTATAACTGATTCACTTTGTTATAAAGCAGAAACTAACACACCATTGTAAAGCAATTATACTCCAATAAAGATGCAAAAAAAATAAAAATAAAAAAATAAGAATACATCTTAAATATTTTTTAAAAAAAGCAGAGGCTTTAACGCTGTGTGAAAGAACTGGAGTCTACAAATGGAAGTCAACAGAATGGACTAAAAGTCAAGGAATTATCAACTCAACATAAAGAAATTCTATGACATAAAGGATTAGATGATAGAAACAGGGATCTGTTTGTTCCCTATTCAAAGAACCCAGGGTGTGTGCTTTCCAATTTTCATTCTTTAACTAAATCATGGCTATTTTCCTACTAGCTCCAGAGAAACAAAGAGAACAAATCAATCTCACATTTTTGCCAGTCACACTGAAGAAAAGCTATGAGCTCCAAGATTTCCTGATCATCTTTTACCACCATTCATTTCTATCACTGCACTTTAATGTAAGTGAGGCTGACTCTGAATTGCTTGCTTGTGCCTCTTAATTCTCTTTTGACAAGCACTTTCAAAGGTGGAAGGCCCTCCTGTTGATTGATTCCACTGAACAGTTCTAGGGGCCAAAGTCCAACATCTCCACAAACTTCAAGTTATTAATTTAACACAAAACAATTTTAAATCTACCTTAGACTGGCTCTAAGTCTAGGCAAATAACTTAGCATCTTTAACATCTTTATCTCAGTTTCTCAAGGACATGTCTTGATGATAAATAACAATGTATGTGGAAGAGCTCTAAGGCTTAGCTCAAAGGTCCTGCATAAATTCCAGGACTGCAATACATAGAGCACACTGAGGTCTCTAACCCAATTTAAAATAATCAACCCCATGGGACTTCCCTGGTGGTCTAGTGGTTAAGACTGCGCTCCCAACGCAGGGGACCTGGGTTCAATCCCCGGTCAGAGAACTAGATCAACTAAAAAGATCTCGCATGCCACAACTAAGACCCGGCACAGCCAGATAAATAAATAATAAAAAATAATCAACCCCAATGAGATTTATCCATTAATTTACAACACAAGGAGGATAGGAATAGTTAGTAAACAGTAATCATAGTTATCGTTTTACATAAAGTCCTGCAATTTAAAAGCTAAAAGACCCACATTCCTGTTCCTTCTTTTCAAGGTGAGAAATCAAACCTCTGAAGGGAAACTAGCTGGGTGGGGATGATACTGATACTTGGTCCTAAACTCAAGTCACTGTACCCAGCATCCCTCGTTTTCCCAAATTATAAACTCCTCACCCTTCCAACTGACGATATGGCCATTTAAAGGACTAATAATTCCCTAACAACCAATCACGTTCTGTCCCCTCCACTTTCACTCCAACATCCTTCTACCCCTTCTCTTCCTACCAAGAGACTTGCAGGTAACAGAAGCTTGATTAGAATGAAACTCTTATCATCAGATTCCACAATCAAGGACGCAACTCGACAACTGCTCACGCTCATCATTAATGGCAACGTTTCGGTTCGCTTTTAATTGCGGGACCACAGCACCCGGAAATGAAATCTCAAGCGCAACCCACTTGGGACAACCGTATCATTTCCTTAAGTTGTGCCCGACTGCGAGCGCGGGGTGCACGACCCCGAGGAGACCGCGGACCCTTAGGCACGGTCACCCTGCCTCCTGCCTCGGGCCTGGAAGTCACTCGCACTTCTCGGCCACGAAGTGGGCCCGCGGGCGCGCGATACAGCCCCCCCGCCCCGGGCCACCGCAACTGGCACTCGGCGGGACACGAGGGCTGCACCAGGGCCAGTCGCCTCTGGGGACCGCGTCCGGGCGCGAGGGTGGGTCACTGGACTGATCCCGGGCGGCTCAAGGCGCCCCCAGGTAAGGCCCGCGCCTCAGGCGGGCAGAGGAGGCGACGGGCTCGGCCGCGTCCCTCCAGCCACGACGGCCGGTAGGAGCCCTCTCGGGGTCAGCGAGGCGGGGCGCGCGGCCCGGGCCGGTCTCTGAAGCAGCCGCCGCTCGTTGACCGCTCTGGGCACTGGTGCCCGGCCCCTCAGGGAGGCGCCCCGCCCCCAGACGGCCCCAGCCCGGCGCGCGCCACGCACCGCGCCCCGCCCGCGGGTGGGCCTGCACTTTCCCGCCCGCCCTCCCGCCCTCCCGCCACCAACCCGCTCACCTGCGGCGCCCTAGGCTCGCTCCATGGCCGCCCGCGCGGTGCGGTGCGGCCCCGGCCGCCCCCGCCACCTCCGGGAAGGGGCAGCCCCACGCCGCGCTCACCGCCCCCAGCCGCCGCTACTGCGGCTCCCGCCCACACCCGGCCCGGCCATTCCCTGGCCACCTCACCCCGCGGTCCCACACCCACCCCCCCGCCTCCGCGGCTCGCGACTGTTGGTACCTTCCTAGCGTAACGCCTTCCCCGCGGCCAATCCAAGAGCTTCTTCCGCGAGGCCCCACCCCCCGCCCTCCGGTGGGCGGGCCTACCGGACCTGCTCCGGGCCGCCCGCCTTAACCTTTTGCGTCCCGGGCCGGTCCGCTTAACTCTCTTAACGCAGGCTCACGCCTCTTCTGCTTCTCCTTGCCGCCCCGCCCCGCTTACGTAAATGGACCTCTAACTTCTCTCTAGCCTTAGCTTTTTCTTTCCTGGTTTTCGTGAGCAGCTAGGCAGCCAGTCAGCGGGACTGGAAGTAGGGGTCCCTTAGGTCAAGTTCTGTTTGTGAGAAGCAATTTCCGTCCTCCTTTTGCCCTTTTCATTTGCCTCGGCTTCTGCTTCTGCCTATATAAGTGTATCCCCTTGCCCAAAAGAGGCCAGCCTTACCATAGTGAGCGCTCTTACTTCGGACCAGACCAAAGCTCCCTGCTACATTTTGTAGCATTTAATAAAAGTGTGACTAATTTATTGTAATAGTTTCTTAACGTCTGTCTTTTGCAATGGACTGTAAGGCGCATGAGGACAGGGCAGTCGTGTCTGGGTCTCCAATGCCTGACACTCAGTAGACTCCCTATAAATTGTTTTGTTTTGTTTTGGCCTCGCCGCGGGGCTTGTGCAATCGTAGTTCCCTGAGGAGGAATCCAACCGTGCCCACGACAGTGAAAGCACCAAGTCTTAACCACTGGACCCCCAGGGAGTTCCCTCCTTATAAATAGTTTGAATTAAAGATTCTTCCTTCTCTTAAACTGTCTCCTTTCCACTGACTCCCTACGGTGCATCCGCTGTATAACGCATCCATTCATTTATTCATCATATACTAAACTTGGACTTCGTGTGCCTGTCCCTGAAATATTATAATGCACACAGATCCATGCGATGTGTGACGGGAGAGACCTGGCTGACACTTTTTTCAGGCTCCATAGTTCATTTAAGCAAAGGAAAGAACTCCTTAACTGGCTGTATGATATCAGGTGTGCCACTTAATCTTTCAGAGTATGTTTCCTTACCTGGCAAATGGGAGTTTATCATAGTACAGACCTCACAGGGTTGTTGTGAGGACTAAATTAGGAAATGTGTGGGGAGAGTACTTGCAGATTATTGTATAATGTTAGTTATTATTCATTTGTGTATTTGTTGAGCACTTAGTATCAGATGATCCTAGAGAAATAATTGGTCTTGATATCTGCTCCAGACAATCTAGTTAGGGAGGCAGCCCCTTTGCAGAAAACATTACATCATTGCGAGAAGGAGTACACAGTCAAATGCAGGAGGAGTTGTATCAGCCTTTCACTGGATGTATTTGAAAATGCTTGGCGGTCGTTTTCTGACCATGGAACACATAATTCTTGGGGAAATGAGCTGGATAGTAATGAGAGTCCACTTTATTTCTCTACACAGTAACATTGGTCTGCCTGCAGTCAGCTAATCCTCCTAAACCTTGTTCATTACATCCGGAGATCATAAAGCAAAAGGGCAAATCAAGATTTCCTCTAAGACGCTTTACCCCCAAAGGACTCTTTCTTACCTGTAACTCAGATAAAGACAGAAAGGATGGACTGTCCAACTGGTACTCCTCAGGAGGCCAGTCAGTGCATCCTGCAGCCTCAGTTTCCTGGTGATCCCTTTGTCTTTAGGGACATTCAGAGAGAGGGGTTCATGACCTCTCTAGGCAACCCACTCCAGTGCTTAATTTCACATCCATCAAATCCTTCCATCCACCCCACATGCTGCAGGACAGACACACCTTCTCTTCTTCTGTCCTCAGAGAAGGAGAATCATGGATTTGGGGCCTCTGTGTCAGAGGCTTTCAGAGAGCAAAACTGTTTGGTCCCCCAGTTTTCTCTCCACTAGGCCCCATTATCCAGGCTCTTTGTGCATGTATGCACAGCACTAGCACCGTGCCTGTCACCCCAGGATGTGTTTCTGCCCCTCCCTCCTGTAATGGGCCTTATTTCCCAACCAATCAACAGTCAATATATTCTAGGTATTATGGGGGATGCAGTCATTTAAGAAAGGGACTCTGCCTTCAAAGAGTTTACATGACTAGCACACAGGAAGCAGCTGCAAGGAATACAGAGTACTTAAATTATGCAGCACAGACTCTGTGATCACTGAAGGAATTGAGGTCCAGGAAGATAGTGTGGGCTGGTATTGTCAGCCCACACTAACAATAAGGGAGGGAGGGTTGAGGTGAGCAAAATATGGGTGGGAGCAGAGAGGGACAGTAAGAACCAAAGTTAGGCAGTGCTATGTGAATTTAAAGCCAGACTTCCTCAGCAAATGATGGGAGAATTGTTCCTTCCTTCCCTCCTTCTTCCCATCCTCCCTCCCTCCCTCCCTTTCTCCCTTCCACCTTCCTTCCTTCAATGAATGTCTATCAAGGGCCGGACACTGAGCTAGATCCAGGGCATGCAAAGACAAAGAAGGCCTGGTCCTCCCCCTTGAGAATTTTACAGTCTAATATTGAGAAACAGAATGGAAGGTCAGGCAGAACCTCCGTTATTTAGGTCGGAGCACTTTGCCAAGGCTTCTGTGATGCTTCTTTTCACAACGCATGTGATATCTTGTGGTACTAGGTCTCTTTGTCTAATCTCCCCCTTTGCCTTTCTCTTCCCTGTCCTTGAATTGCAAGGCTTTTGAAGACACAGACTGACTTTACTTCACCTTTATTTCCACCTGTGGACTGCCTCACGCAGGGTAGTGTCTCTGCACTGATGTGTTGAAGTGCATTGAGTTGAAATCAGAGCAGGGATCTGGCTGAACCCCTCCAGCCAAGGGCAGCTCACTTCCTGCGGGACTCCCACCTCACCCCACCCCGACCTTCATCTGTGAAAATGTTACATGTCTCTCTAAAGTCATTTACTCAGGAAGGCTCTCCTGACTTTTCTAACTGTACGTGTTTTCCTGGGCTTCTGAGACTCAGTACTTTGTACCTCTCTCGCAGTATGGTTTGTATTGATGTCTTTGGGGATATGTCTGACCTCTTCCCCTGAACAGTAAACCCTTTGAAGCTGAGGACAGTGTTTTATTCACATCTGTATCTCCCATAGCACTAACCCTGTACATGGCGCATGGTAGATCCTCAACAGTTGAAAGAGCTATAGGAGAGCAGGTCCTGCAGACCTGGGGAATCGGGATCACTGGAGGTTTCTTTCCTGGCCCCTTCATCACTGTAAGCATTTTCCTTCAACTCTTTCAGAATTTCTAAGTCTCTGACAATCTGTCAAGCCCTAGGCATAAGGGGAACATAAGAGTCCAGCAATCCCAAGGTATGAGGGGAGTACTGTCTCAAGGTGCCTGCATACACGAACACAGCACACACACTCCTTCTTTTCAGAGAATACACCCACAGTGATGGATCCTAATGAAACGAATTAAGTCAATTCTGCATCAAGAAAATTGAAGGGAGCTATAGCAGAGCTCACACTGGTCCAAGGTGCTCCAGCCTGGATGGAGGTGGCGGGAGGATTAGTAAGTGAAGGAGCACACGTGTCCTTCTGTTCCTTGCTAGGAGGTGTGCTGTGTCTCATTGCCTCCGGGGCAGGTTTGTTCCCTGCATGGGGCTCTCTGTGGATGCTGCTTCTGCATTTCCTGGGCAACTCCTTTCTCTCATTTTGCCACCGGCTCTGCAGAGCTACTCCTAGCCCACCCCTTGCTTACAGCATCGGGACTGCCCACTTAACCCTTCCTGTGGCACCTCTGTCAGTGCCTTCTGAGGGAACCTCTCAAGTCCCAGGGACAGCATCTCTCATACACACACACACACACACACACACACACACACACACACACACAGCTTCTTTGCCAGGAAATTCAGAATTTATATTAACTGTTTTCAGTTCTTTTTTTCAACCCTAGTGTTATGGTTGTTTTTTTTTTAAAGAGCAGCTTTATTGAGCTATAGCAGCTTACATACCATAAAATTCACCTGTTCAAAGTGTACAATTGAATGGTTTTTATTATAGTTAGAGTTGAGCAACCATCACGTAATCTAATTTTAGAACATTATCACCCCAAAAGTAATATATGCTATTTTCTCTTTTATTCTAAGTATATATTTATTTAGTTTAGGTTTTTTTTAATCTGCCCATTAAAAGAAAAAAAAAGACATTAAGGGGAAAGTGAAACTCCTAGAATTACTAAGAATGCAAAGGAGTTATAACTCACAAAGAGTGTTTCACTAAACTGCCATGTATGGCTGAAATGATTTAATTAGCCCAGCCAAAATGCACACTTTGTTGTGGTGTATGCTCTTGAGTGCATGTCCAGGGCCACATCTTTGAACGTTTTCCAGTTTGTTGTGTCTTTCTCTAATGCCACTGGGCTCTTCAGTGGGTTTGGCAGAGGCAATATTGCAAATTCCAGATTGCTAATTCTCACAAGGCAGTCATTTTGTAATGCGCTTAGGATGGTACCACATGCACATGTGTATTTAATACACTTTTTTCTTTTGCTGTGATGGAAATTCTTTAATTTTTATTAACTCAATTTAACGCATGAAGTAGTTGCATTAATCGCTGCGTGAGGTAATTGCAGCCACATGGAAGCTCTGGGCTCCTCAAACTCAGCTCCCATCGCCCACAGGTAATATGCTGAGTTAAGCTGAAGACTCTTTTTGAGCCTCTCTCATGACTGACCCAGTGATGTGCTAAAGCTGCAGTCCTTAATCTGGCTGCACAGGAACTTTAAAAATATCCCTGTGCCTGCCCCCATCCTCAAACATTTGAATTTAATTGTCTTAGGGGGAGGTCCTAGCAAGGGTGGTTTTAAAAAGCTCCCAGCTTATTCTAATTTGCAACCCAGGCTGAGAACCACTGTTCTACTAGAGACTAACTCAGAATCATGTTAATCAGTTGAACCATGTGAAATTGCCATCTTCAGGGGGCAAAACCAGTTCAATATAGGCAATTTCATACAATTTAGTCTAACACATGGGCAATTGGTTTTTATTTTTGAGGGGGAGGCAAGATTGTCCTTCCAAAGGCATTCTACAGGAAACCCCTGTCCGGTGACAGGGAAGCCAATGACCTATTCTGTCAAGATGCTGCCCCTTGATGGAAAAGACCCCCTGCATCGCCCCTTCCAGTGGAGCTTAGTTCAGAAGCCTGAAGCTGCCAGGCATGAAGGGAAATGAGCTAAGCAGGCCAAGGGTGAGACAACCAGAGGTTTCCAGGGAACATGAGAGAGAACCCTGGTCCCTCCTTCAAAGGCATTTACATTTAAGAATATAAATATTTTAAATACAGGGCAGGCCAAATAAAACACATGGTTGAGGGAAATCTGGTGCTCAGGCCTGTAGTTTGTGACCTTGTCCTGAAAGGTAGATGTTCATGGAAGAGGGAGGTGGCCCAGAACAGGAGAGAACAGGATACTCAACACAGCAGGCCTAGGAGCCCAGGGAGAAAGCAGCCAACAGCTCACTACCATGCCTGGTGTGCTCCGGGGGACCCTGTGCGAGAAACAGGGAGGCAAGACACGTTGGCACGGGGCCCTTTGGGGAAGGGAGTGCAGGGGATCCATGAGGGGAGTGTGTAAGCGTTTTGAGAGAGGTTAGCACATCCCTGGCAGAAATGGTACTACCAGGATAGCATTTCCTCCAAGACAATGCACAAGAAAAGGGGGAAGAGAAAAACAGTTTAAGACAATGCCCAGACACCCTCTGACCTGTTTCTCCTCTGGCATTCTGGTTTTCATTCACTGTGGTGAGCACTCACCCAAATCCAAAACACTGGGTGTCCTAGACGCATCGTCCTCACCCACCTCCAATCAGTACCAACTTCCACCAACCCTGGCTCCTAAAGACTCCTCGAATCCAGCTCCTTCCCTTCAGCCTTACCACCACTGCTCCTGTTCAGGTTCAGGCTCCGTTTTCTCCCCCTGGATTATGGCAGTGATTCTTTTTCCAGCCTCTCCGTCTCCAATCTTTCCACCTTGACTCCTTGCAATCTGTTCCAGAATATCCACATAGACAATTCCATCTGGAAAGATCTTTCCAAAAGGAAATCTGAACCACATTATACGCCTGCTTATAACCTTTCAGTGACCCAAAGAATAAAGCCGAAGGTTCTCAGCAGAGCATATAAAACCCCCAGGGTTGGGACCCACTTGCCCCTATGGCCTTCTCAGCCTTCTTTGCCACGCACTTTACATTCTGGAAATACTGAACTGTGTAAAGCTCTCCTGCGTACCCCATGCTAGTTCATGCCTGTGTGCTTTTGCTCAAGTTGTTCTCTGTTTGGAATTCCCTTCCCACGTTCCTCCAGCCTTACTCATCCTTTAAAATGTCATCTTTATGGAAAAGCTAAGTACCCCATCTCTCAGCTCCCCTAAGCCTCTGCACATCCCTCTATCTTACAGTGATTTAAGATCTTTCTTCTGTTTAAAATATAGGCATTTACTATATGTTTCCCTCTAAACTTCAGATACGTCCTATAAATTTTGGTATCTTGCATTTTGTTTTCATTTTCTAATTTCCCTTTTGATTACTTCTTTGATCCATTGGTTTTTTAGGAGTATGTTGTTTAATTTCCACATGTTTGTGAATTTCCCAAATTTCCTTCTGTTATTGATTTCTAATTTCATTCCATCGTGGTTATAAAACATACTTTGTATGACTTTAGTCTTTTTAAATCTGTTGAGGACTGTATTATAGCCTAACACATGAACTATCCTGGAATGTTTCTACTACACTCAAGAAGAATGCACATCCTGTTTTTGTTGGGTGGCGTGTTCTGTAGATCTCTAGGTGTAGTTGGTTTATAGTGTTGTTCAAGTCTCCTATTTTCTTGTTGATTGATATTCTGTATAGTTGTTCTTTCCATTACTGAGAGTGGGTATGTATTAAAGTCACCAACTATTATTGTTGAATTGTCTACTTTCCCTTCAATTCTGTCAGTTTTTGCTTCATGTATCTTGTGGCACCATTATTAGGTGTGTATGTGTTTATAATAGTTATGTCTTCTGGACGGATTCTGACCCCTTATCGTTATAAAATGTCCTTCTTTGGGACATCCCTGGCCGTCCGGTGGTTAACACTCCGCATTTCCATTGCAGGGAGCATGGGTTCGTTCCCTGGTCGGGAAACTAAGATTCCACATGCTGCATGATGCAGCCAAATTAAAAAAATTTTTAAAAAAATAAAATGTCCTTCTTTGTCTTTAGCAACATTTTTTTTAAAGTCTACTTTGTCTGATATTAGTATAACCACCCAAACTCTTTTTGGTTACTCTTTGCATGGAATATCATTCTCCACCCTTTTTCTTTCAATCTGAAGTATATCTCTTGTACATATCATACAGTTGGATTGTGTTTTTTAATCCATTCTGGCAGTATCTACCCTTTTTGGGAGGGGGGGTACGCGGGCCTCTCACTGTTGTGGCCTCTCCCGTTGCGGAGCACAGGCTCCAGACGCGCAGGCTCAGTGGCCATGGCTCACGGGCCCAGCCGCTCCGCGGTATGTGGGATCCTCCCGGACCAGGGCACGAACCCGCGTCCCCTGCGTCGGCAGGCGGACTCTCAACCAGTGCGCCACCAGGGAAGCCCAGTATCTGCCTTTTAATTGGAATGTTTAATCCAATTAATGTAATTACAGATAAAGTAGGATTTGTTTGCCATTTTAATATTTGTTATCTCAATGTCTTATGACTTTTTGTTCCTTTATTCCTCCATTAATGCTTTCCTTTGTGTTAAATCAGTATTTTCTAGTATGCCATTTAATTCCTTTGTTTCTTTACTATATAGTTTCTGAATTATTTTCTTAGTGATTTCCCTGGTGATTACAATAAACATCTTAATTTATCAGTGTAATTCAAATTAATGCCAACTTTATTTTAATAGTACATAAAGATTTGCTTCTATATAGCTTCATTCCTTCTTCTTTCCGTTGTGCTGCTATTGTCATATAAATTAAATCTTTATGCATTGTGTGCCCATCAGTACAGATTTATAATCATTATTTTCCTCTTAGTATTGTGAAATCATCTGCTTCTCACAGTGACGGAAAGCTCTTTGAAGGTATGAACTGTCTTACTCATATATGTATACCTAGAATCTGGAAGAGTGTCTGGTACACAGTAAGTTGCTCAATAAATATTTGTTGACCAAAAATAAAATGAATTGAACACTGAACTGGTAAACTGAGACTATAGAACTTTTGCCAGATCACTGAATAAGGATGCACTGGTCGTTGAACTTAATTTGCTTCATCGTTAATTGTGATGCTTATATACCTATTTAGGGAAGTCAGTTAGTGAGTTATTATTAATTTATTCTGAGGCAAATCCATTTGTTCTAGGAAAGTATTGGTTATATAAAAAAAACTGATTGTGGGTGGTACTCATGTGGTATGTTGGGAGGGCAGTGGAGATGGATTACTCCCTGGTTAGGTCTAACAGGTGAGAGAGAGAGAGAGAGAGAGAGAGAGAGAGAGAGAGAGAGAGAGAGAGAGAGAGAGAGAGAGAGAGACGATGTCAGAAGGATGGAGAATTGTTGTGAGAATGGTGCTTCAAAAAAGTGCTTACTGAAGGAAGCAAACCAACCTCAAAAACACCAAAAGGGAAAACCTTTCATAATAACAGTTGGGCAACATTATCTAATGTCAGCAACAAAAGCAGTTCAATGTCCTCCTTTCAAGGACCTTGAAGTAATGAAGTTTCATCCAAGATGTACTGACTTTGGATTTGGTCCAGTCTCCTCATGTTACTGATGTAGAAACAGGTCTAGAGTCGAAGTAAGTTGCCCACAGTAACACAACTGGTTAGAGTAGAGTGGGAACTAGAGATGGGATTCCAAGTCCAGTTTTCCCTCCTAGCACCTACTTGATGGGGCTCTCTGATATCCTAGGACCACCTTCTTACCTCACTTAGCCCTCCCTATCAGAAAGGAGCTATATCTCTCTGCATCTGGCTAGTGATTAAGTCTTTCAGCAACATGTATGACTCTTACTATATGGGGTGGACACTATTGGTTTCCCATCCTATAATCGTTCCTTCACCCTTCTCTCTCCTTTCAGCCTCTGGTAGGGGGCTGGACATGCCAAACGTTGTTTTTCCAGCTTCCCATGCTGCTAGAACAGGGGCATTATGACCAATCCCAATTGATGGGACCTGAAGAGAAATCACCTGGAGGGTTTCTGGAGAAGGTTGTCCTCCTTACTAAAAGGAGGATGACAAGGAAAAATGCCCAACTTCTTGCCTTTGGAGGCATCCCTGTAAAGAGTTTATGTGTGCAGTCTGGCAGCAACTTTACAACTATGAGGGTAGAAGCCTGAAAATAGGGCCAACCATCTGAAGAAGACAGAAAGGAAAAATAGAAAGTACCAGACACTTTTTTTCTCCTTTCTTTTTTTTTTTTTTTTTTTGCAGTACACGGGCCTCTCGCTGCATCGGCAGGCGGACTCTCAGCCACTGCACCACCAGGGAAGCCCATTTTTCTCCTATTTTTAAACTTCTGAAGTATAACATATATGTAGAAGATTATAAGCATACAGCTCCATGACATTTCACACAGAGAGCACACCTGTGTAACCAGCATCTTCTAATCACTATCTTCCCCCCAGGGTAGACACTATCCTGACATCTAACATCATAGACAAGTTTGTCTGCTTTTGTACCTCATATAGATGGAAATGGTATTGGATCCTGACAAGTGCTTTTCTGAATGCACAGTATTCTTCTGCATCTGGTGTCTTTCACTTAACATTACATTTGTGAGATTCATCCATGTTGTATGTAGTTACAGATCATTCATTCTCATTGCTGAATAGAATTCCACTGGGAGAATATGTTACAATTTATTCATCCATTTTTATTCTTGATGGACATGGGGATAGTTTCCAGATTTTGGCTGTTACAAATATTGCTGCTATGAGCATTCTTCTGCCATGAAGAGTGTTTTGGTCACCTATGAGTGGAGCTGCTTGGTAATCGGGTATGTTTATGTTCAGACTTAGTAGATACTGCCAGTTTTCCAAAGGGATGGTACCAATTTACACTCACACCAGCAGCGCATGAATGGCAGTAGCTGCACATTCATGCCACCTGGATCCTTTCTGAGCCACCGAATTGACCTGACCTGGAATGGTCTGCTTCCAACTGTGTGAGTGCTCAAGCAATGGCTAGCCAGACTCTCTGTTACCTGCAGCCCAGAGCTTTCCAACTAAGGCACACTACAAGGGTAGATCCTGTGCTTTGCTCTGAAGACATCTTTCCTTAAAGACAAACCACTTTCTGACCTGGTGGGTCACCCACTGCCATGGCTGAGGCCTTAGTGTTTCTTTAGGGAGTGGCACCACCCACCCAGACCCTCCTCATTTCTTTCCTAGGCTATTGCAATTCTCTGCTAACGGATTTTCTCATCAATCTCCTCACTCCAGTATATCCTCATATATTGTCACATATACCTCACAGTTGAACTCCTGACGTCTCATGGATAATCTAAAAAGAACTGAGGGCTTCACTGGTGGCGCAGTGGTTAAGAATCCACCTGCCAATGCAGGGGACACGGGTTTGAGCCCTGGTACGGGAAGATCCCACATGCCACGAAGCAACTAAGCCTGTGCGCCACAACTACTGAGCCTGCGCTCTAGAGCCCGAGAGCCACAACTACTGAAGCCTGTGCACCTAGAGCCCGTGCTCCGCAACAAGAGAAGCTACCGCAATGAGAAGACTGCACACCGCAGTAAAGAGTAGCTCCTGTTCGCCGCAACTAGAGAAAGCCCGTGCACAGCAACAAAGACCCAACACAGCCAAAAATAAAGTAAATAAATTTTTTAAAAAAGCTTTAAAAAGAACTGAAATTGTTTTCTTTGATAATCCATTTAGCTACCCAAGCATACACTGAAAGTGTTCTTTGCTAACAGCCAACTAATCGCCCAGCAGAGTAACTACCATTAACTGAGAACTCATTTTATTTGCCAAGCCCTGTGCTAAGAGCATCACATATTTTATTTTATTCTCACAATAAACTTAAAAAAGATCTTTGTGCCAGTTATCAATTTATGGCCTCTCAGCTCCAATCTACCCTTCATTGCCTGCTCTGTGAAAATCATATTGGACCTTTTAAATATTTTTCCTTTGCTGGGTGGCACCATGTTAAGCCCTGTCAGTAGCAGGTGCCGGAGAGACACTGCAAGAAGGAAGGGGCTTTCCATCTCCATTCTACTGTGCCCGTCTTGGATGGCCAGGCTCCTGTAGTGCGCAACGGCCAGGGGCTTCCCTAATTCCCCTTCTGGTGTCTCTAGTGAGACACCTCTCCGTAAATGGCTTTTTCCAGAACCCTAGAGGGTGGGTTTTAAGCAAGTTTAGAGATTTCCAGCAAGTCCCTCTGTCGCAGCTCCATGGAGACTTCTCTGCTACTCAGTGAGCTGGATCTTAGTCCTAGGAAGGGAGGGGCTTCCTTGGTGCTTTATCTCAGCTAGAGGGGCTGGTGGCTGCCCCTTGTGTCTGCTTTTTTTGAACGCTGTAGTTTTCTTCACTTTTTACCAGCCGATCCCTCCTTACTCCGATCCACTATTATAGTTAATAACTCTTTCAAATTACTGTATAATTTCTATTTCCTGCTTGGATCCTGAAGGATTAGTCCTTGTCTGATTACCTTTTTTTTTTTTTTTTGAGTTAATGATTGTTTTTCCTTTTTATTTGTTTAGTTGTCCTTGTTATTATTATTATTTCAATCCCCAAATCTCTGCCAGTTGCCTATATCTCCTCTCTGTAAAGTCAAACATATTAGTTATTCCAACAATTTCACCTTCCTTAAGAAATCTTTCCTTGGAGCCTTCTGATTCACTCCTACACGGACTTTTTGCCCTTTTTACTTGGTCTCCCTTCAACATCAGGTTGGGAATCTCCTTGGACTCTCCTCTGTGGATCACTCATCCATGTGCTTCCAAATTTTGTCACTTTCTTTTTTCCTCCCTATGTTTGCAAGTGTATGCCTTTAAAAATACCCTTTGAGGCCACAGTTACAGGCCCAGGTTTATGTTCCTTTAGTCTGGCTTTAACGCAAATTTTCACTGTTTGCTATCCGTTTTAGAGAATCTGTGTTTATTAATATCACTGCTAAGTTTCTAACAAAGAGCTTATTTCATTTAGGAAAAAAAATCATTTTATTGTTGTTTTAGCAGGGTTTGGGGAGGAGCCAAAAAAATACATGTGTGTTTATTCTGTTATCTTTACCCAGAATTCCCTGTATATATTCCTTTGAAATCTACTTTTTATTTTTAACTTACCGGTATATCATTAACAACTTCCCACACTATTACATATTCTTAGATTACTAAAACATTTAAAAATATCTTTGGTAACCTCTGCTGAAGATATGCTATAGTTTATTTAGCAGTTTTCCCTTTGTTGGACATTTAGGTTGATTGCATTTGTTTGCCCCTGAGAAATTTTTATAAGGGTTATGGGGTAGACCAGCACAACAGAGACGGGGGTGCTCACCCAGGACCCTGGCAGACATGACACAGAGACCGCTTGTCATGTTCACAGCCCAGTTATGCTCCCAGGGGCTCTGGAGAATCCATAAAAGACTAGAATTATCTTCTTTGATGACCCATCCAGCTGCCAAGGGCAGAACATCCTGACCTCCCTCTTAGCTAGCTGCCTGCTAATCAACAGCTCATCCAAGAAAAGGCAAAGTTCATTATTTCCAACTTGTCTTCAGTTTTTCCTTCTCCCTTTTCTCCTCTATTTTGCATTTAACTCTTAATTTTGCCTTCAATATATGAAATAGATCTGCTATTGGCTTCCCTTGAACACAAGTACGTAGTGTGCTCTTAATTAATTTTCTGTCTTTGAGTTAATATTTGACACTATAACCTACCATGTCTCTGTGCTCATTCTCCTGGATAAATCAGTGTGTTCATCCAGGACCATCTTCCATGGATAAATGAGGCCCCGTCTAACTTCTGGGTGGGTCTGGATTCTGTGGTGCCATCTTGGCTCATCTGACTTCAGCACATAAGTGGGATGGAACAATTTTAGCATCTCTGGTTATAAAATGCGCCAAATAATGGCATAATTACACAGAAATAAATATAGGATGCTCGATGAAAAGCTAAGTTGTGGAGAAATTTACAGGGAAACTGAAAATCATTTTGACCCTTCAAGTCTTTACCCTCCTCTATACATAAACACAGACTGGCAATTCACAGGTAAATGCAAGGTTTTCAACATCCAGCAGTTTGGAGTAATGAAAAAAGAAAAGGTCAGAAGTAAAACACTTTACACAGTGCCTTCCCTTGTGCTTTTTAAAACGCGCAAGAGGCTCAAGCAACAACATTCTCCTTCTGAGTGGAAACCCACAGGGGCTGAGGCTGCCCTGGGACAGTGCTCCTTTCATGAACTATGAGTGAAGACTAGGCTTATTCATAGAACTTGTTGGGCAGTTAGACCACACCCTTCCTGGGCTGCTGCTTTTGACCCAGTCTGTGGTGTAGGCTGGGCCTTGATGGCATCACTGACCTCCAGAGGGCAAAGCGGGACCCGCTTCTGAAGTGGCCTTCTTTGGGGAAGCATGCCGAAGGGGGAGCTTTAAGGTCAGGTAGGATCTGTTGCTCTTGGTAGTCAGGCTTTCAACCCGCATTTCCTGAGCTGCTGCCACGTGCAAGGCCCGGGAACAATACAGAGTGCCAGTCTGGTGGGGAGACAGACACGTCCAGCTAGAATCACAAGACGGTCTTTTCACACTCCTTGCTCAAATAACAAACTCCTGCCCACCAGCTGTGTGTGCCAGCGCCACAATTTCAATAGAGAAGAAGTTTAGGGGAGCCTGTCTGGTTGGAAGGGCATAGCCAGGGAACTGGACGGAACAGTTTCTTCTTAGATTGTATACTGCACGTCAATACATATGGCAAAGTTTTCCAAAGATGCTTTTATTTGTGTATATAAGATTGAGAAAATGTCAGTTTTCCATATTTCACCACATTTTAAAATGTTTTTCTTATTTTGTTATTATGCAAGGAGGTAGGGGAGCCATGGGTGGAGAGGGTAGGAGGGCAGCTAAAGCCCCCAAGCCTGCCTTGTGCTGCCTCTAGCCAGGCCCTGCATTCGGCACAAAGGACGTTATCCAGCACTGTCCCCACTGCAGAGGTTACTGTGTCCAGGAGACTCTATGCAAATAAAAAAGGCCATAGAGGGTAATAAATGCTGCAGATCATTCTTCCACTGTTTATTGAGTACCTACTACAAGCCGGCCACAGGGTTGGGCCCTGAGGGTACGAGAGTCCTTGTTCCCTGATCTCACGGGGCAGGGAGACCCTCGGAGTAGGGTTGTCTGATTGAATACAGGACAGCCAGTTAAATTGGAATTTCAGAGAAACAAAGCACAATTTTGTGTGTGTGTGTGTGGTACGCGGGCCTCTCACTGCTGTGGCTTCTCCCGTTGTGGAGCTCAGGCTCCGGACACACAGCCCCAGCGGCCATGGCTCACGGGCCCAGCCGCTCCGCGGCATGTGGGATCTTCCCGGACCGGGGCACGAATCCGTGTCCCCTGCATCAGCAGGCGGACTCTCAACCACTGCGCCACCAGGGAAGCCCCAACGCACAATTTTTTAGTACAAGTTATGTTCCATGCAATGTTCTGATTTGCTAAGTCAGACAACAGATAGGAGAGCCCATAAAGAACACAAAGTGCTCAGGAACGCAGAGGGAGAAAGACCTCCTTCAAGTCAAGATGCCTATGTGGCATCTCCTCAGGGAGGCCACCGCAACCGGCCCTGCACCTTCATGGCTCTAAAATTACAGCACGTGTGGGTGTGTTTATCATCAGTCTCGCCCTGGAAAATGGGAGCTCCCCCAGGGCAGCATCCTTATCCATCCTACTCACCATTCTGATTTCCAGCAAGCAGGTGTTCAGGAAATACTTGTTGAATCGATGAATGTTCCTGGGGAGATGGAAGGAGGGCATGGTGCTCAGGGTAGGTGGGATTGGAGTAGGGTCTTTGCTAAATAGACAGAGGGGTAGGAAGGACCTTCCAGGTAGGGAGACCAGTGTGAGCAGGGATGTGCAGGGGCCGAAGAGCGAGTGGCTGTGTTTTACGGCCGTGTAGGGGATGCGTCTGGGAAGGAGGTGGGAATGAGAAAAGAAGCAGGGGTCTGGCCGGGGCAGGATCTCGTGTGCCTACCCCACTGAGGGGGAACCATGGGAGGTTTTAAGGTTTAAGGGAGAATCGGAGAAGTGTGCTGTCAGAGCAGAGAAGGTGGCCTGGAGGCTATCTCAGCCTCACGAAGATCTGAGTGAGAGGCTCTGAACTGAGGCCAGGATGGTGCTGGTGGAGAAGAGGGGACCATTGGTGGGTATTTAGGGGAAGAATCAGCAGGACTTGAGTATGCAAAGTGCTAGAAGACAAGGTAACGGATTCTGCCTTGGTTGGGCGGAGAGAGGGTGACGTTTCATCGGGTTCCTGAACACTCCGGGGGGGCAGGGGCAAGGTCTTGGGTTGGGAGGAAGGAATTCTAAGCAGAGCCAACCATCACAAGTACATGTGCCAAGGAGTGATGGGACCCGACCTTGTGGGGAACAGTGGGCACTCTATAAATAACCAAGAACAACTGACCTGCAATTCTCTCCACGTGGATAAATAACAGCTCACACCCTGGCCCCACCAGCTGGGAGGAGCCCTGGGTTAGGGCTACGATGAGTCTAGTACGTGATAAGTTTTCCCCCAAAGGGCCATGACCTCAGAGAACAAATTCTCCCTTGGAGAGTCATGTGGGTAGCTCAGCTGTTTCTGAGTGGTGAGGTCTAAGGATTAAAAAGCAAACACGCGGAGATGGACGGTGAGCTAACGGCGTTTCACAGGACAGCGATGACTCTAAAGCCAGGTGAACGGTTGGATAGGAAATTAAGATCACGAATATCTGCTCTGAGCCAGGCCCAGCCCTAGTCCTGAGGTCTCTGCCATCTGCCCTTCCTGCCTGCGCTTAGAGTGAAGGTCAGGGTCGGTGAAGAGAGGACAGAGTTTTATTGTGGATCTTCGTTTTTACGTATAATTTTAATCTTATTATTTTAATTATTTATTTATTTATATTTTGGCCATGCCTCGTGGCTTGTGGCATCTCAGTTCCCCGACCAGGGACTGAACCCAGGCCATGGCAGTGAAAGCCCGGAATTCTAACTACTAGTCCACCAGGGAACTCCCTTGATGTTTTTTGCTTTTACTAAATTGTTTTTTATTTGCATACAGTGAAAATCACTTTTTTTTGCTGTATAATGTATGCAGTTTTACACACCTATAGATTCTTGTGACCTCAGACAGGATATAGAACAATTCCAACACCCCAAAGATTTCTCTAGTGATGCCCTTTTTGTATTCAGACATTTTCTCCCATCTCTAAACTCTGGCAACTACTACTCTGCTCTCTGTTCCTATATTTTTGTCTTGTCCAGAATGTCATAGAAATGGAACCATGTAGTAGGTACCTTCTGGGGATTGGGCTTTCACTCAGCACAATGCATCTGAGATCCAGCCATGCTGATGCAAATGTCACAGTCTATTCCTTTTCACTGCCCAGTAGTTTTCCGTGTATACATGTAACAGTTTATCCACTCGCTGTTGAAAGACATCAGGTTATTTCCAGTTTGGGGCCGTCATCAATGATGCTGGTATAAACATTCATATACAGGTTTTTGTGTGAAATACATTTTCATTTCTTTAGGATAAATGCCGAAAAGTGGACTGTTGGCTCCCATGGAGATGAAGGTTTAACTTTTTTTTTTTTTGCACTATGTGGGCCTCTCATTGCTGTGGCCTCTCCCGTTGCGGAGCACAGGCTCCGGACGTGCAGGCTCAGTGGCCATGGCTCACGGGCCCAGCCGCTCCGCGGCATGTGGGAGCCTCCCGGACCGGGGCACGAACCTGTGTCCCCTGCATCGGCAGGTGGACTCTCAACCACTGCGCCACCAGGGAAGCCCAAAGGTTTAACTTTTTAAGAAATTGCCTGTTTTCCAGAATGACTGTACCATTTTGCCTACGAGAGGGCCAAGTTTTGTTGTTGATTTTTCTTTTCATTTGTCTCTTCCTTTTTTTTTGTTTCTTCTTTCTTTCTTTTAAATTTTTATCGAAGTAGAGCTTACATGCCTTTTTTTTTTTTTTTTTTTTTTTTGGCCATGCCATGGAGCTTGTGGGATCTTAGTTCCCTGACCAGGGATCAAACCCCGGCCCCCTGGCCCCCTGCAATGGAAGCATGGAGTCCTAACCATTGGACCACCAGGGAATTCCCTTACATGCCATCTTAAGTGCAACATGTGTAAAAGCAGATGAACTTTTATCTATATACACACCCATGTAACTACCACCCAGATCAAGATATAGAACCTTCCCAGCACCTCCTCCCATTAAATACCCCACAATCCAGCAGGGGAATTGCTATCCTGACTTCTACCACCGTAGATTAGTGTGGCCTGTTTCAGAGCTGCATTTATATGGAGTCATACTGTATGTAATCTCGTGTCTGCCTTCTCTTCGCTCAACGTCACGTGAAGTCCGTCCAGGTTGATGTGCACGGCAGAGTGTCTGTCCTCTTTGTGTCGCCGAGTAGCGTTGCAGTGTATGACAGTGCCTCAATATTCACTCCCCTCTGATGAGCATGTGGGTTGGATCCAGTTTTGTGGCTGTTAGGAATAAAGCTGCTCTCAATATTCTTGGGTGTTTCTGTATGTTTTGGGTAGCCACAAGCACTCATTTCTGTTGGGTCCACACCCAGGAATAGAATTACTGGGTATGTTTAGCACTAGTAAAAACTGCCCAAGAGTCTTCCAAGAGGGGGACCAATTTACAGTCCCACCAGCAAGGTAGACGTTTGCCCTGCAACCGGACACTTGGTGTCATCAGGTCTTTTCATTGTAGCCATTCCAAGTGGAAGTATAGTCATATCTCATTGTGCTTTTAATTCTCATTTCCCTGATAACTAACGGTATTGAGCATCTTTTCACATGTTTCTTGGCCATTTGTATATCCTCTTTTGTGAGGAGCCTGTCTACATCTTTTGTCCATTTTTAAGGTTGGGTTATCTTGTTGACCTGTCTTTGCAGGAGAATGGAGGCCCTATGAAGTATCTAAACTTAGCCAGTGATCACCTCAGAGAGAAAACTGACATTGGCCTGGGGGCAAAGGATGTTTTTTGTGGTGTGAGTGGGAAGAAGGGAGAGGGGAGCTGTCTCCTCTGAAATCTTCCACAGCCTGGGGGGGTTCTATGTAGTTGGCTCACCAGCCTCAAAGATCTGGAAAGCCCCTTTCCCACTCCTGGTCTTTCTCACAAGCCCCTTTGGTAAATATTGGGAGATTGGGGTCTGGAGAGGGACCAGCCTCTCCTCCCAGATCACAGTGCTGACTGCTCTGCAGTCGGGGGCCTTGATTGACTGAGGACCATTCTGGAGGGCAGAGTGACACAGGGTGCTGTCTAGTGCTCCTCTAACGCAGTGAGACACCCTGAGAGAGGTGTCACCCTGGGCCCCTGGCAGTGTGTCCAACGGGGCTTACGGGACAGCCGGAAGGCTTCACCTACCACACCCCTGGGCCTGTGACTGTACCTGTGTAAGTTATACCTATATCACTTGTCTTTTGGGGAATATAGTCTAATCACTGAAACAGTTTTTTTTGTTGTTGAAGTGAAATGTGTTTACAGAAAAGTTTAAAAATCAGAAGCTAACAGATAAATTATCACAGAATGAACACACCCATGTAACAACCACATAGGTCAAGAAATAGAACATTTCCAGCATCCCAGGAGCCCCACCTACCTTCTCCCAATTGCTGTCTTGTTTGTCTTTCTCCAAGGTAACCACTATCCTGGCTTCTAACAGCAGAGATAAGTTTTGCCTGTGTCTGAATGGACGCTGTTTCTGGATAGTGAGAGGGGTGTCAGAGCAAACCTCTCTTAGGGATACCCCTCTCTGTGCATACTATTTCAGAAAATGCTGGGCGTGCTCATTTGTTTAGCAATATTATAGCATTCCCTCACTGAGTTATAAACCACATGAGGTCAGGAATTTTGCCTACCTTGTTTACTGCTGTATTCCCAATGACTAGAACAGTGCTTGATACATACGGGGAGCTCCATAAATATTTGCTGAATGAATAAGCATTGTTGAGAGAGCATCAGTGTGTCACTGCTCACACATATGAAGCCCACAGACCTGGATGTGGAGAGGAAGGAACATGGCTGGGGGCTAGAGAAGCAGCAAAGTCCAGAGAAGAAAGGGAACAAGCGGAACCAGAGGCTTGGGAGGGAGCGGGAATGGAGAATGGCGCAGCTGGCCAGGCAGACTCATGCCCATGTCTGATGGGTCACAGACAGTTGAGGTCTCCACGGTGAAGTTTACACCTAATGCCCTCTCCTCCTCCTAGCCCCAGGGTCTCCCCTCACTTTGAAAAAAGCCTAATCCCAACATCGGAAGCCTCTCTCCTCTCTGCTTATTTTGCTAAAGTCTGCTCTGCCCACCTAAAATCAGGCCCTAACCAGACAGAGTCTAGATGAGACTAAACTTCCTCTTAATGGAAAGACAGGGGGGTCTTTTTCTCTAAGGTCTGGATCTAGCAGGCCAAAGGAAAACACAAAATCCCTTCAGCAATGAGGACATCATAGAGGCCACCAGATGTTAGCTAAGGTTGACTTCCCACAGAAAACAATCAAGTGGAAATTTACCTCGTTACCGAAGCTTCAATTTCCCTGAAGTTTGGGAGAAGAAGGGAGTTATAAAATGCTGTATAAACACAGTAACCAAGATAATAATAACATAGAGTGTGAGTGAGCTAGATTAATCATTCCAGCTTGGGGGCAGAGCAAAAATCAACACCATTCCAAGCACATTCATTTCATTCACTGATTTTTCAAACATTGGCTCAGCCTGCTTTGAGTTAGACATTATTCTAGGGCTGGTTATACAGAAATGAACAAGATGTTGGGTCTGTCCCCAGATTTTATGGTTTAGTGGAAGTCAGCCAACTTCTGTACCTGAGATCATGCGTGCGTAAGTTTTGCCACTCTGGGTCAAAGATGTGCCGTCAGAGAACTCCGTCGTCTTTCTTGTTGTTAACCTCAGAAGTTTTAAACTTGCCGTGATGCATCCTAGTTCCCCTACGCTCTGTCTCTCCTAACTCTCGGACCCACCTGCCTTTTGTGATCCTGCCTCTTAGGGTAATGAGTCCTGGAATCCCATTCCCCGTTGGGGGAACTGGGTGACCTCCTCTTTTGGTTTCATAAGCCTATCTCTCACACTTTAAGGGGGATCCTCTAGTGAACAGTTTCCATGTGTGAACTCACCATGTTTCCTTCAGGCTTGCTCTTCCCACTGTATTTCTCATGCCTTTGAAGGGCATCACCGTTCACTCCATTCTCCAAGTCAGAAAACCGAGATGATGCTCTCTTCTCCCGTCCCCCATTGCTCATGGCCACCATGCGACATCAGAGTGTTAAAGCAGCACTGGGTCTGAGCAGATGGGGGTAGGAAATGGAGTGGGGAAGTGGTTCATTGGCTGTGTTGATGCCTAGGGTCCTACAAAGACTGCTCTGTAACCTCTGGCCCTAACTTAGTCCTTTAGTTCAACTAGGATGGGACCCAGAGATCTCATCATCCCACCTCTGCCTCATTCTCTCCTCCTCCTTTTTAGGTTCTCCTGCCCAAAACAAAACACTCTGTCTCTTTCATTTGGCCAAGAAACGCAAGCTTCTGTTAAAAACAAGACAACAGACCCAAAATGGAGCTGCTTATGCTAAGCCCATGTCACCAACCTGAGACTTAATTGTGCTTTTGGCTGTCGCGGAAACGGAATCTTAAACCAGTCAAGCAGGAATTGCCTAACCAGCATTAGTAGGTAATCTGCCTGATAGGCCCTGCCATCCACTGAAGGAAAGTAACTTTGCAATAACAAACCCACTGTTTTCTGCCTAGTATAACTTCCTTGTTCCTGCTCTCTTTTCCCTGTAAAACTCTTTTATTTGGTAAACTCCTAGGAGTTCCTTTCTATCTGCTAGATTGGATGCTATCTGATTCATAAATCATTGAATAAAGCCAATAAGATCTTTAATATTTACTCAGTTGAATTTTGGTTTTTTAGAACTTCTATTCATATAAGCTCATGCAAGTAGCTACTTTGGAGAAGAGGTGTCTCTAACACGGCAGACAAACCTTATGTTCAGACACTGATCTGATATTTGGTAACTGAATGAATGAATCTATACTATTTATGTTCCAACAGCTTTGAATCACATACGTTGTCACTCTTCTCCCTTATACACTGAAGAGGCCCAGGGTCTGAATTTTCTTTCTTCTTTGCCATTTAAACTGATTCTCCCAAGACACAGAGGATTCCAGGAGCAGACACAGCACAGCTCTACATAAGGCAGGACAATATGCCTTGTTTTGTTTCAACATATATTTTCAACAATTTGCTTCTCTTCTGTCGACTAACACAATCTGGCAGGATTTTCATTCAATCATTCGATAATAATATGTTGAGAATTTACTCTGTGCCAATGAGTGTGCTAGAGGCCAGGGTACAAAAGTGAACCAAACACAGTACAATCTCAGCCCTTAAAAAAATTCACAACTCACAGTGCAGTAGAGTCAGTGCTAGAGTGGGGTTGGGGACAGGCCGGGACAGGAAGAGGCACATGGGAGAGGATCCTAACCCAGGCTTTGGTTTTTTAAACTTTTTCTTTTGGAAACTTCCAAACATATACAAATGTTGTGAGCACAATGAACTCTCATGTAGCATCCATCATCCAGCTTCAACAGTTTTCAATATCCTGCCATTCTTATTTCATCTATCTCCTGATCCCATATTTTTTCTTGAGTATTTTAAAAACCAACCCCAGATATTATATCATTTCTCCCATTTTGATTTTCTGTTTGTAGCTCTAACCGATGAGGCATGCCCTAACCAGTCTCAAAGGGGACAGGAAGGCTCCCTGGAGGCAGTGGCATCTAATCTGAGGTCTGGAGGAGTAGGATTGGCAGCCACGTGGGTAAAAGTGACAGGGCAGGAGGAGGAGGGCAGGAAGGGGCAAATGTTTCAGACTGAAGGAAGAGTTTGTGCAGAGGTCAAAGGTGAGGGGAATGTGACGTGTTTAGCACTTTGTCACTCACCTGTGGTCTATGGACCAGCAGAATTGGCATTATCTGGGAGCTTGTTAGAACTCTAGAATCTAGAGCCCCACCCCAGGTCTAGGGAATCAGAATCTGAGTTTTTATCAAAGTCCCCAGGAAATTCATTTGCACATCAAGTGTGAGAGGTAGTGGGTTAGGGGACTGTCTAAGGATCAGTGCAGCTAGAAATTAGAACGGCACTGAGGTTGGAGCAAAAGGGGCAAGGTCGGCAAGGCCCCTAAAGCCAAGGCAAAGGTCTTGGCGTTTGCCCTGACACCAGAGGAGAGCTGCTGACAGGGTTGAGCAGGGAGTGATGTGGTCAGATTTGCCTTTTAGGCAGCAACTCTGCTGTGATGGGGAGAGTGGATTAAGGTGGAGGAGGTGGGAGCCCCGGAAACGCGTCAGGCTTTTGTTCTCTTCGAAGCTACAGGGTGCAGGGGCTGGACAGGGACTCTGGAGCCCAACAGTCTTGCCTGTGTTGTATTTTCGTTGTATTATTCAAACCCCAACCTGGCTTCTTACAAACGGAATAGCTGTGGCTTGAGACAAAGCTACTTGACTTGTCTGAGCCTCTCTTTCCTCATCTGTCCCAAGCATGGCACTTTCTTTTTACGGGACTTTGATCGCAGCATCAAAGAAAAGTGAATGCTTAGAAATAGAGCCTGATTTTGACACGTTTGGAATTCAAATAGCCACAGAAATGCTACAACTGCCTGGCTCTACACCCACCCCGCCTCTAGCCTAGTCTGCAGCATTTGGGCCCCTTCCCTTCCAGAAAGCCCTGTGGTCGGGGAAAGACCACAGAACTGGGGCTGGAGCCTCAGCTTCTAGAGCAGTCAATTCAGAGCTCCACCTATCCTGGAACCTTTGCTTCTAGAGAGGCAGCGCCCCTGGCCAGCCCTCCGTGCCTGTTCTCACACCTGCCTGCCTGCCTGGGCTCAGGCCAATTCTCTCACCTGGAGTGCAGGTGTGCGGGCATCTGCTTATTCCTATCAAGTAAGCTACTATGTTTGGGACATTGTGCTCTGTGCTTTGGGGACCTGAGGATAAGTGAGGAACAGAACTCTCCTCCCCTCAGCCTGTCAGAACCCTTCCTGTTCTTTGAGCCCAGGTCCACCCCCTCAGTGGCACCTCTCCTGCCCACGTTGAGCTCAAATGGCCGGTGAAACTACAGCCCAGAAACAGCATGGAGGTGAGTTCCTGATGGGGACATGTCACCAGAGGAGAACAGTTAGCAGGCCCTGAGGAGGCCGGATCACCCCCGCCCAAAGGTCATGTGCTGTGAGTAGGGACCAAGCTTAGCTGATCAGGGAGGGCCTGAAGGGGTCATTTGCCTGAGGTCAAAGGGTCAAGGGACCACACCAGTGGGTGCCTGACTCCCTTTCCTTTCTCTCCTGGTGCTGCACCTCCACCACTGGCCACACGGGGTCAGTGTCATTTCATGCTTGGTTTGGCACAGTTGGTTAGGAACTGCCCTGGACCCCACAGCTCTCCGTAGCATCTCTCTCGGCAGAGAGCTCTGGCTAACTGTGCAAAAAACTTCCCTAAGGCTTGGAGCAATGTGGTCAGAGGGACCGAGTAGTCTGGGTGAGGAAGAAGAGCAGCAGGTTATTTGCACAGTCACGTTGTTTCACTGAGAGGAGCCACAGGACCCTGCCCAGATGCCCTGCACGGGCTGGCTCCATGCTCTCTGACTGTATAAAAACAGTAGGCACTCGAGACTTCCCTGGTGGTGCAGTGGGTAGGACTCCGTGCTCGCAATGCAGGGGGCCCGGGTTCCATCCCTGGTCAGGGAACTAGATCCCACATGCATGCTGCAACTAAGAGTTCGTATGCCACAACTAAGGAGCTGGCGAGCCGCAACTAAAGAGCCCACATGCTGCAACTAAGGAGCCCGCCAGCCGCAACTAAGACCCGGAGCAGCCAAATAAATAAATAAATAAATAAACAAAACAGTAGGCACTCACTTGGGCCGATGTGGGGTGAGCAGGAAATTGTGCAATAACAGGTGAAAAGCCTGAATTACGCAAGTTTAGGAAGATGGAGTGTCATGCCCCTCAGGAACGTCTGGGGATTCCAATCAACTGCAGCCCACCTCTGCTGGTCCTGTTTTTAACAGCTACAGGACACCTAGTCTCAGGTAGTTCTGGTTGTTCGGGTCTCAGGCCAGGCCATGAGGCCCGGGGGGCTCACTTGTAGAGTGTGGTGTGTGCTGTGTGTGTGCTGACACAATGGCCAACCACCCTGCCGACAGGGCTTTCTGAAGGAAAGTCCCCAGAGGCCTAATCCAGCAAAGGCATGTCTCACTGGCTGGCAGACCCTCCCACTCCCCAGAGGGGTGAGGTGTTCCTCGGCTTCAAGTTGTTGATGGCTCCCACAGCCTGAGAGATGAGGCCAGGATGGAGACTTTGGAGGAGGAGTGCGCTGCGGACCCCAGGGGACTGAGGACCGAGACTGGCCCCAAACCTGGGCCCAGGCCCAGATCTAGGCTTTGTGGGTCTGAAGCTTTTACCATCTGGGTATCTCTTTAAGAAAAATAATATAAAATTACAAATACAAAATTGTATTTGTAAATACAAGTTTATAAGTGTTTACTTAGAATGAGATTTTTACTTAGAATGAGAAATCAATATTTACTTAGAGATAAATATTTCCTTAGAATGAGACAATAGGTGACGTCAAATTACAAATTTTAAAAAGCTGACAAATATCACAAAACCTAGAAAAATAATCTTTTTGTTAATCGACCACTACACCTCTACAGTATTTTTCCAGGTGTTCTTGGTTGCATACTCTTTGATAACCACTTCATTTGCCAGCAATTTTATAGTATTTTCTATAGGAAGATAATTCAGTCTTTACTATGGTTGATCAAAATTTTATGTAATATTGCTACAGGTTTATGCTTACAAACTCAGGAATTCATACATTCTATTTTGTCAATCCCAGCAAAGAGAGAAAACATGTGGTGTGCTTATAATTGTAATATGCTGCATTATTAAGTATATTCTTGACAAGAGAGAACCTCCTGGCAGAGGAAAACTTTGACTGGACATTGCTGAGAACCAAACTCGGTCTTTTACATTTATGATGACTGGAGGAATTTTCCACACACTAGCTTCTGATTCTGTACATTTTGAACCTTGTTTCTCTCACATTCCCACCTACTTCCGGTACTAGGTGCCGCAGGTCACATTCATATTGCAACATGGCCTTTGGTCGTGAGTCGTGAGTGGACAGGAGGAACATTGCTAGGAGCCATTCCTACACTGGGGAAAGGGTGCTAGACGTTATTTAACTATACTAGGAAGTCACTGCAAATCGCATATATAAATGCACTCTGGGCTCAATTTCCCCTTAGCCAGATACTAAAAATGCCCATAGCCATTCCAAACACAGTCCACCATGAAAGGAAGTGTGACCAAGAAATGTCGAATTGGGAAAAGACTATAGCCTTTTTTTTTTTTTTTTTTTTTAGGTGATGGATATTTTAATTAAGTCAAAGGGGGAATCTTTTCCCAATGTATACATATATCAATCATCTAAGATGATGGTCTTAATTGATAATGGTTAATATATCTCATTCTTCCAAATTTTATAAATTTTAAGCAACTGCTAAGGGCCTCTCCCAGGTCCTTGCCAGTGAGGGGTCCTGAAGCTTGTGCTTCATTAGGTTCATGCTAAATCCACCCTTGCCTAGAACCCATCACTCTCTCCCCGCTTCTTCCCTCTTCCAGGAATTGGCTTGCCTTCTTTGCTCTCCACCGCCCAACTTGTGTTCCTTCTGGTGGAGGAATTTCTTCCCCTCCCAGATGGAAGCCAGAGCAGATCTGGGTCCCCAGCCTCTCTAGGACCTTGCTCTTCCTTCCAGTAAATATACGGCCCTTCTAAGCTTTCCACTGATTTGACAAGTAGAGACAACGGACATAGGAAATAAAACAAATCCTTCTAACTTGCCTTCATCTTCTTTCCACTTGGGTGTCCCAGAGAGACAAAGGCACACCTTTGATGGTATTGATGGTGCACAGCTGTGACCAGAGGGCTGAAGGGAGTAATCATATTTCCGAGGAAAACATATCTGGGATCTCCACAGGCTTTTCTCCCTGGAGTGAGGGTGGAAGCTCTAGGTTGACAAGATGAGATAGAGGCTGGGGCAACTGGTGGCTGATGCTGGGGTCATTGCCATTTCCCCCCCAAGGCCCCACCAGACCCTACCCTGAGTTGTCCTTGGATGAGACCAAATCTCCTGATGGCAAAGGCTGTGTCTTACTTATCTACCTGTCCCCTGCGCCTAGCATGCTTCTTGGTATGTAGTTGGTGCTCAATGAATTTGAAGAGCAGAATGGGGTTGGGGGATCTGACTGCTCCCAGGAGGACCCTGAGGGCATAATAAAGGCTGTTTTGTGCCTGAGTGGCCATGGGTGTAATGAGGGTCAGGGGACAGCCCATAAAACGCAGCAACCAGGTAACTGGGGCCAAACTAGCTGTCTTCCTTCCCTTTGCCCACCTTCTCATCTACAACACTAGTTTGTTTAACAAGGTTCTTCCTTCAGAAATCAGGCAAAGACCAACTGCAGCCTAGCGTTTATATGCAGGCATTTCTTGGAAAATTAGTATGCTTTAACAAATCCTGAATCCTGAGAAAAATCAATCTGGGAAACAGGGAAAAGTATTATAATTCTCCTGTGAGAATCAAAGCTTAACAGTCAACACAGAGACATGACTGGTTTGAAGGATTCCACTAACATCTAGTGAAATCAGAATCAGAAAGTGCTGATAACACCGAGTTGAGGGTTAAGGTCGACATTTTTGGGAACAGTGATGGGAGCAGAGATGTGGTCACCATATAATCGGTCTTGCTTAAAGCTGTTATGATATTATGAGCGTGTGTTTGTGGCCCTGTTTGGTGCTTGAGTTACTACTGCAAACAACATAAATATTAATAGGGTTATATACTTTGTATACTTTATTCAAATCCTATGAGTGGTGTTCCAAGAAATAACAAGCTCTGAAAGCAAAAATAAGTTCTTAAATTCTAACACAATTCTGTGTAGCACTGTTTATTTTGTTAGAAGATCTGAACGTTACATTATCCAAATATAACACAACCCAACAACACATGTTGTCTTCCCATGTCTGAATATTCACTATAGGCCGTGATTCTTTGTGAATACCACTAAAGTTAATATTTCTTATATATTAAACAAAAATTTTTAGATATACATAATAATGAGTACAGAGTATCAAGAATGTTGAAAGTGTTTTAAGAATAACTTATGGCTTTGGAAAATTTCCAAGAATTCCCAGGAATTTCACTTCTTGTTCCTGAATCCTAAAGTTAAATACCTGTCAAGAATTTGGAAACATAATTCCAGCCTCCGTGAGGATGCAATTTTGATTTAGGGGACTGAATGAATCAAGTTTTATGGATTAGGACACTGGCTGGGGAGCTGTTAGGGTCACCTCATTGTCTCCTGATAAACATCCAGGTGGAAATCTCAGCCCAGGGCACATAATTTGTGTTTGGGTCGGTGGGTTGCACTGAAGTAAGGAATTGAGAATCGCAAGGGATATGAGGGGTTGTCCAATGACCTTGCCTTGGGAGAGCACCCATGACAGACAAGCCTACACCCACTGTTTCCTTACCCATGACCCCCCAGGCTCCCCACAGCCTCCAGCCCTGCAGTTACTTCCCAAGGGAAGTAACTTTCTTTTGTGCTGCCCAGGTCAGGGATTTGGAAGGCAGTACAATCGCCCCTCGTCCCTCAGTATCCATCAGGGATTGGTTCCAAGACCCCCAGGATCTCAAAATCCCCCAATCAAGTCCCTTATATAAAGTGGTGTTGTATTTGCGTATAATCTCCTCCTATATACTTTAAATCATCTCTAGATTACTTAGCATACCTAATGCAGTGTAAATGCTAAGTAAATACAATGTAAATGCTATGGAGATAGTTGCCAGCACACTGCAAATTCAAGCTTTGCTTTTTGGAACTTCCTGGAAATTTTTAAAAAATATTTTTGTCTGCGGTTGGTTGAATCCACAGATGTGGAACATGTGGGTACAGAGGGCCCACTGTATATGATTCTTTAACTTGAATTCTCATGAGGAAAGAGCTCTGGGTCTGATTCGATAACCCAGATTTGAGTCCCGTATCTGTCAAGTACAAGCCTTATCACGCTAGCCTCTGTCTGTTTACATGAGTGTTCCACCAGGCTCTGAGGCTGGGGTACTGAAAAAATACTGGTTAAATAAATGAATAGATAAGCAAATAAATGAGTAGTTGGGAAGGCATTTGTGAAGGAGCTGGAGCCTGAAAGGCACAATATCTGTTCATCACAAAAGAAAAATGAGAACTTTGGGTTAAACAAGATGGATTGAAAACATATGTATATCTCTCCTCCCTCCCCAAACTCCATTTAAGAAGTTTCATTAAAAAACACTGGGACTTCCCTGGAGGTCCAGTGGTTAAGACTCCGCGCTTCCACTGCAGGGAGCACGGGTTCAATCTCTGGTCAGGGAACTAAGATCCCACATGGGACACGGCATAGCCAAAAAAAAAAAAGAAATACAGAAGGTGTAAACTCCCAGAGACAAAGATAAGAGATGTCAACAACTGTTTAAAAGACAGAATAAGTGGAACTGGCCTGTCCGGGCCAAGGAGGCTACAGTAGGTGCCAGCTTCCTCAGAAGGTGGGGGATGAAATGGGGCAGAGCATGCAGGGAGAGTCGGAACCCACCTCTCCTGTCCTCACCCTTGTGGGAGATGGGAAGTTTATTCACTGCAGAAATAGATCAGACAGACCACCTTCCAGGTCACAAGGCCCAGCGGACTGGGAGGCACCCACTGAAGTCAAGGCAATGGAGTACAAGGCCTCACATTATCCTCTGAGGCCCCAGGGGCCCTTTTCCACCCTGATCTGAGCAGCCCAGCAACTGTAGGCGCTTCCAGGTTGGCAGCTGGAGGGTTCTTCTCTGGAAAAACTGACCAGCTTGAGAGAAAAGACCTACAGCTTCTGAAATTTGGGTCCTCCCAACAAAATAAGCAGGTTTCAGCCTGGTCACTCTGTAGAGAGCTCCAGCAGGCCCTATGCCTGGTGCAACACTCAGAGAGGCCCACTCAATCACTCCCAGACAGCCCAGGGTCACCAGAGTGGGAGAAAATCATTAGTAAACCAACAAACACAAACTTGGCCTTGTATTCAAGTTTTACGGAAAATGCTCAGAAAACACTATCCAGGCATAGCTTGGAGATATTGCAGGTTCGTTTCCAGACCACCACGCTAAAGCAAATAAAGCAAGTCACGTGAATTTTGTTGTTTCCCAGTGCATGTATTAGTTATGTTTACACTACACTGTAATCTATTAAGTGTGCAATTGCAGTATGTCTAAAAAAATAATGTACACCCCTTAATTAAAAAATACTTTATCACTGAAAAATGCTGACCATCACATGACAACGCAGAGTTGCAAACCTTCAATTTGTAAAAACCTCAATATTTGCAAAGCGCCATAAAGCTAGGTATGCCTGTGAATATTTAAAACAACTACCACTCTACTGCAGAAGAGAACAAGTAGAATTATCCTGATCTGCTAGGAGTTTACATTGAGTTTTGAAAACCATGCTTTTTATGAAAAAAGGCTTATGTGAACTTCAAACCATTAATATTATTCACATAGTTGTAAATTTATGATTAACATAATTATCTAAATAAGGTTTCACATATCTGATGACTAATTCAAGAACAGGAGGTGTTTTCTATGTGTTTCTTATGTTAAAAACAAGTTTTAATGCAAATAAAGTTTCTTTTTTTTTTGCGGTACGCGGGCCTCTCACTGCTGTGGCCCCTCCCGTTGCGGAGCACAGGCTCCGGACGCGCAGGCTCAGCGGCCATGGCTCACGGGCCCAGCCGCTCCGCGGCACGTGGGATCTTCCCGGACCGGGGCACGAACCCGTGTCCCCTGAATCAGCAGGCGGACTCTCAACCACTGTGCCACCAGGGAAGCCCAAGTTTCTTATTTTTTATTCCTTAGGTGTCAGGAGTTTTTAAGAACAGAAAATACAGTGTACAGCAAAATGCAATCTGATTTGGGATTTTAAATTTTACCCTAGTGAGTTTACCTGGCAAAGCATTTTATTGAAAAAAACCCTAATTTCTTTTCCTTAAGAGGGGAGCTTATATATATTTTTTATTATATTTTATTTCTAAAGGGAGGCCTATTTATGTTTTGCTTTCTTTGGCTTATGTAATTTTTATCCATACCAGACAACCCCCAATGTTAAAGATGGAGACAAAACAAGCAAAAATAAATAAACAGAAATCAAAAAGAAATTCAGGAAACAAAGATAATGTAAGGTACAGAAGAAAACTTAAGCAATTATAATGATCCTCAGAAAGATCAGGAGCCATAAAAAAGAGGGCAACATATACACCCAGAGAACAAAAAACAGTTCTTGGAAATATGATAGTCAAAATAAATTCAGGGGCTTCCCTGGTGGCGCAGTGGTTGAGGGTCCGCCTGCCGATGCAGGGGACACGGGTTCGTGTCCCGGTCCGGGAAGATCCCACATGCCGCGGAGTGGCTGGGCCCGTGAGCCGTGGCCGCTGGGCCTGCGCATCCGGAGCCTGTGCTCCGCAACGCGAGAGGCCACAGCAGTGAGAGGCCTGTGTACCGCAAAAAATAAATAAATAAAATAAAATAAAATAAATTCAGTAGGAGGGGTGGAATGTAAATTTGTGGAAATCTCTCAGAAAGTAGAACAAAAAGAGAGATGGAAAATAAGGTGGTCAAATATCATATACTAGAGAAGTTTCAGTGGAAGAGACCAGGGGAAATTGAGGAAGACACTATCAATAAACTAATACAAGAAATATTTTCAGCAGCTTGAGGCCATAAATCACCAGTCTGAAAGGTCCCACAGGGCACCAGCAAGAAGAATGAAAATAGAGCCAACCCAAGGTACTTAATCTTGAATTGTCAGAACATCCAGAATAAAGAGATGATCCTATCGGCTTGTGGAGTCAAGGAATAAAGTCACAGGCAAAGATCAATAGTGAGAAAGGGATAAGGTTTCTCACCAGCAGCGCTGGGAACCAGAAGACAAGGAAATGATCCCTTCAAAATAATGGGGGAAATGCCTTCCAGTTTCAGCTTCTATTTCCAGCCAAGCTCTTAATCTTGGGAGGACAGACTAAAGGCATTTCAAACCTGTAGGGTTTAAAACAATGTACCTCCCATGCACATGTGTCTCAGGAAGCTACTGGAGCAGGAGCTCCAGCAAAATGAGGGAGTAAACCGAGAAAGAGAACTCCAAAGGGAGGTGAGGGGAATCTCCAGGATAAGGTTGAAGACAAGTCCTGGACGGCAGCCCTGAACTCCCTCAGGCCCAGGTCAGGGCCGAGGATGGGAGCTGGGGGACGGCGTGTCTCAGAAGAAAAACAAACGTGGCCCATTACCTGGGTGTCAGATCTCATAGAGAGAGAGAGGTTTATGGAGAAAAATTAATGATAGGTACATAGAGAAGAAAGCAAACAAAAAAGGCAGTTCTGAATGCACGGGTGGGGTAGAGGTGAGGAAGATGCACCGGAAAGAGAGTGTAATCTGGAGCCAGGAACCTCAGATGGGAACAGTATTTACTTAGTAATAATACAAATACTGAATATTGATTTTTAAATACTGCCATACAACTTGCCGTGAGGTGGGAGAATAGAAGTGTGTGTATGTGTGTGTTTGGGCGGGGGCAGGGGTGGGGGTGGGTGGGGCGAGTAAGAGAGATAAATTCTTATCTTTTGTGGTAGAAGTCAATAAAAGATGTCTAGAATGAAAAGTAAAGAAATAGCCTTTTAAAGATGGAGATAAATTTAAAAAAATAGCTACAGGAAATAAAGGGGGCTCCCCCTGGGGTTGGGGCTCAAAGGGGGAAAGGAGTGGTGGAGGACCCTTGTTTTTTATTACAAGCCTTGAAATACCATTTAGCTGTGAAAACCATGTATCTGTATTAGTGTGCTAAAAACAAAAACTGATGGCAATTCCCCAAACTTCTGCCCTCCCCCCTCTTTATACTACAACCCAACCAGTCCCTCTGCACTCAGAAACCAGGTCTCCATGCATCTAAGAAAGGGCTTCTCAAGTCCCCTGAAGCCCACCAGTCACCAAAAGCAGAAGCAGCCTCTGTGTCCCTTCGTGAGAGAGAGAGAAACTCAGCCAACAGCGCAGCAGCCGGTGGAGAGGGTTTATTCCCTCACCTTCCCTCTACGCTGCTGGGCTCCTGCCCAGACTTGATTCTTTACTAAATCAAACCCTAAATCTCCTGCCTCACCCTCACACCAGATCCAGCCAAACTAACTTTGCAGGAGGATTTATTAAACTGGAGGCACTTACAAAGGGGGAAAACACACACACACATGCACGCGTGCACGCACACACACACACGTGTACACACACACACACACACACACACACACACACACACCCCTCAAACCACAAGGCACCTTCGGTTGCTATTGTCCTCTGGAGAGAGCAGGATGGATGGGCTGCCCTGGGAGATCCCGCAGATCGGAAACTCATTACAGATGTGAGACTCAGAGTAACAGGGACGCTTGGAGACCTGAACGTTTCAGGAGTTTGGGGGTATTCACGTGTTGCCTGGAAACCAGAGACCAAATAGGAAACAGGAAGCCCCAGGAGAGAGAGGCTTAAATATTTCAGCATCATTTCCAGAGTTGAAGGCTGCCTGCCAGGGCCTGAGGGCAGCTGTGGTCCTTATTTTTCCTCAGCCTCAGATCATCAGAACTCCTTGCACCTCATGACCCACCCATCCCAATCTCACTTTGCACCTCTTAGAGGTAGAGGTTAGATTCTTAAAGGGCCCACGTTGTAGTCCATGTGTACACACACGCACGCACACACACACACACGGCTGCAAAGCCGTTTTCTGGCACTGGCACTGGTTTCTGATGAAGCTGGAAGTTTAACAGAAATGATGGCTCACACCTCCAGGCTTCCTGCAGCTGCAGTGGGGCTCTGACTTACTGCTTCCATTTGTGTGACCCTGGGTGAGGCTGTGTCTGTCTGAGTCCATCCCAGAATCTGTAGCGGGAGCAGAGTGTGGCCAAACTTGGAGACTTCCTGGGACACAAGGGAGCCCAGAGCATGAAACTCAAGTAGCCCCCATCTGAACACACCAACTGTGTCTTTCTCTGCTGCAGACACAGACAGGGCCAAAGGCGTTCCCTTCAATGTGCCCTGCCCCTTACGCTCTGTGTCCTTCTCTGTCACTGCAAACCCGTGTGGAATCCCCTCCCCACTTCTCACCTGAAGACCTCCTTGGGGGCTCTGGCGTTTTGTACTCACCCCTCCTCCACACCCTGCAGCTCTGACTGCAATTCTCAATTGGCTCTAGCATCTGCACACTTGGATGTCTGGGGCATGTGTGTGGTGTGAATTTCAGGGTCAGGCAGACCTCGTTTTCCATCACCAGTTGGATCTGGGGCAACCTAACCTCTCTTAGTCTCAGTTTCTTCATCTATAAAAACATGCACAATCCTTTCCTTTCAGTTGTGAGGATTGGGGATTATGAAATATCTGGGTCCTGAATAGACCTTTCTCCAAAGATATACAAATGGTCAACAAGCACATGAAAAGTTGCTCAACATCATTAGTCATTAGGGAAATGAAAATTAAAGCCACAATGAGATAACACTCCGCACCTACTAGAATGGCTGTAACAATAAAAAGGAAAATGAAAAATAACGAGTGTTGACGAGGGTGTGGAACAATCGGAACACTCGTGCGTTGTTGGTGGGAATATAAAATAGAGCAGCTGCTGTGGAAGACAGTTTAGTGGATCATCAGAAAGCTAAAAATAGACTTACCATATGACCCAGGAATCCCACTGTTAGATATATACCCCCAAAGAATCAAAAACAGATACTCAAATAAAAACTTGTGCATGAATGTTCATAGCAGCATTATTCACAATAGCCAAAAGGGAGAAACCACCCAAATATCCTTCAACTGATGAATGGATAAACAAAATGTGGTCTATCTACCCAATGGAATATTATTCGGCTATAAGAAGGAATGACGTTCTGATACATGCTACAACATAATAAACCTATGCTAAGTGAAAGAAGCCAAAAACAAAAGGTCACTTATCATATGGCTCCATCTACATGAAATATCCAGATTAGGTAAATCCACAGAAACAGATATTTGGGGGGGCTGGTAAATATTTTATTCAGTGGGGCCCCTGTTACTATTTCTGGTATAGATCTGACTCTTCTGTATGGGAATTTCCAATGTGAATGTGAGAAGACAAACCCACAAAGAAGCCCTGGTAAATACGGTAAATAGGATAAATAGCAGGACGTGTGTACAAGTTTCAAGGGAAATTGGATGACAGAGTGGTTCGTTCCACTTTGAAGATTGGGCAGCTTGGCTAGTCTTCGAAATCACCAGGTAAACGTGAGCAGAAGCCCCCTCCAAGCAAAGGTCATGGCATGGGTAGAAACAGCAGACTAGCACTTGCCAGGGGCTGGGGAGAATAACGGCTTAATGTGTACAGGGTTTCCTTTTGAGGTGATGAAGATGAGCTAGATAGAGGTGGTAGTTGTACAACACAATGAATGTAGTAAATGCCACTGTATTGTACACTTTAAAATAATTAATTTTATGTTATGTGAATGTTACCCCAATTAAAAACAAAATCTATACTACAGGCCCATGTTTAATGATGGATGAAGATCTTTGGTTTTCAAACATGCCTGCACATAGGAGTCACCAGTCAATACTGATGCCTGGGTCCCACACCCAGTTTTCTAACATAATTGGCATGAGGAGAGGCGTGAACACAGAGCTTTATGAAAGCTGCCCAAGGGATCCCAACACCCAGGACCTTCCCTTCTATTTCCACTGGGCTGGCACCTCTTCCTCCCAGCTTGCAGGCTTGCTGAAGGCTCCAGGGCAGCTAGACAAATCGTCCTTTGCTGACCTTGGTTGTGCTTCATCATAATTGTGTAACAGGGTCTGACCTGGTACTTGAGCATGTGAATGTGCGAAGCAGTGAAAAGTTAGATTTATATGTGAACATGTAAAGAAATGTACAAGGCCTCTGGGGTGTGAGATCTGTGTCTATGATGGTAAGCGAGGGTGGCCAGCCACGGCCTTAAACCCTTCTACCTTGAAGGAGGAGTTCCAGTATTTCCTATGCAAGTCACCTGTGGAGCCAACCCCAAAATGGAACAGTAAGCCACTGGAGGAGCATGTCTGATTCTTTTGGAAAAAGGTGTTGGGGAAATTTTCAACATGATTTTCCAACTTAACTCTGATCAAGCACAAAAAATTGGAAAGTACAGACGGTAGATCTTATGGGGAGGTCACTGTGCCATCTTAGAGCCAATGGTAACTAGACAGCCGGGGAAGCACCAGGACTGCAAACACAGTGCCTTGGTTATCCACTGCTGCATGACAAACTAACCCAACAGCTCACAGCCACTGAGATGTCGACTCTTAAACAAAAACCTGAAGAACAGAAAACAGTAAGTGTTGGTGAGTATGTGGAAAGATTGGAACACTTGTGCACTGCTGGTGGAAATGTAAAATGGTGCAGCTGCTATGGAAAATAGTATGGCAGTTCCTCCAAAACTTAAAGACAGAATTACCATATGATCCAGCAATTCCGCTTCTGGGTTTATACCTCCCAAAATTGAAAACTTGAAGAGATATTTGTACCCACATGTTCCTAGCAGTATTTTTCACAATATCCTAAAGGTGGAAGCATTCCAAGTGTCCATCAATGGATGAATGGATAAACAAAATGTGATCTACACATACACACAATAGAATATTATTTAGCTTTAAAAAGGAAGGAAATTCCGGGACTTCCCCGGTGGCACAGTGGTTAAGAATCCCCCTGCCACTGCAGAGGACATGGGCTCGATCCCTGGTCCGGGAAGATCCCACATGCCACAGAGCGACTAAGCCAGTGAGTCACAACTACTGAGCCTGTGCTCTACAGCCCACAAGCCACAACTACTGAGCCCACGTGTGGCAACTACTGAAGCCCGCGCGCCTAGAGCCCCTGCTCCGCAACAAGAGAAGCCACCGCAATGAGAAGCCCGCGCACTGCAACGAAGAGTAGCCCCCGCTCACCGCAACTAGAGAAAGCCCACGCACAGCAAGAAAGACCCAACACAGCCAAAAATAAGATAAATATTTAAAAGAAAAAAAAAAAGGAAGGAAATGCTGACACATGCTATACCATGACGACACTTAAAGACATTATGCTAGGTGAAATAAACCAGTCACAAAAGGACAAACATGATACAATTCTACTTGGACGAGCTACTTAGAGTAGTATTGGGTTGGCCAAAAAAGTTCCTTCGGTTTTAAAGTAAAAAGAAAAGACACATTTTTCATTTCACCAAGAACTTTATCGAACAATGTATTCACCCTTTTGTTCCACTGCCTTCTGCCATTTTTCAGGCAACTTCATAATTCTATCTTCCCTAAATTCTGAATCTTTTTGAGCAAAGAACTGTTCCAGGTGCCTTTTACAGTCTTCCAGGGAATTGACATTTTTTCCATTAAGAGAATTTTTAAAGACCGAAGTAAATGGAAATCCAAAGGTGCAACGCTTGATGAATATGGCGGATGAATCAGAACTTCCCAGCCAAGCTGTAACAGTTTTGCCTGGTCATCAAAAAACATGCAGTCTTGCGTTACCCTGATGGGAGATGATGCATTTTCTGTTGACTAATTCCAGACACTTTTTGTTGAGTGCTGCTTTCAGCTGGTCTAACTGGGAGCAGTACTTGTTGGAATTAATCACTTGGTTTTCTGGAAGGAGCTCATAATAGAGGACTCACTTCCAATCCCACCATATACGCATATACACAACGTCACCTTCTTTGGATGAAGACCGGCCTTTGGTGTGGTTAGTGGTGGTTCATTTCGTTTGCCCCGCGATCTCCTCCATTCCAGATTATTGTACAGTATCCACTTTTCATCACCCGTCACAATTTGTTTTAAAAACGGAATGTTTTTGTTACGTTTCAGTAGAGAATCACATGCGGAAATACAGTCAAAGAAGGTTTTTTCGCTTAACTTATGTGGAACCCAAACATCAAAGTGATTAACATAACCAAGCTGGGGCAAGTAATTTTCAATGCTTGATTTGGATATTTTGAGTATGTCAGCTGTGTCCCGTGGAGTATAACATTGATTGTTCTCAATTAATGTCTTGATTTGATCGTTATCAACTTCAACTGCTCTACCCCACCGTGGAGCATCGTCCAGCGAGAAATCTCCATCGTGAAACTTCACAAACCACTTTTGACACATTCGATCAGTCACAGCACCTTCTCCATACACTGCACAAATCTTTTCTTGCATTTCAGTTTAGTTTTTACCTTTCTTGAAATAATAAAGCATAATATGCTGAAAATGTTGTTTTTCTTCCGTCTTCAATAGTAAAATGGCTACACAAAAATTCACCAATTTTGATGTTTTATTTATTTTTATTTGTTTGGTTGTGTTGGGTCTTCGTTTCTGTGCAAGGGCTCTCTCTAGTTGCGGCAAGCGGGGACCACTCTTTGTCGCGGTGTGTGGGCCCCTCACTGTGGCGGCCTCTCCTGTTGCGGGGCACAGGCTCCCGACGCGCAGGCTCAGCAGCTGTGGCTCGCGGGCCCAGCCGCTCCGCGGCATGTGGGATCCCCCCAGACCAGGGCTTGAACCCGTGTCCCCTGCATTGTCAGGCAGACTCTCAACCACTGTGCCACCAGGGAAGCCCATAAGTTTTTTTTTAAACGCACGCTGATGTGACAGCTGTCACATACAATCTAACAAAATTGTTTCGATTGAAGTTAAAGACAACTAAGCACTACTAGAGCCACCTTACAGAAAAACTGAATGAACAGTTTGGCCAACCCAATAAAATTCATAGAGACAGAAAGTAGAATGGTGGTTGCCAAGGGCTGGGGCAAGAGAGTTACTGTTTAATGGGTACAGAGTTTTAGTTTGAGAAGATGAAAATTATTCTGTGGATGGATGGTGGTGATGGTAGCACAACAATGTGAATGTACTTAATGCCACTGAACCTTATACTTAAAAAGGATTAAAATAATAAATTTTATGTGTTTTTACTCCCATTGTACAAAAAGTTTATACACTACCCCCCCCCCCAAAAAAAACAACCCAACCAAGACCCATTTTATTATCTCTCATGATTCGGTGCATTCTCTGGGCCTGCCTGAGAGGTACTTTTTCTCCATGTGATGTCCGCTGGGGCTGCAGTCATCTGGGGCTTGGCTGGGACTCACTCACATGGTTGGCACTCTGGGGGGAACACCTGGAAGGTGGGCTCAGCTGGGACACTGGGGTGACTGGGCCTCTCTCTCCTTGCAGACTCAGGGCCTCATCCTCCCCAAGCGGCCTCTCCAAATGGTCACTCCAGCAGGGTAGCCAGACTTCTTACATGGCAGTCTGGGGCTCCCAAAGGTGCAAAGCCAGGAGATGCCAGACTTTCTTATGGCTCAGGCCCTGACCTGACACAGCATGAGAGCCACCACATCCCAATGGTTAAAGAGACCCATAGGCCCAGCCTGGATTCAAGGGAGGGTCATATACTAGGTGGTGAATACTGGGAGGTTGGTGGGTCCTTGGGGACCATTATTACAGACTCACTGCCAGGCTCAGCATTTCTAGAACTGGAGTTTATCACCTCCTCCATTCTCCTCTACCCACATCTCAGTCTGCCCAATCTGCCCCTCTTCTTGAGTTCCTCATCTCGAGGAGGGGCACAACCATCCAGTCCCCTAACACTGAGCCCAGACTCTCCCCTGAAGTTCCCCTCTCTTCTCTGCCCCTCCCCCAACACACTAAGTCACCAGAAAGTCCTGCTTGTCTGTATCCTAAACACCTCCACTCTCTCCCAACCCCCTGTCATGGTCTTCCTCTAGGACGCTGCCATCCCATGCATGGGCTACTGAAAGCACCCCTCTACCTGACTCGCCTTCTGGACTGGCCCCCTCCAGCCCTCCCCAACACTCCCCCAGAGAGAGCAAGCTACAAAGTCAGTGGGTCCTGTCCTCTTGAAGTCTTCCCCACCTTCCTGAGTGTTCCCAGGGCACAGACCAAGCTCCTGTGCAGGGTACACCAATCACCTTCCCTGGCCACTCAATCTAAAGTGGCTCCCAGGTGCTCTGCCTGATGGGGTTGGCTTTTATGTCCGTGACAGAACTTCTCCTTACCTACTATCCTTTTATTTATTTGTCCCTCTCCTCCTTGATGCCTCTTCTCCTTGCTTCTGCTTCCTGTTGTGTATTTTCTGTACTTGTAGTTATTTACATGTCTTCTCTTTCCTTAGATTGAACTGTATGGAATTATTAATGATCTCGACTTTTTTAGATCTTAAAAAAAATTCCAGTTTCATATGGTCCAGGCTGATGGATTATGAGCTACGTGTAAGTGAGTGACTTCGTATCTTGGTATCTTAACTAGTCATTCCCATGTATCAGGCCTCCCCATGTATTAGGGAAGGATTTCAGAAAGTCCAGAGGAAAGGCAGGCATGACCCCAGAGACACGAAAAATCAATACAATGTGAGAGGGACAGGAGGTTCTAGAAAAGAAAGTTCTGAGAGTTTAACCAGGAATAACCTCAGTGAAGAGAGGCATGTCTAAATAAATGGAACAGGGTTCTCTTTAAAAAGCTCTTTATCTGAAAGAACACACATCAGTCCTGGATGGGGGACAGAGAAGCAAGGACAAACTCAAGGGAAGAGCAAGAATACTTTCAGAACAGTGTCAGGAAAGCTAAAGCTGAGCTTTGAAAAAAACAGTTGTTCTCGTTTGGTTGTTTTTATTTATTGTTTGTGTATTTGTTTCCTATTGCTGCTGTAACAAATTACCACAATTTTAGTGGCTTAAAACAATACAAATTCATAATCTTACAATTCTGGGGATCAGAAGTCTAACACGAGTCTCAATCAAGGTGTTGGCACTCTGTATTCCTTCTGGAGGCACTAGGGGAGAATCTGTTTTCTTGCCTTTCCAACCTTCTAGAGGTTGCCCACATTCCTTGTCTAGTGGCCCCTTCCTCCATCTTCAAAACCAGTAACATCGGGCCATGCCTGTCTCATACTGCCATCTCTTCTATCTCCCTTTATTGCTTCCCTCTTCTACTTTTAAGGACACTTGTGACTTCCTTGGCCCACTAGGATAGTCCAAGATAATCTCCTTATTTTACAGGCAGCTAATTAATAACCTTAATTCTATCTGCAACCTTACATTCCTTAATTCCATAGATATCCTCTTTGCTAAGTAACATAACACATTCATAGATTCTCAGGATTAGGATGTGGGCATCTTTGGGGGACCATTCTGTCTGTCATAGTTATTTTAGTTTTGTTTGGAAGAGTAAGAAAGATTAATTAGAAAGGGGTAGACCCACTGCTTGGTGGTAAATGCTGTTGGATGTCAGAGCCCACTCAGATGCTATCTGCTCCATAAAGGGGAAAACAAACAATTTTAAGAGGAAATTGCAACACGACATGGAGTGAGATAGTGTAGCCTGCGAGAATCTTGGTTCACAAATTCAAATGTGCAAGAAAGGTCACATTTCTCCATTTTCTTCAAATTGGCAAGTTCCTATCCTGCCAGGTTGGCAGGAAACCCAATATGAATTATTACCCAAGGCTCCTCCTTTCCCTGGAATTCAGAGGCTGCACCTCTGAACAATCAATCATTACCATCACTACAGTTCTACCTGCCAGGCACTGCTCTAAGTATTTACACATGTGAACTCATTTAATCCTCATAACAATCCTGACACAAGTAATACTAACATCTCCATTTTACAGGTGAAGAAACTGAGATCCAGAGAGGTTCAGGAACTTGTCCAAAGCCACACAGCTCTAGGCTCATATGGTTGTGGCTGATATCTTCCTTGTCTGAACTCAGAGTGATCCCTTGAAGGTTTTCTCTGTTTTAATGCCATGTGTGGGTGTGGAAATCGTTGATGAGATGGGGCACCCTGGTACCTGTGCTCTAGCCTCTCCAGGGGTACCAGGCAGCCATTGACCCAGGACTTGCTCCTTCCTGTCTTTTTTTTATGAGGTCCATCAAGGCACCTACCCCGCATCCTTCCTATCTTGATTGATGACTATTTTTTTTTGCCTCAGGGAATTCTGTCCCCTAATCTTCCAATTGCCATAAAAATATTTATCATAATTTCTTCAACCAATTCCAGAATAGACAGCCAAGTGAGTACTTCTATTTTGGGCCTCATTGTATAAAACTCCCATAGAAGGTAACACATAAGGACCCAGCTACCTTCACCAATCTTGGCACCAGGACCTTTACTTTTTAATATTTATTTATTTATTTGGCTGCTCTCTTAGCTGCAGCACGTGGGATCTTTGTTGCCCAGGCAGGATCTTCTTTGCTTCACGTGGGCTCTTAGTTGCGGCATGAGGGATCTAGTTTTGACCAGGGATTGAACCTGGGACCCCTGCATTGGGAGCACAAAGTCTTAATCACTGGACCACCAGAGAAGTCCTGGGACCAGGACATTTAAAGGAGAAATTATCCAGTTACACAAGGAAGGGAGTTCCTGGCACCTTTAACCTAGTTCAGATACATCCCAGAGCATGGACAGAACCTGCAAAGAATATCCCCAAATTCTGATTGCTCCTATTTGAGGAGTCTATGGGAGATAATTAGATGAAGTCATGAGGGTGGGGTCCCAATGGTGGGATCAACGCCGTTATAAGAAGAGGAAGAGACACCAGAGCGCCCTCTTTCTCTCTCTCTTCACCGCACGAGAACACAGTGAGAAGGTGGCTATCTGTAAGCCAGGATGAGGTGTCTCACCAGAATCCGACTCTGCTGGCACAGTGATCTTGGACTTTCAGTCTACAGAACTGTGAGAAAATAAAATCTCCATTGTTTCAGCCACCCAGACTGTGGTATTTTGTTATGGCCGCCCAAGTTGACTAATATAGATGGGCTTGTAGGCTGGTTCCACGAAAGTTCTTGAAAAGGGCTCATTAATGGAATTCTATCAAGGGGGGTGGGCAGGGATCAGGGCAGACCTAAACTGACCTGTACAGGGTACTTAGGCCTTGTGCCTCTCTTGCTGAGAATAGTGGGTAGGGATACCAGGAGGGAGTAGAGAATTTTTTTTAGGGTGCAGTGCCTACTTTAAATCAAAGTGGGCAGCAATAGCATGAAGCAATACTTCTTTTCAAAATGCTTTAAACTAACAATGTTTCCCACCCCACATGACCACCACAGAAGGAACCCTGACCCCACAGACAGAGCCCATTGGCTCAAGATTATGTTTACAGAGGGCCGGGGTTGAAGAGACCAGTAGGGCTGACCAAATGTCAGCCATTTCAGGGGGAAACAAGCACACTTGCCCAGAAACAGTGAGTCACATGCATTCTTATCACAGAGGGAGGCTGGAGCTGTCATTTCTCTCCTAACTGGTCTCCCTGCTTCCCTGCAGTCTACTCTCCACATGGCAGTCAATTAGCCTTTTCAATCTTAAGTCAGAACTCTCCAGTGGCTCCTCATCCCATCAGGGTAGAAGCCAAAGTCCTCCCCTCGGAAGTCCTAGGGGGTCTGGCCCCACCTTCCTCCCTCTCAGCTCAGCTCCCGCTGCCCTCCCCTCACTCACTCCACCCAGGTCCTGCTGGCCTCCTTGCTATTCCTGCAACACACCCGGCTTTGGGCTTTGCACAGGCTGTCCCCTCTACTCACAACACTTTCCTCCAGATGCCCAGATGGCTCACTCCCTCAACTCCTTCAAGTCTTTGCTCCAGTGTCATCTTCTCAATGAGGCCTACCCTGACTATCCTATTTAAAATTGCAGCCCTTGATGGCCAAAAAGCCCATGAACAGATGCTCAACATCACTAATTATCAGGGAAATGCAAATCAAAACTACAGTGAGGTATAGCTTCACACTGGTCAGAATCGCCATCATCAAAAAGTCTACAAACAATAAATGCTGGAGAGGGTGTGGAGAAAAGGCAACCCTCTTGCACTGTTGGTGGGAATGTAAATTGGTACAGCCACTATGGAGAACAGTATGGAGGTTCCTTAAAAATCTAAAAAAACTAAAACTAGAATTACCATATGATCCAGCAATCTCACTCCCGGGAGTATACCTGGACAAAACTGTAATTCAAAAAGATACATGCACCCCTATGTACATAGCAGCACTATTCACAATACCCAAGACATGGAAGCAACCTACATGTCCACTGACAGAGGGGTGGGTAAAGATGATGGGGTACATATATACAATGGAATATTACTCAGCCATAAAAAAGAATGAAATAATGCCATTTGCAGCAACATGGATGTACCGAGAGATTATCCTACTAAGTTAAGTCAGACAGAGAAAGAGAAATATCATATGATATCACTCATATGTGGGATCTAATTAAAAAACGTTATAAATGAACTTATTTACAAAACAAAATCAGACTCACAGATTTTGAAAACACACTTATGGTTACCAAAGGGGAAACGTGGAGGGGAGGGGTAAATTAGGAGCCTGGATTAACATACACACACTACTATATACAAAAGACATAACCAACAGGACTACTGTATAGCACAGGGAACTCTACCCAGTATTTTGTAATAACCTATAAGGGAGAAGAATCTGAAAAAGAATAGATACATGTATATGTATAACTGAATCACTGTGCTGTACACCTGAAACTAACAGAACTTGTAAATCAACCATATTCCAATAAAATTTAAAAAAATAAAATAAAATAAAAATAAAAAACTAAAAAAAATTGCAGCCCTCAACTTATGATGTTTATTGTCTTTCTCCCTTAGCTAGATGGTCAGCTCTCTGAGGGTAGGGGTTTTGGTCTATTTTGTTCACTATTATATCCCAAGCATCTAAAGTAACAGCTGGCCCATTGGATTCCTTAGTAATCTCTGTGGCTACTTCCTGTTCTGCCTCTTCTGGTACAGGGTAGAACCACACTCTCCCCACTCCCCTGGAATGGCCATTGGATTTGTTTTGGCTCCTGAAATGTGAGTAAAAGGTGACATGTGCTACTTCCAAAAGGGACGTTTCACAGCCAGTGTGTGACTTGCCCCCTGCATCCTGTTATGTTTGCCCTCATCCCTTAGGACCGGGTGGAGCAGAGCCCCTGCAACCTGAGGTGCACAGTGGCGTTGGCAAGAAAGACACCTTGTTGTTTTGAGTCACTGAGATGATGGGGATGTTTGTTACTGCAGAATAACCTAGCTGATCTTGACTGATACATTAGGCCCTCAATAAATATTTAATGAATAAATAGTCAATGAATCCTTTGGTTGTCTTCATAAAGTCCTGAGTTAAAGAACTCCACTCTAGGTGTTGACAGATATATCATACACAATAATAACATTAGTTATTATCAGTATTATTAGGGTTTTTTTGAGTGCCAAACAAAAAGTTTGCAAGGCACAGATCTAAGCATTTTACGTGTACATATTCATTTAATTCTCAGAAATTAAATCTGAGATAAGTGCTATTATTATTCCCGTTGGTCAGATGAAACTGCAGCATGGAAAAGTTCAGGCCAGATCCACCGGTCACCGCTTGACTTTTATTAGTCAACATTCTGGAGCTCACAGTGGATGAACCCCAGCTCCAACAGACCTCAGTCAAAGTGTGCCAGCTGGCGGTGGGAATACCTGCAGTCATCATCTCCTTATATCTCTGCAGCCTCTGGCTGTGGAGTGAGGCAGGAATGTGTGCTCAGAAACAGGGAGGGGCTGACAGCTTGGTAACCTGCAGAGCTGGGTGATAGATCACTTGGATGACTCCACGTCTGGTTAATATCTCAGGGTGTTGTAAGTGGTTTGGCTGCCAGTAAAATTCCCCAAAATATGATTGGGAAACACTCAATCATCCAGGAAAAAAAAAAAATCCAACCCCCACCTTAGCCCTTTAATTTTTAAATTCTTTGTGTATTCTTTGGGAAAATTCAATCCATATGTTTCTCAGTCTTTTATACACTGAAATGTTTCCTAGGGAGTTTTGACTTCCCCAAACCTCAGAACCTTCCCCCACTTTCCTCTCCCTGTCTTCTGCATTATCCCATCTCTCCCAACACTTTAGAAGTGGGAATTCACGTTCCAGCAAAAGCCAAACTTGGGGGAAACACTAAGGCTATGCCCTGAGAAGCATGAATGGCTTTGAGCCACTGAGATGCCTACAGGGGCCTCCTCCAGGGGCCGTCACCTCCGAGCCTCATGCCGCATCAGACAGACTGCCCTCATCCATTCCCTGCGTGTCCCACTCCCTGAGCGTTGCTTTTGGAGCCGTGGAGGCAGCTTTCGGGACCTCGATGTCTCTTTACACACTTGGAATCAGGACAGTACAAAGCCAGATAGTACAAAGCCTTATGTGAAACCAGACAGGGATTCACTTTTTGTTGGGAGCCTGGGGTCTTGGTAAGGAGAATCCCAAGATAGCTCTACCCACTCCTGATTGTGGCTTTTCATCGAGGGCCAGCTGGGGACAGGCGAGTGGAAAGGGGAGCGTGTGTAGTGCAGTGGGGCTGAAGTGCAGTCTACATTGGGGCTTCAAGCCAAGCTCCACATGGTAGAAGTGATAATAATTATTAATGCCTGACATTTGTGTAACACTTCATAGTTTTAAAAATGCTGTCAGCAGCTTGATATAGCCAGTATTTTGGAGCCAAAATGTTTAGATTCCCATTCTTTGTCCTAGCTGTGCAACCCTGGGCAAATCACCTAACCTCTCTGAGCCTCCATTTACTCATTTGTGAAATGGGGAAAATAATGATTCCTCTTTCATAGGCTAGTTGTGAATCTCGTGGGCAAACTCCAGCAAACTCATGTTCAAGTTGTAAAGTGCTAACAGGTGAAGGTGGCTGTTGTGGAGTTGACACCTCATCTCACTTGACATTCAAGGTTTTTTTTTTCACTTTTTAAAAAAATTGAAGTATAGTTAATTTACAATGCTGTGTTAGTTTCAAGTGTACAGTAAAGTGATTCATTCATATATATATATTCTTTTTCAGATTCTTTGCCATTATAGGTATAGTTTCCTGTGCTGTACAGGTCATTGTTATTTACCTATTTTATATATCACAGTATGTATATGTTAATCTCAAAGATGCTCAAGTCTTGATGCTCAAGAGCCTGACCGTGCCCAAAGATGACAAACGAATTTTCAATTTTCCATATATTTTTTCTACAAAGGAAAGCAGATGTCACTCTCTGGCTCACCTTCCTGTCTTGAGTTCTCCTGGTTGCCAGCAGTATGTGTGGGTCACAGAATTCTGGGCGCTGGGGCTCTGCTGGGGCCCATTTCTAGCAGGGACCATGGATCGCCCACAAGGGGGAACTCATCCTGATGGAGGAAAGGGTAGAAGTCAGGGCTTGGGGTGGCTGTCTGAAGGGGAGAGGTGGCTTTGAGTACCTCTGGGGAATCCCAGCAGGAAGGTCAATAAACACAAGGGATGGCATAATTTCCCTAAGTTCCTTCTCAGCCCAGGAGGACAGGCCTGCATGAAGCTGAGGCCCCCATGGTGAGGAGCTGCATGGAGAAGCCTCAGTACCATCCGGGGGCCCGGGGGCCCTTCTTGGGCTCCGGGGAGCACTCAGCAGAGGATGCCTTTACAGGGGCTGGAAGACAGGCACAGTAAGAGTGGGGTGGGCACCACAGTGCTGCCTTGGTACGGCCAGAGACAGCCCCAGGGACTCCCAGAATTAGGGTACCTTGTAGCAGGCATCCCATGATAGCAGGTGGAGGCCAGGAGGGCAGCCACGTTCGTCCCGTAGTGACTGTGACACTACTTGGCTTGAGGCTCCCGTGCATGGGCAGTGGGGGTCACCAGGTAAAGGCCTGAGCTCCTTAGCATGGCGCATGAGGCTTGACGGGGCCCCTGCCCGTCCCTCCCTTGGACCATCCTTATCTCACCGCTTACAGCCTCCGGACTCTGCCTGAACCTTCTCCTCCCCTCCCCTTTCTGCCTGGCAGTCACTTACACCAATTCACTGTTTTTCTCAGGGCCCAGCAGAGTGCTTGATAAAGCGTGGAAAACATCTATGAAAAAATGAATAAGTGGAGAGAGTGAGGGACTCACCCGGATTCTCTAGTGTTCAAACAAAGACCCAAACCCAAGTCTCCAGCATCAGCTGCGTTTGGTGCTTGTGCCCTTCTCCCGAGTTTCTGCAGTTGCTGCCGGAGGGATGACGGCCACAGACACAAAGCCCCGTGAAGCTTGTGTCCAGCCAGCACACTCACCTTGCCTGGAGCAGGCAGGAAGAAGGCGCCCAATGCCCTCTCTGCAGCCAGGGCTTGTCTGCCCGTCGCAGGGGCCTCAGCTTTGCCACTGAGCTGGGTGTTGCTGGTCACTCCTGGCTCTGGTTCCACTGGGCTCTTGAGGTGCCTCTTCCTGAGCAGGAACGAAAATCTGACGAAGCCAGAGAAAGTATCACCAGCCAGTGTGATGCGAGCCTCCTGTGGAGAGGCCTCCAGGTGAGATGTGTTTTTGCTACACATTAGGATCACCTGGGGAGCTTCAAAAACCACAATGCCCAGGCTTCACCCCATAGCAGAATTGCTGGAGGTGGGACCCAGCCATCAGTAGTCTTTAAAACACCCCAGAAACATGGATGGACCTATTGAATATTATGATAGTGGAATAAGTCAGACAGAGAAAGACAAATACTATATGATATCTTTATAAGTGGAATCTAAAAAGTAATACAAATGAATGTATATACAAAACAGAAACAGACTCACAGACATAGAAAACAAACTTGTGTTTACCAAAGGGGAGAGGAAAGTGCAGAGGGACAATGGGGTAGATGGGATTAACATACAAACTACTATACATAAAATAGATAGGGCTTCCCTGGTGGCGCAGTGGTTGAGAGTCTGCCTGCCGATGTAGGGGACACGGGTTCATGCCCAGGTCCGGGAAGATCCCACATGCCGCGGAGCGGCTGGGCCCGTGAGCCATGGCCGCTGGGCCTGCGCGTCCGGAGCCTGTGCTCCGCAATGGGCGGGGCCACAACAGTGAGAGGCCCGCATACCGCAAAAAAAAAACCAACATAGCAACAAGGATATATTGTACAGTGCAGGGAATTATACTCATTATCTTGTAATAACCTATAATGGAATATAACCTGCAAAAATACTGAATCACTATGCTCTATACCTGAAACTAACATAATACAATAAATCATCTCTACTTCAATAAAAAACAAACAAACGAATAATGCCCCACGGGGCTCCAAGGTGTGGCCAAGTTTGAAAAAAGGTGATCTAGGGAATTTAAAAAAAATCCTCATGTCCCAGCCTCACCCTAAACCAATGAAATGAGAGTGTGAGGGCCTGGGCGTTCTTTTGGTTGGTTTTGATCGGTCTCCAGGTGGTAGTAATGTGCAGGGGGCTGAGAACCTCTGATGAAGTCCAACGCCCTCATTTAGCCCACAAAGAATCTGCAGCCCAGAAAGGTCAAGGTACTTGCCTGAGAACATGTAATGTACAGTGGGGGGTGGGACCAGGCTATGAACCCAGCTCTAGGGTCCTGAATCCTAATCCACTGCCCTTCCTATCACATAGGGCAGCCAGCACTCATGGAGACTCCCTCTAGACATTCATTTCACAATTTAGGTGTTGGGTTGGCACAGTTGGCCAAGATGTTGCAAGATCACCCTCGACTGACCAGAGAACTTGCATGCGGCCACCACTCCCCTCCCTGAACTTTGTCAAACCTGAAGGGCAAAGCCCTTTGGAGAGACATCACCCCACTCAGTGGGAACAGATTTAGAGTTCTTGTGATGCTGAGACTGATACAGATGGTGATGGTAAGACATGAACAGGTGTGGGGTAAAATTCTAGAAGAAAGAGCCCTACCCAGAGGGACTATCTGGGCCGCACTCTCCCTGTTCTCTTCTGGAAACTGCCTGGGGTTTCTATGCCTCTTGCCCTGATTCACAGTTCTCTTTCTGTCCTTCCCATTATGTGGTTCTGTGGGAGCATCATGGGTTTGAAGACAAGACTGCCCCTGTTGGAAACCAATATTTATTGAGTGCCTCCCATGTGTAGGCACTGTACTTCCATGTCTTTGTCTTCTCTTAATACTCAGAAGAATTAATACTCCCGTAGGGATCATTAATGCCCATTTTACAGACAAGAAAACTAAGGCTTGGGGAGGTTAGTAGCTTGCTCCAGATCACCTGGGTAGTAAATGATGGAGCTGAGATCTAAACTCAGGGTGCAAAGTCTGTGCTTTCTCTCCTGGAGCACACTGCCTCCCAGCATGGGCCTCATCCAGTTCACTTCAGTCAGGTCTGAGCTCTTCTTCATCTGTCAAAATCGTCCTCATCTTTTGGGACCTCAGGGACTCACTTCCTGCCCTTGTAATGCATGCCATAGCCTGGACTGTGCCTGGTCTGTCTGCCACCTCCATGGTGCCACCTCTCATTTTCCTCTTGATCTCTGGGTACTCGGCCCATGGGAGGAGCCCAGAAATGTGTAGTGGTCTCTATGGCCAGCAGAGCCACGGAATTCTCCGGCCCTGTGAGGAGACATACCAGGTGCTGGGGAAGCAGAAACCTTGTTCCACTCTGCCCCACCCAAGACCTCACCTGGAATCTCTTCAAGAGGTCTCCTTCCCAAGAGACTTCTTTCAGATCCAAATATGTAACTAGGGGAAGGTAAACCACAAGCCATGATCAGCTTGTCATGAATTTACTTGGGATAAGTAAGTCCACTAACCTGGCGCTTCAATTTTTTTGTGTGTGTGGTACGCGGGCCTCTCACTGTTGTGGCCTCTCCCGTTGCGGAGCACAGGCTCCGGACGCGCAGGCTGAGTGCCCATGGCTCACGGCCCAGCCGCTCTGCGGCATGTGGGATCTTCCCAGACCGGGGCACGAACCCGTGTCCCCTGCATCGGCAGGCGGACTCTCAACCACTGCACCACCAGGGAAGCCCTGGCGCTTCAATTTTATATGACATTTTTATTATTGACACAACTTTTCAGTAACGTTGAAGGAATTTAGAAATAACAGTCCAATGTATAATCTTACCTACTCTTCTTACACAATTGTTTTCATTTGTGTTTTTTTCAACCTTTAGCCAGAGAAATGCACATTTTTAGAATTAGTTCTAATCACAGGGTTTATAAACAATTTTGTGTTCTGTTTATTTTACTTGGAAGTAACTTACAAGCATCTTTCTATACGCTCATCTTCACGTTGATCCATTCTAGTATCTGTAGAGTCTTCTATCACATCTTTGAGCCATGGTTAAATTATTCCCCAATAGTTGAAGATGGAAGTTAATTTTTATAAATAATTGTATGATGGACATCTTTGCCCATACATTTCTTTTGGAGGGACAGAGAGGCCAGGACTGTTGTGTGTGGAGGTGGGGAGCCAGTGAAGAGACAGAACTCACTCGGGTGGATTTGTGTTGGGGAAAGGCGAGAAATGAGGCTGGAAACAGGGCCGCTGGACTAGCTGTTAGCCTGGGGAGTGATTCTTCTCCAGGTCTGACTTTCTCTGGCTCAGAGTGGAGAACAGTGATGAGGATGAAGGGGCTGATTACATTTGGCAATTTCTTATAATCAGGAAAGGGGAAAAAAATAACCTAACGCTTGATTAGGTAAACAACCGAGATCCAAGTTGCTGTGTCCAGACCCTGAGTGAGAGCAGGCTGCCTAGCGTCTGTCTCAATTCTAACAACGCTCTCAGATGAACACAGTCCTGCAGGGTCAGGAAAGAAGCAGCACTGTCTTGTCTCAGCCAAGGAGGCAGGTGATGCTCAGGCCAGACGCTCCCCACAGCACCACTAGGAATGGCTTCTTGGGAGATGAGAGAAGGTCTTTCTCGGCAAACCCACCGCTGTTCCTCACTTCTGTGGTTCCTCCAGAGGCTCCAGAACATACCAGGAAAACCTGGGGAGACATCTTCTGGAATGGCCAGGGCTTGCTCCAGAAGCCTCTATTGCCTTGGTTCCAGGTCTCCATCACCTTTTCCTCTAGGGTTAGCAAGGGGGAGAGGTGGCTGGCCCCTTCTCTGGGTCCCAGCCTCTTGGGCTGTTTGCTAATTTTTGTTTTGGAACTCTGGTGTTAAGTAAAAACATCAGGGATTCCTGGCAAGGACTCAGACAAAATGAGAATTAGAAAAACAGAAGAGTCTCCAAGTTTTCCCAAGCAAATAGCCCAAGCTGTTGATGGCCCCTTTGGCAACAGACAGCGTCAAACCACCTGCCTTTAGCTTGAGAGGCTTTCTCTGCTTGTGGTTCATGTTAGAAATTCTGACCCATATGTCCAACTGAAACTGACTGTTAGATGTTTCCATCTGAATGGAAACATATCAAACTCAATAGGTTTGATACAAAGTTGATCATGCGCCCTGCCCCATTCCCTTGGAATGTACAATGGAGAAAACAGTTGAAAACCAAATCATCGCAGGCAGCATCCTTCTGAGGGTGAGGCAGTGGCACAGTTTCTATCAATGGGCAAATAAATCTAGGTCCATCTCCCTTCCCCTTGCAGGAAGGGGTGGGGGTAATAGGTTAGAGCTGCAGAGAAAGGCTTAGTGGTCACTGATGCCTTATACTGTGAGAAAAGTAGGTGGAAGCTACCAGGTATGTTGTGTTAAGTTGGAAATAGCAGTATGAACATGTTACCTTTCTATCTCTGTTACCCTCAGGGTGGCACCCTTGCCCCTGTCCCTCATTTCCCCTGATGCTCACATGCACCCCAAGCTCCCAGACTGTGGTCTCTGATATCACTAACAGGAACGAGGATTCCACGGAGGACAGCTCATTCCATGTACTGAGGCTGGAAAAAAGTTAGGATAGGTCTGGAACATCTTGTTGCCAGAAAGCAAGAATGCTTTCAAGAATGTCAAGGGCAGTGCTGCAAGGACAAAGGAGCCAAACCAGGGGGCTTCTGGGCCAAGCTTTGACAATTTGGGCATTAATTAGAACAAGTCGAGCCAGAGAAAGAATGTGGGTTCAAGACAATTCTCAAAAAATTCTGAAGTATGTAGCGCAGTGGTTGGAGAACAAACGGACAGAGACTACAATGGTGTATGTTAATTTGTATTGACTTTAGTAAGTGGGCACTTCATATAAACAGGTCTTTTGTTTCTTCTATTAATTATATATCTGTTTACCAAGGAGAGATATGTTTTTGTTTCTATCTGTGAAAGCAGGAAAGAATAAATGCAGGGAACACTGAGTTAGCCAACTTGTTTAGGAAAAACTAGGCACTGTCCCAGGATGGGGCTTCTCAGCACTGGGGTCACACAGGACAACTGAGTAAAGGTGGGTCCTTCTGTGTTCCGTGGGGTCCTAGAGAGGAGCAGAAACTACGGACTAGGTGCTTCCTCCCTTGCGGTATGAAACTTTGAGATGGTCTCTATAAATTATAATGCAACACCAGCAAGGAGATGCACATTTTTAATAATGCTAACAGATCAGCTCAATACATCATGGTGACAGGACAATGGGTTAGGCCAACGCTGGCCAAGCAAGATGAGAATTCATCTCATTTCAGAGGGAAAATTCAATGCTGTCAAACTGGAAACCTTCCCCAGAAGTGTGGACTTGAAAAGTCTTACTGAAGAAACAAAGAATAATTATGAAAAGGATCCCCCCTTCCATTTGATTTCTTTTCCTTTGCAACCCAGGCTCACATCCTGACCCAGAATGAATTGTTCGACCACCCAGATTTTGCAACTCCAGCAGTCAAAGTTGGTATTTTTCTTTTTCCTTTTGGTCTGGTAAGATTGTTAATATCCCTAGGAAGGTAAAAATCACTGAAATCCTAGGAAGGTGTCAAAACTGGCACCCCAGACAGGTGTGGAATTCAGGATAAGAAACAAAGTGAAACCCACAATATTAGCACTTTTAGAATAGGTTTTGATGTAAGGGTATCGACCAGCTTTGGAATTGTAATATTTTGTACATTTAATGCATGTAGAGTTTTTAAGAGGATCTGCTATATTAAATTTGTGAATTTAAATTAAATGTTTGGAGGTATTTCTTTAAGTTTGCAATCAATGTTAAATGCTTGTGAAAATCCGATGGGCTAAATTAATGAATTTTTAGAAAAAGTATTTTTAGAACAGTTTCAGGTTCACAGCAAAATAGTGGGAAGTAGAGAATTCCCATTTACCCGCTATCCCCCAACCAGATGCAGCCTCCCACACTGTCAACAACCCTCCCTCACCAGATGGTAGGTACTATAATCAGTGAACCTGCACTGACATATCATCATCACCCAGAGCCCATCGTTTGCTCTAGGGGTCACTCTTGGTGGTGGGCACTCTATGGGTGTGGACAAATGTATAATGCTCTGTATCCACCATTATAGTGTCACACAGAGTATTTTCACTGCCCTAAAAAGCCTCTGTGCTCTGCCCATTCATTCCTCCCTCCCTGCCAACCCTTGGCAACCACTGAGCCTTTCACCGTCTTCATAATTTTGCCCTTTCCAGAACATCATGTAGTTGGAATCATACAGTGTGTAGACTTTACAGTTTGGCTTCTCACTTAGTAACATGCATTTAAGCTTCCTTCATGTCTTTTCATGGCTTGGTAGCTCATTTTTTTCCTTTAATGCTGAATAATATTCCATCGTCTGGATGTACCACAGTTTATTTATCCATTCACCTACTGAAGGACATCCTGGTTGCTTCCAAGTTTGGGCAATTATGAATAAAGCTGCTATAAATAGTTGTGTGCAGGTTATTGTTTAGACATAAGTTTCCATTCCTTTGGGTAAAGACCAAGGAGTACAATTGCTGGATCATGTGGTGAGAGTATGTTTAGTTTTGGAAGAAACTGCCCAGCTGTCTTCCAGAGTGGCTGTACCACTTTACATACCCACCAGCAGTGAATGAGAGTTCCTGTTGCTTCACATCCTCCAAGCATTCGGTGCTGTCATTGCTCTGGATTTTGGCTATTCTGATAGATGTGGAGTGGTATCTCATTGTTTACCATGAATTTTTTTATTAGCTGTGTTAGTAGTGTGTGAATATTTAAAGGAAAGCTGATAGTTTAAGGAATGATAATTGTTATACTTTCATAAGATTAATCAATGGACATTAAACCAGGTGTAAAGAGTAGTCAGTATTCCTCTCCATGCCCAGAGGCCCTTCAAACTTGAAATTGCCATCAGCGGCCTGAACATGCACTGAACATTGCAGGCCTGGGCGAGGGGTAGCAAAAAAGGGCCAAGTTGCTCTCTGTGATAGATAGAAGGATTTGCGGGGGCGGGTGTCAAGGGCAGAGGGATTCAGTCAGGGTTGGAGAGAGGGGGACAAGGAAATATGGCAGGAGACCAAAGCCCGGGATTGTGGAAATGGCTAAGGAAACAAGTAAGAATGGGCAGTTTAATATTAAGTTTGATGTAATTAGCATCACTGTGATGTGGACCTTCTCCATTTCCACAAATTGGCTACGCTGTGTGAGTGAGCTTTTTTTTCGTGGAACTCCAGGAAAAGTGACTGAGCTCCACGCCTGTGTCCATGGGGTAGAGAGAAGGAAGAGCTATGGGCAGGGAGAGGTGAGGGGGACTGAGTTACTTAATTAATCTGGGGCTGCTCTACCCAAGGACTTTGTAGGGATTCTGTGGCAGGGAATGGGGGAGGAAGGGTAGGGTTTATATGTGACGTGTGACGCGCTAGTCCTTTACCAGCTCGCAAACTGTTGAAATTCCAGGAAGTTTCGTGAGTTGGTTGTCAAAACTATCGGTAGATCGAAATCTGCCACGGAGGGAGGTATTTATACCACGGAAACTGGCACAAACATTACACATCAGCAACTTGCCCAGCTCTGCCCACAGCTGCTTGTTAAACATTTACCCATGAGGCCATTTCTGGTCTGGCTCCGGGCCTCTCTCTGGACCCAGCTCACACACCAGGAGGGCCTAAGGGCTCCTAATTCCTATCTCCTGGCTTTCTGCAAATGCTGCCCCCTTTCCCTGTCTCCTTTTCATTTTACAAGATTCAACTCCAATGTCACCTCCTGGGGAAAGACTCCACTCGGGGCTGCTGCCTGCATACACAGTGCCTTGAATGCTTGAGGAAAAGTGTCTTGATCCTGGGGGTCCTCCCCCACATGTCCCTTGAGATGGGCCTGTGGATTCACTCATTTCTGAGTCAGGAGAGCCTGGCATGGGGCTGGGTCCTCTCTGATCTTCTGCAGAATTATCTCCCAGAGCAGGTTTAGTCTTTAAGGACAGTCACGGAGGGACCGTTTCAAAGACGCTGTCTTTGAAATTAGAGAGGAAATTGTCCGGGGTTCCCTGGATGGGGTGAGGTGAAGGGCGGCTAGAGTTGGGCCTGCTGACGCCGCAGGGAATGACAGAGAAGACACCCTCCTGAGCGCGGAGGCCTGGAGTTTCCCTCCGCATGGCAGGAGCGCTGGCTTGTGGTCCCCCTCCGTCGGGGTGGAGGAACCAATCTCACAGCGTGAACTGGTCCCCAAGCCTCTGGGATGGCGCCCAGCTGTCGACACACGGGCCAGGCCTGGCTGCCTGCTGCCGGTGTGCTGTTGCTCCCAGCCAGGGCCACTTTCCGACCCCGCAGACTTGTCAGCAGGACTGGAAATGGTGACTTGAATGAAAAATTTAAACCGTGGGGAAACTGTTCAGGGCTGCAGAGAGAAGTGCTGCTCTCAGGGCTTTTACAGGGGTCTCTAGTCCCCAAAGATGATACTGGCTCAGGGTGTTCACAACTCACTCCTGCCCCCAGCTCCATCAATTCCGTTTTGGGGGAAAGGGTGGTAGAAGACGCACAGAAAAATGGGAAGATGCCAGCTGAGCTGGCCTCAGGAACCTGCCTGGAACAGAAAACCGAGCTGCTGGCCCCCTGGAGGACCCTGGGGGGAGATGCAGGTCACTGAAGACAGCAGTGATACCGGGGAAGGACAGGTGGGAGGGCCAGGTGGGGCTGGCAGAAGTATGTTCCCTGACACTGTTTCTTAGTCTCGAAGCAGCACCCTATCACAAACACTATTTGCTTTAGAATCCTGAAGTTCATTTAAAAATTCTTATTGACAAGGGTTATAAAATACACAAGCCAATTTTCCTGGTGGTGATAGGACACTGTCCCCATGCCCAGCAGGAGATGGCTTAGAATGAAGTGGAAGGCTGGGAACCAAGACGGGTAAGTCACCCCACATCCTGGTTGGCCAGAAGTCCTGCCCAGGTACCTGCCCTAACCCTGTGCTTTCTGGTCAGAATGTGCTCTTCACTGCCTTACCTCTCTGGTTTTAGATTTTCCTGAGTGGCCAAGACTTCTTTTTTTGCAGAGCCGAGTGTCTGTTTCTCCCGTTCCTCTGGTGCCCAAGTAAGCCTGCTGTTCTAATGTCACCTCTGCTTTCCTGGGAACCGCTCCAGGGTGGTTGACTTGGTAGCTTGCAGAAACCCTTTTTGCTCAAAAAAAGCCATCTCTGTGCCAGGTGTGCCTGCCAGGGGAGACCTGGGAATGTGAAATTCCTTAGCAGGTTTGCTCTGAGGGCTGAAAGCAACTGAATGGTTTTAGAGGATCGTGTTGAGCGTTTGTTATTCTTGTCATTCTGGCCTGAGATGCTCAAGTATCGTATGTTTCCTTGTGTCTCCTTTCCCCCTTCTCTTGTGACTGAAGTAGGTGCTAAAATAGGTCACAGCCTTGCCTTCTCCACTGAAACAAGCCATGACCCTGAGGATGGAATTCCCATTATGATTTTTGGACATGGTGTCACCCTCGGTGCCTCTTGACATAGGTTACAGCCCTGCAAACAGCTGCTGGGCACTTCCTGAGGGCCAGCGATTGTGCTAGGCAATGCAGGCACCATCTCATGTAATCGTCTCCACAGTCTTATGAGGAAGAGAAGTACTACTATTATCACCATTTTCCAGGTGAGAAAACTGTGACTGAGAAAGTTATGAAGCTGGTCGCATAGCTCACAAGCTGTAGAGCCAGGATTTGAACTCAACTCTTTCAGACTTGGGGGTGCAACACTGCCTTCCAGTGATTTGTCAGTTCTGTCTGATTCTGAAGTGCAGCTATTTGGACAGTAGACAAACCTTGCAATATCAGTATCCTTTGGAGAAAGTAGGAACATGCCATTCCTAGAATATTTCTATCACGTTATTGAACGGTGAAACTTAATGTAAAGTTTACCAGCTACTGCTGAACTTCTTCTACCTTGTTTACTCTCTACAACCTGTGTTTCCCTGTCTCCACTTACCTGGAAAGTATTATGTTAAACCATCTGAAATCAATGTTATTGGTAAAACAGTAAAATATCAACAGTTTCACATGATTTAATCCAATAGTAGACATTGCAACTTGAAAAGCCTTCACTATCTTTACTACTCCATCTCCCCCCATCTCCAACCACGTTTCTTGTCCAAATTTTACCCTCACTTCAAAGTTCAGCTTAAAGAACGCCACCTCCTCCAGGAAGTCTTTGCTGAATTCCTATCTGGAAATCATCCTTCCTAACCGCCCACAGCATCGTTTGCATCTCTTGTCACCGTTTTCCAGGCATCATGGTTATTTGCCTGTGTGTTTACATGCCTTTTCTCTGGTGAGGAGCCATGTCTAATGTATTCCTATCTGACTGGCTCCTGGCATAAGAGCTGGCACACCGTAGGTGCCTTTTAGGAGTTTGTGGAGCTCAGCTATGTGACTTCCTTCTCCTGGTAGGGACGGCGTCTGTCCCAGGGCTCCATGCTATAGCTTGTAAGAGAATCTGAGGTAGCGGTAGCACTCCTCTCTGCCCGCCATCCTCCCACCCTGACCCCCACAGCCTCCTCACCTCCACTTCTGCACTCTCCTGGGAAGGTGATGGTAAAGATGCACCTTTGGCCCTGCTGTTCATTCAAAACCTTGGGAGCTTCCCTGGTTGTCACTGGAAGTGTGCCCCCTGTACACGGAGGGCAGGGAGAGACTGAAGAAAGAGGCAGACTATGGCACATTAAATTGGTAGGTGGCAGGTGTAATAAGCAAGGGGACTGACATATAAGGCTTGTCTTGGCAGCTGCTAGATAAGTGGATCTCTGTGTACCCTCTGCCAGAATCTTAAAAGTTTACATAGAGGGCTTAACTGGGTTCAATCATATATACTGTCCAGATGGTCTCAACAACAGCTTACTATTTCGAGGCTGTGTCCTTGGGCAGCTCCCAGTGCAGGGAAGGTAAGTGGAACATACATTCCAAGGACCAGGGGAGGGGGTGAAGAGCCTTTGATTGCCACATCCTCCCGATGACCTCTTCCAACACCTGCTTGAGTGGAGAGGGGCCAGGAGCCCTCTCTACATCAGACTTAATGCAAGGATCAAGTGAGGATGAATCCAAGTGTGCCAGAGACAAGGCCCTCCTAATGTTACCCTCCCACATCTGGCTTGATGGGCAAAGCCATGAGCCACGGTTTTGGTCACTGTGTATAGGCTAAGGATGTGGTCTGTGGGCCACTGAGTCAGAAGACAGGTGGCTCTGCTCTTTCTCCCACTGATGCCACTGTGGAAAGGATCCCCTGGCAGCCCAGGCCTGGTTAAAGTGGAAGGGATTAGTGAATGTGTATTTCCTCCAGAGAGGTGAAATCCACATATACTGAATCTGCTTTCTCTCCAGAAGATGTTGATTGTGGAAGACTCAAGACCCTTGAGTAGCTCATCTTAAACTCAACAGAGCTACAGGTTCCACTTCATATCTCCTGGTTTCCCCGCCCTTCCTTTCTGAAAGCATGACTGGAAAATGAAGGAGGCAGGGTTTTTAATGACTGACAATCTCCATTTCTTTGTGGGCAACCACCCAGGGCGGACTCGAGATCCAGGCTAGTGGAGCCAGCGTGCTGAAGAAATGAGGTGGCGAGGGTGAAGAACACAGGCAGGGAGTCTGTCTCCTGGGTCTTCCACGAGCCAGCTGCATGGCCTTGGGCAGCCCTCCCCCCACCCCCCGCCTTAATCACGCACCTCACTTTCCTTTGCCCTACCGGCAAAGGAGGAATGATACACCGCTCCTCTCTCCCAAACTTACCTGGAGGACAAGGTGGTACATTTGAAGACAATTTGGGGGCACAGCATCCAACCCCAAACATATGTAAAAGTACTTTGAAAAAATCAAAGAGCTGTATAAATGTAAGGGATCGATATTATCCATTTATTCCTTACCTCATCATTGAATGCTTGGGGAATGTCAGGTCATGTGAGTGGTGCTGGGGCACAAAGGAGAGAGGTCCTAATCCTCAAGGAAGTCAGAGAGCAGTGTGGGAGACAGACAGATAGCCATTGCTAGACAAAGACACAGGTGTATGTGAGTGTGAAAGAGACTGGGTGTTGAGGATCTGGTAATGTGAAGACTCCTTGGAGAAGGAAGAATCTTTGAGTGGCAGGAGTTTACTAGGGGAAAATGGTTAGGATGGGAGAGAAGGGTCTTCCAAGCACAGGAGAAGCATAAGCAAAGGCGATATTTGGGGACCTCCAATTATTGTACATGGTCGGGGGGGAAGGGGGCAGGGTGAGGTGCTATGAGAACAGGCAGGTTGGGTCATGGAGGGCCTGGTAAGCCATGCAAGGAGTTGCGGCGTGCTCTGGAAATAAGAGGTGAGTGCCAGGAGCGGGTGTGGGGCATAGGATAAATGTGGCTGCAGTGTGCCCTGAAGGACCACCACACAGCAGCCTCCAGGACAGAGAGCCCAGTGAGGAGCCAGCCCATCACCACGAAAGCAAGATTATGAGGGATTCGCATTCAGGTAGCAGAGGAAGGGGACCTGTGTGGTCAGAAGCAGAGAAAGTTGAGAAGTATTAAGGATGCTGAATGCAGAGACTTAGGGAAGGAAGGAGGCTGGGATGACACTGGGTGAGGGCAGTGCCATTTTCAGAATTAGGGATGCAGGAGGATATCAGGTTATGGCAGAAGATGAAGAGTTCTGTTTTGAGTATCTTGAGCTTCTTTCCTTTTAAGTGAGGAAGAGCTTTTCCCTCCTTTATACCAATAATTTGTTTCATGGCAATTTGCTTTGTTGCAAACAAAATTCAGGTCATACAGAAAAGTATATAGGTGAATAAAATTTTCTCTCAATTCTGTTACTCAGAGATAGTCAACATATTGGTGAATGTTCTTCCAAATCTTTTTTCTGTGATATATGATTTTTAAAAACAAATTTGGAATAGAGTGTAATACTGTTTTTAAAACTTTTGATGCTTGGCTATACCCCAGATCAATACAATCAGAATCGCTGTGGGCTGGGGACAAAGGATCAGTGTTTTTTAAGGCTTCCAGATGATTCTAACGAGCAGCCACTGCTGAGAACCAGTGCCTTTAAAGATGAGATTGTACAAGACAGCAGCGCACAGGCAGCCTCCTGTTGATTCCATGCTGCTCCTGAAGGCTCCAGAAAGAAACCCAAAATCTATGTAATAACAAGAGTCAGTGACCATAAGGCATTATAGACTTCTCCCTAATGCAATCAGACCAAGTCATGATTCAAAGAACTGAGAAGTCTGTATTTTTAGATGCTCTGCTCAAACCCAATGGATGCTTCGCCCTGGCGGGGAGCCACTTCAATGGTTGGATTAATACGTTAACACCTCAAGATGCGGCCTCTAAAGCTGGTCGGTGGTACTGAGGACGTTGTTAATCACAGAGCAAGGTTAACTTCAGAAACTAACAAGAAAAGGGATTCTAAACTCTTGGAACAGGTCGTCACCCCCTTAGAGCAAGAAAAGAAGGTGAAGAGGGAAAAGAGTGTCGCCGATTCACATTAGAGCTTCGAGTCCAAGAATTGTAAACACGTATAGGCTGCCAAATCTCACTCTAAGTATATTCCAATGATCTCATGTTTTCACATGCAGTGGAATAAAAAGAGGCATTTTTATTCATCTTGGATGACAGCATTTGAGCTTTTACGGGAGCGTCCTAGAGGGATTTAGTTTAACCCTCAGTATCCCAGCTATTTAAAGTCACCACAACAGACAATACATTAATTATCCTGAATGACAGTGCTCTATCTTCTTGCAACTTGGACCCTCAAATGTATTGCCGCATATCAGCAGCAAACTCCCCAATCCAGGGGTGAAAGTCTCTAAAGATCCTCTGAGGAGAGCCAAGAGAGGCTTTGGAAGGAGCAGTGCATATTTTGAGGTGATTAACATTTTGGTTTTGGCCTCTTCATCCGCATGGGCGTCATCTGTTACTCGTTTTCTCTTTGGCCAACGAGATCACACCCAACGTCCCACAGGAGGAGGCTGGAAATTTTTCTGAAAGTCCTTTTAGGTGAAGCCCAGTGAGAGGGCAAATGAAGCTTTACTCCTTTTATGGCCGTATCTCACAATGAGAGAGACAGAGAGAGAGAGAATCATCTCTGTTCCCCTGATGTCTGTGGAGCCTGTGTGTTCCTCAGCACTAACTGAACAGAGTCGATCCTAAAACCGGGTGTCCCCTGGGGTGACAGGACTCTCCAGCACCCCTCAACCCCCTGCCCACCCAGACCCTGCCTTCACCCCCCACTCTGGAGTCTTCACTTCTGCCCCGTTGGAGCATAAATCAAGCAGCAGGGTAGCTTGGAAATATGACGAATACCTTGGCTGGCTGCTGCTTGAAAAGACAAGCCGAGAGGAGAGGGAATCTAAAGAAACCAGGCTTGGCTGGAAGTGCAGCCAGAATTCAGTGTTCCTGGAGCTGGCCGCAGCTGCTCGGACAGGGTCCGAGCCAGGGTCATCTTCCCTGGGGGCAGCCCCGGCGCTCCACGCTCAGAGGAGGAGACCACTTCGGTGTCTGTCAAGAGCATTATTCAGAAATTCTTGGATACCTCCTGGGCCCTCACTGTGAGCACTGTGATGGGGGGTGGGTGGGCGGTGGGGTTGGGGGAGCTTTGCCTCGGTTGCACGGCCCCAGGTTCAGATGCTGCTGTTTGCACAGGGAGCTCGCCCACAGGTGGCGTGCGATGCTTGTGTGTGTGTGTGTGCCAGCGTGTGTGTGCACGTCGGGGGCCGGCGAGGCAAGAGAGCCTGCCAAGCCCTTCTGAGGACACAGGTCAAGGGTGCCTCCGGCTCTCAGGTGTGCAGGCTGCTCAGTGCTGGAGTTGTCCGTGTCTCCCTGTTTCTGTTTCCTAGTTTCACTAGTTTAACCACCTCCCCGTGTCTCTGGTCACCTTAGGTCATTTTCAGTGGGCTGGGACCTTGTTGGAATGACTAGCAGAGCCTGCGCTGGCCTCCTCATCAGACACTGCCAGTAGGTAAAGCCAGGGTCCTTGGTATCACACCTGCTTTCTGTCTGCCAAGCCAATGGTTGTCTCAGGGCCACCTGCAGGCAGCTCCTGAGTGTCCACAGAGTCACGGCTGCACATGATATGGTTCAGGCTTCAGTCCAGAGCTTCTTGTTGTTTTGCTTTGTTTTGTTCTTGAAACTTATGAAGAGATTATTCCAATGGCCACAGACAAAAGATTCTAGGCACCTGCACAGAGTGGCGGGTCCACAGGGACCCTTCTGAGAAGAGCTCTGGCAGGGATCTGGTCTCAGCTGTGATAGGCTCTGGGCACACGTGTATCAGAAGGGCTGCCTCCCTCAAACTGTTAATCACGTTAAAATTAATCACTCCTCTCTCCAAACAACCTCAACACCTAAAAGCATTCTTTAATCAATTTTTTTTTTTTTTTGTGGGGGAGAAGCCCTGTGAGACCCTCCCTGAAAGAAGACAGAACATTATTGCCACCTCTCCCCTCTGTCTCCCCCAAAGGTTCCTCCTGACCGCAGTGTCAATCCTCTGAGCTGGCTGGTAGAGCAATTTAGCTTTCCTTGGGGCAGGGGCAGATCACCAAGTCAGGCCTCCATCCAGGGTTTTCCTGTCACCAAAGCCATACTAATGCAAATCCATTTTTCATTAGGAGAGAATAAAACTCCCAAGTGACATCAACTGAAAAATGTTCTTTGAGAGCAAGTTATTCCCATTTAAAGCTAAGCACATGACAGCTGGTGACTTTTAGGGAAACTAAAATTTGCTGGGCTGAATTACTGTCAAACCACTGGAGAATTTGTGTTTTTAATTTTCCTTTTTGGAAAAAGACAGTGCTTTGGACTCCAGAAGAGAAGATGAGGAATGGAAAGGTCTAGTCTTCTCTCTAATTATGGCCTTAAAAGACCCTGGACAATCCTCAGCAAAATGATGGCCCAATATCTAGGTACATTAATTTCCTTCACCCTTTACTTGAAGCTCATTTAAAAAGCTGGTTAGAAAACAAACCTCTCTGTCCTACCATTCATTTGGGCTCTGTACCAAAACAGTTGTATGTGTACCAAAAAATTTCCACCATTTCCCCACTTAATAGAAAATATCTGGTACAAAAGAACCCAGTGGTATTTGCTGTGGACTGAATGTATGTGTTCTCCCCAAATTCACAGTTTGAAACCCTAACTACTAATGTGATGGTAGTTGGAGCAGCAGCTTTGGGGAGATAATTAGGTTTAGATGAGGTCATGAGGGTGGGGCCCCCATGATGGGATTAGTGACCTTTTAAGAAGGGGAAGAGACAAGAGGTCACCTCTCCACCATGTGAGCGCACAACAAGAAGACCACTGTCTGCAAGCCAGGAAGAGAGCTCTCACTAGGAACAGAATCTGCTGGCACCTTGATGTTGGACTTCTCAGCCTCAAGAACTGCAAGAAGTAAATGACTGCTGTTTAAGCCAGCCAATCTATGGTATTTTGTTATAGCAGCTCAAACAGATTAGAACAATATTCAAGCAAGCTATTAGGTGCTCTGTTACCGTGAACTCCAGGGGATCAGCTATCTGTACACTTGAGCTGCATCAGACATAAAAGAACCATGTGAGACCAGTCTCTGTGCAGTCAGGTTTGTTTCATGCCAGTATAAAGTCAGTTCCTCTTTCCCTCCAGAATCTTCTAGCATTTTTAGAATCTAAGACACATTTATTGTCTGTATGAGCAATACAGAGAGCACCTCCAGAATTTGGGGACGTGGTCAGAAAGTGTCAGGCATTGAAGGAAGATGCTACTAGAACTCTCACAACATAACTGAGATTAACCACCTGCAGATGCAACCTGTCCTAGGGGAGGTTTTGCACATGTACTGCTGAGGATTTCACAGTTTGCTACATCAAGATTAGGTAACTCAAAGTTTATTGGAAGATTAAATTACATAAAGTAATGACAAAGTAGGTTGTAATAAGGTCATGTTATTTGAAGAGAATTAAATAGGTAGACATGAATGACCCTGTATTGAGCCTTCAAAAAGAGGGTTAAAGAATAAGAATCACATTGGTGTTTACCCAGGAGTGTCAAGAGAATGGCAGAGAAGGCATTCCAGACTCTACCAGAATCTGAGACACACACCCCTCAACACCTTTTCCCTGACTTCTGCTTAACAAGCAATTTTCACAGAGTTTGATGCTCTGTTAGACGCATATACATTAAAGATTGTTAGGTCTTCTTGGAATATTGACACTTTGATCATTATATTGCATCCTTCTTTATCCCTGACCTCTTTCTTGCTTTGAAGTCTGCTCTGATTAAAATAGAGCCACTCCTTCTTTCTTTTGATTAGTGTTAGCATGGTATATTTTTCTCCATCCATTTATTTTTAATCTACATGTGTCTTTTTATTTAAAGTGGGTTTCTTGTAGACAACATACATTTGTTTCTTGTCTTTTTATCTACTGTGACAATCTCTGTCTTTTAATTAGTGCATTTAGACTATTGACATTCAAAGGGATTATTGATATGGTTGCATTAATATCTACCTTATTTGTTACCGTTTTCTCTGTTGCCCATGTTCTTTTCCACTCTTTTTCTTCCTTTTGTGACTTTAATTGAGCATTTTATACGATTCCATTTCCTCTCCTTTCTTAGGGTATCAGTTATACTTCTTTTTTTTCTTTTCTTTCTTTTTTGTTTTAGTGGTTGCCCTAGAGTCAGAACACACATTTACAATTAATACAAGTTCACTTTACAATAACACTATACTGGGCTTCCCTGGTGGCGCAGTGGTTGAGGGTCCACCTGCCGATGCGGGGTACGCGGGTTCGTGCCCTGGTCCAGGAGGATCCCACGTGCCATGGAGCAGCTGGGCCCGTGGGCCATGGCCGCTGGGCCTGCACGTCCAGAGCCTGTGCTCCACGGTGGGAGAGGCCCGCGTGCCGCAAACAAAACAAAAAAACACTAAACTATTTCTTGGGTAGTGTGAGTGCCTAATAATAAGGAAATAATCCTAATTCCTTCCTGTCCCTTGTATCACTGCTGTCACTCATTTCACGCATTACATAAACATACATAAGCGCATATATAAACATACGTATGTGTGTGCATAAATATACGTAAGATATATATATATGATAGATACATAAGCATACATAATCAAACGCATCGTTGCTATTATTATTTTGAACAAACCGTTAGATAATTTAAGAATAAGAAAATAAAAATTTTTATTTTACCTTCACTATTCTTACTTTGATGCTCTTCCTTTCTTTATGTAGAGTGGAGTTTCTGACCTATGTCAATTTTCTTCTCTTTAAAGAGAAGAACTTTTAACTTTTTAAAGCAGGTCTGCTGGCAACGAATTCCCTCAATTTTTGTTTGTCTGAGAAAGTCTGTTTCTTTTACTTCTGAAGGATAATTTTACAAAGTGCAGAATTCTAGGTTGTTAGTTTTTTCTCTCAAAACTTTTAATATTTCACTCCACTTTTCTCTTGCTTGCATGGTTTCTGTGGAGAAGTTGGCTTAATTCTTATCTTTGATCCTCTATATGTAACACATTTTTCTTCTCTGGTTTCTTTCAGGATTTTTTTTCTTTACCTTTAATTTTCTGTAACTTGAAAATGCTATGTATGCCTAGGTGTAGTTTATTTAGACATTTATCCTGGTTGGTGTTCTCTGAGCTTCCTGGATCTGTGATTTGGTATCTGGAATTTGGGGGAAATTCTCAGTTATTATTGTCTCAAATATATCTTCTGTTTCTTTTTCTCTTTCTTCTCCTTCTGGTATTCAAATTACTCATAGGTTACACTTTTTGCAGTTGTCCCACAGACCTTGGATATTCTGGTCTGGGTTTTTTATTTGTATTTTTATTTATTTTTTCAGTTTTCTCTTTGCTTTTCAGTTTTGGAGATTTCTATTGAAATAGCCTCAAGCTCAGAGAGCCTCTCCTCAGCTGTGTCCAGTATACTAATAAGCCCATCAAAGGCATTCTTCATTTCCGTTACAGTGTTTTTCATCTCTAGCATTTCTTTTTGGTTCTCTCTCAGGATTTCCATTTCTCTGCTTACATTGCCCATCTGTTCTTGCATGCTGTCTACTTTATCCATTAGCGCCCTTAGCCTATTAATCACACATACACACATGATTACATCTCCTAAATCATACATACATACAAGTTTTAAATTCCTTGTCTGATGCTCAATAAATTGACTGCCTTTACAAGCAAAGATATTTGAAAAGATGAGAAGTGCAAATAAAATGTATCTTCCTTGCAATCTAACTGTAAAAGGCATAACTAAAACAAGATAAAATGTTCTGTTGTTTGCTCTTTAGTTTCTGTCTGAATTGACTCGCCATGCCATCCTACTTTCTTTAGTGATGAGCAAGAAATTCCACTTACCATGGCTTTCCATACTCTGTCCTATGGCATTTATTTTCATTCAACATGTCATTTACTTGTCATGAAATAAGATGCTATTTGGGGCTGATGAGAGATTGCAGTGTTTACATTTATTCCTAATTATGTAGGTTAGAGGTAATTATTATAGCAAATCACCATTATGGAACTACAAACCTCTCAAGCATCCTGTAACAACAACAACAACAAAATGCTAAACTTGAAAATCATAGTAACAACTGTACCAGCCTGACCATGAGGCCTGGAGTGACAACCTGTGAGAAGGAACATGTGCAGGAAAGAAGGGGCTTCAGCCAGGCGCACAAGAGAGAGGATTTTTGTTGTAACTCTGGCTAGATGCATGTGTCTGGGCAAGATCCTTCAACCAAGATTCTATTTTCTCATTTATAACAATGCAATTAATTCCTGCCTCACGAGACTGATGTGAAGACTGCATAACATGACATATGCCAAATGTACAGCACAGTGTCCTGGAGGTTGAAATAAGTGAAGTCTTGTGTGAGACGGGCCCTTCCAGTATTCTCAGGTCTTGACCTCTATGGATGGGGTCCAAAGCATCCCCGATTCCCATCCAGGAGCTCTGTTAGAGTTTGGCTCAAGGACATTATAGTATAAACACAAAGGGAGAAGACAAGTATGTAAAACAATAGTATAAAATAAGGAGCTATGACATCACGGTTCACTGTCAGAAAGCTGCCTGTGTTCAAATTAACTTACGGGAAACTCTAGAGAGGGATCACACTTTAAATTTGCCTGACTGCACCTTCAGCTAGTTGCTAGTGTCTAACGCTTCCTAGAGACAGACAGACAGCACAATAGCCACTTTCCACAGCAGCAGGTCCTCACATAGCATACTCATGGCTCAGGAGGCATTGGTTCTAGCTGACCAAGGGAGCAGATTATCACACTGGTGTCTCATCACTGCTGAGTGTTTCCTAGTGCCTGGCCTTGGGCTTTGCATTTCCCATGCATTATCTCATTCAACCTCATAATAACCCTAGGACGGAAGACCCGGTTCATGCTGATTTTATAGATGAGGAGCCAGCCTGGGGAGAGGTTAAAGTATAATTGACAGGAAGAGTTGAGTGAAATAGGCAGTTGAACGTGGAGGGTGCTGGGAGGTCCCACTTTTTTCTAGAAAGGGTATTGTACTGCTAGCGAGGGCCAACGTAGCCTGTCACTGAGCAACTATTCATCGTTACCAGTTAGTTGTACTGTTTACCAGAGAGCAGGGGTCCTGGGTGCATGGGACGGAAGAGCAGCCTTCTTCAACAGGCTTCAGTCTTCTCTCTCCCATGCTCCTACGTTGGGACAGGCCCTTATTCTCTTCCCTTCGAGTGTAACTACTCCCGGCCTGTTCTCCCAGCTTCCACCCTCAATTTCTCATGCTGGCAGTTAAAGTCCTGACCAGTGTGGCTCCAACCTACTTTTTCAACTTTATGTCCTGCCGCTGGTCAGTGTGGTCTCTTCGCAGCCTCAACTATATACTTCTGAGACAGGATGGGACCTGGGAAAAAAAGACCAAAACCCAACTGCCACTTCTGGGGTGCCGGGAGCAAACGCAGGGTGCTGCACGTGCACAGAGCACCACCAAGGGGGTGGGCCGACCACCTAAGCCGCCCTGCAGCCTGAACCACCAATCCGCTCCTACCCTCGCCCCATTTAAGGGACTGGCTCGACGCCCTGTCGGGGAGCAAGCAAGGGAAACTGTGTCCTGTTCTTGCTCCCTGCTGCTGTAGCATGAGTCCCAATAAAGCCTTGCCTGAATTCCTCGTCTGGCCTCTTACCAACTGCTATTGATGAAAGAGACCAAGAACCTGGGTCGGTAACACTTCCAGTTCTTGCTTTCAATTCTCCTCTGGCCGTAAATCCTACCCACACATAAATCTCACCTCTTCCACCCAGCCTTCCCAGCCTCTCTAGGCCCCAGTGTGGTGCTTCTCCCTATGATTAGGCAGAACTTTTCTGGTCTAGCACGTATACGTGACATTTAAGCAATTCGGGATTGTTTGTGCTAATTGTTCTGTGCTTTGTTTTTGAAGTGAGGTTGTAGAACTCCAGGGACCAGATTCAGCACAGTGCGTGCGAGGCCTATAGGGAGGTTCTGGCCTGGCACAGACATTGAAAAAAAAAAATTACATTTGCATGTTGACAGCACATGAATTTCTTCAGCTAGAAACTGTCCTAAGCAAGAATAACTAAAACAGGAAGCTGCTGGTTGTTCTTTCTTTGAGTCACATAATAAATCACAACATTATTTGCTGAGCTTTTGTGCTGCTAGCTCTGGGCACCAAAATCCCCTAGTTACAGCTCTGAAAGCCAAAGTCCACCAGGTTGAGAATCAGACCAATCAGAGTTTGAATCCTGGCTCCATCCCTTGCTGGGTGACGACGTAGGCAAATTCCTCAACCCTTCTGACTTTTCCTGTTGTTATTTGGGAAGAAGTATCCCTTCCTCATAGGGTTGTTATAAGGAATACTGAGATATTGCATATAAAAAGTGAGTAAGATTACTCACTTATGGGATTATGGGATGAATCAAATTGCTAAGTTTCCATGAAACACATTGGGAACGTGGAGTGGTGTCTGTAGGGACACAATGAGGAGACACAGGGCGGGACTAGAGTGGGCTGGACAGGAGACCAGATGCTTAGTCACCTTTGCCTAGAGTGGCTTTGGGGTCCAGGTACAGGGACTGGGTGATGGGTAGGGAGCTGCCTCCACCCAGCCATCTGTCTGTTCTGACCTCAACTGCTGGGTGAGAGACCCTGCCGGGCTCACGCAGGTGATCACTTGTCAGGCACCTGGTCACTCCTGAGTGACTCTCCTCAGCCCTCCTGTTCCCACCCCGACTGTGAGAGCCCTCGGTCAGAGACAGCCTCCCATTCCCCAGAATCTGCCAGAAAGCAGGCATCCAGCACATACTGGCTTTTACTGGACATTCCCAAGTATATACTTTCCAAGAGTAAAAGAAGAGACTTCTTCCTAGACCGACTTGCTAACTAGCAAATGGATAATTAAGATGTTGCCAGGAAGTCCCTGGCAAAGGTACCAGAAAGGTACCAGAAGCTGCTTTTCTTAAACTCCTCAGAGGTGCAGTGGGTTACATTTTTTGACAGCAATTACATAGCTCGGGGCAGATGGAAGAACAGTACAACAGAGAACTTGATTTGAGCAGGACTTTTGACTTTGTTTAGCAACTGTTTACCAGATACCATAGTAGCACGCCTTGCCCTGGTGTGATGTGTGAGATGCCTCCTTAGCCATACGGGAGAAGGGAAATACTTGCCAGTAAAAGCTTAATTATTTTAAGACACATCAAAACAAAAGCAACGAGGGAAACAATCTGGCTCTAAGAGTTTAGGAGAATTCAGCATCTCCGAAGAAGCTGGTGTTGTCGACAAAGGGAGACTAGGGCCCCGAGGGAGCAGAGGGCCTGCCAACACTGACTGACCCCGTGAGGAGGCAGCTGCTCAGCTGGCCTCCCCGTTGATTCAAGAACCAGCAGGGGCCTGCGTCCCGTTTACCCAAGTGGAGGAACAGAACGTCCCCCCTCGAGCAGAACTGCGGCTGACAGGGCTGCGGGCAGAGGCGGCTCAGGGTGCTCCAGCCATGAGCGAGGGCACTGGCTGACCGGGGCTCCGCCACCTGCCCCTGCATCCAGTCTCTACACCACCTTTCTGGCCTGTGGAGGCGCACTTCCTCCCCTTTAATCAAAATAAAACAAACAAAAAGGATCCACATAAGGAACAAATGTTCCTCTCCCTTATTTTGAGACTGTTAATACCTCCTGGCTGTTACTTTTAAAAATTAATGAATTATGGGGGCACAAACAGAAATCTTGCAAGAAATCTATTATTCTTTTTGCAGCTCCATCATTCCTTACCAGCACACAGAAGTCTTAAAGGTGGCTTGCTTTTTCCCCATCTTCCTCGTTTTTTCTTTTTTCCATCCCATCTTTTTTTTCCTCTCTTCCCTCCCTTTCTCCTTTCTCTATTTCCCTTGTATCTTCTTTCTTCCTTTTTTTCTTCTCTTAAAAATAAAAGAGATTATTATTATTATATGTAAGAAGTCCGGAAGTTGGACTCTCCCAGGGTTGGGTTAATTCAGCAGCACAAGGAAATCACTGAGGACCTAGGTTCTTTCCATCTTCCTCTCTGCTCTCTGGGACAGCTTTGCTTCCAGGCCAGCTTATTTCTCGGTCATAAAATGGGAGCCTCTGTTCCAGTGGAGAAAATCGGTCAAAAGACTAATGGGGAGTGGTTGGGACTATGGCGCATTGGGGCAAATGACCTTGCCAAAGGCTTTCAACAGAACCACTTTCCTGTTGCTTCAAGATATTTCCTTGTTGTTAGAGGGAGGAAAAGAGGATCACGGGAATGTTCTGAAATAACTGCTTCGTGAGTAAATACATTGTTGCAAGCAGTCAAAACATTGTTATTGCTCCAGTTTTGCAGAGGTCAACACTGACCTGCAGGGAGGATGAGAGGTGGGCCAGAGACCAAATGAGGGTGAAGGCTTCCTCAGCCACTCCACAGCTGCTGGGGACCTTGCTGTGGCCCAGCCACAAGCTTGGCCTCCCATCCCAAGCCTCCTCAGAGTTCTGGGGCGCCGTCTCCTCCTTTCGTGCCCTCCCACCACCTGGCGCATATGCTCATTCTCCCCTTGGCATGCCATCCATCGCATTCACAGGGATGGAGCTGCACACGCACAGCTTAGTGTGCTGTGAGGATGGATCCTCCAATCTCCCCTTTCTAGTCCGATTTCTCATTCCCAGTGGTTCTCGGACTATGGCCTGCAAGCCAGCAGCATCAACCTCATCTGGGACCTTGTTAGAAATGAACGTTTTCAGGTCCCACTCCAGACCTGCTGAATCAGAAACTCTGTGGGGTGGGACCCAGCAATCTAAGTCTTAACAAGCCCTCCAGGGGATTCTGATGCCTTCTGATGTTTGAAAGCCACTGTCCTAAAGCCTCTGTAATGTTCAGAGACCAACAATCTAAACATTGGTTTTTAACCCTGGCTGCACATTCATGTCACCTGAGGGGCTTACTGCCTCCCCGCCCACATGCTTACTTATATAATTGGTCTGGCGTGTAGTCCAGGCTTTGGGATTTTTAGAAGTTCCCTGGATGATTCTGAGTTGCAGCCAAGGTTGAGAACCACTGATCTAAACAAATAGGAAGGGAGGCAATCATACTGTAAATGATTAAGTTGATATCCAAAAGTGAGACATATTGACAAAAAACGTTGGGGGGAAAAAGGCTAACATGAGAGGTTAAACTGTGAAATCAGAAGTGGAAAGAAGAGAGATGGTTTGCATTAGACACTGTTACAGATAACCCCGCTCCCACAATTTAAATTAGGCTGAAAAGCTTATTATCTCCTTTGGGAACAAGTATATATTGATAGTTTCTAAACTGCTGGGGGTATTACATGAAAAGTTCTCTTTACTGCTTCAAAACACACAGCTCTCTATGAGACACTTGCATCATTTGATATGTTCCCTTCACTGTCCTTTTTCCTTCTCTGAGTTCGATAGAGGGAACTTGAGCTTGAGTTGCAAAAGAGTGTCAAGTCACCATTACACATAGGATGAGCCCCTGTGAAAGTTCCTTTAGTGCAGAAGCCCTCCTGCTGGCAGTAAGCTCAAAGAACAAAGGGCATCCATGGACGATTTTAACCAATAGGAAAACTGAATACAAGCCTCTTCTTAAAGAAGGAAAAACATGAAACGAGAAATAAGTCTTCCTTTGAGAGGGGAATTAGGTTTAATTTAGTAAAACTAAGGAATCACATAAAATTTGTCACCCAAGTGCATGAATTATCTTGATTTGGAATGAGACATACAACATAATTAGCTATGTCATAGCAAGTTAGGCTAGAATCAAAGGTCTCAATTCAAATTGCATCAGGCCATACTATGGGCTTTTTTGTAGGCTGTCTATCCCAAAGATCCAGGGAGATATGTGACCACGACCCAAAGTACAGTCATTTAATCTCTTTCAACACAGAAATTCTGATCCTGTATTTGTGTGGTTAAGATTTGTTAAAACATTATTGAGATTGCAAAAGGTCATAAAACATGGCTACTGTAGAACTTAGTGGTCAGTAGAGGTCCACTGGTTAATTGTACTTAACTGTTAACTGCTTAAGATGTAAGACACTCACAGTGAATCTCCAGGTTTTCCTTCCACGCCTATTGGAAAAGTTTCCTGTTTTCACGTTAAAATCTCAGAATAGTTTCTGGCAATAAAAACAGCAACTTGTCTCTCTTCTGCCATAGCTTAATATAGATGCTAACAGTTTCCAAACCTAAACTGTATGAACAACTTGGTTTTGACACGCAATAACAAAGCAAACTGAATAATCGTTACCTTTACCTGAGACTGGGCTGTGGGCAAATCAGCCCAAATTGAATTCCAGTTTTAGTGGGTACCAGGCACTGTCCTCATATTCTGATTTAGGCAATTTGGGGTGGTGTTCAGAAGTCATCGTTTTAAACAAGCACCAGGTGGTTGCAATACTGTTCTTAATAATCAACAATAATACATGAGGGCTCTTTTTTTTTTTTTTGCGGTACACAGGCCTCTCACTGTTGTGGCCTCTCCCGTTGTGGAGCACAAGCTCCGGACGGGCAGGCCCAGCGGCCATGGCTCACGGGCCCAGCCGCTCCGCGGCATGTGGGATCTTCCCGGACCGGGGCGCAAACCCGTGTCCCCTGCATCAGCGGGCGGACTCTCAACCACTGCGCCACTAGGGAAGCCCATGAGGGCTCTTTTTAGGTGGCTTTTCTTCATGTTTTTCTCTACCTGCCAGTCTGTCTATAATGAATATACCTGGCTTACTTCTTCAGTTGGCTTACTGGTTTACAAGAAGATGCTCCTCGGTTCACTATGACTTCACTATGCAAAGACCTCTCCCTTGTTTTACTTAAAATTTCCCCTTCACCTCTAATCCCACTCCCTGTAACTGACTCCATGAGCAGAAATGGCAGGCTACGGAGCAACAGTGACAACAACTCTCCCTATACCACTGACAGCTCTTCCTAATGCTGGTCCTGCTCTTGGGGCTTTAGAGACATGAGCTAAGGTGAGCCTCACAACTCTATGAGGTGTCCTTTGCATTGTGTACATTTTATATATGAGGAATTTAAGAAGGTTAAGTCATCTGCTCAAGATCATACAACTAGTAAGTGATCCAGTGCTGGAATTCTTATGCTCTGTATACATACACAATCTCCCTAATACTGCCCAGATGCTCTTTGGCGTGGCCTCACCAGTTGGATGAATATAATGTGACAGCTCTTCCGTGATTTTACTTTGAATTTCTCTATTAGTGAGGCTGAGCATCTTTCCATAGATTAGCCACATAGGCTTCCTTCTATAAACTGTTTATTCATATCCTTTAGCACACTCCTCTATTGAATAAATTTTCTTATTACAGAGAAAAAAAAATCCGTGTATATTCTTGATATGAATCCTTTGTTTTATAAACTCCAAATATTTTCTCCCAATCTTATCACCTTATTTGCAGCCAATCTGGTAATGGAATCATACTGGACAAACCACTGGAACTAGATAAGGGATTTCAATAAAGTTGCCAGATGTTAAGTATTGACATAAAAATCAACAGCATGGGCTTCCCTGGTGGCGCAGTGGTTAGGAATCCGCCTGCCAATGCAGGGGACATGGGTTAGAGCCCTGGTCTGGGAAGACCCCACATGCTGCAGAGCAACTAAGCCCGTGCGCCATAACTACTGAGCCTGAGCTCTAGAGCCCGCGGGCCCCAACTACTGAAGTCCACATGCCTAGAGCCCATGCTCCGCAACATGAGAGGCCACCGCAATGAGAAGTCCGCGCACTACAACAAAGAGTAGCCCCTGCTCGCCTCAACTAGAGAAAAGCCTGCATGCAGCAACAAAGACCCAGTGCAGCCAAAAATAAAATATAAATTAAAAATAAAAATCCATAGCATTGGGACTTCCCTGGTGGTGCAGTGGGTAAGACTCTGCGCTCCCAATGCAGGGGGGGCGTGGGTTCCATCTCTGGTCAGGGAACTAGATCTCACATACATGCCGCAACTAAGAGTTCGCATGCCACAACTAAGGAGCCTGCGTGCTGCAACTAGGGAGCTGGTGAGCCGCAACTAGGGAGCTCACATGCTGCAACTAAGACCCCAAGCAACCAGATAATAAATAAATATTTAAAAAAATCAATAGCATTCATACACACTAGTAATTCAGCAGAAACAAAAACTAGTTTACCTAGGAATAAACTAATAAAAGATGTATGAAAACAGTAGGGAGAAAATTGTAAAACATTAACAGACACTAAAAACTCTAAATAAATGGAGAGACATTTCATGTTCATAAATGAGATGAGTAAACCTTTCAAACTGTTAACTCTCAAATTAATCTATAAATTGAAAGCACTTCCAATAAAAATACCAACAGTATTTTCACTGAACTTGAACACTGATTCTAGAATTCATAGAGAGGATGAAAGAGTCAAGAAGAGCTAAGGCAAATTTGAAGAACAATGCAATTATCTCACCATATATCAAGACTTACACAGCTAATACAGTAATGAAGACAATATGGTACTGGCTCAGGGACAAACAACTAATGAAACAGGAGGGAACCCAGAAGGGAAACAGAAGGGAACAGAAACAGAAGGGAACCCAGAAACTTAGCATGCATACATGGAGAACGGGGTGCTGTGTGAGGTAAAAACAGAAGGGAAACAGAAACAGAAGGGAACCCAGAAACTTAGCATGCATACATGGAGAACGGGGTGCTGTGTGAGGTAAAGACAGGCTGACCCCATCAGAGAGTCGTCACTCTCTTTTGGTTCTAGTGCAGGGACAGGGAAAAATTTCAAAGGCATCAGAAAGGTGAGAAAACACTTGAAAATTGGGTTATGGTTTACCCAAACACTGGGCATTCAGTCCTGTCTGGAGGTTTCGCAGGCTTCTTAAGAGGCAAGCTCATGTGGAATTCTTAGAGCAGAGCAAACACCCCAGCCGATGACTTATAGGAGACGGAACACATGTATTTCTGTACTTCTTCCAATTTAAGGCTCCCTAGGCTGGAAGACGGATTCTATTTTCAGAAATGGTGAGAAGTGAAAGTGTCATTTTTTTGGAATCTATGAAATACAGTACTAGCAAAGAGGGCCTCTATGGGGACTGGTCATATTATATCACATACTTGGAGTGGGGAGATACGGTTGGAAATATTATACCCTTGACCTCTTTTCCCCAAGGCCCCATCTGTCAGCATGCCAGGGCACATCCTTGTTCTGGGATAAAGAAGAGCAACTGAAGTTTACCCAGATAGAAGCTTCCCCGTACCAACAAAATCCTTGTCAACTATTTTAGAAAGAGGAAAAAAATCAACTTAGAGCATTTATTTAGAAGTTAATGATAAAAATGTAAATATGGAAACAAACTATCCCCACACAATCTATATTTTTAAGTAATTTATTCCAATAGAAATATTTCAGAAAACTGTACTTAAATTCATTTTAAGTTAGATTATGCAAACACACTGAAGATCTCACACTCACATCTGCATATTAAACAGAAACAAAAAGTGAGAGAGGAACCAAGCTGCACGTCACTCCAGGAGGTCATAGTGCAAATGAGTACTTCATCTTTGTACCTCAAGTTAACCGGGATGAAGGAGAATAAAAATGGCTTGTGTTTTCCTGTATATTATCATCATTGGATATTCATCCCCACAGATGCTTTTATCTCCTTTAGATTACACTGTGAACGAGTTCCCCACCCCCTCCCCACACATAACATACTTCAGTCGGCTGTAAAACAATGGATTTGTCAATAATCAAGGTATAGAAACTCTTCTGAGAGTCTGGTGACTTATTATCAGCTACTCTGTCAGACCTAGTAAGTCAATAATTACTGGACTATATCTGTGAATAGTTCTAATAAGTGGTATCTTCATGGGAAAATTAATATTTGTTACCTCATATCTAAAGCACAGCTAAGTACGAAATTTTCTACTTGTCTGTTTTGAAAAAAAGTTCAATCCCCAAACATTCTAATTATGTATTCCTTTAATCCCATCACCACTTTGCAGTCCAAATGACTAGAATCAAACTTTAATTTCTACTAACAACCCCTAAGGACGAGTTAACCCTTCATTTGGCTTTAAACACTAAATTTACTTGCCTATTCTAGAACATACTAGCCCTTTAAAAAATGTGAAAATAGCATCTTGACTCAGTTGAACAAGAGTAGCTCCAGATCTTGCAATAATCTCGGAGAAGCAAAATGTTTCCAAGCTTTGCTTTTACTGAGAATTGGCTTACTCTCTTAACTTCTCTTTATATTTTGGAGCTGTTTTCACTTTCCTGACATAGTATTTTCAAGTAAACAATAACTGGTAGGTTAAGTGACTGCTTGTTTGGTCTGAGTCTTATTTAAATATAAGAATGTACTGAACTAAATCTCACTTCTGGGAAAAGGAACTCTCATTTCGGGATTTCAGTAGCTTTAATAAAACCCAAACAGATCTTTCTGGCTGTACTGTATTCTTTTAAGGATTTTCTGAAAGGACATAATTAAATCTATGTTCAAAACAACAATTTCAACAACACAAAATAAAAATAAACTCAGCTGGATGGATGCTCTTCAAAGTTGTTCTCAGGAGTGCTCATCTAAAGGCTGATTTGGTGGGTTTAATTTTAATCTTCTACCCTGGAAGGAGAGGAGCAGGGACGGAGCTTGTCTAAAAAGACTCAAAGCCAAGGTGGAATGCAACAATTACCTAGAGTGATCTGCACACATTTTCTTAGACCTGCTGTGAGAAAGAGTAAGCTGGTGGAGAGAGGGATAGCACACACTCCTGAAATAAGAGGAGTAACAGGGCAAGTGATTATTGTCATACTCGATGCCCTAAAGTTGGTCTCCAAATTGATAAGGCACTGACCAAATCTTCCCCACACTACATACTTGAGATACCAGTGTAATGAAATTGCTTTCCAAAAGCTTAAAAGTTTGCATGCACAGATGTCTTTCATTGGAATCCTCTAACAAGAGAAAAGTAATTACTTTAGACACAAGCCATTTTTAAGGAAGCAAAACCAGAAATACTTAAATCATTTTGAAAAGGTTGACTTCATACAGAAAATAATTATCTCCAATGTGATTAAATAACAATGTTTGTTAGAAAAAAACAGAATACTACTCTGGCTGTAAAATTATAAATTTACTATGTTTGAAAGAAATATAAAAGAAGAGAGAGAGAGAGAGAGAGAGAGAGAGAGAGAGAGAGAAAATAAAAGCAAACCCTGAAAGATCACTGAAGAAGTCAGACAAACCTCACCACTTGCTTTGTATCACCTATTCATGCAACAGCTGTACTATTGTTCCACGGGACACAGTAAAAATTCATCTTCATTTTCAAAAAGGGATCCAATTATTTCAAAAGCCTTTGAAGCAGAGAATTTTTTAAAATTGAAGATTATCTTCTGTTAAGCAATGCTGGTACCCCTTGTTTGCAGAAGAAGATAATATGGTGGTTTAAAAACTGGTTGTAAAGGAATGTGCCTCAAAAAAACAGGAAGGAAATCAATAGTGGATATATTCTTCTAAAAAGTTAATGGATTAAATCTACTATTATTGTCGATTTCTAATTAATATGATGTCCTATAGTTTTGTCTTCAGTAGTAAAGGCATATATAACTTACAGATTTAACCTTAAAAAAGAAAAAAGAAAAAAAGACTTCCCCTCAAATCATTTGGCCAGGTAAATTCTAGTAATCCTAAGAGAGCAATAGGCCAGGCTGCTCTTGGAGGGCCCTGGTTTCAACTAATATATAAGGTGTATACACTAGAGACCGTAAACATTTTTTCCTTCTATAACAGTGCACCTTGGGCTCCTTTATATATCTTCTAGAAGAGGAATAAAGCCACTTACAGAAACTTTGCAGCTACAAACACCCTAGTTCTTGACATACAAAAAGACACAATACCAAGACAGTCCGTACAGAAAGTAGTGCAATAGTCATATGGCATTTTCCACACAGGAAAACATTTGTCATTGAAGTACATGCCTGGGGAGTAAAAAATACTCAAACTCAAATTGTTTGGATCCCTTTTTGCAATGTTTACATAAATAATATCTACACAGTGAAGAAAATGTAATAGGAAGGTGTGTTTGATTGGTTCTTTTAATTCTTACAGTTTGGAGGTACGGTAAAAATAAAGCCTCTGAAAAAAATAAGCAGAACTCAAACAAAGAGGGAGCATGAGACCAAAAACAGTGCTCTTCGAGGTCAGCAGTTATTTTTATAGTTGTATTTTAAAAACTGTTATGTTACTTCTGCATGAAAAATAAGCTTCCATGTTCAAACAAACTGTTAAATAAGATGTGCCTCAAACTGTATTTTGGGTGGTATTATACTATTACACCAGGCTGGATAATATACCAATCATTATGTTTATCAAAAAGTAGCTTAAATTATAATGGAATTTCCAATGAGGTCTTCTTGACTTGGAGAGAAACAAATGAGCTTAATATTGGTGGAAATTTCAAGCTTTTGAGTCGCTACTTTACAAACTTATTAAGGGTAGGCCTTACAAGAGGAGAAAAATTTCACCTTCCCACTAATACACTGCCTAAATATTTAATATATTTTGGTAACATTTATTTTTCCTTGAATTATTATTAGGTCTCATTTGGTGAATTACAGATAAAAAATTCACCTACACTATTTTAATTCACTTCCTTCACTGATCTTTGCTTCAAATGCTAAATTCACCTTAAAAAGCAATGAGCAATCTTTGGAATGGACAAATTTGAAGACAAAAATAATGGTGACGCCCGCTGCGCGGTTCAGTTTCAGTCAGTCAGAGGCCACAAATCTATATAGGGACTTAGTCACCAAACCTGAACACTGTTCTCACGCTGCACAAGCAGCCTCATGTTTAGCGCTGAAAATATCAAACACATCTTCCAGTGGAGCTCTCTCTTTGGCAAAACTGTGGGCTGTCAGGCTCTGACTTCCAGGTGCATATCTCCACAGAAACTTATCTACTTTAGCTTATTTATGACAAACAGAAAACATAATAAAAAATCCACAGGGTTTTCATCCACAGTGTTTTTTAAGAAGCACATACACTGTTAAAAACACTTATTCCTGAAGAGAAATAAACAAGAAAATTAAAACAAAAGTCAGATGTGCAAGGTCTACAGAGTAATACTGCTATGCTGATTATGCAGAGGGCCTCTTCTCAGCGCCCAGTGTGGGCTATGCTGGGAGATAAAATCACTAGCACAGGCCACATTTTGCCCTCTTCCAGCTCATGTCACTTTTCACAAAACCAGAAGTAATGGTATTTCTAACTGTGCTATATGAGAAAGATATTTGAATTCTTAATATCCTTTCCAAACAGAACACTAAATTTAAAAACTAAGCACTCAGGGAAAGCTCTTCTACTTTCCAATGGAGAGATTTTTTTAGCTAATTATTCTAATAAGCAATATTTTCTATTTAAGTTTCATGGATTCAAGGATGAAATACTTATGATTAAAAAAAAGCATAAAATTCTCCAAGAATACAATCTGAAAAATTTTATGTGAGGCCCAAAGTAATAGAAGTCTATTAGAAGTTACCAGTCAAAAAGCACTTCTTACTCTGGGCCACAGCCAAAATCCATGATGCCTCATGAGTTTGTAACATCCAACACACAGCCTTTGTTCAAGTGGCAGTTTTTTGTTAAAACTCTAAGGCATTTCACCTTCAAACTTTTTTTTGTAACTTAACATTTATTTCAAAAGTTAAATGCATTATTGCATTAAAGAGCTCTCACAAAACTGCTTGATCAACTACTGACAAAATATGGTTTCATCGTAAGGACCTATAGTAAGTTTTGAGAAAAATGTTTGTAATAAAGGAAGGTTACGTAGGAAGGAAAGTTTTGATACTTAAAATTCCCAGCATCTCAGTCTTTTACCTTTGAAAATTATTTTGTATGCCTTATAATAAAATACATACATGCATACGTACATACGTCGACTCTCTTTTAAACAAATGCGATCCTGAATCTCGTAGTGATCAAAAATAATGAAAATGAATAACAAAAAAAATACCTGGCATTGTGCACATGAAACACTGTAAAGGAAACTATCCTGATAAAATATCAATACATCACCCTTGATGATAAAAATCACCTGTGAGTGATAGAAGGGCTAATCCAATTCACTTGAAAAATGTAGTTATTGTAAAATCTTCTTAGAAAAGTTTAGGTAGGGATTACAGTTCTCTACTAAGCAGATCTGTGGTCCAACAATGAACTCATATAGAAGGCCAAGCTTTAAACCCACCTAAAAACAACCATGTTTTCTGGAGCCCACTTGAAAAAAGTGTCTGGCATATAAACACTCAGCCTTTATACCTCCTGCAGGAAATAATGTACCCCAAACAGTACTAAATTTCAGAAGTTTAGTGTTTTTAAAAATCTCCCCTCATCCAAAACAAGCCCCCCCCCCAAATCCCAAACAAACTCCAACAACTCACATTATTAACATTTCTAATTCCTATACTCTTGTTGTGAAAAAGCGAGTGAGGCTGCAGACTAATGGAAGCTCAAGCAAACCTTTCCGCTAGGCTGCCGGTAGAGCCCTACTAAGCTGGAGTAGCTTTACACCTCACTTTAAACCCAGCTCCTAATGTAACCCATAAGAAATATGTTTTTCTTTTTAAAGTGTATCTAAAAAAAGGCGATTCTCCCCTCCAAAATTAGTACAAAGTTAAAAGAAATGCAAATTAGCTACGATCTATTCCAAGCACAGCACCGCCAGAAGATTCACACACACTATTTGGTGTTTCATGTTGGTTTTCCTTTCATTCTTTTAAGGCAGTGGTTTCCACAGGTCAGTTCAGAGATAAGAAGCATGGTCCATGGCAGTTTGTTTTGCAACTCCAATTTGTTCTCTGGGAATATCTCACTTCATTCCCTGAAATTAGTGCTTTTTTGGTTCAGAACTCCAGAGGCTGAGATGGAACCTCTGGGCTCTTCCTGGCACAGGATTGGTTTATAGCTGGCGCTCTTTCATCAGGTCCTTGCTTTCACTTAAGATAACAGTTCACCTTGTTTTTTATCAGGCTTTTACTCAAAAGTCATCAAGTTTGTAGGAACCTAAAAAATATAAGCATTACAAACTGATAGTATTTAAAAGGTGTTTTTCAAAGTACTATTTCTTATATTTCCTTGTCATTCTAAGTAAGCCCAAATATTAAAATCTTTCTGGCCTAAATATCTTTTTAAAAAAGGAGTTTGATAGAAGGTACTGTAATTGTTTATGAATAATGAATAAAATACACTAGAACATTTTTGAGAGGAAGTCACTGAGATGAGTTAATACTTTTTCCAATAAATTGAAATCCGGGTGGGAAAAAGGGCAGAGACAGTATCTTTCTTGTCTAACACAGGGGAGCTCAGGAGATGTTTGCTGAGTGAATAAATGAATGAGGAAAGAGTAAGTATGGCCCTAGTAGTGTGAGATTCCACACAAAATGCTTGTCATCATTTATTTTTTCATTATATGTATTACAATGAATTCCTACATGCAAATTTTAAAATCCAGCACAATAATTTTATAACAAACATTACTAAGAATTTCTTTGTGAAATCATCATGAAAATGAGTATAAAAGAATAAAACTCATTGCTAGATAAATGAGTATAAAAGAATAAAACTCATTGCTAGTTTCATTGCTGAAACTTTGTGACTCTGAAAAATCTATAGGTTATATAACAGTTTGCTGCTTATAGACTGGATCAAATTTAATTTGATTTAAGTCTGAAATTCAACAATAATTCTTAGAAATATGAATATATTTTGTTTTTAAAAATTAATGAACCCTCTAGTCAAGGACTAAAGAGGGCTTCACCATGCTAAAAAAAAAATGCTCTTAACTTTTACTACCAGTTTTCCAAAGTTGTGCTGGTAGAGAAATTCATGCATCAGTGGTCATTTCTCTGTCCTTTAAAAGAGCTTAACAGTTCCCACACTTTAGCAACCTTTTCCTGAAAACCTGGGATACTAAAAAAAAAAAAAAGATTAATCTCTTACGTGTGTCAGCTTCTGAATGAAAAATTATTTGACAATACAATCATAACTGAACTATAAATACAACAGTACAAATCCAAGAGTGCTTAAATTAAAGTATAAATTCTCAGGTCTGGTTCCAAGAAAACCAATATTTTAATAAAGTAACATTTTCATTTCCTCCTAAGTTGCCTGACTATGGTTTAAGGTGTTGTACCTGAGTTAGAGTCTTCTACTAAAACTTTTCAAATTTCACAGCTTCTATTTATAAATTTGCTACTTCTCTGATTCTTCCAAGTATAGAAACAAACAAATTAAAAACCCATTTATACACATCTGGTTGACTTGTTCAGTAGCAAAGTCCACTAATATAATAAAAAGAAATTGAACCTCTATGCTGGTACGCATACCCTGTCTAGATTAATCTTGAAACTTGAGATTGAAAAGAAATGATACAGTACTTTAAGCTACATTTAAAGAAAATGTACAGCATGGAGCTGAATCCTGAAAAGCTTGGTTTAGGCAAAAGAAGGTCTGTTTCCTTCATTCTGTCCCGGACACTAACTTGACAGGGGCAAGAAAGTAATTTTTGCTCTATGGTATTTCATGTCCTCAAGGGACATTGTTAAGAATGGTACCAAATATTGCTATTAGTCTTTCATATATTTTTGAAATAAAAATTGTAAGAGAACAAGGCCCATTCCAACAATATTTAAGAAGAATGAATCTACAGGATGAAGACAGAGTTTGTGTCATCTCAGGCCCACGATTTTTTACTTGTTTGACCCTGTGTAGGTCATTTAGGATTTCCGAGCCTTAGTTTCTTCCTTTATCAAAAAAGGGATAATAACTTGGGTCCTGATAGCACACAGTGGAAAATACGTTTATAAGCTTTATAAACTTGTATAATGTATTATATTATTAAAAATTAGCTATTGATAACACTTACCATATACTTCTGTATTTCAGTACCTTAAGACAATAAAATTTTCAAATATATTCAACTGAAAATTGGCCTAAAAAAGTCTATGTTTATTTATGTCTGCCCTACCAATTCATGGTTCAACTTTAAATCTGCAACCGGGTTTGGAGAAAACACCACTATGGATTCATTCCTCTTTGTAGCTGAAAGCCTTTGAGTTAGACCATCTTTGCTTCAGTAAAAATAAAAACAAACAAAAAGCCCACATAGTTTTGGGTTTCATTGCAAGCACAGGAACCCGCATAAAATTGTCAATAGAACAAATAAAGACAAATCAGAATAATTTTTGTTAAGGTGCCATCACATTTTTACCTCTCTAAAGTCTCCTTGCCTCCCACTACATTCTCCCAACAAGGGCTACAGTTCCCTGTTTTGAACACCTGAAGCTTGTTCCATCTTCAGGGTCTTTGTGCACTTACTGTTCCCTCCACCAGAATTTTGTTCCCCCTTATCTTCACATGGCCCTTCCTTCCTGTCATACATGTCATTGTCATCTCCTTAGGGAGATCTTTGCTGTTCACTCTTATTTATTTAAAGTCTGTCTCTACTCCCATCACTCCATATCATGTAATTCTATTTTGTTCATACGGTTTTTACTACTTGAAATTTTGTTATTTGTTCGCTTGTTTATTACCCATCTCCTCTCTAAAATGGGGACTTCATGTCTTGCTGACTGTGGTCAACAAGAAGTAGAATATGAACAGTTTCCCTACTTCACTCCAAAAATTTGGAACTCTTTTAATTATATTCGCAATTTATGGACTATTTTGAGGGTTAAGAGAGATGCTTACCTGTTGTTTGTTACTTTGGCAGGCTGCACTCAAGTGCTTAAACCACAGCATTGCATTCATCCTATTGCCAGCTTGAAATTTGTATGAATTTCCTAAAATTATTAAAAACAAAGGGAAACAATAAAAATTGATGACAGTTCTCCGTTTAAGAATTCTATTTCTCTAACACCTGATTTTCCAATACAAATAAAACGAAGAGTTCTCTGTGCTACATTCACGTGCTATCATTTATGAAGAAAGTCACTGTTTTGCTGTTTATGAATTGGAAGAGAAGTATTTTGCCTCCTTAAATGCTCTTTAAAGTATATTTAAATAAAATAATTGTTTGGGGCTTCCCTGGTGGCGCAGTGGTTAAGAATCTGCCTGCCAATGCAGGAGACACGGGTTCGATCCCTGGTCCGGGAAGATCCCACATGCTGCGGAGCAACTAAGCCCATGTGCCGCAACTACTGAGCCTGCACTCTAGAGCCCACGAGCCACAACTACTGAAGCCCGTGTGCCTAGAGCCTGTGCTCCGCAGCAAGAGAAGCCTCCGCAATGAGAAGCCCGTGCACCGCAACGAAGAGTAGCCCCCGCTCACCGCAACTAGAGAAAGCCTGCACGCAGTGAAGACCCAACGCAGCCAAAAAAAAAAAAAAAAAAAATTGTTTGGCTTCTCTAGATTTGTATGAGTGGATGAGAGTGCAGGATATCACTTCTCAGCACTATTTAGATGATCTAAATATTAGTAGATGCTAATAGTGAATTTTTATAGGCCAGAATGCTTTAACATGTTTAACACTTAAATATTAGCTATTTAATGTGATTAAGGATTAATCAGCTAACATCAATATAACCTATGCTTTTAGTTTTTAGTTAACATTTGTCAAAATTATTAGAGAAATTTCTAGGTCTAGTGAGGGCTTATGTGAAAAATCTGAGAAGGCAACTTTTTCTCTTTCAGAAAATTAGAAATTCATTTGTTTCCTGTGTGTTGTATGTATTTAGACCTTATGTTGACTCTAATTCAAAACTGACACATAATAAGGATATTTTATATGTTTATATGTATTAAGGTAATAAACTGAGAAAAGAAGAAAGGACTCATGTAGTATAGGTGCCCTAAGTTGAGCTTAATTCCCCTTTTTCACTGACCTGAGTTCTTTTTACCTCCCAATTCTTACTGAGTGCTACTCTTTCCTTTATAACTGAATTCAATGGCTCAAGAGCCTCATCTATATGCAGGCATTATACAGCTCTTCTTTGAGATTTTCTCAAAGACTTTTTTTCACTTTCAGAGGCAACAGCTTTCTTCACCAAATGTTTAATTACTAAAATAACACTTTTTTGCTTGTTAAACACAGATGCAAACATTAGATCAACCTAAATAGCAGAGGTATCTGATCAGCTGGCCACAGCGGCCATTTACCTACTCTCCCCTCCCTGAAAAAGACCATCAGTACAGACTTCATAAAAACCTCGTACTCTGAAATGGTTCTGTCAAACACACTAAGGAACTGATGGAAGACAAATAATCTGTTAACTGAACCCCATGAAAATGATCTTTTATAAATAATGAAGGCCTTTGGGATTGGCAGGGTGGAGGCTGGGGCTTTGAATTCAGAATGTTGAGTAGGAGCTTCTTACTCTGTAAGTCAACCTATTTCATCTCAAAACATAACATTTTGCTATTATTTTTTTCTGCACTAACTTTTTCTGCATGTTTTCTTAAATTTTTACTTAAAGTACCACAATATCCTAAAAGCAGAATATCTGTGGATATGCATTCTAAATAAACAGAAGTCAGAGTATAATTTTACAGTCAGTAAAAGGTAATATAACTTCATTTTAGTAGGAGTGAGCTGCTGAAGTGGAAGATTCTGGGCAGATATGAAAGAATTTTCTTTCTGGCTTCCTTTGTGGTGCTTATCAACAGCTGGCAGATGTTACGAAGGAAGAGCTGCAACCACATGAGGATCTGTTCTGATGACCACTGAGGTCTCCACAACAGGCACAGGCAGGGTGAGAAGGTATGATCTGATTCTACTACACAGCCCACCCTCCAACCTCTCTCATCCACTTTTAAAGTTTAAAGTTTTAAAGTTTTTAAAACTCCTGTGGTCAATAGCCAACACTTTCACTCATAAATGTCTCCATACATTGTAAGCTAAGTATTATAATTAAAATTATACTTATTTGGAAAGTGGTTTGAGTCAAATTACCAATTAATTTAATTAAAAGTAATGGAATAAAAATCATTTAAAGGAAAACTTCTGCCACATTCAGAGCTTAAGAATAACAATTGATCTCAGAATATAAACGAAGGGGTACTGAATATTGTAAATCTGAGATTTTAAAGTTAACAGTGGTCTATAGATTCTCGAATTCCCTCCTTCCTTTTCTGGTTATTAGCTCTCTAGGGATTATTTGGGTTTTTAATTTCAAGCTTATGCCCATGTAGCAAAGAAAATAAGCTTATTTAATAAGCTTATTAAATAAGCAATTAATAGATATTGATATCTAAAAATATTGCTATCATTAGTATACATTACATTATGTGACACAAATATTTCCCAAGAGATTGAACTACACAAACAATGCCCCTAGTCGTGTATTCCAGTTAAACTATTGATAAATTTTGGCTTACCGAAAGTTGTGTACATGCAATACCTTAAGCCCTAGTTATTTTAATGATTCACCTTTCTCAGAGTCAGTCAGCAAGAAGAGATCTGGATGTTCCGGGTCATCAGCCATCATCACCATCCATCCTACTACAGACACGTTCTTATTTGATGTTGATTTGAACTGAGAGATAAAAAAAATAATTAATGGAAACAAAATTTATGGCTTATTCTATGTAAAAATTAACTGTTAGAGAGCATATTTTCAGTTTTTCCTAGAGAGAGACGAGATTTCATGCTGGTCAGGTCTGCTCCTGGTCTCTTACTACTAAATTCCATGTAAGCATGCCCTCTTCAGATAGTCTCTTATACTTTCCAGATCTTTCCCAGCTTCAACTCTTCATCAAAAGTTAACTGTCCTAGCGTCCACTCCCAAAGACCATGGTCTGTTAGTAGATCTGGTAAATTTATCTGTATTGTTTTTTTTTGTTGTTACTGTGCTACACCTCACCCCTTCGTTACAAAGGAAACACACTTCCATTTTAATAGGTGTTACCTCCACACACACACCCTTTACTGAATATAACTGACATATAATATTGTATAAGTTTAAGGTGTACCAATGTAATAGGAGTGTTATCTTAAACCTGACAACCTGATGATTTAATGAATCAGCACCACCATCACAATTCTTAATAATATATTCTTGCCTGTATTTCTCAGAAAGAAGGTATTCTTAGCATGCTTGTTACCTGTCTAGTTATTCTTTTTTTTTTATAAAGTTACACTTTAGTAATGGAAAAAAAAGGGCTGTTATAAAAGCAAGAAATTTAAGTTAATCCTACTCATGAACATAAATGAAAAAATGTTAAATAAAATATTGGCAAACTGAATCTAGCAGTGTATAAAAAAGCCGGTACATGATGGCCAAACTGGATTTATCCCAGGAATATGAGGGTGATTCAATGTTAGAAATCAATGACTGCAACTAAGTTCACTTTATTTCATGAAAGCAAGCTTAGTTCAACTTTAGATAAATTATTAAAATAAATCACCATATTAACATTAAAAGAAAAAAGTATGATCAACTCAGTTGATGTAAAATAAAACCATTTGCTAAAATATAATGCATATCTGTGTGACTTGGAATGGAACAGAATTTCCTAATTCAATAAGGAGTACCTACCAAACAAACAACAACAAACCCCCCACAAAACCCGAACAAAACAAAGCAGGAAAGAAAAAAACAAAACAAAACAAAACCCAAACCAAAACCCTGCAACGCATGCTCAAGGGTAAAATGCTAAAAACACTTCAAAATCAGTTTTAAGACAAGGATGCCCACCATTGCTACTTCCATCCAACACTGAATTGGAAGACCTAGTCAGCACACTAAGATAACAGGAAAGAAATAAAAGGTATAAGGGTAAGGAAGAAATAAAACTGCCATTACTCACAGATGATATTATCTACACAGAAAATCCACCAAGTTAATAAGAAAGATCAGCAAGGATGCTTGGAAAAGAACAATATAAAAGTCAACTGCGGGCTTCCCTGGTGGTGCAGTGGTTGAGAGTCTGCCTGCCGATGCAGGGGACATGGGTTCGTGCCCCGGTCCGGGAAGATCCCACATGCCGCGGAGCGGTTGGGCCCGTGAGCCGTGGCCGCTGAGCCTGCGCGTCCGGAGCCTGTGCTCCGTAATGGGAGAGGACGCAACAGTGAGAGGCCCGCGTACCGCCAAAAAAAAAAAAAAAGAAAAGTCAACTGCAATTTTATACACTAGAATTATAAAAGTCACTTATAGGAAAGGTACCTAGTAATATATGTAACAAAAGACATACAGGAAAGTATAACAGTTAAAAGACTTTCAAGAAGACCTAAATCAACAGAGAAAAACCATGAGATGAAGAAAAAGGTTCAATGTTGTAAAGATGCCAATTCTCCCTAAATTGGTCTACACATTCAGTGTCATTTCAATAAAAATTCCAGTAGGGTTTTATGTGGAATTTGAGAAGCTGATTCTAAAACTTACATGTAAGAGCAAAGGATCAGAAATAGCCAAGACACTCCAGAAGAATTAGGCTGGACTTGCCTTGCCTACACAAGACTTATAAATCTACAGTAACCGAGACCATGAGCTACTGGGACAAGGACAGACTGACAGGGCGATGGAAGTCTAGAAAGCAATCTGTGCACATAGATGCAAACTCAAAGGATAAGAGTGGGCTCTGCAGATCAGTAAAGGAAGAATGGACTGTTCAATAGATGGTGCCAGGAAAATTTCTCATCCGTGCAGAAAAATCAAAATGAATGCCTATTTCATAACACATTTCACACACACACCCCTCTGACTCCAGGTGGATCAATGGTTTTAAAGCAAATTGCAAAACTTTAAATCTATTAGTAGAAATTATAGGAGAATATCTTGATGATCTCCGGTTAGAGAAGTATTTTATTTTAAAAACATGACTCAGAAACTGTTAAGTATAAATTATATTACTTTAAAATTAAGAACTATTCACTAAAAACATCACAAAGAGAGTTAAAAAAAAACAAATCAAACAAATTGGAAGAAGATATTAGTAACACATAACTGCTAATAGATTAGTATCCAGAGTATATAAGGAACCTTTACCAATTAGTAAGAAAACACACTATCCAATAAGCAAAAGATTTATCCAGGCATTTTAGAAAAGAAACATGAATGACCAACAACATGAAAGAAACTTCAAACTCATTAATAATCTGGGGTGTGTACATTAAAATCACAAGGTACCATTTCATATTTACTAGGTTAGCCAAAATTAAAAAGCCTGACAACAAGTATGGTGAGGGTGTGGAACAATGAAAAACCTCACCATGCTGTTGGTGAGTAAGTAAATCAATTTGGCATTTTCTTGTAAAGTTGAACGTTTGCCTTCCTTGGTATGTAATCTAGAGAACATATGCACAAAAATATTCATAGTAGCTTTGTTAGATACAGCAATAACCTGGAAAGCATCCAAATATCCATCAGTAGAATGATGAATAAATTATGGCAGATTCATAAAGTGGAAGACTATTCAAGTATGAAAAGGAATAAAGGACAGCTATATGCATCAACAGTGATGAATCTCATCAACAATATATTAAGCAAAAAAGGGAGTGCTTAAAACTATATATGTGAATCCATTCAGGTACAGTTCAAAAATGAGACAATGTGTTAAGGAAACACATATAGTAAAATCCTGAACAAAAACAAGGCAGTGATGAACATGAAATTTAGGACAGTGATAGGCTGTGGGTGTGGCTGATAAGGAAGGAAGAGGATGCTATCTGGGAAGTCTTGGACGGCTCTGGTAATGCTCTGTCTTCTTATGCTGCATGGAGTTATAGAGGTGTTCATTTTATTTATTATTCTTTAAAATGTTCATGTATACTATATATCTTTGCATGTATATGTTTCACAATTTTAAAGAAATGGGGAAAAGAAGGAACACATCACATTATTTGTAACAACGTGGGTACTACAAAAATGAAAGCCAAAGGGATTAGGAAGTTTTAATACTGTGAAGAATCAAATTGGCAATACTACAGAACAGCTGATTTCACAGCTAATAATTTATGCCAAAGCAGATAGCACGATTTTCTAATATTCTTTTCCTAGCCCCCAAAACATCTGCATCAATTGCTTCTTTTTTCAATTAAAAAAAAAAAGTAATTCAAACAGTATAAGCCCCTTTACATAGAGTACAAATGTCCTCAACCACCAGCTGAATCTCATCCCACTCCCCAGAATTCATCATCCTTTGGGGTGTAGCCATCTGGACCTTTCTCTATGCATTACACCAAAGACTGACTTTCCTGTTGTTGTTGGTTTTTATATACAAATGGGGGTATACTTACTCTGACTTGTGTTTTTTACCTATCAGTATTTCCTTAATAATAAGTATTTTCAGTGTTTGCAGATCTCTGATACTATAAATATTCCAGGAATATTCTTCTATAGTTATCAGTGCACTTGTTCAAGGATTTCCATAGGACAGACTTTCAGTAAAGAATCGCTGGTTATTAAGTTAAATACTGACTAGAATTGTCCACCACAAAAACAATACCAATTTAAATTTCCACCAACTGTCTGTTTCCCTACATCCTGGCTACTGTTATATTATCAATCATTAAAATTTCTGCCTAATGGCCAAAAAAAAGGGCATCTTCTTTAATCTGTGTTTTTGATACCTAGTGAGGTTCATCACCTTTTCATGTTTATTAACCATTTATATTTCACCTTCTTTATCTCCCTATTCCATTTTTCTACTGTTGTTTTATTCTTACTGAGCTGTGGAAGGTCTTTATATAGGTTACAGATTTCTTTTTCAGGTGTAGCCTTGGTTTTTAAAATTTAACTTATCAAACAGTATTTATTCAGTCATTACTATGCAGAGATAGGCTCAAACATATCTGCAAAAAATTTTTCATAATGAATACACTTCAATTAAAAATAATTTTACAGTGAATGTTTTCATCTTAAAACATTCAAAAATATAGACATAATAAAACCACAGTCCCCTTCTTTTCTTCCCAGTTATTCTCTCTTCCCAAGTTTGCTCTGCTCCTCACAGGCAAAAACATTCATACTTTAGAGAGCAATAAAACACAGAGGTGTAGGCTTCCAGATTTCCTCCTCCTGCATGTATTAATATATATATATGAACAAGTATACTTTCATTAGTGACTCTTTTTCCTCCCCCAGCTTTTAATTTTGAAAGGTTCACACTACAGAGAAGTTGAACAATGCTACAATGGTTACCCTATATCTACATTTTGCATTTGCTTGATCTCTTTGAACATTTAAATGTAAGCTGCACACATAACATTGGACTCTAAATATTTCAACATGTATCTCCTAAGAATACATTACTATATAACCACAATGTAACATATTCAAGAAATTTAACAGTCACAATCATATAAAGTCCATCTTACAATTTCTTTGATTGTCCTAATTATGAGCTTTATAGCTTAAAAGAACTTCCTCCAAGATTAAACCAAGGTACATACATTGCATTTAGCTGTCAAGACTCTTTAGTTTCTCTTAATCTAGAACAGTCCTTCTGTCCCCCTACCCTATTCCATCTGCCAAATTTTGGTCTTAAGAATCCAAGCCAGCTGTCTTATAGGAATATTCCACAATGTGAATTTAATTGTTTCTTCATGATTAAATTCAGGTTAAATTTTTGGCAAGAACACTACATAGATGGTGCTGTGTTTATATAAAAGATTTTAATCCCTTATCTATTGCTTATGTATAGCCAATATTTTCTTCCAATTTGTATTTTAACTGTTTGAAAATGATTAAAATTTTTTTTCCTTCATTGCTTTTAGTTCTGTGCCCTATCTTTTCTATCCTAAAATTGATACTAAACATAAACATGGACTTGTCTCTATACTCTATTTTGTTCTTATAATTTAATCTTAACAGTTTAAACTAGAAAAGATGAGGAATACAGTCCATTTCCTTGGCACTCAGTTGGGCTCCCTTCACAGCCCACTATGCTCTAATTTCTAAACATTTCATATGCATTATTTATCACTTCATATAATTAAAAGCCCAAACTAGCATGTTATTATTCTCTATATATAAGTACCAATGCCAAACACAAAAAGATATTTAACATATGTATTAGAGGACAAATTCAGTTATTTAATCAATTCTCTAATTTGGCTTCTTTCTAATTAAAGTTAGGAAAAAACAAAAAAATTTTACCTTATACATTTTACTTCTTTATAATAGTCAACTTCTTTATAATAAGTGAAATCCAGCCAAGTCTCTGGAAGTGGCTAAGTGAACAGTTAGCTATATCTGAAGATGACAATTTAATTTAGCTATATCAACCCTTTTTTTTCCCACTCCTTTGAGTACAGCAGTACTAACCAGAGGCAATTACTCTGTAAAACGTTCTAGTGAAACTAAACTGTAGCTTTGTCAGGTATTGTGGGCATTATAGTCAATTTGACTAGAATACAAAAAACAGTCCTTAACCTCAATGTGAGGACTATATCTAGATAATTCTAACATAATAGTGAGCAAAAAAGTCAGTGCTCAAGAATTTATATGATTCCATTCAGGTACAATTAAAGAATAACACAATGTACTGTTTAAGGAAACATATATGGTAAACTCTAAAGAAAAGCAAGACAATGATTAACATGAAATTCAGGACAGTGACAAGGCATGGGTACGGCTGATAAGGAAAGGTAGGTGATGCTATCATATGGCACTTCCCACATTCATTTAAACCAAAAATGTATTCTTCTCTATCCCTGGTGTGATTAAAGGGCTAAAACTGTGAGAATAAAGAAAAGCTTCTCTAATGATAATGTCTGAAGTTGAACTTGTAACTGGCCTCATCCAACCAAACTTCAAACTAGGGATTATTCTTACTAAAAGGAACAAAACAAAACAAAACAACAACAAAACAAACAAAAAAACACTGAATCGCAGTAAATTTAGTCAAAGTGTTTGGTGAAGTAATACCTGATATTAAAATGTATACAAGTAATGTGTGTGTGTTATAGTTTTTAAGAGCCATTGTTAGAATAAAAAAACACAAAGTGATAAATGCCCTCCCCCGCCGCCCCCCCACCGCCTCCAAAGAAAAAAAGGTCTTCTCTGAATTATGCAGTATCACTGGGTAATGTATAAGTAGTAAAAGAACTTAATTTTTTTTTTCAGTGGCTTACCTTTCCTCAGTATGGTAAACCACTTAATTCCCCCCCACCCCCAAAATACACAATTTAGAAATAAAATTCCTCTCCAGGACACTGGTGTTAACGCAACATGGAAAATGGAAACTTAGTTTTCCATTTTCAAATATTGTATCACTGGCATAGAAAAAATAGCATGCAAAAAAAAAAGATTTATAGGAAGATTCTACATCTGGAGAAAAGAGCATTTCAAAGCTTCTTTTAAACACAAGAAGGTGATCATAGTAACCTTAGTAACTATTATTCCTCTTCACTGCTGGGAAAATCACTCAAACAGAGACTGAGGTGGAAAGAACCAGAGATGCTGGTCCGAATTTTTCATATTTTACAAATTAGGAAACGAGACTCCAAGGCGATAGTTTTCAACCATTTTCTGACCCAAAAAACCCAGGTATGAGAGGGCTTGGAAGTGAAGATAGATACTTGTAGTGTGCAGTTTTGACATTTGCAATGGAAAAATAGCATTCAAAAATGAAACTACAAAATATGGAAGTTGTTCCAAGACCTTCCTTGGAATGGTCTTACTAAGCAAAAATAATTCCATTATAATATTCCAACAAGGAAAGTGTAAGAACTTCTGGGTTAGAATGTGGGAAAAAACCCAAACCCTTGCATTGCATTAGACCTACCTTCTTTACAACCATGAAGAGGCTGTGAAAGTATGCTAACAACTTGGAACAGGAATACTTACATGTTTTCTTTCTGTAGCCTTTAGAGATTTGGCAGCATAGTAGAAAAGTTGTGTCCCACACAAAGCTGCCCAATATTTCGTCCAAGATGCTACCTGGAGAGGACAGACACATGAATATACTACGCAAATGCTACTGGCTTCTCAGTCACTCTGCTTTCTCAGTGCCAAAGATCTTTAGCTCCACTTCACTTCCACCACCTTAGCTTCGAGTTTCATCACTTCTGAAATCTTTATCTCAAATATTCTTATCACGTCCACTCAATACATTCTACTTAGGACTGACCAAACAAAATTGGTTGAATTCTAATTTTTAGGGTTGCCACTCTGTTTTCTATTTCTTCTAAACTTACTACTTAAAATACTTCTTAACGGGATATATTTTCAAGGTTCTCTAAGGAACTATATTAGGGAGCAAAGAGAAGTACAGGAGCATCTTGATTTAAACACCCAAAATTATGATTTAACCAAAATCTATATGGCAGGTATAATAACACTTTAAATTAAATAACATTGTGAGGCAAAGGTGTATCTTAAATTATTTCAAGTGTATTATATATCTGAAATATAGTTTATTTCAACTGTCTTCATATTTTTTAGGGTCCTATTCATTTGCTTAATTTTAGAACGTGTATTAAAATATATTAAATTCTTACTGTAGGCTTTTTGCCTTCTTTTAACAAAGTTTTTCTCCTGAGAACACCTTGAATAGTAACAGCCCCTGGATATAAATGTACTGCCAAATCTTCTGATTCTGCAGAACTATAATAATGAAATGAAGAAAAGAACATATAAGCGCTTTAGTGATTATCAAGTAGGTACTTAAATAAAATGTAATTACTCTTAATTTTAAAACTGTTACTTTATTCAGAATAAGAAGACACTGACAATTATAAAGGCTTACTGATCTGAAATTTGTAAGCTGTCACAAAATTAACAGGAAGTTACTGAAGTCAGCAGATGGTTAAAAAACACATTTTACTGCACATTTGAACAAGTATAATTTAGAAAGAATACAGAGATTCACCCTAGTAAAGATTAAATTAGGGATTTAAGACTTTTCTTCTTAACATGCCACACTGCAGCACTGCTGAAACCTTTTTTTCCCCAGTAGAAACTTAAGTCCTAGTGGGAAAGATGAGGATTCTATTTGTTAAAAGTATTTAAGCATATAAAACTCAAAATATATATAGCAGAATCAAAAGGAAAAAAGCAAAAGAAAACCCATGCTTAATTCTAAAATAGGTGAAAGAAGTAATGAAGGCGATTAACAACATATTTAAAAAACCAACTTTCTGCAATAAAATTTAATGACATTTTCATGTCAGCAATGCATCTAAGTGATTATAGCTTAACAGCTCTCCAAGAAAGGAATAACTCCAAACTCAAGATTTCTTTTTCTTGTATCTTAAGAAAACCGTCACAAAATAATAAACATCTAAATATCTCTCCCCAACTCATTTAAGGTCCAACAGTTAAAATAAGAACAATTCCTATATAAGTCAATTAAAACATAACACACTGATTAAAAAAAAAAAATCTGTCATTCCTCCGGTCATTTGACATGAGCTGCAGAATTGCTACAACGGTGAAGAAACCTTAAGTTTGCAAGTTTATCCCTTTTTTATTACTTAGGTGTCTTCAAAGTGACTTAAAAACTTAGAAACCACTAGAAATTTCATGCTGGAGCTATTTATATTCAAGGAGGTATATATTCAAGGAGATTAGACACCATTAAATTGACATAAAATTAACTTTAAAGTCTGCTATTTTGTTGTATTATGAGAATTGGTGGAGTATCCATTACTGTTAACCTCTAGCCCCCAATCAATCTACCATACTTATCTTCTTCTGCAGCTAATGTAGTGCAGAAAGAGACCAGGTTTAACAAGATAAACAACTGAATGAACATGAGTTTAAACACAGAAATATTATTTAATAAAAAAGACCTGTCTAAATTCAGGACCTGAAGTTAACCTGAAAAATTCTTAAAAAAGATAAATTGAATGTAGTAAATTCTTCGATTGCAGCCTTGAATAACAAGTGGATTTTTGTACCGCTTATCCAATAATCAGCAACATTAGAAAGACCTGTGCAGTTAAAAAGCGACAGATTTGGAATTATTTAAAAATGTTGACATAAAGATGCAAGTTCTAGCAATTAGCTCTGGGATCAGAAAGAATAGTTCAAATTTATCTCTAGATTAAATCTTGGAAAGAAAGTTTTCATGGGCATTTTGTTTAGTTTTTAAACCAATTAGTTGAGAAAGAACAGAAATAATGTGAGACCACACCCATGTAAGCCAATCACCAACACCAGAGGGGAGTTCTGTGACCCCCTGAATGCAGGGGAATTGTACCTGCTGGCCTTCACGTGGCTTCGATAGCCATTTCGTGCCACTCTTGTCACCGGGCCGAGAGAATGGTATAATCTGTTCCTGTTGGATTCCATTATAAATTGTATATATTACTTTTACTCACACAATCATCATCAATAACCTAGAATAGCATAATAATTTCTTTGTGTAATACAGCTTTCTAAATCCTACAAAAGGATAGTATGTGATTGCTCCTCTTTCTTTTTTTAAAGCATACAGCATAAATTTCAAATTATTTTTTTCTTCTACTATTGACTATAAATACTTAAAGGTGTTTATTAGTTTGAACCATATATTTATATACATTCACTTTCACAAATTTGCTAAAATAATTAAAGAGGTATTTATAACCAAACACTATCAAAGCCTGAAAAATACTTAAAATATCCTTTTGTTCATATTCCAGTTCTTGGATTCCACTTTAAATATGATACCTGGATTTATATAACAATAAATTTTTATTGTATGCCCCTATAAAGACAGCTAAAAGCAATGTGACCTATAAACTTAAAAGTAATGTGGCTTAGGGCTTCCCTGGTGGCACAGTGGTTGAGAGTCCGCCTGCTGATGTAGGGGACACGGGTTCGTGCCCTGGTCCGGGAGGATCCCACATGCCGCGGAGCGGCTAGGACCGTGAGCCGTGGCCGTTGAGCCTGCGCGTCCGGAGCCTGTGCTCCGCAATGGGAGAGGCCACAACAGTGAGAGGCCCGCGTACCGCAAAAAAAAAAAAAAAAAAAAAAAAAAAAGTAATGTGGCTTAAACACCTTATTTTCCTTTCTTTTATATAAAATCCAAGAAAACTACCAAAAGAGATGAACTGAGTAATAAATAAGGCAGTCTTCTATTTCCACATCAATTAAAATGAATACATGATAAAGCCAATAAATGATAAAAATGGTATGAGTTAATATTCATCCAAAATGGCATGTGATACTTAACAAAGGAAATAAACACACACACACACACACACACACACACACACACACGTAGAAACACTGTTACTTCTTTGCCTAGGAAAAGCCAAAAGTAGCACTGTTGATAAATGATATTTAAAACAGAAAGTATTATTTTAGCAACTTAGGGGGCAACATATTTGATGTCTATTTTCGAAGTTCACTATCCACAGGTAGCATTTTAAATCCTAGTTCTTTATTCACTTTTTAATATTTCATGTCTGAGTCTTGCTGGGCAGCATTAATTTTCTCTCAAAATGTCTCAAGAGCCACTGATTTAAACTTGGCACAAGTACAGTACATGCTTTTGGCTGCAAATATCTGCAAAGCAAAACTTCTGTCAAAAGAAAAATACTGTTTTGAGATGTGAAGGTTAATACTGTTAAATACCATCTTCATAAGTAACCTGCTGGGATAAGAACAGATTATTTAACACAACACCATTCTGGTTACTCGCTCATAACTCATGCGATTTGAGGAACAATTCTATTCATCAATGTTTCTTACCTAAATACAGTACACTCTGAAATCAACATCTGATGATATTATGTTCTTATTAGAGGGAAAGAACTAACAAGACAATTTGTACAGACAGCAAGCCAGAGGCAACTCTTGTGTTTTTCCTGTTTCAGGCAAACCCAAATAAAGAGATTGAAAGAAAAAGTTGAAAGAGAAATAATATGTAAAAACAAATTGTTAAATATCCCCCAAAACAAAGAGAACAAAACTTAGGAACACTGACAATTAGAGTAGAAAGGTTCAAAAGTAGTTTGAAATATTAGATTTGCAAGTAAAATCTTAATCACATAATGGTGAGAAATCTTATTAAGTTTCAAGAACAAGGATCTAATTTTCCAGTTACATCATGAAATTAACCAATTCAAGTATGTATAGTTCAATTTCAAATATATAGTTAGTATAATTGTTTTCTATTAAAAAGTGACTGACAGGGAGTTAGGTAACTGAATATATTCAACTTCATCAATTTTAACATGACATTCAAAATTCAATCTAATCTTGTTGCTTAGAAACTTAGATTGCTTAGTTTATATACAAAAGGGAGCAATTATTTTGCTCATGGGTTGATTCAAGTATCTTAATATGACAATGGCAGAATGGAAACGGTCAAAGACAGTAAAATTCTAATGGATATTTTTTAAATAACAATTATTTACACTGTTTGACTACATTTTTAGAAAAATCTTATTTTGGAAGATCAATATGGCGTATTTGCCACAAGCAGATGACAGATCTTACAGCTTAAAGCATCAAGGAAGAGAAAACAGAACGTGAGTTACATTATTTCAGTACAAATCTGTGTGCTTTGAGCAAACTTTGAATTAATGACAATTTAAATTCAAACTTTTAGCTGCTTTACTTACAGTATAATTTAAAATTTACTAAGTCATTTTGCTCTTGACAAATTAACTGAGAATGAATGAAGTTGACCACTCCACTAAATGCCTTAAATTACTTAAATGAACCATAATTTAAGGAAATAATTTTTTTGTACACATATGTAGGTAAGCTGTGATTGGTTATTATTAAGTTACAATTTAAAATGTACTAAAATTCAAATATATGTGTCAAGCCTCCAAATAAACATGTCTTTACTAGATAACACTAAATTCCAGGCTTAAATATTAACTTTTTTTTTTTTTTTTTTGCCACCAGCAGGAAGCCTAAAATAGTCCCTTGGAGATATGTGATAAATATTATGTCTTTAAATTCACATTATCATATACTTTAAGACAGACAAAATAAACTCAAAATAGTTTAAATGGGCAATTTTTCTTACCTTTCAAAAGCAGGCCATGAAGTCTCTTCACTTAGTTCAGAGCCATCACTGCTACCTAAAATCAAAAGTTATCTTATTTTTTAAACATCGTAATTAGGGTTTGGATGTTGTCTTTTAAAAATAAATACTCTAACGGTGCTTATAAAATGACAGTCACATTATTTGTGGGTGAACATCCACATATCAATTCTTCATTCTAATATCATGTGCTTGATTTATTTTGCAATATATTAGAATAGAGTTTACAAGACTACCCAAAATAACAAAATAGCATAAAACATTTTTGCATGTATAGTTACGGTTTAAATTCATTAGTAAACACTTTTCCTACCACCAGAGAATGTACATAAGCACAAAATTTTTCCTTATTAGGTTTGCCATAATTTAAGACCAATATAATTATGCATTTCTTACAGGTTCATGGTATACTACTTCCCTTTGTACTTTTTTTTAAAACCCATTACTACCCTAAGGATAAAAAAGCTTAATGACGTTCAATTTTTGCCTTTGGGGGCAAGGCAGAAGAGGATAGAATCCTTAAATTCAGGGAAAAAAAAAAAAAGGTGCCATAACAATGTAAAAGTTTCTCTTAAGAGACCCAGAATATCAGTTAAAATAGAAAGTTTTAAATTAGCTTAATCTGAGGGGAAAGAATTTGGAGAGTCCAAAACAGCTTAGGTTGATTTAAAAGTTATTTTAAAGATAATACTGGCTCTCAATAAAATCAATAATTAATATGTCCCTTATGTATCAAGTTGAATCGTCTATCAGACTTTCACAACCAGGGTTCTGTGAGAGGCTCAAACTTGACTACTATAGGGAACCCATTATATGTGATGGAATAACACCTCTTCCATGCATTTAGAATGGCATGAGTATATGTCCCATTCTTTGAAGAACTGAGTAACAGTCACTGAAGTAATTTTCTGGTTGTGTGGTTCAGATAAGAAACGGAAGTAATCTGCTGTTGGCAGTGGGGTCTTGTAGGTTATCTTTTGATGCAGAATTATGTGATAAAGACTGAAAATTTAAGCATAGTTAGTATGACTTATTTGTAGAAAATAAAAGTTTCTTCCAGAAGCATGAAGTTCAGAGTGGATACACCTCCTTTAGCTGGGCAAGACTACTTTAGGTTACCTAGGACATACGCACCATGTTAAAAAACGTTAGAGGCCATAGTCCCAAGCACTGGTTAATTTCTCCAGAGTACTTTCTCAAAGCCTCCAAGGGATATATTAATATTGTATGTAAAAGTTACAGCTGAGGAAAAAACCTTTTTGTGATTATGAATTGCGTGTGTGTATTAACAACTACCATCTATGGTTATAGACTTTCTTTTCAGAATGTTTTAAAGCAAACACCCTGGAAGGTAATGCCTATGTCCAATGTTTTTAATTTATAAACAAAGATGTAACAATCTCTACTGTTTATCTCCTTAGCCTTGGAATAATTAAACAATAAATACAAAGGCAAAAATTGAATTAGCCTCTTCTTGTTCTAAAAGACAGGTCTCTAAACTAAGACACTAACTGTAATGGAATGAAATAACTAGATAACTATCTTGTGGTAACAAAAAGAACATCTATGGAAAGTAAAACCCACAAATAGAGAATAATAATCATTATAATACTTACGATAAGTATTACAGAAAAGCCAAATATTCTGTACTGAATTGAGAGCTGTAATTTTTAAAATTACTATTTTTGGCTTAAAGTGACAGGCTAAATTCCATAAGCGTAACACATTTTTAATTGGAAAAAGGTTCTTCCTCTCTTTTTTGCAAAATTATTCTGTGTATCATTTTTTCAGACTGAGGTTGATATTTACATATAGGCAATTCACAGTATTAACAGAGGCGTATTTCAAGAGGCCAACTTGTCTTCTGTTTTGTAAATTTTGTCATCATTTAATCATTTGTATTTATAAAAAGGGGAATATTGGAATAAAACTGCTCAATGGAGCATTCCAGCTCCAAAGCAATTTCACTTTCAGGGTTTGAAACTCTCAAGTGTTAAAGGAAGTCAACATGTTCAAGAAAATGAACTCCTACATTTCTATTGACTGTTCATCAATATTGAAATGATCATATTAATTATAATAGGCTTAGCCTTTGAGAAACCTGGCAATTAATCACAGAAGACGACATTTTCCTCCGTTATTGCTTTTTAAAAATAAAAATAACACTGTATGGAGATTTCCTAACTGCAAACATCCAAAGAAATAATGCTCATCTAGAAGGTTCAGAAAATAAATAAAAGTTTAGGAAGTAAAACCAAACAAATTCCTCTCTTAATCTCACATCCTTTTCCAGTCCCAATTTTCTGCTCCCACTCCATAATAGCTATCCCTATTTTCTTACCTCTCATTCTCCAATCTCCAAGCTTTGCCCATACTACTCTATAAAGCAAATCTTGTCAAGGTCACCAAGTGACTTTTTTTTGTTTCTTTTACATCTTTATTGGAGCATAATTGCTTTACAATGTAGTGTTAGTTTCTGCTGTATAACAAAGAGAATCAGCTATATGTATACATATAACCCAATATCCCCTCCCTCTTGTGTCTTCCTCCCACCCTCCCTATCCCACCCCTCTAGGTGGTATAAGCACCTAGCTGATCTCCCTGTGCTATGCAGCTGTTTCCCACTAGCTATCTATTTTACATTTGGTACTGTATATATGTCAATGCCACTCTCTCACTTTGTCCCAGCTTCTCCCCCGGCCCCGTGTCCTCAAGTCCATTCTCTACATCTGCGTGCGTCTTTATTCCTGTCCCGCCACTAGGTTCTTCAGAACCATTTTTTTTTCTTTTAGATTCCATATATACGCGTCAGCATACGATATTTGTTTTTCTCTTTCTGACTTACTTCACTCTGTATGACAGACTCTAGGTCCATCCATCCACCTCACTACAAATAACTCAATTTCGTTTCTTTTTATGGCTGAGTAATATTCCATTGTACATATGTGCCGCATCTTCTTTATCCATTCATCTGCTGATGGACATTTAGGGTGCTTCCATGTCCTGGCTATTTATTGTAATTAATGCTGCAGTGAACATTGTGTGACATGTCTCCCCCTGAATTACAGTTTTCTCCAGGTATATGCCCAGTAGTGGGATTGCTGAGTCATATGGTAGCTCTATTTTTAGTTTTTTAAGGAATCTCCATACTGTTCTCCATAGTGGCTCATCAGTTTACATTCTCACCAACAGTGCAAGCGGGTTCCCTTTTCTCCACACCCTCTCCAGCATTTGTTTCTAGATTTTTTGGTGATGGCCATTCTGACCAGTGTGAGATGATATCTCATTGTAGTTTTGATTTGTTATTTCTCTAATGATTAATGATGTTGAGCATTCTTTCATGTGTTTGTTGGCACTCTGTATATCTTCTTTGGAGAAATGTCTATTTAGCTCTTCTGCCCATTTTTGGATTGGGTTGTTTGTTTTTTTGTTATTGAGCTGCATGAGCTACTTGTATATTTTGGAGATTAATCCTGTCAGTTGCTTTGTTTGAAAATATTTTCTCCCACTCTGAGGGCTGTCTTTTTGTCTAGTTTATGGTTTCCTTTGTTGTGCAAAAGCTTTTAAGTTTCATTAGGACCCATTTGTTTACTTTTGTTTCTTTTTCCATTACTCTAGGAGGTGGGTCAAAAAGGATCTTGCTGTGATTTATGTCACAGAGTGTTCTGCCTCTGTTTTCCTCTAAGAGTTTTGTAGTGTCTGGCCTTAGATTTAGGTCTTTAATCCTTTTTGAGTTTATTTTTGTGTACGGTGTTAGGAAGTGTTCTAAATTCATTCTTTTACATGTAGCTGTCCAGTTTTCCCAGCACTACTTATTGAAGAGGCTGTCTTTTCTCCACTGTATATTCTCGCTTCCTTTGTCAAAGATAAGGTGACCGTAGGTGTGTGGGTTTTCTATCTCTGGCTTTCTATCCTGTTCCATTGATCTATATTTCTGTTTTTGTGCCAGTACCATACTGTCTTGATTACTGTAGTTTTGTAGTATAGTCTGAAGTGAGGGAGGCTGATTCCTCCAGCTCCGTTTTTCTTTCTCAAGATTGCTTTGGCTATTTGGGGTCTTTTTGTCTCCATATGAATTGTAAAATTTTTTGTTCTAGTTCTGTGAAAAATGCCATTGGTAGTTTGATTGCTAAACAGATTTTTTTTTTTTTTTTTTTTTTTAGCGGTACGTGGGCCTCTCACTGTTCTGGCCTCTCCTGTCACGGAGCACAGGCTCCGGACACGCAGGCTCAGTGGCCATGGCTCATGGGCCCAGCCGCTCTGCAGCATGTGGGATCTTCCCGGACCGGGGCACGAACCCGTGTCCCCTGCATCGGCAGGCAGACTCTCAACCACTGTGCCACCAGGGAAGGCCCCCATTGGTAGTTTGATAGGGATTGCATTGAATCTGTAGATTGCTTTGGGTAGTACAGTCATTTTCACAATGTTGATTCTTCCAATCCAAGAACATGGTGCATCTCTCCATCTGTTTGTATCGCCTTTGACGTCCTTCATCAGTGTCTTACAGTTTTCTGCATACAGGTCTTTTCTCTCCTTAGGTCAGTTTATTCCTAGGTACTTTATTCTTTTTGTTCCAATGGTAAATGGGAGTGTTTCCTTAATTTTTCTTCCTGATTTTTTTGTTGTTAGTGTATAGGAATGCAAGAGATTTCTGTGCATTACTTTTGTATCCTGCTACTTAACCAAATTCATTGATTAGCTCTAGTAGTTTTCTGGTGGTATCTTTAGGATTCTCTGTGTATAGTATCATGTCATCTGCAAACAGTGACAGCTTTACTTCTTTTTTTCCGATTTGGATTCCTTTTATTTCTTTTTTTCTCTGATTGCTGTGGCTAAAGCTTTGAAAACTCAGTTGAATAACATTGGAGAGAGTGGGCACCCTTGTCTTGTTCCTGATCTTAGAGGAAATGGTTTCAGTTTTTCACCAATGAGAATGATGTTGGCTGTGGGTTTGTCATATATGGCCTTTATTACGTTGAGGTAGGTTCCCTCTATGCCCAATTTCTGGAGAGTTTTTATCATAAATGGGTGTTGAATTTTGTCAAAAGCTTTTTCTGCATCTATTGAGATTATCATATGGTTTTTATTCTTCAGTTTGATAATATGGTGTATCACATTGACTAATTTGCATATATTATAGAATCCTTGCATTCCTGGGAAAAACTCCACTTGATCATGGTGTATGATCCTTTAAATGTGCTGTTGGATTCTGTTTGCTAGTATTTCGTTGAGGATTTTTGCACCTATGTTCATCAGTGATACTGGCCTGTAGTTTTCTTTTTTTGTGACATCTTTGTCTGGTTTTGGTATCAGGGTGATGGTGGCCTCATAGAATGGGTTTGGGAGTGTCCCTCCCTGTGCTATATTTTGGAAGAGTTTGAGAAGGACAGGTGTTAGCTCTTCTCTAAATGTTTGATAGAATTCACCTGTGAAGCCACCTGTCCTGGGCTTTTGTTTGTTGGAAGACTTTTAATCACAGTTTCAATTTCAGTGCTTGTGATTGGTCTGTTCATATTTTCTATTTCTTCCTGGTTCAGTCTTGGAGGGTTGTACTTTTCTAAGAATTTGTCCATTTCTTCCAGGTTATCCATTTTATTGGCATATAGCTGTCTGTAGTAGTCTGTCATGATCCTTTGCATTTCTGCAGTGTCAGTTGTTACTTCTCCTTTTTCATTTCTAATTCTGTTGATTTCTGTCTTCTCCTTTTTCCTGATGAGTCTGGCTAATGGTTTATCAATTTTATCTTCTTAAAGAACCAGCTTTTAGTTTTATTCATCTTTGCTATTGTTTTGTTTCTTTTTCATTTACTTCTGATCTGACCTTTATGATTTCTTTCCTTCTGCTAACTTCGGGGTTCTTTTATTCTTCTTTCTCTAATTGCTTTAGATGTAAGGTTAGGTTGTTTATTTGAGATTTTTCTTGTTTCTTGAGGTAGGATTGTACAGCTATAAATTTCCCTCTTAGAACTACTTTTGCTGTATCCCATAGGTTTTGGGTCATCGTGTTTTCATTGTCATTTGTTTCTAGGTATTTTTTGATTTCCTCTTTGATTTCTTCAGTGATCTCCTGGTTATTTAGTAGTGTATTGTTTAGCCTCCATGGGTTTGTACTTTTTAGTTCTTTTCCTGTAATTAATTTTTTTTTCTGCTATCTAGTCTCATAGCACTGGGGGCGGAAAAGATAGTTGATATGATTTCAATTTTCTTAAATTTACCGAGGCTTGATTTGTGACCCAAGATATGATCTATTCTGGAGAATGTTCCATGAGTACTTGAGAAGAAAGTACTACTGTGTCATTTAAAGCTTGTGTTTCCTTATTTATTTTCATTTTGGATGAGCTGTGCATTGGTGTAAGCAGGGTGTTAAAGTCCCCTACTGTGATTGTTACTGTCAATTTCCCCTTTTATGGCCGTTAGCAGTTGCCTTATGTATTTAGGTGCTCCTATGTTGGGTGCACAAATATTTACAATTGTTACATTATCTTCTTGGATGGATCCCTTGATCATTATGTAGTGCCCTTCTTTGTCTCTTGTAATAGTCTTTATTTTAAAGTCTATTTTGTCTGATATGAGTATAGCTACTCCCAGCTTTCTTTTGATTTCCATTTGCATGGGTTATCTTTCTCCATCCCCTCACTTTCAGTCTGTATGTGTCCCTAGGTCTGAAGTGGGTCTCTTGTAGACAGCATATATATGGATCTTATTTTTGTATCCACTCAGCCAGTCTGTGTCTTTCGGTTGGAGCATTTAATCCATTCACATTTAAGGTAATTATCGATATGTATGTATGTTCCTATTACATAATTATCGATATGTATGTATGTTCATATCACCATTTTCTTAACTGTTTTGCTTTCGTTTTTATTGGTCTGTTCCTTCTCTTGTGTTTCCTGCCCAGAGAAGTTCCTTTAGCATTGGTTGTAAAGCTGGTTTGGTGGTGCTGAAATTCTCTTAGCTTTTGCTTGTCTGTAAAGGTTTTAATTTCTCTGTGGAATCTGAATGAGATTCCTGCTGGGTAGACTAATCTTGGTTGTAGGTTTTCCTCCTTCATCACTTTAAATAGGTCCTGCCACTCCCTTCTGGCTTGCAGAGTTTCTGCTGAAAGATCAGCTGTTAACCATACGGGAATTCTTTTGTATGTTGTTTGTTGCTTTTCCCTTGCTGCTTTTAATATTTTTTCTTTGTATTTAATTTTTGGTAGTTTGATTAATATGTGTCTCAGCATGTTTCTCCTTGGGTTTATCCTGTATGGGACTCTCTAAGCTTCCCGGACTTGACTATTTCCCTTCCCATGTTTGGGAAGTTTTTGACTACAATCTCTTCAAATATTTCCTCAGACCCTTTGTTTTTCTCTTCTTCTGGGACCCGTATCATTTGAATGTTGGTGCATTTAATGTTGCCCCAGAGGTCTCTGGGACTGTCCTCAACTCTTTTCCTTCTTTTTTCTTTATTCTGCTCTGTGGCAGTTATTTCCACTATTCTATCTTCCAGGTCACTTATCCGTTTTTCTGCCTCAGTTATTCTGCACCGATTCCTTCTAGAGTATCTTTAATTTCATTTATTGTGTTGTTCATCACTGTTTGTCTGCTCTTTAGTTCTTCTAGGTCCTCGTTAAACATTTCTTGTATTTTCTCCATTGTATTTCCGAGATTTTGGATCATTTTTACGATCATCACTCTGAATTCTTTTTCAGGTAGACTGCCTATTTCCTCTTCATTTATTTGGTGTGGTGGGTTTTTACCTTGCTCCTTCATCTGCTGCATATTTCTCTGTCTTCTCATTTTGTTTAGCTTATTGTGTTTGGGGTCTCCTTTTCGTTGCCTGCAGGTTCGTTTTTCTTCTTATTTCTGGTGTCTTCCCCCAGTGGGTTAGGTTGGTTCAGGGGCCTGTGTAGGCTTCCTGGCTGGGGGGACTGTGCCTGTGTTCTGGTGGGTGGGGCTAGATCTTGTCCCTCTGGTGGGCAGGGCTGAGTCCGGTGGTGTGTTTTGGGGTGTCTGTGAACTTAGTATGACTTTAGGCAGCCTGTCTGCTAATGGGTGTGGTTGTGTTCCTGTCTTGCTAGTTGTTTGGCATGGGGCCGCCAGCACTGGAGCTTGCTGGCTGTTGGGTGGAGTTGGGTCTTAGGGTTGAGCTGGAGATCTCTAGGAGAGCTCTTGCCAATTAATATTACATGGGGCCTGGAGGTCTCTGGTGGTCCAACGTCCTGGACTTGGCTCTCCCACCTCCGAGGCTCAGGCCCGACACCCGGCTGGAGCACCAAGCCCCAAAACCCCGGTTCTTCTCTCTTGGTAACACTAGTATGATAACGATGTTGACAACGACAACTGCTTTATGGTGCTTACGGCACCTGAATGGGGGGGGCGACCACATTTGTAGCAGTGAGACCTCAGGCTAAACTGAACCTTCCGAGAGAACAACCGAAGGATGTCAGTGCAATGAACTGGGTTCTGACTGCAGACTGTCGATGCTTTGGAGGAGGCTAAATAAAAGTCAGGACATGTTAGAGAAAATTGTTTCTTTTTCTTTGTAACATCAAGTAAATCTTGCAGTGGCTCTGGGAGTGTTGTTACCCTTTGGGATCATTGAAGGGTTGTACTTGAGAATCAGATCTTTCAATACTTGCACCTGTTGAAAATCTGCCACAAGCTTTTCAGACATTCAAACCAAGGAACCCACTCTTGAAAGCTACGTCATCATCATGCTCACCCTGGCTGATGTGTCTTCGACGTTGCTGGTGCCCCACCCCCCACCATCTGAGGCACCCAGTGACTTTGATCTTGCCAAATCCAGTGATCAACTCCCATTCTCACCTTACTTCTCTTCTGTGCACTTTATATTGATATATTCAACACTTCCTGCCCTTCAGAGACACCTCCTGTACTGGGCTTTTGTGATACCACACTGTTTTTTTTCCTTTGAAGTTTCCTTTGATGGCCCACCATTAAAAAAAGAAATTTTTTTTTTTAAATCACACTTCCAAATGTTAGAATGTCTTCTCTTATTTATATACATTCTCTCCCTAGGTGACCTCATCCAGTCTCATGGCTTGAAATACTATAAATATGCTAATTCTTATACGTGTATCTACAAACCTGACCTCACTCCATTAAGCACCAGATTCATACATTCAATTACCTACCTGACAACTCAATATGGACCAAACATGTCCAAAACAGAATTCTTAATTCCCCAAACCTAGTCATCCTTCACAAATACCTCGACATTTACAAATGGCTGCTCTTCTAGTGTTCTCTGCCTTAGTAACAGCACCACCATCTAACTAGTTGCTTAATCTAAAAAACCGGGAGTCATACTTGATCTGCCCTTTTCCTCATTCAATCCACATTCCAACTACATGCAGTAACCAGTTCAATCAGCACAGGTTCTCTTCTCACCATTCCTCAAATGCCTCCCCCTGTGAAGTCAAACCATCAAGCACTTTTCAAACAATTACGAATTATTAACTTCAGTAGCTACTAGTAGTATCATCTCATTATCTACTTTGCTACTTAGCTTTTATCAATTTTTTTCTACTTGTAGTAGGGTTAATTACTCATTCCCAGCTGAGTTTTATTAAAAATCTTATTTTTCATTAAGTTGGAACCCTCTCAGAGAATTATTTCTCACCTATTGATATTCCACTAGAAAGAGTAGAGCTTTCAGCTTGGCCTCGAGATGGTGCATGGGGCTCCATGACGCTATCATCTAATAGATGTCTTGGCCCTGCATTTGGGAACGTTGCACTCTTAAACTCTGCTGTGTTCATTTTATGAATGAAACTGGAAACAAAGAGAAATATTTTTCATATCTTTTATTACTGTTACTAATTCAGGATATAAAAGATACTCATATAAAGATTCAGGATATAAAAGATTTACCTGCTATCCTGAACTTACTTCCGAACTCTCATACTAATGAACACACAGATTTTATCATGAGAGCCTCAAACTAACAGTTTAGGGAAAGCTTTTTAGGAAACTAGGCCATATCTTCCTATGTAACAGAGAATACTTTAATTTTATCTTGATTCTTGGGTACATTAAAAATTGTTTTCACATTCACTTTTGGAAAATAGCTATTAAATTTTCACAAAAATCATGGCAAAGGTGAACCTTGGGCTCCATTTTGAGAAAACAATCTTGCAAAGCTAAACAAAAAATCAGTTTTCCTTTCTTTATATTTAGGAATAAAAAGAACAATTTTTATAGGCTTCATTTACAGTGACTTATTTGGGTTAAGATAAGTGATCACTCTTGATACTTATGATAATTTAAAATGAAAATGGTATATTGCTTTCCTGATTTTATTTATGATGATGATCTGTAATGTTCGTTTCTCTCCCCCAGATGTGAAGGCACTGTTGGAAAAAGCTCATTTCCAAATTAAGGTAAAGGAAGAAATAAATGCCTTTATGCAAATAAGATATTTTACTAAATCAGAAAAAGACTACTGTTACACAAATAAAACTATGCAAGGACACTATTTTCTGTCCAACTAGTAAAATAAATAGAAAAGAAAGCCAACTTAAAAAAAAACCATAAAAATTTGGAAGATAAAATTAAAAATGCTGACTTATAACCCAAGCTATGGCACTTCCTATGTCCATGTGGAATCAGGTTCCGAGGGGATGGTGGTGTCTGTGGTAGCAAGGCTCCTTCAGCTGCCACACTTTTTCTTCCACTTTGTGGAGATGCTCCTACTTCAGGACCTAAGGGTTAAATTAAAAGAGAGAGAGAGAGAGACACAGACATAGACACACAGACATAGACACACACACACAGGGAGAGGGAGAGGGAGAGGGAAAGGGAGAGAAATTGTTACATGGTTTAAAAAAATTGTTTTATTTGTAATCCTTTGATATGAAATATAAAATGTGGTTTAAATTTTAATATTAATGTTAATTCTATTTAATAGACTGAACAAGAGAAATATTTATTTTCTGAATCTTAAAACACAAACCTCAATACATACAATATCCATTAATTTCTATCTATTTTACTTGCACTAAGTAGCCAGTATAAATATCCTCCCCATTTACAGAAGCAGCAGCAGAATTAGAAGAGAAGGGGTAAGGATCTCATATCACAGATGAAACCTGGACTAAACACTCAGGTCTTCTGAATCCTAGTTCAGTGCTCATTTAATTTTACACATTACTTCTTCACTCTTAGTTTCAGCTTCTTCTTAGATAAAAAATGTGTAGGGTAGATAGGTCAAGCATTCAAGTTAGAATTTAAATCTATATTGACACTGTTCAAGCTTATGGGAATTAAAAAAGTAGAACTCAAAAATGTACAGATTTGCAAAGTATCATTTTAAGAATGAAAAGAAAAGCAAACTTAAACAGATTTAGACTGAAATGATTTCCTCTGCTTGGAATACTCTTCCCCTGAGACACTGTCATGGCTTTGTTCCCTCACTTCCTTCATACCTCATTAGATGGGTCTCCAAATATTTTTAGAATATACAATAATATAAAGCTTAGTGCCAAGGTCTGTTTTAGAATTTTAAAAAAGGTTATTACTTATGAATTCTTAAAAAATAAATAATTCTCTTCAATTTTATATTTTTGATTATGTGTGGTATACATATAAATCCCCATTGTAATGCAACAGTTAAAAATTAAGGGACTAACACTATTTTTTAATACTTTCAGTACTTGGTCCAGTATTAGAGTGAAATTAAAAAAAAATTAAGCCACTAAAATTGACTCTTATAATTATTCAAATTAGAATTTCCCACTTAGACCACAGAAATTTCTAATGTAATCAAGCCTTGTTGCCTAGGACAGTGTATTCTTAACTAAAAAAAAAGAGTCGATATTCATAAACATTTATTATTTTCTGTTGGTTATATCTATTTTTCTTGATTAGTTGGCATATTTATTTATAAATTTATTTGTATTTATTTGTACAAACTACAAGTAAGGAGTTTTTGATTAAACAAGAAAACCAACAGAAAAACGGACATATTTTAATACCAAAAAGAAAACTGTGCATGCAGAATAAGATGTGCTAAGTGTTTATTCACTTTGGAGTATATTCTTTCTTATTAGGTTATCTGGTTTATTAGCCGGTAATGAGAGAAAGCTGCACTAACCTACTAAATCCTCCCTGGAAGCAGCAGAACGTGGTGTGCTTGTCCCTGGTTCTATCTTTAATGAAAGCCTGAATTTCAAAAAGAAACAAAGCACATAAAATGATTAATATTTGACAAAATAATATTAAAATCATGTATTTTCTACCAAAAACCTTAAAACATTTTTATAAAATAATCTCAGCTATATATTTTTCTTCAAGAGCAATCTTTAATTAAGTCTCCTTTCTCTTTCATACAAAGCTGATCTTATGGTGATTCCAGGATATATTAGGGAGGGAAAAAAACATCAAAAACTCATATTTAAAATCAGAGAAATCTCCCCAAACGACCCCAATGTTGCCAAGCAATTCAACACATTTAAAGATATTTGATGAATGACTAAAAGGTGATTTAACTTGAGGTTATACTGATACTTGACAATTAAATTCAGTAACTTTCACATATATTATTAAATATATTATACAAATTCTTTCTAGAATCTTTACTGGGTGGGCTAATGGCCTCTGTAACACTGAAAATTTAAAAAACACCTTATTTAAAAGTAACCATCCAAAAAAAACAACCAACTCAACTTATCAAAAGAAAGATCTATCTACACAAATAAAAAGGTTATTTACAAAATCCAGGATAAATCCCTTTCCTAAGTCAAAGTTTGTTAGTTGGTACTTAAGTTCCATTTAGGATAAAATATTAGTTTTGAGTTCCATGGCAAAAAGAGATTATAATTCCTATCAGTGGAAACTGTTTCAGGAAATAGGATACTAAAGCAGTTGTAGAAAATATTTTGATGTAGTCCATGAAATACACTTTGGTGTACTCTGTATTATTATTAAGCATTTGTCTGGAAATTAATAAAGACTTTTTACTTTTTAGCGTTCACCAACCGGAAATGGACAATGAAACCACGCAATACAAATGATATACATGATATTATAATGATAAATCTATTATAGGTTCTTAACTTGTATTTCTTTAATATCCTAAAGAAGAAATTATATATAATTGTTTTCCAATTATTTGACCATGTAAAATGCATGTATTGAACAGATGTTTGATTAACCAGAACTCTCTGCTCTTTTTCTTTTTACAGAGTCATTGACTTTAATTATTTGGGCGCCAGACTATACATTCATTCACTGAACACCTGTTTTGTTTCGGGCACTGTGCTCTCAGCACTGGAATATAATGGAGACTAAGGTAGACATGGTGTCTCTTCCCTTTCTGAAGCTCACAGTTTAGTAGGTGGAAGACAAAGAAGTAAACAAAACAAGTACAATTTCCTAACACAGAACCAAAATAGAAAGGGACAGAAAGAAGGCTAAGGGAGAATCACATTGCTATCAACATCAGCTGATAACCAACAGCAGTATAAAAGCCGAAGCATTTAAACAGCACAGCAGTGAAGGCTAGTCAGCGTCAGTTGCCTGTACCATCATCAAAACACTATATATAACAGTGATGCTGATTCACTGAGAAAAGATATTATGCTCAGTATTAAAATGAAATAACTTTGAAAGACTTTCACCCCAATTAAAACATATACATGTAATTTGTAATGTTGATATCGGCTGCCTATATAGATGAAGTTGCCGAAAACAGAGGCCTATGGATAAATGAAGTATCATTTTCATTTAAATCTTTCATCGTAAAAGACCATTTTTTTTCTAACTTATCACCTTAATGGCTCTTATGTTAAAATGCTCTGATTTTCAACACATTTAATCGGTAGGTTCATGCAATACAACTGTATCTTTAGGAAAACACTATCTTCTTCAGTTCCCCATATGATGCTCCAACACCACCAAGAGACGTGTAGTTCCCCAAAGCGAACAAAGTTTCCCACCCTATTCCTTTGATCATTTCCATACCCTGGAACACCTTTCTTAACTCTTCACGTGGAGCTAACTCCTACTCACCGGTTCAGATGCAGCCTCAGGTAATAATGTCACCTCAAGCTGTTCATGTTTCTTTTCTCTTCACTTTTCCCACTTAAAGCTGAGTTAGGTCTCCTCTCATCTATGTTCCCATAGCAACCTGGGCACATCTCTAGTATAGTACTGTTTGAATTGTTTCGTAATTATTTGTTTTGTGGATGTATTTTGCATTAGACTGAGCTTCTTAAGGGCAAGAACAAGATCTTACTTTTGTAATCTCAGCAGCTAGCACAATAACTCGTCAATACCAAAAGCTGAATAAATATTTGTTAATGAATATAATGAGGAGGCTGCTCGAGTTCTAGCTACTCATGAAAACAAAAATCAGTTTAATAGCATCTGCTTTCCTACCAAAATGAAGCTATCTTATAATATGTCAGGTTATAGACAGCTAAAACTACTTAATGGCTTAACTGGCCAACTCTATCCTTTTAGAGTTAAAATTCACCATCCTCTATAATTATGCAACAATTTCTTAGACTTCATTTCTACTGAATAAACTTTAACTTCTTTTAAATCCATTAAGTTTCTTGAGCCGGATATAGAAATTTTAATAAGTACTTACTCATATTTTGAGTTTTAAGATAATCTCCTGTACGTAATTGGACAAAACCTGAGTGTTTTGTGCTATGTCAGTAATTAGAGAGATGGAAGAAATAGTGATAAATATGACACAGACCATCAAACTCAAGAAGCTTACAACCTAGGGCAACATCAGATCTGTGAAACAACTCCAACCTTAAAAAGCCGATCCACTGACTTCATACATTTTCAAATGAATTACCCTGAGAAAATATTCTGTAAAATAAAAATTGATATAGAAGTATAAAGTGGTAATAATATGGTATGGTGGAGAAGGTGGCAATAAAGGTGTTTTCAAACATTAATAAAGGTTTAGATACATTTAAGTATAAATACAGAGCTTCTTAATATATTTAATATCAGAAGAAAAGTTATTTCTAGTTGTTGTCCAGAATTTCTAGTCTTTTATTGGTACTAATTCTGTACTGCAGAATTCTTTAAAAATTATTGAAACTTAGGGAACAAGGAAGTTGATCATCACTATCGTACGGCATAAGAAAAATTTTATATAATGCATTAATACTGAAAAATAACCTAGTCTTTCACTTCGATAAAATTTTAAAGTATAACCTTTTACTGGAAAAAATATTTGTGGAAGACACCAAGTCAAATTTGAAAGCTTGGGAACAGCACAAAATTTTGAAATTAACAAATGAAGCTACAAGGAAAATGACAAGTCTCAAGAGAAATAAGCTCTTTATCCTCCTATCTTTTGGAAAAAAACCTGGCAGTCATGATGTATAGCACACCACTGAAAAATAAAAAAGGGTTAATGTTTAAAAAATCCTTCCTCCCTTGGGCAGGACTGTGGATGGTTAAGGAAAAGGAAATGGATATCAGCTGTCTTAAAAGTAAGTTTAAAAATCTTTAATGAAGAAGGATTTGCTTGAGTAGAAAAAAGGGCAAGTGTGGTGCTATACTGAACAAATATGTCTCTAACCCAGAGTCCAGAAGGTTCAATATTCTCTCAATACACAAAAACAACTGAAAACGAGTTCAAAATTGTGTTAAAAATTACCCTTAAAAAAGGAGTAATTTTTCTATTCACAGACTGTTTCATTAATTTTTCAGCCTATTCAAAGATAAATTTCCATAAAGATTTAATGCTTGAATTTAGAGAGAAAGGAAAAAATTTAAAACTAGAACTACCAAACATCAGCTCTCAACAACTTGAGAAACATGAATTGCTTTTTAATGGAAGAACAGAGGAGGTACTTCTATATTGGCTCAATCACATCAAGTGATTAAAGAGAAATACATGTAAATAACCTTTACCATTGTAAATGTACAACTGGATTAGGCCTATGCATGATAAGATGTAGGATTTCGATGTTTAAATACACGGTGATGAAAGGGCGGAGGACAGGACAAAGTTATACAAACCACTTCTGAAGATCCAACCTACTTGTAATTATCATCTTCCACAAACTTTTGTAGTTCTTCTATATACTGAACGGAGTTCAGGTATTTTTGGACGTGAGGCAACATGGGGATATCTAGGCAAAATGTGATAAATAATTATCTGATAAAGTACATCTTAGGCAGAAATTTTAAAGTTAAGCTGAGAAAAATATATTTAAAGGTAAATTAAGGCCACATGGCACCAAAATTTAAATGAACTCTAGAAGGACATTACTGAGGTAAATGTTATTTAACGTAAAACTGGAGGTAATTTAGAAAACTACAGTTGTATATTGTTTGTATAGATTTAAAAAAAAGAAGAAGAAGAAAAAAAAAACCCCAATAGCCCCATTTACAAAGTCCCACGTACTTGAGAAACTTCATGGAAAAAAATCAGCGACATCATTGTGATTTATATTCAAACCTCATCTAAATACAAGATGTAAGGCTCTTTAGGTTTTTTATTTTTAAAGAAGCCTGGCTCACATCTGTAAAGTAGTTTTTTCTTCCCTACTTAGAAATTTCAAATATGATTAATTTAACATTACAATTTGATGTTATGTTAAAAAAAATTGAGAAAAGTATAAAACAAGAGATTATTTGATATAACTTGCAGATAATGTAAACTCACGCTTTTTAAACACCATAAAAATTATATAGCTATAATAGTCTATCTTTATTCCCTATCAAACTGAAAGCATCCAAACATTTTAAAACATTAAAACATTTTTTTCCTAATCATTTGGGCTTGCAAAAGCTCTTTCTATAAATGTGTTTCCATAAAATACATCTTGCACAAAAATTGGTTATTTTTACTCAACATAGGAGTCAAGAAAGCTAGTCAACTGTTAACTAGGATCAAGGGTCTCAGCTCCCTCCCTAACTAAATAAATAAAAGAACTATTTACATAATACATCGGGGAGATCAAATGAGATGAAGAGAATAGAAAATAATTGTGAAAACTATGTTAGCAAAATTGCTACAAAATAACAGAAAAGCAAAAGATAAAACTTAGCATTTTAAATATGAAATACTTCAATTCCTTAAAAGCAAGATCTTAAACAAGATGCTAAATGTTAAACAGTGAAATGATACAATCATTATTTTCCTTTATATTAGAATGATGTTTCCTGTTGTGTGAAAAGTCGCCATCAACCTGTGTAAATGAATCATACCATTATCAGAAACTCACCATATTCACAGGACTGCTGTAAATCAGAAATTATTCTAAGGATGTTATTCATCAAATTTGATCTTTGCTCATTTTCTAGAATGCTGCCAGTTGATGGGTATGCTGAATCAATGTATGTTAAATCTGACAGGTAGATACCTGAAATGAAATTAGATAAATGAGTGTTTTCCTACTTATAGTTTGGAAGAGTATAGTTTATAGCTGTATTTCAGTATATGCCATATTTAGAATGTATCATTATTAATACACTGCTGCCTTGTTAAAACATGACCACTGAGGCCTAGATTTCTGTGGAGTTGGGGTCAGACATGCAAGTATGTTTTCTGTAAATGTCCTCTTATGATACCATTTTAAAATACGGCTTGAGGCTGGAGTTAGAAACTCCAGTACCTACCTACCTATGGGTCTTAATGGAAAGAAACTGAGCTCCTGAACTGGCTCTGCCTCTGACTAGTTGTATATAACAAAGACAGTTATTTTAATCTCCGAACCTCAGTTTTTATGTCTATTTTCCAAGTTGTGGTATAGCCTGAAGATTTTTTTTTTTTTTTTTTTTTTTTTTTTTTTTTTTTTGCGGTACGCGGGCCTCTCACTGTTGTGGCCTCTCCTGTTGCGGAGCACAGGCTCCGGACGCACAGGCTCAGCGGCCATGGCTCACGGGCCCAGCCGCTCCGTGGCATGTGGGATCCTCCCGGACCGGGGCACGAACCCGTGTCCCCTGCATTGGCAGGCGGACTCTCAACCACTGCGCCACCAGGGAAGCCCTAGCCTGAAGTTTTAAGTTAGCCAGCCTAACCACTACCTGGCCATGGGGTAGTTACTTAATATTAGTTCTATACCCCCTTGCCTTGAGTTGATAACTGTCACTTGAGTCTTAATTACTTTGAAAATTGTCTCATTCTGGCAGAAACATCTTGTTTCAAAGATTAACAGCTGTGTCTTTGAAACAGTTCATGTGACTACAAATTGAAGTTAACCTTGCCCTTTCTCTGTACCAACAAAAAGAACATATATCCCCAAATAATTTGGTTGTACTAGTTCTGGATATGCAAGGTCACATCTATAAAAAATATTTCCTGAGAGTTTACTATGCACATGTAAAGTGTAAAAGACAACTACAGCTGGAGAGAAAAATACACTTTCCTACTTTCTCCTCATTACTGCCCATTCATGAACTCTCAGAGTAAATGCAACTAAAATGATGTACCCACTGCCTTCCAAATAAGCCCTATGTTTTTTCTCATGCCACTTCTTCCATCTTAAATGAGACCTAGCCTCAACTCTGCCCATTTAAATCATATCTTATATCCAGGTCAGTGTCAACTGTTCTTTAGTTTTTTCACAGATTCCAAGAAAGGAATTTAGAAACTGTCTAGTCTAAACCCCTCTTTTTATAGGTGAATACTCTAAGGCCCACAGATATTAAGGAAGTGGCTAATGCCCTGTAAACTGTTAGTGACAGAGCTGGATCTCAGAGTATACATTTGTACCCCAAGTTTTATTTTATTTTATTTTTTATTACACTCTGTTACAAACTCATACAGTATCTATACCATTCACTTGATAATTTTTAAGACCTTATAATCTTCTTATTGAAAATCTTTTGTGTTTATATCTTATCTGCTCAAGACTATTAACTCATTCAGGCGGTTGCTCTATCTTCCACTCTAAAAAAATGAAAATCCTGACCAGGATTTTCAGACAATTAGCGCTTAACACAATGTAAAAGGCTGGCATGGCAATCCTTTTATTCATCCTAGTATCATTCCTATTCCATTCAGTAAATCTTAACCGTATTCTTTAAGCCACCTATCATAAATACTTCTTTTTCTTTAGAGATTCTCAACTTAATTTTTTATGACTTCAAATAAATCTACAGCCTGGCTCCCTTCCTTTTCCTCCCATCTTAGAGGAAGGAGAATACCCTTCCTCTCTCCAAATCTAACCTGTGATTTTGAACATAATCGCTACTGCCTCCTCCAGAATGTCCACTGTTGCCTTCACTATCACTGACCCTCCAATGGCTCCTTTCCCAAAGCTAATGCACACATCTAAATCTCCTCTATTTAAGAAAACAAAATCAAAGCCACCCTTCATTTAAATCTGATCCCCTCCTCAAGATAGAACCCTTGCCCCTCCCTCTTTCAACAAACACACTGAAAGAGAAACACAGATTAGTACACTTACCTTTTTTATCCTTCATTCTAGTTTTATGTAATATTTGGTACATACAGAAGTTTACTTGGGTCAGGAAAATTGTGACAGACTTTGGAATAGGCAAAAATGATTACTAGGTATATCCTCTCTTCAGTGCCTCCTTTTGGCCTGAGCTATTTTACAACTCTGTAAGTTGTTGAAAACTTGTAAAATACAAATTCTTGCCCATAAAAATACTGATGAATTACGTCCAGTGGGATGTAACTGATGATTGCCCTGTGGATGTTGACCAGTTTTGCAACTATCTGTAAATTCATTTCAGCATTCCTGACTGCCTGCATGTATGTGTGATACTCCCTTGAAGTGGCTGTAATATCTTCCTGATTCCCTTATATATTTAATGATTTAAACAAAACATTTGACATGTATTCATTTTGTATGAGAATCATAATTTTACCTTTTAAAAAATAACAGTTTAACACATAACCTTGGTTGTTATCAAACAATGTAATAAATACCGGTCAACTTAAGAACTACAACATCAGTACTGCTGTATCATCTACATGCTCTTTCCCTATGTTATCTCCCCGCCTCCTGTCTAGAGGTAACCAACTATTCTGAATTTTAAGATTATTCCCTTGTTTTTTTTTGAGGCACCTGTCTGTATTCCTGCACAATGTATTATTTTACTTTTGCTTATTTTTGAGCTTTAAAAAAATCATACTTTATATATGTGTGATTAAATTAAATAATATCAGTAAAGTTAGAATGGGTACACAGTAAGTGATTTTAAAGTGGTTGTTAGGTCAATTTTTAAAAATATGGTCTGTGATTGCTTTGCCTTACTCACTATTTTGTTTCTAAGACTTATTCATGTTAAGTACAGCTGTAATTCCTTAAATTGAGAATAAACTAATATGTAACTATATCACAATTTACTTATTCATTTTATTTGATAGAGTTTTGAGTTACTTGCCCCCTCCCTCCTTGTTGCTACAGACATTCTTGTAAATGTCTCCTGGTGCACATGTACAAGAGTTTCTCTAGCAGAGATCTATACAGATATATACATACATGTATGTCTTACATTATAATGTTCAACTTTACAAGACAGCGCCACGTTGTTTTTAAAGCTATATCAATTCATACTCCCACTGACAGTACATAAGTTTCTACTGATCCACACATGCTAACACTTGTAGATAATCTGAAATCCACATCTATCTCGTTGCTGAAACTTATTCTGGCAAAGGCATACATGATCTCCTCATTACTAAATCTTTAGACATCTCTCTTGGTCTCCTCCCTTCTGCTCAGTCTCTCTGCAGTATTTATACTATTCCCTTTGTTTCTTGGTCTTTACTGGCTTGAACCTTCCTCGCATCCACCCTCGCACCATTCTTCTTTTTCCTCATGTTCCCTGGAATTGGTATTCCCCATGGTTCTGTCACTAATATTTTCACTCTGTATGTACTTTTTCTGGATTATCTTACTTCTGAGGCTTCAACTGTCACCTAATTAACGATGACTTTCCAAACCTCTGTATAGAACACACCTCCTGACTTTCATTTTCAATTTAACATGCCAAACTAACCATTATTTGTCCCTAAACACCTGCCATTCCACTTTCCAACCTTGGTTAGTGATATTATTAACTGGTTTAAATAGCTCAAGCAAAGAGCTCAGGAGGAGCTTACTATCTCGTATTTTTCCAGATTAAGCTATTAGTGAATATAATATGATCACTGAATGATCAAGTAATATAGTATATAATATAAATCAGAGGCTAGAAGCTGTCCCAATGTTTTTAAAATCAGGAAATACCATAAGACATATCTACATATGACCCTCTTTTCCTTAAAAAAAAAAAAGGGCTGGTGGGAGATCTGGCAACAATGAGGTATAGCTGAGAAGGGTGTAGATACCATTATACGAGCCATTAAGGATGCCAGTTTGTCATAACCCTATTTTCTTCTGCTCTCTTACTTCTGGTTTACTTCACTTATATACATTACCTGCTTCATTCTTGTTGTGAGCATTTGTAGGCCTTAGAGTATGGAACCCCTGCTATACCTATGTATGTCATAGGAATTTAAGAAATAATTAGTTCTGTGAAATAAGTAGAAACTACTGTAAGCTGACTTTAAATAAAGGCTGTTGATCAACAAACAGTTGATGGTAGGGTCTGAGAAAGAGAACGTAGCACAAGGTAAGGCAACGAAGAGGGGAAAGCACACGGTATGCATAGAAAGTAGAAAGGCACAGGTTTTATCTAGAAGCAGCAATCAGCAATTATATGATCCAATGAGAGAGAGTGTGGCCGAATGCTTTGGAGAGAGATTCAAATCCCAGTTCTTACCGCTTAGCATGGAAGTCCTAGGCCAAATTACTTAAAATGTCTAAATCCGTGTCTCCTCAGCCACTGAGTTAATCAACATTCTTTTTTTTTTTTTTTTGTTTGTTTGTTTGTTTTTTTTTTGCGGTACGTGGGCCTCTCACTGCTGTGGCCTCTCCCGTTGCGGAGCACAGGCTCCGGACGTGCAGGCTCAGCGGCCATGGCTCACGGACCCAGCCGCTTCACGGCACATGGGATCTCCCCGGATGGGGGCACGAACCCGCATCCCCTGCAACGGCAGGCGGGCTCTCAACCACTGCGCCACCAGGGAAGCCCAACATTCTTGATTTAATGAAATATAAAAGCATAGTTGGTACTCAACAATTACTAATTCCCTCTCCAGCACCCTAATTTCATAGCAGAAGAACTGGGCCAGAGGTAGGTAAAGTGACTTGTCTAAGTTCCCATAGCCAGCAGGGAGTCAGAATTCTCTTTTTTCTCCCACTCAGGCCAGGGTTATGTTTGCTTTTAAATCACAGCATCAACTAATAAGAATAACCGTATTCAGGCAAGAGGAGTCATGCTGCAGAATGGGAAGCAGTGACATTATATAACATCAGAATTTAATTATATAACATTAGAATTAAAAAAATGAACAGTTTTATCTCAGAAACATTACACAGTAAGATATAACATATTACAACATCAGGTTTCTTACAACTTTAAAAACTTCTGAACTGGCAACTCAATGTTTAGAAATTCTTTTAGGCTATAAAGAGTATTATATTATTTAGGGGACTGCCTCTTAGAACAGAGTCTAACTCTTGTTCTTTGTAATAAAAAACAAACTCATCAGCCTGCGCCTACTTCTAAGTGAAGTTGAGTACTATTTTTTCAGTGTTCAACTTAAAAGATCTCTGGGCAGCAGACTAAAATGTTTGTTTTACAATTGCCCGCTGAACTATGATAGTTTGTTTCCAGATGGTGCCCTTCCTTCAACCTGCACAGTCTCTCCTTGTTCGGAGCTTTTCAACCTCCTGCTGATCACACTACCCCCACCCCTATTTAAAGCTACAGAGAGGAAATCCTAAAGAGACTTTCCCCCCAAGTCTCCAGCAAATTTTTGGTGACGTAATATGTGGGCTGAACTTGAGTCTCCTGAGAAAGAGAGGGAATCACTATTCAAGGGTACTGTATATACAATCTGGGTCAGCTGCAGCTGGTTACTGAATTTCTCCATGTGGCAGACAGAGCAAAGCCACAATGCTTTCTCTGCTGGATTAAAGACAGCCCGCAGACCAGGAACTTCCACTATACTACTTAAAATTACATAGGTGGCTTGTCAGATTCAATTGATTTGTGCTGTAAGAAGAAAAAGAAGTTCCTTAGTACAGCTTGGATTCAACGGTCCAAAACAAAAATGCAGTTGCCATTAAAGTCACAGACGAACAAACTTCACTGACTTTTAAAAGCAAGAGTAAGAGCAGCAAGTCTCTGGGTTTGCTTTATCAACAGATGCAAAAGGTATTATAATATTTCTTTTACTTTTATTTAAAAATTCTATGTATGTTGAAATGTATAATTATTTTACATTTGTAGTAGAAATTTCAAAGTCTCTTATTAATCAAAGAATTTTGGAATATACTTCAATTTGTTTAGTCTGAAAAAGGTTTTGTTTTGCAACTTTATATAAAACTGGTCATTATATACTTTATGATGATTAATGAATTATTTGAGGTTCAATTTAATGGTACTTAGTGTATATGTTTATGGACTGATGCATACATGCTGGGTTTCAGAAAACAAGTACTTTAGTGACATTAGAAATTTTAACAAGTAACATTAAATGTATAAGATTTACAGCACAGTGATTAAAAACAAAGGGATACAGACTAAAGAAAATAGTTGTAAACATGGTTTGTTTCTCTTTACATAGCTACAGTGTATACGCTAAAGATTTACATATACTGTGAAGATATCTTAAAGTATAGCTACAAAACACAGCTAAGAAGATATAAAATTAACTGAAAAGCTCTGCAACAATACCTCAATTATAGCATAACCAAATATAACCTAAATATTAATATTTCATATTACTAAATATTAAAGATTTAAAACAAGTCTACGGTATTTCTTGCTAAAACTCAAATTTTTAAATAGTTTCATAGGCTTATATGTAACAGTACTTTAACTTGGGCAACAGAAATTAAAACTGCTACAACTGGAATTACGTGAAAAAGCAAAGCGATTGATACATTAAAAAATCCTAAAACCTTACAGATTATAATTGAGGAGAAGAAATAAAATGTGATAGAAGTATTGTGTAAGTCGTCAGCATTAACAATAGCAAATAAGAACCCAGAAGATACAATTACTTAAATACGTAATTAAAAGACCAAAAATATAGGTCAACAAACACGATTCTTTCAATATTCTATCTGGGGGCTTTGTTTAATTGTATTACTAGAATTATTAAAAATAAAATTACTAGTTACCAACAATGAGCTTTAACACCAAAGACACTTAAATTTGTTATGATCTGGGGGTCCTCTGTCCTTTTAAAAATCAAAGAAATTCAAGGTAAGAATCTTCAACAAGCAAAAAATGGTAAAGCTAAATAGGATTTCTTCAACTTTACTTTCATGTCCTTTCCTTAAAGATTCAAAACTCTCAATACTGGGAGGATCTCTGTTAAACATATTTTACAAGAAATTCCGATAAAATTTCCAAACAATACTGGATCTGAAATACTGTCATCTCTTTCTTTTTTTGTTGTTGTCGCTATGAAAATACAGGACCTCAGTTAAACCTCAGTTCTTACTGAAGCCTTAGGCAAGCATTTAATCTGAAACCCAGATAACTATTTATCCCTTCCTTAAATATCTCCAGGGGATGAAACTGTTCTCAAGTCTCTTCCCAGAACATAATTCACAATCTAGAAGTCTTTATCTAAGGTATCTTTGGTGCTTCATAAATTTAAGTTCATTGCCTCATGCTGTTTTCAGTGCGTGACACAGCCAGTTAAATGCCTCTATGCATTTACCATCTGAAAGGAAGTATATCCTAACTTTCATTTCTTCTCCCTACTAGCTGGCAATGTAGCAACTATGAAGAAAAATAGTACCAATAAAATTAACTCAAAGCATGGAAGGCTTTTTTTCTCCCCCCCTAAAAACAACCAAGCAAAGACATAGATTTAAGCTTAAGTATACTGTGACTAATTTACAACATTCTCGAGGGACCTAGGAAAATTTTAACATATACAGAAAGGTTTTATGATGTAACACAGATTTATGGATCTTTCACTTTAAAAACTGAACATATGTGGGAAAATACAAATAAGAGAATGTTTTCATAAAAGGTAAACAGTAAATGTATTTTAAAAACTCCTTTACTCATGATGTAGCTAGTCTACTCCTTAAGAAGTGTGGTTCCTTATTCAGCTTTAGGTGACAACAAAGTCATGACTTTTGTAAAGGTTAAGGGAATTGTATTTGTTTTTTTAAAAAATAAACTTTTGGTTGTCTCCTTTAAATATTAACTTAGGTCAGAGTCTCTTATGGTAGACAAGAATTCATCTTATGATTTAATTATACAGGAACCCACAAAGAGCCAAGGCAGAACACACCAAAAGGAAGCTACTGCTATTTTAATTTAGATTTGTATTTTCACATTTTTGTTCTTCCATGATAACACGGATACAAAGTCACATTAGCAGACTTGCATTATATGCTCTTAGTTCTATAAAAATCTGTGTCTGATAGGAATACAAGATCTTCAGTCAGAATACTGTTCAGAAAAGTCTACATGTTTTGAGGTTTCTTCATACTCTCTGAATTTTCCTTGTTTTGGTAGCTTATTTCATACTAGTTTATTTAGATAAAATAACTTTATGATCTAAGAGTTTCCATTCCATTCCTGAAGTGACTGAAATGAGTGCATCTGAACACTGGATACGTTAACTACGCAGGAGAAATGCTATACGTTTACCCAGCAGGCTGATGGCTTCTATTTTACTGTCCGCCGTTTTAAAAATAAACCATATCTAAATTCTATGAATCTGCAAGTATAACAAGAAATATTTTATTGGTTTTTGGTACAGGTAACTCTAGTATAGTAACTAGAGTCCTTTTTAAATAAAATAGATGACACTCGGTCTAAGTTTTCTACTAATGTCAGAAGGCGAAGTATGAACGCAAAAAACTAAAAGTACTCATCCAAGTGTACTTCTGGCTCTCAGTCAGCAAACAGAAAGCCTTTGACACAAACATGGAATATTACTATGCACCTATCTCATGTTAGGAAAAGAAAAAGAATTCTGTACATTCCATCCATTCTTTGCTTTATTTTCATTATCACCCTGTTTTGCAAACATTACTCATTTCATTTGAAAACACCAAAGTAAGGAGACATGGTTTTAGAAAGCAGTAGTCATCTTTATGACTCTAGTTGAAGAGTCCATATTTCATTGATACAACCTTTAATTTTAGGAGGCTTCATAATCAAGTTAGACAGGTAACTATCAACTAACAGAATACATATGGAGGGAAAGGAGTGACAGCAGAAAAGTCTGGGATATAAAAATGATCCACAAATACCTGTGCATAATTAAGTTAATGGGTCAATGTAAAGAGATACAAACCAGGAAAAGACTGTAAAAGACAAGGAACACAAAGTTAAGACTCCTCTGCAGTTACTACATGACAAGGATAAAAATCACAGGTCTAGAAAGTTATGAGTAGAAGATCTGAATCCCAGTTGAGTGTTTTAGCTCCTCCAGGTTTATTTCTTTGCAAAATGGTAGATGTTTACTTCACAGTGCTGTTGTGAATGCAAACAGTTAACACGCGTTAAGCACTACAAAAATATAAGGGATTGTTACAGTGTTGGTGATAGAAAAAAGGTTAGAATACGTTGCCATATGATGTAGTTGTTATTGAAAAACGTGAACCCTGGAGTCTTCTGCCTGAGTTCAAATTCTGGTTCCATGTCTTAGAAGCTGTGAGGTACTTAACATCTGGATGTCAGTTTCTTCATTTGAAGATAAGGATAATAATAATCTACCTCAGAGGGTTGTGGTGAGATGTAAATGATTTAATACGTGTAAAAGGCTGAAACAATGCCTGGCACTTAACACACACCCAATAAAAATGAACTATTGTTATTGCTGCGTTGCTATTTATTAATAGCAGGCATAAACAACTTGGGACCTGGCTCCCCAAAGCAAAAAACAAGTACCTGGTTGGAAAATGGGATAGAAAATTTCTTAGTATATCCACTGCCATCCTTCAGAAACAGCAGACAGGAATCAAGTTTATAAGAGAGAGAAGGTGGGCTATACTATAGCAGCTTGTTAATGAACCTGATGGGGTGACACATCTTACTCTTTCTAACTGCTACTACTATTTAGGGAGGTAACTAAAGAAAAAGAAAGCAGCTTTGGTTCTTGGAACTACTCTTATGGTTTCCTCGAGTGTTTCTATAGAAATTGTACTATAAAAGGCAAGTATGTATCTGCCACAGCAAAAATGGAACATTCCAAGCACACATTTTAGCGTATGCGCCACTGCTATAAACACTGACTGAAGAGCCAGGGAACCTGAATTCTAGACCTGGTTCTAATATTATCTATTTGTGTGGCCATGGCCTTGGCTTTCAACATACCCATGGGAGCAAAGAGGTCTTGTCTTGAATGAGATGAGATGGTCTTTAAGGTACTTTCCAACTCTAACGATCAGATTCAATGACAGATGAGTTTCTTTCCTTGGTAATCGTTATAAAAAATTATTAACATTTGACTAAAATGAAGTTCAGTAGAACTTCTGTTAGAAAAATGAACCTGCTGAATCATATATAAGCTGAGAGCGTACATATGATTACGATTTAGGAAACACAATTACCCACAATAATGACTGTGAGCATGCTATCATTCTTAAACTTGTCATCAATCCCAAAAGGACATGTTACAAAAACAAACAAAAAATATGATGCTAAAACTTTCTGGTTTTAGATTTGTCTAAAAATATTTTTTTAATTTGATAGATAAAAAAGATACTTATTAGAGAGGGCCAATTTAACTGAAACCGCACAATATAAATAAAAAACACGGGCAACTTTCATACTAGTTAGAGAAGATGTTTTAATTAATGCCTTACCAACATTATGTACCATTTTCCAAGCCTTAAGATAGCAAGTGAACTTTTTAAAGGTAAGAAAAGTGTCTTATCAGGGTCTCAGAAGCCGCAAGAGCACCTAACAATATGCCTCAGCACACAGTGGGCACTCACCAAGATCTGCTCATTGAGCTGGGGAACAAAAAGCATTACAATAAGGTGGTAGTTGGAGAGCTCATCTCTGAAACCTAATTTTTAAACAAACAGGAAGGTGCTTAATACTGAATTTAAGAAATTAATAACTTTAATTCTGGCCCAATTTATTAACACCAATAGATATTCAGTTTTTCCCTTAGATACTTTTTTTATGTTACTGACTTTAAAAGTAGATTAATATAAATTCTTTTCTACTTTTTCCCTTCATCTTTTTTTTCTTTTTTTTTTAAAGACGTCACACAACCTCATTTCAAAATGAAGGCTTTTACCTGGACCCTAAGTGTGCTATTCTTCCTACTAATGGGCATTGGACATTGCAGAGGAGGACAGTTCAAAATAAAAAAAATAACCCAGAGGAGATACCCTCGTGCCACAGATGGTAAAGAGGAAGCAAAGAAATGTTCATACACGTTCCTGGTACCTGAACAAAAAATAACAGGGCCAATATGTGTCAATACCAAAGGGCAAGATGCAGGTACCATTAAAGACATGATCACCAGGATGGACCTTGAAAACCTGAAGGACGTGCTCTCCAGGCAGAAGCGGGAGATAGATGTCCTGCAATTGGTGGTGGATGTAGATGGAAACATTGTCAATGAGGTAAAGCTGCTGAGAAAAGAAAGCCGTAACATGAACTCTCGTGTTACTCAACTCTATATGCAACTATTACATGAGATTATCCGTAAGAGGGATAATTCACTCGAACTTTCCCAGTTGGAAAATAAAATCCTCAATGTCACCACAGAAATGTTGAAGATGGCAACAAGGTACAGGGAACTAGAGCTGAAATATGCTTCCTTGACTGATCTTGTCAATAACCAGTCTGTGATGATCACTTTGTTGGAAGAACAGTGCTTGAGGATATTTTCCCGACAAGACCCCCATGTGTCTCCTCCTCTCGTCCAGGTAGTGCCACAGCACATTCCTAACAGTTATCAGTATACTCCTGGTCTGCTGGGAGGCAATGAGATACAGAGGGATCCAGGTTACCCCAGAGATTTAATGCCACCACCTGATCTGGCAACTTCTCCCACCAAAAGCCCTTTCAAGATACCACCGGTTACGTTCATCAATGAAGGTGAGTTACCTCTTACTGTTAAAAATGGAAGTACAAGGTTAATATGTTTTATGGTTTATGAGACAATGCTCGTAATACATGCCTATTCTTCATTCTGGTGATGTAATTATACATGAACATTAAATTTTCTGTTTTTGTTTTCTATCAACCAAGAATTGATCTTAAATACATCTCTCAGCTCTAAGAGTTCATAGAAACAGTATATTTCGTGGAAAAAGTAGTCTTTCATCCAAATTCTTACAATCTAAATTACTAGCATTGAGACAGGGATGAGTCCACAATCCACTCCTAACCTCTATGACCATCCTCTCGGACTCCAACCAGATCCTCACGACTGCTAAACAATCCTTTCATTTGCCTCTTGATGCTCTTCCCATCACCATCTTCCTCAAAAGGAACATGTAATAATTTGCTTTCACTCTCCTAAAGCCTAGAATTAACCCCCTCTTATCTCCACTCTCAGCACATGCACCACCTACAGCTGTGCTGAGATTAAGTCTACTCAGGCCTAGGTTCCTTGTGCTTTCCTATCGTGAAAACATTTGCACAAAACCCATGCCTTCTTGCCCTCAGTCTCAAGAGGAAAAGATATCCCTCCTATTTTCCAAAGCTAAAATCCTACCGTTGTACCTTGTAACCATGTAAGTATAAGTAAGTTTTCAATACATTAAAAAACCTGAGAATTGATCCTAATATCTCTACCTCTGTTTCTAATTTCATTCCTTCTTCCCTTCATTATCAGTCACTCATCAAGGTGCCCAGAATAAAAAGATGAAGAATTCATCTTTGTTTCAGTCTAGTAATAAGCTCACTGCTAACTTTCTGAAAACATTTCTTTTACACCTACATCCAATTTCTCATAAGCCATTCTCCTGAATTCTTTACAGGTTGATTTGTTTTCTTGGAGTAAAGGGAAAAAACCCAAATGCCCAAAAGTAAAAAAAAAAAAAAAAATTAATTACAGTTCATTCACTTACTTTCTGAAAAGGCAGGACAAAAAACTGCGCACAGACTATGAAATAATTTTAAACAACAACAAAAACACAGAACAAAGACAAAGACTGGAAGTATGTACATCACAAAGTGGATGTGTCTTTCTGCAGCAGCGGACACCACTGACCATTCACATCTCTGCTTTCTTGGGCCTCCACATCATAATACTCTGACTCTTCCTACTTCTCTAGGTCCTTCAACTGGCACCTTTTTCCTTCTCCTATGGCTTAAAAAGGCTTTCTTGAAGATACTCTGTTTTAGAGGTCTATACTCCTTCAAGGCTACAAGTATCACCATTGCTCAGATGACTCCTGCATGGAGCTCTGCCTCTTGATTCTAACCAAAGCTAGATGTTTGCATCTGGTTATTCGACCATTACCTCACATGCTGCTGCTTCCTCTACTGAAATGCCTTCTTTCAGCTTATCTGTCAACCTGGCAGATTTCAAGGCTTAGCTAAAATAGTGTCTTAAATGTTATACCTACTCAGGTTCAAACAAACGTATCTAGATGGCTCCTTCCCCAAATTGCTGACTATGCCTTGACTATGTTTTTTACATCATATTACACTGGAGCTATTTGTTTGCATGTCTGTCTCCCTGCTAGACTGAATGCTTCTGGAAGAAAGTGAACTGTCTTTTCATGTCTCTCTCTCAAACATCTAGCCAGGATTAGGTTTGGCATGCTGTACTCAGCACATTGGAAGCACCACAATAAATACTTGAAGAACGAATAAATAAATAACTAAACCCTAAAACAATCTTTTCCCTAAACTGGCATTCTCCTTTTAGAAATAAGTAAATTATTATTATAAAAGCAATAATTACCGAAGAAAATCTAGAAAACACTAACAAACTTTGTAAAAAGGTTTGCTGAATATCAAAATACTCAGAAATAAACTACAGTTAACACTTTGGTAATAACCTTCAGGTCTTTCTCACCCCTCCCGCCCCCATAAACATGGTAATCAATATTCTTGCAACTTTAAAAATTAACTTTGTTCTTCTTTTTTTTCCTCTATGATTATACTCTCAGGATATAAATTTCTGTAAGTAAAATTGACAGGTAAATGGATTTTGACTTCTCTAGTTTGGTGTATGTTACTACCCGTTTTGGAATTCGCTTGGCTCATCTTTGACACTTCCCTCCTGTCCCACACACGCAGTCAACTAAGTTCTACTCATGTTGCTTTTCAGTCTTTCACGGATGTGTCCCTCATTTCTATTCAGAGCCAGAACTCTAACTTAGATCCAAATTATCTATGGAAGCAGCTAGAGGATAGAGACATCCTGGATTTCTAACTGGGTGACCTTGGCGGGGCTGGGGGCGGGTGGAAAGGGTTCCTCTGTGCCTTAGAATGTCTCTACTCTCTGTAACACAGACACAACATTTCTTATATTCACTGTTGAATTATCAGTTACCTTCACATGTACACACAGTACTTGTACACACATCTAAATAAAATGCCTTCCATCTATAATACAAGCTCCTTCCTGGTAGATGGATACTGTGTCATTTGCAGATGCTAAATAAATGCTGGTTGACTTGATAACTACATTTTTACAGAGATTCTTAAAGTTGTCATTCCAAAGACCTTCATGAAAGTACTTTAACACATTCTATTGTACTGGAGTCATTCATTTTATAGCGTTCTAACTAACACTAACAACTGGCTAGTGTTCCATTAAATTAGGCAAATGATGATCATTATTAAGATTTCCAAAGGAATAACGTGTATGAAATGATCACCTGGGTATAGAAAGAAAAAAAAAAAATTTTTATATTCTTTTAAAATATGTCTTGTGTAAGCTTTTACTGTATACAATTTACCAGTAGTTTTTACATACAATTTATAAGTAAACATATCTGAAGTGTGTGAAATTTTTTTTAACTGATGGGATGCACAATTATGTAAGTATGGAGATGACTGCCATGGAGTATTTTCTGTGGGTACTGATCTTAACTGGAGGTATCACCAGTTCTAGAAGAAATGATTATTCACATATTCATACACTGACACACGAAAAATGCCTAAGCAAAATGAGATGCGTCAGTTCTAGGTTTTATTACACATTGAGCTGTAGTGCAAAAAAATCTAGTATTACAGACTTAAATCATGCTGAGGATTTAGCATATCAAAGGTCCCATTAAACAGACTTTTGCTTTAATGAAACAATGGTGTATACATCCCAAATAAACCAATCCTTAATGTAAAAATTAAGCACGCGCATAACTTTTTCTGTTATTCATTATTTATTTGTTGTTATAAGTAAACATTAACTTTTTATTTTTTTCTATAAATGTTGGTCTCTGAAATTCAAGGACATAATTAGCTACAAGGGAAACTGCACAGAATTAAGGAAACTTGTTTCCTTTGTTATTGACCCTGGGTAAGTCACTTTGCCTGTGTTTTCTCGTTTGTACAATGAGAGAGTGCTGGTTGGACTGGAAGATTCTAACACCTCTTTCTAGTTCTAATATTCTGTGATTCTTATCAAATATAAACTACTATAAGCAACAATAAATAGACTTGCTATTTTTTCTTTACATATAACGTGCTAAAATCTTTGCTCATATTATTCTTATGTCAGACTGGAAAATATGTCTAAGCTGTTTGGGTACTTGCACAAAAAAGGGCAAAGATGGATGTCTATTGCTGTACTTACATATGCTTCTGGCAGCAAGAAGTTCATATTACTGCACTCTACATGTAGGTACATGATCATTATAAACTCTTTAAATGCATAATGTATATGCATTATTTAAAAAGTGTCCTTAGCCAGTCACAAAAAAGTCAAATACTGTACAATTCCACTTATACGAGGTACCTAGAGTAGTTAAATTTGTAGAGATAGAAAGTAGAAATGGTGGCTGCCAGGGGCTGGGGTGAGGGGAGGATGTGGAGTTGTTATTTGATGGGTACAGAGTTTTAGTTTTGCAAGATGACAAGAGTTATAGAGATTAACTGTACAATAATGAGAATGTACTAATGCCACTGAACTGTATACTTAAAAATGGTTAAGCTGGTAAATTTTATGTTATATACATCTTACCAGCATTTTTTTTTTACATCTTTATTGGAGTATAATTGCTTTACAATGGTGTGTTAGTTTCTGCTTTATAACAAAGTGAATCAGTTATACATATACATATGTTCCCATATCTCTTCCCTCTTGAGTCTCCCTCACTCCCACCCTCCCTATCCCACCCCTCTAGGTGGTCACAAAGCTCGGAGCTTATCTCCCTGTGCTATGTGGCTGCTTCCCACTAGCTAGCTATTTTACGTTTGGTAGTATATATATGTCCATGCCACTCTCTCACTTCGTCCCAGCTTACCCTTCTCCCCCTCCCGGTGTCCTCAAGCCCATTCCCTAGTAGGTCTGCATCTTTATTCCTGTCCTGCTCCTAGGTTCTTCAGAACCTTTTTTTTTTTTTTTTTTAAGATTCCATATATATGTGTTAGCATACGGTATTTGTTTTTCTCTTTCTGACTTACTTCACTCTATATGACAGACTCTAGGTCCATCCACCTCACTACAAATAACTCAATTTCGTTTCTTTTTATTTATCAGCATTTTTTAAAAAGGTGTTTTAATGACAATTTTATATTTTCGTTTAAAATGGTTATAGGAAAAATGCACCTCAAGAGAACAAACTTACTAGGAACTTATGCCAAATAACAGAATACTTTTGTTGGTTTACAATAAATAATCTCCAGAGACATTACTTTCCCTCTACCTAAAAAACAAAATGTTTGAGAATGTAACTATACACTTGGCAAACTGCCATCAAAAAATTCTTAACTGTTAATGTTATTCATTGGCTATATTTTGGGTTAGTCTTTCATAAAAGAAAACATTTTCCTTTTACAAATGGTGTATTTATAAAAATACGTTCATTCCTTGTAGGTGAATGAAGCTGAGAAAGTTCCTTCATAGTATGTTAGAGAATAGATCTGAATACCAGGAAACTTGGATTCTGGCCAGACTTTTCCTAGGCCCAGTTGCTTCTTTTGTAAAAGAGTTTGTTGTGATGATTAAATGAGGTGATGCATGTGAAAATGCTTTGTGTACAGTCTGAATATCATTATTACATTTTTTGAGTGCACTTTCCAATATATGCCTTGCTACGTATGGGAATATAAAAGGTAAGCTTAAAAAGTTAAATTTGAAAAAAAGTCATTAGACACTAAAAAAAATGCTTTTTAGTGGGTAATAAGCTAATTTTCAATTATTTATAATGTTTCCTATTAGTAAATTTTAAAAATGCAATTGGTTTCAGTGGCATATTTATATTAGCACTTAAACTAAGAGAAACTAAAGAAGACTAGTTAAGCAAAGTGGCTGAAATATGATTCCATTAACCAGTTATAAAAAATAATTGGTATATTCTTAAGTAACTTCAATATAAAAGCTCAGGTTGCTAACTGCATTTTAAACTTATACATTAATAAAGTAATTCATATTATTACAAGAGAGAATCTATTATCACTTTAGAAAGTATTTGCCTCAAATTTCCCATTCCAGAAATGCTGTTGAATATACTTACCTTATGATTAACTCACAACCCAATTAAAAAGTTTACCTCTTAAAAGATTTTACTTGCTGACCAATTATTTGAAAGCTCTAAATTGGTTATGTCTTTTATCCTATTTCTCCTATCACAAAGAGCACAGGCTTGGGACAAAGTAAGAAAATTAATGAGGAATTCAGCAACAAAAAGAAAACGATTTTCCTTTTAAGTAATTAAACAGTTTCTTTATAGAAGGAGAATAGGTAGGTTAAATAAAGATGGTTCCCAGTAAAGGTGCTATTCAAAGTAGGAAACCTCTTGTCTTTTGTAGCCCACTGTTCTGTTCAAAATCCGGGTTCTTAATGAAAAAATACATGTTGGAAAATAAGTGGCACGACTGGTCAATATTTTTCTTTCTATGATGAATCAGACCTGTTAACTGGAGTTTGTTAGTCTTATACAAATTTTAATCATCAAAGAAACTGAGGAAGAAAGACTGGTCCTTCAAATTCAATGTACAGAATTCCATTTTCCCGCTTTGAGAAGAATGCAATTGTGTCATAGAAGATGACTATTTCAAGGTTACTCAATGCAAGTCACAGATGTAGAAAACAAACTTATGGGTACCAGGGGGAAAGGTGGGGTGGGTAGGGATAAACTGGGAGATTGGGACTGACATATACACACTACTATAAATAAAATATTATAGATAACTAGTAAGAACCTACTGTATGGCACAGGGAACTCTACTCAGTACTCTGTAATGACCTACATGGGAAAAGAATCTAAAAAAGAGTGGATATATGTATAACTGATTCACTTTGCTGTACACCTGAAACTGACACAACACTGTAAATCAATTATACTCCAATAAAATTTAAAAAAAAAATTACTCAATGCAAACAAAAGGTTAATAAAATTCCTATTTTGAAAGAAAGGTACTTCCAGTCTATACCCTTTGAACCATTAATAACAAATTCCTGAATCATATATAAATATCATAGATAAATAAATCAATTAATTTATTTCTGATAATATAAACCAGCAAGTTAAAACTGGCTTCTCAAAAATAAAGCTGCTACTCTTTTACTAGTCATTTTAAGAATTCCTGTTAAGCATTTTGTATGGTACAGAGAAAGCAGTAAAATATTTAATGTAAGAATGATCTATAACCTAATTCTACAGCAGAAAATGAATAAGATATACAAGTTAATAATGAGAAAATATTTATGCCAAGACCAACAGTATACACTGGGCTAAGACAGGTTAATGGTTTACTTATAAAAATAAACAAATACTAAATTTTGATATTTACTATCTTTACTGAGGAGAAAAAAAACAGCTATGAGCACTGCTAATTTTATCCATATGTCTTGGAAAAGAATTTCAACCACATTTTCCTAAGCCTTTATATCAACCAAGTCTAACAGGCATCCAAACTGTAAACATGAAGCCCACTACGAAAAAGTGGGTTGAAAGTTAAAGTTGAAGATAATTTTAAATTTGCATAAATGGAAGTCTTATCAAATCAAGGCTGGATCTAGAAAACCCAGAACTCCCCAGTTTGCTTAAACATCCGAGGGCTTATTAAATAGCAGGAAAGGAACAAATGGCATTTTACAAATATTCTGTCAAGATTCAAAACCTTGATGTTTCTAAATATTTTAACAGCAATTCAAATAATCTAATGAAAGTCCAACTTGTGAATATATAGTTAAACATAAAATGTAAACTGTCAAAACTATACTCAAATGAGTGCAGAGCAAACATTTACAAAGATGACATTCATAGAATAAGCAAATTTCTGAAATAAGAGAGGTATCTGTATGTATTGCAACAAAACCACTTCATGTGTGCCTTAACTACAATACTAATAGGTTTTAAAATAAGAGCAATGCTCCTCAGATATCCTTGACTATTGTGAAAGTGACAATTTAGAAAAAAAATCTGGTTAACGTGGTAAACAACTATAATGACTGCATTCTTAGACTGAAGAAATCAATTTCAACCGTACAGCCAACCTCAAGAGCTCTAAGTACCACCCTCCAACCACTGACATTTCAGACATGCAAAATTTGTAACTCCGCTGGAACATCAAGCTCTCTTCTGTCTCCACGCCTCAGCACATTTCACCCATGTGTGGCCTTGATCAGACCCTCCACCCCTAATGGCCAAACTCCTACTCAATCTTCACAACTCAGCTCAGATGGAGCCGACTCCAGCTCTTCCCCACAAATGTAGGTTAGCTAATTCTTAGCCAGTGTTCTCGGGTGCCCTGCTGACTCAATCAGAGTACTCAGCAAGCTGTAGTGGAGTTCGCTCCCCCCACTTCCCACTGGACTCTATGGTTGTTTCCTTATCCCTGGAGCCTAAAGATTTCTAGGCTATCATAGATGCAGAAAAGACATTTCTGGGAAAATTAATGCAGAACCGAGGAAACCACTGTGGCTGCCAGGAATCATTTAGTTCAACAAATATTTGAGCACCTAAGTGGGTTAACCTGTGGATACACAACCAAAAATTACAGTTCTTGCTCGTGAGTAAACAAATAAACACGCTACCATGCATTACACAAAATAATTTAAGATTGGACCTGGAAATCATACTTCATTTAAACTTCTCTACCCTTCTCTGACTTGACTACAATGCGTGTTTCTGTAACGTGAAGTAGCTCATACGTGACTGATAAAAAAAGGAGAATAATATCAGCAAAACAAAGTGGTCATATTGATTCATATGGAATTTTCCCCAAGCATATTACTGTCTGTGCCACAAGTAACTGCAGCTGAACACAAAGTATGCTAACAGCTAACATCAGCTGCTATTTTTAGTGCACAGTTTTGCAGAACACAAGATTTTTCAGGAATACGTTATTTTTCTGCAATAGAAATGACTGTATATTCATCTTTGAATAGTCGCATTAAATTTATGAATTAAATAAACATTTGTTACACAAGCTCCTTAAATTACGCAGTAAGTGTCAAGGTCAGCAACGAAGAAGAAAAGGGAACAAAATTACTGAAGATGACTACTTTGTAAAGCATTGTGTTAAAGGCTCTGAATACTCTGTAATTTAAATTCAATAACTGAGAAGCTAGATAGCATAAAAATAATTCACACTGAATTTAAATGTAATGTGATCTAATTTATGGCCAGTCTGAAAAGGGCAAACATTATTTTTAGAATAGTCCTCCCTAGCTTAAGAAACTATTTACGAGCTTTCACAAACTAACAAATATCCTCATGACTATAAAAGCATAAATTCTGAACAAAATTTTAGCAAATCAAAACAATCTATACATAAAAACGATAACATGACAAAGTTGAGGTTATCCCAGGAATAAAAGGTTGGTTTGACATTAAAAATACAATCCACAGAATTTATCATATTAACAAAAGAAAAAAGAAAAACCATATCATCATGTCAGTAGATAAATAAAAAGCCTTTGACAAAATCCTAAATCCATTCATGGTAAGAACTCTCAACAAACTAGGAAATAGAAGGAACAAGAATTTTTGAAGTAGTTATTACGGCTTAAAGGAAACTATGTTCATAATAAATGCAAGACTGGAATCTCAGAAGAGAAATAAAAACGATAAAAAAATAATCAAATTGAAACTCTATAACTAAGACAGTTAATACCTAACATAAATATAACCCAAGAAAGATAGCATTACATGTTTCCAGTTTCATCAAATTTTTAATAGTAATCTGTAGTGCTTACAAGTCACTGTATTATAATTTTTAAAAACCTGAAACATAATAAAAACATGGACTAGAGAATTGATCATCTCTGATTTTTGTGTGTGGTTTTCAATTTCCTTGTTATTTAAAATGTGAAGGCAACTTAGTTGATTCATTTGCTTAACAAAAATGTATTGACCATCTACTTAATAGTTAAAACAGTGATGACATGAAGTCAGAAGAAAAACAAAAACAGTCTCCATCTTCAAGGAGTAATCTAGAGGGAAGAGTTTATAGTCTCTAAGAATCCCTTCTAATGACGTAACTGTGGAACTGTTTATTTAATGAGATTAATTCTATCCCAATAAGGCCCCATAAGGGACCCTGTATATACTTGGCACAGTATAGATAACACATTCCTCAAAATTTCAACAATCCTACCATCATTACAGTACAGACTTTCTTGGATGAATTTTACTTGACTAAACTCTCTTACTTTCACACATTTTCTAAAAATTCTACATGTCAGAATTTAAAAATTTTTAGTAAAATATAAAATTTGACAACTGAAATTTCTATACTTTTTGGTTGTTCTAATAGATCTTTAGGGTAATTCTTATTTCTGAACCACTTCATATGTTGACATACTTACGAAAAAAAATCAAAGCATCAAAACACTGGAGAAGGGTGAAACTAAATAATGTTCAGTAAAACTAGAAGCTATCTTTCTTTAGATCAAAAATATGGAAATCACAAGTTCCAGAGTCAAGACACTCTACAAATGATTTTACAAAATGTTTTGTCATTTTTAAATTTATGAAAAACTTATCAGTGGATTAAAAAATAGGGAGTGAATTCATAAAACTGTGAGATAACATGGGGACAACTGTAGCACAGCAGTTCAGAGCATAGATGCTGGGATTAGAAAAAAGTGGGTTTAAGCCTATGGTTTAAAGACTAGTTAGTTAACTGTTTCATCTATTGAACATCTGTAAACTATCAGAAAGTCATTGTGTAGATTAAATAAGAAAATTACTATCAGTCATATAAATTGATACAACACTTTAGAAAGGCATTTTGCCAACATTCCTGAAGTGTATTCTTATGAACTGTTGTATGAGGGAAAATGTTAAAAGATTCCAAAAGTTTGGGAAACTGGTTTACTTCAGGGCTTCTCAGTCTTTAATATGTGAACGTATATTGTGTTTCCGAAAGGGTAACATAATATTTAGCAGTCTAAAACTTATTTGATGGTGGTATGCCATTTTCACTGAGCATCTCAAGGGACTAGTGTGTTCCACTGAAATCAAATTTTGGAAACTAAAAATTGGGCACTATGAAGAACTGTAAAGCTGTTTGTACCATTTTGATCCAGTAGATCAATCCTGCAGCATCTTTATAAGTATGAAAAAATGAAGCCAATAAGAAGACACTTTGTACAGTGTTATTTATAATAGCAAAAATCAGATAAAACCTCAGTGTCCAATGGCAGTAGAATAAACATGATACATCAACATCAAAGATTGCATATTACAGCTACCGTAGGTGCTAGAATGGAGACTGTAGTCCAGTGGAAATGTTTGTTAAAATAAAAAGACAGAATCCAATTTTCTATGTGTGTTAGAATTATAACAATACAAAAATGTATGTATTTGGACAAAGACTTGCAAGAACAGTGGAAGATAAAACAAGTTAATGTTCCAGGTAGTGGGACTAGGGTAATTCTTTTATTTAGCTTTTTTTAAAATATAAATTTAGTTTCTTTAACTTGTATTGTGTACACAATACATAAAAAGTGGTATCTGTAAAGAAAGATACAAAGGTAAGTAAGACTCTTGACTAAAAACTACTTTAATATGGCTCTTTTCCTATTACGTTTCCTGGCAATCAAAGATATTCTGATTACAGGACCATTCAAAGACTGTCAGCATGCAAAAGAAGCTGGACATTCAATCAGTGGGATTTATATGATCAAACCTGAAAACAGCAATGGACCAATGCAGTTATGGTGTGAGAACAGTTTGGATCCTGGGGGTTGGACTGTCATTCAGAAAAGAACAGATGGCTCTGTCAACTTCTTCAGAAATTGGGAAAATTATAAGGTAAATCAGTGTTTCAGACGTGGGGGAGAGGTAGGAACAAAGCAGCTCTTGCAATAATAGTCATTATATGCAATAAATAAGATACACAGTTAAAAAAAAAACTATCCATCTGTTTTTCATTATCTGCATTTGTCAGAAAGACAATTCTCATCTCTGGTTTTAAAGTCAAAATTAAAACGCAGAAAGGAAACTGAAGATGTACTTTAAAATGTTTCCTTTCAGTCTGAATGACTTACATATGTATTTAATTCTTTGCAAAGACTGATCCTAATTTCATTTTCTAAGAAGACAACTGCTTTTTTAATCATGACCACATTTGTGCCCATTATCAAGTATATTTAATCAGAGATAAACAGTCCTAGAAAAACCGTCACGTGCTGGAGGTCCTATACTTTATATTTACTTATTTATTTAAAAGATTTTTTTGATGTGGACCATTTTTAAAGTCTTTATTGAATTTGTTACAACATTGCTTCTGTTTTATGTTTTGGTTTTTTGGCGGCAAGGCATGTGGGATCTAAGCTACCCCACCAGGGATTTGAACCCGCACCCCCTGCATTGGAAGGGGAAATCTTAATCACTGGACCACCAGGGAAGTCCTCTACTTTAACAAGGGGAAAAAAATCCTGCAACACAACCCCCCTGAAAATACATTTAACGTTAAGATCAGATTTACCAAACTTATATTCTGCTGCATACCTGCAATGGCAAATGCTTACTGAAATAGGATAGTTAATTGATTTATTATGTTTTTCAAATATTAACCTACAATCTTTTAAAGAAGGAGCTTTGAAGATTACTGTTTTATCTTCTTACATTTACTAATTTTATTTCTAATAGAGTCAAAGAAGATAATTTGTTCTAGAACAGATACTATCATTTTTATTGAATATCATAAAAATGTTAGATGTCCTATTTGTTTGACTATGGTGGGGACAATATCTATATACAAAAAATTGTTTCTTTTTATGAGTATGAGAGAAATCAGGAACCCTTTTTAAGGGCCTGGGTAGTTTACTTAGTTAATGTTTTTAGTCACTATGAATAATTTTAGTCCCTTCTGCCTTTGTCTTATTTGTGAAGTTTGGAGGTAGTTGTGCAAATAAATGCTGACAAATTAAGAGAAAGCAAAACAAAACAAAGTGATTATATGGGACTTCAGTAGAACAGGTGATCTACAAAAGTGGAAGGTCACATTACCACTTAAATTGTCAATATTTTTATGCTATCAAATGTTTAAAACTTATCTATAAAAAGTTTACTATCTCTATACTTATTCATGTAAGCATGCTCTCTGTTTATTAACAGAAAGGATTTGGAAACATAGATGGAGAATATTGGCTTGGACTGCAAAATATCTATATGCTTAGCAATCAAGATAATTATAAGTTGTTGATTGAATTAGAAGACTGGAGTGATAAAAAAGTCTATGCAGAATATAGCAGCTTTCGCCTGGAACCTGAAAGTGAATTCTATAGACTGCGCCTGGGAACTTACCAGGGGAATGCTGGGGATTCTATGATGTGGCATAATGGTAAACAGTTCACCACACTGGACAGAGATAAAGATATGTATGCAGGTGAGTAAGAAAAAACTGATGTGTATTCTCTGTAGAATCACCACTTTCTACGCATTAAATAGAACCCTGTTATTAAAGTATTGCCATTAAAGTCTTTTCAGAAAGGTCGTTTTGGACTCAAAGAGAATACAACCTGCTGAAAGGAACAGCTTTTAGGAGCTCTTCTCTAAGGCAATCCCAAAGTGTGAACTCTGTGAACAAGGTTCTGTTGTTCTAACTTGATGGGGTGGAGATGGGAAGCAAAACATACTCATCTGGAAATAAAACTTCCAACTGCCTAAAATTGCTAACAAATCCCACTGGACCCCTACCATGTGCTAGACACTGTTGTAGGTGCTGAGGAATACAGCAGTGAACAAAGTTCCTGCCCTTTTGGAACTTACTTTCTAGAAGGAGACAAGATGATTTGTTAGGTGGTGACAAGTACTTTAGGAAAAGTAAAACCGAATAAGGGAACAGGGGGTGGGTGCCATTTTATGTGGGTTGGCCAAGAAAGGTAACATTTGAATGTTACCTGAAGGGAGTGAAGGAAACAAGCCATTTGGGTACATCGGGTAAAGGCACTTCTTGGTAAAGGGGACTAGCAAGACGACTGCAGCATGTGGTACAGGAATAGCAAAAAAGCTTTATTCAGAGGGGAAATAGTCTCTTTAGAAAGACTCATTAAGGCCATCACATAATTTTTAATTTAATTTTCACATACTTTTGCCTTTTTAACCTAGGTTTCTGGCTCTGATAAAGACATACCCCTGAAAGCTGATTTATTTTTACATTCAGCTGTGTCTTGGCAAGCAGCGCATAGGTCTCTATTTCACATCAGCAAAAGAGGAAAAAAGGAAAACAAATATGATCATAATACATGCCTTACTTATAGAAATTCATTTGATTGCTAATAGTACTATTTCATATTATTTTGCTATTTTGAAAATCAATTTTCCCCAAACTTTACTCTGTTTAGCAACTCCATATCCTTCCCTCCCGATCTCTCCAATCTCTCTCTCTTGCACACAAAAACTACTTGCATTTTATTTACCCTGCTAGCCAGAAAATTAAATCACTTAACAACAACAACAAAAAAGCAGGTACTAAGCAAAGGGCAAAATAAAAACGGCAATTCAAGTGATCTTTCAAGTAGGTGATACTTAAGCAACAGTAACAGAATAAATGAAGAAACAACACTATGAAGATAAAGGTAACTGAAATCAGTAAGAAAAGCTCACATTGTTCTAAAAGTAGAATAAGTATTTGATGGTTCACAGAGTACCACACTTAGAAGAAACTTTTACGCTGATGTCTATATTTTTTCCTCAAAGGAAACTGCGCCCACTTTCATAAAGGAGGATGGTGGTACAATGCCTGTGCACACTCTAACCTAAATGGAGTATGGTACAGAGGAGGCCATTACAGAAGCAAGTACCAAGACGGAATATTTTGGGCTGAATACCGAGGTGGCTCATACTCCTTGAGAGCAGCTCAGATGATGATCAAGCCTATTGACTGAAGGGAGACAGTCTCCAATTTAAATGACATAGAACTCTATTTTTCAGTTCCTATTAATGTAAATGTTATTTTGCACAATTCATTTCTACAGATATAGTTTTTTAAATGAATTTTACTGCAACTATAAAAGGAGATTTATGAATGTAGTCTCATCTTCCCTTAATATACTGCAGATTATTTGTATCTATAATCCAAGTTATTTTAAAAATATTATTGACTAATTACAGGCAATGTTTGTTCTCTAAAATGTAAATATTTGCCATAATGTAAAACAAATTTTAGCTTTATTTTAAATCAAAATTCAATCATGTTCAAGATCCTTATCAATTTATTTAAAAACTTTATGAAAATGCTGTAACTTCCAATGGAAAAATAATTTTAAGATTTCAGCAAAATAATACATTTTATTTATAAAAATATAGACAGGAAATTAGAAGAAAACTCTAGTTTTGCCAACATTCTACATTGAATAAAAGTTACTTCAAAGTGAATTTGTGCCTTTCACATGAAATGATTAAATATGAATTCCTGACAATATATTTTATGTCAATTTCCCAAAAGAATTAAGAAACCCACAGTATTAAAATACATACCTTTAAAAACAAAAAAATAATGTATGCCGTATTTAAATGGTCAATTTATAAAAACAGAAATATACAAATGAATTTTTCAATATTATCTTCATATGATTTGCTGAACATCAAAATCTCCTGAAATCTATTTTATGTTGTTATATCAGTAAAGTGTTGATATTACAAAAGTGCAGAATATTTAGTGAGCCAATGGTTTAAAGAACTGAATTATAACTCTAAGTTTATTTATTAATACTTTTCCCTCCCTAATTTACTGATCTTTACTATTTAGAAAAAACTTGTCTGCTAGTCAAGTCAGAAAGCTTGGACAGCTTTACAAGCATGACTGCATACTTACGGGTGAGACTAAAACAACTTCAAGAAACTGTTAGATATTTTTCCAATACTGAGATTCAACAGCTTCAGAATGGAATACACAGGGGTTTGGCTAGTCCAAACTGCCAATTCCAGTGTGTGTGTGTGTGTGTGTATCTTTAACTCATCTTTGCAACTAACAACTTTATTACCAATCTTCTAGAACAATTTTCTTCTAGAAATTATGTTCTGCTTAGAGCTGACCTTCCTTTAATTCATTTGTGAACTAAAAATTTTAGAGAAATCTCTTGAGACTTTTGCTCAACCAGTCAAAACTGAAGATAATTATAATTATCTGAACAACTCAAGTCCATCAACACGACCAATGTTTTTGCTCTGCCACATCTCAAAATAAAACTTCTGGTGAAAGAAGGTAAGAGAACATCAAACCCTGAAACCCTGATGTTATTCTTTGCTTTACCTGTGGTCCTTTCGGGATGGCTTTAAAGTCCCTCTCCACCATCCCCAGAACCAGAAAAATCTGCTGTAAGATTTCTGGGAGAAATTAGGCATCTAATTGTTTCATCAAATCTTAACTGAATAAAATTTTACTAGGGCATTCCATTTATTTGTAGAACTACAGCATTTCACTTAAACATCCAAAACCCTATTAAAGACAAGTCTTAGAGAATTTTCACAGAAGAGGAATATTATTAAAGCTAGAATCATGTGAAAGTCAACAAACTAGAAAACTGTGCTGAATGCTAACTGCCTTGGCCACAGGGTGCATTGTGCTCTCCTTTATAGAGGTGATATAGTTCTGCTCTGAAGTTCCTGGAAAGCTTAAGAATGACTTAGGCAAGTGAGTTCCTTGAGATCAAAGAAGCAGCAGCAGTATTGGGCTTCCCTGGTGGTGCAGTGGTTGAGAGTCCGCCTGCCGATGCAGGGGACACGGGTTCGTGCCCCGGTCCGGGAAGATCCCACATGCCGCGGAGCGGCTGGGCCCGTGAGCCATGGGCGCTGAGCCTGCGTGTCTGGAGCCTATGCTCCACAACGGAAGAGGCCACAGCAGTGAGAGGCCCGCATACCGCAAAGGGAAAAAAAAAAAAAGAAGCGGTATTATGTCATAGCTAAGCATAGGTCCTAAAAGCAGAACTGCTTGGGTTTGTGGCCCAAATCTACCAGGTACCTGTGTTCCCTGGGGCAATTTATGTATTCCTGCCTTGGTTTCGTTATCTATAAAATGGAGATAACAACAGTACCTAGCTCACGTAGTTACTGTGAAAATCAAAGGAGGTAATACATGTGGTAAAACATTTAGAATAATGCCTGACACTAGTAAGTACTCAGTAGCCTTTAAGTGCCAGATTACTACTGCTCATCTATGTACTTTCTGCATTACCTATCACGGTGCCTTGCATAGAGTGAGTAATAAATGTACTAAAAGAAACAATATATCCAAATTTTCAGGTGCAAAATTACACCGATCCATGATCTTCATTTGCAAACCTAACAGAGCTATGTCAGCTGTTACAGCAGGTAGTTAAGAGAATGGGCCGTAAGAAAAATTAAGGTAAGAATAGCTATAGTAAGGGATTTCAGCCTAATGAGAATCTTGTCAGAGATTAGATAAGTCACATGTATGGCAGGCAAGGTCCGATAGCTAGCTACTTTACAGGTTACCAAGGAATAAGGTGTGGTTGCCTGACATTCAGTAACATTGAGCTATAACCCTGCAGCTGGTTTATAGAAGGATTATTTATGCTTAGTTATTTTTAATAAATGAAATGAAGCTTACCCTAAAAATGACTTAGACTCTATTCTCCACTCAATGGGATACCATCAATGTCAAGGAAACTTGGCATCTCTGAAGTAGACTTTTAAAACATGAGATATTGGATAAGGCCAATATTAGAAACCATACTGAAATTTAGTAGATATGAACTAACAAGCTCATCCTCAGGCTCCAAGCCTGGCTGAGTATAAAGATCAAATTTTCAGTCTAATATTCACTTGACTCTATGAGTCATGATACAGGAGTGCTAATTCTTCTAGCATTATATTTCTTAGGACTCCCACTGGTAATAATAAGCCTGTAAAAACTTCCACAATCATGAAAATGTTTCAAATTACTTGTAAACCTTTACTAATGTGATATGATTTTTATATATTTAAATTAATCAATGGTAAGTTAAAAATGATTACATCCTAACAATTTTTTAGTCTTTTATTTAGTGTCTGAGAAAATAAGTAAGAAAAGAATGATGCCACGACCCCTCCTCAAAAAGCCATCTAAAAATAAGCTCAGTTTTCAATTTTATCAGTGGGGTCAATAGTTATTACATCATAATTCTATAGATAATTACAGGAAAGACTGAAGAATGAACTCAAAATTAAAACTAAAGACAGATTTCCAAAATATTAATATAATCCCACAATGCTTTCTTTGAACTATAAATGAAATGGTTATAATGCATATCTTTATAGCAAGTGAATTTAACCTCCCTTGTCCCAGTTTCTTCACTTATAATATATGAATAATATCACGTATCTTATACGTTGTTGTTAAGAATTAGATAATTTATGTGAAGTATACAGTGTTGGGCATAGAGGATTAAGTTGCAAATAAATGTTACTTATTAAGATTTTTATTATTAGTCTCCTGTTAAGGTTTGCTAAAAAATTTACAAAATACATTACTGAAATATCAGCTGTTGGAAACACTACTGGCAAAGCTGCTGCAACTGGGGGAACCTGATCCTGTTTATGATTAAAATGCAGATCTGTATAGCTTCTACACACGATATTTTTTAAAGATATAAGGCCACTAAGAGAAAAACTATGAAAATGGGAAAGAAATCAATGTAACCCCATCCCCAGCCCTTTTTTTTTTTTTTTTTTTTTTTTTTTTTGCTGTATGCGGGCCTCTCACTGTTGTGGCCTCTCCCGTTGCGGAGCACAGGCTCCGGACGCGCAGGCTCAGCGGCCATGGCGCACGGGCCCAGCCGCTCTGCGGCATGTGGGATCTTCCCGGACCGGGGCACGAACCCGTGTCCCCTGCATCGGCAGGCGGACTCTCAACAACTGAGCCACCAGGGAAGCCCCCCTCCCAGCCCTTTTATATCACAAGTCTTTGAGTGGTCTAAAGTAAACTTCAGAAAATATACTATTAAAGAATGTTAGAAGAATTTTAAATATATAAAAAAGAATGAGGGTAAAAGGGGATATAAATGAGGTAATGGAAAATGGGAATGTAATTCTGGCTAAAGAAAAAGCTAGGGCTAGCTGCCATTTGGCCAGAGCTCATTCTCAAGATTCAAAAGAAAATGACTGAACATGCTTTATTGCTGTTTTAGAATTCAATATGTAATCTTAATGAGAAGAATAAGGTAAAGTAATCCGTGGTGTGTATTATACACAAATTAAACAAAAGAAAGGAAAATGGAATAAAACTCTTAAAATATGAAAAGCCAATGACATTTTTTGACCATTAGGCATTTTTGAGATCAGTGTCAGAGACGTCTATACATTTAACCAAGTAAAATTCTACCAATGGGGCAGGAAAACAATCTCATTAATTCCCAGAGAGCTGCAGAAAGCTTTGGACTTTGTTGAAATTATCTGAATAGAAATGTGAATAAAAAGCTACTGTTTTTGAAAATATTTATACATAGATTAGCAAAAATTTCTCAAACTAACGTAAAACTAAAGAACTATATTCTACTCAGAGATCAACATAGGTTAAAAACTAGTGAAACATAAAAGAGGATCAGATGAAATCTGAAAGTCCTTGTAAGTTTAGGCATGCTTTAAACATCTCATTAGCTGTGATGAGGACACCGCTATCAAGGCCTGGTAATGTTATGTACCTCTTTCATGACATAGGATATAGGAGAGATTATTCACAAGGTAATGACATCAACTTGAGCCTTTGGCATTAAAGAGATGCTAAGTTCCACAAAGGAAGGAACAAAGTCCATTTTGATCCCTGTTCTACATCTATCACCAAGAATAGTGCTAAGCAAACACTGGATGGCCAGCGGATGCACCAAAAGAAAACTGGGGGTGGGTAGGGAGTTGTATACAAAAGTGCACACAAATAAATGTATTTAAAACAAAAGAAGTTGCTGGGACAATGGGAAGAGCCAGAAAGGGATCATTTAATTAATTAAGTCAACCAATAAGTAAGTAAGTGCCCGCTTTTATTCTATATGCTAAACATAGAGCCCTGGACCAAGACAAATTCAGGGCTTATACACTGCTGAGGGAAAGAGATTAATGAAAACAAAATGGTGCTTGTCAGAGGACAGGGGATGAGAGGGGCACTATATCCCATATTACAGATGGATACAAGGACAGCTTTTCTCTTCTTAAAAAAAAAAAGGCCTATTATGAAAATCTTTAAGTTGGGGCAGGGGACTTTCTCTACAAGAGATGGAGTCATACGTAGACACATCAAAACAGTGTACTCATGTCCTACAGAAGGGCAGGAGAGTTTAAAAAAACTTCTCTGTAACATTCTGCTTCTACTTAATAGAAAGCAATGTATAGAACTGCAACAACTTATTTCCATAGTTTTAAAAACATATGCTTTCCTTCTCAGAAAACCACCTAAGCTGGTTGAGCTACTGCATCTTCCCAAAATTACATAAATAAAGTAGAAATGAGGTTAGAAAATGCACATGAAAGAATATTTATGTTTCATACAACTAAATTATTTTTGCACAACGTTCTTTTTCTCTCTCTCCAGCAAAGCAAAACTTCCCATGCCAAATTCTGCAATAAGCTCCTTAAGATTGTTCTCCAATGACAAGAACAAATGAGTGCTGTTAATGATTTTCAGATTTAAAGCAATAATTCTCATATAAAACAATTTTTTCCTTGAGATTTGCCAAACTATTTCTCTCCAGAAAAACTGTATCCTTAGTCTAAGAATTTTTCACTATATTGTCCAGGCTGACTAATTTTTACCTTGAATGCAAACCAACAGAAGAGACAATTTTTCAAGGGATGATGAGTTGAAAGCCAAGAAAACATTTTCTACTTCTTACAATTTAATCCACATTGAATTATAAATAAATCTGGCAGTATCAAAATAAGAGTTTTGTTAGCATACAAACCTCCATATTCTTTTTTAAGCTTCACAAAAAGTGGTTGGTTCTGATCATAATTTTTAGGGGCAAAAACACCATTAGTTTGGATCATGTCTCTCATGTTAAGAAATAGATAATTAGCCTTCACCTTTTCTCTGTGCACTGTAGATAGATTCTTTTGGTTGATACATTTGTTCCAAAAGAACCTTTGCAGACATAATGGATAAAGGGTAGCATTATGCAAATTCTGTATATTTGAAGAGAGATAGTTAAATAGAAGCTACCAATATGAATAATGAGCATTATCTTTCAAATGTCTTCGGGACAGGTTCTCTCCTATCAAATGTACAGCATCTTGTAAATGTTGACTTTTTTGGCATCTATCTGCCCTGGGCCTAGTTTAATATGACTGGTAAAAAAATTCTGAAATAAAGAAAAGTTAAATTTAAAAATCACAATCCTAATTCATTTTAAATTAGAACAAAATATGAACAATGTAAATATTAGCAGGATATAAACTATCGTAAAATCTTCATTCTTCAACACACTTCGGTATTGAAGATTAGGAATGAGAAAATGAACCAGCTGTCTATGACATAAATAAATCAAGCAGTCAAAAAGTTGTATGAAGTTGAAAATGCTTCACATTTTCTTAGGAAAAGCATGTATGTTTTGATAGGTGGAATGAATACATTTAATCTCAAATTTTGCGATAAAATGAAACTGTCACTACATTAAAAAGACGATTTTCATGCTGGAAACGGACTAAACTGAGTCACAATAACTTGTCTGACAAACGTTTCAATGTTTCACTTTCCCTTCCCAAGTCTACCAAATGTTTGTGCCAAATGTTCCACAATCATCTTACATTCTCAGATGCTTCTTCACAAACTGGTATAGGGATGAATAATTATATGAAGAGTCCAATGTATAAAATTATGTAGATGCTAAAGTGTATGTTCTCTATTTTAACTTAAGTTTTTGCCGTTTCCCACCCCTCCCTTTGGCTTCTAATTCTTGAACAACCCTCAGAAACATGCATCTTGTGTCAACAGAGAATATAAGAAGTGGAGGAGGAGAAATTCAGTAAAAAAAAAAAAAAAAAACAAAAACAAAACCCCCAGGTTTCTAGGGTGGTGGAGCAGTGCAGATAATGCAACACTGTGATCACTAGTAGACTAAGCCAGGAAATAAGATGGGGATCAGGTATGGAAGAAGGGGAAAAATGACAAATTTACTTCTGAACATGCTAAATTAAGAGTTACCAATACATATCTCATTCAATCAGTATTTGAGTATTTGAGTACCTAAAATGTTACCAGGCTGCAGGAATTACAAAGACAATTAGATGTACAGGTCTAGTGTAAGATTTGGGAGTCATCAGGCAATATACAGAAAAAAACTGCATGAGACTACTCCAAGTGAGCATATAGAGGAAGAAAAGAAGTGGACTGAGACCTTTATAAGAACAGATTTAAGAGAAAGGCAGAGAAAGAGAAATCGATAAAACAAAAGCCAGAAACGTAGAAGGCAAATCAAGAGAGACTGGTGCTACAAGTGGAGAATTTCAATAAGCAGAAATAACTAGCATCAACCTCTCACAAAATTACAGGTAATAGTGAGAAGGGAGATTCTGGGTCATGAGAATATATAAACTGAAAAAGAACTGAACTGAGGAGTCAATGGAGACCAAACTGAAGACACAGGAAAGATCGTGGTTCTATTATTTTCTCCAAACCAACTTCTGCACCTCAATATTTGCCTCATTTGCTTTAACCCACAGGAACAATTACTCTGTTTTAGGTACCAGTGCTGGGAGAAAACAGGTATATTCTTTAATGGAAAACCTGTCCAGATTCCACTATTTAACGATTTCCCACCCCGCCCTTGTACGTGCGTGAGAGTACGCTTATGTGCACATGCACAGACAACATCAAATCTTGTACTGAAGTCTCTACTGTGAATAAATATAAAACAAAGACCTCTGAACTAGACATCAGAGCACAAGGATTTATATTGTTATTTTCTCATTTTCAATAGGAAATAATCTTTTTCTAAAAAATACAAATTATGAAATTTGAGAAAAACATTTCAATGAGAAAAAAATGCAATCATAGAATCAGTAAATTTTAGAATGAGAGTTTAGCAGGTATAATTGGAAAGATGCTAGATCAGAACTTCAGATTTGTCATTAACTAGGTTTTAGGATTATGAGCCAGCTCTTTTACCTTTCTGGACTTCGGTTTTCTCAATTGTAATATAAGTGAATTAGATACAAGAGACCACTGTGGTCCCAGCCAGCCTTAAGAAGAACATGATTCTGGTCCTATGTGTGCTATTTCTAGGTAAAGAAAACAAGGCTTAAAGAAGACAATTCAATGACCTGAAAAGTTAGTATGGTAGAGCCATTTTGGAATTTATGGTTCCCAATTCTCAGTCTAATGTTCTTTATGCTATAAAAAGTTTATGTTTTTATGGAGTATGAAGATATTGATGACTTTTTAAAATCCTCTATTCTTCCTCTCCCCAAATTACATCTTTCAAGAATGGGCACAGCCAAGGTGACAAGTGGAGCACATGCAGAATGTCTTTCCTAATATCCAGCTTACAGCCTCTCTGATTGAGTCATGCTTATTATGGCCCTGAACTATTTATCAAAGAAACAGACAAATGGTATGTAGTGGCCACTATCTATACAATGCATAGGAGTATTCTGCCTTCAATTCAGGGTGTACAACATTCCCCATTACCACTGGAATTCTAGAATGTCCCACAATGGTCTAATAAGTTCAAGTCTTCTCTGACAAACTAAGGCTGATGCCGTAGAGCAGCTGAATGACAGTGTCATCAACTGTCTTTGTCCCTGCTTTGCGTTCTGGTCACTGGTATTGTAAAGACTTCAAAGTTTACACTGTAGAGTCTCCTAAACTGGTAACAGGTTTTTCCATTATTTTCAAAAATAGTTATGGTGAAATCCAGTATGAGTAGTTACATAAAAGACAAAGTGGAGATAGGGGAGCAAAGGGGATACTGGGACAAAGCAAATGTTATCATTTGATTACTCTCTACATGGGATCAAACCAATTTATTTTAATGCATATACTAGGTGTATATAATATAAAGTATTTTCTGTATTTAAATTTACATATACATTTAAAACAGTATAGTTTCAGTCTTTTTTATTCAAATACCTAATAAGGCATTACTATTCATATTTTGTTGAACATAAGCTTATAATGTTATTAGGTTCAATACTTCTTGGAATTCATCAACACTGTAAACTATATAGTAAAGAGATACATTCTTAGGCAAATAATATGTCAAATACAGATTTGTCTGTCTCAGCACTGAGCTAAATTTCCACAGCTAAACAGCTTATTTCTTCCAGGAAAACAGTAACACCAATATTCATTGAGACTGCTTTTCATAATTCACTGTAAAATATCTGCCAACTACATAAAGTGAGAACTCACGATGTTGAAAATAAATTCATTAAATCTTCTGATCAATTTCTTTAGTTAATGTTAAATATTTTGACAGCATTAAACTTCACTGCAAACTATTGGTTCATTCTTTAAAAGCATTACTAAAATAGGTAAAACATATTGCTTTACCATATGGTCCATCTCTAAGAAGACATGAAAATACACTCCAGGTAATAAGCTAACACATTCCTCTAGTCTATTTTTTCAACTTAACAATCCTTTAATTTCTTTAAAGGACACACGAACTTTTAAAATATATTGAATTTTATATAAACTACTGATTAAGGCAGAGCAACAACCAGGCATAATGAACACACATGATGTAACTCACCTAAATAGGGAATGCAAGGTGTCATCTTTAAGCTACTTATATAGTCTCTGAGTCTTTTGTAGTTATCTTCTTTACTCATTACATATTCTAATTTTTCAAAGGTAGTTTTGTCTTTTCGACTTAATAACTAAAAAACAAACAGAAGAGCCTAAGTTATTTCCGAATCCAATTTTATTATAGCAAAGACTTGAAGTTATAGTTACTATAAATTTTAATTTCAAAGTTATATCTTCTTTAATTATATTTTGGTAGTATATAAATAAAACAAAATCAAACGTGTCTATTAATATAATAAACCCAAATTCATTATTTTTAAAATACAATATACTTTGTATGTACATAAAATAATTAACTTACTAAGTAGTAAATTATAATACATTATTTCTTATCTTTACTATTTTAAATGGCTAAACAATTTTTATTAATCATTTTCCTAATTTAAAATAATTATGGGGCTTCCCTGGTGGCGCAGTGGTTGAGAGTCCGCCTGCCGACACGGGTTCGTGCCCCGGTCCGGGAGGATGCCACATACCGCGGAGCGGCTAGGCCCGTGAGCCATGGCCACTGAGCCTGTGCGTCCGGAGCCTGTGCTCCGCAAACAGGAGAGGCCGCAACAGTGAGAGGCCCGCGTACCGCAAAAAATAAAAAACAAAATAATAATAATTATGTATTCATATTCAGCTCAAATGCCCAAATATTTTCATGCATTGTCCCCTGCCTCTTCAAAGATAAAGATAATTCTTACATAATCATTAAGAAATAAATACTGCATTTCATAATTTAAGTAATAATTTTCCTTGATAAATCTAATCATGGCTAGTCCTACCAGTAACTATAAAACTATGATTTAGGGCTTCCCTGGTGGCACGGTTGTTAAGAATCCGCCTGCCAATGCAGGGGACATGGGTTCGAGCCCTGGTCCGGGAAGATCCCACAAGCCGCGGAGCAACTAAGCCCGTGAGCCACAACTACTGAGCCTGTGCTCTAGAGCCCGTGCTCTGCAACAAGAGAAGCCACCACAATGAGAAGCCCACGCACCGCAATGAAGAGTAGCCCTCGCTCTCCACAACTAGAGAAAGCCCATGCACAGCAATGAAGACCCAATGCAGCCAAAAATAAATAAATAAAATAAATCAATTAAAAAAAGAAAAACAACTATGATTTACATGTTTGGATTTTTGACATTTTTTTCTTTGATCCCTTTGATCAGTGCTATATTGCATACAGTTGATCAATCACCAGCAGCTGTTTTAGGAGGCTTGAGGAGTACATTTGTAGTGGGTGCCCTTTGAGAAAAAATGGAGCTATCAAGGGGAATAAAAGAACAAGCAGGGTCAGTCACCCAAAAAGTATTAACTAAAAGATTCAGAAAAGATGTATTTTTAAGTATTCCAAAGACTCTGGAAAATTTTTTTTCTCTTTAAATATGTGAAGCTACTATTTCATTATGATGTAATCAGATTTCACTTTGTATCATAAAATATTTATGTTATTTTATAGTAGGCAAAACACTTCCACCCATAAAATTCTAATTCTCCTATGAGGTTAACAGAAAAGTCAGAGGATTGATTTAAAGATGAGGTGACTGAGATTCAAAGGAGAAGCAGAACATATCAACTCATCAGTCATCCACTCACAAAGACTAGGTCCTGTTTTTCAGGATCCTGTTTTTCAGTCTGGTCCTGGAGACAGAAAACTCTAACACCTGCTCTTTCTAGTATTACAAGTAGTACAGTTGGAATTGATGTTGGAATCTATTTTTCACAGGCTCCAAGAGGCAGATTACTGTTGGATAATCTTTATCAAGAAAATATCTGACCAATATCCCTCTCTCTTTAAAACACAAGAGTTCAAGGAGTTCTTTGCCTGAATGTTTTAGATAGATTTTCCAGGGTCTGAAACACTGGTTTCACAACTTTCTGTGGCCCAGCTTCAACACACTTGATCGGCATTTTCAAGATTAGGTGCAACTCTCTGCTTGAGTGACCTGTAAATCCAAACATCCTTTTCTCTCCCACATAACAAAGCATTTAAATGTGCAAAATATACTGACATGACATAGCAGGGATAAAAAGAAACTTATTCTTTTTTTCCACAGTCATTCATTCTAAAACTCTGGTACAGTATCAGGAGAAACAAATTACTTGGAACTCATAACTGATCTTGACACATCTGAAACACAAAACTAAAGAACCACACAGTCTCATATGTATAAAAATAACTTACATTTTGGAATTTTCATAACAAATCAATAACTAGATTGAAAGGATTCAATCTCCAGTGGCATAGCAGAGACTTGTTTTCAGAAGACTATTTTAAAAGGCTGTAGTAAAATATACATAATATTTACCATTTTAAACATTTTGAAGTGTATAGTTTAGTAGCATTATCGGCCAATCACTGCAACCACCCAAGGCCAGAACTCTTTTCATCTTCCCAAACTGGAACTCCACACTCATTAAACAGAAACTCCTCAATGCTTGCTCCTCTCAGGCCCTGGTAACCACCTTCTACTTTCTGTCTCAACCAATTTGACTACTCTTGGGACCTCATATATATGGAATCATTCAGTATTTGTCCTATTGTGTCTAGCTCATTTCATTTAGCATAATATCATCAAGATTTATCCATGGTGCAGCATGTGTCAGAATTTCATTCCTTTTTAAGGCTGAATAATATTTCATGGTATGTTTATACCACATTTTGTACATCCATTTACCTGTTGGTGGACATTTGGATTGTTCATACCTTTTGGTTATTGTTAATCATACTGCTTTGAACACTGGTGTAAAATTATCTGTTTGAATCCCCACTTTCAATTCTTTTGGGTATACACCCAGAAGTGGAATTGATGGATAAATGGTAACTATGTAATTCTAATTTTTTGAGGATAAATCCTATTATTTCTAATCATTCTTTTCTGACTGTGCTGGCTAAGATCTCTATGTTGAATAGAAACGGTGAAAATGGGCATCCTTTTCCTTGATGTTAAAGCGAACGTTGCTAATATTTCCCCCACTTAGGATTTTTTCTGGTACGTTCCCTTTGTTGGTTTTAAAGAAAACCCCAAACACTCTCAATTCTTCATTCATATGATCTTTATTATCTTCTAACTTGACCCGATACCCTACCCCTCCCAATCCTTTCCAACTGTACCCTCTAGGACTCAGGATCCGTTCTCTGCAAAAGCCCCATCTTTGACCTTTCTTTTCTTACAAACGTTGTAACATCAGTCTGGAGGTCAGTTAGGTGTCGTTCTTCCTCCTTTCTCTTCACAACTCCTTCCAGCTTACTGTCACATTATCCTCCCCCAAATCTTCCAGCTTCTAATTAAGTTCAAGCACTACATGAGTGCTGTCCAATCAAATTTTGTGTGATGATGGAAATGTTCTACGTCTGTGCTGTCCATACAATAGCCACTAGCCACATGTGACTACTGAGCATTTGTAACATGGCTAGAAAGACTAAGGAACTGAACTTTAAATTTTATTTAATCCTAAGGAATTAAATTTAATAGCCACATGTGGCTAGTGGCTATAGTACTGGACAAAAGAACACTAGATTACAACACTTGTATTACTGTCATTAACAGAGCTACAAGTTATTTTCCCATCATTAAGATTTTAGTAGTTGGAGAAGAAGAGTCTATGAACCAATATTATTCTTATATCCTGATGACTGCAGTCTTTATACACACGATACTCCCAATACCCTGGTTTCTAAGTTTTTTCACTCCTCTGTGAATCATCTCATCTTCCACCACTCAGCCTCCACTCCCTAGGACATCCTGAACCCAATAAATATTTGAGGGCATCAGGATTTCCACCAGTTACCATACTACCTTTTCATTGTTCATTATCTCTTTCCTTTTACTTGGGTTAAACTCCTCATCTATCACTAAAACAACTTTTACTTTTGACTACTTTATCTCTTATACTATCCTTGACCCCTCTGTGGTACAAACAAGCCTAAAAAAATTCCATCTCTGCTTAAATACAATTATCTGCACTTCTCCAGGTTAATGCTGAACACCTGAACCTGGCTGGAGAGTACATAACTTTCCTGACTGGTTTCACTGTAAGTTCACGATCAAAAATCTCAAATGGACCTTCATAAGACCTACCAAACCTACAATGTTTCTCTAGTTAATTCACTCTCACACTCTCCTAGATGACTTTGATCCTTTCCTCCTTCTGCAAACCAAGACCTCCCCCACTCTCAACTAATGACCTTGCTTCTTATGTCTTATGAAATAAAGCATCAGAAGAACTTCTGCAGAATCCCACCACCAAATCTACCAACATACCTGTGTCTGTAACCAAATGCACCCCCTTCTCTCCTGTTAAAATGGATAAACTGTTCCTGCCCCACTAGAGTACTGGACCTCATTCCCTCGTGCCTAATCTAGTAGGTATCACTGGAGTGACTCTTTGTTCTCTTACTATTTCCTCATTCTATTATATTAGATCATTGCACCAACATACAAATATATTGTCATGGATCTCATCTTCAAAATGAAAACAAAACGCCATGAACCTTTAATATCCTATTTCCCTCCAGCTACTGCCAGATTTCTCTACAGGACCTCACCCCAGTCCTTTACAGCAAAATTCCTCAAATGCATTCTCTGTACTTACTGTCCCATTTTTTTCTCCACCATTCTCTCAAATCCAATCAGTCTTTCACCCCACTACCGTACTGAAGCCACCTCTGCCAAGGTCACCAATCCTTTCCAACTGCCAGATTCAATGGTCATCTCCAAGTTCTCATTTGACACAGGTGAGCACTCTTTCTTGAAACACCTTCTTTACCTGACTGTGGAAAACTTCTACCCGTGATATTTCCTTTGTTGATTACAATCTCATGTTTTAAATACTATCTTTATGCTGATGATCACAAAAATGTATCTCTAGCTCTAACTGTTCTATTAAACTTGTATACCTAACTGACCTTATAGTTCCACATGAACATTTTATCAGCCAACTCAAAATTGATATGTATAAGATAGAACCCCCCCCCACAACACTCCTTCTCTATACCTCCCTGAATATCAGTAAATTGCATCTGCATTCTCTTATTCGATGCTATCTCTCTGAATTCAGCTCCTGTCATCAACTACTCCTTAGCTTGTTTCACTCTGCCAACACTGACCACCCTGCTCTTCTGTGAACATTGTCAGGCCCTTTGCACTGGCTACTTGTTTGGAATTCTCTTCTCTCAGATATGCACATGAATGTTTTTCTCAGTTACTCTAGGTCTTTACCCAAATGTCACTTATCAGAGCCTCTTACCACACATCATAGAAAGGAAAGCACGGAAGTATTTTATATCTCACTTACTCTGCTTTACTTTTCTACAGAGCACTTATCACTATTTATGATATATCATTTATTTATTTACAGCTTATCTTTCCCCAGTAGAATGTTAGCTGTACAAGAATGGACTTTGTCTATATCATTCACTATGCATGTCAAGCAATTAGACAGTGCCTGGCACAAAGTGGAATATTTTAAAGTTTAATATAAATACCAAAAATTTTATTCAGATAAATAATAGAGCTGTTACTAAATTTAAACAAAATTATTCTCCACGCAATACATGAGGGAGACAACGAAAATAACTTCAAGGAAAATAAAAATTAACTTGAGGGAAATGTATCTCATTTCTAAACCACAATATAAACCAGAGTATAATTCTTTTCCCTAAAACTTCAAAGATGGAATTCATAACTGTATATTTATAATCATTTCCATTCCCTCATTAAGTTCAAATTTTAACAAATAAGGTCATCATTAAAAATAATTTTTAGAGTAGGAAAACTGTTCACTCAGGTGTTTCTAAAATACAAATAAAATATAAAGAGGACCATAAACTCTTCCAAGCTAATGTTTTTCCAGTATAGAAATCTACCCTGATTTTCATGAGAAACATCTGTCTCTTCAGACACTATGAAAAGTGAAAACAGCACTAGGCTAATTAAAAACAAAGTTATATTTTATCAAGTAAAAAAGTGTTTTAAAGTCAGTCAAGTCTTTAACCCTCTGTACAAAATGTAGTAAACAAAATCATTCCTCTTTTACATTAAAGAACAGTATTAAATATGAACAGATTTAACTGAATCTAAAATTTCAGTTATATAAAATCTAAATGAAAAATATCTAGAAACCTTGAGGCCAGTATCTGGTTAATCAACTGTAAAAGTACACAAATTTGCACAAGTAAAAATTCACACCCTGACCTTGTTAAAGTAATAGAACCAAATATGATTAGCATAATACCACAATGTGCAGAAACACTGCCTACTTTCATGTTAACTATCAGATTTTCCATTATTCCTAAGGAAACAACCTGAGAGTTTATTGACTAAAAAATAATGGAAATCTGAATCAGTAAATTTTTTTTTGAAAATTACAATTTGTATCTTCCTCAAATTTTCCAAAAGCATAATCTTTACATGATTAACACAATTTTTTTTTGCATTTACACTTTCCCATCAATAAGCTTGAAATGCTATGTTGTCAAAGATGTTTAAAGAGGTTCTAGAAAAATGAGTTCCTAAAGAGCAGAAACCAAGCACCAAGTTGTTAATTTACCCAAAAAATAACTAACAAGCCCAGCGAAATACTTATTTAAGGAGAGAGAAAAAAATATGTAGGTTTCAAAGAACAGTACAAAGTACTTCAAAAATCCTTATCTATTATCATAATATTAACCTTACTAAGAACTATAAAAGGAACTAACACATCTTTACTTCCAACAGGAAGTCTAACCTTTCATTAACTAAGGAAAATTACTCACCGCCCATGTTTTAGTCAGCCTGAAAATTGGGGCACTCTGTAAGCCAGAAACCACTGCCATAAGTGCGTGAAGGTTATTCAGCTCGTATAGTTTCTGGAAGATTTAAGAAAAGCAGGGAGGAGAGATGAAAAATAAACAACATGAATACAAGACAACTTTAACAACAAGTATAATCTAGGCAACTGGTAGTGTTCTAGTACTTATTACCCTCATTGTTGAGATTTGTCTTTGGGGTATCCACTATATTTACAGTAAGCTGATTTCGGCCCACAATAGAACTTCCACATTCTAACTTGGTACTGCCCCCAAGCTCTGGGAACAAATCTACCTCTAGTTGTGTAATACATTAAGAAAACCAAAATTATGGCTCAGTATCAAGGTTACCTGGTATGACCATGCATCCTCATTTCTAGTAATCAGTTTCCTTCCTTATACTGAAATATTACTAGCCTCTGCCTTATGATCTGAGTTTAAAGGAAGGGTCCATGCCCAGGATCCTGATCTGGTGTCCTACTCAGGATCCCCATTATTCCAGGGCTAGGGTTCAAACCTGCTTTCCATAGCCCTCCTCAATTTCCTGCTTCCTCCTGGCTGAATCTTCAAATCCTTTGTTCCTTGTTCATGTTGGGATATCCACCTGCTTCCCAATACCAGACCTTGCTTTTTACAGCCTCCGTGCAGAAGGCTCCCATCTAATGCTAGGTTCCAACCGTTTACCGAGAGATCTACTATTTTTGTCAAATTATTCCTAATTGCCCAGGTTTCTTCAAACTATCAGAAGCTTACATCTCAATGGTCTTATCATTTAAAAACTGTCCTCACCATGAAGCGACTCCAAGGCAAAAATGGCCTGTTTTGAATATGAAAACCAAGGCAAAGTGAAGGGTTCTATTCCTCTGAAGAACCCTAACTAATACCACCTTAACTTAGGTCTCAAAGAACCCCCATAAAATTTCAAGAAATATGAACTCAAGTAAGAGAAAAAAAGGAAAAGGAAAAAGATAAACACAAGGAAACAATAATTCACAAATGGAGAACATCAGGTATTGGCCTCAAATAAAATGAAGATTAAAAATGAAGGCATTATCTAGAAAGCAACATAAAAGCCAAAGGGTCTTTTAAAAAATGTGAAATAAAAGGTTAAGAGACATCAAAGGAAGAGCAAAAAAGTCCAACATTTATCTTAATGGAGCTTCAGAAGGACATGATAAAAAACAATGGGGTAGAAACAATATGAGAGATAATGGTGGATTATTTTCTCAAATTACCGAAAGACACTAATTCCCAGGGCTAGTAAATTCAAGAAATCCCAAGTAGAGTAAATTAAAAAAAAAAACAACTGTAAGTCTGGAATAGCATTTTTCAAGAACAAGGATGACATAACAATGCTTCCAGACAAAAGAACGAGAACTTTTTAAAAAGATTTTAAAAATGGTGCCAACAGGATTATTCATATGGAAAAATATGAACTGGAATCCATAATTCCTACATATATCTAAAATTTCAGATGAATTAAATATCAAAATCAAAGCTGTAGAACTATTAAGGAATAATATAAGAGAAAATCTTTGATATTCTCAGAGGTGAGAGTAAGATATTTAAGTGAGATATTCTTAAATCAGAAAATGAAAGTTACAGATTAATACATTTGACTATTAAAATTAAGAGCATCTATATCAAAAGATAAAATGAAAAGAGTTATAAGACAAGTCACAAATAGGAAGATGTATGCAAAGAATATAGCAAAGAACTTTAGTATCTGGAATTATATTTTTAAAACTGCTATAAAAATCAAAGACCAATACTGTAATAGAAAATTGTTCAAAGATCTTGAACAGACATTTCAGGAGAGAAAACCTAAACAGCCAACACACAAAAAATGTTATTTTTCACCAGATTCAATGAAAGTTAGTGGTGTAATTGTCATTTCTTTGAAGATAAATTTGTCTTTTCTCTCTATATTTCTAGGGCTTTAACCTGCAGTTGAGCACCAAGAGACTCACACATGAATGCTTTATAAGCAGTGGTACTTACAACAGCAAAAATCTAGAAACTCCTGCCCGAGTTTCTAGGCTGTCTGCCCTACAGATTTCAGATTTGCATTTCCCCCCACCTAATCACACGAGATAATTCCTTAAATCTTTTTATACATTATATACATATATATATGTGTGTGTGTATTTTTTTTTTCTGCCTCTACAGAACCCTAACTGAAACAACCTACTAAAAGAAGAGAAAGACCTGCCAGTTTTATAACAAACTGAATACAGAAGGTGAGTCTAACTACAGGGATTTAAGAGACAGAAATGTGACAAAAAAATTATGAATTTAGGGCTTGAGATGAAAGTAAACACCATCAAAAATAACTCAAAGTCTAAGAGTCTGAATTGGAATTAAATGATTATTTGATGAGGATAATGGCATGTTTGATGGACAAAATTTGGTGGTTCTGAGTGGAACATACAACAAGTACATAAAAAAAAAACTAACAAAAATATCAGAAAACAATAATGCAAATTCAGGATCTATGGAGAAAAGTCATGGACTTCTATTAGCTAAAACCCAATATTTATCTAACATATCACAAAGAATGTTTTTAAAAATTTTATGACACTTCTGCAAAATATCAAATTTTCAGAAGGCTAGCTCTGCCACCTAGTGCCATAGAATGTTAGAATACAATTGTTTCCAGGTGCTCAAGGGAAATATGGAAGTTATGACTTACAATAATTACATTTTTACAATAATTTACAATTGTAAAAATTATATCCTCATTTTATTCCATCTTTGTTCACAGGTGAGATAAGTTATGTGTTTATTATAAGAATAATGACGGATGTGGTTACAATTATACCTCTTTTTAGTTAACACAAATTTGGAGTTGTTACAAATTTTAATAAAATCTTGAATGTTCTATTCCATCCTCCTCTCTAAATTTTGACTATCCTTGAAATCCATGTTTTATTTCTCTTGCTGCATCTATTATCTATGTTGCTCAATTAAGGTATTTGGTTAACATCCTCATTTATACTATTTAAAAAAAAATAAAGTCTTATCATTCTCCATACGGTTGGCAGAGTGATCTATTTCAAAGGCAAATAATTGATACGTATTTTCCTACTTAACCCTATAAGGCTTTTTCAATCACCCGCAGAATAGACCAGTACTTTATAAACATTAAACTTCATCATAATCTGACCTCTGCCCAGTCAAATATTATGTAATTCAGCTTCTCTGAGAGAGGGAGGAAAAGTATAAAAGAAAGGGGAGGAAGACAGGAGTAATAAAAGAAAAGGCAAAGGAAACAGGCATTCAATTTAAAAAACGGACTTATATTAGTCAGTAGGCTGTATTTTCTAGGGTCGATAAAAAGTGAACATAGTGTCACAGGCAAACATTTACTTACAAGCGATGCTAAATGATTAAACTCAAAAATAGAAACACAAGTTTGTCTTACCTTAGCAGTTTTAATATAGTGGCTCAAAACTTCTGCTCTAATTTTTAATGTCTGAGCATGAAGAATCTCTCTAACAACCCAAAAGCTTACCTGCAAATAAAAATTAAAAATAGTTGAATAGCAAGAGTTTTTTCTTACTAGGATCAAATTAATGACAAGAGCTATTTGAGAAATAGATAGCTGTTTAAAAACAATACTTTCTCTTTCCCTTGATTCACCACCAGGACATAAACAATCTTCAAATGTTGCACACACTTCATATATACACAGACAGATACAGAAATGTATATAAGTGTACAGAAATGTATATAAGTGTGTACACACACATAAAAACATCACTACAATTTTTAATTTATAAAAGCTAATACAAATTTTGAAGGGAAAGAGAATGCAATAAAACCAGAGTGATGCAACATGAGCACTACAAAAGTGTTTTCTGCTGTATTTTGAAACACTTTGGCAGAATTAGATAAGCTCTAAGTCAGACATTGTAAAACATGCTATAGTATGCTTTACTGTGGCTGTGTAATCCCATGCTGCCATTTTATTTACATTGAGTAGAATCATAAGTGTACAGAATCTCAAGTACAGTTTTACTGGTATGAATAAAATGAAATAAAATATAAAATATCATAAAGAAAAACATATCTAAGTCACTCTAAAATTAAGATCATATTTTTTAAATTATGTAATGTTTTCTAATTCAATGAAACCATTTTCAAGATTTCTTTTAAAAAACATTAAAAATCATTCATCAGAATGCTGACTAGATCTGTAACATTACTAAAATGCTCTACTCTGGTGAAAACAGTGGGCTTATCATATGATATAAAGTAATATGTATGTAACATATTCATGTACTATGAAAGCAAAATCAAAGCACTATCAGTTGGTTCAAAATTATACAAACCTAAAAACAGGATGCAGTTAGAAATCTTAGTGCAAAGGTTAAAGCCACTGCCTGATATTTTGTCACCTTTTCTTAGTGAGAAATATTTTAGATTTTACTTGCAACTTTCACCTCTAAACAAATGTGTAAATGTAAAATGTATATATTTTACCAAGCCATCTTTATATTTGTTACTATACTTGAGCTACTAATGGCAATAATTATCCCTGATTCTAATAAAGTTTACTTCTACAGTATATCTAAAGTTATACTTTAGATATTTTAACAACCTTAGCAAATATTAATCACGATTCAATCTAAACTGCATGATCACTGATTTAATTAAATTTTATGTCAAATTTTAAGACAAATACTACGGTAATTTAAAAAAAAGAATCTAAAAAAGAGTGGATATGTGTATTTGTGTAACAGATTCACTTTGCTGTACACCTGAAACTAACACAACATTGTAAATCAGCTATACTTCAATAAAATTTTTTTTAATTAAAAAAAATAAAAGTAAAAATAAAATTAAAAACATGGCCACAAATTCTTTGTCACTCCTCACATTGAAAGTTGGGGTGTATGTCACCTCTCATTGAACCTAGACAAGCTCATGACTGCTTCAAGAAACAGAGAATTAACAAAACTGATGCTGGCTTCCAGGAAAAGGTCATAAAAGAACATGCAGCCCCTGCCTTGATTGCTGGAACATTCTCTCTGGGACTCCTAAACTACCATGTAAGAAGTCCAACTACCCTGAGAGCACCATGCCAGAAAGGCTAAGTGTAGGTGCTCCCCAGTTGAAAGTCCCAGCTAAAGCCAACCACACCTGAGAACACTGCCCCAGAATGATCAACACTGAGGCATAGATTAATGAAATTACTGGACTTAGAGGAAAAAAATCTTTAGGCCGAGACAAAAAGAGAAAGTGATTTTTAGGGAAAAGAAAATTTAATCATCATCAGACTTTTCAATAGCAGCACTCTGCCAGAAAAAAAAATGGAGTACTATATCAAATATTATCAAGAAAGAAAATTTCATACAAAGGACAGGCAAACTTGTCAACATGTAAAAAACTCAAGAATTACTGTTCCGATGAACCCTTCCCAAGTAATTTCCTGGAGAACGAGCTTCAGACAGTCAAATGACTAGAGAAACATTAACATGAGGATGGTAGTGAGCATTAAATATGCGCTTATTCACAGAAATAAGAGTAATGAGGGTTAAAAGAAGGAGAGTACGTTATATAATGCCTATATGCCCAGACAATATATACAATTATAAAAAATACAACATTTGCAAAACATATAGTTACCTCTTTATAGGAATATTATTGGTATTAGTATTGTTATTCTGAGACTGTTATTTGTTATGTAGGCTAAAGCAAATGAGTCACACAGGATACTGTATCATGCCCTGTGTTCCCTGAAAACCAGATTGTGGGTATGGAAGAAAGGATATGCAGATATAATATGGAAGAGGTGAAGTAAAACTCTGGTCCTGAATTTGAATTAGAAGTATTAATAAGAACTCATGAGATATTTTATCTTTAAATATTTGTGTGTGTATGATATATAGATATCCTAGCTATATCTGCTGAAACGGCCTAGAAATTATGGTCACCCTAGTAGCAATGAGCATTTTTAGCACCCAGGTCCATTTCCCACTATAAGAAACCAAGGTTTATTAAAGAAATGTTGATTCCAGGCAGAGGGCAGGTGATGGACAAAATGAACATGCAACATCTTTTCATACAAATAGCAAAGAAACTGTTAACACGATTACTAGGGTCTGCCAACCTGAAGAGACTTCCACTGGCCAAAGATGGGACAATGTGAGTTTCAATAAGGGTAATAATTGCAATGGGTTGAAACACATCATCTTTATTTACATTTATGAGTTCATAATAAAATTAAAATAAACTACTTGGTCTTCGTTAAATGACAACACCAATTCATTATCTTCAAAACTGCTAAATAAAGAGAAAAAATCCAATATTTACCCTTCCTTGCTATTGGAAATGGACCTCTGGGTATGCAAATACTAGATGAGGGAAAAATGTCTCTTTATAAAAGCATTCCCACTAATAACTAAAAAAGAATGAAATGAGAATTCACCTTTTAACAACCTCAAATAATGGATCTAGACAACTGCTAACATCAAGAAACAGACCTGATGAAAAAACCCAACACAACCCAGACTCTTGCCAAAGGCACTGAACCCAACTGAACCTTTGAAACCAGCAGCTAATTTCTAGAAAACACAGAACATATTAAACTGCACTGAATGCAGTCCAGACTGTGGGAGACTCTAAAGGTTCCTCCACAGGTAAACAGTAAGGAAAAGGATACAGGGAGAAACTGTAAATTAAAAAGTGGTGGAGAGAGGAACCAAGATGGCCGAGTAGAAGGATGTGCTCTCACTCCCTCTTGTGAGAACACCAGAATCACAACTAGCTGCTGGACAATCATTGACAGGAAGACACTGAACTCACCAAAAAAGATATCCCATATGCAGAGACAAAGGAAAAGGTGCAATGAGACGGGAGGAGGGGTACAAACATGATAAAAATCAAATCCCTTAATCGCTGGGTGGGTGACTCACAAATGGGAGAACAATTATACCACAGAAGTCCACCCACTGGAGTGAAGGTTCTGAGCCCCACGTCAGGCTTCCCAACCTGGGGTCCGGCAACGGGAGGATGAATTCCTAGAGAATCAGACTTTGAAGCTTAGTGGGATCTGATTGCAGGACTTCGACAGGACTGGGGGAAACAGAGACTCCACTCTTGGAGGGCATACACAAAGCAGTGTGCACATCGGGAGCCAGGGGAAGGAGCAGTGACCCCAGGGGAGACTGAACCACACCTACCAGCTAGTGTTGGAGGGTCTCCTGCAGAGGCGGGGGGTGGGGGGGTGGGGGTGGTGGCTCTGGCTCACCATGGGGACAAGGACACTGGCAGCAGAAGTTCTGGGAAGTACTCCTTGGCGTGATCCCCCCAGAGTCTATCATTAGCCCCACTAAAGAGGCCAGGTAGGCTCCAGTGTTGGGTTGCCTCAGGCCAAACAACCAACAGGGAGGGAACACAGCCCCACCCATCAGCAGACAAGCGATTAAAGTTTTACTGAGCTCTGCCCACCAGAGCAACACCAGGCTCTACACACGACCAGTCCCTCCCATCAGGAAACTTACACAAGCCTCTTAGATAGCCTCATCCACCAGAGGGCAGACAGCAGAAGCAAGAACTACAATCCTGCAGCCTGTGGAACAAAAACGACATTCACAAAAAGATAGACAAGATGAAAAGGCAGAGAGCTATGCACCAGATGAAGGAACAAGATAAAACCCCAGAAAAACAACTAAACCAAGTGGACGTAAGCAACCTTCCAGGAAAAAAATTCAGAATAATGATAGTGAAAATGATCCAGGACCTCGGAAAAAGATTAGAGACAAAGATCAAGAAGATGCAAGAAATGTTTAACAAAGACCTAGAAGAATTAAAGAACAAACAAACAGAGATGAACAATACAATAACTGAAATGAAAACTACACTAAAAGGAATAAATAGCAGAATAACTGAGGCAGAAAAACGGATAAGTGACCTAGAAGACAGAATGGTGGAATTCACTGCTGTGGAACAGAATAAAGAAAAAAAGAATGAAAAGAAATGAAGACAGCCTAAGAGACCTCTGGGACAACATTAAATGCAACAACATTCGCATTATAGGGGTCCCAGAAGGAGAAGAGACAGAGAAAGGACCAGAGAAAATATCTGAAGAGTTTATAGTCGAAAACTTCCCTAACATGGGAAAGGAAAGAGCCACCCAAGTCCAGGAAGTGCAGCGAGTCCCATACAGGATAAACCCAAGGAGAAACATGCCGAGACACATAGTAATCAAATTGGCAAAAATTAAAGACAAAGAAAAATTATTGAAAGCAGCAATGGAAAAACGACAAATAACATACAAGGGAACTCCCATAAGGTTAACAGCTGATTTCTCAGCAGAAACTTTACAAGCCAGAAGGGAGTGTCATGATATACTTAAACTGATGAAAGGGAAGAACGTACAACCAAGATTACTCTATCCGGCAAGCATCTCATTCAGATTCAAAGGAGAAATCAAAAGCTTTACAGACAAGCAAAAGCTAAGAGAATTCAGCACCAACAAACCAGCTCTACAACAAATGATAAAGGAAGTTCCCTAAGTGGGAAACACAAGAGAAGAAAAGGACCTACAAAAACAAACCCAAAACAATTAAGAAAATGGTCGTAGGAACATACACATTGATAATTACCTTAAACGTGAATGGATTAAACGCTCCAACCAAAAGACACAGGCTTGCTGAATGGATACAAAAATAAGACCCATATATATGCTGTCTACAAGATACCCACGTCAGACCTAGGGACACATACAGACTGAAAGTGAGGCAATGGAAAAAGATATTCCATGCAAATGGAAATCAAAAGAAAGCTGGAGTAGCTATACTCATATCACATAAACTAGACTTTAAAATAATGTTACAAGAGACAAGGAAGGACACTACATAATGATCAAGGGATCAATCCAAGAAGAAGATATAACAATTATAAATATACATGCACCCAACAAAGGAGCACCTCAATACATAAGGCAACTGCTAACAGCTATAAAAGAGGAAATGGACAGTAACAGAATAATAGTGGGGGACTTTAACAGCTCACTTACACCAATGGACAGATCATCCAAAATGAAAATAAATAAGGAAACAGAAGCTTTAAATGACACAACAGACCAGATAGATTTAATTGATATTTATAGGACATTCCATCCAAAAACAGCAGATTACACTTTCTTCGCAAGTGCGCATGGAACATTCTTCAGGATAGATCACATCTTGGGTCACAAATCAAGGCTCAGTAAATTTCAGAAAATTGAAATCATATCAAGCATCTTTTCTGGCCAAAACGCTATGAGATTAGAAATGAATCACAGGGAAAAAAACGTAAAAAACAGAAACACATGGAGGCTAAAAAATACGTTACTAAATAACCAAGAGATCACTAAAGAAATCAAAGAGGAAATCAAAAAATACCTAGAGACAAATGACAATGAAAACATAATGATCCAAAACCTACGGGATACAGCAAAAGCAGTTCTAAGAGGGAAGTTTATAGCTATACAAGCCTACCTCAAGAAACAAGAAAAATCTCAAATAAACAATCTAACCTTACACCTAAAGGAACTAGGGAAAGAAGAACAAACAAAACCCAAAGTTAGCAGAAGGAAAGAAATCATAAAGATCAGAGCAGAAACAAATGAAATAGAAACAAAGAAAAGAAGAGCAAAGATCAATAAAACTAAAAGCTGGTTCTTTGAGAAGATAAACAAAACTGATAAACCATTAGCCAGACTCATCAAGAAAGAGGGAGAGGACTCAAATCAATAAAATTAGAAATGAAAAAGGAAAAGTTACAACAGACACCACAGAAATACAAAGCATCCTAAGAGACTACTACAAGCAACTCTATGCCAACAAAATGGACAACCTGGAAGAAATGGACAAAATCTTAGAAAGGTATAACCTTCCAAGACTGAACCAGGAAGAAATAGAGAATATGGACAGACCAATCACAAGCACTGAAATTGAAACTGGAATTAAAAATCTTCCAACAAACAAAAGTCCCAGACCAGATGGCTTCACAGGTGAATTCTATCAAACATTTAGAGAAGAGCCAACACCCATCCTTCTCAAACTCTTCCAAAAAACTGTGGAGGAAGGAACACTCCCAAACTCATTCTATGCGGCCACCATCACCCTGATACCAAAACCAGAGAAAGATACTACAAAAAGAGAAAATTACAGACCAATATCACTGATGAATATAGATGCAAAAATCCTCAACAAAATACTAGCAAACAGAATCCAACAACACATTAAAAGGATCATACACCATGATCAAGTGGGATTTATCCCAGGGATGCAAGGATTCTTCAGTATACACAAATCAATCCACGTGATACACCATATTAACAAATTGAAGAAATAAAAACCATATGATCATCTTAACAGATGCAGAAAACAGATGCACAAAATTCAACACCCATTTATGATAAAAATGCTCCAGAAGGTGGGCAGAGAGGGAACCTACCTCAACATAATAAAGGCCATGTATGACAAACCCACAGCAAACATCATTCTCAATGGTGAAAAACTGAAAGCATTTCCTCTAGGATTAGGAACAAGACAAGGGTGTCCACTCTCACCACTATTATTCAGCATAGTTTTGGAAGTCCTAGCCATGGCAATCAGAGAAGGAAAAGAAATAAAAGGAATACAAATTGGAAAAGAAGAAGAAAGGCTGTCACTGTTTGCAGATGACATGATACTATACATAGAGAATCCTATAAATGCCACCAGAAAACTACTAGAGCTAATCAATGAATTTGGTAAAGTTGCAGGATACAAAATTAGTGCACAGAAATCTCTTGCATTCCTATACACTAATGATGAAAAATCTGAAAGAGAAATTAAGGGAACACTCCCATTTACCACTGCAACAAAAAGAATAAAACATCCAGGAATAAACCTACCTAGGGAGACGAAAGACCTGTATGCAGAAAACTATAAGACACTGATGAAAGAAATTAAAGACGATACCGACAGATGGAGAGATATACCATGTTCTTGGATTGGAAGAATCCATATTGTGAAAATGACTATACTACCCAAAGCAATCTACAGATTCTATACAATCCCTATCAAATTACCAATGGCATTTTTTACAGAACTAGAAGAAAAAATCTTAAAATTTCTATGGAGACACAAAAGACCCCAAATAGCCAATGCAGTCTTGAGGTAAAAAAATGGAGCTGGAGGAATCAGACTCCCTGACTTCAGACTATACTACAAAGCTACAGTAATTAAGACAATATGGTACTGGCACAAAAACGGAAACACAGATCAATGGAACAAGATAGAAAGCCCAGAGATAAACCCACACACCTATGGTCAAATAATCCATGACAAAGGAGGCAAGGATATGGAGAAAAGACAGTCTCTTCAATAAGTCATGCTGGGAAAACTGGACAGCTACATGTAAAAGAATGAAATTAGAACACTCCCTCACACCATACACAAAAATAAACTCAAAATGGGTTCGAGACCTAAATGTAAGACCAGACACTATAAAACACTTACAGGAAAACATAGAAAGAACATTCTTTGACATAAATCACAGTGAGATCTTTTTGCTCCACCTCTTAGAGTAATGGAAATAAAAACAAAAATAAACAAATGGGACCTAATGAAACTTCAAAGCTTTTTCACAGCAAAGGAAACCATAAACAAGATGAAAAGGCAACCCTCAGAATGGGAGAAAATATTTGCAAATGAAGCAATGGACAAAGGATTAATCTCCAAAATACATAAACAGCTCATGCAGCTCAATATCAAAGAAACAAACAACCCAATCCAAAAATGGGCAGAAGACCTAAATAGACATTTCTCCAAAGAAGACATACAGATGGCCAAGAAGCACATGAAAAGCTGCTCAACATCACTAATTATTAGAGAAATGCAAATTAAAACTACAATGAGGTATTACCTCACACCAGTTAGAATGGGCATCATCAGAAAATTTACAAACAACAAATGCTGGAGAGGGTGTGGAGAAAAGGGAATCCTCTTGCACTGTTGGTGGGAATGTAAGTTGATACAGCCACTATGGAGAACAGTATGAAGTTTCCTTAAAAAACTAAAAATAGAATTATCATATGATCCAGCAATTCTACTACTGAGCATATATCCAGAGAGAACCATAATTCAAAAAGACACATGCACCCCAATGTTCACTGCAGTAGTCTTTACAATAGCCACGTCAGGGAAGCAACCTAAACGCCCATCACCAGACGAATGGATAAAGAAGTTGTGGTACATATATACAATGGATTATTACTCAGCCATAAAAAGGAACAAAACTGAGTCATTTGTTGAGACGTGGATGGACCTAGAGACTGTCATACAGAGTGAAGTAAGTCAGAAAGAGAAAAACAAATATCGTATATTAACGCATGTATGTGGAACGTAGAAAACTGATACAGATGAACTGGTTTGCAGGGCAGAAGTTGAGACACAGATGTAGAGAACAAATGTATGGACACCAAGCGGGGAAAGCCATGGGGAGGTGGGGAGGTGGGGATGGTGGTGTGCTGAATTGGGCGATTGGGATTGAAATTTATACACTGATGTGTATAAAATTGATGACTAATAAGAACCTGCTATATAAAAAAAATAAATAAAATTCAAAAATTCAAAAAAAATAGTGGTAAACATTTAACAAATTAAAAAAACTGGCAAGGCTAAACTAGTGATCACATTTATGTGATAAAACTACAAAACACCAGACAGTGGGAACTATAAAAGTCAAGACAGTGGGTATTGCTGGAAGAAGAAAGGGTGTGGACTGAGATGAGGCACTTGGAGGAGTTTGTAGAGTAGTTAGTAAAACTTCATTAAACCATATATTTGTTTTGTGTGTTTTTTTGTATCCATGTTTTATTTTACAATAAGTGGTTTAAAGTAGCAAATAAGAGAATAATACAAATGACTGGAGAGATTTGAAAATGATAGAACTTCTGAAAATGAAAAAGAAATATGTGAAATTAAAATTAGGAAGAACTAGAATGAAAAGGTACACGAAGAGAGTGGTCTCTGTTTTTCTTATTCACTAATATATCCCAAACATCAAGACCAACGCCCAGGACATAGTAGGAGCTTAATAAATACTTAATTGAATGAGAATGAAAGCTGAAGTCATTTTATACCAGATTGCAAAGTTTGATGATACCAAATGTTGACAAGGATATGCAGTAATGAAAGCTCAATGCAAATTTGGTACCATCATTTTGAAAAAAAAAATTAGACACTGTCTTGTGTAGTTAAACATGGTTATACTCTTTATGACACAAATTTTACATCTAGGCACATATTTTTTCAAACAAATCACAGTGTTTTTCACCCACTTTATGGTATCAGTTTAGTAAGTCTAAGCAGCAATGTTTTTCAACTGCTTTTTTTTTTGCAGAAAAAGATCAAAGTACATATCATCTAATACAAGTAAATATTATTTCAGAAAACTTTAATTTCTTTATTGGGTTGAAATGTAAAATATTTTATCTTATTGTGGGTCACAGTCAAAAAGTTTGAAAGCCGCTGCCTAAGAAACTACTGCACATGGGTACCAAAAAGACTCTTAGAATATTCAGAGCAACATACTTCATAACAGCAAAAAATTAGGAGACACATCTCATGTCCATCCTCAAAAGAATAATAAATTCTTTCTGATACATTCATGCAATGAAACGCTAGAAGACAGCACTGAAAGTACAATGAACGAGAGCTACATACATGACCGTGGATATGGCAGAGAAACACACAAGTGAAAAAAGGCAACCAGAGAAGACTACATATAGTCTGATGATATATTTTTCAAAGATGAAAGACAAGCAAGATATACAACATGCTGTTTAGGGGTACAAATATTTCTGGTAAATCTATATATAGGGGAATTATGAGACGAGTTAAATTTTTTTTTAAATCAAGTTTAAAAGAATACAAAACAAAGAAGAAAATAAAAATTTTTAGATAGAGGATAGAATTGAGGATAGAACAAAGAATATGTAAAATACTTCAACAGTTTTGGTAATATTCTATTTCTTAGTTTAGGTGGTGAATTCACAGTTGTTTATCAGAATATTTCCTAATATATATTAGATTAACCATACGCACTTGCCAGTTTTGTAGCCTAAAAATGGTCAAACATTGGCAATTTCATAAGATTCAAACAAACATTTAACACATTCTTTAAAATGTATCAAATATTTCATTAAGAAGTAAATCCTGGAAAAATTTTTTTCATAGGCTATTTTTAACTCTAGCTGCTTTATTCAGGGTTTTATAATCATATAAAAGCATTATGAAAACCTTTTTTTTTTTTTTTTGCGGTACGTGGGCCTCTCACTGTTGTGGCCTCTCCTGTTGCGGAGCACAGGCTCCGGACGCGCAGGCTCAGCGGCCATGGCTCACAGGCCCAGCCGCTCCGCGCCATGTGGGATCTTCCCGGACCGGGGCACGAACCCGTGTCCCCTGCATCGGCAGGCGGATTCTCAACCACTGCGCCACCAGGGAAGCCCTATGAAAACCTTTTATTTGCAGCCAAACATATGTTAAGCTTTAAAGACAGTTTCTTAATTTTTTATCATGGAAATCTTTAAATGTATACTGAACTAAACAGATGATAGTAATGAAGTCCCCAGTATACATCAACTGGCTTCAACAACCAAGTTATGGCCAAGCTTTCTCACCTCCACCCTCACTCTGCCCTCAAGTGCCCCATTAATACTGTGAAGCAAATCATGGACAATATATAATTGCATCTATAAATATTTTCTAAAAGGAGTATCTTTATAAACATAACCTAAAATCATTATCATTCCTAAAAACATTAATTTCCAATTATTAGTCAAATTTCCAATTATCAAAAGGTAACATTTAAAAGAAACTTAGACAACCCTTCCCCCAATAAAAAAAAAAATCAGGAAGCCACTGGCCAGAAGGCATGAATACAAGTTATCAGAGAAATAGCCAAAATAGAGTGATTATTAAAATTATGATAGAGTCAAGTCATAGGAGATTATACAGATACTTAAAATGTTTTCAAAATGATTTTATGATACAGTAACATTTCATGGTATGTTAAGACAATAGGACTGTAAATTACATGTACAGCATTATTTCTGTGAGATTAGTAAAAAAATAAAGAATGGAAGAATATATACTAAAAATGTTAACAACATTCACCTCAGGGTGATTTCTCCCCCCACCTTTTAATAAATTTCTACCTTGTTACAGTTTCCCTGCAATGTACGTTACTGTTTTGATAATTAATAAAAAATCATAGTTTTAAAAGGATGGGGGAGAGTTCCATTTCTGGTAATGTGGAGAAGCAGGTATCTTTGGAAATGCTCATCTGATTATAATTACAAATTATAAAAACAATTATTAAAAGCACAAGAGAGGAACCAAAAGAAGGCAGAAACTGGAGAACAGATCTTTGGAAAAAGTAAGATGCACTGGGTGAGAATTGCACTTATAAAGTTTATTGTCTGAGGACATTCACCAGTTACAATGTGGAGCACCAGAAACTCAAGCAGAAGGCCACAGTCTTAATGGCTTTGAAAGTCAGAGGACAATTGGCTAGAAAGTGAGGGGGGAAATTCTGGAAAGGCGAGAAAAATCCCCCAAATCTATATAAAAACTCCATCCAGGGGCTTCCCTGGTGGCGCAGTGGCTGAGAGTCTGCCTGCCGATGCAGGGGACATGGGTTCGTGCCCCAGTCTGGGAAGATCCCACATGCCACGGAGCGGCTAGGCCCATAAGCCATGGCCGCTGAGCCTGCACGTCCAGAGCCTGTGCTCCGCAATGGGAGAGGCCACAACAGTGAGAGGCCCGCGTACCACAAAAAAAAAAAAAAAAAAAAAAATGCCATCCAAATCTCTGGCTGACCATGCAATTGTGCACATGCAAGGGAAACTCAAAGAAGCCCAAATGAAGATAAAATCTGGAAAGACTTCTCCAAGGAGAAATATGTTCTCCAAGGAGAGACAGAATTTAGACTTTGAGTCCAGCCAAGTTAACTGCCTGATAAAATAAAAATCAATACTTTTCTAAAGAAGACAACAAAATCCAGAATGTCTATAACATATTATCCATAATGATGACAATACAATTGAAAAAATTACCAGACACACAAAGAAACAGATTCAAAGTTGACTGTTAAGAGAAAAAGCATTAAAAAGAAACAGACTCCAAAATAACTCTTTTGTTGGAATTAGTGACAACTAAATGCAATGTGGGATCCAAAATGGTATCTTGGAACAACAACAAAAAGGATATTGGTGGGAATACTGAAGAAATTTGAATAGGGCCCTTAGTTTAGTTAATGGTATTGTACCCATGTTAATTTCCAGGCTCTGATAGCTATATTATACTTACCTAAGATGTTAAGATTAGGGGAGGTTAGGGATATACAGAAACTCTCTTTGCATTTTTTTCTAGGTCTAAATTGAAAAGCAGAGATTGTCAGACCAGATCAAAAAAAAGGAAGACCCAACTATATGCTATCTACAAGAAACTCTTTTTTTTTTTTGCGGTATGCGGGCCTCTCACTGTTGTGGCCTCTCCCGTTGCGGAGCACAGGCTCAGAGGCCATGGCTCACGGGCCTAGCTGCTCCACGGCATGTGGGATCTTCCTGGACCAGGGCACGAACCCGTCTCCCCTGCATTGGCAGGCGGACTCTCAACCACTGCACCACCAAGGAAGTCCTACAAGAAACTCACTTTAAAAATAAAAGACTCTCTGTAACTTCCTTTGTAATTTGCTACCTTCAGATTTCCTAACACCCTCCTAGGAGAAAATAACAGTAATGGAATAACTAAGTAATGGAGCTTATTATAGATCAACTGTAATCTTGATTAAGCATAAGAGCTTTTGGTACACTGTGACATATTTGGCTCTAACAACCTTTTGGCTTACTTAAGAATAATATGAAAAAAAAAGAGAAGAATATGAGTGCTTAAAAATCTAAAGTCAAATTTATGGGTATTGTTACAATGTTTTTGTATGGTGAAGAAAAAAGTTTTACTGTGATGATAAATTGTGACCACCTCAGAAAAATTTTAAAACTTCTAAATAGCTTAAATAAGGAATTCAGTATAAGACACGTTTGTCTAGGCCCCTTAATAATGGTTTAATCTAATTAAAAAAAAAACTTTAACTCATTTCCATTTTGGGTATACAGTGAACCAAGTAACTTGAGAAACTATCTGCTATAAACCCCATTTTTAAACCCCAACCATTTTTTAATAAGTGTATAACTAACTTGAAAGGAAAAGAAAATATTTCACTAGAGGTCAAAAACAAAGGAAATAAAGGCAAAAAAGGAAAGGGTACTACAGCTGTCCTTGGAAGATTTCCTCTCAAGAGCATAGGGACTAGGGATATAATACTCCTTCAAAGTCATAATATAAGGCCTCACACCTCTACTGTCCCCTGTCTGTTCCTATCTAAGGGATCTTCAAAGGGCTACAATTTTGGTGGAAAAGTAGACTAAACAATTCACCTACTGACAGAGGCAGATGACACAGAAGAAGGAGAAAATTAAGCCTTTCACAAGAATTTGTAACTTGCCCTTAATTGGATTTGGAGCTTAAACTTTCAGTACAGATGTTCCCCAACCAAAACATATAACATAAAAAAATAGTCCTAGTTCTGTAATAGCCCTTGGTATTGGCAAAAGCGAACAAAATGCCTCTTAGACAGTATACACCCTCAATCTAGGCAGCAGCAAAATTCCCACAGCTAAAGCTTAAATGAACATAAGCTCTCAATTCAAAATTACAAAATCGTTAAGAAAACAAACCATTTTGAGTAAGGATCAGCAGATACAGAGAGTTAGTACTCCCAGGACTTTGGATAATAACAGAAATTATAAAATAAAAAGTTGAAAATGATTTAAGAAATTTTAAAAATAAGAAAAAAAATGACACTAGTGTAAAAGCACACAGATTTGAAACAGATTTGACACATCTGAAAAGAATTAGTGATCTGAAGTATAGATCTGAGGAAATCATGCAGAACAGAGCACAAAGGGATAGATGAAATATGAAAGGTTAAGATACAAGTAGGAAAGAATGTCAAGTTCCAGTAAATTTCCAATAGGAATTACAGAAGGAAAAAAACAGAGATCATGCAGAGACAATACTTGAAGAGATATTGGCTGAAAATGCTCTAGAATTGATGTAAAAACTTAAAGCTATTTCTTAATGAAAATTATGAACTGAGAAATTGAATTTCAGAAACTAAATATCAAAATTTTATAAGCAACTCACATGATTAAATCTTCTTGTAAAGGCAACCGCATTTGGTGCAGAACTGTATTTTTCCTTTTTATTCCATCCACAACTTGAAAGCTCCTGAAAAATTAAGTTGAAAATTAAATATAAATTCATGAAATAGCCCAGTTTTCCTGTTGCATTAATGGTTTCAAAGCATTAAAGACAGTTGTGTACTTTCCCAGAACTGTTTTATTTAATATGAACACATTTAATAGCATAACCATTCAGTTAAATCACAAAAGGAAATTTTATTAGAATATAAGAGGGCAAAATTACTTGTCTATGTGAACACAGATAATTAGACTTATACTCCATATGCAGAATGATGGGTTCTTCTTTCAAGAGGTTTGAATCCCAAGAGGAAAAATCTATCTACAAACAATGAAAGCTGAGCATCCCACAACATAGAGTGAAGCCCACTAGTTGTCAAGCCCCAGTCATTCATTCAGAGCTTTCAATCAGCTTTCTAGTACCTCAGTCTTTAAGCTGACAGCCAACGACCCCAGGTATTTGAAGAAACCTCTAATAAAGGGGTGTTTGATCCCCCACAGGGTCTATCAATAGAATTCAAAGGGCACAAGAACTTGGATGTAAAAAAAAAAAAAAATTAAATTTTTCTTTTACACTAACCTCTAACTGAAATGACATTCCTTTTAATTATACATGCAGGCTACAAATTATAGAAGAATTGTCAATACATGTGACTTTGTCACTAATAAAAATCAGATATTTTCACAGCACATTACAACTGGTACAGATATCTCAAAAATATCATTTACCCTCATCACTACTTTGAAGCTGTAATCTCATCACCTATAAATCTTACTTAATATGTTAATAAAGAGGCACATGTATTGCCATAGAACAGTTTTTAAAAATATTTTAATAAGTGTATCTTATTAGGACTGATTTCCTTTGATATTAAAGAAGGGTTCAGTTCCAGAAGCTTCAGTTTGCCAAAAGGGTTCAAGGTTCAAAATAGGTTAAGAACCCTGCTGTAATACAACCACCACCACCAGAAAGAGACAGAATCCATAGGAAAAAAGAAAAACCTCTGAAGAAATCAAGTTAGGGCAGAGAACAAAAGAAAACTGAGAAAAGAAAAGGACAAAACCATATAATTATTACTTTCAGACAGATATTTCTCCCATTAAATGGCGAAGGATACAAATAAGAAATATTTAGAAAACAAAACTTTTGGACGTGAAAATATAATACAAGAAATTTAAAAATCAACAGAAGAGTTGTGAGATAAAGGTGATAATATCTTTTAAACAATAAGCTAAAAGTAGGAGCAAAAATATTACGTTAATTAGAAGAGTCCATTAGAGTCAACTTCTGAATAATATAAAGAATTTTAAGAGAATACAGAGAAAATAGAGGAAAGTAACTTATCAAAAAAAAAAAAAAATGCTAATTCAAGAAAATACCTCCAGAACTTGAAGGACAAAAGACCTAATGCCTATTACAAAAGATTAAAAAAAAAAAAAAACAAGAAAAAGAAGACTCAAACCAAGGCCTAGCATCAAAAACCTGTAGCACACTGGAGACAAAGAAATCATAAAATCTATCAGTTCAAAAACAGAACAAAACAAAAACAGATCACCTACAGAAAAATAGGGATCAGAAATCTCAATAGCAACCCTAGAAGTTAAAAGACAACTGAAACAAAGCCTTCAAAATCCTAGAATTCTTTATCCAACAAAAATATCAATTAAGTATCAAAGTATACCACAGACATTTTCAGACATGAAAGTCTCAAGAGAATTTGCCTTATATGCACCTATTATCAGAGAGCTAGTAGAATATGTGTTCCATCAAAACAAACTAGCAAAGAAAAAGGAAGACAAGATCCAGGAAACCGAGGAACCAACATAGAAAGAAAATGTTGGAAATTCCCAGATAAACAGTAAAGGGAGATCCTGGGACAAAGCAATGAGCAGACCTTAAGAACAAAAGTCCAGATGGTAAGTAGCAAGGATGGAAATTCGAAGAGAGACATCTCTGAAAGATGAAGCAATATCTGGAGTGTTTGAACACATTGAGAAAACACACTCACTACATTCACTTCTGGCAGAAAAATTAGTGACAAATGTAGAGAGAAAGCTAAAGTAAGTTATTTAGCTCAAGGAAAACAAAATTTAAGTAAGTAATCATGGCTCAACTGTTCTTTAGCTTTCTCTACACTTGTAAAGAATGGTTGAGCCAGTATTACTTACTCATGTCAAAATTGTGACATAACTACACAAAAAGAGGAGGAAGTAAATTGTGTAAATGTGAGAGGAAGAGAAAATAAGAGACTGAAATCATCTTCTATAGTAGAGAATCAATAACTCATATCCAAAATTTGAAAAATCATAAGCAATAGGCATTTAGACATATTATCTTAAAAACATATAAATTCCTCCAAATAAGAAACACAAAGAGACTTGGATGGGCGTGGGGCTCAAGGGTGGAGGCTGGAAGCAACAGGATAGTGCTATATTTTGTTCTCCTATGGAAATATATGGCTTCTTAAACATGATATATGCATATCTTCAATAAAATTTTAAAATAAAATAGAAACAAAAAAGAATGAATTGATTCAAGGGAAGACTGAGGAAATAGTTGTGATGATATTATAATACTTCAAGAAAAAGGTAATGTTCCTTGAGTAGGGTAGTGTCAGTGGATATTGAAAAAAACTGGTAAAATATTCAAGATATTTTGGAGGTAGGCAGGACTTGGTCAAAAACTGGATCCACACAGTGTAAGCTAAGAATGAGGTATCCAGAAGTACTACAATTCCCAAGTTTCTGGCTTGAGCAATTGAGACAGGGAATACTGAAGAAAGTGATGAAAATTATCACTTTAACACAACAGATAAACAGTAAATGCTCTGAAGATATGAATTACTTTTTTTAAAGCTAAAATTAAATTGCAACTTTCAAATTCGAAATTACTGACGGAAAAAAAAAATGACAGAAGCAACTCTACAGTAAAAGAAATTTTTGGTACTTGATACTCAGCCTAGATACATGCTCATTGCACATTATCTCCCTGTAGAGACAGAAAATATTTAGTGGTAGATATTAACATAAAATGACATATAATAACTATATTAAAAACATCAAACTTCTGGAAGACATGTTTGTTCTTTCTAAAAATCACAGCCTATTTATACAACCATATAAAGATGTCACAGTTTAGGACAAAATTCCTAGATTTAAATCCATCAACTCTGAATTTGTTTTTTAACCAGTTAATTTCCATATTTATATTAATTCTATAATCAAAGTGTCTCTAACAAATTGCTATTAAACTTATCAAGCCATTTGATAAGGCATTTTCCTATTATAAGTAAGGTTACACTATAATGAACATTCTTGCACCTTTTCCAACATTTCTGATCATTTCCTAAATATATAGTCCTAGGAGTGAAATCACTAGGTCAAAGAGTAGGAACCTTTCAGGGCCTTGATCCTTGTCAAACTGCCCTTCTGAAATACTGAATCATTTATACTAGCACTACTGAGTGTCAGTTCACAAGAGTCATATCAAAACTAGGTATATTTAATTCCCTTTCTATATATTATACTTTAACTTCCCCAACTGTAAGAGGAATTATGGTCGCTAAATGTATTTGTTAAATAGAAAATGGGGGTTAGGGGGCCGTAAATCTCCTATAAACCCACCACCCGAATAAACCTATGTAAACATCTTCCCAATCTTCTTTATGTGCATATGGGGGCTGGCTTTTGTTTGTTTAAAGTAGCCAATACACCTGTCCTTTTCTGCGTGATCTCATCTTCTGATTTTGTGCTTAAAAAGTCCTTTCTTCCTGAGAACATATGTCTTAACAGCAGCAATAAAAATAATAGTTAAAACTAACATAGAGATCACTATGTGCCAGGCACTGTTCTAAGTGCTTTAGACATATCAACTCATTTGATCCTATCTTTATCATTATAATTTATTATGATAAGGAACACAGACAAAGGTATTAGTGAATTGTGGCCTTATTTTTTACATTAAAAATTTTTTAATGCTTTTCTGATTCCTCAACTAAGAAATGCTAAGACATTTTGAAAAATCCATTCAATTTTGGGGACATTTCAACACCATTAGCTTAATGAAAAAATGCTTTTCCCCTTTAATAAAACTCTGAAGCAGACTGAAAGAAGGCAGGAGTTAAATGAACCTCCAGTCACATTACTTGGGAGCAAATAGGTTAAAATTCCATTGGAGCCCTCCATCCTAAAGAAACTTATAATTAAAAAATAAGAACAAGCAGGTTCTTAAAAACTTTAGTAGTCTCTGCTTCAGAAAACATTTCCCCTTTGAAACAATGTTACATTACTAGCCCATCTAAGACAACAACAAACTAGGGCTATAGAGAACAGCATAGTGGCTGCCAGGAGTTAAGGATGGTAGGGAATGAGGGTGGGAGTAGGATGGGTGTGACTATAAAGGGGTAGCACAAATGAGAAATCTTTTGTGGTGATGGAATAGTTCTGTATCTGGATGGGGGTAGCAATAAGACAAATCTACACAAGTGATGAAACGTGGCCTTCCCTGGTGGCGCAGTGGTTAAGAATCCGCCTGCCAACGCAGGGAACATGGGTTCAAGCCCTGGTCCAGGAAGATCCCACATGCCGCAGAGCAACTAAGCCCATGCGCCACAACTACTGAGCCTGCGCTCTAGAGCCTGTGCACCACAACTACTGAGCACACATGCCACAACTACTGAATCCCACGCGCCTAGAGCCCGTGCTCCACAACAAGAGAAGCCACTACAATGAGAAGCCCGTGCACCGCAACGAAGAGTAGCCCCCGCTCGCCACTACTAGAGAAAGCCCACACGCAGCAACGAAGACCCGACGCAGCCAAAAATAAATTAAAAAAAAAAAAGGTAAAACGGTTCAGAACTATACAGACATGTCTTGTACAAACATCCATTTCCTGGGTTTGATATTGTGAATCTAAAATTATCCTTGTACTATTTTTTGCAACTTCCTGTGAAACTGTAATTACCTCAAAATAAAAAGTTTAAAAAACAACGAAAACAAAAACCAACTTAATGGATTATGAAGTAGGCATTGCACTGGGACTCCAGGAACTCATCCAGTACTTTCTTCTTAAACCTTGACATGCATTTATGGTTAACTGGCCTTAAAGGAATTTTGCCCTGCCCCATCTCAACCTCCCAATAGCCACTAAATATCTCTGTGAGAAAAAAGATGCTTTTCCCTTTGTCTCTGTCTCTTTTTGTCTCAGAACCTAGACTCTTTCTCCAAGTGACACTAGACAATCTAAGAAATAAATTCACCTACCAGATCATCTTGTATTGACAGCTTATCAGCCAGGTCAAGTTATTCTATACTAATCCATTTCCCACGAACACCAAAAAGTTAAAGTAACTTAGTGACTCAAAAGACGTTTTTTGGGGGGTCTAACTTATGAATAAGACCGATTCAAGTTGAGTACACTGCGTAAATAAGCCTCTGTTTTAGCAAAGGCTAAATGAAACAGAACCGCCTTGATGCCTCTTAAAATTTGTTCAAATGGATTCAACATTCAATTTTTAAATCAGGCAGTGAAGAGAAATCTTCTAACAGTAACTCACATATACAAAGGCGATTTCTTAATAGTCATTAAAAGTGTATTTGAAAGTATATTCATGGACTCATTTTGAGCCATTAAACAGATTATTCTGGAAGCACGTGGGAAGGCAAACACCACAACTGATGACCACCTACCCTATGAAAGAACTACTGAATTTCACAGGAGCCACAGCTTCTCTTACGTCTTGTAGGTTTGTTCTGTAAAGTCAAATTCTTGATCTAAATTTCATCTTGTAGGTTCCAACACTTTTAAAAGCACTGCTCTAAGGGTGATGTTGTAGGGATACCTATAGATAGAAGAAGAGAAAAGGCCAATATAGACCAGCATGTAGAAAGAGACTGAGGCAAGGAAAGAAAAAGCAATGGAATTTGTAAAAGACTGTGGGGCGTGGGGGCCCTCAGAGTGAGAAGATGACTGCTGCTGAGGCATTCCTAGGCTCAAAAGCTGGAAGCTTTACAGGGGCATAATACAGCCATTAGCATTCAGCCTGTATGGCTCTTTGGAAAGAAGTCTCAGCCATAGATGAGCGCTCACCCTGAGATGAGGGGCTCACCGCGATTCCTATATTCTTAATGGGTAGGATAAACCCTGAAACTATATAATTCTAATGGAATATGTTAAATCAAAAACACCACCTCACTTTTCTGTAATGTAATGTACTCACATTCTTTCCTCCCCCAACCTCCCTCCTTCCAATACCTTAAAGCCACCTCTATAGGGAGATCAGAGAGAAAGGCAGAAGCTATCTTCTGCCACTGATACTGTGATATACCTACTCTCCTAGTCAACATTTATCTTCCCTAGTTCTAATCTAAGCCTGCCCTGACTGTATATAAAGGAAGTTCGCAGTAAGGAACAGCAATAATATGAACTGACAAAACAAACAGCTAGCTTTTTCTAGTCCACAAGAAGAGTCACATGTCTTCTTTGCTTTCTTCAAACCTCCCACTATATTCATGGATTTTTACATTTTAATTCTAATGAAAATGATAATTTTCATTAAAACAAGGACAGAATTATGATATTCCTGATGTTGGAATTTTGGACGTTGCCAAGATTATAGGCTGTTTGCATACAGAAGAAATTTCGCATAGAGAAAGCTCTTTATACATATTGTCAGAAATAGCTCAATTGTAAGTTTTTCGGAAATGCTTTAATAAGATTCAGAATGACCTATTATGTACTTTCCCTCATTTAACCAGAATTCTTCCTCAATCTCTAGTGTATCCCCGTTATACAGGAGGGCCTTATCTATCCTTTGTATTTAATGTGTTTATTGATATAATCTAAATGACTTATTATATTGACCTACCAGAATAAAGTGTGGAACTTTCTTCTTTGAATGTAATACATATCACAGGACTTTCAGTCAGAGCCTGTCACTTTATAAACACTTGGGAACCTCATGAGAGAGGTAAACGTTATTCAACATAATGACTACAGTACAGATTTCAAGCGCAGTTCACCCCCCTTTCTTAAGACTGATCAAAATCACCAGAGAATTGCTATTGGAGAGAGAGCCTGATTGCAGGAGAGCTTTGTGTCATAACTCATCCTGTGTTGAATAACATAATACTCATTCTGAAGAGAAACCCCATCGGCGTAATGAACGTGGCAATGCCTCCAGGAGAAATACAAGCTTTATAGAGCATCAGAGAATTCATAATAGAAAAAAACCCCCAAAATCCTATGAATGTAATTAACATGGAAAAATCTTCAGAATACAGTCATTGCTTCCTCAACATGAAAGAACTCACAATGGAAGGAAGCCCTGTAAATGTGTAAGAGCTTTCTAAAAGAAAAAAAACCTTCACAATCAGAAGAGAAATCATACTGGGGCAACCTATGCGTATAAGAAATGTGGGAAAACTTTAACAAGAGCTGAGCTTCAACTAAATACCAGAAAATTCATACTTGAAATTAATGAGTGTTTCCCTTATGGTAAACTTTCGCCCTTACTGAACACTGAAGAATTCATACTAGGGAAGAAAATGGTTCTGAACTGTGGGCAGAGGGGAAAAAAATTCTGTTCCATAGAATGAGTGTTACTTTATAAAAGTTACATTCTTGGACTGGGTAACAGACTTTTGCAAAAATAACTCCAAACATGATAAACAATGGAAGACGATATGCCTGTAGGCTGTACAGGATAAAGCCTTGGAATGGTCACTCATCAAACTCAAATATTGAACAAGTATTATTCAAGCACTATAGATACATCAGTGAAAAGAGCAGACAAGTTTCTGCCCTTGTGGAATTTACGTTCTAGTGAGACCCCCAATCTCTAAGAACTTGACTTATGACCACCCCCAACAGTTATCACCTCCTTAAGACTTCTGCAGTTTTGGTCAAAGTCCTGTTTATTACTGATTGACAGCTTCACTTAACTGAAGCTATTACTCTGAAGTCACCCCCCAAAATTATTCTACTTCCAGGAATTTCTCAAAAGACCTAGAAGGTATTTTATTTTATTTACTTATTTAAATAAAATTTATTTATTTATTTTCAGCTGTGCTGGGTCTTTGTTGCTGCGCGCGGGCTTTCTCTAGTTGCGGTGAGCGGGGGCTACTCCTTGTTGCAGTGCACAGGCTTCTCATTGCGGTGGCTTCTCTTGTTGTGGAGAACCAGCTCCCGGCGCGTGGGCTTCAGTAGCTGTGGCTCGCGGCTTCAGTAGTCGCGGCATGCAGGCTCTAGAGTGCAGTTGAAGCGCATGGGCTCAGTAGTTGAAGCGCACGGGCTCAGTTGCTCTGTGGCATGTGGGATCTTCCCAGGCCAGGGCTTGAACCGGTGTCCCCTGCATTGGCAGGTGGATTCTTTAACCACTGTGCCACTGGGAAGTCCCTAGAAGGTATTTTAAAGGTCAAGTAGTCCAAAATCCCTTATTTCACACATTTAATTTTTTTTTTTTTTAAGAAAGGCTGAAGATATGAAATAGGTTGTATTACTGGCACAATCTATAGATGGCAAAGCTGAAACAAAAATGCATCTCTTCTGGCTCATTGCTTTTATGTTTGCCACTAAAAATTATCTTTTGGGATTCAAAGGGCTTTAAAATAAATTTTAAAGGAAGTGAAATTAAGTAATTAAGAATTTTCTGAGCACCCATTCAGACAGCTGTGAATGTTGGACACTGATTAAAAAAGAAAAAGAGGCAGCAAAATACATGGAAATTTACCCCCAAAACTGGTTTAACTTAAAGAACAACAGGAACAAAAAGACAGTGAGCAACTCTGTGGAAGTGAGAGTTGTAAGGACATATTAACAGAGGGTGAGTGCAGATGATGGAGCTACTAACTTTTCTCCTTCCTTGTAATCAGTATAACTTCAGTGCCAGCAACCATATTATTGTGTTTCCTTCCAGTCCCTATCACTAAGAAATGGCTACTTATTAGGAGGAGGGAAGAAGAATGAAAAGACTGGTTTTGTGTGAGAGGGATCACACTATCCATAGAAGCTTCCAAATTTGGCCATGCTGCTTGGGACAATGGGCAAGTGAAGATTCCTAGGATTTCTGTAGCACTAACTATGGGACTATCAGGGCAAAGTGTTCAGATGAAGGGGGATCCACCAGTATATACAGATAACAGATTGAGCTGAGACCTGTCTCAGGCCCAGCAACCATGTACAGGCACTAAGGAATGTTCATACTTCTAGAGCCAATGAGCTGCAGCCCTGAAAAAACACTGTGCTCTTTTAATAAATACCCTTCAGAGTTCATAGGGAAGGGGAGAAAAGTTATTTAGGAAGGAAAATCGACCGGAGATACTGGAGAACAGAGGAAAGAGGATGCAGGGAGAAGGGAAAAGAATGACTCGAAGGTTTCTGACTGGTATTAAAAGTGGATAAATGGTACAAATCACTCAGACAGGGGACCTTAAAAACTAAAACCAGAGCAAACATGTAATTATATTCCTACTAAGTAGTTTTTAAAATTACTGGACTTTTCCTTTACCATTAAATTCTTTTCATTGGTGAACATGTTTTTCTATTCTTCTCTACCATAAAACAAAAAACTAAGAAACAAAGTGTTGAAATCTGTTCTTTTGTTTTCCTTCACTCTGAGGTAATTTCAAGTGTGATACAAGGTTGGAGAAAAACCAGACTTAGCATTATGTTTGCTTCAGATCTGCTTACTTGAAGATGTGATTTCGTTGTCCAGTATTTTACGGACGACTAAGGCCAGTCCCTATATAATAAAAAATAATTTTTAACATCTCAAAGATAAGGCCAATAGTTTTTAGAGGGAAATAAAAGGCTTGGAATTTTTCTTTTTTCCCTGAGCAATTCTGAGGTAGACAGTGTAACAGACAGTCAGATAAGCAGCTTTATTCTAAGAAAACAACTGTGCTTCTTATAGCTGCCCCTTTCTTTCTACAAGTCAAGAATAAGTTTAGGGACAAAAGTTTAAACAAATTCTGCTTGATATGAATGACTTGGGAATACAGAATGCCACAAACTGGTAAGAATGACAGGGACCTACTTAGGGAACAGAATTAATAGGAGTTATATATTTTAATAAGTTTCAAATAACTCACAAATTGCCTCTATTGTAAAAAACTGAGTGAGACCTGTGTGGTTCAATCACCAATTTGCAAGAAAAATCACTAAACCACATAGTTGGATTCAGAATCTATAATCTTCAAAGCTCAAATTTAGAACACATTTTATTTCAGAAAATGTGAATAAATCATCACCTGAAATAAAGTTACATGTGGATATTCACACATAATAATGAGTTTTGATTGAAACAGTTTTAGTGTAACTTAACTAAAGATCTTTTTAATAGTCTCATAATATATATATATATATATAGTTTTTAAAGTTTTACATAAAATTATATATAAAGTAGAATGAACACTGGTATAATGGGCAGAAACATGAGGATAAATTTACTGGGTTCAGTGATAACACTATCTTTTCATATCTGAGGTTAAATTTGAATTTAACAAAAATAATTCATTCTTTATAAAGTTAATATTCGAACTACATAATAAGGTAGACACCATTTTATGCTAATGAGACTAATACATTAGATTGGCCACCATCGTGGCTTAAAAAATCTTCTGTTAAAGTTATCAATAGCAAGAGTTTCACATAATAATATCTGTACAAACAACATGGAAAACAATTTGGCAGTATTTAATAAATTTAAGGATGCTAACGCGCTACAACTCAGTAATTAATGCCCTAGAGTATAAACATGGATGCTAGTCAACGATGTTAGACATAAGAAGCTAAAGAAGAAAAAAAACAGGATACCACTTACATAAAAAAATCTGAAACCTGCAAAAGCACATATTGCTAAGGGATACATATACTTACAGAAAATCTGTATCTAAATGCACAGGAATGATACAGATCAATACTGGATAGTGGTTCCTTTGGTGGGAGGAGGGAAGAGAGGTGAATATGGGAGGACGCAGAGTGGCTTCGACAGTACTGCTTAGGCTGAAGGTTGAGATGAGAGGTTCATCTCATTACATATGCCTTGTGGTATGTCTTAAATATCTCAGGATAAATTAGAAAACATTTTTCTGCCAGATGACAAAGTCCTGTTTACGCTGCCAGATTTAATGTAATCTTGATGATTATATGAGATGGATACATCAGAATATTTTGGTGCTACAGCTTTTCTTCCAAGGGTTCCTATTTCAATTTTTTAAGACATTCTCTCATTGAACAAACATTTACTAAACACTGTTCATTTTCTCATTCTAAATACTGAGTTCCTACTACATGCCAGACAGATAAAATAGTGAAAGCAAAATTATCCGACCTAAGTGTCCTCATGTAGCTTAAAACCTAGCAGAAGTGGCAAGCAATAAACAAACAAGCACATGATTAACACCACTTTGTACCTGATCACGCCTTCCTTCTTAAAAATGTCTTTCACTTGGTTCATCGAATTTCACACTAACCTAGGTTTCCTCCTAAATCACCGGCTGCTGCTTCTCAGTTTCTTTTGTTAGCTCCTCCTCAACACTAAATAGGTCCCTTCTTTTCTGCATCTGTATTCACCCTCTTGGTAATCTCACCTATGCTTTAAATATCCCTACACTGACAACTCCCAAGCTTACACTTCCAGTCTGAACTGAAAATATATGCTAGTATATGTTATGTAACTTAACATTCTCTGTGGCTGTCCAACAGGCAGGTAAAACAAAACATGTCCAAAGCTGAACTCAGGCTCTTCCTTCAAAACCTGCTCCTCTGGCCCTTCTCCACAGGCTACACTGTCTATTCTATATAAATGGCAGCCCCAGGAGCTATGAACACAATACTAACAATTTTCCATCTCAGAGACTATCAACTACATGTGTCCGGTGTCAGGCCAAAAACCTTGTCATCATCCTTGACTCCTCTTGCACATACAGTGCCTGACAACTTCTCACCACCTCTTCCCTCACACCCTGATGCAAGCCACCTTCATCTCTCACCTGGTCTCCTTGATTCAGTTCTTGGTACCAGCCCCTCCCCACCCCCAGGCTTGCCTCCCCACATACCCTGGTCAGTAGTCAGGAAGAGCTACTTAAAACCCAAGTCAGAAAATGTCACTTGTTTGCTCAAAACCCTCCCCTACCTTCCGATCTTTTTCAGAGGAACGGTTTTCAAGGCACCATGCCATCCAGCCCTCTCTACGTTTCTCACTTTCTACTAGACCCTTGTGCTCACTCACTGCAGCTCACTGGCTTTTGCCCTGGGCTTCACACCTCACACCAGTAATCTTTTCCCTTATGTGAGCATAATAAATGGCTTACAATGGGTAGATGCATAATAAATGTTAGTCTCCTTTAACAAAAAATGCCTTCCTTGATTTCTTTCTTGTCTCTAAAATACAACACACAGTCATATTATAAAGTCATAAAATAAAAGTATAATGAAAAGTATCCAGGGCCATTGCAGACTTGTATATACTACAACAAACACACTATATTTTGTTCCTGAAAGAACTAAGAACGAAACTTATGGTAGTAAGTATCAGTACTGTTTTCTCAGCCTGGAACACTCTTCCCCAAAACACCAGTACGGCTTGCTCTCTCACCTCGTTCAGGTCTTTCTCAGAAGGCACCTTTTCAGTGAAGCCTTTCTGACCATCCTATCTAAAATCACAGCTCCCACTGCCCTTACGCCGCCCTGTCCTCTTCTGGCTTGTTCCATGTTTTTCATGACACAGTGCCAGTTCACCTCACTCAAATATAAGATGCATGAGGGCAGGAATTTTAGTCTCTTCAGTGCTGTAAGCCAGTGCCTAGCACAGAATAGACACTCAGTAAATACTTGTTGAACCACAACACATACATGTAAAACTGCAACTGACAAGTCCAGTGAAGAACTAGGAAGTGCTGGGAGAGCCTGTAGGAAGAGAAGAAAAGCTCACCTGAGAAAGTCAAACTTGATCTGAGAACTGAAGGATGAGTAGCAGTTAACTAGGATGTACACAGGCTCAGTGGTGAGAGGGGCTAAAAGGCCACTGTAGTGAGACCAGAAAAATGTGGAAAAGGTGTAAGATAAGGTTGGAATGGGTAAGAGGAGGCAAAACTTTGAAGAGATCTGTAGACGATATTAGGATAGTTTGTCTTTACCCTCAGAGTGACAGGAAGCCACTGAAGCATTATAAGCAGAGGAATCCAATGGGCAGATTTACATGTTGAAAAGATTACCTTGGCTATTGGGTAGAGAAAGTTTAGAAGGGTCAGGGTGGATGTGGACAGATCAGGTAAGAGGGCACTGCAGTAATTCAGATGAGTTACAATGGTGTCTTGGATTGGCGTGTTGAGAGTAGAGAGAGAATGGATAAATAAGATACTTAGGTTAAAAAAAAAATCAGTGGGGTTGGTGTTAAATTAGATCAGGAAGTGGGGTCAAGGGCATTTTTAAGGTTCACTTCTATGAAGTTTACAAAGCACTGTTAGATGTCCCAGGGAAATAAAGATTTCCCACTGACCCGAAGTTTATGTCCTTAAGTAATAGTCACTGTCTAGACCTTCAATGTCAAACCCCTCTCCACAAATGACTACCAAGCACAAGCACTTGCAATGTGGCAACTCCACATAAAGATGTGCTGTAATTATACAATATACACTGAATTTCAAAGGCTTAGTACAGAAAAAAGAGGGTACAACATCTCAATAATTTATATACTGATTACAAGTTGAAATGATAATTATTTTGGATGCAGTAGGTTAAGTACAATTATTAAAATTAATTTTACTTGTTTCTTTTTAATTTGTAATGTGGCTACTAGAAAATGTAAAGTTATAGAAATGGTTCACATTATATTTCTACTGGATGGTACTAATGTTGTATGAAACAGAAATATAGTAATTGCAGTTTATTCAAAAGGAAAAAAATAGAGGCTTCCCTGGTGGCGCAGTGGTTGAGAGTCCGCCTGCCGATGCAGGGGACACGCGTTCGTGCCCCGGTCCGGGAAGATCCCACATGCCGTGGAGTGGCTGGGCCCGTGAGCCATGGCTCCTGAGCCTGCCCGTCCGGAGCCTGTGCTCCGCAACAGGAGAGGCCACAACAGTGAGAGGCCCGTGTACCGCAAAAAAAAAAAAAAAAAGGAAAAAAATATGTCTAAGGAGAAGATGGCTGAACTTCAGGGCAAAAAAAATGTAATTTTTATAAAGAATTTAGTTTGCTTTGTTTTGTTCGGGGATGTGAGGAAATGAATATTTCAGTTACTATCATTTAAATACAAAAGCCATTTTCTGTTTGTGCCTTATTTATAGACTAGATTGTTTCTCTTCCTCTGTTGCTAAACTAATGGTTCTATTGAGGGTGCCCTCCATGGTAAGGGAGGAAAGTTAGAAAAACACAGAGTTGTGGAAATGACAAAGACTCAGAGATCATTCAGGCCCATCCTTTCACTTTGTTAAGTGACAGACTTGAGATACTCAGACATTAAGTAACTCACTTGAAAAACACAGGACTAATACTGTCTATACCACTGAAGATACAGATGTTTTCTGTAACATCTATGTTATAGTTGACTTGAAAATACTGCAACAAATACACTATATTTTGTTCCCAGAAGAACTAAAAAAATATCTTATGGTACTGAATATGTCGGTATTATCAATGACTTAGTTTTGAGATACAGAATCATATTAATATTCTTACCTGACAAGAGTGGGAAAAGCATCAGTTTTTAGAGTCTGAAAGCCAGTTCCAACACTTAGGTGTGTGTCGGGGACAAATGTCATTCTGTTTTCTCATCAGTAAAATAGATACTTCAGTAAAGTGATGAAGCCAAATCAGCCAAAATGATTCAAACAGTACTATCTATGACTCAACAGTGTATAGCTATGAATGCCACATGAGTTTTTGAGGCCTTGAGTAATATACAGAGAAGTTACATCAAAAGCTTTAAACATTTAAAAATTAATATAAAGTGTAATTTGTCACTTCTAAAACTTCTTAATTGGGGATACTATAATTCACCATCTTGTATATTTTAAAGGAAAGTTCTTAAAACTACTCACATCTGGTTGAATGGCTTTAAATACTGGAACATCCATTAGCGTTATCTGACCCTGAAATAAAAAGTAAAAAAATTACAATTTCTTGGCATTCCATAATGTGACATATATTTGCAATTAAAATTATATTCTGTACTAAAACATATTGAGTACTCAAATCTTTACCAGAAAGAAATCCCAGTTTTATAAGGGCTTAAAAAAATGAAAATTTAGCCCTTATATCATTAAATATAATTAATTCTAATTATCTCATGCCTATTCATATTGTTTTGTGAGATAAATAAAGTAAAGCTACAAAATAAAAATAATTATAAAAATTTGAACATGGTCATACATTAAATCCAAATTTAAAAAAAAAACCTTGGAGCTACTGGTTCATAGAGCAGTGTTGTTGTTGTGACTATTAAATCATATCTACTCAAACAGTAATATAAAATATGACATTAATGAAAAGGTATTCTTCCCAATTTATAAGAAGTAACTGACTCTACACTAGTGGCAAAGCATATTGAAGGACTTCACACAGACCTATCTCAACTGTGGTTATAGATGTAAAACAAAATCTAGCAATATACCAAGGAATAATATGCTATGGCCAAACACAGTTTACTCCTGGAATGCAAGAGTGATGCAATATCAGGAAATCAATATATTCTGCTAACAAGTTAAAGGGAAAAGATAGCACAAATAAATGAACACATATCAGTTAAGAATTAAAAGTTTTTCTAGGTATCCTTCATGATACTGCAATAATGCCTTCAACTTTAATTTTTTAATTTAGGAAAAAGTAAAAATTCTTCTTACATATGTCAATAAAGTACAGTTAGCTTGGGGAGGTGGTATTGGTAGGGACAAAAGCAATTACCATGAAGGTAAATACTTATTATTACTTACCAAGTTGATAGTGTAACTTACGAAGCTGCTCTAAAAATACCAATGGATTTTCTTACCTTCTCCTGTTCATTCCTCTGCTTGCTCCATTGTTGTGCTACTCTCCCCATCGATTCCCACATCCAGTTTTTTTTTTTAAAAAATCTCCTCTGTTGGGCCTACAAATTCTAACTGAATTGCACCAATATGTAAATTACCTGCAAAAACTGGAGAACAAGAGGTGGGAGGCTTACCGCATATTCTTCTGGTGTAACCTTAAGGACATCAAATACCACAGCATCAAAGCTTTTCTTCAATTCAGAACCTTTGTCACTCAATGACTCAGAACTGCTACTTTTCTGTTAAATTGAAAAAAAAAATGCAGCCATTTAAAAACTGTCTTGCAGTTAAGTGTCATGGAAACTAGACCGGCCTTAAAACTGAGGAAGCTAAAAGTGAGTTAACAAATGCTGTAGAAAAGTTGGGCAGAACACATTGCTTCCTTGGAAGAGCACTAGGAAAAGGGTCGGGCAACTTGAAATCTAACCTCAATTTTAGGGTTTTAGGTTCTCAAGTAAGTTTTCCTGTCTGTTTCCTCACCCTGACATCCTATCATTTCCAAAAGAAATAAAAGATATCAATAACAAGTTCAATGATTTTCAAATGGGGTAAAAGAAGTTAGGGGAGAAGGATACACCCATCTATAATTTTAAAAACTAATTTTTATTAAGAAAAAGACAAATTATTTTCCTAACATAAACCACAGGAAAACATTCAGAACTACATTAACTAAATAACCCAATCTAGTTTGTTAAGTGAATGTCTGTCTGTGATAGCACAATTGATACTCTTCTTCTTATTATAGTACAGATTTAAGCATTTTCTGCTTTAATTTTGAATTTGCTGTTGCTATATGCAGAACAAAAGGTGGCTTCTGGCCCTGAAAATCTTATTTCTGTTAAATTTCCACTTCATCTGTACTACAAAATAAAAGTGTATTTTGCAATCAGTTGGCTGAAACCAGAGTATCATCCCTGTAAGAACATTTAGATCACTCTCTGTTAAATGGTGGTAGGATATCAGGCTACAGTCAGTGGCAGAAGAAACTAACCAAAGTTTCATTTACAGAGGTATAATATTATGTATGTCAACCTACCAGCTATTATACATCAATTTTGAGCATCTGTCATTATGCTTCATTTTTACTTCCCTTGCAGTAGCAACTAAATATCAAAATCATTACAAAGGAAGGGATCTGTCATTAATTTTGTAAAATTCTCAACCATTATTACTTCAAATATTTCTTCTGCTCCTTTCTCTTTCTCCTCCTTCTGGCAGCCCCATTACGTACATGCTACACCTTTTGTCATTGCCCCACAGTTCCTGAATATTGCGTTCCATTTTCCTCATTCTATTTTCTCTTTGCACTTCAGCTTGGGACGATACTATTAACATGTCTTCAGGTTCACTGATTCTTTCCTTAGCCGTCTACTGGTCACCAGTCTACTGGTGAGCCAAAGTCACTCGTCATTTCTGGAACGACGTTTTCGATTTCTAGCATTTCCTTTTGATTCTTAGAATTTCAATATCCCTGCTTCTACTATCCATCTATTCTTGCATGTTGTCAATTTTTTCCATTAGAGCTATTAGCATTATTAATCATGGTTATTTTAATTCCCAGTCCGTTAATTCCAAAATCTTTGCCATATCTGAGTCTGGCTGTGCTGCTTGCTCTGCCTCTCAGCCTATGTTTTTTTGTTACTTTTAGCATGCCTTAAAATTTGCTGAAAGCCAGACATGATTTAGTGGGTAACAGAAACTGAGGCAAATAGGCCCTTAGTGCAAGGGTTTACGTTTATTTGTATAGGAGTTATGCTGTTTACTATTTGTTGTGGTTAGAGGTGCCTTCACCTTCTTCTAGTGTCCTTGTTTTGGTCTCTGGGTTTTTCTAGAAACTCCTGCTTTGCAGTTCTTTCAGCTGTGATCCTTTACTATTATACAGGAGCCATGTTGATGCGGTGGTAAGGTGTGGGAAGAGGAGAAGCATTCCATTGCCCTACAATCAGGTACTTTAGTGAGCCTGTGCCCTTGGGCTGTGACCTTAGGTGCTTCTCAGTACCCTAGACTCCCCTTAGAAAGTAAGACAGGAAGGCTAGAGGGCCCTGAGTTGGGTATTTCTCTTTCTGCAAGTAGGTTAGGCTCTGGTAAAGCAGTCTCCCCTGAGGTCAGGTGGGGAATACAATGTGCTGGGCATATATTAGGATGATTACTTCCCCCGAGTATATTTCAAAATGGTTACTTTCCCCTCCCTCTGCTGGAAACAGGAGGGATTTTTCTCCGAACCTCACTGTGAGAACTTGGTGGGGGCTCCTGGAGGTAAAACTCACAAAGGTGGGGAGGGAGACCTAAAACTGAGCCCCCAGGAGTTCTTAACTCTCAAGCTAGTCCACACACTGCCTCCAGCAGTTTGTCAATTACAGTAAGCTCCAGGGAATTCTGCTCTTGGTAAACAGTGATTCTCCCTATTTGCCTTTCTCCAGTTTTCAGGGCATCACTGTCAATTTGCTCTGTGACATCAGTTCTCTCATAGAGCTAAGACGAGTTATTGGTTTTCAGTTTGTTCAGCTTTTATCAAGCTGTGAGGACAGGAGTAATGAATTCCAAGCTCTTTATGTGTCTGAGCAGAAGTCCAAAGTCTCATAAATGGATTTCATATATAGTATCTTATTCCATGTGCTTAACCTCTGTAACTAAGACTAGCTTACAGTATGTTGACAATGTTACTTTATATTCCAAGACAAATACAGAAATTTATTCATGTTAAGCATTCAAACAGACATCAGTTAAGCAGTATATACTAATCCAATAACTACCAAATAATAAATATATTGTCAAGTAAATACATTCATTTTAAACATAATTTGGTAATTTTCTCCAAGTTTCTAACTCATTCAAGACAAGTGAGCAAATCATAATGGCAATCTTATTGCTTATCAAAGTCAGTAATCATTTTCCTCTTTTCCTTCTTACAAGCCATCAGTAGAGGCTTTAAAAATTATGAGTGACGTGCTTCTATCTGCTTTCCCACTACCAATAAATAAGCTGGTAACGACAAGAAGCTAAGCAGTACTGAGACATAATGTGCATAGTAGTAATTCTTTATTCACAACAAGACTAAAAAAATACTGACACTTCTAAATGTCTGAAAAAAGTTCGCCACCACTCTACTGACCAGAAGCTTAAACAAAGGTTAAGTCTAGAAGGCAGAGACAGGAGGAGTCAATCACCCATCAAATACCTTAAGTACTTGTGAGGTTTTCACATTTGTGAAGTTTGCATTTTGATATGTTAACACATCTTTATTTTAAGAGAAGGTAGAAAAACATATATTTTTAATTTTATCTTCTTGCCACAGCAGGAGGACAATTTAAAAGGCAGACTTCCCTCCCCCCCCCTTACTTCTCATGTACTAAATTATATTACTCTGAGGTAATTCATCCACTTTCAGAAAGGCCAACACTATTTTTTATATGAGTGAAATGATCTATTTTATTTAACAAACAATTGTGTTCTGTTTCCTGTAATACTAGCTCATATGTTTCAGGATACATAGTCATAAATATACTATACACATACACACGTACATTTAACATAGTCAAGAAATATGGTCATAAAAATACCATGTAAATATACATATATTACAGACATATTTACAAACATATATAATCCCTGTCTCAAGGAGGAAGAAAAGCTATGTATAAATTTATGGAAAAATTATTTTAAATGTTTTTTTTTAAGTGATAGTTTCAAAAATCAGAAAGCTCCTATCTGTTCAGGGAATCAGGAGAAAACTTCCCTAATTTTTTGAAATAGAAAAGGCTAAGGGTTTATACAAACATCAACAAGATGTAGTATTCTTTCATTAGAATGTAAATTTCACATAAAGAATTAGTAGCAGTTAAATCCATTAGAAAGAAAATTTAGGCTCATTTTGATGGAAGTCTTAAATGCAGGGCTGAATGTGTATTTAGTTAATATTTAGTTAGTAGGTAATGAGGAACCATGGACAGTTTGGGAATAAAATAAAGTATAACAGCTATTTTAAGAATATTAAAATTGAATTACAGTCAAATGTACCAAAAATAGCAGGGAATAGAAGTGCGAGATCAAAATAAAAGGCCACTGTAACATTCTAGACAAGAAATAATGAATGACCAAACTAAGATGGTACTAGGAGAAATAAGGAGTAAAGGACTAGATCTCAGAGATAAGGTGTGGTAGACAGACTCTAAGCCGGCTGCCAGGCATCTCTATCTCTTGGTGGTCACCCCAATGTGTAATCCTCTCCACTTGAGTGTGGGCAGGATGAGATGTCACTAGATGATTACATTACAGAGGATTCTAACTTCTGTTTTGTTAGCAGACTCTCCCTGCTGTGATGTGAAAATGGCTGTGGTGGGCAAGGGGAAGCAGGTTAATGCCAAATCTACAGATCTGAACGCTGATGCTAAGGACACGGTGATGCTACTAACAAAAGTCAGAGAAAGAGGGTGGCCTATTTTCTTTACAGGTAGTGCAGCAGAATAGAAACGAAGTAACCTGATTTTGTTCATATTGTAAGTAAAAAGTGCATTCATCAGAAATGCTTCATAAAATTCATAAGGGAAGCCAGAGCCAGAGTTAAAAATACAGAAATCATACTCCAATAAAGATGTTAAAAAATACAGAAATCATCTAATAAGAAAAATAATTGAAACTACTGACTTAGAATAGAATATTTTCAATGACAGCAAGGCCTAAGTAATTGGCTTGGGCAAAATGAAGTTATCAAGGAACTCTGAGGTCAAGGCGTTAAAGTGTCATAAACATTTATTCTCATCCTCTATGGTAAGAGTAAAATTAAGGAGAAATATAGAAGCTAAATACAAAAGTTATTACGGAAAGCAGGCCAAGTACCCTAGATTTACAGAAAAAGCAAAAAAAAAAAAAGGGGGGGGGGGTAGGTGAGCACCTAGTTCAGTCTTTATCTCCATCTTTAACACTCTGAGCTACATCACCGGAGTAGCTTTCAACATTCCAGCCTAATAGGTCTTTGATCTCCTTCAACAGGCTTGGAATCAAGGGATCTGACAGTGTCAATATTATGTCATTCTTTGCCCCACTTGTACTGTTGCCCTCAAGTTTCATAAAATGTAAAAACACTTTGAAAAGAAATTCTATGCATTCTTTAAAACTAAACCCAAGAAAGGGTTTTAAGTAATCATGATTTGTCAAGTATATGAAGTAGGTAGGGATGAACTCCTAAAACGTACAATGAACACATGGATGGTACAATGAAAATAGTTTTTTGAAAACTGAAAAATCCGTAACCCTTTTTCTCAAGCTCTGATTTACATCTGTGACCAATCATAATGCTTAAAAAATCAGAATGCCAGGTAAGAAATTTTACAACTAAACTTTTCAAATGTCTTACCTCAGAAGCAGTAGCAGCAATATTAACACTGCTTGCCTGCCCGTTCATTAGGTCCATGCTTCCCACAACATCAGTCCCTGACGCTAGTTAACAGCAACAGAAGACTGATTGCTTCACGTCCAAGGCCACAAATACATTATTATTCCTGTAAAAAAAAAACAGAAAACTTTAACTGTGTGTCTTATTGGAAGTTTAAGAAAAGAAACCCATGCCTGTCAACATGCCAAGAAATAAAATACTTCAAATTTACTAAACTCTATTTTTCACTTCAGTTAAATCACTAAATCTGGTTTGAGGACAATCCTATTATGCTATTTTCAAATGATCAGAAACACCAAATGGCCAGTGGTCAACACATGTTGCTGTTATATTCTTTATCAGCAAAGCAACGGTATAATTTTTCATTTATTGTGAGAAAAATTCAAAAGCTTTTTTAGTCTTAAGAAAAAGTGTAAAAAACACGTGGCAAAGTAATATATGGTCTCATGAAATAAATTTTAGAGATCTAAATGACATCCCTAACTCAACCACACTGAATAAGTTTAGCAGTGTTGATAATGTAGTTTACAAAGATATCACGAATAATTAAAAATAAATTATTATGGAGCATGTTATAAAAATACCACAGTACATGATATATTTATTTGTATAGGGCTTTAAAGTTTACTGAGTATCTTTACTCCATTATCTCACTGATCTTCACAACTACCAATAAGACTAAGGAAGATATCATGATACTCATATAACACAAACACAGCCTCTGAGGACACAGGCTGGTAAATGACGGGTCAAGAATAAAATTCAAGTCATCTAAAATTCTAGTCAAATATTCCTTCCACACCACCATAGTTTTTCCACTTTACTGGAAGTCAGAATGTTTACTTGAGAGTCTAATCCCTTTCCACAAAAAACTTGCTGTATATCATTGTGTTGGTAACTTCACCTATCTAGGAGGGAATTTCTTCCTCTCTGTAAAATGACACAAATAAACAGAGTAAGGTCCCTTTCCAACTTTAAATTTCTATGATATTTTTCATAAGAGAAATGGTTAAGTGTCTATAAATTAGGTATTTAAAACTATAACCACTTTTTTATTGAAGTGTAATTGACTTACATTATTATATTAGTTTGAGGTGTATCACATAGGGATTTGATATTTTTACACATTACAAAATGACTACCACGATAATCTAGTTACCATCTGTCACCATACAGAGTTATTAACAATACTACTGACTATATTCCTTATGCTGTGCATTACAAAATTGTACCCACTTTAAAAACTTAGTTTGAAATATCAATAATAATTCTCTTGAAATGCTAAGTTTCCTCTCTCTGGAGAAGCAATATAGGACAGTGATTTAGAAGCACAAACTCTAGAAAAAAACTGCTTAAGTGTGAACCCAGCAAACTGTTTGCCTTTTCTGTGTTCAATTTCCTTACCTATAGAACAGAGACAGCAATAAGTACCTACTTCATAGAGTTGTGGCGAGGAGAAATTAATTAATATATTCAAAGCACCTAAAACAGTGCTGACACATGGTAAGAGTGCTATTATAATGACACACACTTTGTCTACTATCTAATGAATCCACACAAGGCTTAAATTCAAGGGAGTCTTCTAATTAAAGAAGACAAAAACCTTAGAAATGTACCCCTCACAAAATACGTGTTGGTGGGCATCAGCAAAATCCTGACTGCAGAAATAATGAATGAGAATGCCTAAAATATGTTTCCTAGATGTAGCAAAACATGTTGCTGGTTTTCAAATGCTTAAAAAGTATTACTAATGATAGCAGCCTTCACAGTCACATCTTAAATTTATCTTCGTTTCTTCAGATATACCCTGAGTACCTGCTAAGAGCAAAACATCGTGCTAGAATTTTTAAAATGAGAACTACATTAGAAATAATGATTTTTTAAAAAAACATTTAGAAAACCAATATGAAAATGAATAGAAACACTCTAATTTCCTTCAATCTACAGTATTTATTTTATAAACTTCATTTATTCTTATTAAGAATCTTATTAAGAATCATTTATATTTATAGTACTGTACAAAATGAACTTGATAATCCCAATTCTCTCTGAAGGCAACACTCAATTTGCAATGAAATGTCTTCAAATAATTTCATTTCATTCTACATGCTATGCCTGATTAATTTAGATATGAATTCATAAATCAACAGTGCCCCCTAGTGTTAAGAAAAATTAATCAAATCGTTAAAAAAAATGTATCCTTAGTCTAAAACTTATATATCAAATATATAAATTTTATGGTTAATATCTACTGAAAAAGAGGTAATACACCAGGAATAAACATTAATACATTTGTAAACTATTAACAGTAAAGAATAAAGTTTTCTCTGCCTGCTTTTAATCAAAATGTCACTTAAATATCCTATGAAAATTGTCATATTAAAACCCATTACATGAAAAAAAAAAAGTATAGCAAAGCATACCTCAACAAAAATCTTATTCATAATTACTTACAAATGTACTACATGTCAGTATTTAATACTGTTTAAGTACAACAAAGCCTCATATGATACCATAAAAACACTTCATGTCCTAAGAGACAGGCATGGGTTTATATTTTTATAATATGTGCCCCAAGACGTTTCTGTGCTTTGCACACAAAAAAGTTCAAATTAGATAAGCCAAATATATGCCTTAATATTATTTACTTTTCCTAGCGCTATGTATAAACAGCACAATCATTCATAATAAACACCAACATCACAGCTCTTTTCTTAATGAAATTTATTATTTCCTATTCTCTTCTGAAACTTCTAAAGACATTTAATCTGTCCTTTAAAAGAGTTTAAATACCAAAACAGGCATAGTACTTCAATATAATCCCCAAATAGGAAATCTGAAATGTGTAGATTTACCTCCCCTGCTTGAGGTCACAAACTAGATTATTTAAACTGTAGGCACAATCATTCAGTCTCCTAACTCCTCACTTTCTCAATGGTATCCCCACAAAGAAACCAATGCTTTTTTAAAAAAGTAAACAAGAGGGTAAAGTTAAAGTGACAACTTCTCACTAAGGTAATCTCATTTCATAGTACCAGTTCTTTTCTAAAATAATTTATGCTATCATCATTAAGAATATTATGCTAGGGATTCCCTGATGGCTCAGTGGTTGAGAGTCCGCCTGCCGATGCAGGGGACACGGGTTCGTGCCCCGGTCCGGGAGGATCCCACATGCCGCGGAGCGGCTGGGCACGTGAGCCATGGCCGCTGAGCCTGCACGTCCGGAGCCTGTGCTCCGCAATGGGAGAGGCCACAGCAGCGAGAGGCCTGCGTACCGTAAAATAAAAACAACAAAAAAAAGAAAGAATATTATGCTAAAGACATTTAATAGTTTTACAAAACATGCTCTAGAAGAGCTAAGCAACTATAAGGAAAAAGGTAGTGAAATGTAATTAATTACTACAATTTCTTTGGAAACATTCAGATAATACAGAATTGATATGCTTACACATGACTTAAAATCTCAGTACCAGAAATTCATCTTACTATAAGTCTGGAGGGGACTTCCCTAGTGGTCCAGTGGGTAAGACTCCACAGCTCCCAATGCAGGGGCCCAGGTTCAATACCTGGTCAGGGAACTAGATCCCTCATGCATGCTGCAACTAAGAGTTCGCATGCCACAACTAAGGAGCCCGCCTGCCACAACTAAAGACCCAGAGCAACCAAATAAATAAATAAATAGTAAACTGCCAAAGCTGGGACACTTGAAACTTAAAAAAAAAAACTCTGGAGAAAAAGAAAAAACTACATAGATAAAGGATATTTAAATCAAGCACTATTTACAATAGTGAAAACCAGAAGTGACTTTCATGCCTTTGTATATAACCACATTAAAAAATTCAAATAGACAATTATAAGAAAAAAAACATAAGTGACAATTTCAACAAAAGAAACTGAACCTTCTTATTGTAAACTTACAAATTTCATGAGAAAAAGAAAGTAACAGGGTAAAGTTAAAACAACATAACTGCAACTCAATATTTAAAAGTTGTTATAGTGCTTGGCTCTCCTTTAAAATTTATTTTAAAATAAATGTTAAAGATATTTTATATGACACTCGTGGAAGGTCCAAAGATTTAAATGTCTGTATATCATAGCACTTCCAGCATTTCTGACACTAAGCTAAGCTTGCACTGCCTTCATTTTTTTATCTAAGAAAATTAGAGATTAGTCCCAAATTCCCTAGTACTTTAACAGTTACAGCCAACAAAAGTCTGATGAGTAACGACAACAACAACAAAAGATTTTGTCTTTGACATGATTGATACTGAGCTATTTTGACAGAAGTTTAATAAAAAATGTGGTTGCCTCTTCAAATCATTTCTGCTATAGCACTAAACAAGATCGTCTTTGGTATTTGCTTATAACAAGTTCAAGTTATTACGAAAGAAATTAAAAAGAAAGGCGTTCTGATGAACATTCAGGGTTATAAGAGCTCCCCAATGCCTCCCACAGAGAAGTCATTAGTCTCCTTCTTTTATGCTTCCACTGCTCTTCTGTCAGAATTCTATTGCTATATTTTCACATTGATATATTTATGTGTCTCTCCTTAATGAATTTTGAGTTCCTTGATTTTAAAGACCCATATTTAAAACAAAACACAACAGAAAAACCATTATTTTTCATCTTTGCACTCAGGCACATTAAACACAATACTGACCTCAATTGCCTATTTAATCTGGGAAAGATGAATAAATGACTGAACAAAGCAGTTATTCACAGGATAACATTAGATAAATGCCCAATTAACAATAAAAGTATAGGGAGAATGGCAATCAAATACTCAATACACACAATACTACACACATTTAAAAGAATATGGTAACTATTTTCTATTTCCAGCAACATGGCTGAAAAACAACGTAAAAAATCTTTGTACCACAAGAGAAATTTAGAAATGGACTTTGACATCAGTTGGACAGAAAAAGCAACCAAGAGATGAGAATGGAGTTGAGACATACACACTCCCCACGTCAACCCATCCACACACACTTTTACCTAGAATAAAGCCAGAGAGACTGATAGTCTACCCAATCAGTGATAAGATGGTCTGTAAAAAAAATTCTGGTACAGCAAGATAAGAAACTTGTGTGTCTTGGCCTGGGCTTACCACTGTGGCTGGTGGAGGGTGTCTACAAAATGATAATTTGTAATCCTAGGCATGCTCCAGCACAGACACAGAATTTGTATTTATACTACCAGCATGGCCCAAGACCCTCAAGACTAGAAATTTAAATAAAATGTTCACAAGCCAGTGAGACTCCTGGAACCCAAGGCAGATGGAGGGAACAAAATTTGGGGGGTTGCCGAGGGCGGGGACACACACATTCCTTCAACCCAGGCAATGCAGAATTCCCCCTGCCAGCAAGCTCAAAATAGAAATTTACCAACTCTATAAGCAAACAACCCACTACAAGTAAAAGCAGGAAACACAACAATCATTAGGATTATCTCTTGAGAACTTTAGATGAAAAATTATCAGATACAGTCTATAAAACCAGATTAAAGATTAAAGCCAGCGGCCTTAAAAGAAGACACTGAAAATATAATAAGACCTTATAAAAAAAAAGCAAGACAGACGTTTGTAAGGGAACCAAATAAAATTTTTCAAAAGAAAAGGAAGGTAGAGTCACTGGAGAATTAAGCATCAGATTAACACAACTAAAGAGAGAATTTGTGAAGTAGAAAAGATAAATGAAATTATGCAAAAATTCTAACAAAGGCTTAATGATATGTAAAATGTGAAGAAAGACTAAAGAAATGCAAAATAGAATAAGATCTAACACGTCTAAGAGGAGTTCCAGAGGAAGAGAGATAACAGAAGGCAACATTTAAAGAGAGAAAGGCTGAGAAGTTTCCAAGATACGGGAAAGACATGTATCTTCACATTCAGGAACCACAAACTTTGAGCAGGGTAAATAAAAAGAATCATATTCTATATACATCACTTTAAACTGGAGAATACTTATTTAAAAAACAAGTGGGTACGGCATTTTATTTACATAGGAATGAATTAAATGGAAAGCTTCTCAACAATACCAAAAGACACAGAAGAAAATGAAATATTTTCAAAGTGCCAAGAGAAAATAACTATCAACCTAAAATTCCATACCCAGCTAAATTCTCATCCAAGAGAAGGCAACATAAAGACATTCTGCAGACAAAGAAAGAATTTATCACAAAATTAGTCCATGTAGCAAGCAAGTAAGAATGTTGTAGTATGTACCTGAAAAACTAATTTATCTCCAGGTAGAAAAACTTGTCCTGGTTTCTGTTTAACTTTGTATCGAATAAAAGTAAAGTCAGGAGTAGAAACAGTTATGTTAACCAAGACTGTTAGGATGATTAATGATTTTAGATGACTGTCCAAATGTTTAAAAGTTTTAAATTAACCTCTATTTAATAACTATTTTAAAAAATAACTTGCTTTTATGTAAAAAAGAAAAACTACTTCTCCTTTTATAGACACCCTATCATTTGTTTCATACATTAAAATACACAAAACAGTACAATAACAAACAAAAGCTAACATTTATGGAGTGCTTATTATCCAGGTCCTGCTCTAAGCACTTTTTCATTAAAAATTCACTCAATCATCAAAACAAACCCTATGAAGTTATTATATTATACCCCATTTTTAGAGATGAGCAAATAGGTAACTTGCCCAAGCTTACACAGTAGGAATAGGCAGCCAGAAGGGAAGGAGAAAAGGAGGACAGGTGGATAGAAAAACAAAAGACAGGAAAGAAGGATAAACTGATGGATAGGAAAAAACTAGGACGGGGGAGGGGGGTGGTGGGGGGTGGTGGGGTGGTGGTGGGGGGGGGGGGGAGGCGGAGAGACAAAATGAGGGTAGAAGGGAACCAGAGAAGAGAACCTAAAAGGTTGTTCTTCCTCTGAGCAGATTTACAAATGGCTAGAGGGGAAAGAGCAGAAATGAGAGAATCGCTACAACTCGTTAAGCTGTGATTCAGCTTCAAGAGTCGCATGATTTCTATAGGAGAAAATGATGTATAGGTTTATAAAGAAACACAGGTTGAAGAGTATGAAGAAAGGATAAGTAAAAATCATCAAGGGTGCAAATTTAAAAGTAAAGGTGGCCCAGAGAGAAGTTATGATGTGGACACTGACCTGCCTGGTGGGGAGAACCTTTCTGATGAGCTCTGGAAAGGTTCAAAGAAGTGACAGGACCAGATTGCAGAGGGTCTCAAACTGTCAAAAGGGGGAATTTAAATTGGAAGGGACAGGCACTAGGCACCATTAAAGGTTTCTGAGTAGGGAAATGACCTTAGGAAACTAAAACCAGTATTTCAAAGATTACCATGCAGGGGTATGCCACTGGGCTTTAGGGAAGGTGAGTAGTAAACAACACTCCCACCTTTTGCCAAAAAAGCAAAGCATCTGAAGTGACGTGCAGGCCCCTTTCCCACCCAGGCTTCTCTAACCTCTGCTCTCCAGGACCCTCTCCTAGTCTTCTAGTTGTATAAAACTCCCATGATCACATTCTATCCTCTTAACTTCTATCACCTTCATCCTCCATCACCATTCTAATTCAGAATCCCTGAGCCATGAAAATGGCAATCTCAGATGATATTTAAAAGAAAAAAGTTTAACAAAATTCATATCAATTTGTGAATGCTGGTCCCACCCACGCTGAGGGGTAGTGAAAGCAGTTCAGTGGGAAAAGCATAAGATACAGAATACTAATTCTAGGACTTTAACCAGGTATGTGATGCTGGGTAAATTATGTAATCTCTGAACTCTGATTTAATTGTTTATAAATAAGGGGCAATAAAATGTACCTCAGAGAGATGTTGTAAGAATTAAATGAAATCATATAGGAAAAACTCAATGCATCTAAAAATGGTAGAGTATAACAGCAAGAACACAAATTTTGGAGTTGGAAAGCCCTAGGCTCAAATCCTAGCTTGGGCACTACCAGCCAGCTGTAAGGCCTTGAGCAAGGCACTTTCCTAATATTTAGGCAGAGGCTCACAGTCCATCTACCAGTAATGAGGCTTTAAACAAACCAACAAACAACAACAAACAAAACAAAAGGAGAGGAAGAGGCAGACCTTCTTCTAAATAGAAGGCAGACCTTCTAAATTCCAGAAGCATGTGAAAATTACAATATACACTAATGAATTAGAAAAACTAAGTAAACTATGCCTCTAAATGAACCATTTTGAAAGCATATTTTGACACAAGTACACTGGAAAATAAATTTACTAAACAATTAAAAAATTTTTTTTACTTAAAAAATATTCATTTCTTAGAAGTTCTAAGTGTGTAAACATGTTAACTAATAATAACTGTATCTTTCAGGACAAAAAGGAGATAAATCTACAAATAGCTTGCAATACTATATCGTTGCATTTAACGCTGAGAGGTCCCTTAAGAGAGATACTACTTTTCATGCTGACTGACTAATTTCTAAGGGTAAATTAAACATGAGTGTTATAAATTATTTTATGAATTTATTCAGAAGTACACAACTTGAAATTATTCCACGTATCTTTAGTAGTACAGAATAAATGATAAAAATTTCTAAGCTATGCTTTTTTTATTTTTGCTTAATTCTTAATCAAAGGATAACAAGCATTTTTCAAACAATAGCAGTTCACATGGATAAGAACGCCCTGAAACTGTAAGGAAAAAAAAAAAGACGTTCTGGAGAAACTTCAATCACTGTTAAGCGAACCACAATGACAGGTTTAGCAATTCCACACACCACCCAGGTTGAAAAAAAAAAAGATAATGTCAAAATTAATCTACATATTTAGAAATCTCCTGTCAAACCAACTTATTAAGTTGTTTCCCGGCAAGACTGTTTACTAGATCACTTACCAAATTACTGTTTAAGCTTAAATATCTCTATATCTTTTCCAGACATATATTTTACTTATAAATATTTTAGGTACATATTTAAGATGATTTTCAAAACAAAGTAAGCTGAGATCTTAAATTAGAAGGAAAAAGATAAGGATAGCAGAAAACTGTTTCACTTACCACACTGCCACTTTAATACCCTACCTAGAGTGCATATATTAAAAGGGCAATGAAAAGAAACTGGCCCACTTAAACCTCCCCATCTATGAAACAGCAGATATTATTTCTCAAAGTGTAAAGGAAAGCTTAAAAATAATGAAGCTACTTTAAAGAATGTGCTTAGATTAAAACTGCTTTGCCTTAAGTCAATAAAGACTCAACACAAGTCTTTCAGATATAATTTTGTCGCATTTGTACTAAATTGTAGATGTAATGAGATGAACCATTTATAAACTGGCCCACAGCTACAAAGAAAGCTTATATTTCCATGTACCTAAACAGTCTAAAACTAATTAGCTGTAGGGAAAGAGAGACTTTCAAATGATTAGATATTAAATGACTAAAAAAAAATCTATTAAATAATGCCTCTAAAGGTTATATTCTACCTCCAGCATAGAAGGTTCACTAAAGATAATTTGCCAAGTGATTCTAATACATAAGAGCTCTGAGATCTCCTATATGACCTGGCCCAAAATATAAATATAGGTTAACCAGAAATTCAGGTAACAGAAAGGAAGTTCCAAGCAAAAAGATGAACCATGCTTCAAACATTTGTTTGTGTGTGTGTGTTCCGGTGGGTGTGTGTGCATTTTGGCCAGAAGCTCAACTCAGAAGACTAGCCCATAAAAGTCCACTCATAAGACTATACACTACTTGAAATTAAACAAAAACCTCAATACTGCACAATTTTAGCAATTAAAACATAAAAACAATTCAGCTGAATCAGAAATACGTTTCTGAATTTGGCAAAAGTGTGCCACTGTAGGCCTAAGAATGATCAGAGAAAGGAACTCAGCTTGTTAGTATGAAATGGTGGAACAGAAAAACAGCATGGTGAGTCAGTGTGACAGGAGCAAGACAGACATCAGGACTCTATGTCGGAGCCAAGATTTCAGGTGAGGCAACAGTACAGCAGTGCCTCCCTTAAAACGCAAGACAAAATGGTCTAAAAAGGAGGGCAATTCAATAGCCTGGACACCCAGGAGATTCTTATACCTGAAACATGAGGCTAAACGGAACATCACAGAACAATCCGTAGGCAAAGGATTATATACAATGGAACACTAGGCAGCCACTAAAATACCACAGGAGGATATACTAGTGATACATGGGGAAATATCCACAACTTACTGCTAAATCAATAAAGCAATCTGACAAACAGTATTTGAGGTATAATCCTTTTTGGTTGTCATTATCATTATAGCATAGAAGAGAGACTGTACCGACATACACTAAGATGTGGCTATCTCCAGGTTTACAAGTCAATTTTTTCCTAACTTTGGAAAATTTTTTAATTAAAAAAAATTTTTTAATTAAAAATTTTTCTACAAAGACTTTAATTTTAAAAAAGTAAAAAAACAAAAACACTGTTTTCCCACAGACTGCTTATTAGTTGCAAGAGGGAAAATAAGTAACTATACTGTGAAGAAACTGGACAACACCTTGACTGAGTGAATCAAATCTACCATCACCTATGAGGAGCAGACAGACATCGTGTGCCTCTGATGTGATACTCCGGAAGGGACTCAACCTCACTTATGAGTACTCGAGCTGCGAATGCATAGCCTGAATCTAATCTCAAGGAAATGGACAAAACTAAATTGAGGAATATTCCATAAATGCGTTCTTTAAAAAATGCCATTGTTACGAGGCACAAAGCAAAGCTGAGGAACCATTACAAACTAAAGGAAAGTCAAGAGATATGACAACTATACATCCTGTATTGGAGGGCAGTAAATGCTATAAAAGATGTCATTGGGACAATTCATAAAACCGGAATACAGACTGTAGATCAAAGTATTTTATCAGTTTCCTGAATTTGATAACTATATTGTGGTTATATAAAAGAATAAATTTGTTCTTGGGCTTCCCTGGTGGCGCAGTGGTTGAGAATCTGCCTGCTAATGCAGGGGACACGGGTTCGAGCCCTGGTCTGGGAGGATCCCACATGCCGCGGAGCAACTAGGCCTGTGAGCCACAACTACTGAGCCTGCGCGTCTGGAGCCTGTGCTCCACAACAAGAGAGGCCATGATAGTGAGAGGCCCGCGCACCGCGATGAAGAGTGGCCCCAGCTTGCTACAACTAGAGAAAGCCCTCGCACAGAAATGAAGACGCAACACAGCAAAAATAAATAAACTCCTACCCCCAAAATCTTCCTTAAAAAACAAACAAAAGAACGCATACGCCCTTTAAAAAAAAAATTTGTTCTTAAGAAATGAAGTATTAAGAGGTAAAAGGAGGGCTTCCCTGGTGGCGCAGTGGTTGGGAGTCCGCCTGCAGATGCAGGGGACACGGGTTCGTGCCCTGGTCCAGGAAGATCCCACATGCCACAGAGCGGCTAGGTCCCTGGGCCATGGCCGCTAAGCCTGCGTGTCCGGAGCCTGTGCTCCGCAATGGGAGAGGCCACAACAGTGAGAGGCCCGTGTACTGAAAAAAAAAAAAAAAAAAAAAAAAAAAAAAAAAAAGAGGTAAAAGGATATGAGGCATGCAAACTAATCGCAAATATTTCAGAAAAATAGCATGTATGTGTGTGAGAGAGAAAGAGAAATAAATGAATGACAAAGCGAATGGGGCAAAATGTTGAAAACTGGGGAATTTGTATAGAGGGCATACAGGAGTTCTCTTTACTACTCTTATAATAACTTTCCTTTTAGTTTGAAATTCGTTCAAAATAAAAAGTTCTCCTGAATTATACAAAACCTCTCTCGACGTAAAAATCTTCAACTTGCAAAACTTCAGAGAATAAAGTACACATCTAATAAAAAGTAAAACTCTTCCTACCAACAGATGGCGTTAGTAGCCATTTATTTAGTGTCATTTTCAACCTCAGAGCCAAAATGATCTCATGAACAGCCTTTTGGAACTAAGCTACATAAACTCTTAAATATTTTTGCCTCATGCAATAACACAGATGAATATTATTTAAGAGGTGGAAGGTGCTCTGGAGATCTCCCCTTGGAGTACATTTCAAACCCCCAGGTCTTCCCTTATTTTAATATTTGCCTCCCTCATCCCGGGAAATGCACTACTCCTCCACTCCCCACGGAGAAAGAATCACTGCTGTAGTAATTTACTATAAAGCAATGTGAAAGCATTGTATCCTTCAAATGTGCAAGAATAAAAAAGAGGGGAAGGGAAGGAAAATGGAAGTAAAGAAAAAGAAAAGAAGGGACAGGCAAGTTTGCTAACCCCCTGCTTTATTCCAATCCCCTGGTTTTACAGTAAGACAACACTCTAATGGGAGGTCATGTGATCTGGCCAAACTCACATAATCAGTTAAAGGCAGAGGTAGATCTTAAATACAAGTCTGCTATTTGCTAAGCTTTCGTGCTTTCTACAATGCCAAATTACCCTCTCTCTCTACCAATCCTTAACTGGATGTTTAAATACTGTGGAAATGTGGGGCAGTAGAGGGTAAAACATCTGGTCTCTCTCTCTCTTCACGTCTAACAGAAGTTCATTAGGTGAACATGAGAGAAAATACCACGTACACAGGCTACGTACAGTGAAAGCCTTTGTCACTGGCATTCAGGGAACCACCAACAGTTGAGGGCAATGTAATTAGAGGGTAAAATGCACGAGTGATGGAAAGCAACAGGAACTGAGTCTGGAGAAGTAGGTATAAAGGGCAACGTTTGCCACAGTAAAAAGAAAAGCCTGGGCCTTCCCTGGTGGTGCAGTGGTTGAGAGTCCGCCGGTCGGGGAAGATCCCACATGCTGCGGAGCGGCTAGGCCCCTGAGCCTTGGCCGCTGAGCCTGCGCTCTGCAACGGGAGAGGCCACAACGGTGAGAGGCCCAAGTACCGCAAAAAAAAAAAAAAAGAAAAGCCTGGACTTTATCCTATAGGCAATGAAAAGGCAGAGTCCTTATATATCGGACTATTAAATTATACAATCTTACAAGTTTCATTCAGAAGATATGCACACATGCACATACACAGTGACAGAAAGATACTTCTGTTGAATTCATAAATCTCAACGAATGGATACCCTTCTGATGACTTCAAGTACAACAGACCCTCATGTTTATGACAAATGGATATGCTTCTGATGACTTCAAGTACAACAGATCCTCATGTTTATGAGGGATCTGTCCCAAGACATCTTGAAAAATCCCCAAATTTGAGAATATTACTATGACATGTAACACATTAAAGTATAACTAATTTTTTTACTCCTACAGACGTTCAATGACTCCAAAAACACTGAAATAATTTCTACTTACAATACCAAACAACTTGCAAAGTAGACTCATTCACATCATGGATTTAAACCACCACAGAATCTTACATTTTACTTTTTAGTTTATTCAAAATCCCTCTTCCTAGATGTATTGCCTTTGCTTCTCTTTGGCCACAGCACTACAAGCTGGCTCCCACAGCACAGACAGTGCTGGCAATAATAATTAACTACACACAAAAAACGGAGAATAACAAATTACACGGAGATGTGCCGACCAGTGTCAGACTAGGATCAAATATGTGCCCAGAAAAATTACAAATTATCATATTTCATACACCCTCCCAGTCATTCATGGAAGAGTGAAAACCACAAGTGTTAATTTGTGAGAGACAGAGCTCTATTCTAACAGAACTGACTAGACCAAGAAAGCATCATTCTAATAGCAAAGACCCCACTGGCCTTTTAAAAGCAGCAATGCCTTTAACAACATAAATATTTGCATAGTGACTTGTAGCTCACAAAACACACCCTACCAGAATTTCAGCAGAAGGATTTCAGGAAATTTTGTTTTAGTAAATTTACAACCTAGTTTTCCATTAGAACATTTTATTAAGAACCGAGAGTTCTGGGTCTCTGAAGATGTTTACTCCTGCGTAAGTTCCTGGGGCCACCCAATGACCAGGAGAAGATAATTTCCTGTATAAATACTGAGGTGTTATGGAGATTGGAACACTCTTCTTTATTTATTTTAACAGCCCCCTAAGATAAATATTATATTCAACTTAGGAAACTGAGGCTCATAGACGTTTAAGAAGAGGAATATCTCTTAAGAGTAAAAAATCTTTCCTGGAAGCTTCCTCCTTCCAAGCTTTTCCCACCCCTCCCCTCCAAAAGAAAGGCTTCCCGACATGTATCAGTTGCCACAATTCCTTCATATTTATTTATGCCAAGGAGGAAATGTGAGGAAAATTTTCACAGAGAATCTGATATTTGAGATGAGTCTTAATGAGTAGATATTGGGCAGATGTAAGGGAAATGGTAAGGATGTTCATGGCAAGAGGAAATAATACTTGCAAAGACAGAATAGGAGAAATTGGCATGACAGGAGAATGTTGGTTAATTCTTTGCAGAAAAAGCGTGTGTGTGTGTGTGTGTGTGTGTGTGTGTGTGTGTGTGAGAGAGAACATGGACAATAAACTGTAAAGGCAGACTGGAATCAGATCATAAAGCATTAACAGCATGGGAAAGAAATATGCATTTTATTTTCTAAATCAAGATTTCTTAACTAAGAGACTATGAATTAAACCCTGGGGCCATGAAATGCCCAACTCCCCAAAAGCATGAAAACTGTGTGATGAACACACAAAAATATCATTTTCCTGGATCCACAGCTATCAAATGATTTTTCAAAGGGACTCAGAAATGAAAAGCGGTTATGAATCACTATCCCAGGTGACTGAAAGTCACTGTATAATTTTACAGGTAGAGATATGTGCCATAATACTTTCATTTTAGAACGGTAACTGGCAACATCTGTGGAGGTTGATGGATTAGGGAGAGAACCTTAAAAGCAGAGGGAGCGATAAGAAGGTACTGCCCTACTCTAGCCAAGAGGTTATAAGTACTTACATAAAAAAAAAAAAACTAATTCCAGAGACTTTTCAAAGGTAAACTTGCTAGAATTTGGGTTGTGATCAAGAAAGGAACTCAGTCTGCCTTACCATTCTACTTCTCATTTAAAGTTCCTGTCATCTACTTATCACATACCATCATCAGGAAAAGCCATTCCATACAGCAGAGCAGCTGCAAGTGAAAAGGTACCTCTTTCTTCCATTTGCAACCGGCCACCACTGGGAAACTAACCAGAAAGTGCCAAATGTTCCAAAGAGAAAATGCTGATAGCCTAGAACAGGGGCTGGCCAACTATAACCCACAATCTGAACCCAGGCCTGTTTTTATAAATTAAGTTTTATTGGAACACAGCCACACTCATTCATTTCTGTATTGTTTATGGTTACTTTCATGTTATAAAGGCAGACCTGAATAGATGCAACACAGAGTGTATGACCTGCAAAAAAGGCCTTAAAGTATTGACTATCTGGGCCTTTATGCAAAGTTGGCCAACTCCTGGTCTACAACAAAAACAGGGACAGATTCTACCTCAGAAAGCACTCCTTTAGTACAACAGATGGCATGAGTAATATGCAGAGGAAGGCTGTAATTGGACGAAATTCAGCCGTATAACATCAGTCTTCTGGGCACAACTGTAGATATATTTGTAGTACCAGCAAACTACTAATCAAATTGAATATACAAAATTCCCAGTATTCCTCTACTTGGAAAAATACTGTTCCTCGTAAGCAACATATTAAGGACCAATGTTCTCAACCCATTTCAAATCCTTGTTCTTTTCCCTCATTCTTCCACTAAAACCTACTTCCTCCCCCAGACTCTCTTTTTAAAAGGAAAAAGAAGAAAATACTAAAATCCAAAGTGTCACCACGTAAGCTGCTAAACTTATCTAATCTGAGAACCAGGGTCTTGGCCTATTTGTGGAATACTGGCAAAAAGGAGGCTAGGTAGGCATTTTAAATTAATGAATCTTAAATCTAAATTTCAGATATCAAAGCTCCACTAATTATTTCAAAAACAAACTAAATTTTAGTCCATCGATTAAAATTAAGCTCTACGGGTGGCTTCTACTAGACTAGTGTGGGAAATTATATGTATGGTGGTGGTAATTTTTTTAAAACACTTTTTCCAAATGATATGAAAACAAATACTTCAACATATCCAAATTGATCAACTCCAGGTGGCTATATAAAAATCATTATTTCAAAAATGAAAGAAAGAGTCTCCTAAACACATCATCCTCACATTCCCAAAAGTCTAAGACACAATTTTCTCCAAAGGATTTTATTTAGCAACTTTTTTTTGCCAATAACATGTTCAACACAGGAATGTATAATAACACAGGTTTCAAATAATAAGCAGCTAAATTGACTTTAGATACTTTAAACCAAGGTTTCTTAACGTTGGTGCTACTGACATTTGGAACTAGGTAATTCTGTGTGAGGAGGACTTTGCTGTGCATTGTAGGCTGTTTGGTAGTAGCTGCGGTCTCTATCCACTAGATGCCATTGAACTAGTTTTGGCAATCAAACATCTCCAGATACTGCCAAATGTCTCCTGGGGAGCAAAACTGCCTCAGTTGAGAACCACTGCTCCAAACGAATTAAACTTTAAAAATTTTTTTTTAAAAAAACATGTTTACTGGTAGATATTGCTTTCCAAGTCAATTGTTACATAGACACGTTGGGTGTCTGAGCTGGAAGGAACCTTGGAAATCATGTGGTGCAAACCATACATTTTACAGGTGAGAAAAATAAGGGCTATAGAGGGCCACTTGAGGCAGTTGAGAGCGTAAGAGAGGCAGGAGCCCATGACCCTCAGTTCCAGGTCAGGACACCAAGAGGACCAAAGAGCCAACTCATTTCTACAGGTGCTTAATAAGCATCTCTTATTATCTTTCAAAGAGCACACTATTTATCTATCTATCTATCTATCTATCTATCTATCTATCTATCTATCTATCTATCTATCGGTACGTGGGCCTCTCACTGTTGCGGCCTCTCCCATTGCGGAGCACAGGCTCCGGATGTGCAGGCTCAGCGGGCATGGCTCACGGGCCCAGCCGCTCCACGGCATGTGGGATCCTCCCGGACCGGGGCACGAACCCATGTTCCCTGCATCGGCAGGCGGACCCTCAACCACTGCGCCACCAGGGAAGCCCCCAAAGAGCACACATTTTTAATTTGATAGAGTTCATTTTATCAATGTGTCTTATTATTGGTTGTGCTTTTGGTGTCGTACCTAACAAATATTCGCCTAACTCAAGGTCACAAAGATTTTCTCCTGTTTTTGTCTAAAAGTTTTATATCTTTAGGTGTTACACTTAGGCCTATGATTCATTTTGACTTAATTTTTGTAGACAATGCAAGATACAGACTGAAGTTCATTTGCTTGTATATGGATATCCAATTGAGCCAGCATTTTTTTTAAACAGACTATCCTTTCTTCAATGAATTGCCTTTGTACTTCATTAAAATTCAGTTGTCTATATATTTACTGGACTTATTTTTGGACTTTTCTATTTCACTGATCTATTTCTCTATATTTACACCAATACTACACTGTTTTGATTACTTTAGCTTTATAATGAATTGTGGTATCAGGTAGTATTAGCTCTCCAACTTTGTTCTTCTTTTTCAAAGTTGTTTTAGATATTCTAGGTCCTTGCCATTTCTACATGAATTTCAGAATCAGCTTGTCAATTTCTACAATAAAGCCTGCTAAGATTTTGATTGGGTCGCACTGAATCAACAGCTCAACTGGGGAGTGATTTCACCTTAGCAACAACGAGTCTTCCAACCCATGCACAAAGAATATCTCCCCATATATCTACATGTTCTTTAATTTTTGTTCAGCAATGCTGTGCATAGTTTTCAGTATTTCATACACGTTGCTATTGTCAATGGTATCGGTTTTATTAAATTTCAATTTCTGACTGTTCGTTGCTAGTACAAAGAAGTGCAATTGATATTTATATATTGATCCTGTGTCCCATAACTTTACTAAACTCACTTAATAATACGTTGTGAGGCCAGAATAACCCTTATACTTAAACTAGACACAAACATTATGAGAAAAGAAGACTGCGCAAAAATATTCCACATGCAAAAGTTCTAAACAAATTATAGGAAACTGAATGCAACATTTTTTTAAAGAAAATATAGTACATGATGACCAAATGGGATTTATTCTAGGAATGCAAGTTTAGTTTAACATTTTAAAAGCAATGAATGGGGCTTCCCTGGTGGCGCAGTGGTTGAGAGTCCGTCTGCTGATGCAGGGGACACGGGTTCCTGCCCCGGTCCGGGAAGACCCCACATGCCGCGGAGCAGCTGGGCCCGTGAGCCATGGCCGCTGAGCCTCCGCGTCCGGAGCCTGTGCTCCGCAACAGGGGAGGCCACAACAGTGAGAGGCCCGCATACCGCAAAAAAAAAAAAAAAAAAAAAAAAGCAATGAATGTAACTCATTCTATGAACCAACTAAAAAAGAAAAACCATGTAATCAACTCTATAAATGCAAAAATAAAAAAGCATTTAACAGTCTTACCTCCATTCCAGATAATACCGGAGCACATTTTAGAAAGGAACTTCTTCAACCCAATAAAGGGCATATCTGAAAAAACTACAAATAATGTAGTTTTAATGGTCGAAAACCAAATGATTTCTCCCTGAGACCAGAAATAAAACAAAGGTTGTCTACTCTCACCACTTCTGTTCCACAGTGTACTGGAGGAGATTCCAGACAGTGCAGTCAAGAAAGAAAAAGAAATAAAAGGCATCTAGAATGGAAAGGAAAAGGTGTGTTTTTTTTTTTTTTTTTTGCAAACATGACTGTGTAGAAAATCTGATGGAACCTATGAAACTACTAGAACTATTGATAAATTAAGAAGCACTCCCTTCTCTGAAATTTTCTCAAAGTGTTTCTGTAGAACTGTTATAATTTATTCCTTAAATACTTAGTAGAATTCACTTGTGAAGTCATCTGGGCCTGGAGGTATTCTTTTGGTGGGAATATTTCAATCAAAAATTCAATTTCTCTAACAGATACACGGCCATTCAGGTTGTCTATTCTTGAATGAAGTTTAGTAGTATGTCTTTTGGAAAATTTGTCCTTTTCCTTTGTTATAAAATTTATAGGCATAAAGTTGTTCATAATATTCTCTTGTTATTTTTTTTTTTGCGGTACGTGGGCCTCTCACTGTTGTGGCCTCTCCCGTTGCGGAGCACAGGCTCCGGATGTGCAGGCTCAGCGGCCATGGCTCACGGGCCCAGCCGCTCCGTGGCGTGTGGGATCTTCCCGGACCGGGGCACGAACCCGTGTCCCCTGCATCAGCAGGCGGACTCTCAACCACTGCGCCACCAGGGAAGCCCTGTTATTCTTTTATTATCTATAGAATCTGTAATGATGTCACCTCTGTCGGTCAGGTTAGAACTTCATCAATTTTATTGATCTTCCCAAAGTCAGTTTTAGGTTTCACTAATTCTGTCTACTTTTTTCTGTTTTCTATACTTAATTTCCACATTGGTCTTTACCGTTTCCTCTCTTCTAATTACTATGGTTTAATTTGATTTTTAATTTCTTAAGGCAGAAGTGGAGGTCATTAATTTGAGATTTTTTTTTTCTAATATAAGCATTCAGTGCTATAAATTCCCCCCAAGTTCTGCTTTAGTGGAATCTCACAAATTCTGATATGTTGTGTTTTCATTTTCATTCCGTACAAAATCTTTTAATCTCTTTGAATTGTGTTATTTAGTTTCCAAGTAAGTTTTCCAAAGTCTTCTGTTAGTAATTTCTAATTTAATTCCATTGTGATCAGAGAGCACAGGATCTCAATCCTTTTAAATTATGGAGACTTGTTTTATGACCCCAAAACATGGTCCATCATGGAGAATGTTCTGTGGGCATGTAAGAAGAATTGAGAAGAATATTCTGCTATCGTTAGGTGAAATATTCTATAAATGTTAATTAGGTCAATTGGTTGACAGTATTGTTCAAGTCCATTATATCTCTGTAATATATCTTTGTAACTTTCAATGCTCAGGAAAGGGTATTAAAATATCCAACTAAAACTGCAGATTTGACTGTTTCTCCTTGGAGTTCTATCCATTTTGTTTCAGGTATTTTTGAAATTCTGTTATCAGAGGCACAAACGTTTAGAACTGTTATGCCCCCTTGATTAACTGACCTCTATTATTTTGTAAGGACATTCTTTATCCTTGGAAACATCCTTTGCTCTGAAGAAATCTACTTTGTCTAATATTACTATAGCCACTCCATCTTTCTTTTGACTATTGTAAGTATAGTATATCTTTTTCCATCCTTTACTTTTAACCTATTTGTATCTTTATATTTAAAGTTATGTTTCTTATAGGCAATGATACAGTTGGGTCTTGCTAAATCCAATCTGTTAATCTCTGCCTTTTAACTGGTGTGTTTAGACCATTTATATTTAATGTGATTACCAATCTGGTTAAAATTAAGTCTATTGCCTTACTATTTGTTTCTCTTTGTCCCATGTTCTTTTTTTCCCTCTTTTTATGCCTTTTTTTGAATTAAATGAGTATATACTCTGATTTCACTTTATCTCTTTTGATGGCTTATTACTTGTAACCTTTTTAAAAACAGAATTGCTTGAGGATAGTATGTATCTTTTCACTTACCATGGTCTACCTTCAAGTGATATTATACAACTTCACATACAGTATAAAATTCTTACAGTAGTATACTACCTAGTATCATATCTTGCCCACCTAACACTCTGTTCATAAATCCTACCTCTTTGTTAAAAATGGGAGAGAAGCACTAGAGAAATGTAAAAGAAATAGTAGCAACAAACTGAGACCTCTTCCTTGGCTTCATTTAAAAGGCAAATAAGAACTGAGAAGGAAATAGATGCTTAAAAACTAGAACTACAACCATAACACCTGGGTTCAAATCCTAGTTCTGCCACTTACATATTGTATAACATAAGGCAAGATGGTTAGCCTTCCTGTTTCTCAGTTTCTAGCTCTTTAAAATGAAAGTAACAACAGTACCTTCTTCACCAGGTATTGTGACAATCCAATGAGTTAACACAGGTAAAATGCTTAGAACAGCACCAAATAACTATGAAATGGTTAAAAAATAAAGGATACCTCTGAGATATTCTGAGTTCAGTTCCAGACCACCGCAATAAACTGAATATTGCAATAAAGCAAGTTTCACCAATTTTTTTGATTTTTCAGTGCATACAGAAGTTACGTTTACACTATACTATGGTCTATTAAGTGTACAATGTTATGTCTAAAAAAATGTACATACCTTTATTTTAAAATACTTTATTTGGGGGACTCCCCTGGTGGTACAGGTTAAGAATCCACCTGCCAGTGTAGGAGACACGGGTTTGAGCCCTGTTCCGGTAAGATCCCACATGCCACAGAGCAACTAAGCCCATGTGCCACAACTACTGAGCCTGTGCTCTAGAGCCCACAAGCTGCAACTACTGATCCTGAAGCCCACATGCCCTAGAGCCCACATGTCCTAGACCCCATGCACTGCAACTACTGAAGCCCGTGTGCTGCAACTACTGAACCCTGCGTGCTCTAGGGCCCGTGCTCCACAACGTGAGAAGCCACTGCAATAAGAAGCCCACGCACCGCAACGAAGAGTAGCCCCCACTCGCCACAACTAGAGAAAGCCTGCAAGCAGCAATGAAGACCCAACGCAGCCAATAAATAAATAAATGTACTCTTTCTTTAAAAAAAATACTTTATTTCTAGAAAACACTAACCACCATCTGAGCCTTCAGCAAGTCAATCATTTTGTGTGTGGAGGGTCTTGCCTCAATGTTGATGGCTGCTGCTTGATCACATTGGTGGTTGCTGAAGACTGGGTGGCTATGGCAATTTCTTAAAATAAGACAACAATGAAGCTTGCCACACTGATTGACTCTTCCTTTTATGAATGATTTCTCTGTAGCATGCAATGCTGTTTGATAGCGTTTTACCCACAGAACTTCTTTCAAAAATTGGAATCAAGCCTCAAACACTGCCACTGCTTTATCAACTAAGTTTTTGTAATATTCTAAACCCTTTGTTAAAATTTCAACAACTGTCACTGTATCTGCATCAGGAGTAGATTCTATATCAAGTAAACACTTTCTTGCTCATCCCTAAGAAGCAACTCCTCATCCATTCAAGTTTTATCATGAGATTGCAGCAATTTAATCACATCTTCAGGTTCCACTTCTTGTTCTAGTTCTCTTGCTATTTCCACCATAGCTGCAGTTACTTCCTCCACTTAAGTCTTGAACCCTTCAAAATCATCCATGAGAGTTGTAATCAACTTCTTCCAAACTCCTGTTCATGTTGATATTTTGACCTCTTCCCATGGATCATGAACGTTCTCACTGGCATCAAGAATGGTGAATCCTTTCCAGAAGGTTTTCAACTGACTTTGCCCAGATCCATCAGAGGAATCACTATCTATGGCAGCTATAGCCTTAGAAAATGTATTTCTTAAATAATAAGACTCGAAAGTCAAAATTACTCTCTGATCCATGGGCTGCAGAATGGATCTTGTATTAGGAGGCATGAAAACAACATTAATCTCGTACACCTCCATCACAGCTCTTGGGTAACCAGGTGCACTGTCAATGAGCAGTAATATTTTGAAAGGAATCTTTTTTCTGAGCAGTAGGTTTCAACAGTAGACTTAAAATATTCAGTAAAACATGTTGTAAACACTGTTGGTGGGAATGTAAACTGGTGCAGCCACTATGGAGAACAGTATGGAGGTTCCTTAAAAAATAATTACCATATGATCCAGTAGTCCACTCCTGGGCATATATCCAGAAAGGACAAAAACTCTAACTCGAAAAGATACATGCACCCCAAAGTTCACAGCAGCACTATTTACAACAGCCAAGACATGGGAACAACCTAAATGTCCACTGACAGATGAATGGATAGAGAAGATATGGTATGTGTGTGTGTGTATACACACACACACACACACACACACACACACACACACCCACCCATACATTCACACAATGGAATATTACTCAGCCATGAAAAGGGAATAATACCATTTGCAGCAACATGGGTGGACCCAGAGATTATCATACTGAATGAAGTAAGTCAGAGAAAGACAAATATTATATGATATCAGTTATATGTGTAATCTAAAAATATGATACAAATGAACTTATTTACAAAACAGAAACAGACTCACAGACATAGAAAACTAACTTACGGTTACCAAAGGGGAAAGGTGTGGGGGAGGGATAAATTAGGAGTCTGGGATTAACAGACACATACTGCTACATATAAATTAAATAAACAACAAAGACCTATCATATGGCACAGGGAACTATATTCAATAAATATCCTGTAACAACCTGTAATGGAAAAGAATCTGAAAATGAATATATATAACTGAATCACTTTGCTGTACACCTGAAACTAACACAACATTGTAAATCAACCATGCTTCAATAAAAAGTTGTTTTGAAAAACAAACAAAAATTGGAAAGAGATGTCCTACCCTTAAGGCTTTGTTATTCCATTTGTAAAGCACAGGCAAAGTAGATTTAGCATAATTCTTAAGGGGCATAGGACTTTTGGAATGGTAAATGAGCACTGGCTTCAATTTAAAGTAGATCCCACAAGCCATGTAGTGCAGCCAAAAATAAATGAATGAATGAATAAATAAAGCCACCAGATGCATTAGCCGGTAACAGTAGAGTCAGCCTGTCCTTTGAAACTTTGAAGCCAAGCATTGGCTTCTCCTCTCTAGCTATCAAAGTCCTAGATGGCATCTTCTTCCAATAGAATGCTGTTTCGTCTACATTGAAAATGTGCTGTTTAGTGTAGCCACCTTCATTAATTATCTTAGCTAGATCTTCTGGCTAAGTTGCTGCAGATTCTCCATCAGCACTTGCTGCTTCACCTTGCACTTTTATGTTACAGAGATGGCTTCTTTCCTTCAACCTCATGAACCAACCTCTACTAGCTTCAAACTTTTCTTCTGCAGCTTCCTCACCTCTCCCAGTATTCACACAATTGAAGAGAGTTAGGGCCTTGCTCTGGATCAGGCTTTGACTGAACAGAATGTTGTAGCTGGTTTGATCTTCGGTTCAGACCACTACAACTTTCTCCATTATGAACAATAAGGCTGTTTCACTTCTTATCTCAGTTTTCAACATGGCTTCCACACTAAGCTTAATCATTTCTAGCTTCTGATTTAAAGGGAAAGATGTGCGACCCTTCCTTTCCCTTGAACACTTAGAGGCCAATGTAGGGTTATTAACTGGCCTAATTTCAATACCTTTTCTTGGAATAGGGGGGCCCCAAGAGAGGGAGAGAGACCAGCGGGGCTGGGGGTGGGCCATGCCAGTTGGTGGAGCAGTCAGAGCACACACAACATTTATTAAGTTCACTATCTTACACAGGGGTAAGGTTCGTGGTGCCCCAAAACAATTACAATAGTAACATCAAAGATGACTGACCACAGATCACCATAACAAATATAATAATGAAAAAGCTTGAAACATTGTGAGGATTACTACCAAAATGTGACCCAGAGCCACAAAGTGAGAAAATGCTGTTGGAAAAATGGCACCAACAGGCTTGCTCAATGCAGGGTTGCCACAAACCTTCAATTTGTAAAAAACGAAGTATCTGTGAAGTGCAATAAAGCAAAGTACAGTAAAACAAGGTATGCCTGTAAATATAACAAGTCCTATTATTCACAATGAATAAGGCAGCATTCTTTAATGCCCTATACACTACCTAAAATAATCTTTACCAACCCACACACTGGGTTGCACTTCTCGAAGTGAATCTACAAGTAAATTAACTACTTAGGCTCTTTTACTTGCAAGAAATTCATTCAAGTTACCCCAAATATCATTTTAGGTATATATTATGGTCTTAGTATTGTTGTAAAAGCTTTGTATGTGTCATCTCATTTAATCTTCACATCAACCCCAAAAGGGAAGGAATTATTTACGATGCTCACTTTTTACAGATGAGGAATGAGAGCAACAACCTGCCCAAGTCACACAGCTAGTAAAAGACATAACCAGAATTCGACTGCCAGAAGTCTGACACCAAAGCCTGCATTCTTTCTTGGGAAAAAACTGGATGTCGTCTCAAGAAGGGCAGGAGCCACAGACGTACTAGAGTAATGGAAGAAGAGTATCTACAGAGCCAGAAAGCAGAATCTTCAATCTCAGGCTCTGTGCCTGCCTTTCTCTCACCACATGGTTCCTTGCTTACAGCTTTGTGCTTCTCTCGGCACAGATGCCCCATATTCTTTTCTGGTTACCCACTGGCGTCCTCAACTCCTTTATCATTTCTGTACTCATAGCTTCTGCTTATACTTACTTTCCAGTCTCTTAAACTTTAGTTTTACAGGATTCTACACTAATATCCTTCCAGCTTCAGCTCCCATGGCTCAATGGCAAATTAACTCCATGTTTCCTATAAATGGCTGTAATTTTCCCCACCAGACAATCCTAGGTTGTTAGCTGGTTTACAGATTAACAGCCCTTAGGTCAAATGCCCACTCCTGGACCAATCAGGTGCAATATAGTTCTATATGGTTAAAAACATAGCTATTAAAGTCTGTTCCTCTGCAGTGTACCATGGAAAAAGGAGATTTCCTTCAAAGCAACTGTAGGCACACCAGAATTATAAAACACATGTCTAGGACACTGAGTCAGCTAAGTCACCATTAATCTGGGGCTCAAAAGTCTTTTCAGTATTTTTAATCTATTTAGTTATAGTGTAATTAAGGAGTTATAAATACAAATTTTGGTTGTTATTAAAGAGATATAATTTACAGGGTCGCACAAGTAAGACATGGGACACAGGCCCAGCAATTGTTAAGTCAAGGGTGGCCATACTACAGCCACAGTATTCTGACTGAGAGAAGGAAAAACCCATTGCCATCTATCATTTTCAATTCTGCTCAGAGACAGAAGTAGTAAACATCAATAACCCTATCCATTCCTATAGCTATGTCTATTGCGCCACATTGAGCTGAAGCAGAAGAGGGGGCTAGATATGTTGACACTATTACTACAGCCAATTCACAGCTGCCCACGCTGCCCACAGACGGCTTCAACGGTACTGCTAGTTCCCTTAAGTTCAAATCTTCAACATTATATCTCTAAAACTCTTTCTGCAGATGAGTTCAACCCTACACCTTTTGGCTTTCTTAATGGCAGAGGAAAGTTTTGAATTGAAAACCTTCTGCTACATAATTAGCTAAGACCAAGTCATACGGACAGAAAGGAAAAAGTAAACATATAACTTATTAATGTTACTTTGCTATCAATATTGTTTTAAACCTTCTTGTTGGGAAGCTTACCTAATACATATATAACTAGAAGCCCCTCTCCCTTTTTTTAAAAGAACACTGGTTCTAAACAGTTTGGATTTTCCCTCCAGTCTTCATTTACAAATTATCAATTTACAGCCTTAACAAGAAAGGAAACAGAGTGAGAAGCTAAAAGTTATTAACAGTATGTACTACCCCTTAAATTTTAATCTGCTTTACTTCTAAGGACTGAATAACCTGCCCATTTTACCAAGTTATTTCCCACTCCATCACTCCAAAAACCCTTCAATCCAAAGCATGACAAAAAGACTAATTTCTGTTACTATATCTTCAGTAATGCTGTTCCCTAATACTTAAGTTCTTACCACCTTAATGAAACACATTTCTTAAGGACCACTCCTGCCCTCACTGAGCCTCCCTCCGCTCCTGCAAACTGCTCTTCAATCTGACACATAACTACATACGATCTCATGTTATTTACTGTGGTTTCACTCACATAAAAGACTTCATCTCTCACCAAGAAGATGTAAACAATGAGTGCAAGATCTAAAACTTAATTCTTCTACGGTAACACTCACAAGTACTGGGCTCACAGAAAACATTCAGAAATACTGTTGACAAAAAGAAGCAAGTCAGGGCTTCCCTGGTGGTGCAGTGGTTGAGAGTCCGCCTGCCGATGCAGGGGACACGGGTTCGTGCCCCGGTCCAGGAAGATCCCACGTGCCACGGAGCGGCTAGGCCCGAGAGCCATGGCCGCTGAGCCTGTGCGTCCAGAGCCTGTGCTCCGCAACGGGAGAGGCCGCAACAGTGAGAGGCCCACATACAGCAAAAAAAAAAAAAAAAAAAATTTAATAGATAATCCAACTGATAATTTTTAGACTAAACCCAACCAAAATCCATAGCCATATTACTATTTTTCAAACAAGTACATCTGAATATATCATTCATTCCTTGTTCAAAAAACTGTGAGTGTCCTTTAACTTTATGACAACTGGCTATTTGGATAAAAAGACAAAAATTAGATCTTTCATTAAAATAAATAAGATGAATTAAAGATGAAAAACATTCAAGGTATAAAAATACAAGAAGTAAACATAGGTGAATTTTTTTTAATGTTGGCACAGGAAAGTCTAGGACTGATAACAGAAAAACAAACAGTAGAAGACTGATAAATCTGACTAAAGAAAACATGACACACATAGACAGCAGAACACATGTATTGCATCAATTCTAGGATGAATATTTTCTCATCTTTTAACATCTCTGAAATCAGGATGCCTCTTAAAACTAACAGAGTGTCATGGTTTAAGTGACAGCATATTTCTATCCTTAACTGTATGTTACACAGTGTATCTCACAACTGAAGCCAACTTAGATTTAATAAAATAAGTGAGGTGACAAAAAAATAAAATAGGGAAAAGATCTACAACAACCAACAAAAACAATATTCTTCATACATAAAGAGCTCTAACATGTTAAATAACAGGGTGCTTCAACTGCACTGGTTATGTTTCATTTCTTAAGTTATGGGTTAACTGTATTTTTTTTTCCATTATGGTTTATCACAGGATATTGAAAATAGCTTCCTGTGCTATACAATAGGACCTTGCTGTTTATTCATTCTATGTAACAGTTTGCATCTGCTAATCCCAAACACCCAGTCCTCCCCCAACCCCTCGCCTTGGCAACCACAAGTCTGTTCTCTGTATCTGTGAGTCTGTTTCTGCTCCATAGATAAGTTCATTTGTGTCCTATTTTAGATTCCACATGTTAAGTGATATCATATGGTATTTGTCTTTCTCTTTCTGAGGGGTTAACTGTATTAATCTTTATGTACTTTTTGTTTACCTGACTTATCTCCTTAAAAGACTTTTAAGAGACTGAGCAATAGGAATATAAGATATGAAAAGGAAATTATACACAAATGTCCGAAAACATGAAAATATAAACTTCACTGAAAAAGTTAAAAAATGCAAATTATAACAAGGAGAATTTATTACCTTACAGATCAATATTTATGTTTTTAAAGCTAATCACCAAGTCAGTAAGAGTATAGAGAAACAATTATACGCCATGGGCAAAAATACAAATGTACTTAACCTCCAAACAGCAATCATCCTCCTTTTAGAAATTCATCAAAAGGAAATGATCACAGGGACTTCGCTGGTGGCGCAGAGGTTAAGAATCTGCCTGCCCACTATGGAGAACAGTATAGAGGTTCCTTAAAATACTAAAAATAGAACTACCATACAACCCAGCAATTCCAGTACTGGGCATACACCCTGGGAAAACTGTAATTCAAAAAGAGTCATGTACCACAATGTTCATTGCAGCACTATTTACAATAGCCAGGACATGGAAGCAACGTAAGTGTCCACTGACAGATGAATGGATAAAGAAGATGTGGCACATACGTACAATGGAATATTACTCAGCCATAAAAAGAAACGAAATTGAGTTATTTGTAGTGAGGTGGGTGGACCTAGAGTCTATCATACAGAGTGAAGTAAGTCAGAAAGAGAAAAACAAATACTGCATGCTAACACATATATATGGAATCTGAACGACAACAAAAAATGGTTCTGACAAACCTAGGGGCAGGACAGGAATAAAGACGCAGACATAGAGAATGGACTTGAGGACATGGGGAGGGGGAAGGGTAAGCTGGGACAAAGTGAGAGAGTAGCACTGACATATATTCGCTACCAAATGTAAAACAGATAGCTAGTGGGAAGCTGCTGTACTGCATGGGGAGATCAACTGGGTGCTTTGTGACCACCTAGAGGGGTGGGATGGGGAGGGTGGGAGGGAGACCCAAGAGGGAGGGGAACAGCAGAACCTAACACACCATTGTAAAGCAGTTATACTCTAATAAAGATGTTAAAAAAAAAAAAAGAATCCGCCTGCCAATGCAGGGGACACGGGTCTGAGCCCTAGTCCGGGAAGATCCCACATGCTGCTGAGCAACTAAGCCCACGTGCCACAACTAATGAGCCTGGGCTCTAGAGCCCACGAGCCACAAGTATGAAGCCCATGCACCACAACTACTGAAGCCCGCATGTAGCAACTACTGAGCCCTCATGTTGCAACTACTGAACCCCACGCTCCGCAACATGAGGCCACTGCAATGAGGAGTACGTGCACTGCAATGAAGAGTAGTCCCCGCATGCCACTAGAGAAAGCCCACACACAGCAATGAAGACCCAACGCAGCCAAAAATAAATAATAAAATTTGAAAAAAAAAAGGAAATCATCAAAAAAGTACAGGAATATGTATAAAAAAAAGCGAACTCTATCACTCTTCATAGTATATAAAAGTTAGAAACAACCTAAGTGTCCATTAAGAGATTGATTAAATAAATTATGATACACCCACACAAAGTGATACAATACAGCCATTAAAAATGAGGGTAGAGAGAAACTGTCTTTCGAAGTGATATAACTAACCTTGGAAGTATACAGAGACTTTTTATATGAGCATCAGATTTTTAAAAACTTCTTCTTTTTTTCTGGCTTAATGTGTTTTACTTTTTTTATTGAGATATACACAAATACTGAAATGTATTTATGAATTTTTACTATGTAGACATGCATGCAACCACCAATCAGATAAAGATACAGAGCAATTCCAGCACTCCAGAAGTCTTGCTCCCCTAGTCCGAACCCCTAACCACTGCTCTGACTTCCATCAACATAGATGAGTTTGACCTTTTCCTGAACTTCAAAAAGAGAATCACACAGTACATGCTCTTTTGTGTCCGGTTTCTTTCAACATTTTGTGATATTCACCCACATTTGCTAAGTATAGCAGTAGTTCCTTCTTTTTCACTGATGTATAGGATTCCAGTATAGAGCATACTACAAATTATTGCTCCATTATTCTGCTGACGGACATTTGGCTTGCTTCCAGTTGGGAGCTATTATGTTAAAAACTGCTATATTTTTCCAGATTTCATAACTTATTGTATTTGTATTGTTTCTTAATTTAGTTTCAGATAGTTATATTAATAAAACAAAAAGGATCAAACCCAGAAAAACATGATAAAGAAAAAAACCCTGGTACCTCACCATATAGACAACTACCATTTTAAGATTTATGTTTTACATAACTGAAATGATGTTATAAATGCTGTTTTTTCTAAATCAACCCCTTTTCCTTTATTTTCTCCCTTCTTTCCCTCCCTCTCCTTTTTACCTTAGACCAACTAGGTAACAAATGTTTACATTTGATGTGCAACATTTTCTGCTTTACAAGATCACTTATACTCTCTCTCACACACACACACACAGGGTTTTTATTGTTTGTTTTACTAAAATGGGTATTTTATATATTCCTCTGTATCTTGCTTTTCTCAATTAAATATGGTGACAATGTCCTCACATCACTGATTATTTTTGCCATGTCTTGTTTTTTTTTAATCAGCTTTGAGATGTAATTCACATACCATACAATTCACCCATTTACCGTATACAATTCAGGGACTTCCCTGGCGGTCCAGTGGTTAGGACTCTGAGTTTTCACTGCCGAGGGCCCGGGTTCAATCCCTGGTCGGGGAGCTAAGATCCCACAAGCTGCGCAGCATGGCACCCCCCCCAAAAAAGTATACAATTCAATGGCATATAGAACTATCACTATAGTCAATTTTAGAACATTCTTATCATCTTAAAAAGAAACCCCACACTCCTTAGACCTCCCCATTCCCTAGCCCCAACCTCAAGCAACCACTAATCTGCTTTCTGTCTCTACAGATTTCCCTGTTCCGCACATTTCATATGAATGGAATCATATAATATGTGGCCTTTTGTGACTGCTTCTTTCACCTAGCATGATATTTTCAAGATTTACTGATGATGTAACATGCATCAGTACCTTACTCCTTTTAAGGGCTAAATAATAATCCAATGTATAGATATGTCACATTTTGTTTATTCACTTGTTGGGTAACGGACATTTGAGTTGTTTCCATTTTTTTTTTGCCTACAATGAATAATGCTGCCATAATCACCTGTGAACAATATTTTGTGGAGACATGTTTTCATCTTCCTTGGGTATATACCTAGGAAAGAACTGCTGGGTCATATGGTAACTCTATGTTTAATCATCTTAAGAACTGCTATGCTATCTTCCAAAGTAGCTATATAATTTTACATTCCTATTAGTGGATGAGGGATTCAATTTCTCAACATCCGCCTCTATACTTGTTATCATCTAACTTTTTGATTCTAGCCATTCTAGTAGTGTGAAGGGGTATCTCATCATGGTTTAACTTCACTTCCCTTATAGCTAATGATGTTGAGCATTTTTTCATGTGCTTACCGCATATCTTCTTTGAGAAGTGCCTATTCAGATCCTCTGCCCATTTTTAAATTGGGTTTTCTTTTTATTGAGTTGTTAAAGAGTTCTTAATGTATTCTGAATGCAAGTCTTTTATCAGATATTTGATTTGCAAATATCTTCTCCCATTTTGTGGGTTATCTTTTCACTTTCCTGATGGTGTCCTTTGAAGGACAAGTTTTAAATTTTGATGAAATACAATTTATGTCATTTTTGTTTTGTTGTTCCTGTTTTTGGTGTCATATCCAAGGTCATGAAAATTTACCCCTATGTTTCTTCTAAAGTCCATGTCTTTTGATGTGCATATATATTGATTTCTGTTGGGTCTATACCAAGAAGTGAAATTGATGGATCATACGGCATACACATGTAGAGCTTTAGCAGATGCTGCCTAAAGAATTTTCTGAAGTGTTTGTACCAATTTTCAAACCCATCTGAAGTGGATGAGTGCCCCAAGTGCTTTCCATTCTTGTCAACACTTAGTATTTTCAGGTTTTTTTCATTTACACTATTTCTGGTGGGTATGTAGTCATATCACATGGTAGTTTTAATTTGCAATTCCCTGAAAATTATGTGTGAGTACCTTTCACCTTGGCCATATGGATAATTCATTTCATAAATGCCTTTTCTGGTCTTTTGCCCATTTGTTTTAAAATTGGGTTGCCTGTATTTTTTTTAATTGACTTGTATATTTTTCATATACTCTGGATACAAGTCCACTGTTGTACTGTAAGTATTGCAGACACTTTCTCCACTGTGTCACTTGTCTTTTCACTCTCTTAATAGTATCCTTTGATGAACATAAGTTCTTATTTAATGAAGAAAAATTTATCAATCGTTCTTTTCTGGTACTCCTTATGTCTTGTTTAACAAAAACCTCTCCCTTCCATAGGGTCATGTAGATATTTTTCTATGTTTTCCTCTAGAAACTTTATGTTTCACCTTCGACGTTACATCTATAGTTCCTTCAAGGAGCACATAATCCCTATGTTACAAAATTATTTCAGAGAAGAGAAAAAAAGGGAAAGCTTCACAACTCATTTTATGAACCTACCACAACTCTGAAGTCAAAACAGATACATATAAATCTCTGATAAATTTATCTACTGATAAAAGTAAATTTTTAAAAAGCTCTAAGGCAGTGGCAAATCAAGTTCAGCAGTTAGAGGGAGAAAAAAACGAATGCAACACAGCTATGTAGGGTTGGAGGCAATAATGCAAACTATTAATGTAATACATCCTATTAGCGGATTAATGGAGAAAACATATATGATCATTTCTAACAATACAGAAAAAGCACTTGATAAAATGCAATACTTATGATATTATAAGAAAAAAGTCTTACAAAACTAAGACTAGAAGGTATTTCTTAACCTTTTTTTAGTTATATTATCAAAAACTTATAGTAAGGTAGGGGAAATAGGGAGAGGTTGGTAAAATGGTAGTATAAACTTTCAGTTATAAGAAAGTTATAAGAAAAAAGTCTGAGGATTTAATGTATATCATATGGTAACTATAGTTGATAACACTATATTGTAAAACTGAAATTTGCTTAAAAAGTAGAACTTTAGTGTTCTCACCAAAAAAAAAAAAGAAAACTATATGAGGTGACAGGTGTATTAATTAACTCAATGGGGGGAATACCTTCACAATGTATACATATATCAAATTATCATGTTTAAATATCTTACAATTTTGTCAATTATACTTCAGTAAAGCTGAAAAAATACAGTTAATAACATCTATTATGTTCTCTTTTCTGCATAATTTTCCTTTCTTGTTAACGTCTCTGTGTGTGTTTAATTTAATTATGTTAGTTAGTTAAAATATAAATGTAATAAAGGCAAATGTTTTTGTCTTTTTGTCTTTATCTGTATCCCCAGCACCAAGAACTATTCCTGGAACACAGAAAATGCTCCATGGCTTTTAAAAAATGAATAAACGAATGATTTCTAAATCAAAATTTGCATTTGGGAAAAATTATAGTACTTTCTTTTGGCATTTCTCTAGAAATAAGCAGTTATACAGGCCACGTTTGTATGTATAAAAATATACACATTTATATGTATATAGTACTTATGTATGAAAATCGTTCTGATGATTAATTTTTAAACCCTATCTGATAGGGAAAAAAACCACAAAACCTTCAGTAAGATGTCATACTTGATGAGATTTTAGAGGTATTCCTATTGAAGTCAGGAACATGAAATTCAGGATCATCTCTCTCAAGTAGGCCCTTAATGCTGACTGGCAATCACACTATATTTCTCTATTCTATTCTCTTCTACTCTATTCTATTCGCTTTCCCACTCTTTGATGATCACGTCACATATTTTCCCTCTTGTCAAACCTCCAATACATACTCCCATTCTTCCTTACTCTCAGCTAATGATCTTGCTTCTCATACATTAACAGAAAACCTCAGATGAGAACCTCCTCAAGCTACCACCATCATGTCTCTGTCCATATACTCTGTTCTTCTCTCCCAATTCTGTAGACAAACTCTCCCTACTCCTAGTAAAGTTCAAAGGCTAATCCTTCCACCTGTGCCACAAGTCTATGTCTATGGCTGCTTTCACACTACAAAAGCAAAGCTGAGTAGTAGTGACAGAGACTGTACTGCCCACAAAGCCTAAAATACTTACTATTCAGCCCTTTAAAGAAAAAACTGGCTGAGCCTTGTACTAGATCATCTCCGCTCTCATCTAAAACGGACACTGCTGTTTGAAAAGGCCCACTAAGTCCCATGCATAAGAAATGAAGTAAGATCCACACAAGACCCATACAACATCAGAGACATATCAGAGACTGATGAGAAAGAAAGGATCTTAACAGAAACAGGTCACATATAAAGGATGAAGACTAAAGGGCATAAGACTTTTCAACAACCACTTGAAGCTAGAAAATTATAGTACAATCCCTTAAATTTTGAGGGAAAATTATTTCACCTTAGAATTCTACACCCAGACCAGCCAAATTATCAACCAGGTGTCAGGGTAGAAAGAAGATATTTTCAGCAATACAAACATCTCAAAAATTTCACCTCCTCAAATACCCTTTCTTGAAAGTTACTGAGGGATGTATTTCACCAAAACAAAGGGGTAAACTGGAGAAAGAGGAAGACATGGATCGAGAGACCATAGGCTCTAATGCAGGGAAAAGGCAAAGAGAATTCCCAGAATCATGAAGGGAAATCACAAGCTAAGACCAAGCAGAGTGGAGAGTCCCCTTGCAGGTCTGAGCAAAAGGATGGAGAGCCCTGGGATTTTTCCAATTAAAAAAAAAATCGAATGATCAATTACCTGATGTGTTTGAACATACTGAGACAGTTTCTGGAAAAAAAAAACAGAGACAAATAGGAAACTAAGCAAAAAACAAAAAAGAAAAAATTTTAACTCCAAGAAGTATCATCATAGTACACTGCACAGTTCAACAATAAACATGCATACAAAATCATAATAATGCAAACAATAAACAGCATGCTATAACTATATTAGGAGATAAAGGGAGAGGAACTTCAGGTGGCATAAGAACCCAAAACCATAGATAGACTCATCTTCCACAGGAGGAAGCCAACAGATATCTAAAATTGAAAAACAAGTAATATCTTAAAATATGGAAGTAAATATTAGAAAAAAACAGCTAAAAGTATCAAAAATGGTTGCTCTAGGAGCAGGACCTGGCAGGGAAAGTTGTACAGGGGAGTGGTGTTCTTCATTTTAAGTCTTATAGTACAGCTTTCTTTTTAACTGCACAGTTATATTATTTAAAGTCAAAAGTTAATTTTTTTTTCAAAGAACAAACAAAACTAGTGAGCTTTGTATCATTTAATACCAATTAACTCACTTACTCCACAAATTTTATCTGGGTGTTAACTATGCCAGGTCCTTTTCTAGGTGCTCGGAATACATCAGTGAACAAAACTAAGTCCCTGCCCTCATGAAGTTTATATCCAGAGGGAAGAAGATAATAAACAAATCAATGTATGCTATAATGTCAGATAAATTAATGTTGTGAAGACAAATAAAGGTGAGGGTAGAGTGTAATGGGGATGCTGTTTAGGTAGGGTTTTCAGAAAAGGGCTGTCCAAGAGTCAACAAAAAGGAAATCGAGATAAAAAGGAAAAATCTGTTTTGAGAAAAGGTTATGTAAATAAAATAACAGAAGGGTACCAATTAAGCTCAAGGTGAGAGCTTCATTTTAAGCCTCTCATACTCTAAAGCCATGTTATCATTCAAAAGCCAGTACCAAAGTTCCCTGTAGTGGCATACATAAACTGTCAGGCACCGTCAAGCTAAGTCCTATGAACACTGCTGTTCATACTCTTCCTACATCCCTAACTAGCCATTACTTATTAAAGTGACTGACTAAATTTATACAAACTTTTTTCTCTCCATAGAACAGGTGGATGTCACACACTTCAAACTCCAGTGTTTTTATTCCTATTACATAGTTAAAAGTTTTCCTAAATCAAAAGTTCAAGATGTTAATCAAGAAAGATTCCAGATTAATTCCAAGTTACCGAAATGATTCGCATCCGATCTTCATTTTCTCACTAAAGAGAAACCCTAAACCAGAGTTTCAGGCTATTGAATTATCTTTTTATTGAAAACTGAATAACTAAAAAAATGTAGCATCCAGATTGAAGCAACGTTTTGTTCCAAATACAGTTGTTACACAATAAAAACCTCATATTCAGAAAAGAGGACTGATTTTAATGTCTTATTCTCAAAACACTTATAATTAGAAGTGAATCCAAACTGCCTTTTTTTATATAGTAAAAAAAAAGCAGTACTTTTAGATTTTAGGTAGGTCTTAAAGTTTAACTCACAAAAAGAAAACAAATTCAATTAATTAAATCTCAATTAACAGTTGGGCTTAAAGTTTAAAAATTATTTTGAAATTTCTGGAAAAGCAGGTTAGTAGCTGTAGTATAGCACTGGATGATGATGCTCTCCCCATCCACACTCCCCAGATGGTGCACCACATTATAGTAAGAGCTACAACTTGGGTTTAGGTTCACTGCTTGCTTATCGGTGGTGTGCTAACATCTTTAAACCCATTTCCTCATCTAAAATGGAGATAATAATGCCTACCTAAGGTCAGTGTTAATTGTTGGCACTCCTGTAAATAAGAAGTACCAAAACATTGAAGTATCAATAATATATATTAAAAAGCTTTGTAATCGGTGAAGAACTACACCAATGTTTGTCATATTTTAATTTAAAAAAACAACAATCACTTTCAGTCAAAATTCTGATTTTAGTGATAATGGTTATCAGATTCTAAGGAAGAACAACGGGACCTTGGTCCACTCACACATACACAGCCAGAAGAAGAAAAGATTTTTTAAAAAATTTAGACTTAAAAAAAAAAAAAGAATTAGACTCCCTTATAAACAAGTGTCAAGAGAGCATTTTTAGCAAACATTTAACTATATAAACCAAAAGAATAAAGCTGTTTAACCACATGTAAGCTGTGCATCATGTGACTGCAGGTAGAATGTTTAGTTTTGGTGTACTTGGGAACTAGATACCCAAAGTACATAAACATCAGCATATTTTTAAAACAAGTGTCTTAATGCTTTTGTTCACTGAGTAATAATTCCCACTATTCTTAGAAGGAAAAACAACAAATATCCTTAACCAAAAAAACTCATCAGAGGGGTTTTTACTTCTGAAACTTTTAAACTAACACTAAACAGTGTTATCTGACAATGAAGCAGTAGACTATTTTTGCCTACTTACCCTTTAAGCTCCATCAGGGCACAGACCTTTTTCTCTGTTGTATCACCAACATCTAGACAACTAACTGGCACCAAATAGGAACCCAATAAACATGTGTAGAATGAATGAACGAACAAACTGGACCTCTGGACAAAAGCTGAAGTGTTTTAAGTTGCAACAGAGCAATTTCACCTGTACATCTATCCATCATTCACTACAAAAAACTACTGTCTCAACTGTAATGACACAAAAAGCTGAAAAAGACAAGAACTAGATACATAAACACACAGAAATACATTAGTCATGTGGATAATAAAAGTACACAAAGTAAAAGATTAACAAAGCCAGTTTCATAGTAGTTATACTTTCCCTCAGGAGATTTTGGTCTGTTCTTCCTGATAATCAAAATATACATTAGAAAAGCATGTTGCAATATTGATAACACAGCACTATCTTTAAAGTTCTGTTGCAATCTGGAATAATTTAGCCAAAATGAACAATATTTCCAGAGTCCCACCCTGAGTATTTTAAAGTCAAATTCCTTAATTGAAAGAAAGGTCAATGAATGAATCAAATGAAAAAAACGTAGATCTTGCCATTTCAAAATTATTATACTGAATTTTAAAAACAGAAAAACTAAGTTTAAAATAAATTATGTTAAAATTATTTATTCAAAAAGGCATCTTATGTCCTTACACATGTCCCTTAAGCTAGTAAGACAAGTACTTTCCAAATCTTTGAAGCTAGATGATAAACTTTATGCCTACAGAACTTGAGTAAGAAGTTCTTTTTATTAAAATAACACTGTTTGGATAAGTTCCTTTATAATTCTAAAGTCTACAGTAAAATATGCAGCAGTAACGGTAATACACATTATGATTTTACAGCACTAGGATAAGCATAATTATCTGGATGGAACAGGCTTTTACAGCTAACAAGCTATGACTTGCTATGACTGTAATACTATGCTGCACGGATCGAAAAGTTTCCCAAAATTCTGATGGTCATCTTCAGAGAGACTTACACAAAGTCGATCTGATGGTGAATACAGAAAAACACCAACTCATAAACACTGGTACGAAAACAAAGCTCTCTACAGCAACTATAGCGTTGAAATTTTAAAACCCAGGGCATGTAAAAGATAAAGCTCAATTAATTGCTGCCTGTATTTCCTACTTTACGGTCTTACACGCCAGGTATTCGATATTTCTTTGTAGCGCTCTCTTAAACAGAAATTTAGTGTTTCAATGGCCCCTCCTCCACAGCTAACATCATTGCCCTTTCTTCCTCCTCCCTCACCCCTCCCAGTTAAAACAAATTAACATTTGTACTTAGGTACCTCCTATCAGCTCACAGCTTCTTCCCAAACACGCCCACGTACACTGAAACTGGCCTGCGTCTACAACACAGCTACAGGAAAAGCGCTTTGATGGGGGCAGGTGGGGGATAATGTAGCTCCGCACAGGTTTACTGCTATTTTCCAGATACAGATAACAGCTTCTCACTCCTGTCTCGGGTTTTTTCCAAATCACCTCCTAAGCATGGTGTTCATGAGCCTGCCTAATCCGATACTGCAGTAGAATCCCGGATATTTGCAACTGTTTGATCAGATCGTGGGGAACCTCTTCTTTTTTTCAATACGCCCGTTCCTAGCGGTACAGCACCGGATCTCGGGCAGCGCTCCAGGCCCCGCGTCCTGCCGCGCGCCCGGCCCGGGGCCAGTGCAGGACCGCCCCTCTGGGTCCGAGGCCGGCGGGCGACTAGGGCTACGGACCGCTCCGCAACAGGTCACCCTGACCGCGAGACTGCGGGTCCGCAGGCGGCCAGCTGGGCGGCCGGGCTTCGGGGGCGCAGCTGCTAGGGCCGGGGAGGGGGTGTGGCCCGGCTCGGCGGGTCCCGGCTCCCGGATTCCCAGCTCCAGCTCACCTGAAGGGAGGCTGAGGCGCCGCTGGGCGCCAGGGTAGCGCGGGCGGAGCCCGGGGGCTTCCGCCACCCAGGAGAGAGAGAGGCAAGGCGGGCTCGGAGGGTCGCCGCGCCCCCGGCCTCGGGACAGAGACCCGGAGCCGGGACCCCATGGCCGCCTCCTGACGCCGAGAGGGAGCCGCCGAGGGAGGCGCGGCCCTGGGTTCCCAGACGCCGGCCCCCCTCCTCCCTCAGCCCGAGCCCCGCAGCTCTCTCTCCGCGCCTGGGTCGAGCAGCGCCGGGGCCCGCGGCCGGGAGATCAACACACCGCAGCGCCCGAGCCGCCGCCATTCCCCGCGCCGCCGCCGCCGCCGCCGCCGCGGCTCCGCGCAGCCCGGCGGGGCGCAGCGCTCCCACCTTCCCTCCCCCGCACCTCCCACCGAGGCTCCGCACCAGGCCCACGGCGAGGGCACCGACCTGTGCAGCCGCGGCAGACGCTTCGGAGATTGGAAAGACGGCGCCGGCCCGCCGCTCCGCCGTTTTGCAGCCGCCGCCGCCTAGGCTAGCGCTCGGCGACCGGAGCAGTCGGCGTCTCTCATTCAGCGCCGGCCGCCGCCGCGGCCGCTCAGGGGAGGGGAGTGAGCTGGATCCACCCCATCCGCGCCGGGGGTGGGGGAGGAGAGCGGACTGGGCGGGGGCGCGCGCCGAGCAGGCGGGGCGGAGCCGCGCTCGCGCACCAACTGAGCGCGCTCGCGCGGGCCCCGAGCACCCCGGCCGGCGGGGTCTTCCCGGCGCGCCCAGCTAGCGGCTCTTCAGCTGTGCGGAGACCAACTGCTGCAGGGCGCCCGCGGCCGCGGCGCGCGTCAACAGCCGCAGTCCCTCTGCTGGGTGCCCGCCCAAAGGAGGGGCCGCTACCGGCCAAACGAGGGGGCGGGAAGGGTTGGCGGACTGACAGGTGGGGCCCCCGCAGCAGCCCCGCCATCCGTTCCCCGCATCCGGCCCTCCACGGCGAAATCCCCTGTGGTGGCCGTCTCCTTCAGCGCAGGCACCTCGTCTTTAAGGCCAGTGAACAAAGTCTGGAAACACTTGGGCTCCAGATCAAATATCCTGCCCGCGCCAGCCGTGTTTTTAGAAGTAGCTGCGCACAAGTGAGGGGGTTCCAAATGTGAAGAGCCACCCCACTGCCGTAGGATCATAAATTATAGTGATCAATACTCTCACACATTAAGATTAGAGAGGTGTTAGAAGTAGGCCTTTGTGTGATGCCCTTGGCTTAATGAGCAAATGACAGAAATTTGGCATCCCTTGGGTCTCAGATTGATGAGTTCCAGGTGAGCAGTCTTTTCACGTTGAATGCAAGAACAAGATTCTGAAATATTAAATCTTTCCTGTGAATGAAAAAGGAATGGATTTGGTTAAACTGTGAAAGGGTGTTGTTTCGGAGGGTGCTCTGTATGCGGTGGCCTACTTAGAATTAGCACCATTTGATGCAGTGTGACTATAAATGGAAGGTTTTAAGTGAGCCACCTTTGTATATGCTATCATTAGACCGTTTAGAAATGGATGATTATTGGATGATCTGCAGCTCTTTCTCTAGGCAATATGCAGTAGAATGTGGAAGGAATACTGTGTACCAGCATTGTGCATAAAACATGAAAGGGCCAAAATTATTCTCATTTGGTTTCTTTCCTCTCTTTAATAACCACTAAACAGAATGGATTAATCGTGATATTGAAGAATGCTAATTATTTCCTGCTTTGACTGCCTTGAGTCATAGCCCTTCACTCTAGTTAGGGAAGCTTGAATGCCCTTCAACCCCTTTCTCTCAAATAGAGTTACTTCTTTAAAGCCTCCCTCTCCCCCACCCCACACCCAAAGGTAGGTTAAAAAACAAAAGCAACAGAAAAAAAACCATAGGTTAAGTTCATGGTTCTTCATTTTTATTTCATTTACTTTTAAAGAAAGTCTTAAAAAGAATCATGATGAACTCACTAGAAGCAGAGAAACCAAAACCAAACCAAAACAAAACAAAACAAAAAGGCTTCCCTGGTGGCGCAGTGTTTGAGAGTGCACCTGCCGATGCCAGGGACCCGGGTTCGTGCCCCGGTCGGGGAAGATCCCACATACCGCGGAGCGGCTAGGCCCGTGAGCCATGGCTGCTGAGCCTGTGCGTCCGGAGCCTGTGCTCTGCAACGGGAGAGGCCACAACAGTGAGAGGCCCACGTACCACAAAAAAACAAAACAAAACAAAAAAACCCCAAAATCTTTCAAATGAGAATAGACCAAGGGACAAAAAAAAAGGAAAACAGACTACTGGTGAAAAGGGGAGAAATGTATGATGCATTCAAGAAGTTTTCCCCTAGATGTTAATTGCTTCAAGTTCCAAAGGAACAACAGGCAAAGAGAATTAGCAATTGGAGGAAAAATCCTTCCAGTTGGGTAAATCAAGTTGGGTAAATGTTTAATCTTTTTTAAGTGTTAGTAAGGCAGAAATAGAGACACAGATGCAGAGAACAAACATATGGACACCAAGGGGGGAAAGCAGTGGGGGGTGGGATCAATTGGGAGATTGGGATTGACATGTATACACTAATTTGTATAAAATAGATAACTAATAAGAACCTGCTGTATAAAAATAAAATTTTTAAAAAAAGTGGCAAAAAAAAGATTAAGGAAAAGGTAGATGGCTATGTGCCGACAGTAATACATACAATTATATATGTATATATTTATAAGCATATATGTATATATATCCCATTGTCACTGCTTTTTAAAAAATGAGAAAACTGAGGAACAACAGGGAATTCTATTTTGTATAAATGTCTTGCAACTACTTTAAACTTGAATTAGGGTTTCATAAAAACAAATGAGCCTGTGTTCCCACATCTGCCAATAATTTTCACAGTTTACTGTAAGAGCAGTGAAGTTTTCATTTGGACTCTGAAGAGAAAAAGCCATGTGACTCATGAAGCTAGGCCATGGAGACACTAAATTCTTATACAAACGGAATTTCTCATGTTAATAACTTGTAAAATAGTATTTTTATTAACTTTTAGAGTTATGTTAAGTTCAAATTTCTGAACTTGGTTAAGGTTAAGAATTTGTGTATAAAAATACAGAAAAAAGTTCATTCTCAATGTCTTTTTTTTTTTTTGCCATAGGTTAGAAATTATTTTAGAAAGTCAGTGTCCCTTCCGATTCACTGATATGTAAATGAAAACAATGACTTCTTACACCCAAAGAGTACAAGCAGCGAATTTTCTTCACCAGAGCATCTTTTATCACTGTTAAATTCTCTGAGTTGCTTTATGTTTTCAATTTGCTTTTGTCAAAGACAAGAAATATGCAAAGTCTTAGTATAACAAAAAGTACTAATGTATAAAATAGAAATGCCATTATATAAAATAGAAATCAATAAGAATTCAATATGCTTAAAAGTAGTTTCAGAAGAATCACCATTATGTAACAGTTTTATTACTGTCCATCAATATATTTCCAAGGGATAAGCCAAGGAACTCATTTAGATGTAGAACAAGCAGTTTCAAAGACAAGAGACCACCACTGCAAAAAAAAAACAAATCAACAAACAACTCATCTCATTACAGCTGTCAAAACAAAATCGAACTGGTGTCACAAGAAAGATTATTTCAGTAACACCTAATTCTATTGCAACCAACAGAATTTCAATAATAACATATGTCTATTATTTCTCTGGGCTGTAAACGTTTTTTCAAATATATATATTCGCTGGACATTTTGAAACAATCTGTTATGTTTGCGATAATCTGATTGAAAATATAGGCAAAGTAGCATATCCAAAATTCAAATGCACAGGGGCTTTGAAGGGATAGACAGACATTCTCCAGAAAACTGACACCAAGTTACTAGGAGAGCCTGCCACAATTCCCAAATTGAGAGAGACATGCCACAGATACTAAGATACGAAGAACAAAGATAATCACCAGTCCGTTCAAATATGAGCAACAAATTTCAAAAGGCGTAAGGCCTTATTTTACGACTGAGCTATCTCTCACAAGGGCAGCTCTATGCACGGTGTGGATCAGCAGGGATGTATTTACTTAAGATTAATGTTTCTCTGGAACAACTCTTGGGGAGACCAGCTAGTGTATAAATAAATGTTTGCATGAACTAATAATTTTCAATATTAACTTTAAGGACAATTTCAGTAATGCCTCATTTATATGGCAGTGTAAGGAAAGGGGGCAGTGAGGGATTGAACATGATTAGATATTCTAGATAACTGAGGTTTTAATCAGCAAGCGCTATTAATAGCTTCATTTAAACCACTTGTATTGACGTTTTTTCTGAAATATCACTTGTTTCTCTGCCTTAAACTAATAAAACGTGGTGTAGGGACTTCCCTGGTGGCGCAGTGGTTGAGAGTCCAGTGCCGATGCAGGGGACACGGGTTTGTGCCCCAGTCCGGGAAGATCCCACATGCCACGGAGCATATGGGCCCATGAGCCATGGCCTATGGGCCTGTGCGTCCGGAGCCTGTGCTCTGCAATGGGAGAGGCCACAACAGTGAGAGGCCCGCGTATAGCAAAACAAAAACAAAAACGAAAACGAAAACGTGGTGTAGCTTAACCTATACCTAATGACCCAGAGGTGTCTTAAATACAAAAGCTGTAATACCAAGATGTCGCCAGAAGCTTAGAAGTACTTAGTACCCTTCACTCTACAATAAATAATCATGGCCTCCTATGTTCCTGCACTCCTTTGAGTCTAATTGATCTGGACGGTACTAATGACTGATCCCCCTGCTGTCCCTCCTTGCACCACTGCTACAGCACTGATTGTGTGCACACGCACACATCCCTTTGAACTGTCTTAACATGCTAGCCAAATAACCAATATTTTAAAAATACATGTATAAAGTAGGAGTAAAGAACCTCAGAAAATGCTAAAACAACTCTGATACTTTGGGGCATTTACTTAGTATAGAATCCATTTGCCTACTTTCATATCTTCTTCTATATTTTGAAATTTGAGTTTACCAGATAAGTAAATTATTATCGCATTCTACTTCCTTTATAAAAATTCTAGGCATTGTTCTAGACACTTAATGGAAGGTGAGAATCTTTGTCAGTGATGGTCATCACAGTAGTTTCCTTATACTCATATACCCTGCATTCAAATTAAGGTTAGAATTGAAAAACAGCAACAGGAGTTCATAAATCCATACCAGTAATAAATAGATTAAATAAATAGAGAAGAAGGAAGTACTCTCGCTTATGCTAGAATGTTGAATGCCAACAGGTAAATGTGGAGGGAGTACTGGAGTTGAGCAATCATCATTTTGCAATCATAGTAGCAAAGTTTGGGTAAGACAAGAACCATCAATGGATGCCAACTGTAGGGAGAAATTTTGATGAGGAACAGGATATTTGCATCATCTTAGAATTCTTCCTGTAGACATCCTATTAGTTGCAAGGAAGGAAAAACAGTAATTATACACTGGAGAAGTTGAACAAAACCTTGACCAGGTAATCAAAATTAACATCACGAATGAGGGACAGATGGACATTGTTTGCCTCAAGATGCAGTTCCCAGAGGACACAGCATCTAATGAGGAAATGAGGAAATCTAATGAGGAATCTAATGAGGAACTATCAGATAAATCCCAAATGAGGAACTTGCTGTTTTCGTTTTTTTAAGGGGGGTGGAGGCTGTATTCTTCAAGATGCCAATGCCACAAAAGACAAAAGTTGTGAAAATATCCCAGCTAAAGAGCCAGGACAACTAAATGCAACATGAGATACTAGATCGGATCCTTTACTGGAGGGGAAAAATTCTATAAAGCACATTATTAGGTTAATTGGAAAACAGATGGTAGATTGATTAAAGTATTGTATCAACGTTAAAATCACTGAAATTCATAACTGTACTGTGATTATGTCCCTAAATACTGCAGTATTTAGGAGTAAAGGACTAGGATGTATGTAAGGTTGGGGGGGGAAATACACACACACACACACACACATATATATATATAGAGAGAGAGAGAGAGAGAGAGAGAGGAGAGAAAACAAAAGAGCTAAAATGTTAACAATAGGTGACTCTGGGTAAACGGTGTTTGGGTATTCCTTGTAACTTTTCTATAAATCTGAAATTATTTCCAAATAAAAAGGTTTTTTTAAAAAAAGTTATAATTACAAAAAAAGCAGCAACAGAAGTAAGCCATCCATAGACTGTAACATCCTAATTATTTTAAATGACCACCTCACTGCCAAATCCTACATGCTTTCTAAAATTGTTGACTACTCCCATGAAATCGTCTCATCTCTTGGGTTAAAATTATAGAAACAATGAATTTTATAGTGAAATAGACATCTTATCCAACGTTTTTATTTTAGAAATGAGGAAACTGCGGCTCAGAGATTCAAGACTTACCCCAAATTCTTTAACCAGTTAGCATGTCAGAGCACAATCTTGATTCTACTTCTATCTCAACAACTACTGAGCTTCCTTTCTATGTGAGCTTACTGCTCAGTTTCTAGCACTTTCTCTTTTCTTCTTTGCTAACGCTGTTTCCTAAGGGCCTTGTATTCCCTTCTTTTTATGATTATACAGGGAATTTTTATGACTTTACTGTTTCAACTATCACTGCTCCACTGGTGAAACTTACCCAGACTTCAGTACCACATGTCTAATTTCCTCTGTGGCCTCTAGATGAGGACACTTATTATCAGTTCAACCTCTACAAGGTCAAAACTGAAATCACCACAGGAGAAAAAATAAAAATAAAACCTATGAAAATACGTCTACCCTTACTGATAAATCAGAGAAAGACATGTTAAAACAAGGTATGTTTTGCCTTATAGACTGGCCAGTTAACAAGGTTTATAATATTCAGGTTTAGCCAGAATGTGGACAACAGACTCTGTCAAACACTGATGGCGGGAGTGTAAATGAGCATAACTCTTTGGTGGACAATTTGCCAAAAGCAAGGAAAATTTTTAATGTACGTACCCTTTGACCCAGCAATTTCACACATAGATACACGTCCTACAAAAATACTGTGGTGACATTCAAAGAACTATACAGGACTGCTCTTTAAGTATTGTTTATAACAGCAAAAATCGGAATACTTAATATCCATCAGTACAGCAGTGGGTAAATACAATTATAATGTTTCCTTGCATACATGAAAACATAGCTCTATATGAACCAACATGGAAAAGAACCCAAACAAGTTGAAGAGAACTGTGTATACCAGTCTCCCATTTCCTTTTAAGTTGGTGCATACATAGAAATCAGCCTGGAGAGCTATGCAAACAAACTATCACAATGGTTACCCCAGGAGAACGGAATTGGGGGAGGAGGAGGGGACTTTTCATTTTTATACTTTATATACTTCATATATTTCTATTGTTTGGTCTTGTTTTTTCTTTTTTTTTTTTTTTACCAGAAGCATGTATAGCTTTTATAAAAGCAAGGACAGCAATAAAAGAACTTTCTTTTTAACCTGAAAACTTTTCTTTATTCAGTCACCGTTCACATCATTTCTTCTCTTTAACAGGCTTTAGAATCAATGTTAACTCTTTTCCTTCCTTTAATGTTAACTCTTCTCCGTCCTTCCATTTACTCCTTAGCCTTATAAATTTTTTGCAGTTTTACACACCTTCTCCTACACCACTATTTTCATTATGTCACAGGTCTTCTCTACCCTTACTCACCTCCCAGTTGAAAACTCCCCAGTTCCTTATGGTTTACTAAGGCAGCATCCAGGGACTTCTATAACCTCAGTCCACCGTGCTAATTCACCTTATCACCACTCCACACACTAGCCAGGCCATTCTTTGATTTAGTCATTCAATAAGCAAACACTTATTTCTCCTCTTAAGCACCAAATATACTTCCATTCGTTTCATTCCAGCGCAACTTTTCCATGTCCCTCTTGTCTGACATTTCACACTGACATCTCCCTTCTCCAACCCCTGCTGAGGTTATCATGGTATCACTCTCTCACTTTGGAAATTTACTATGTGATGACATACAGTTTTACCAAGTGTGTGTTTCTTGTATCCCCAAATACACTGTAAGCTCCTGGAGAGCACCATACAATCTCTCTCTCAATCTCTCTTTCAATCTCTCTCTCTCCATCTCTGGATTCATGTTTATTGAGCATTTACAATACAGACAACACATTAAATGTCTATGTCACCTCATTTTGTTCTCAGGACAACCCTGAAAGGCAGGTATTTTTACCATATTTTTGAAAATGAGGCTTAGAGAAGCTCAGTGATTTGCCCAAGGTCATGCTGCTAAGCAATGACAAAGCTGGGAGTCAAATCCAGGCAGTCTGACTCACAATCTCCATGCTGTATTGCCCCCCTAAAAAACTGTGCTGCTTATATATTCTTGTAAATTAACAGCACAACATCATGTACATAAATGAAGCTTGGGAAATATTTATTGAATATAATATACTTTATGCTAACAATGAACAATTTGACATGAGATACCCAATACATGTTTAATTTTAAAATAGTATTTTCTAGAATTGTTTGGTTATAGAAGCTTATTCAAGAGTTCCAGAGTAAAACTGCTTTCAAAAATCTAAATGTTTTTAGAATAATGGGGAAAGTTAAATGGAAAAAAAAGGCATTAGATCCAATTCCCCATTTTGTCCAGCCAAATGTATTAAAAAATATAGGAGATAATTTTCTAGCATAGTAGTGTAGTAATAAAGTTGGTTATCACATTACAGATGGGAAAAGCTTACTATATAACCACTGAGACCCTTTCCCTGGAGAGATGCAATTCTATCTGTGGTTTCACATTCCAGAAAGAAATATTCTTACTCCTTCTGAAAATTAGTAACATAAGCATTTAATACCTCTGTTAGATCAACCAATAAATTTTATGTAATTCTTACTGTATTTAATAGACTTCACTTAGAGAGACTTTCTTCATTATGACTTAACCCAGCATACACAGATTTGAAACTCATTGTTGAACTGGCAATTATACTTGTCTTTAAACGCCACTATATCTATAACATAGTGGTTGTTATTTAAGAGTATTTGACATAAGAAAGTATAAATAAATGGTGGCAAAATTAGTTACAGATTGACTTTTAAACTGTAACTACAGTTGGAAAACATGACTTTATTAACAACAGCCTAACATGTTAGTCACTTTTCCAAGAAATTGTTTTAAATTTACTGATATCTACTATAATATAAACAATAGCAGCACACACACTGAAACTAAAATAAAACCACTTTAAAACTAATGGGTTTGGGGGCTGAGTTATATCTAAACATAAATATTTACAAAGATGTACTTATGTTTCAGTACTTTTCTTTCTTAACAACATTATTAATTTTGCAATATAACCACAAGAAAAGCAGGGTTTCTGATAGATTAAAAACAAATTTATTGACTACCTTCTAAACTTGGTGAACTGAATATACATGTTTATATCTGCTACCTCTCAAAATTCACCTAAAATTATAATAAAGGATGAAAAGAATGGAAGAGGAGAGGATAATGAATAAAAATTTTGGGAAGATGAAAAAAATAAAGGACAAATAGATTTAATTAAGTGGAGAAAAATGAAATTAACTGCCTACAGAGGAGAAGGGCCAAAAGAAGCCAGCTGATTTGCACAGCAGAACTCTGGAAAGTTTAGGAATTGGAGACACTGGGTACTGAGAAAAGTGGGAATGAAAGTGCCACTAAAAATAGAATTGGACAAAAGTACTAAAAGGAACAATTGGACACACAGCCCCTGTTCCCCCTCAAGCTACCATCCCTCCCCCACCCCAAAGGGAGAATGGACTTTTGTTCTATAGAATATTAAATCAAAGATATTGAGGAAAGGTATCTGACCTTTACATATGAACAGTCAGTCAAGGATGGCCAAACATCTTAGAAAAGTCTCTAACGCAGAGCTGCCCCTACCTCTAAAAACAAACAAACAACAAACCACAAACAAAAAACGAAACCAAAAAAAAAAAAAGCACAAAGCAAGGGGAAATTTTTAAAAAGTTCAATCAGTACCCTACAGCAAGATACAATATTGCATTTATTAAGACTAATACAAGAAAGTTACAATCAAAGAACAGAAAAAAGCTCTTATGAATTAAAAATGTAATAGCCAATATAAAGATGTCAACAGTAGGTTGGAAGATAAAATTGAGGAAATTCCCCAGCAAGTAAAAGACTCGAGACCTAAGCATGTCATAACTCTACACTCACCTATAAGTGTGAGCAAACCGATGTTATGAATTGCTGATTAGAAGGAAATTGGTAAAATTTCTGCAGAGGGCAGTTTGGCAATTTCTTTCAAAATCAGAAATATAATTCCCTTTAACCCAGAAATTCCATTTCTAGAAAATTTATCCTGCAGATAAACTCACTTGCATACAAAAAGAACTATAGGGCTTCCCTTGGTGGTGCAGTGGTTGAGAATCTCCCTGCCAGTGCAGGGGACACGGGTTCGAGCCCTGGTCTGGGAAGATCCCACAAGCCGTGGAGCAACCAGGCCCATGAGCCACGACTACTGAGCCTGCGCGCTTGGAGCCTGTGCTCCGCAACGAGAGGCCGCGACAGTGAGAGGCCCGTGCACCGCTAAGAAGAGTGGCCCCCGCTCGCCGCAACTAGAGAAAGCTGTATCATAGTAACGAAAACCCAACACAGCCAAAAATAAATAAATAAATAAAATTTTTAAAAATTTAAGAAAAAAAGAGCTATATACAAGGACGGTAATAACAGAAGTCTGGAAATATACTAAATGTCATCAATTGGAAACTGGTCAAAAAATTATGTTACACTCCTACAATAGAATACAGCCATTAAAAAAAATAAGGTCACTCAAGTTATACTCATATGGAATAATTTCTAAAGTATACTGAAATAAAGCAAGATGTGGAACCGTGTGCTTATATACAGAGAATACATTTCTGGTAAGATACCTCAGAAATAATAATGGTGATTACCTCTGAAAAGAGGTACTGGTGGCTGAAGGTACTGGTGAATGGGAGACTAAATTTCCATTGTGTACATTTTTGTGTCTTTTAAATTTTATACCTATTTCTTAAAAATTATTTTAACCTACTGAGTTAGTGCCTCCATTTATCATTATTTAAAAGGTCTTAATTTCCAATCAAACCTAAAGCCTTAGTATTTTTTGGTTGAAATGCCCCAAATTGGACCCTGTACTATAATAAACAATCCTCTTGAATCTGACATTTTATTATAATCAATGACTATTATAAAAATGACTAGGTGTATTGTCCTCTCTGGGTTTTTTTCAATGTAATTTATCTTATTAAAATTTTTAAAATTTTAATTTATTTTTTGGTTTCTGGTTTTTAATGATAGGACAATACTGATAGCATATAAGATTTTTTTCGTATTTGTTGTGTGTCTACCTCTTTACCCACACTTCTGCCATCACCCAGAGCCTGTGCTAGGATAGAGGCCTTAAGTGACTATGAACCAGTACCTGTTCCTCCCTTGACCACCAGGGCAAGCTAAACGATTCCACTTCTCCCAGAATTTGGAATAAGGTCACTGAGAAGGAGTCAGTTGGTCTTGGGAGCCAAACTGCAAGGTTATGCAGCACTCAGTGCATAGCAGAAAAGACACAAGGAAGCAGGAAAAGCAAGCCAGTCTCTGTAGAGGACTACAAGAATGATGAGAGCAGGGACAGAAGCCACATGAGAGATGATTCCTGACTTCCCAGTTCCAGGCCCACTGGCCTTGCTTCCTTTTATGTCATGACGTTTGTCTGCCATGTCTGTTTCTGAAGCTAGTGTGAGTAGTTTTCTATTTCTTGTCCCCAACCATTTCCGGGGTAAAATAAGAAGTATGATGTGTGCCCACTGGCCTTGCTTCCTTTTATGTCATGACGTTTGTCTGCCATGTCTGTTTCTGAAGCTAGTGTGAGTAGTTTTATATTTCTTGTCCCCAACCATTTCCTGGGTAAAATAAGAAGTATGATGTGTAGACTATTTTCAAGTCTTCTTATTAACAACTGATCTTTTATTTATTATTATTTCTCAATATTTATCCTGGTATAAATAATATCATGTTGGGCGCATGGTGAACTAGGCATTAGTCATCATTTTCCAGTAAACCACAATCAACAACTTAACTTTCCTTTCTGTATCCAGTTTCTTTTACTTTAAAACTAGGATGATAATATTCACACTGTCTTCCTCATATCTTTATTCTAAAGATTAAATAATATTATAAAAGTTAAAAAAAAAACTTTGAAAAGTGTTTCTCTCAGGTTTTATAAGTAATGTTATTTGTTATGTATTATAATGTTAATTTCTAAGCACTTTTCTAAACCACCAACATTAATTTAAATGTTTGGTTCTAGCCAGAAGTTGTAAGACCTGAACAATCATAGTGTCTCCATTTTCTTTCCCTTGTTTTCAAATTGCTGCCCAGAAACATCAGGTCAATGCTGTGTTTACCTTGTTCTAGATGCCTTCCAATTCTCTGCTTCACCAACTCCTGGTCTAGCCTTGCCTGCCAATGTCCAGGTCAGGCTTTTGGACACTGATCAGGGCCCATCTTGCCTAGAAAGGGAATTCAGACAAACTTACCTGGGCAGCATTTAATCGACACACCTATTCTTTCTAGAGGTGTTCATATGATAAACTCATCTTGGGCTCTAAACTCACATTATAGGGCTTCCCTGGAGGCGCAGTGGTTAAGAATGCGCCTGCCAATGCAGGGGACACGGGCTTGAGCCCTGGTCCGGGAAGATCCCACATGCCGCAGAGCAACTAAGTCCGTGCGCCATAACTACTGAGCCTGCGCACTAGAGCCCACGTGCCACAACTACTGAAGCCCGCGCGCCTAGAGCCCGTGCTCCGCAGCATGAGAAGCCACCGCAGTGAGAAGCCCGTGCACCGCAACGAAGAGTTGCCCCCCAACCGCTGCCGCAACTAGAGAAATCCCGCGCGCAGCAGTGAAGACCCAACGCAGCCAAAAATAATAAATAAATAAACAAACAAATAAATTTACTAAAAATACCAACTCACATTATAAAAGCTTACTGTCCTGCCACAACCACATTTTAGGGAGGTGACTGAAAAATTAATCACCTTTCAACCTCTATCCCTCTAACTGAAGGACAAAGCTCCACCCTATCCTTACAAACACGAGTTCTTTCCTGACTTTCTTTTCCTTTGATATTTATTTCAATTTGATGTTACCTGTACACATGTCTTTCCATTAGGCAGGGCACCAGTGTGATTTTCTCAGGCTTCATATAACCCACTAGAGACAGCCAAAGTGGTGCTTAGCTACAAATGAGTTAGGTTTCAAATGAAATATAAATCCTATTCAATTAACCAAATAAAATTTGTTATATAATCAGCAAACAGAAGTCAAATCTAAAAATAGTATTCAAGATCTAGGACAAGAGATGGAGACAAAAAGTCAGGAAGAAGATGAAGTTTTCAGGTAAAGAAATAATTCAACTATTAGAATAGTGGTATTTGCTTTCTACAGGAAGCCTTCCAACATAACCCATCCTGTAGAGAGATTTATAAGAAATGAAGAATCCTCCCTGAATGTCATCAGGAAGAAACGAAGAGTATAGCCAATGTAAAATGAGCTATCAACCTGACAATTGTAACATGCTAAAAATCCCTGTTCAGACGAAAAAAGAATGTGTAATAGTAGGAAAAAATGTAAAAGGAGGAATCTAAAAGGTAATTGTCTAGACTCAAAACTTTTATCTAGTTAAAACAGAAAGGTTCTTAGAGTGGAAAGGGTCAATCTATCTGACTGACACCAAGCAATCTCTTAGCTAATATTTATTCCCAAGATGACTCTATCTACCAGGCATGGTGAGGTGGGAGGTGGGAGGTGGGATGTGGAGAGAGAAGAATTAGGGCTGTATAGATGATTGGTCCTGTTGTCTTGCTAGGTAATTTAATAAATTCTCATCCTGATGCATCTCTTGCCCATTTAGTAAGTTCTCCTCAACCTCTGTATCCTGATTAAATTTCTCATCCTGCAAAGGATGTCCTAGGGAGGACGAGTCCCAATACCTACTGTAACCCAGGAGACCCCTCCAAAAAAACAAGATCTCTCTCATGTTCATTATTGCACTTGGCATCTGGGCTCCTTTGTGCACCAGATTAACCCATTTCGTAATGTGCTTAATAGAACTTCTGGAAACCACTGTGATGCTTTTTCCATGGCACTTTCTACTTTGCATTTTGTTAATACGTAACTTATTACAGACCTTAAGCTCCTTGAGGATAAGAGCTTCTTCAGATTTGTAGTCCTTTGTTACCACTATCCCAGTGTCTTGCACAGAGAAGGTTATCATTAAATATTTAACGTATCAAGATTAACAATATTGATAATGGACAAGTCACTTTTCCAGAATCCTTGAATGAAAATTTTTGTAGTGGTAAGCCAGCAGCTCCTTCAAAATCTACGTCATAGCTTACTTTCTCTTTTCTTTCCTTAATTCTTTACTGAGTTTTTATTAGTGATACAACAGTGTATACCTTGATGACACGAGGTGTTTTTATGTTGTATCAGTTCCTAAGACACATTATTAGCAGGTGCTTTCTCTTCCCAACTAGCTTCTAAGTTCCTTCAAAGTGGGGACCATACCTTCAGTCTAATCACACCATTCATAACTACTCGGCACCCAGAATTGAGTAATGTTGACCACGTGTCTTCCATGGATCAGGTGCTTTCTAAGCGCTTCATGCGTATTCAATATTTTAACCCTTGTGGCAGCTAGTTCAGGGTTTCACAGATGGGAAGTGGCAGCACCAGGATTTGATTCAAGGCAGTCTTGCTTCAGGCACATGGTCCTGACCACTCTACTTACTGCCTCCTAGATAGAAAACATTATTGTGGCTTCCTAAACAATTGGTTTAATCTAAAATATTTATTAAAGGCATGATTTTTGGTCAACAATGGTTTGTGATATAGTCAGGTAGAAGAAATTTTTCTCCTCTATTTGTTGTATTGTTTGTATTACTAAAATATCTCCCTTACTCCTATAATTTGATTTTGTTGTTCTCAGAACTCTCTCACCACCACCAAGTTATCCACAGCACTACAACTTCTTTATAGTTTGGTCATGTCTGACACTAGTGTATCTCTCAGAACACCAAACCCAAAGTCCCTAGCTGCTGCTACCTCACATAGGACAGCAACCTCAGACCCACCTGAGGGCAAGTCTCAGCTCTGCTCCTGAGCAACTAGGGGACCTCAGACAAGTAGTTGAAATTCCCTCCACTTCAGCTCTTCACCAGAAAAACAGGGATAATAAAATCTCCATGTGAGGTTCAGAGATGATATAGGTTAGGGGACTAAGACAGCATCTGGCACATAGTAAATGCTCAATTATTAGTAGTGGTTATTATTTTCTTAGCAATTCACCTGTTGCATGAGTAAATCAACACAGAGGTATTCTTAAAGATTTGCCCTCTCACTATTGCTTATTGGTGCTGTTACTTTTTCATTGTGCTGGTGTTAGTATTGATCAGATTATAAGTCTCATTGATGCTTGATCATTGCTCTAGCTCCCCATCACACAGGAAAATTTGCTGTGAGTTGGCTGGTCATTTCACCTCCCTTGGTTAGCTCCACAGCAGTCAAGTAGAGAGAAAAATGACATCATTGACCTTGGGACATTTCTTGCAAGTAAAGAGTAAATAAAAACTTCCCTATCACTCTCCTAATGCAAAGTTGTTTACAGCTGGGTCTCATAGGTGCTAAACATTCCTGGAAGTTCATGGCAGATTGTACAAGTTGATCTTTATCAATGAGGAATTATTATGATCCAGACTGTTGCAGTACCCAAAAGGAAAAAGAAAAGAAGTGATTGATGCTTACTACGGTCTAGTCTAAAATCGGGCAGTGTAGCATAATTGAACCTTGCGTTTGGAAGACTTGGGGATCTCCTCATTTTCCTCCCCTCTTCCACCTCCTCCAACCGGATATTTGGATTCCTCTGTGAAGATTGGCAGGTGGTCATCCAGCCTCTGCTGGAGAGATGGAGACCTGAGGATTGGGCTCTAGGACTAGCTGTGTCACTAGCCCAGACAACTCAACAACTGCAAGCACCCGTTTCTTCTATTGTGAAACACTGGCTGTCTATCTGACCTGCCCAACTGAAAACTCCCCCACCGACCCCAGCAAACAGGCAGGCCCCAACTTACAAATGGATCCTGTTCCAAAAGATCATTGAAGCCTTTTATTTGGAACTCAGAAAATATTTCCTGTTGAAAGAGCATAAATGATGGTTGGGATCTCAGGTTTGCCCACAGCACTCTATTTCGTTTATAATGCAGTTAAATTATGATACTAGTCCAAGAGTAAGAGGGAGGAAAAGAATTTCTGCCCCCTTTTCTGGATGCAAGTCAACACTAGACAAAGCTTTGAAATGTGTGCTATTTACTTTAGCACCCTCTCACTTCCTTTCCTTTTCCTCTCTTCCATTTTGTAATGTCCCTTACTCTGGGCCCAGAGACTTCACATGTAGCATCCCATTCAGGTTCACTTCACTCCCCAAAGCCCTTAACTATTTTTATCCTCCCCATTCCTATCCATCTCTTTCCGGATTCCTCTCCCACCCCATCCCCTATCTCCAATTCCTCTAGTCCCAGATCCCCCATCTTGTCCTCCCTTCAAACTTCCACTCCCTCAGTGAAGCAGTCCTCAGACAGATTAGTGAGAAGGAAATCCGATTTAAATGATATATGAACACCTAAGCACAATAAGAGTTGACACTTAAGTAGTGCTTCCTGTGTGCCTGGCACTAGTCTAGGCATGAATTAACTCTTTAGATCCTCAACAATCCCGGGAGGGAGATGCTATATTATTTACTTTCCACAAATGAGGAAACTGAGACAGAGAGAGGTTAGGTGACTTGTCCAGAGTCACTACGCTACAGTCAGCGATGGAGTTGGGTTCTGAATCCAGGCAGCCTAACACTGAAGACTGTGCTCTCACCTAAACTTCCCAGCGGGATTTGTCTCTTTAGTATGGCATGTTTCTTTCTTCTTTTTTTTTAAGGGGGGGGGGCAGGCTTCTTTTTTTATTTTATAAATTTACTTACTTATTTATTTATTTGGCTGCGTTGGGTCTTTGTTGCTGTGTGCGGGCTTTCTCTAGTTGCGGCAGCGGGGGCTACTCTTCGTCATGGTGCGCGGGCTTCTCATTGTGGTGGCTTCTCTTGTTGCGGAGCACGGGCTCTAGGTGCTCGGGCTTCAGCAGTTGTGGCTAGTGGGCTCTAGAGCGCAGGCTCAGTAGTTGTGGCTCACTGGCTTAGTTGCCCCGCGGCATGTGGGATCTTCCGGGACCAGGGCTCGAACCCATGTTCCCTGCATTGGCAGGCGGATTCTTAACCATTGTGCCACCAGGGAAGTCCCTTGGCAGGCTTCTTAACCCAAATGAATCTTCACGTTTCAGGCAGCATAACAGACAGGTGAAAATATTCCAGTAGTGTTGGAGAGGATTTTCTGTGATAGGGGGCCACAGAACCAGGGTGGCAAAAAAAAAAAAAAAAAAGCTTTGCAGGGCCCAAGTAGATGATGAAAATGAATGAAATGGTGGCTTCACAATAGCGGCTTAGGTTGTATGCTTTCCTCACAGGCACAACCTGTAGGAACCTTCTACCCATCCATAGAAAAAACGCTGGCTCCTGTTTCTCTTGATTCTCCCGTTCTACCTTTCTCTTCCTAGAATTGTACAGATAACGAAACAAAGAATGGTTGACATTTCTCATAACACAATTCTAAGAAAGATGATAGTGTCTTGCGATGATAAATGGCAATCAGCCCTGGTTCCTGATGTGTGAAGCCCTCCCTGGAAAGCCCGTGCCCCTGTGGAGGGGCAGCACTACTCAGCCCCAGGTGATGTTTAGTCTGCAGGCAGGCAGACAGTGTGACTCCAGAGCCTAGGCTCTCAACTGCTTGTTATACTGCCTGGGTACAAGTGACACCTGGACCACATTTTTTAACATACTTCATTGTAATATATTCACTTTCATGGTGAATGTTTGCATATATGAATAAATTAGAAAGATGTCTGTACCTACCAGGACTCCTCCAGTTGTGCTATAAACTCAACTCGAATTATCTTTAAAACACACCCACATGTGTGGGAGTGTGAGGACATGATGTCAGACAGGAATTAAATGTAGGGGCCAAGCTATATAATCAGGCCCCCTTCTTCCATTTCCCAGATCTTGTTTTATTGGTTTGTTGAACTCATCTACTTCTACAGATGAGAAGATAGCACTCCAGATGCACACCATTCCAGCCCCATAGGTCTAGAAATGCATGTTTCCCCTCCAGCTCTAGCTGAAAAGTCCCAGGAAAGGTTCATCTTGGTTGTGTGTCTACCCCTGAACCAATCACTTTACCTGGAAAGTTGGATCACTCTGATTAGCCAGGGCTTGTTTACTTACTTGTCACCATGATAGGGGAGAGTGGGTGGCAGATGACAGCCCCCCACCAAGCTCTAATAAAGTGAAAAGGGACAGTTCTCCAAATAAAGAATGGCTCTGAGCAATCAAAAACTATAGCTGTTCACTATAATGTTTGAGTTATCTTTCTAGCATGAAAATTAGGGAAATTAAAGAGAAAAAATAGCTTATGTTGGATAACTCAAAAAATCAGAACTAGCTTTAGGATACTTTGTCTACATAATGTGTGCCTTCTTGATTATGATAAATGTCTAAATAGGGAATTCCCTGGTGGTCCAGTGGTTAATGATTAGTATAATCAAGCATAACTGATGACAATTAACACTTAATCATAAAATATGTATTAGACCTTGTTCTAGGATACTCTTGATCAAATTCTTCTCTATACGTCTAAAGTTACCATGACACATTTCTCATATTTCTCTCTTTTTGGAGAAAAATGTAGAAATAACTAAAATAACTCTAAGTTACCATTCTCAAGTAAAATTTCAAAAAGGTAAATTTCAAAATATTGCAGTAACTGAACATGTCATACTTATATGTTATGAAAAATGCCTCTCTTCTAACTCGTGCTAGTTACCTGTTTACTGTTACAAGAAGAGAGAAAGATCTGGCCATTAGGTCATTTGAACCACCTCCAAATGAAGTATAGTAGAATTATGACTTGCTTCTCTATAGCCAATCATTCTTGCCCCAAGTAAAAGGTCCTTACTTCCTGTCCATTTGAAGCAGATAACTATTTGTGGGCAAAACCTCTTATGTCTGCCTGAATCCCTTTCCAAAAGTAAATGTGGTACATCCAGGTCTGTTTGCATTTGTGTGTGTGTGTGTGTGTGTGTGTGTGTGAGACAGAGAGAGAGAGATTGATTGATCCTCTGAAACCATTGTGACATTGGAGAATTTGTTTAGACCTCTTGTGTGACTGATTACACCACCTGGAATGACAATTGGTTTCAGGGAACCCTCTTTAATGATTAATGAAAGCATTCCTGCCTTTTTGTGTCCTACACATATTTCTGTTAAGGGTGAAGCTTCAAGTTAGGAACAGTGTTGATCTCATATTGGGATGGCCTAAATTCAGAACATTTGAAGCAGTATAGGTAAGTCATTCTTATTCTTTTAAATGAAACGATGTTTTAAAGTAAACATTTTAAGACATTTAATAAAACTGATGGGTAAAAATTATATGTGATTTATTTTTAAATTGGCATGCTTTATTCAAGAAGCACACAAATGTATTTCAAATAGTAGATAATCATACCCAAATATATATCAAATATGATATATTCAAGACATGCCATAAAACATTCCAATTTTAGTCAATCCTCACCTTATTTTAGTTTATAAAATATTTAGTATATTCTCTTTCTTATTAGGAAGAAATGAACTTATATGACCTTATGATGAAAATTATACATGTTAAGCATGTGCAAGGGAACACATATTTTCCAAAATTCTTATATAATGTGCACAGCTACAAGGTTTGAATATCACTGCTCTACAGAATAAAATCTCAACTCCTGAGTATCACTTTTAAAACCTTTCACAATCTGATCCCCAACTATCTCTCCAATTTCAATTCTTGGCTATATCTTGGTGTGAGTTTTTAAGACTCCTAAGCAGGATAAATAATTTTTTTTTTTTTTTTTTGCAGAACGCGGGCCTCTCATTGCTGTGGCTTCTCTCGTTGCGGAGCACAGGCTCAGACGCACAGGCTCAGCGGCCATGGCTCACGGGCCTAGCCACTCTGCGGCATGTGGGATCTTCCCGGACTGGGGCACGAACCCGTGTCCCCTGCATCGGCAGGCGGACTCTCAACCACTGCGCCACCAGGGAAGACCAGGATAAATAATTTTTAAAACTCATACTTAGACATATAATGTGACTGCAGAACAGCAAAGTGAAAGAGAAGATCTTAAAAGAAGATGGAGAGAAAAAAATATATTATTTTCAAAAGAATGGAAATTAGATTTAACTGTAGAAGTGGAAGTCAGAAAAGTGGTAAAGTAATATCTTTAATAGGCTGAGAGAAAAAAAGAAAAAAAAACCTAAAATTGTATAGCTGGCAAAAAGTATCTTTCAAGAATTGAGAGTTTGCCACTTTATTGAAGGAAATTCTGAAGAACATACTTCAAGCAGAAGTAACATAATCCCCAATGGAAAGTCTGGGATGCAAGGAGAAATTAAGAGCAAAATAAAGCGGTAAATGCTTGAGTAAATATAAACAAATCTAAACTACATAAAACAATAACAACACCTTGCTAGGTTAAAAATCAGTATAGACTAAAAGCACTTCTACAATAGCATATAAGTCCAGGAGAGATTAGAAATAGAAGATTCTTATGTTATTGAAAGTGAAAGTGTCAATAAGTGTTATACTTTGACAAGTTAAGCGATCAAGGAAGTCAGGTTCTCCTCCTGCAAAGGCCAGCCAGAGAGAGAAACCCTAGAAAGACCAGGAGGAGAGAAAGGCCCCAGTTTTCCAGCCATCTCAGCTGTAGTGAGGCCATCTTGGATCTTGTCCAGATTGCAGCCAGCCCTGCTGATACTACCTAGAACAGAAAGACAAGCCATCCCAGTGGAGCCCCACAGTCAACACACAGAATCATGGAAAATAATAAAATGCTTGTCATTTTAAACCATTGTGTTTTGGGGTTGTTTGTTACACAGTAATAAACACCTGATATAGTACACTAACAAAAAAACCTACAGCAATCATCATAATTAATGGGGACATACTGAAAACATTCTCTTTATTTTTTTTAACATCTTTATTGGAGTATAATTGCTTTACATTGCTATGTTAGTTTCTGCCGCATAACAAAGTGAATCAGCTATACGTATACATATATCTCCATATCCCCTCCCTCTTAAGCCTCCCTCCCACCCTCCCTATCCCACCCCTCTAGGTCATCACAAAGCATCAAGTTGATCTCCCTGGTACAATGCAGCTGCTTCCCACTAGCTATCTATTTTACGTTTGGTAGTGTGTATATGTCCATGCTACTCTCTCACTTCATCCCAGCTTACCCTTCTCCCTCCCCATGTCCTCAAGTCTATTCTCTACATCTGCGTCTTTATTCCTGTCCTGCCACTAGGTTCTTCAGAACCATTTTTTTTTTAAGATTCCATATATATGTGTTAGCATATGGTATTTGTCTTTCTCCTTCTGACTTACTTCACTCCGTGTGACAGACTCTAGGTCCATCCACCTCACTACAAATAACTCAATTTCATTTCTTTTTATGGCTGAGTAATATTCCATTGTATACATGTGCCACATCTTCTTTACCCATTCATCTGTTGATGGACACTTAGGTTGCTTCTGTGTCCTGGCTATTGTAAATAGTGCTGTAATGAACATTGTGGTACATGACGCTTTTTGAATTATGGTTTTCTCAGGGTATATGAAAGCATTCTCTTTAAAATAGAGACAAGATCAGGGGTGCATCTATCCCCAGCTCTGTTTAACATCATACAGGAGATCCTGACAAGAACAAGAAGGTAAGAAGGAAGTTAAAGTATAAAGATTGGAAAGAAACCAGTAAATATTGCAAAGAATGTACGCGAAAATTAATAATTAATTAATTAGTTAACAAGAGTATTTAACAAGGCTGATGGCTAAAAAATGGTGTTACTATATGCCAGCAACAGTTAGAAAATGTAAAATTTTAAAGTTACCTTTTATAATAGCATAAAAATAAAGCTCATAGAAATAAATGTAACAAAAGAAGTATATGACAAATGTCAAAAAAATTGTTTTCAAATTTATTGAGTCATTAAAGATGACCTAAATAAATAGAGAGATATTCCATTTTATGTCTTATAAGTCTTAATTTCATAAGCATGTAAATTCTACCTAGATTGGTCTATAAATTCAATGCAATTTCAATAAAAATGACAACACATTAAAATTTTTTTTTTGCAGTTTGATAAGCTAATTAAAAAATACATATGTGAAACAAGAGGCCAAGAATATCTTGAAGAAAAGCAAGGTTGGGGGTGGGTCTGGGGTAACTGTCTTACAAGATATTGAGACTTAACCATAAAACTGTAAGATCAAGAGTGTAGTGTTAGTTCAGGAATAGCCAAAATGACGAATAAAACAGAATAAAGAACCAATGAACAGACCCACACGGATGTGGAAAGCTAAATTAGGTCTGCATTATCAGCACAGGTCATGGGGAAAGGATCAACAAATGGTGCTGGGACAATGCTATATCCATAGGGAAATAATTAATTTGGACCTCTATCTTATACCATACCCCCAAATCAATTTCAAATGGATTAAATACATAAAAGTATAAGGTAAAACTTTTAGATAATAACACGGGATAATATCTTCATGATCTCAGGGTAGGGAAAGATTTCTTGAACAAGATTTTTAAAACATAACCCCAAAAGAGAAAGATTAATATATTTAACTGCATTAAACAGACAAATAAAACCTGCTCATTAAAGACAGCCATGAACTTGGAGAAGATATTTGTAAAACATAATTGACAAATAATTTATAACCAGATATAAAAGAACTCCTACAAAGCAAACAAGAAACACACAGCTCAATAGAAAAATGAGGAAAATATGTTTTAATGTTCTCATCGCAGAAGAAACGTGGTGCTCAATAAACATATAAAAAGATGTTCAGCCTCATTAGTAATTAGGAAGATGCAAATTAAGATCATAATGTGACACAACTGTATAACCAGATTGGCTAAAACTAAAAAATCTGACAATATCAAGTGTTGACAAGTGTCTTGAGCGATGAGAAGAAACTCTCATACACAGCTGATAAGCATGTAAATCAGCACAATAATTTTTGAAAACTATTTTTAGTATTATCTAATAAATTTGAAGAGGCACACAGCCAATAAACAATTCCACTGCTAGATTATACCTTAGAGAAACTTACATGTGTGTAGCTTGAGTCTTGCACAAGAATGATCTGTGTAGCATGATTTTCAAAAACCCAACCTGGAAACAACCTAAATATATATGAATAGTAAAATGGATAAGTAGTGGTATATTTCAAACAACAAAACAGCATACAGCTGTTAATGATTTACAAATATATTGGTGAATCTTAGGAACATAATGTTTAATAAAAAGTACAAGTCACAGATGGATACCTATTGTATGATTCCATTTATATAAAGATAAAACACATGCAAACCAAGCAATATAGTGTTTAGGGATAATGAACCCTTGTGATAAAACTATAAAGGAAAGCAAAGAATGCTGTTTACAAAATTATAGTCCTTACCTTTGAGGAAGAAGGGGAGGGGATTATGTGGGGAGAGGTTCACAGGTTAATTTGTTTTCTTAAACTTGAAGATTGAGTACTTGACATATATCTGTAATTTATTATTCTTTTCAGTCTACTCAATATTTAGTAAAGATTTCATCAAGTGTTCAAAAACCCTCACGTTTAATCAGGATGACCTCAGGGAGGCACGACTGAAATGCCATTGTAACTCACAAAGCCTAAACTAACCAATCGTGGTGGACTTTGCAAAAAGAAGGCCTTGGAAATGCAACAATCTGTTCAGCTTCTCTGAAAGCAAATGGAGAGCAAGAATCTATCAGTGTCCGGGGCTTCCCTGGTGGGGCAGTGGTTGAGGGTCTGCCTGCCGATGCAGGGCACGCGGGTTTGTGCCCTGGTCCTGGAGGATCCCACATGCCGCAGAGCGGCTGGGCCTGTGAGCCATGGCCTTTGAGCCTGTGCGTCCGGAGCCTGTGCTCCGCAGCGGGAGAGGCCACAGCAGTGAGAGGCCCGCGTACCGCAAAAAAAAAAAAAAGAATCTGTCAGTGTCTGCCAAATCCTCCCTCCCCCGCCCCCCCATACACCTTTTCCCATTCACTTCCATCCCCTTAATATTCTCACTCCTCCATCGCCACTGTATTCAGTTCATATTAATTTGTATTCTCAATATTCTTCATTTCCCCCCCTTTTGAGCAGATTCCCAGGCCCCTTCATGTTTCCTTGTCCTGGGGATTTTTGCCAGACAAAATTTACCAGACAGCATGAAGTCTAAGGCTCCTCCTGGGGTTTGTAAAAATCTCAAGTCCCTTGAAGAGGATGTGTCAGATGTTCTGGAAAAGGGCAGGGCACAGCAGACCGGAGAGGGGAGCCAGGAGGCCCTCAGCACCATGGATTACCTTCTGTCTATATGTTTCAAACCTTCTTTCTCTTCTACTTGCCATGTACTTTTTTTTTTTTTTTTTTGCGGTACGCGGGCCTCTCACTGTTGTGGCTCCTCCTGTTGCGGAGCACAGGCTCTGGACGCGCAGGCCCAGCGGCCATGGCTCACAGGCCCAGCCGCTCCGCAGCATGTGGGATCCTCCCGGACCGGGGCACAAACCCGTGTCCCCTGCATCAGCAGACGGACCCCCAACCGCTGCGCCACCAGGGAAGCCCTGCCATGTACTTTTGATGCAATGGGACATACTCATATTGTAATGTGACTTCTGGCCCAGGACCTTCCTGTCTCATTGCTGGGCAAGCTGGCTCAGTAAGCCGTAGAAACATTTCTAGCAGCTGTTCTGACACTGGAAAACCAGCAATGACTTAACTATTTACAGAAGTGATTGTAAGCCACTAAACCCAAACAAAATGCATCCCCAGCTCGACTTCTCTTTTATCAGACCCCCAAAATGCCTGAACCATTCCAATGCCACCTTACTCAAGGGGAAGTGTGACTGAGGAGAAGTAGGAGTGCCAAGTGGTGGAAGCCTTAACTGATTGCATTTAAATTAGCTACTTTTGTTGCAAAAACATAGGAATGTATGAACATATTAGGAAGGCCCCTCCCATGGTCTTGAGACCCAAGTGAAGGACCATGAAACTTAAGCTTTAATAGCTTCAGTATATCTGCTGGGGGGCTTGAGGGATGTTTGCTGAGTGAGTAAGTGAGCCAAATATGAGACACTTGCATTCTAGGAATCTCTTTTGTAGAGTAGGAATTTTCTATCTTATACCTGTCTATCAGGACCTGGATATGTTATCTTTTACTAACGCCATACTCATCAAATCTTCTGACCAAAAAATTTATCCCCAGGTACCTTACATGGGGGAGGTGGTGTATACACAGCAGACCTGAGTGAAAGTATGTTTCCCAGTGCAAACAGACAAATTGTTAATCTGGGTAGAAATCCGTCGCTTGGGAGTTTGATTTGTGTAGCTGGGTCCTGAGAAACTGACACCTCAGAGTGCCCTGACGAAATTCAGTTTCAGAACATGGAAATATTGCACCCAATGGACCCCAACTCGCAAAACCTCATTGGCCTTTCTCAGGGAGAAGCATCTAATTCAACAAGCATACCTCAAAACTGTCACTCTGATGACTCAAAATAACTCTCAAATTGGGTGAGAATTATAGATTAACTGGATACACACAGGTGGGATTAAAAAGGGGGGATTGCCTTTTTCCCACTGCCTTTCTACACTTAAAAAAATTAGTACTTGTCTTCATAATAACTTAAAATGAGAAAGAAAGGTTACTTGCCAGTATGTGGGATTAGGAAAGATTTTTTTTGCAGCTGTGAAACAAGCAGTTCTTAAACCCTCTAGGGCAAAGGCAGCTAAAAGCAGAAACCCCTTAGCAGTTGCTCTAAAATTGCCCAGGGACACATTGGGTATTACTTCAAGATCATGAGCAGATTCTTCACTCCTTCAAGTTTCAGGTGATTTGAGGGGAAGAGGAAAGGACTGAAGTGACATTAACCATTTACCAACTGAACCCATTCTTATATTTTAAGATTTTTAGGGCTGGAAGCAGGCAGATCATTGCACCTAGTCCCCTTATTGTACAGATGGGGAACCCAGGACCAAGGGACGTTACTCCTGCAAGGTTACATGGTTAGTGGTAGATGTGGGGACTCTGGAATAGGTTTAGGATACTATTTTTAGGCTTAAGAAATTCAGAATTGAGTGTCACAGAGGCTGTAAAGGAAGATATATCATGAGCCAACCGCTGTCCCAGATTGTTTGCTGAAGGGGAGTCAGATCCCCACCACTTCAGCCAAATTAACAGCTGGTAACAGTTGGAGGCAACCGTCAGTTCTTAGAATTTTGAGCTCGCAAAAATCTCGCAATTAATGATATTAGGGAAGGGTTGCTCCTGGTCCCATCCATCATTCATCAGAAGGTGCCCGGGACCACCAGCTGTCACATACAAACTAACTTTTAGCCAGAGCAGAAATTGGAGTTGGAAAGAGGATAAAACCAATATCCACCAATGGGAAGCTGGCATTTGAAGAAGGTCCCCGGGGAAGGTCGACCTGGTCTTCTTCAAAAAGATACAGGAAAGAAATTGAGGGAAGCATGGCAAAACAAGATAAAAAGTCTCAGATACATATCACTAGGGGAAAATGTGACCGTAAAAGAAAATGATAATAGAATACCTCTGGAAAGATAAATAAAGAACTGATAATTGTCTCCCAGGAGGGGAACCAAGTTTTGGGGCTTTAGGTGTAAGAGAGACATTTCTTTTTTCCTGTATAACCTTTTGTACATTTAGGTTTTGGAATCATGTGAATTTTTAATCTATGTTTTAAAACGTTAGATTTTAAAAAAGAAAGTAACAAGGGACTCCTCCTTAAAATTATAGCAGCTTTTCAAAAATCCCTGTGAAACAAGGATGTGACTAGCTTAGTAAAATCCAGCCCTAACCAGGGCTTTTTGTGGCGATGCAGAGTGCGTGACCGAGGGTGTGCTGCCTCCAGCCTTGTCCAGGAGCAGCTGCGTCTGACTGTAGCATCACTTTCTAACATGAGGTCAATGCATGCTCCCATTCCTTTCTAGTATTTCTTGCTGTAACTACTAAATACCTCCCTGAAACCAAATATTTCCTTTTTTGGAGAAGGATTAAGTATAGGCAGAATGCTATTTTAACAGCTATCATCACGCTGTCTAGTTCAATATAACAAAGTTCGCATCCTGGCCAACAGCCCATACGAGCATGGTTTTGCTCATATTTGTTGGTATATATGGAGGCAGCAGTAAGGATTTTATACACATACACATGCATATATGGTATATACTATCTTTCTTTAAAACTTCTCTATATACATATGTCTATATATACATACATATATACTTTTTAAGAAAAAGATTTCAGAGACACAGCATTATAAGGAATCAGGTTTATAGAAAATGGTGTCAAATCGGATATGAGCTAACCCACGTAGCATGTAGGATGCAGCAACAGAGATGGGTGTGTAGCATAGAAGAACATAGTGTTCAGGAGGCAGTACAGCACAGCAATTTCAAGCATGGACTTTGGAGCCGGGCAGTCTAGGAATCCAGCTTTACCACCTAGTTAATGATGCAACTTTTAGCAAATTATTCACCCTGTTGTGACTCAGTGTTGCCATCTGTAAAATGAACCTAATAACAAAAATCTCAAAGTTTCATTATAAAGATTAAGTTAGTTCATAGGTAAGATGTCTGGAATAGCGATTGACCACATGGTAAGCACCAGGTATAAATATTAGCTATTGTCATTCTGCAAAGAACAATTTGGCAGCGTGGACCCATGCCATAGTCTCTACATGTAAGGATATATTGGATCAGGGACAATCATGACCTGGGTGAAAAAGTCCTCAAGACAATCAACTTCTCTTAATTCCATGCTCACCCAGCAATTATCTTGATTACTAATCCAACTTTCCAGGTATCTGTCCTCAGGAAAGGGGGTATGGTTTTCTGAATGAGACAAAGGTCATCTGTTTCCTGTCCAGAAGGGTCATCTCCATTTAAAAATTAATGCATTAGTATTCTGGTTTACAGGCCCTTCTCATGTGAGTATTTCACTGAGTCTGCAACTCTGGGGATACACTCAGAAAATCTCGTTTGTGGACTTCCCCAACTGAGGTCCAGAATCTGGATCTTTGTGTAGTTACCAAGGAAATATCACCCCAGAGGCCTCTTGGGGACCAGTCAGTTGTCTCCTTCCCCAGATGAAACCTCCCTGATGCTACTACCTCATTGTAGGTAGGGAGCAATCATTCCACATGCTTGCAAAACACTGTGGTCACTTTGCTTAGAAAAATGTTACTTTTTTACACAGTATTTATGTATAGTAATTGTATTTGAAAACCTGCAGGTTTTTTTAACATATATGTGACAAAATTGAACTAAGGAAGAAGTTGGTGATTCTATTTTGAAAGCTAAAGGGATTGAGCCTTTCTGTAGGGAAGGAACAGGTAGAAAGTATATTCTGAAATATACTTTTCTCTTTTCTCCTACAAGGTCCTGGGTTTATGGTTTATGTTACAATTTGGTAAATTATTTGGGAAAGAAGGTAGTTTTCTGGTGAGAGTCATTGGAATTGGGATGCTCAGAATCCTAATGCCAGTCTCAGGTTGAGTTATAACAACACTACATTCTAATCCAGTCTCATGAGAGGCCCTCTGTGACCTGCACTAGTCAGTCTCCATCTAGAATAATAGGTTTTATTCTGGGACTCTGGTAAGAGGGTCATTGACAAACTGGAGTTTGTCCAAGGGAAGGCAACCATAAGAACACCATCTCATGTGTATCAGTCAGGATATTTTTAGTTGCAAGTAACAAAACACTAGCACCAAACTGGGCTAAGCAAAAAGGAGAATTTGACTCATGTAAACTGAAACCACATAATTCTGAACCAGAATTGCCTTCAGACAAGGCTTTGCTGTAGGTTCACATGATGCAACCACGACTCAGATTTTCTCTCCACCTGCTTTTTGGATATTGGCACCATTTTCAAGTAGGCTCTTCCCTTCATGGTCTAAGTAAGACAGACATCAATAACTCTCAAGGCTCCATGCATCCTCACCCTCATCCCACACCTCAGAACCAATTTGCTAAAGTCCTGAGATCTACTCTAATTGGACTGGCTTAAGTCAAGTGCCCACCCCTGCTGCCATCACTGTGGCCAGGAGATTGAAATGGTAGCCCTAGCCTTATCCTCTACCCTTGGAGCAGGGAGGAAGTCATGGAGTCCCACTTGGAAATCAGGGCTGGTGGGAAAAGGGAAGAGGAAATGGATGTTCCAGAAGTAACCAACAAAGGTAAGTGCTTCATCACATGATGAACATTTAAAGGAATAGGGATCCTCAGCCTGAGGAAAAGAAGACATAAAAAGGACAAAGTAGTTGTCTTTGAAGATCTGAAAGCGTTGTTTGGAGGCAGCATTAGATTTATTCTGTGTAATTCTAGAATTGATGGGTACACTTGCAGATTGGCAGATTTTGACTAAATTTAAGGGAATGAAATGTAAAAATCTCCCTCCTTCTTTCCCTTCCCTTCCCTGCCACTCATCTTTTTCCATTTCTACTCTTTAGAGATAATCTCCATGAACTGTTGAATGAAAACCTTTCTTAAGATTAGAGCTGGGCTTCCCTGGTGGCGCAGTGGTTGAGAGTCTGCCTGCCGATGCAGGGGACACAGGTTCGTGCCCCGGTCCGGGAAGATCCCACATGCCGCGGAGCGGCTGGACCCGTGAGCCATGGCCGCTGAGCTGTCATCTAACTAATATTTCTGGTGTGGTCCTAATCACTAGCAAACAAAGAAAATACACTAAATTTGCTCTTTCATAGAATACAAGAGTAGTTAGTCAAAATGAGATTGTGTCTTGTCCAGACCTGGTAATAAACTGAATCTTAAAAAAATAAATACCATCTATTGAATGCCTACTCTGCTTCACATACTGCTTACTGTTCAGTACATCTCATTTAATAAAAATTTCAGAACAACCCTGTGAAGTTATTATTATCTCCATTTTACAGATGAGAAATGAGGTCTGGAAAGGTTAAGTAACCAAAGTCACACAGCTAATATGTGGTAGAACCACTTAGAACTGGGGCCTAGTTCTTTCTGACTATAAACCCATGCCCTTTCCACATGACGCTGCCTTTAAGCATGTAAGCATGTTTATGTGTGTATAGTGAGGGCAAGTTCACGACACTATGTGGTTTGAAATTATATTGAGAGCAATCTCAAAATACAAATTTTAATCCTCTTTACATATTTGTGGCACATAGAAACAAACAAACGTATGGGGGGAGGGGAAATCATTGTAAAGAAATAAACATGCCATTTGGATTTTCAGAGTCTTTAAGTTCTTTGATGCTTAGGTATGTGAACTGCAAAACAGCCTTATTTTTTTTTCCTTTTGTTGTGGATTTGTTTTTGAATGAGTTGTATAGCAATGACACATTTGATTGTTATTTCTTGGGCTTGTTTTGAAATGTGTATTGAAGCCTTGTGAACTTTGCAGTTCCTAGGGTCACACATTTTTTCTTAATGACTGCTAAATGATGTGTTTTTTCCAAAACTCCTAAGGGAGTATGACCTCCTTTAACCAGCGGTTCTTAATTTTCAAAAAATATCCTTTATTTTTACCCTAAGCTGGACATTCCTTTTTCTAGTTTCCCTTTCAATTTAGCAGACCTTCATGTGCTTAGCCTCTGTGAGAGATTCATAAAGAAGACATGGTGGGTTGGGTAATTTTTCTATTATCAGCTCTTCAAACACCCTTCCCCATGCCTACCCTTATTACCGTCTTATTATGGCACCCTCTTTATGACTTCTCACAATCCATGATTGTGTCATCTATCTACTTGTTTATTGACTGTCGTGCCCATAGGGTATAAGTTCTAGAGGGTAGAGACCTATCTCTCTTCCTCACTGTTGTGTCCCCAGAAACTTAGCAAGGTGCCTGGCACAGGAGGCTCTGAACAAACATTGTTGACTGATTGAATGAACCTAGCAGTGCCTACCATGTGATAGGTGCTCCATGAATCTTTCTTCATAATGAGTGAATGAGGCCTGAAGTGGTTAAAGAAGATGGCAGAGTTTGATCTGGTCCTACAGTGGAACATTTAATATTTTGTCTGTCCAGAACAGACATTTCTTCTGGGGGGGGGAATGCTCCTTAAAATCATGTGGGAGCTACTACCTGTGAAGTGCTTCAGCGGAAAGGCACGTGGCCCAAGCTGAGTCAGTCGCTGTTCTCCATTCCTCTTGGCACACTGATCTGTCCCTGGATAAGCACAAGGTCCCAGCCAGTTCAATCAGTGTCTTTTTATCAATGTTTTTCAAACTTGAGCTGGAGAAAGATATTCCTTTTCCCTTTGGTCAGAAAGCTAGCTGCAAGGATGTACATCCAAGGCAGCTATGTCTTCTACTCCCACAGAGGAACTGGTCTGAGAGCATGACGCCAGAGGCAGGAGATGAGTAGAGAGCCCTGGTGGCCAGGGTCCAGCTGACACATCCCTTCCAAGCCTTAACTGTTCAGCTTCAAATCTGTGAGCCAATCCAGTGTTCTCTCATAAATCACCCCCCTAAAGAACAAAATGCTTGAGCAGCTAGATTGAGTCCAGAAATCCCAACTAATACAAATGTGAGTAAGTAGACAGGAGTAGGGAGGGGCTTCTGGGCAAAAACACAGAGCTTATATTAAATATGATTTTTTAGGAAAGCTCAGAACTGAACACTTAAGGATAGATATTTATGACCTTCAGCCAACGCATATTACTGCTCTTTCTAGTATGATCCTCATATGCACAGTTAGCTTTGGCCATAAAGTAGGAAATAAAATGTGGTAACATGAGGAAATACCTAGATGTAAAACAAAGTATAAAAAATGGATACAAATAAATACACAGCAAGAGCACAACTATAGAGCACAATGATGTAGTGAAATTGCACAAACTTTAGAGTCATACACTTTGATCTGAATCCAGTTTCAATTTACTAGAAGCATGACGATGAGCAACATTGCCTAACACTTTATAGCCTTTGGTTTTTTCATCTGTAAATCAGGGATAATATCTCTCAGGGTTGTTGACATATTAAATTAAAAAATAGTAGGTGAAACCCTTAGCACAATGTCTGGCATTCAATAAATGTTACTTATATTCTTTATGTTAAAAATAACACTCACTGCATTTAAAATTTTAAAACACTAGAATAGGGCTTCCCTGGTTGCACAGTGGTTGAGAGTTCGCCGGCCGATGCAGGGGACACGGTTTGTGTCCTGGTCTGGGAAGATCCCACATGCCGCGGAGTGGCTGGGCCCGTGAGCCATGGTCGCTGAGCCTGCGCATCCGGAGCCTGTGCTCCGCAACGGGAGAGGCCACAGCAGTGAGAGGCCCGCGTACCGCAAAACAAAACAAAACAAAACAAAAAAAACACTAGAAGAAACACATCTAAGTGTTCATAGTACTTGTGTTTGGATTTGTTGATTTATTTAACAAATATTTATTGAATGCTGACAAGGAACAGGGACTAGATACTACAATGGGAGACAACAGTGAACAAAATGAAAAAGGTCTTTGACCTCATGGAGCTCAAATTCTTGAGGGATATAGACAATACACAAATAAATAAATTAAATAGGGGGTCACGTGGCCTGAAATGCTATAGTCAGGGAGTGCCTGGTGTTTGTGGGTGTGGAGGTGGTTGTGCAATGGTTTTAAACCCAATGTCCTGAAAAGCTTCACTGAGAAAGTGATAGCTGAGTAAAGACTTGAAGGTGAAGAAGGATGGCAGGACTATGGATATTATTTTCCCCTTATATTTATTTTTCTGATTTTTAAAATGAGCATTTGGAAACTGATTTTTAAATAAAAAAATTAAAATGGAAACTAAAATCCGAATCTTGCTAAAAGTATTTATTATTATAACTTATCTATGGTGTTTTAGCTTTAAAAAATGTTGTTCCTTATCACTTATTCTCAAAACACCATAGCACTGCTGGAAGGCAAGTAATATTTTTCTCCTTGTTTTACAGTTGAAAATGAACTTCCTCAAAGTCATGCAATTTCTAAGTGTTAGAACAGATTCTTGCAATTCAGATATTCATGCTTCAGATCTCGCATTCTCTAATAAATTCCTATTTCTTACAGCTCATATACACAGGATCATCTATCTTCTCCTGAAACTTATCTATTTATCTATACCTCCATGGGTACAGATCAATAACTTCTAACAACTCAGCAGTTATTTATTGTGTTCACTGGAGTGGGAACTGCAATAATATAATAGTCTCTACGCAGAGGGGAGTGTATATAAATTTTTGAGCGGGGTTGTATTATTGAATAAGCCATATAGCAGTAACCTACGTGTTATTTAGTATGATGCTTTTTAAATTACCCATATCTACATTTTTTTTGCTAAATTGTCTTGCTTAGAATGAAAATTGTCAATGATACACTACTAACATCCATCAAGTTTATGTTGTGGAATAACTTGCATATAGTCACTGTGCTCATTGACATTTCTTACCAAAAATGAGAGTTGGAGGGACTTCCCTGGCGGTGCAGTGGTTAAGACTTCACGCTCCCAATGCAGGGGGCCTGGGTTCGATCCCTGGTCCAGGAACTAGATCCCACATGCATGCCGCAACTAAGAGTTCACATGCCACCACTAAGGAGCCGGTGAGCCGCAACTAAGGAGCCCACCTGCCACAACAAAGACCTGATGCAACCGAACAAATAAATAAATGTTCAAACAAACAAACAAGCAAAGGTAGGTTAATAGCTAACTGTTGAAAATTAAGAAATGACAGTTAAAAAAAAAATGAGAGTTGGAAAATGTGCCTTGAACTTGTTAGGAGTGAGGGACGAGTCGAATATTCCATTCTTCTAAGAGCCTGATTCCAAGTGAATAGTTCTCATCCTGACTTTCTTTGCAACTTTCCTGCCCACTTCCGTGACAGTTTTAGCTCAAACCCAGCATTTTTACTGCAATTCAGAATCAAAACATACAATTAAACTAAATACAGTAGTGACATTCTAACTAAAATGAATAGTTATAATAAAATACCGTTATTAAAAATATTGGCTTAGAGTTTGATATAATTAACCTTAGAGTTTGATATAATTAACCTTATAACAAAACCATACTTTTTCTATTTGTTAGAATCCTGAAAAATGTGTCTGAGTCTTAGAAGCATAGCATTAAAATAAAGTAAGAATGGTCTTTTGTTTCTATAATTCAAAAAAGAAGAAAAAAGGGGAGTGAAGAAGAGAGAGAAAATTTCTTAACTGAGAGCCAGATCATTTGCCTCAAGAAAAGAGCCATGATTTCCTAATCTATGTAGATACATGTAGATATGGCTGTAAGTTAAGTGAAATAAAATGTGTAAAAAGACTTAAAATAGTACAAAGTAGTTGTCCAAAATCTGTTCATTGCTTCTTCATCTGAATCTGCATTTGCATAGATTGCAGAAAATTTGTGAATGATGGGACTTGGCACTCATCATTTCTGCCTTTTGCAAAATCTCTTTTGTTACTATTTCCTCAGTTATAGTAGCTCATTGACTTAGGTATTAAATTCACTAGAATATTTTTAATTGAACACCCAATATATTTTCGAAGTCTTGTATTAATGAGCATCCCTTTAAGTCTCTCTTTACCTCCCCAACCTCAAAGAAGGGTCAGAGTTGGGGTGAAGGGCTTTCTACGTCAGGATCTTTTCAGAAAGGGCATGGGATATTTAAACTTGTGTCATAGTCACAACTTGTACGAAAGCATTCAAATATTTAAAAAGCAAAGTAGATAGTTTGAAGGGCAAAGAGAAAATAGCTTTGATCCTTCATGATTTCACCAGGAGCCATTTGCATGTTCTGTTTTGCAGAGCCTGCACATTTTTCTGCAGATCATAAAGCGTTCTGTGAACACTAAAGCAGAAAACTCCCTAGAGTGGATGATTAATGTAGGTCCATCTTCTCCTGTCCATTCTATCTCACAAAACTTCCCTGAGCTGTAATTCTTGCTTCTGTGCTTTTTAGACTTCATTGCTGGCAAGCAAGGGCTCTTCATCACTGGGGGAGAAGGATCTGAGAACAGAAAAAGCAAATGCAATGCTATCCAATGGGGCAGTTTCTAAGTTCCCTGTTGCCACAGCACCTAAGTACTCAGCTGAAGGTGGTTGACCAGGAATACTGGCAGAAAATGCAAATTCATATTTGAATTCGAATTTGAATTCCTGCCTTTCCCTGTGGGAAATGTGGAAAACAAAACTATTCTATTGTTAATTTTAGGGTTCGAGGACTTCACTCTTCAAATCTCTGGTGGAGTGAGGGTGAGGTGCGTGTCAGGAGGAAGGATGGCAGGAAAGATTGAAACCAAAAAGGAGCTGCTCTTCTTTGTCCCCCACATCCAAGCCCCCCAGTAAAACTGAAAACTTAAAACTTGTGTCAAGGGGCTTTGAAACTGACTGATCCTCCATCATTTCTTGGAAAGAAAGAAGAACTAGAAGAACGAGTCTGGGTTGATTCCTTAGTAGAGCAGATCCACTGAGGTAATTTCAAATACAGTTGAGCCATGAACAATGTGGGGGGCTGGGAAGGGGGTTAGGGGTGCTGACCCTCCTTGCAGTTGAAAATCCATCTATAAGCCCCTCCATATCCACCGTTCAGAATCCGCGGATTCAACCAACTGAAGATCAGATAGCACTGTAGTAGTTACTAGCAAAAAAAAATCTGCATATAAGTGGATCCGAACAGTTCGAACCCGTGCTGTTCAAGGTCAACTGTACATGAGCAATCCAAGACTACCCATGTCAGATGACTTTTTTTTTTTAACCTATTTTTGTGTTATACACAGCGTAAAATTTACTATTTTAACCATTTTTAGGTGTACAAGTCAGTGGCATTATTACCTTAATTACATTCATGAACAAGTTCATTCATTCATTCCATAGATTTTAATTGAATGCATGCTGTGGAACAGGCACTGCTGTCTGTGAACAAAATAAAGATCCCTGGCTGCAGGGGGATTTCTTCATTTTAGCACAGAGAGGTAGAGAACTAACAGAAAACATAATAATTAAATGGACTCTGTGACATGTTGGCATGTGATAAGGGTTATGGTTGAATTCCAGGTCACAGTGCTCCCAGCATCTGAAGGCTTCTGTGCCCTTCAAACAGCTCTGAGACCTTTGCTCATCCACCTCTTTCCCCACAAAGCCTCGCCTCTGATGACTGCTAGTGCTTTTGGAGGGTTCGTTGGTTACCTGACTGGGTAATTAATAAAGAAGATGTGTTCATTTGAACCGATCACTTACTAAATATACAATAAACCCTGAAGGCAGTTGGGCCTGTCAATAAAAAAGGGTGGAGGTCTCGGCTACACCTAAATAGTGTGCTTTTCCCAAGAAAACACCCTTACCTTTGAGAATAAGAGTCAAGGCACAGAATTCAAACAGGAAGACATGCATTCTTCACCAGTCACGTGAGGAGTTTTTTAAAAAGAGGGGGTTGTATAGAAGCATTTGCATTTTGAAAAGTCTTTCTCCTCAAAAACTTACAAGGGCCAAAGAGGGAAGGGGTGAGGAATAAAGTGGTTTATTGTGCCCCATGATGACAGTGGAAAGGGGATCCTGAAATGCTTGCTTCTTTCAAGTGCAAGGATGCTGTCAGATGTTTCCTATGAAATGTTTAGCTTCTGCCCAGGTTCTTTCAGGTTGTGAGGAACACTTATATACCATAATAAACATTTATTTTAAAAATATGTTGGAAGGATGGTAACTAGCCTTATCATGGCGATCATTTTGAAATATATAGAAATACCTAGAATAGAAAAATGTATAGAAATACACTATGCTGTGTCTCAGGAACTAACCTAGTGTTGTAGGTCAATTATACTTCAAAAACAAACACAGACTCATAAAAAAAGAGATCAGATTTCTGGTTACCAGAGGCAGGGGAGGTTGGGAGTGGAATTGGATGAAGGCAGTCAAAAGGTACAAACTCCCAGATGTAAGATAAATAAATACTAGGGATGTCATGTACAACATGATAAATATAATGAACACTGCTGTATGTTACACATGAAAGCTGTTAAGAGAGTAAATCCTAAGAGTTCTCATCACAAGGAAAACATATACTTTTTCTATTTCTTTAATGTTGTGCCTATATGAGATGATGGATGGTCATTAAACTTAGTGGTCATCATTTCATGATGTATGCAAGTCAAATCATTGTGCTCTACGTCAAGTATAGCTCAGTTTATACAACGCTCTATGTGAATTATAGCTCAATAAAACTGGAAGAAAAAAAAGAAGAATGTACAGGGAGGAAAGTAGTAAGTACGTGATTGTGCAATTGGACTGCACCTTGACCATGATCAAAATTAAGATACCAGTGTGGGGCAAAGGGACGCTTGTGCCTCTAACTGAGGTACTCTGCAAGCATGCAACATTACTAACGTGGTACCCTAGCTGGAAAGGCATAACCTGGGAAAACATTAGGTAAAATAAAATGGGGGAATATTCTATAAAATAACTGAACCAATTTCTTTAAAAATGGCAATGAAAGGCAAAAGGCTGAGGAACTGTTACAGATCAAAGGAGACTAAAGAGTGGGGTGACCAACCGTCCCTGTTTGTCTGGGACTGAGTGGTTTCCCAGGACACAGGACTTTCCGTGATAAAATCGGAAAAGTCCAGGCAAACGGGAATGAATTAGTCACCCTCACGAGGAGACACAGTAGTTAAATGCAACGTGTGAAATGCGTGATCCTGGACTGGAGGGAAAATGCTATAAAAGACATTATTGGGACAAGTCACAGAATTTGAAATTTTAAAAAAATTGTGATAAAATATAACAGAAATTTACCATTTAAACAATTTTTAGGTGTATAGTTCAGTGGCATTAAGTGCGTTCACTACGTTGTACAACCATCGTCACTATCCATCTCCAGAATGTTTTCATCTTTCCGAACAGAAACGCTGTACCCAATAAATAGTGGCTGCCCATTTTCTCCTTCTCCCAGCCTCTGTTAACCACCATTCTACTTCCTGTCTCTGTGAATGTGCCTCTTCTAGGTACCTCATATAAGTGGAATCACACAACACTTGTCCTTTTGTGTCTGGCTTATTTCACTTAGCATAATGTTTTCAAGGTTCATCCATGTTGTAGCATAAATTAGAATATCATTCCTTTCTATGGCTGAATAATATTCCACTGCATGCACATACCACATTTTCTTTGTCCATTCATCTCTAGATGGACATTAGATATGTCCCTACCTTTTGGCTATTGGTTTGTTTTGGTTTTTTTGGCTGCACTGGGTCTTCATTGCAGTGCGCGGGCTCTTTGTTGTGGTGTGCAGGCTTCTCTAGCTGTGGCGCGTGGGCTTAGTTGCCCCGTGGCATGTGGGATCTTAGTTTCCGACCAGGGATCAAACCCACATCCCCTGCATTGGAAGACAGATTCGTAACCACTGGACCACCAGGAAAGTCCCCCTTTTGGCTATTGTAAATAATGCTGCAAAGAACATTGGTGTAGAAACACGGACTTTTTTTTTTTTTGCGGTACGCAGGCCTCTCACTGTTGTGGCCTCTCCCGCTGCGGGGCACAGGCTCCGGACGCGCAGGCCCAGCGGCCATGGCTCACGGGCCCAGCCACTCCGTGGCATGTGGGATCCTCCCGGACCGGGGCACAAACCCGTGTCCCCTGCATCGGCAGGCGGACTCTCAACCACTGCGCCACCAGGGAAGCCCGAAACACGGACTTTTAAATTAAAGTATTACATTAGTGTAAAATTTCCTGAATTTGATGCCTGTGGTTGTAGAAGAAAATATCTTTGTTCTAAGGTAATACTCACTGAAATACTGAGGCAAAGGAGTATGATATACACATCCTATTCTCAAATGCTTCAGAAAAAAATGAGACACAAAGGAAATGTGGCAAAATGTTAAAAATTGATGAATCTGTGTAAAAAGTATGTGAGCTCTCCTATTATTCTTGCAAATTTTCCATAACTTAAGAATTTTAAAAATTCATAGAAAGTAAGGGAGAGAGAAATTTTGTTTATGACAACCAGGCCTCGTGGAGCTAGAGGAATCTATGAAAAGCCAGCTGTCACAGAGCCTGAAATGTACTAAGAGGAGTGGAAGGTAACTCAGGATTCATCACAGTTTAATTTGGTATCTTGTCCCTCTGAGCAGAACTTGGCCACAGTGCACTTTTCTAGCTCTTTGTTGTTATGGTTTCTCAAATAGTCTGCTTCTTCTTCAACTGCTCCTGTTCCTACCAACTAATTTTTGCAACCTGTCTTGTCTTCTCTTCCTCTTGTCTTCAGCTTGCTCACAGCTTCTGCTTTCTCTTGCTTTCTACTTCCTCATCTTTAAGTGTGTGTTGGTTGCCACTGCCATCTTCCTCTGGTCCAGGCAGCTGTGATGGGGTCATGTGGAAAAGAACATGACAATCTTTGCATAGAAAGAAAGAGCTGCAGCCTTGACATATAAGCATATTGCTTGGCCAGTTCAGTCCAGCTTAAAACACTATGCCTGTAATACTTGGTTGGTTTAGGGAGTTGGTATTGGGGGCACAGTGGGGAGAAAAGGCAAACCATCAAATCTCACCTCAGGCACTAATGGGTTTATTTTTTTTTTTGGTCACCCTGCTTCTGGGTCTTAGTTCCCCAACAGGGGATTGAACCCAGGGCAATGGCAGTGAAAGCACTGAGTTCTAACCACTGGACAGCCAGGGAACCCTAATGATTCATTCTTGATTCATCTTGGAAATGTGTGATAAAAATAGAAACTATATATAAAAGTTCAAGAGAATTGAGGAGTCAAGATGTCATAATAATTTTGGAGAAAATTGTCAGAAAACCTTTCCTTCCTTCTTCCCTTCCCTTCCCTTCCTTCCTTCCTTCCTTCCACAAAAATTAATTATGTGAAAGGCATTATAATGGATACTTTGGGGAATCCAAATTGTGTAAGATGTGGTCCCTGCCACAAGAAGCTTACAGTGTAGGACAACGTGTTTTAAATTAAAGGTTGCATCCTGTTAGTATGCATCTGAACTGCATTTTTTAAAAAATGGCATAAGAGGGAAAATTACTTGAGTCCATCACATTTTGCAACAGTAAATATTGTTCAGTGAATTTTTATATGTGTGTGTATGTGTCCATAGGATTGTGATATTAAATGTATTTCTACTGTGGGCTACAGAAAAACTGTCTGTAAGCTATTGATCTAGTAGCACTTAAACCTACAGCTTCAGTGATCACCCATATGCTGATTCGTCTCTCCAGTATAGACCGTATTCCTGAGCTCCAGATATGGCTATCCAACTGCCAGCCGGACACGTCAAGCTCAACCTATCCAACACTGCCCATATCATCTTCCTCCTCAAAAAGTGCCCTTTGCCTACATTGTCTGTTGTATGATATCAATATCCACCAGGTGAGTCAAGCCAGAAGCCCTGGAGTTCTCTATGGCATCTCCTTCTCCACTCATTGTTCACATCCAACTGGCCAGTTGGCCTCCTCTTCTCCATCCTCACTGATGGTCCTTGGTTTAGGCCCTGAGTAATTTCTCACCTGGTTTCTTGCCACCCTTCTTCACCAGTCATTTTTGTAACTAGTCTTTGCTAACTAGTCTCTTTGTCTCCAGTCTTATTTCATGACTCACAAGTCTGTGTATCACGTTGCTTCTCAAGTGAACTTCCAAAAGTGCTAATATGACATTTTCATTTCTGGTTGGAAATCCTTCCATGGTTCTCTGCTGCCTTCATATTAATGTCCAATCATGAGAGCTGGAGTCTTTCTTGATCTGCCCCTGTGGCTTCTTCAGCCTCAATTACTGATGCTCAGCCCCATCTCAGATTCTAGAGGTGCCAACTAACTCTGGTTCCCAAACAGCTCAGGTGTTCTCATACTTCAATTTCAATTTTACTCCTGCCTTGAATCACTTCCTTTGTTTCTTTGCCTGTGTCTAAATCCTACCGCTCTTTCTGGACACAGCTCTAGTGTCATCTGGTCTTGGGACCTGTTCTGACCACGCACCAAGTCTTCCCTAGCATCCTGGGTGTGCCGCTGTCCCAGCAGTGACGAGTCCACGTGGTCATTGCTGTCAGGGTTGTCTTGATTACGAACTAGCTGACAGCAAGGACTCTGGTTTGTTCATCTCTGTAAAACATGCAACTAGCCCAAAGCCTGATACATTCAGCACTGACCAAACATTTGTTGAAAGGAAGAGTGAAGATGAAATCTCTTACTGGCCTACTCCTTGATTGTAATGATAGTATAATGATAATGTTAAATAATTCTTGCAAATACTGTAGTTCTCAAGAGTCATTAGAACAGATAAACAAGGTCCTACTGTATAACACAGGGAACTATATTCAGATCCTGTGATAAACCATGATGGAAAAGAATATTTAAAAAATGTCTAAATGTGTAAAAAAAAAAAAGTCATTAGAACCAGAGGATTACTGATTGGCCAGATGTGCTTTGTCTAATTCTGATTCTATTGTTCCCTTTTCCACCTCCCCCTTCTCTGTCTGGTTCCTATAACATGAGGATAAGAGAACATTACCATCTGCTTGTGGGAAACATCCAGGAATTTTCCTACCAACAGATCACTGTTTTTTAACAAAAAAGAAGAAAGTAAGAAAGAGATAGAAAGAAAGAAAGAGAGAGAGAGAGGGAGAGAAAGAAAGAAAGAAAGAAAGAAATAGGCTGTGGAGGCAAAATGTTCTATGAGGTTTACTTTTTGTGTGTGTGTGGTACACGGGCCTCTCACTGTTGTGGCCTCTCCCATTGCGGAGCACAGGCTCTGGACATGCAGGCTCAGCGGCCATGGCTCACGGGCCCAGCCACTCCACGGCATGTGGGATCTTTCCCGGACCGGGGCACGAACCCGTGTCCCCTGCATCGGCAGGCGGACTCTCAACCACTGTGCCACCAGGGAAGTCCTAAGGTTTACTTTTTTAATATGTAACATGGATGTGATGTTATCTACCACCTTTACATGTGAGGATTCACTGAGCTAAAATATGTGAAGTGCCAGCAGAGAGGTGGGTACCCAGTGCTGTAACATCCACAAGTTGTGATTTGCCCTTCTAGTGCATCAGAAAACAGAGGGGACACCAAGGCTGAACCAGGAAGCGGCTGGCACAAACTCAGTGTTCCCACCACCCTTGGAGATGCTGTGGTGTCTGACACAGTATAGGCACAAGGAGGAATTTTTTTTTTTAAGTGCAATAAATGGCCCAGTTACAGGCTTGTGAATAAAGTAAACGCTGAAGCATCCTTTAAAGTGTTACTTTGGGGCTACATGTAATGTGCCTTTCTCATCTTTGAGGCGAGGTGGAAGTCAGGGAACTAAAACACGTTTTACCATCTAATTAGTCACTTGATCTTAATAGAAAAATGACTGGGTCCTTTGGGTTTTGCTCTACTTATCTAGGTCATTTCCAGCTTTTTCTCTCAGTAAATCAATTCTCCACCTCTGTTACACAACATCTGGAATACATATGGTTTCTCAAAATGTCAGCGTGTGCATCTTTAGAGCAAAGCTACAAAGTATTACTTAGAATCATAACAAACAATGTTTTTAGCTACAGCAAAATTAGGGAGGGATTCGCTTGAAATTCTGTTGTGGTCATTAAAAACCTGACATTTTCCCAACGATAACTCCAATGTGTTTTCAGAAACGGCCCTCATTCCCATGGCTTCACACAAGATCCAATACTTCCCAGATTCTATAGCAACAATTAATTACTCCCTGGCCACTGAGTAATGTGAGGTCCTCTTGGCTGGGCCCATTCTCAGATTTGGCTGTGACCTCTAAGTTTCTAAGATGTCCCAAGAGCAAAGGGGCTTTGTCCTGGGATTTTAACTCAAGCTATGGGGGAAATGTGGTTGTAGAGTGCTCTGCTTTTCCCAAGGCTTCGCCTGAGTGTTGTACTGGTGGCAGAACTCTCCCTTATTCTCAGTTTCAACTCTACACGATGCCACACTTGTCACTGACACCTGGCCACCCCCTTGGAAGAGATCACGTCTGCATCAAATAACTCGTCTATGTGACACATTCAGCATTTGCTCTGGTCTGACCCCTCCTACTTATTCAACCTCAGCCTCCTTTTGTATCTGTCATTTGCTCTGCCTCTATCAGATCGGTTTTTTTTCATTGCCCCACAAATACTGTTGTCATATCTGGGCTTTGCTTGTACTCTTCCCCACCTGCTAAGCCCTTTCTTCTTTTTTTCACCTATCCAAATCCTTCTAGCCCTTGAAAGCCCAAATAGAATCTGTTTCTTTTAGTGCTCTAATGCTCATTATTCTTCCCGTTCCCAAAACTCCTTTATTATTAATAACTGATATCCATTCATCATTCATTCATTCATTCTTATAATAAGGATTTACTAAGAACCCATGATGAGTTATCACCATTCTAGAGCTCAGGGTACCATAAGACAAAGTCTTTACCCTCTTGGAGCTTTTTTACACTTCTTCTAGTGTGGAAGACAGACCTTAAGCCAGTAAAACAAGTGAGTAGTGTAGCTTTACATTGAAACAAGTGCTATGAGCAAAAAATAAAGAGGCAGGATAAGGGCTAGAATGTGGCCATGGGAGTGGAGGCTGTTTTTCATTCAGTGGTCAGGGAAGGCCTCTTTGAGGAGGAGACATTTGATATTTGAGCAGAGACTTGAATTATGAGAAGAAATCAGCCATGAGCCAACCCAAGAGAAGAGTGCTCCAGGTAAAGGGAATAGGAAGTGAAGTCCTAGAGATAGAAATGTTCTAGAAAGATGAGGAATGTTCTAGAACAACAAGAAGGCTAATGTGAGGCAGAGTGTAGCAGGAGATGAGGATGTAGAGGATACAGAGGTGAGAAACTGTAGGGCTTTAAGGGAGAGAAGAATCAAGGGTGACTTCTTAATGTTAAGTCTGAGACCTGGTAGGGAAAACCTAGGGGGAGGAAGGAAATAGATTTGTGTGAGCAGGAGAGATGTTGGATTTGGAAACAAGAGTTCATTTTTAGACGTATTAAGTTTGAGATCCCTTTAAGCATCTAAGTGTAGATGTTGGGTAGAGAGTTGGATATATACAAGTCTGAAACCCAATGAGAGGTCAGGCTAGAGTTACAAAAAGCCAAGGGTCTAGACAACAAAAAAACCAAGGAAGAGTGTAGATTGAGAAGACGCCAGAGCCCTAGGGCCCGCCAGCATTTAGAGGTCACGGAGAAGGAGACAGAAGGGAGACTCAACTTGTGGCTACTGAAGTTTCCCACATTTCCAAACACATCCACGGCATTATGTGGTGGGCTTGTAGTTTCACGTGTGCTGGACCTGTCTTGACAACCAAGACGGCAGACTTTTTGTGATCGCTCTCCACAGGAGTGAAGGTAAAGATCTAAAGCAATTTATTGGTGCCTACAGTCTTGGCATGGTCCTTGTTTACTACGTATTTCTTTCTGTTCCAAACTTTCTCACAGCGCTGAGTAAACACTGCCAAGCTATTGGGGGAAATATAGCTACTTCCTTTCTCAAGGACTGGATCTGTGAGTTAGTTAAGAATTCTCAGGCTTATTTTACTGGCAGTAAACTGATGCACAGAGAGATTAACTAATTTACACACAGCCCACACCGAGTCAATAGTTAGCCTGAGGCCACACTGCAGCCTTCAGTAGAATGTGTGCTGACTGCCAGCATCCCCTGGAGTGTTGGCTTTTTTTTTTTTAATTGCTAACATATATGGGTGATCTACTCAGTGCTTTACAGACAGTAACTTTTTTTTTTAACATCTTTATTGGAGTATAATTGCTCTACAATTGTGTGTGTTTCTGCTTTATAACAAAGTGAATCAGCCATACATATACATATATCCCCATATCGCCTCCCTCTTGCATCTCCCTCCCACCCTCCCTATCCCACCCCTCTAGGTGGTCATAAAGCACTGAGCTGATCTCCCTGTGCTATGTGGCTGCTTCCTGCTAGCTATCTATTTTACATTTCGTAGTGTATATATGTCCATACCATTCTCTCACTTCATCTCAGCTTACCCTTCCCCCTCCCCGTGTGCTCAAGTCCATTCTCTATGTCTGTGTCTTTATTCCTGTCCTGCCTCTAGGTTCATCAGAACCATTTTTTTTTTTAGATTCCATACATATGTGTTAGCATACGGTATTTGTTTTTCTCTGTCTGACTTACTTCACTCTGTATGACAGACTCTAGGTCCATCCACCTCACTACAAATAACTCAGTTTCATTTCTTTTTATGGCTGAGTAATATTCCATTGTATCTATGTGCCACATCTTTATCCATTCATCTGTCGATGGACACTTAGGTTGCTTCCATGTCCTGGCTATTTTACAGACAGTAACTCTTAATCCTCACAACACTCCATGTAATTGGCAACATTGTCCCCATTTTACAGATGAGGAAACTTGAGACATAAATGGAGAATTTCATGTGATAAAGTGGCAGATTTGTCTGGCTCCTAATCCATGCTCTTAACTACAATGTTATATGCCTGCTGAAACAGAATATCTGGGAATAGGACACAAGAGTAGTTGGTATTTAGAAAACACTCTGGAACATTTTTAAAATTAATTTTTATTGGAGTATAGTTGCTTTACAATGTTGTGTTAGTTTCTACTGTACAGCAAAATGGATCAGCCATGTGTATACATATATCCCCTCCTTTTTGGACTTTCTTCCCATTCAGGTCAACACAGTGCATTAAGTAGAGTTCCCTGTGCTATATACTATGTTCTCATTAGTTATCTATTTTATACATACTATCAATAGTGTATATGTGTCAATCCCAATCTCCCAATTCTTCCCACACCCCCTTCCCCCTTGGTATCCATACATTTGTTCTCTACGTCTGTGTCTCTATTTCTGCTTTGCAAATAGAATCATATATACCATTTTTCTAGATTCCATGTATATGTGTTAAAATACAATATTTGTTTTTCTCTAACTTGCTTCACTCTGTATGACACTCTCTAGGTCCATCCACATTTCTACAAATGACCCAATTTTTTTTAGGGCTGAGTAATATTCCACTGTATAAATGTACCACATCTTCTTTATCCATTCCTCTGTTGATGGACATTTAGGTTGCTTCCATGTCCTGGCTATTGTAAATCATGCTGCTATGAACGTTGGGGTGCATGTGTCTTTTTGAATTATGGTTTTCCCTGGGTATATGCCCAGTAGTGGGAATGCAGGGTCGTATGGCAGTTCTATTTTTAGTTTTTTAAGGGACCTCCATAATGTTTTCCATAGTGGCTGTATCAATTTACACTCCCACCAACAGTGCATGATGGTTCCCTTTTCTCCACACTCTCTCTGCAGAGAGAGTGTGTAGATTTATTGTCTGTAGATTTTTAAAAATAATTTTATTTACTTATTTATTTGGCTGTGTTGGGTCTTTGCTGCTGCACATGGGCTGTCTCTAGTTGCGGCGAGCGGGGGCTATTCTTTGTTGCAGTGTGTGGGACTTCTTATTGCAGTGGCTTCTCTTGTTACAGAACATGGGCTCTAGGCACATGGGCTTCAGTAGTTGTGGCGCACAGGCTTAGTTGCTCTGTGGCATGTGAGATCTTCCTGGACCAGGGATTGAACCCATGTCCCCTGCACTGGCAGGCAGATTCTTAACCACTGCACCACCAAGGAAGTCCATATTGTTTGTAGATTTTTTGATGATGGCCATTCTGACCAGTGTGAGGTGATACCTCATTGTAGTTTTGATTTGCATTTCTCTAATAATTACTAATGTTGAGCATCTTTTCATGTGCCTCTTGGCCATCTGTATGTCTTCTTTGGAGAAAGGTCTATTTAGGTCTTCTGCCCATTTTTGGATTGGGTTGTTTGTTTTTTTGATATTGAGCTGCATGAGCTGCTTGTATATTTTGGAGATTAATCCTTTGTCAGTTGTTTCATTTGCAAATATTTTATCCCATTCTAAGGGTTGTCTTTTCATGTTGTTCATGGTTTCCTTTGCTGTGCAAAAGCTTTTAAATTGCATTAGGTCCAATTTGTTTATTTTTGTTTTTATTTTCATTACTCTAGGAGGTGGGTCACAAAAGATCTTCCTGCGATTTATGTCAAAGAGTGTTCTGCCTATGTTTTCCTCTAAGAGTTTTATAGTATCTAGCCTTACATTCAGGTATTTAATCCATTTTGAGTTTATTTTTGTGTATGGTGTCAGGGAGTGTTCTAATTTCATTCTTTTACATGTAGCTGTCCAGTTTTCCCAGCACCACTTATTGAAGAGGCTGTCTTTTCTCCATTGTATATTCTTGCCTCCTTTCTCATAGATTAGGTTATGATATGTGCATGGGTTTAACTGTGGGCTTTCTATCCTGTTCCATTGATCTATATTTCTGTTCTTGTGCCAGTACCATGCTGTCTTGATTATTGTAGCTTTGTAGTATAGTCTGAGGTCAGGGAGCCTGATTCCTCCAGCTCTGTTTTTCTTTCTCAAGATTGCTTTGGCCATTCGGGGTCTTTTTCGTTTCCATACAAATTATAAAATTTTGTATTTTATAGTTCTGTGAAAAATGCCATTGGTAATTTGATAGGGATCGCATTGAATCTGTAGATTGCTTTATGTATATAAAAGTTTGAGAATCCAAGGTTCATGCGATCTCAAGTTTATTCTTTGAAGCTCATAGTCATCTTAAAATTCGTTCTACTAAGCTGTTTATTTTTCATATCTCAGTATCCATGTTAAGTTAATTTATTAGAGTCTCATAGACTACTCTGAGTAACATTTTGTTAAACATAGGAAACAGCTTACAGGACAGTTTATCATTTCCAGAGAGGTAAAGCATGTAACTGTACATTGAACCAGTTTGCATTGTCTGATATGTTGACAATCATTACCTAACAATTTAAAGCCTCATGCCATGGACATTGATGTAGCCTACTCTCCACAAGAATAATGCATCTTTTCCCACTGTATTTATGATTCTACACATTTGCCTACTCAGCTCCATAAACAGTAATGAAACAAATCAATCATAGTGCCAGCACAAGAGCATGAATAACTCCATGTTGCTGGCTGAGAGGAGGTGGGAATGGGTTGTGTTTACACTCCCCAGGCTAGTAAAGAGAAAGGCTTTTGAGGTAGGGGATGGCCCAGAGACCTCAGAAAAGTCAGTCCATGGAGTATTCTCTGACAACCTTTGCAGATGGTCTCAAGAGCTTATGGGATGAAAGGGAAATGGAGTCAGAGAAGTATTAAAAAAACAAAAACAAAAAACGGAAATGAATCCAGTTCTTGGGTGAAAAAAAAGAAACCTATTGAAGTACAAGGCTTTTAGATCATAGGTGATAACATCTAGTAAACTTATTTCTGTTGACCGGGAATTGTGTTTTACTGTCACGGATCTCCTCGAGTTTGCATCATTTGCACAATGAGACTGGTTTCACCTGTTTGCAACTGTTAAACTCTTAGTCATTAGTTAAGTTGTTTAAGTCAATTTTCCCAGCAGTTTATCCTATACACTTTTTTTTAAATCCCACAATAGAAATCAACCAAGGCTGCACACCTGTTGTATATTGTCAAAGGAAAAAAAAAAACTATTTGAAGTAGAAATGAGTGAGGCCATTACACTAGAGGGAACTGTAATCTGAGTGTTTCATCTGAAAAGATACAAAGAAAGAGAAATATAATTGGGCTAGAGGGTGGAGAAGAGGAAGGTTAGTGGTGGAAGGGTGGGAATTGGGATGAACTTCTAAGGTGTACATCTTGGGTATAAAGTTGTCAGATTTAGCAAAAACAAAAAGGAAAGAAAAAAGAAAAGAGAAAGAAAAATATAAGATGCTAAAATAAATCTGAATTTCAGGTAAACAGCAAATAATTTTTAGTGTAAGTCTGTCTCATGTAATATCTGAGACAGACTTATACTAAAAAATTATTTGCTGTTTATCTGAAATTCACATTTAGCCGAGTGTCCTGTATTTTATCTGGCAACCCTAGTTGAGTAGTGCCTTTTAATCTCAGTTTGAAAAAAATCCTTTTAGAAGACAGATGTCTTCAGGAAACTGGGTCATGGATTCAACAACGTAATACTTGCTAATTATACCGCAGTGTGATGAGATGATATATTTATTTAATATAAATAAACTAGCAATTGTAATGGCTTAAACTTAGCTATTCTGATTTGAAAAATCATCCACTTTATTTATCTATTTGGTATGAGTAGGAATAAACTAAAAATGGGCAACACTGATTCTAAGACTTATAGACAAGGAAACATCCATCCATTCATTCATTTACTCATTCTTAATTTTTATCTGTACAAAGGCTTTCTGGTAGTTATGTTTTATTACATTTTATTTTAGTGATCAAATAATTATCATATATGGACTCCCTGACCCAGTTTCTTAAATAATTCTGCATGGTAATAACTTAAATTTAAAGAGATAATAGACCCAGCCAAAGACAAAACAAAGCCCCAAAGAAAGAGCCGACTTGCCATCATCACTTACCACAATCTGTCCAATTCCAATTTGTCCAGGATGGCAATGAACTAGCACATACAGAGGTTGAAACAGTATAGGCTTAGAGTTGGGTGCTGAGATTGTAATGGGAGGAAAGAAGGGAGAAACAGCATGAAGGAGAAATAAAGTCTAAGTAAAAGAAGTGCAAATGCACCAGATTCTGGCTGAGAGAGGGTAAGGCAAGGATGGGGGAAAGGTAAGGGAAGGAGGTGTGACCTGAGCTTGGTGGGAAAATGAAAGGACGGCACAGAGATGAGTGAGCAAGTGTGAGGATGAGAGTTTGTAGATTGTCCAATATTTGAGGGGATGTCAGATGAAAGGAAATTTATTTTGTCTAGCTCCAGAGAGTGAAACCAAGGTCAATAAATAGACATAGCAGGAAAACAGATTTTTACACCATTTTGGCAAGAGCTTCCTAAGCTTCAGAGTTGACTGCTGATAGCACAGCCCATCCCTGGAAATGTGTGAAGAAGTAGAGGCTGGCTGACTGGTGGGCAGGCCTGGGGTGGAGATGATTCCTGTCTTGGGTAAGGAGTGGACTAAACAGATGCTCTCCAAGGCCCCTTCCCACCTGTGGTGTATGTATGAATCCAGCAGGGCCTTGTGTCTTTTATCAATTGCTATGTCCTCAGTGCCTAGAACAGTGCTTGACACACAGTAGGTCTCAGTAAATCTGTAGGGTCGCAGGGGAAGTGCTTTCTGGAGGAGGTGGTACTGTTTTGGGCCTTGGCCTTGATGTGATAGGGAAAGGGAAATTAGCTTAAATTAAATCAACACACAAAGAGCATCTACATTTGGAGGAGGACAGGCTATAGGGCTCTATTTTGTGGGAGCTACAAATTACATAATCCATGTTTCCCCAGTCCATACCAGCCTGGAGAGGAAAAAGAGAAAAAGACAATAGGCAAAAACAACATTTCTCTGGTTCTCTCATTCTCCTCTGCCTACAGTATTTTCATTCCCTTCAAATTTCTCACCAACTGGGCTTCCCTGGTGGCGCAGTGGTTAATAATCCACCTGCCATTGCAGGGGACACGGGTTCGATCCCTGGTCCGGGAAGATCCCACATGCCACGGAGCAACTAAGCCCATGTGCCACAACTACTGAGCCTGCGCTCTAGAGCCCACGAGCCACAACTACTGAGCACATGTGCCGCATCTACTGAAGCCCGCGTGCTCCTAGAGCCCGTGCTCTGCAACAAGAGAAGCCACCACAGTGAGAAGCCCGTGTACTGCAACGAAGAGTAGCCCCCACTCGCTGCAACTAGAGAAAGCCCGCGCACAGCAACGAAGACCCAACACAGCCAAAACTAACTAACAAAATAAATACGTTTATTAAAAAAAAAATTCTCACCAACTAGTTCTAGGAGCCTCCAGGGGATGGCCCTCCTGCCTTCTGAACTCACAGCTATTAAAGGGTATTTGATTGTGTTATTTTTCTGTCCTCTGGCTTGCTGTTTTCTCTCCTGCTTTGTCATATGGTGGTGATGTGTCTACATTTCTATCAGCTCCAATGATGCCACAGCTTCCATATACCCCACCAAGCCACCAAGGCTGTGCTGCATCTGCTAAGTATGCTCTGCCCACCACCATCAGCGACTGCACTCAAAGTACACATGTTGCGGGAGTGAATAAAAATCTCAAGGGAGAAAACACGGAGTCAGTTGGCAGCAGTAAGAGCAGAAGACACCAACAAGGGAGCCACTGAGCCACCACAACTGCGAAGTTACAATGGGGGAGGACAACCAGGAGAGCGGCTGCATTGCACAGTGGGAAAGGACATGGCCCTGGAGCCAGAGCAGCTGGGCTGCCTTCCTTTGCCACTCTATGCCTCAGTTTCCCTCTATGTGAAGCAGGGACAATGACAGTGCCTCTCATAAGGCTGTTGTGAAGACTAAGCCATAGAGCACAGGCAGAGCTCAGAGCTGTGCCTGCCCATGGAAGCCGTTGGTCTGTGAGACCCTTTATTAATGGTGCTGTCATGATTCTCTGAAGATGTCCAGTTCCCCTTGGGGGCCACTGTTCCGGTTTTCCTCAGTGGCACTGCAGCCTTACGATAAACTTTGAACTGAGCAGGTTTCTGCTCCTTGCAACAGAAGGAGCCTAATTACCACTACAGATTTGAATCCTCAGGTGAATGTAATAACTCAGATTCTCAAGGTGGAATTTTCACCACTATCCTTTGAGAAGCAGTAGAGAATACAATCAACAGGTAGTCAGTACCCACAGTTATCAAATACCCACAGAGCCATCTTTGTCTTGGGGAAACAAGGCAAACATTCACTAAGTGATGATGAAATATTTGAACATCTGTTCATATCTTCAGCAGAAGTGATGATGCTAGCTCCAAATGTATACATTGTGGAAGCAAACTGCTTTCTTGTCTTGGTGTTATAGGCTGTTCAGCCATTAGCAACAAAAAAAATTTTTTTAGCTTTATAAGAAATGTAAACAAGGGACTTCCCTGGTGGTCCAGAGGTTAAGACTCCACGCTCCCAATGCAGAGGGCCCAAGTTCCATCCCTGGTCAGGGAAATAAAGATCCTACGTGCCGCAAGTAAGACCCGGCGCAGCTAAATAAATAAATAAATATATATATGTATATACATATATTTTTAAATTTAAACAAATTTTTCTTTACCCTGAGTGGATTCCACATTTTGGTCAAGCTATCCTTTTGTTACCTAAGTGGGCCTCAAAGAGTGGCCTTTAATTTCAAATGTCTTGGGAGGAAATAACTTTTCATTATTATATTTTGAAAGTATTTTAAAAATATCTAGAGCACATCAAGGGAGAAATATCTGCTGGCTGATGGAAATTTAAACGTAGCATTCAAGTGAAAGGTTGGGGCTACAGATATACAGACTTGGAAGGCATTAGTATATAGGTCATAATTAAAGCTCTAGGATCATTAAAGTGAGTGGGAAGAGGGACTGTATAAAGTGAAGAGAGAAAAAGACAAATTACTATTTAGGGCCTTTTTCGAAAAAGCCTTGGTCATCAGCTTTACATGTGGAGCCTGCTGTTCCTGGGCTCCACCCTGGACCCATTAAACCTAAATGACTGAGGCGAGGGAAGTTTGTACCTTTTTATGCCCTTCACCCAGTTCACCTACTCCTCTACCTCCCAACCACCAATCTGTTTTCTGTATTTATAAGTGCAGGTTTTGTTTTATTTGTTTAGATTTCACACATAACTGAGATCATAGGATATTTTGTCTTTGCCAGACTTATTTCACTCAGCATAATGCCCTCAAGGTCCATCCAATGTCCTCAAGGTCCATCCCATGCAAACAAAAGTTTGAGTCCCACAGAACCGAGGGAAGGGTATATTTGCATCAGGCACAGAAAATGGTGCCAAAAAGGAGGTATAACAAATTGACTCCTGGCTGGAGGTTGTGCATAGGTATCCATAATAGATTCTTTCCCAGATTCCTTGGTGGTGGCTTTTTCCTTGGCTTGGTTCCTGTAGTGCCTTGGAGCCAGAGAATCAGAGGTAGTGACACATGTAGACACCGTTAGAGTGAAAGAACGTGGCTCACTTAAAGTAGAAGTGGTAAATTCTCTAAGGCAGCCTCAGCCAGGCCTTCAGTTTATCAGGCTCGGGGCCCCCTCCATGTCCTACTGGGTGAGGAAGCCACACCAACACAGTCCAGAACCCACGCACTGTGAGAGACTGGGGGTATCAGCAAGCCACAGGCCTCTGATCCCAATGTTGCCTTTCCAGAGATTGGGGAAGGGGGTCACATTGGACCTCAGAGTTGACTGGAAGTTCCAGAGGGCAGCCCTATGTGTGCTTAGGGCTGGGCGGGTTGGTGAGGCACGTCTGGAGAATTTATGTGAAGAGGGAACCCGTGTGCCATCCAACAGAATCATGCTCATATCTAAAGAGCTGCAGCTGGCTTGCACATACCAAGAGGCAAGAGTTGAGTCAAACCAGTTCTGAAGGTGTCACTTAAGCCACTTGCTGGGGTGCTTTGCAGTCAATCCTGTAAGATACTTTGACTTTTACCTTGTAACTATTTTGTGAGGAACTCTTTCTTTAATATATAACATTTTTCCTTAAGTAGTTCCATCTTCCTCTCAGGATGAATCTGAAAGAGTGACTTTACAGAACTTAATGTTGCCGAGGAGTGACAATTGCCAACATGCAGGAATGGGTGGGATTCCTCGTTATGGTGCATCTCTAGAATTGCTATAAACGTAGAGGGGGTCATTTTGGAATAAAAATGTTTATAACTTGATCCCGGCATTGAACAACTGGGGCTGTTAAATCCAACCATACACCACTGAGATAGAATTATGTTAAATAACATAAATGTATTTAAATCCAGCCATACATCCCTGGGACAGAATGCGTGTGTTCTTCCCCGTTACCTCCCTGAAGGAGCAAATGTAAATCTTAACTCGAGTATAACTTACACTTTCCTTTAGGAGGGAGGAAAAAGTAGGCCTGGGCAGCTTTAATATAACATTTATAACAGCTATTTTATATGTCGTGGAGGTTAGCATCTTAAAATTGCTTTGCCTTCACAGAGAAAGGCACCAAAGAGAGACGATGGAGCACAAAGGGTGGAGGGTGCTTATTAATGGGTTAAGCATAAATGTTTATGCTTATTTTTCCTTGTTATACATGCTCATTGGAAATATTTCTAAGATCATAGAAATACAATCCCATCCTCTATAGACAAGCAGGGTTAACAGCTTAAATATTCTTGAAATTTTAGATACACGATCACACAGATGATGAAGAAACTACTTTCCATAAAAGGATAGGGAACATGCAAATCCCTGGGAAGCACATTCCCCGTGGGAGGGATGAGATAAATGCTTGTAATGGGCTGTATTAACCATCCTCGGAGACAAGATGCAAACAGTCAAAGGCAACAGCGAGCTGTGGCGTGACTACCGTGGGTAGCTGGACTTCATCCTTGCATGCAAACCAAAAGCCAAGAGATTTACCGAGCTCCCCGACACAGGCGCATCTGTCCCTTCCTTAAATCCGATTTTCTTACCATCTGTTCCTTACTCCAGCCTTGGCTGTAAACAAAGTTTACGCACAGGGGTGCATTGTGTTGCCAGGCAGCTCTCCTTGCTCATCTAAAACAGAGTCAGTTCTGGACTGAAAGACTGTGGGTCCCATTATTATCCATTTTCCCTAACAATATGAACTGTGAGAGCGTTGAGGGTAATTTTAGAAATGGCATTTTTAACTTCACTTGGTAAACGTGATGCGACATAACTATCTGGTTTTGAAAATTCTGTAAGGAAACAACACTTCATGCATTGGGATAATTTATAATAGATTGTGAAAAAGGATTTCGCCTGCCTTGCAGAACAGTAAGGACATCGTCGGGGTAAGTCCCTACCCACAGTAAACGGATCAAGGAGAAACTGACGTGGCAGCTGCAGCGGGAGGGAACTCACCGCCTCCAAGGTTACAATTTATCATGGGGTTGGGGGGAGGAGAGGCAGGAGGAGGTGAAGATGACTTAAAGATGTGTATCTAGGATGTGAGGTTGTGTCTCTGAGAATGTACTAGAAGAGCCGACCATCTGGCAGCTGTGGGGAGGGATCAGCTGATCTCTGGTCTCCAGCTCTAGTTTTTACAGCTATATCATATTTATAATGCAGTCTTCCTGGGAGAAGGTTGGAGCGCTACACATCTTTGAATGGACTTGGTTAATCCTTTTACTGTCCCATGAGTAATGAGAGAAGGAGAGAGGAGCAAACAGGAAAAAAAATTCCACATTGAAAGTGGTCACTGCCATGGCGAAGAAGAAAATAACATTCGCTCTGCTAAGCAACACCAGGAAAAGTAAACCTTGTGATTCTTTTCCATTGAGTCTCAGTCTAGGCCGTGGCAGAAGTGGTCAGAATTCACTCAAAGAGGGTTAATTCTGACCATGCAAATCACTGTCGATGAAAAGTGCCCCCATGGCAGGGGAGGGGGTTTGCCTGTTTTGGGGGCCACAGTCAGGGGACAAACTTTTGGCTAGTACAGCTGGGAGACTGGTGACCTACAGGGAGGACTGTGCAAATAAGTAAACGCATTGAGGATTTCTTGCTGTCAGAAGGGAATTACAAATACGGAAAAGCGAAAGGCTAGAATAAATCCTGTGGTGTTAGACTGGGAGTGGAGAAATCAATGTAAACTCATAGCTTTATGCAGACATGGATATAGAAATAGGTATAAATGTGTGTAGATGTTTGTGTGTGTGTATTCATAGATATCATACATGTACATACACATACACATATGTAGATAGATATATGCTTATATTTCCTAGTTCTATCTGCTGAGAGGGCTAGAAGCAAAGATATCCTGGTAGCAATAAGCAAACCTCTCTTGCAGAACTGGGCTTCTGAATGTTATTCTCCATTTAATGGAACCAGGGTTCCTTAGAGAAATGGTTGACTCTAGGGCTGGGGTAGGAGAAATAAAAGGTGAGACAGGACCATCTTGTACCACAAACTAAGGCAATGCTCAGAGAATGATGGGGACATATCAAAAAGACAAAAGAGCTGCTTTCAGTGAGCTCCCACTGACCAAGTCTGGGGTGATTTGAGTATCATCGTAATGACAGTTACTGATTTTACCCATTTGAATAAAATAGGAATCCATGAGTCTACAATGATAAAAATTAAATGAAAAAATGGAGGAGAAAGAAAGCCCTATCTTACCATAGACATCTAAAGGCATTTCTTTACAAAACAGTTGGGAATGACTCAGCAGAGAATCCTGTAAGACACCATCTTCACCAAATGCAACAAGAAAATTAGTAACAGGACAAATTGACATCATGTGTCTCCTGATATGGCGCAATGAGAAGAACAAGGAATTACTTCTGAGGGATTCTTACTGCAAATGCATAGATCACGAGGAAACATCAGACAAACCCAAACTGCAGGACGTTCTGTAAAGTAACTACGTGCTTCAAGAAATGTCAAGGTCATGAAAAAGAAGAAAAAAATGAGGAATTTTTCCAAAATAAAAGAGACTAAAGAGAAATGATAACTATAAAGGACCTGGACCTATTACTGGGTCAACAAGTAAAATTTGTTTTTGTTTTTATTGAAGTATAGTTGATTTACAGGGTTGTGTTAGTTTAGGTGTACAGCAAAGTGGTTCAGTTATATATATATAATATATATATGTATAGTCTTTTTCAGATTCTTTTCCCTTATAGGTTACGTGTATTACAAAATATTGAGTCTAGTAGTTCCCTGTGCTATACAGTAGGTTCTTGTTGGTTACCTATTTTATATATAGTAGTATGTATACGTTAATCCCAAACTCCTAATTTACCCTTCCCCCACTTTCCCCTTTAGCAGCCATAAGTTTGTTTTCTATGTCACAACAGGTGAAATTTGAATGGGATCTGTGAATTATATGGATGTTGGATCAGTGTTAATTTTCTGATCTTGATGGTTATACTGTGTAGGAGAATCTTCTTGTTTATAGGAAATACAAAATACATGTTGAAGGATCAAGGAGTAAGGGGCATCATGTCTGAAGCTTTTTCTCAAATGTTTCAGGAAAAAACTTTAATGTATGTGTGTATGAAGGATAAGGCAGATGTGATAAAATGGTAACAATCGGTAAATTGAGCGAAAGGTATAGGGGAGCTTCAAGTACTACTTTTACAACTTTTCTATAAACTTTAAATTTCAAACTAAAAAATATAACAACAGAAAAAAAGCCTACTATGAGTCTCTATGTACACAGACCATAGTGAATCAAACTGAGCGGGTCAATTCAAATGGAATAATAATGAAGCTTAAAGCACGACACTCCCTTACTGAGTCCCTGCCCTCAAGTTGCTCACCAAGGGGTACGAGGGGTGTACTGAAATGATGGGGTGGGAGTGCAAGATAAATGGCACGAAGAGTCAGCTGCTACAGCAATTCAAGGGAGCCAGAAGGCTCCACTGAGGCGCTGCATGAAGAGGTCCTGGACAGGATTGGGGCAGGAGACTGGTGGTCCTGTTTAGCATATAGCCACAGGATTTAGGCATTTCTGAGAACTCTATTTTCTTTTTGATCGCAGTGCAGGCTGGTCTGTTTCTCACCTCCACACTCTTGCTCCTACTGCTTCTCTTCCCTGGAAAGTGGGCAGTTTATGAGCTTGGAGGATCCACTGCAACCATTTTTTCAAGATTTAGCTCATATCCCTTTCTTTGACTTTTCTGACCTACTTGCTCTGCTCCAGACCGAAAATTCCTTTTCTCTTGTGCCTCTATTGTTCTTAGTACCTGTATCACTGCACATGTGGCTCTTTACGGAGCTTGTCAGTTTGTCTGTCCATCCCTCCCAGCCTGAGTCTCCTGGATGGCTTTGTATCTTTATATCTCCAATGGATATAGTGGGAGCTTGGGAATTGCTAAAATAAAGTAACCTGAGACTTCCCCTAAATGTGTTTCTTCCTCTCCTTTCCATTTTTACTCCTAGGCTAACTAAAGGCTTTCTTTATTCAGTGAAAACATGTCCTGGGCTTTTCAATTTCAGGTAGTGTGAATCCAAATTTGAGGGAAAATATTTTCTTTTCTACCCTGAGACCATCGGTGAAGGTGGAGGGAGAGATGAACCATGTTGGGAACAGCAACAAGATCTACCACACCAGTGGTTAAATTCTTGATTAATGATTCAGTGACCAACCCACATAGAAATATGCAAACTACTCCTTGGGGTTATGCTGGGGAGGTACCATCATGACCACAGCTGATTGTAAGAGCCAACCAAAATTGTGTTAACCACTGATGCTTGGAAGCTTCTCACGTCAAAACAGCTGCTTAGACCTTCCTGCCACAGTAGTATTATAATAATAATTAGTAACAGCTAACATTCCTATAAGCACTCTTCATCCACGCACCATAAGCACCCAGCAAATGTCACAAATTCTGTGTACTCAGGCATCACCTGCCCCATCTATGGAATGAGGCAGCACTGGGGAGCAGAAAGCAGCTGCTTCCTACAATGTATTATTGAGGCACCAGTTGCAAAGCTGAACTCCTCCTCTCCTCCATGGTAATTGCAGTTTGAGGTTTGAAAGAACATCTTTTGTGAGTCGATTTCTGTTCCACCTCTTACTACATACCATTATGAGACTGCTGTCCTCTTAGGAGCAGTAAATCATCAGTCTCCTACAGAATGCTGAGAGGTTTCTGACTGGAAAAACCTCTCCTTGCTACAGTGAATACGTAAGTGCTAAAGCTTTCCTCTGTCTGCTGTCTTCACCGGTTTTAAACATTTGTTTGCACCAAGTGCTGTTTCACCCTTGAGGGAGCAGCCTCCTCACCTCATAGGCCAGCTGGCAGCTGTGGAAGAGTTTTCAACACCAGATTATTTTAAGGCATCTGTAAAGTGGGTGAAAACTAACTCTAGTGAAAAACTGTCTTAAAAAAATGAACCTTTTAGAAATAAATCAGAATAACAACCAAGCCCTGCGGAACAGCTGGCTCCTCGAACACCTAGAATTTTACATGGTGCCCAGCAGTGTTTGCAAGATTCTATCCTGACAACCGTGTCATGGGCCATCTTTAGCAAAGAATAATATGAACCTGCTTTCACATGCTCTTCAGCAGGATGACATCAGACCCAAAAGATTGCTGTAATTGCAGTTTCTGGTTTCAGCGATTTCACACTGAAATGGTAAAACCAAAAAAGCTCATTGGCATATGTTATATAATTTTTAAATGTGTACTTAGTAGTAAATATCAGCTTGATTTCGTAGCTTGTTGATATGACCTTAAAGCAAATTAAAAAAACAAAACAGTTTTATTCTTACACATAACAGCACAGCACATTTCTCTGTCGTATATCATACACCAGCACGGCTTAGTATGATTGAACCAAAGCAAATGGAGAAGCTTACAGACCATTACTTCTATATCTGCAGGGTAGTCCCCCAATCAGCCCGGCGTCACATAGGAGGCAGGGCTGTTACCCTCTCTTTACAGATGAGGAAAGGAAGGCCCAGAGAAGATGCATGGCAGCCAGACCTAGAGTGTGGTTCTCATGGTCCTAAGTTTAGCTCATGAAGTCACGACATCTTTCTGGGTTAAGGATTATGGTTTTAAAACTGATTGCTCATGCAGCAATTCATTATTATAAATAATCTAATAATTCATGATGAAGGAACTAGAAAACCAGGGCTAGCAACAAGTGTGTGACAGCTTGAATTTTCACCAGCTGTATTCATTGGCTCGAGGCCCGGATGCCATCTGACCTTCAAGCTAGCCAAGCACGTGGGTATTTCTTATCAGTCCTCAGAACCAAAAACTCACTGTGATATTTTAGAGAGCCAGAATTTCGTTAGGGAGGGAAAAGGGCGAAGATAATAAAGATGCCGCCTATTTTGAGATGGACTTGTTATTTCTTCCTGGTTATGGCTCTGAGGGTGAGAAGCATCAACGTTATTAATCAAGTTATCTTTTGAGCCCTTACTTATGGGTCTAGCCCTGCATATAGATATTGTAGAGAATAAGAAAAGGTTAAGGTATAATTATAGGTTCAGTGGTTTTCTATCTAGTTGTAGAAAGTAGGAACACATAAGATGCTGTCCGAGCAGCGATGGCAAACTTTGGCCCATTGATCAAATCCACCTGCCTCCTGTTTTTGTACAGGGCATGAGCTAGGAATGGTTTTCACAATTTTAAATGGTGGGGAAAAAATTAAAATAAGAATAACATTTTGTGACATATGAAAATTATATGAAATTAAAATTTCAATACCCATCCATCAGAGTTTATTGGGACACAGCCACTCTTGCTTACGTGTGTCTTCTCCGTACCTGCTTTTGCACTACAGTGGGCAGCAGAGTTGAGTTGTTTTGACAGAGACCATATGGGGCCACAAAACCTAAAATAGTTACTATCTGGTCCTTTCACAGAAAAAGTTTGCTGACCCTGAGGTCGTTAATAATGGTGCTAAGTGGGGTGGTTTAGAGTCAGCTGAAGAACCAGAGGACTTCCACGAGGGGAGAGAGAATTTTGGGTGGGAATAAAGCTTCAAGGAGAAAGTGCCTCCAAGTAGAGCTTGAAGGGTAAAGATATTGAGTCTTGCGGTTGGGGGAAAGGCTAGCCAGATGTGGCTGTCCAGATGTGGCTGTCCACTTGGCTCCACATTGACAGCAATGTGATCTTGGTAAGTTCTTTAAATTCTATACCTCAGTCTCCTCAGCTATTAAACACAAATCATAATACCCACTTCCCAGGACTGTTGTGTAAAGCCCACAGTTAAGATTTCATATGCAAAGTTAGCACATTGCCTGGTACAGAGCTGGAGTCTCGTCAATGTTAGCTGTTGATAGTGGTGATTGCCGTTCGTTCTCACATTTGGACATCTATTAATGAAATAAGGCAACATTTCACCTAAAAATTAAACCCTTCAGAGTTTATTAGTGAAGAAGCTTTTAAAATCTTAGAAGATGAATTCGAGCAATTGAATCCCATGAAGTTGTTAAAATGATGTCAAAAAGAATTATAGCACGGGAATATATTCCCAGTGTGTTCTGTGAAGATAAGTTTCATAAACATGGAAATTCTATTTTGCCAGTGCATCCAGACTGGAAACTCTCTAAGAGAGTCTAGCGAAAGCTATTGACCCCTCTCCTTGATAAATGGACGCTGCAAGTATACACTTGCTTTTGCATACAATCTTAGGGCTTAATGGATCCCTTGAAGCCCATCCCTGGTTTCTAGGTTAAGAACTCATGCTCTAGTTGCTCACTCATACTTATAAAACCCACAAGATATTGATACGTGAACTAGAATGCTAAATTATTAATTCATGAAGAAGAAATAATGTCAAGTGAACTAAAACCCTTGCATTGGCCAATCAGCTCATTATCTTGCTATACAAAAGCTACATGAAAAGCCAAAGCACAATTAAAACTGAGAATGGAATCATAGCAAAGGGAATTAGAGAATAGTCTTAATAGCTCTTGTCACCAGACTATGACAGTCTGATGCATCAGTTTCCATTGAGAAGTACCCCTGCCAAGGATGCTGGAACAGTCAATCCAGGCCCTCTGCTGTGGACAGTTCTTGATGTTTGTTCTCTTTGCTTTCAGACACAGTGAAGGCTAATCTCCTTCTATTATCATTCTTGATAAATAAAGGTACAGTACAAGCAGTTAGACCCCCGCATGCAGACATGAGAATTTCCTTACACTATACCTAGTCTTTCTATATATAGAGAATATCTATATCTATGTCTATTATCTATCTATCTATCTATTTATGTATCTAGTCTCCTCATATATAAATTCCAGTTTAGGGTGGGTTTGTTGTGTTAATTTTTCATAATTTCCTTTCAGGAGGGATCTTTGTTCAAATTCAGGAGGTACCTTACTGTCCCCCACCTTTCCCCTACCTCCAATCCATGATGACTCCAGAAGAAAGGGATCCATTGTTTCCTTTCTCCTTCCTTCCTTCCTGTCTCTTTCTCTCTCTCTCTTTCTTAAATAACTTTTAATTTTGAAATAGCTTAAGATGTAAGTACAAGAAATTTCAAAAGTAGTACATAGAGTTCCCACATACCTTTCACCCAATTTTTCCCAATGAAAATACCTTACATAACCACAGCACTGGTCAAAACCAGGGAATTACATTGGTATAATATAAACTCAGGAATAGACCTTAGATTTCACTAGTTTTTGTGCTTTCTTAATAAATTTATTTATTTTATTTTTGGCTGCGTTGGGTCTTCTTTGCTGCTCGCGGGCTTTCTCTAGTTGCGGCGAGCAGGGGCTACTCTTTGTTGCGGTGCACGGGCTTCTCATTTCAGTGGCTTCTCTTGTTGAGGAGCACAGGCTCTAGATGCGTGGGCTTCAGTAGTTGTGACACATGGGCTCAGTAGTTGTGGCTCGCGGGCTCTAGAGTGCAGGCTCAGTAGCTGTGGCACACGGGCTTAGCTGCTCCGCGGCATGTGGGATCTTCCCGGACCAGGGCTCGAACCGGTGTCCCCTGCATTGGCAGGAGGATTCTTAACCACTGCACCACCAGGGAAGCCCAATTTCACTAGTTTTTACATGTATTCTTTATGTGCGCACGCGTGTGTGTGTGTGTGTGTGTGTAGTTCCATGATATTTTAATACACATGTAGACTGAGAAATGAACACCACAATCAGGATACCACAAAGAAACTCCCTTGTGTTACTCCTTAGCAGTCAGTAATTTTCTTTTATAAATACTCCATTTTCAGTGTTAGAAATCTTAGTCCAGCAGACTTTTGCTATTTCAGGCACCTGAAGTTCTTATGCAAATGACCCTGAGGGACAGCAGTTGTGACCTCGCCAATCCCTTCCCCTGGGGAGTAAACACATTCACTATTACCAAGGCCTCAATGGCAACTTTTAGACCCAAATTGTCTTGAGTTTCATTTCTTTTCTTTTTTTTTTTTTTTTTTTTGCTATACGCGAGCCTCTCACTGTTGTGGCCTCTCCTGTTGCGGAGCACAGGCTCCGGACGCGCAAGCCCAGCGGCCATGGCTCATGGGCCCAGCCGCTCCGCGGCATGGGGGATCTTCCCGGACCGGGGCACGAACCCGTGTCCCCTGCATCGGCAGGTGGACTCTCAAGCATTGTGCCACCAGGGAAACCCATCTGTTTTTTTTTTTTTGGTTAAGCCACTAAGTTCATGATAATTTTTTTACAGCAGCAATGGAAACTGATATACACCATTAATTATGATGTTAGGTGTGGCTTTTTCGTAGATGCCCTTAGTCAGGAAGTTCCTTTTTTATCTTGAGTTTGTTGAGTGTTTTTATCACAAGAGGGTTTTGGATTTTGTTAAGTGCTTTTTTGGCATCTACTGAGATGATCACGTGGTTTTTATCTTGTATTCTATTGATATGGTATATTATATTAATCGAATTTCACATGTTATATACACTTTGCATTACTGGAATAAATCCCACTTGGTAATTAATCCTTTTTATAAGTTGCTGGATTCAGTTTTCTAGTACTTTGTTGAGGATCTCTGTATGTATATTGGTCCATAGTTTTCTTTTCTTTAGATGTCTTTGTCTTTGATATCAGGATAATACTGGAGTCACGGTGAAACCATTTGACTCAGATTGGGACTTGAACCCATGGTCTTTTAACTGAGATCACACACTTGGTCTCAGGACTTAATGAAGCTCAGGTTCTTGATGTCTCATTGCAGAAAGAATTCAGTGAGAGACAAAGCGATAGGTAAGAAGTGGGTTTATTTAGAGAGAAACACACTACACAGACAGAGTGGGCCATCTCAGAGGCGAGAGCGGCTTGAGTTTCATTTCTCAATCTCTGAATATTTTCTGTCTTTGAGCAAATTTTTTAATGTATATTCCTGCTAATACGTAAAGTCCAGTAGGATTTTTGAAAGTTAGGATTTCTGACCAAAATTTCTTTGACTATAGTTGCATAATAAAAAATGTCTTAAATCTGTGAGATGTGTTGGTATATACCTTCATACAAATCTAAACTTGTTTCCTCTGGGCTCTGAGGTTTCCTATACATATGTCCTTCACATTGGCTTTTCACCTTGGTGAGTTGCATGTGGACACATTTAGGGCCAATGTCCTCTTATAGAAAATAACACCTGAGGTTACACTCTTCTGAAGTCTACTTTCAAGGAGTTCAGTTTCCTGGTAAATTTTCAGAGCAGTACACTGTTGTTTGCCTCAGAGTTTGCATAAGTACTTTTTCATGACCATCCCCTGAGACAGTCAAAAACTAAATGGTTATTGGAGGCAGCCCAACAAACTAAGTGTTTTAAATAAATAATGACATGTGCATATTGAGTGTAACTATCATAACTGTCTATTTAAGGTCACTACAGAGAACAAAGCAATAATCCAACCCAGGACACATAGCCGAAACATTCTCCAGGACATAATTAATTCTTAGAATAAAAAATCTGGGAGTTGATCAAAGATAAGAGGATGCTTGTCCCATGACGTGGAGAGGAAAAAGGAACCCACAAATGGTGGTGGGAATGTAAAATGGTAAAGCCACTTTGGAAAACAGCTTGGCAGTTTACAGTTAAAAGTTAAACACAAAACTACTTGGAAATTCCACCCTTACCTAAGAGAAATGAAAATATATGTCCACACAAAGACTCAAGTGCAATTGTTCATAGCTGCATTATTCATAGACCCAAAAGCTGGAAATAACCTAACTGTCCACCAAGTAGTGAAGGGATACATAAAATGTGGTATATCCATACAATGGATGCTACTCAGAAATAAAAAAGGAATAAACTACTGACATATGTTACATCATGGATGAACTTTAATAACATCACGTTCAGTGAAATAAGTTAGACACAAGAGACCACATATTATATGATTCCATTTGCATGAAATGTCTAGAAAAGGCAAACTTATAGAGACAAATTAGATGAGTGGTTGCCTGGGGCTGGAGATGGGAACAGAATGAGGGCATAAGGGATTGTGTCGGGGAGATAGAAATGTTCCAAACTGATTTATAGTGATGTTGCACCACTTGGTAAAGTTACTAAAAATAATTGAATAGTGCACTTGAAATAGGTAAATGTTCTAATATGTAAAGTGTATCTTGAAAATGCTGTTTAAAAAAAACAAAACAAAACAGGAAAGTAACCCATGTTTTTCTGGGAGACAGAAGGATCAGCTAGGGGCAAATGCTCTAGGAAACCCTGACCTTGGGAAGGGATTTTTCAAACCTCAATTTGGCTGAAGCATATGTTGCCTGTCACTCCCCAGGCCTCAGCTATCCTCACTGTATTTCTCTCTTTAGAAGGTGTTCTTCCCCTCTCGTTTCTAGTTTGAGACTAGAAACCATTTATAGTTCTGATGGGTGCATGAGTGGAAGGACCAGCAATTTTGTTGCCTCTTATACCCTCTGCTTCTCTGAATGGAAAGGGCCAGTTCCGCAGATGCCTGCCGGAAAACCTTAGTGAGAGCAAGAAAAGTTTGTCAGTCCAGTCGTAGGGTAAATCTGGCTCAAGGAAATGGGGAAGGGGGGTCACAGGCCTGAAGAGAGTCCTGGAGACATAAGGGAGAGAAGGGGTGGATTCAGCCTACCTGATTCCCCTGGGGGGAAGGCCCAGGGGGTGTATAGGGGGCACCCAGGCCTGCAAGAGAACCCATTCCTCTGGGGAACCTCACACTGCGATGAGAAGCTTCCCACCTTCCAGGGACTTTTGCTGCTCTCGGTAGTCCTGTGTCACCCGTGATATACGCAAGACAGCATGGCCAGAGGAAGCTGAGTTGACCAGAGGGTAAGCAAGTGTGGTGTAGACCAGGAGAGGAGCCAGGGAAGGGGAGACACAGTCACGATGCCTGTCCAGTGTCCAGAAGAGGACAGCTTGGGCCAAGAAGTTACATAGGTTGAATAGAGTTGTAAAGTTTGCATTCATAGCTATCATTTATTAGCTCTGGGTTCTTTAGCAAATTAACCTCTAATAATGATCTATTTCTATGTACATTTTGTAGTATACTATACTATCATATTATTCTGTAATTATAATTTGCCTAGGGTGGCTGCATTCAGCTGCAGGGTCAGCTGGGGGCTGAGCTCAGCTGAGATGCTGAACCAGTTGGGCCTCCCTCACCATGTGGTTCTTTTTATTCATTAGTTTGGTCTCAGAGCCTTAAATGGAGGCTGGGTTCCAAGAAGATAAGCTCCAATGTGCAAGAATTTATCAGCAAGTCATGTTTGCTGATGGGTCATTGGCCAAAAAAAATCACCTGAGTCAGCAGGCAATCAATGTGGGATGGAAGTCTGTGAAGATGTGAATACTGGGGGGTCTGATTCATGTGGGAACCAGCAGTACAACAGTCTACCACACTTTCTAAGCCTCAGTTTCTTCATCTGTAAAATGAGGATGATAATATTTCATTTGGCTTCTTACACAGAATAAATGAGATCATATACATAAAGCACCTATCGAAAGGTCTAGTACTTAGTAAGTAATCAGTGGCTATTTGTTTTTATCATTATCACTAACATGGCTATTATTATCATGATTGCTATTGTACTTTCCCCTCAGATTTATCAGAGTGTCAGGAGATGTGAGAGTGAACCAGGAGGGCCTGACCTAATGTAGGAAGTCAGGAAAGACTTTCTTGAAAAAATGAATTTCTTTTTAAAATTTTATTTATTTTTGACTGCGTTGGGTCTTGGTTGCTGCGCGTGGGCTTTCTCTAGTTGCGGCGAGCGGGGGCTACTCTTCGTTGTGGCGTGCAGGCTTCTCATTGCGGTGGCTTCTCTTGTTGTGGAGCATGGGCTCTAGGCATGCGGGCTTCAGTAGTTGTGGCTTGCGGGCTCTAGAGCGCAGGCTCAGTAGTTGTGGTGCACGGGCTTAGTTGCCCTGTGGCGTGTGGGATCTTCTTAGACCAGGGCTTGAACCCGTGTCCCCTGAATTGGCAGGCGGATTCTTTTTTTGTTTTGTTTTGTTTTTTTGCGGTATGTGGGCCTCTCACTGTTGTGGCCTCTCCCGTTGCGGAGCACAAGCTCCTGACGCGCAGGCCCAGCGGCCATGGCTCACAGGCGCAGCCGCTCCGCGGCATGCGGGATCCTCCCGGACAGGGCACGAACCCGTGTCCCCTGCATCGGCAGGCGGACTCTCAACCACTGCACCACCAGGGAGGACCTGGCAGGCGGATTCTTAACCACTGCACCATCAGAGAAGTCCCTGAGAAAATATTTCAACTGAGGTCTGATAGATAAATAAAAATTTACTAGGCTAAAGACATGGAAGCAGCCTAAGTGTCCATCAACAGATGAATGCATAAAGAAGATGTGGTGTATATATATATACGATGGAATATTACCCAGCCATAAAAAAGAATGAAATAAGGCCATTTTCAGCACATGAATGGACCTAGAAATGATCATACTAAGTGAAGTAAGTCAAATACAAGTATCATATGATATAACTTATGTGTGGAATCTAAAAATAGTACAAATGAACTTATTTACAAAAAAGGAAACAGACTCACCAACATGGAAAACATTGGAGTTTTTTTATGGTTACCAAAGGGGAAGGGGAGGGAGGGGTATATTGGGAGTATGGGATTAACAGATGCACACTACCATGTATAAAACAAATAAACAACAAGGACCAACCAGGGAACTATATTCAGTATCTTGTAATAAACTGTAACGTAAAAGAATAAAAAAATATATAGCTATATAGATATATAAATGTATAACTGAACCACTTTGCGGTACACCTGAAACTAACACAGTGTTGTAAATCAACTATAGTTCAATTTAAAAATTTTACTAGGCTAAAGGAATCCATGGGGAAGAGCATTCCAGGAGAGGGAACAGTGTGTGCAAAGGCCCTGAGGTTGGGTGGGGGGGGGTAGTATGTAGCAACTACCACAGCCATGAAAACAGCTGATTATACAATGTTAGCATTGTAAACTTAGAGATATTTCCAGGGTGTTATGAACAGGTCCACCTTTAACATTTGCAGGGCCTGGGGCAAGAGTATAAAGAAAGGCCCATAGACTAAGTATTTAAAATTATAAAACTAGCTAACAAACTATCAATACACTATGTTCTATCCTCCTACCTTATCCTCCTACCCCTGGCTTCCCAACCCCAGCTCCATCCTGAACCCTGAGGGTTAGGTGCACATGCATGAGGACCCCTCAGATTGCATATCCAAGCTTCTCCCCAGCAGCAAATAGCCATTGCCCAGCCATCTCTCAGCACCCCTCAGGGTGTGTTTGCCAGCTCTGTGGTCCACTTTCAGGATGGACCTAGTCTGGAGAGCTGTAGATCATTCAAGGATCATTCAAGGAACATTCTGGAATCTTGAGTACCCAGAATATGGTCCAGGAGGGAAGGTCCAGTCTCTGAATGGGCACATCCCTTTGGTCCATGGGTTGTTTGTCCTGTAAGCAGGGGCCAGTCAAAAGGAGGGTCAGAGGGGAACCCCTAAAACACAGGCCCAGGCTCGGGCCCCTCACACCCACAATAATACTGGTTAGTGGGACTTAGGGAAAATAAATGAGGCCACGGGAGGGGAAGGCTTCCTGGTGGAGGAAATGCCCAAGCCCAATATCTTCCAGCAGAGGCAGCATCTGCTTCAAAATTGAAGTACATGACATAATAAATCTAATGTTCCTTGAAATCAAATATGAAATGTTACAATCAGGTGGCAGATGTTTTAGCTTTGGTTAAGGCATTTCTCTTTTAACTCTTTTATTTGGCAAGATTGCAAGTATTCTGATCAACTGCAATTTCAGTGAAGTCTTACTCTACTAGGCTCAAAAATGGCTTAGGGAAGAGCAGAGGGGTCTGTCCACTCATTTCTAAGTTGTTATCATGCGGATAAGAGAGATTTTTTAATTTAAGGGCTTAACTATGAAAACTTTTTTAGTGACTCATACAATGAGATTTAAATGCAGCCCTTAGTGTGAAATACCCATTTGCTAAGAGTGGAAAGGGGGAAAATATGATCGGGTAAACACAGATTGGAATGCAGAAATGTGAGCCCTGACACATCCTTTCCCTTCCAACGAAATGCTGACCTAGGGCAATCATTCACCCACACCCCTCTCATCCCCAAATTAGCTGTCCTTGAGATTTAAGCACTAGAATTCTGACAGATGGAAGGATCGGTTCTAATATTTATTTATTTGCCTATTTTACTGTGAAAATGAGAATTGTGCCTTTGTTTGTGGAAGTCCAAGGGTGGGGAGGATTAAATGCACTAAAGAGAGCCAGGAAACCTTACATTTTTAAATATAACAAGCTCCGTCATTTGGCCCAAGGGGAAATAGCAATGTCAGGAATGAGCTACTAATTACCAGCAACATCCCAGAAGGGAGGCGAGGAGAGTTGTTCGTGGTGAAAGGGGCTTGGGGGCAAAGGCGTATGACCCACGGGTGGTGTCTCCTCAGCAGCCATGTCCAAGAGTCTTTGCTAGAACAGGGCAGCCTCTTAGGGAATTTGTTCCTAATTCTTCCTGCCCCATGCAAATCCCAACAAGAAAGGAATAATATAAAGGTAGATGAGGCCAAAATATCTGCAACAGAGGAGAAGGGGCCGGGGGTGGGGGGAGGGAGGTGAACTCCAAAGTTGCCAATTTGGAAGACTGGGAGAAAAGGCACACCCCATACATCAATATTCAATTTAGGGAGAGTTTATTATTATTGTTATTATTATTATAACTATGTTATCAATAGTGAATTTTTACTGAGTGCTTACTATGTGCTTGGCAGTGGTAAAGTTTATAAGTGTTGGTTCTATGAGGGATATACACACCCTATGAGGAAAGTGATATTATCCCGTTTTACAGCTGAAGACAAAGAGGCTTAAAGGGGTTGTGTCCAGGATGGTGGAGAAGATGATGGATTCATTTTGGATAGAGTAAATCTGTTCTAAAGACTGTCAAAAATGAGAAATTGAACCTGGAGGGTGGAGGCAGGGCAGGCAGGGGGGATAAGGTCATGTAGATCTCCACTGTATACCTTTTTTAATATTTTGAGTTTTGAAGCAAATGAATATGCATGCTATCTGTTCAATACATAAATAAAAATGCAAAAACAACAAAAAATCAGAAATTGACGTTAGGAAAGGTCAGGACTGAAAAAGTAGCGTCGAGAGTCAGGTGGTGTTGAAGACAAGGGTGTAGCTGTGAGTGGAAAACCTTCAGGGACAGGAACCCAGTAGTAGCCGGTAAACCAAGAATGGGAGAGATTTTTGTCTGTTTGTTGTTTTTAATCAGCCAATCAGAAGCAAACTTAACACTCTCTTAGGTCACAGCTTAAGGACTCTTAACAGACAAGAGTTAACTCTGAGTTGGTAGAAGTATTTAGAAGGCATTAGGAGAGATTCTTACCGCCTGAGTAATCCAGGAAACATTTATCCTGAAGAGAAGGCTGAGGCAAACTTTTCTAAAGGTACTAATAGAAACTCTCCGGAATGATTCACAGCCCCATTCTTCCTAGAAGTAACTGGTTCAAGCATTTTAGTAAGAGGCCAAGAAAGATAAGCCACTGCGTGGAACTTAATTATGCATCACTTGGTTTCTTTGATGTTTCCTGAACTAAGTAGGATTATTATTAAATGTTTTATGTTTAATCTGTACCTATTGCAAGCAGAGGTTGGGTCTAAATGCCCAGGAGAACTATTTCTCCAAACTTCCAGCACTTCCAGCTTCCTGGCCAGCCCTTTGTCAGCACCAAATCAATGATGAATGAACTGGTAGAGGGGAGGTGCCTTTTCTGAGAAAGGGTTGTCCTCTGTAGGAGAGACAAATGAGAACCACAGAACATCAGCTAACATTAGGCTAATAGGGACCTTGGAGATGACTAGGGCAGTGGTTCTCACACCTGAGCATGCATCAGGATTTCATGGAGGACTTGTTAATACACAGGCTCCATCCCCAGAGTTTCTGACTCATGTCTGGGATAGGACCTGAGAATCATCATTTCTAATGACTTCCAGATGATGTTTTATTTCATCACACCTTGAGGCCCACCAAACTAGTATAATCTCTTCATCTTACAAACAGAAAACCAAAGCCCAGAGCGTATAAATAACTTGTCCTAGGTCCCCTAGTTAACGGCAGAGCTAGGATTAGAATCTTAATCTCTCTCTTTCCCTCATCTCTAAATTTTCAGCATGTATTTCCTAAAAGTAAAAACACTCTCTTTCGTAACCAGAGTACAATTACAATATCAGGAAATCAACATTAAAACAATATTATAAACAATCTACAGGCCTTATTCAAATTTTGTCAATTGTCCCACTAGTGTCCTTTATTGGACCAGGATCCAATCCAGAGTCACACAAATTTAGTTGTGATGTCTCTGCAGTTTGCTTTAATCAGGAAAAATTCCTCAGTCTATCTTTGTTTTTAGGACCTTGATACTTTTGAAGAGTACAGGCCAGTTATTTTGAAGAATGTCCCTAGATTCGGGCTGTCCGATGGTTTTTCATAACTAAATTCAAGTTCTGCTGTTCCAGCACAAATAGCACACCTTCTCAGAGTATCATGTCAGGAGGCACATGAGGTCCATTTTTCCATTTCTAATGATAGGAACCTTGATCCCTTGTTTAAGATGCAATCTGCTGGTTTTTCCCATGATAAAGTTATCATTTCATCCCTCTGTAATGAGTATCTTGTGAGGAGAAACCTTGAGACTATGTAGGTTTATTTCTTATCATACTCCACCCGCTGATTTTATCATCCATGAATGATTTGTACCTGAAGCAACTGTTAATGTGGTGGTTGCAAAGTGGTGACTCTAATTCTATCCTTTCTCCTACATGTATTAGTTGGATTCCTCCTGTAAGGAAAAGTTTCCCCTTCTCCCCCGTTCATTCATTTATTCATTCATTCATATCAGTATGGACTCACTCATGGATTCTTTTTTATTCTAGAATCCATATGTCTTAACACCTAAGTCCACTCTCTTTCCACTCTAGGGTCCAGCTGCTTATAATAGCATTATTTCAGAGATGACTTCTTAGTTTATCACATTGGTTCAAAAACCGAATTGAAATTTTATTCAGACCATAGATTTTATGATAGGTCTCCTCTTTCGTGACACTACAGGTTCCAAGCTAGAGCCTAGGAATATCAACAGTCTTAAGAGTACTACCGCTGTTGCTCTCGGTCATATTTTCCAGGGTCATAATAACAATTTAAATTTTTTGCCTTAAAGCAATGCCTTCATCATTTCCCACCCACCTTAATTCGTCTTAGGCCATGTGTGTAAGGAGTCTAACCATGCTCATATTATGGTCCTTGAGCTAAAGGAGGATCCCATCCTTGAACTCAGAGAATGGGAGAAGGGTAGGCAGAGCTGGTCATGGCCAAACCTAGGTTTCTAAGAAGGAAAAAACTGCTTTAGTTGGCAAGTTCTCTCTTTCCTGGTCCTCCCACTCCATTGTCCCTGGGGTACCTGAAGGAGGGACATTTGACTTGCATTTGTACTTGGTTGTATAAGTCTAAAGGAGAATGCCAACTCACAAGTCAATATTTGCCATTTTTGACTACTAACTACATGATTTAAAAAAAAACGAAAACAAGACTTTACCACATCCTTGATTTCACCATCATGTCATTGTGCAAGAAAAATAAATCAGCTATTTAGCAGAAGCAAGATGTGACTTTTAAAAAAAAACCTAAGTGCTTTTTGTTTTTAGAAACAAATATAGCTGACTCAGAACCATAAAGAAATGAAAGATTTCATTTTGGGGTACACATACCTCTGTCCTCTAAGATGTATTCTAAGGGAAATTCCTCTCAGAATTTAGCCACTTATAACCAGTATTAGAATGCTCTGGGAATAAGAACTCAAACTGAACCAGGTTGAGTTGAAATGTCTAACGCAGTGGTTCTCAAACTATGGTGATACTGCCCCATGAAGGGGCATTTGGTGGAGGGTGGATGTGTTTTTCTGGTTGTCACAATCAGTAAGGTCGGGGTGCTATTGGCATTTAACATGCAGGTGCCAAGATGATAAACATCCCGCCATGCATGGGACAGTTCCATATGCATGAGTTGCCCTGCCCAAAATACCGATAACATCCATGGAGAAACAATCAAAGAGCTTTCCCAGGAATTTGGGATTAGACTAAGAGTCCACCTCTGTATAACTGCTCTCTTGAATTGAGGAGTTGTAACCCCAAGAACTGTTGGCTGTGGACATGATTTACATAGTGGATTGGGCAGTAGAGAGAGCTCATCTACAGTGAGAGGGGACTGACAGATACGTCGATAGAAACGGGGAGAAGTGACAGAGTGAGACTCTTGCTGACACTCTGCTTCAAGCCCTTGGCTCTCTTTACACTTCAGGCCCATCTATAACCCTGTTGTTGGTTTCTGTGACACCCTGTTGCTTGCAAACAAGGGTGTTAACTTCGGAGAAACTGCCATCTTCCGTCACCTGGATGAGCAATGGAGAAAGCTAGTGTGTCCGGGGCAAGAGGGAGGCATCCATGCACCACTAGATGCTGCCTGAAGGCCTTAAGCTTCCTGGTCAGCTACTGCTGGACCAACCAAATGTGGCCTGAGAGGTGGGTGCTAGGAGATGGGTCTCTCCAGAAACTGCATTGTGACCGGAGGGGGCAGGGCAGTTCCAGAAGAGGAGGAAGTGCTGGACAGCAAATTGTACAAGAGTTCACAGCATCCCCAGTAGAAGGTCAGCCCAGACTGAGACTGGAACTTCTTAAATCTCTCCATGGAAAGGACCAGCATGAGTTTGGATTAGGTGAGCCTGTTTAATGTAGACATGACTGCCAGGAAGTTACATCTATGGATTAGGGGTCAGTTAGGAAAATAGCTCCCAGCTGAAAACAGGAAATTCACTTTCTTTAAAAGGAAAACAAAATCTCTCACACTCAAGGGAAAACATCTCTTAAAATGCTAGCCTTGGTTTCTTAATTAGCTTTTTATCTACTCAAGTAGGATACTCAAGTTTGTGTTGAAGATGGTAGGTTTCATTTCTGTTACTATTAGAACTCCATGAGATAGAGGGGGAAGTGGTGGTTTCGTGGTGTATTTCTGTGGGCCGCTGCTTCATTTCTTGGCTGTAGTTTCTTTAGCTTTTTGAAAAGAGAGATCACAGAGGGAAAATATAATTCCAAGAACTTTGGGGTTTGCTAGCCTACAAACCATTTAACAGTGATAAAGGTATGGTTCGGGAGGGGCAGTTGTCATTTTCACCTGCCATTTCCAGGCAGTGAGTATAGACAGATGAAGGAAATGTGGTACATGACATTGTGTTCTGGGACGTGGCTTGGGTTGTGAGATCTGAGATTTTCCCTGCAAGGCTTCCATCCCAATCTTGCTTTTCTTGGATTTCAAAGACAATGCTGGGATTCCCTTGATTGATCATCAACGCTTTTCACCCGTGATTTTACCCTTGTTACTTCCCACCCAGCATTCCCTTAAGAGTCCTCTCATTCCTACACCTGTCAACATAGGATTAGCTTCAGAACTGATTGCTTTAAAACATGCATCTTTCAAAAAATGTATCTCACTTTCAGGAATGGAAACAATTTTAAGAACAAGGCAAAAATCAAGTCGTGTGAAATACTCCTCTGATTAAACCCCTACAGCTGTCTAAAGGAAGATGTTTCTTACGTTAACATGTCTTCAGCAGCAGAATTTTACCAATTCGGTCATTCTTGTTATTCAACCCTTCCAAGCCCAAAAAGCTCTAGACTGACAGGTAGAAAATAGTACCTGACACATTGAGGGCAATCAGTAAATGTTAGTTGAATTGAATTGAAGCCAAGCCTGAGTTCTAATCCTATTTGTGCTATCAGTTATCAGGGTGAGCTGGGCCTTGCTTTTTGCATTTGTCATAGGGGAAGATTAAAGGACTATCTTATCTGTAAGGTCTCTTGCAACTCTAAAATCTATGAGAAATAAAATGTTTTGTAGTGCAGTTAGTATTCTGAGCCATTTCTCAAGGCTTTTGTCTAACTTTTTGAGAGTTAGTTACATTATTGACCCCTGTGCCCCTGTCCAGTTTGCTTATTACATGCTCAGTGGCCTTCTCTCTGATCCATGAATAGGCCAGGTTCTCCTGCCCCTGAGAAATTGCTCTTGCTGTTCCCTCTGTCTGGGTTGCTTTCCTCCCACACTCTGCAAGGTTGGTTGCTCCTCAGCACTCGGGCCTCAGCTGAAATGTCATCTTCTAAGAAGTCTTTCCTGACAACTTGAATATCTCCCCAAGCCTGACACTCTCTATTACATCATCCTATTTATTTCTATGCAGTGCTTATTGTTTTAACTCCCTCCCCCTAGACTACAAGCTCCACAAGGGCAGGAAACTGTCTATATTCTTTTTCAATATGCCTTCAGAACCAGGCTTCCAGGAACCCATATACATATAACGCCTTTTCCAAAATAGAAGAGGCTGCCTCTTCCTCTGAGAAGCCCCAGCCCCTTGCTGGGCACCTGGCTTGGTGAGCCAGGCACGGGATGCATTTCAGCCCTTCCTAGTCCCTTCACCGGGTACCATTGTTCAGTGAACAACCTACACAACTGTGTGCACTCTCTCTGCCTAGCACCATGCAAAGTGCCTGCAGATAACAGAAACATGTTAGTTGGATGAATAAATCAACTTTATTGAGGTTTAATTTACTTACAATAAAATGCACCATTTTAAGTGTTCAGTTCAATGGATTTTGATAAATGCATGTACGCAGGTAACCACTACTGCAGTCAAGATATAGAAATTCCATTACCCTAAAAATTTCCCTTATGTCCTTTTGCAGTTGTCTCCCCTCCCACACACCCCACCCCACCCTACCAACCTCAAGCAATCATTGAATCTTTTCATGGTATTTAGTTACATCTCGCCTCTTTGCAAAAGAATTTTTTAAAATAATATTTATTGACTTATTTATTCGGCTGCACTGGGTCTTAGTTGCAGCCTGTGGGATATCCCCTGACCACGGATCAAACCCAGGCCCCCTACATTGGGAGGGCAGAGTCTTAACCACTGGACCACCAGGGAAGTCCCTGCAAAAGAATTTGAAACTGACCTTAAAAGGGAATAAATATATCAAGAGCAATAAAAGGGAAGGAATAAAGAGGAGAAAGCAAGATTAACAGGCACAAGGGAGATATTCCAACTATAAGGGTCGTAGAGCATCTATGAGTGACCTTGAAGGCTGAGGCTTAGCTGTAGCCTCCTTATAAGCCAAGACAAGGAGGGAAAAGTTGTACTTCAATTATCATCTGAGAGGAAGAAGCATTTCATTCATCTCAGGGGAGATGAACTTTCCCTAGCACAAAGATCGGAGATATTCCTCACTTGGGTTACCAGATAGAAGTTTTTGGAGCATACTCTGCATGGCATCTTCAATGAGAGTTTCATAGCAAATGCAGTAGGGATAGTCACATGTCTATTTTGTCCAGATAATCTTCCATAAACATTCCTATAGCAAATATTAGCCCTAAATAAGATGATCTCACTGGGTTTTTTCAGAAAAGTGGGATAGTAAACAATTCAAAAGTATCTTCTCTAGTGAGATCTGGAACTCAGGAATCCTTTGCTGTCATGAGCAGAGCATTTGCTTTGAAACCCAGGTGGGCAGGTAGGAGGGTTAATGCCCAGCTGTAAAACTTTAAAGGGCTTGGCCAGGATCCCTGTTTTGATCAAAGGCCTCCCCATCCCTGCCTGGAGCTGTGCTGTGAGCGGGGGATACATCTGAAAAAAAGCCAGGATTTTCTCAAGGAATAAGTTTTGGAGCTGAGCCAACATGAGCCATGGCTCGGATGAGATGCCAAACGTCTGCGTAGTAGAATGTTCAAACACTAGAAATTGAAAGATATTGTGGGCAGGTGTCGACAGCTTCTCACTGCAGCCATAGAAATTTCTTTGTAATGTCCTTGGGAGACTGAGTTCTAAGCCACCTCATACTTGCCTGTTGATGGGTTAGAGAGGCCCTGAAGTTAATACCCTCTTTCCTACTGGGTTCGAATCAACTGAGAAATAAGACAAAGGGGTCAAGCAAATGGGAGCTAAAGTAATCTGTTCTGGGGAAATGCGCCTGGTGTCTGTGGGCAAGTGAATTTTCCAGGTCTGAACCCCAGAATCAGGCAGCCTTTCACATCCCATCATAGGCAATACCTGGCCAGCACAGGCTTCTGCAAGAAGTGGGACAAGGAGGAACTGAGAACATCTGGTCCCTAATGTGAATTTGCTCCCAATGAGGGGAGGGAGAAAGAGGAAGGGGCTAGGCACCACCACCTCCCATTCATCCTCCAAACTCACCAGCCAGTTGCTCCCTTCCTCTGGGCTACCAGAATAATTTATTCCCAATTTATTTGTCTTTTGGGACAAATTAGACACAAAAGTACCACGGAAGGGCTTGAAGGCATGTTGTGGACTTGTTTGATATTATTTAAATGTTGGGGGCTGCCTTCTCAAGACAGCAGTCTTTGTGCAGCATCTTCGGAGGCTGAGGTTAAACCTTTCTTTTTGAAAATAAGTAGCTACCAGCATTCTTTTCTTTCTACTTTTTGACTATACCTGCAGTTAATTTTGGCAGAGGGTGTGTCTATATTATCTGAAAGTGGTCTCAGCCATTAAGATCTATATTAAAAGAAAGAGGAAGCGGTTGGGTCCCAGTGCACCTTTGTTTTACACCACTTAACACTCACTTGTTCCTTCAAGGTCATGCTTTTCACTCCTTGATTTGGGGGCTGGTATTTCAAACAAGATTTTGCTAGAGCACTAAGAACAGTGATCTTGACATATTCATGTTGTGGGATCTGCAGATGGTTCTGCTCAGTGGAGTGCTGGTAAAGGCATGAAAAAAAGACTCCCTGAAATAAAGCAATTCTGATTTATAGTGTTTTCTGTCGTATTCTCCAATTTCTATGGGGTAAATTCTCCCTCCATGGTTGGTTTCAAGATATCAATGTGGCATCACCAAACACAGAGTTGGGAAGAGGCACACCATCTTATGGTATTTCCACCAAACAGATATAATAGACCCAAATAATCTCAAGAGAATAGATATTATATGTTAGTTTTTTTTAAGCCAGTAAAATAATTAGGAAGTGATACATTTTGAGCATTTATTACATTTGTTTTTCATATAATTTAATTGTAAGTTTATATAATTTAATTTGTAATAATGGTTGCTTTTAACAAATTAGCTCAAAAAATTCCTGAAATTTAAGGATCACTTCTTGTAAGCTGGTACATGTCAGCTCCAGCACATCACTGGTTCTGATTAATATAATTAAAAGCCAAAAAAAGATCAGCATCACTACGAGGGGAAAAAGTACCAATCAATGGTCAAAACTGCAAAGTCTACGTTGGACAGAGCCCCAACCCTGCCATTTTTGGGGGAAAAGAGCTTCATGTTTCGATGGGCTGTCCAGCAACGTCAACGGGCCTACAGTTTTGAGAGAATAGAGAGGATTTGCCCTTTGAAGAAAATGGGATAATTTCTACTTTCAGTCAATCTAGAGAGAGGAACAATTCCACACGGCTTAGAGCCCACCTGTCAGAACTTCGACAGTTGTGACAACAAATGTTATGACATTTGACGTCAATTTGAGTCTTGAGCAGTTTGCAGTGTTTCAGGGATGCCTGTGGCTGATGGGGCTGATGATCGACTAGGCTGCCCAGCAAGGGAGGTGAGAGGGACACCAGGGCAGACAGGCTGTGGCAGAGTCAGAATGGACCCCCTCCTATGCTCACCAGGCCAGAGGTTAGAGCATCAGTAATCTCCCCGCAAAGAAAAATCTGGAAATGTTTTCATCTCATTTTAAAGGGGACTTTTTAACCTTAAAGATAGTCAGCAAATGGAGATGATCGTATCAGAACAAGAAACTAGCATTTCCTTCTTTTTAAAAAGAAACAAGATTGTTTTGTCTCTGACATACACACATGCAGAGTGGAAAGAGAGGTGTGTTTGGAGTCAGCAGCCCTCCAAGCAGCTTGGAAGGGAGCAGAGCACAACCTTTAAAAGAATGACAGAGCCATGGGACGTGACAAAAACTGGTTAGAACCAACTAGGTCCAAGATGGCAGAAGATGTGACTTCCAGTAGACCTTGAGCCTCCTTATACACTCATTGTAATGCATTAGCATGCTAAATGACACACCCACCAGTGCCATGACAGTTCTGAGGCCGACTATAAGAGGTCAAAAAGTGGGTGGTGGCCCAATTCCTGGAAATCCCTGCGCCTTCCCCGAAATAGTTGGAATAATCCTCCCACTCATTAGCCTATGAAATTTCCCAGCCCATAAAAACTAACCAAGCCATATTTCAGGGCCTCTCGCCTTCTGAGATGGCCCACACTCCATCTGTGGAGTGTGTTTCTCTCTAAATAAATCCACTTCTTCCCTATTGCTTTGTCTCTCACTGAATTCTTTCTGCAATAAGACATCAAGAACCTGAGTTTCATTAAGTCCTGAGACCAGGTGTGTGATCTCAATTAAAAGACTGCGGGGGGTCGGGAACCTCCCTGGTGGTTCGGTGGTTAAGAATCTGCCTGCCAGTGCAGGGGACACGTGTTCGAGCCCTGGTCCGCGAAGATCCCACATGCCACAGAGCAACTAAGCCTGTGCACCACAATTACTGAGCCTGAGCTCTAGGGCCTGCAAGCCACAACTACTGAGCCTGTGTGCCATAACTAGTGAAGCCCGTGAGCCGCAACAAGGGAAGCCACCCACAGTGAGAAGCCCGCGCACCACAACAAAGAGTAGCCCCCGCTCGCAGCAACTAGCGAAAGCCCAAGCACAGCAACGAAGACCCAACACAGCCAAAAATAAATAAATTTATATTTTAAAAAAAGACTGTGGGTTCAAGTCCCAATCTGAGTTGCACAGTTATAAAATAACCTAACCTCTGTTCCCTCCTCTGCAAAACCGGGCAGAGTGGGCTTAACGGTGTCCTGTGTCACTGTGAGGTCAGATGAGAGTGTGTGTGTCAAAGTGCCTTGCATGCTCTAAAGCACTACCAACCCTTTAAAACCAACATGCTGCCTTTGTAAAATTAAAAATTCTTTTCTTGTCTTTTTAAACATTTTCTTGCCAGAGTGTACAGGACTTTGGAATGAGAAACTTGCCTTGCAGTCCCTACTCTGTTAGCTCACTGCCCACCCTGCTGAGAACAGTCATTTCTCTGAGAGGCAACTTCCTCATCTCCAAAATCGGGGGAGAACCAGTTGATTCTGTTAACATTCTAAAATCCCCTTCACTCTTGTCTTTCAGCTCCTCTTACTACAAGCTTTATCTGTGCTTTGACTTAAAAGCTAACTCTCAATTCTTTCCACATTTGTGAGGCCCCGTTGCTTATAAGAGGCCCTCTTCACAGGGGTAACATTTCTATCTTTGTTTTCAGACCTTGACGGAGGACAAAGAGGATGATTCTGTTTTCTCCCTCAAGTTTCTGAGTCAAACCAAGGAAAACAAACACAAAAGATCCCAAATCACAGCGGTTATATATCCTTTAATCTGGTAAAGACCCTGAAAAATGACCGGGGGTTCTTCCATCAATTTGGTCTATTTGCTGAGTTCAAGGTCATTTCAGGTTCAGCAGAATGTCATGCTGTTTTTCCAGCCTTTGGACAGCAAGAGAATGCAAAGCATGTTTTGTAATTAGGTTTTACACACACAGGGTTCCAAGATAAATTCAATACATATGTTCTGATTCATTCACACTTTACTCACTAAATATTCAATATCTAAGAAGGCTTCAGGGTGTTAATGAAAAATCTCATCAAAGTATTCTTTCCTTTGAACTCAGCAGTAATATTTTCCTAAGAATAAGAATGAATAATAGCCAGTAGAGTTTGTGGGTGTTTGAAACACTGCCAAAATCCCTCTTTTCTTAACTTCAGGGTTCCTTTAAAATGGATAATGTACGTAATCATAATTTTAAAAAAAATTTCTATACATGGGGTGTGTGTGTGTCAACTATGCAGGTATGCGCCAGGAATTGTGCTAAGCACTCTACATACATTGTCACTAATGTTTATAACAATGTTTGAAGGTAGGTGTTACTTCTCTTATTTACAGGCTCAGAAGGTTTTATGGTTTGCCCAAGGCCAGAGCTGACAGTCACTATGCCAAGACTCTACTGAACTCTCTGTTTAAATCTTCTTAGTTAATTTTGTTCAATTCAGCAAATATTTATCGAGTGCCTCTATGTGCCAGGTGCTGTCCCAAGCCTGAGAAGAAAAACAAGGAAAGACCTTGAGATGCTCCCAGTGAAGGGCTTCTTATTTTTATCCATCAGCATGTGACTGGAGACGGAAGGTAATTGGCGGGTTTATGGGGTTGTGTCAGTTAGGATGTGTTTGACTGTAAATAACAGGAAACCCAATTCAAACTTCCTTAAACAATAAGGAAGACACACAGTGGCTGAGAATGCTAGTTATCCCCAAAGATTCATTTCCCCCTTCTACCAGAAGAACCCCCAATTTAGAACCCCAGAATAAAGACATTTTTCAGCCACACCTGAAGCTAGGTGTAGCCATGTAACTAAGTTCTGGCAATGTAAACAGTGTTACGTGTGTCTCCTGGGAAGTGACTTTCCCTTTACTCTTTCTTGCTGACTGGACTCAGGTGTGATGGCAGTAGTTGGAGCAGCCATTTTGGACTACAGGGGAAGACATTATGTGTTAAGATGGCAGAGCTACCAGATGGAAAGTATACTATCCCTGGACTATCTGCCTGGACTATTTTTTTTTAAACCTGAGAAGGAAATAACCCTTTAGCTTATTTAAGCCACTTTTCCTGGGGTTTACAGTTACTTGCAACTGAACCTAATCCTAACTCATATATTCCCATAGCTCGAAGTCTAGAGGTAGGGTGGCTTCAGTGTTAATTTGATTCAGCAGCTCCGTGGTAATATCAACAAATCAGTTTTGTTCTAGGTCTTTGTTTTGCCTTTGGTGTCGATTTCATCCTATGGCTGAGGCAAGATGGCTGCTAACAAAAAGACCGATATGTGCTTCCTTATCAATTTTCAGAGAGAGAGAGAGAGAAAGAGTGACATCCATAAGTGTTCCCATAAAAACAATGTAGTTCCTTTCCCAGAAACCCTCCGACATCTTCTTGCTTTTCACTGCCCTTAATAAGGTCAAATGCAGCCAGGGGAATGCCATGAAATGATTGGCTTAGTTCTGATAAAACCAATCACTGTGACAAATGACCTGGGCTTATACTAATTGACTTGAAGTGATCAGGGTCCACTGCTGGAGGTGGTGTATTTTTTCTTTTTAAATTCGGTACAATATATTCATTTAGGGTCAGTACAGTCATTCTTGGCATTGATGAATTTAACCTTTACAGTTTATACTGTCCTTGAAGGGATCCAATGGTCCACTGTGTAAGGGGGTTAGCATAACACCTTCCTTGTGTGGCTGCTAAGAGAAATCAATGAAATGTGTAGCCCCCCTATTTCAGGAAATAGGAAGAGGCCGGTGGGCGAGAGGGAGTCATTTTACTGGTGAGTCCAAAGGATCCACGGAGTCCCCAGATAAATCCCTTGGAAGTGTGCATGGCTTGTCCGTACTACCCTCCAGGGTGGTGTGACTCAGGGAGGGCTACTACCTGTGAATTTCTCTTCTATCCCCAACCTCTCCTCCAAGGCTACTTGAGGTGCCTATAATTCCGGGAATTTCTATTCTTTGGGTTGAAAATATCTTTCCAGAAAGTCCTCAGTAACCTAGGGGGAGTGACACATTAAACCACAACACAGATATGCTGACTGAATAAGGTCCCACTCCTCAGCCCCCAGCACCGCCACTACCTCCTCTTACACCAGGGACACTGAGCAAAGTGGGCAGCTGGGGTGTCATCATAGAAAAGAAAAAGTTTCCAAGTTCTGGCTAATCAAAGGGGGCACGGTGGGATATCAAAATGAGGGTCCCGAGTCCCTGACCAGGAGAGGAGACAGGAATAATAAGAGTGATCAGAAAGTGGAGATAGTGGGAAAACATCAAAGTCAATTTCAATGACTTAATAATTTAGCCCAGGGCTAGCCCTATGCAATCTATTCTGAATGACAAAAGAGCAATCATTTGAGCCTGTGGCTGTTGCGAGACCACAGCTCTATTACTTCCCATCTTGGATGCACCATTGGTTGCCAGAATCTTTGAAGCTTTGTTTCTCCCTCAGCTATCTGGCCTGTGGCATGCCCACATGGCTCAGCACACAACCTTGTTAAGATGACAGGACTCCATTATTCTCCCCCAGATGGAAAGGAGGACATTCATTCAGTACGGAAATCGTGTCAGAGAAGGAGTGAAACCAGAAATACTGGCCCAAAATAGGATTAGAGGAAGCTAAGTTAGAGTGGAAAACAAGTCTTTTCTATTATTTTCAACCAACTGTAAGAGCAATTCTACAGTAAATATCTTTTTTTCTGTAGTAAATTTATTTGAGTAACATCTTCCAACAGGGCGTCAGTTCATTAACTTATTTAAGCTTATCACTTACAGTAATTAGCTATGTGACATTTAATCCCAAACTGTCGGGACCTAACTTACTTTTCTGAAGGGCCATTCCTGAAGTTCTTCTGAAGTGTTTTATTTTACCCTTACATTAGTATTTCTCTAAGTGTCATCCCTAGACCATTCATATACAAATCACATGACAGGGGAAGGGTGGTGTTGATGGGGTTGAGGGATAAAAATGCAGATCTCCAAGCTCCACCCAGAATCTACTAAACTAGACTCTGGGAACAGGGCCTAGAAATGAACATTCTAAGCCAGTGAGTCATGTGATTTTAATACACTCCAGGTTTAAGCACATTGATTCCTAGAGCATGCCAATCATGATACCTTACAGTTGATGGCACTCTATGCTTTACAAAGACTTTTGTATAATATCTCATTTGAGCCTCACCACAAGCCTCAGGGAAGAATGTCAGAGCTTGTATTATCATTTCCATTTTATGAAGGAGAGCCCACAGCTCTGTGTGGTCAAGTAACTTGCACGAGGTCACATGCTCATAAGTGGGGTAGCCTGGACTGTAATTCAGGTCTTACAGCACCAAGTTCAGTGCTTCTGCCATTACCCCGATGGTAACAACATTCCAACTGACTAAATGTGGAATTTCATCTTTAGCCACAGCCTAAAGGGAAATAGTCTGAGCAGCCACAGGAAGGAGCATCATTTATGGAAAGGGAAAATAAAATTATAAAAACTTGGAAGAGATCAACAACCAGCATACATAAGGTCATTAGTGGTCTAATCATAATGTGGAATCAAACTACAGGTATAAGAAATAATTATTTTTATTACCTATTTAGATTCGGCCTGGTTGACTCTATAATTTGAGCAGGAACAATCACGTTTTTACAGCAGTGAACCATGCGATCAGAAATTCAAGTAAGTTACATTCATTTATTTTTAGTGATAATGGTGTTGGAAGGCAGCTATGCTCACCACTATACCACCAGTGCTCGTTTTTTTAGTGATAATGGTATTGAATGAAAATCCATGTGAATCAAATCTGAGTCAAGGACATTTGGGGAATTATTCACACCTCTTTTCCTTTTGTCAGCAATCCACGATGTCCCAGTTTCATTCTGAAATTTTAGTGGAATTAAATCTGAGGAACTCAAAAAACTATATCATGGAGTTTGGTTCAATTACAATTTTTAGCCAAGCCAAGCCTGCTAATGAGACACACGTGGGCGACTAGTTTCACAACCATAGTGTTAGGCAGATGGGTAGTCCCTGCTGAACCCCTATGTACATGGGTGATGGTTAATTTTATGTGTCAACTTGACTGGACCACGGGGTACCCAGATATCTAGTTAAACATTATTTGGGGTGTGTCTGTGACAGTGTTTCCAGAAGTGATTAGTATTTGAATTAGTAGACTGAGTAAAGCAGACTGCTCTCCCTAACGCGGGTGAGCATCATCCATTCTGTTGAGGGCCTGAATAGAACAAAAAGGTGGAGGGAGAGCACATTTGCTCTCTGCTTAACCTTGTCTAAATCAGGACTTTGATCTTTTCCTGCACTCAGATTGGAACTTACACCATTGCCCCCCACCCAGGCCCTCAGGCCTTCAGGCCTGGATTGGAACTACACCTGCTTTCCTGGGTCCCTGACTTGCAAACGACTCATTGTGGGATTTCTCAGCCACCATAATTGCATGAGCCAATATCTTATAATCTCAAAATCTCTCTCAACAGAGAGAGAGAGAGAGAGAGAGAGAGAGAGAGAGAGAGAGGGAAGGGTTGGTTTTGTTTCACCTTGATGTCTCGGTGGCCACACTGTGGGGTCATTTAGCCTTGACCCCTTGCCAGCCGCTGAATTTCTAACATAATGCTAAGGAGACCTAGGTTTTGTGCTGGGCCTCTGGGGTGGTTAGTTCGGCTTTGCTTCATGGCGTCGGGCTTGGCAACCTTCTTACAGTGTGAGAGCATTAAGTGGCTGGTTCATAAAGTCGGAAGGCCCAGACCCTTTTTCAGCATTGCTTCAGAAAACATCCTCTGGTGAGACACTGCACAAGCTGAATAAGTCCTTTGTTAACTTGGAGTCTGCACGAATGTTTACATCACATTTGGTAAAAAATGTAGATTACACTGCTGGGTTTACACCACTGTAATTAAAACATTTTGTTAATAGTCACTTATGGATTAATTATAGTTGATCCGGAGTTAGAATAAATCCAGGCCATTTTGGGGCAATCTGGGTATACCATGTGATTGTATTTCTCTAAGTACCAGTCAGGCTGTATATTTTTCCATGATCCCTCTTGTCTAATCTTCTGTTTTTTATTTTTTTGACCCCAGAAATGTATCTGTCCTCCACCACTGGAATAAATATACTAGGTTGTTTTCTAATTTTCAAAATAGTTTGCGGTTGTTGTTTATTCTTTGAACCATCTGGGTTTATCAAAATGTAGGATGCATGTAATAGGTATGAATTGTTCCACTGCACTTAAGGTGCAAGAAAAATCACTTTGCTTTATAGGCCAGGATTAACTCTTTGAGCCCAGTAGTAATTATTTAGGAAGGGGGTCCTCGCCCCCTGCCTCCCCAGGTTGTACCAGGCCCTCAGGGCCCTCTCAGTCTAGGAAGATGGGGAAAGAGGCCTCTGTCATTAATCCATTTGGTCACCAGAGAAGATGCTCCTGGCCCCAGTGTGCATAGACCTCCCGACAGCTGGTAGGCCCTGTAGCTGTACTCTCTCCTCACCAGGCCAGACAGCATGGCAGCTGCTCCCAAGCTGAGGGGCTTGGTGACTGGCCTTGATAATATCCCTGCAGCCATCCCCCACTCAAGGCCCTGCCACCCCCTGGGCACTGTGTGTCCCCCTCTCCTAGTGACGTCAAACCAGAGAACCAACCACTCTCAGCCTGGCATCAAGCCTCTCCCTAACTCCAGACACCTCATCCCCCCATCTCCCCCATGCCAGCCTCCTCCTGCCTGGGAACCAGGCTCGCAAATAAAAGCTTGATCCTAAAACACAGAATGCGTCCCTTGGGAGCCAGGAACACAGGAACACAAAGGCTGACTGCCTTCTCTGAGAGGGGTAAGGGGAAAATTCTCTCCAGTCTTTGCTCTTTGATGATGAGTCCACAGCAGCAAAAAAAAAAAAAAGCTTCCACAAAACCATAAACCACCAAAAACAGTCAAGACACCAGATACTTTCTCAATAATTCACTCAAAGTATAACATCTATGTATATATAATTATTCCCCTGTTTTTCCTACAGTTTTGCTTAAATAATGTTTCTTTTATCTATTGTTATATTGCTTATACTCCCTTCCCTCCCCCAGTATATTTTGTCCCTAAAGCTGTTGAATTTGTTTCTGGAATATCTATTTCATTCAATTAGTGATTTTTCCCCCCCTCTCATTGTTTTGATGTCAATACCATACAATTTTCATAAAGATTTAGTTGTTATATGTTTCAAAATCTAATAGGATACTTCAATAAATTAAAAACATTTGATATTCTTGACTGCTCTTTCTTTTGGACTAATCTCACATTATTTGTCAAGCTGTATAAATTATCTTTAGGGAACTTTAATTGCACTAAATTTGCATACTAATTTAAGATATATTATCTTTACTGTATTCTCTTCTTAACCAGAAGCAAGGAAAATTTGCCATTTTTTGGTCTCCCTTTACTTTTCCTATTATGGTGTTTTACATTTCTTTCAATTAGATAAATATTTTTTATTCCAAGTTGAGTCAATCAAGAATTTATGTTTTTTGTTACTCTTACAGAATGGAATCTCTTTTTCTATGTGTACCACTACCATAAAGAATAACACCAAATTTGGGGGATTTGTCTTATATACCATAGCTCTTTGTTACTTCTTGTCTCTTGGGTTTTATAAGTATGTAATAATATCGTCTCTCAAAGATACTTTTATTATTCCTTTCCTGTGTAGATGCCTCTGTCTCTTGCCCTTCTCAGAACGTGGTTGTCAGCCCTTTAATATCATGCTGAGTGCAATGAGGGGCAGAGGGCGTACTGGCCCTGATTCTGCTTTGAAGGGATTCTCCATTTTATATAACATTGGCTCATAGTTTTGGTTTTTTTAAGAAACTTTAATACAGAAACGCTTTTTGTTAAAATATTTAGAGTTTTCAAAAGGAATAAATGTTGATTTGATTTATCTGTCAGCATATTGAGATGATGAAGTCATTTTACAAATTTTTCCTATCAGCATGATGATTTAAAACCTATCTCTTGGGACTTCCCTGGTGGCGCAGTGGTTAAGAATCCACCTGCCAATGCTAGGGGACATGGGTTCGAGCCCTGGTCCAGGAAGATCTCACATGCTGCAGAGTAACTAAGCCCGTGTGCCACAACTACTGAGGCTGCGCTCTAGAGCCACAACTACTGAAGCCCACACATGTAGAGCCTGTGCTCCGCAACAAAAGAAGCCACCGCAATGAGAAGCCCGCACACCGCGATGAAGAGTAGCCCCACTTGCCACAACTAGAGAAAGCCCGTACGCAGCAACGAAGATCCAACGCAGCCAAAAATAAATTAATTAATAATAAGAAAAGAAATTAATTACAAAAATAAAATTTTTTTAAAAATCTATCCCTTGAATGGACATGTGGGCAATGCAGTTATATCTGGATTTGGCTCATAACTCAAAGCTTAAAAAACAAAGAAGCAAACAAACAAGTAAACAAATCAACCCAGTAGCTCAGAAAGGCCTGAGTTTCTTTATGAAAGAAGCACAATTTACTTGGGAGTGTTCATTCCCAGGAGGTCCACCACTAGCAGTCCTTTGAAAGGTGCTCAACTGATACCCAGACCATTTCTTGACCCCTCCTGCCCACTCCTGCATTTAATTGTCCCGTGGATTGTGGTGAGGCCTCTGCCTGGCCCTGAGGATGTACCTCTCTAACAATCTTCAGCTGAGCTTTGCAACCATGGTGCATTCTTTCTGGTCATTCAATCACAGGGATAAACATTTTAGTTACTGCCTCATACTATGAACCACAGCAATTTTATGTCATAAGATGACTTTCATGTCCTACTATAAGTAGGGTTGGGCTTTTATTGCTAGATGTACACTGACAATTAGCAATAAATAGTAGTTTCTGGTAAGTGGATACTGGGGTGAAATATTACAACCCTGAGTTACACAATCTTGGTTAGAAGAATTGTGTGATGACCTGATATATTTTGGACTGTGACCAATAAATACACTCTGTATTGGGCAATGGTGGATATTTTTTCTTTACAAGTATTTTGTTAAAGAATCCTTTTTAAAAAACCACACATATCAAGTTGGCACCGTTTGAAAAAAAATTTAACCCATAGTAAGTGAAGGTGAGGGTATTTGGCAATATCTATCAAAATTGTAAATGCACATGTCCTTTTTCCCAGTAATTCCACTGTTAGGTAGTTATTACTCATATGCAATTAAATGTGTGTGCAATGTATAAGGACATAAACAGTGTATTTATAATATATAGTATCAAAAAATCTAGAAACATCTTAAATATGTCTAAAAAATGGATTGAAGTAACCCTATGTAAATAACCTCTTCCTTTTGCTTAAGGAAGATGGATACATAAATCATCATAAAAGAGTGTGGATGTTCAGTAACAGAGACACACCCAAGGTTTTATGGAGCACCGGGGAAGTTGCTGAGGTGAGGGGGTCAGGAATGGATTTCCATAGAAGATGACGTTGGACCAGTAGGGAGGGTGTTTCAGGCCTCGGGAACAGCATGAGGAATGGTATGATGGTGGGAACGGTAAGCAGTTCAGTGTTGTTGGAACATAAAGGCATGGAGAGGCTAGGAGTGAGGCTGGCTGGAGAGGTGGGCAGGGGACCAGTGAAGAAAAGTCTTGGGTGTCATGGGAAGGAGCTTGGACCTGATCCTGGCAGTCAGTGGTTCTCACCCCTGGCGCACATCAGTTTCCTAGGGAATTTCAAAAAGAAATAGGGATGCCTCCTCCCACCCTGTCAGTTAAATCAGAATCTCTGTGGGATGGAAGCTGGGCACTGACATTATTTGTAAAAGCTGCCCAGGTGATTTTAATGTGCAGATAGCACGGAGTTACTGACAGGAAACCATGAAGGGTTTTAAGCTAGAGATAGATGTGGTTTTAGAAAAATGGTCTTGGTAGTTGGACTTAGAGTATGAAAAGGCAGGCAGGGAGCCGGCTGGCAACTGTTGCAGTGAGCAGGTGAGGGCTGAAGAAGACCTGATGGTGGGCAAAGGTTGTGGGGATGGAGAGGAGAAGCTTATGAACACCTGTTCAGGAGATAAAATAGTTTGAACTTTAAGATTCAGTGACTGGAGAGGAGGTCGGAGGTAGTCAGGGTTGACCTGAGAGTCCTCACTTGGGAAACTGGAAATGCCTCAGACAGGCAGACAGGAAGAAAGGGTCTGGGGAAACTGGTGAGTTCCACTTCGGACATGTGGAATGGGAGGTGGGACCTGGATATCCAGGCAGAGATCAGGCCGATGGACAGACCAGTCTAATGCTGGGGGTTCGACTAGGTGGAAAGAATTTGCAGTTTGCTAGCTGATGGAGGGTTGTTTTACCTTTTAATCATTTATTCAGAGTAGCCTCCCCAAAAGTCACTTTTCTACCTCACAAAGGTGTTTTGGGTGTGAAAAGCAAGGGGTGGGCAGCACCCCAGATCAACTCCTGAGATAGGGTGTGATGTGTATCTCCCAAGTGCCTTGAAGTCAGGTGGCTTCTCAGAGAGTTCTAAAATTAGCAGAGCAGCTGTGCTTGGTGGGTGGTAATGCTGGGACTCACTGGGCCGAGAACTGGGCCTTCCTGCTGTGGACTCTTTGTGTGAGTAGGTCAGGGATCAAGCAAGACTCTGTTTCTTTGAAGAATTCCCCCAGGAGCTGCGTGTCATGCCAGTGTGCTCTAAGGGGACAGAAAATGTCTTCTGTTGCCAGGTGCAAGGGAAAGATGGGGAGGGGTATACTCGAAGGAGACCCAGTAGAAGGAGAGTGATTTTTCAAGGAAGTTCCCTGTAGAAAGGACACACTTAAAAGCAGGTGAGGAGGCAGTTTGCATTGGAGGAGTGAGCATTAGGTTTGAAACTGAAAACTCGCTGTGCCGCTCTGTGTTTTGCACAGAAGAGTGCTGTGCAAATGCTTCCTGGTTGTGGTTTTGACTCTCTGGAGTGGTTCAGCCTGGCCTCCAGATCAGGGCTCTGCTGCCAGCTCCACCAACCAGAGGATTTGGGCAGGGGGGCCCAGGAGGGGTGTGTGTGTGTGTGTGTGTGTGTGTGTGTATAAAATCTCAAACCTCAAAACAAATAAATGGCTGGGGAGACTCAGAGGCGAAGGGTAGTAAATGACAAAATATTTCATCCTAGTTCCATCATGTTGGATTTTCCCCTCCTTGAGCTTGGGTCTGCAGATTTTTACACATGCAAAGGAAGGACATCTGAGAAAACTAAAAGTGACCAGGTATAGGACTCACTACCTAACTGAAAAACGAATCAGTAACAAGCTGTCGGGAAATTATAAACCCAGGGGTATTAATTTATGTAGCATTTGTCTGGGGATGCTTTTTCTACAAATACCACCATAATCCCAGATAATCCCAGAAGATATTTAGTAGCGAGATTTAAAAAGTAATCTTGACGTGTCCTTTGGGTTAATGTCCTTCATTTGCACAAGTAGTCTCCATTCTCTGTCCAGAGAGGCGCACCAAGCTCTCTCCGTAACTACTGGGTGTTGGTGAGAATGTCAGGAGTGGCGGTGAGAGGGAGGGAGGGTATAAAAGGGGAAGGCAGGTGGGATGTGAATGGGGCAACACCTAAGGCCCGAAAAGGAGGACTTTTCAGCTGGGTCTCCTGGTGTAGTACAGAGCTGGAGAAGAGAAACTGCCCCAGAAGCTCTGTCAGTTTGGCCCATGTGTGCCCTGATGTACATTATCCTAGGCCGAGCTGTATCTGTGCTCTGAAATGCTTCCCTTGCTTGACATATTCTCTTCTGTAATCTTAGGTGTGTTTTCTTGGATGAATTTAAGGGGAGCTTCCAAAGCCAGGAGAGCAAGAGAGCAGCAAGTTCCCTGAGAAGGGAGGGCAGAAAGAGTCCCAGTGGAGAGGAAAGACTGCAGGTGGAGGTGAGTCCTAGAGGTGAGGGCTTTGGAAGAAAGGAGTTGGAGGCAGCTGGGACTGATGATGCCATACAAACCCTCCTTTCTCTTTATACTTCCCACCTTTGTCTTTCTTAATTTTATTCAATACTCAACATTCAACCCATTGACTTTACTTTTTATAGCTGGCAAAGGCCTTTACAATCCTCCTCCAGGGGCCAAGAGAAACCACTGGGCCAGTGTACTCTGTGTCTCTCCCTCACATTTAATGAAACGGTCCAGGGCAACACCCTGCCTCCCGCCCGGAACAGGCCCCAGGCCCCAGGGCCGGGTATCTCCCCTGCTTCTCAGCTTCTCCTCCTCCAGCCCCTGACCTGGGATCTTGGCGGCACCTCTTTGCCTTTCTTCAGTCCCCTTCCCTTATAGCCAGGCTTCAGGAGCTATTTATTGCGAGGGACAGGAGGCTCCACAGAGAACTTACTGCCCACCTTTATCTGTGCTCACTTTTCATGCATTCAGATGCAGAGGCTAAACCACAAAACCCAATACAACATAAGATCAGAAAGTGGGCATATCAGCATTTCTGCATGTATTACATACAACGTTCCTTTTACCTTGACCAGTTGAGAGCAAATCTGCCCTACCTGAGGGCACAGGAATGGCATAGGCAGTATGTCTCTTATGTGGCATTTCAGCTTTATAAAGTTTCTCAAAGAGGTGAAGCAGGATATTTTGGTGATAACTTGCTAAAGGAACACATGACTACAATAAAGTCTGATGATCCAGACTCAGGAATTCCATCCCTTCTTGTTCCTATTTGGTTGACCATTTGGAGACGCTCTCAGGATCTCCCTTTGCTTCTCCATAAACGGTAAAGGAAACCAACACTTACTGAGTAACCAGTTCCATGTACGGCGCTAAACACTTCATATAGGTATATCTGTGTAATTTAATCCTTGCAACCATTCTGTGAGATAGGCGCCTGTGATCCCACTTTACTGATGAAAACTCTTTAAGAGTCACCACGAGGTAAAGTAACTTGACGGAAGTCTGAGGGCTCGTACGTGATGGATCTGGGATCCTAATCCAGCCCATCTGGTGTCAAAGTCCATGTACTTTCTTTACACTATGCTGCCTCCCAGTAAAGAATTAAATCTCTCTTCTTATCAAGTTTGAAAGAATGAATAAGGAACTACATGAAAAAGCTTTGATAATCGTAAGTCTAATTATCTGCAAAATGTACTGCTGAGGAATCCTCAAAATTAGAAATTGTAAGTAAAAACAGGGATCTCAATCTTTTCATTCAGAAGAAGCTACTGAGGCTCAGTTTGCCTACAGATTCCAAACTGGTTAATGTGTATGCGCGCATTGATAGAACAGCTTCCCAAGCTAGAAGAGCTCTCGGTCATCAAAAAATGAAGGGTTTATGATAACCACAATTTTAAAGAGGGCTATTAGTAAAGGAAATACAGACTTCTGATAGATTAAAACAGATTTTTAGAAAGAATCCATGACTGCTTTACAAAGTGCCTGTGTGATGGACAAAGACAGGGACATTAATTTCTATTTTCTGCAAGGGAGGGTTTATCTCATTTAATTCAAATCAACCCAACATTCCTCAGGATCTGGAGCCCTAGATCATTCTCCAGATTTGAGCCAGGCCAATGTTATAACATGTACAGGCTTAGACGTCTGAAGAAAGTCATATCATTCCAGAGGAAATGTTAGTACCTCACAGAGGCTCTGAGGATAATCCATGACTTCGATTGTTTTGTAAAGAAAGCAAGACTCAGGACTGGCCTTTGAATTGTGACACTCCTCCTAGCACTGCAGCAACCTCAAATCAACCTAGGTTCTCTGAATAGGTTGGTTTCAGTGCATTTAGTTCTGAAGTGCTCTAAACAAAGACATATTTTCCCTTCTACTCTAAAATGATATCTGGTCTACCAGCAGAGTCCTATGATCAAGGATGCCACCAACATAAAGAAAATCCAATGTCTTCTTTTCACAGTCTAACTCTTTTGGATAAGATGATTTTCCTATCTGACTACATTTTTCATGTTGGCTAACTCCAGTTGAAGAATATGTCAGAGCCCATGTGGGCTCTTGGCTGAGAGTCTTGGAAGTTGAGGCTGTACACAGAATGTGTAGCCCCTTTCTGGGGAAGAGAGAGGGAGTATTCATAGAATCTGAGCTGGGAGGGGCCTTGGAGAGAATGTGCGGTAGGCAGCCTCTAAAATAGTTCCCAATAAGCCCTGCCTCCTCGTATTCATGCCCTTGTGTACTCTCCTCCCTTGGGTGTGGAGCTGGATGTAGTGAGTCAGTTCTATGAACAGAATACAGCAATAGTGATGGGGTGTCACAAAGACCCTGACTTCCATTTTGCTTGCCCTCTCTTGCTCATGCTAATGAAAGCCAGCCGCCATGTTGTGAGTTGCCTGTGAAGAGACCCCTGGAGGGAGGCCTCCAGCCAACAGCCAGAGAGGGAATCAGGCTCTTATTCCAACAGTGACTCTTAGTCTAGAATTCAGAGAGGAACTGAATCCTGCCAACAACCTCCTGGGTGAGCTAGAAAGCAGATCCTCTCCACACTGAACCCTGAGATGACTGCAGCCCCAGCTGAAACCTTAATTGCAGCCTCAGAGAGACCCTAAGTCAGAGGAGGTGGCTATGCAGTGCCTGGATTCCTGACCCACAGAATCTGTGAGATAATAACTTTATTGTTCTAAGCTGCTAAGGTTCGGGTTGATTTGTGTCATCTTAGATAACTAATACTTCATCTAATCCAACTTCTATATTCTCAGTGAGCTGATGGAGACCTGGAAAGGTTTAGTACCTAGTCTGAGCTCTCACAGACTCAGACCAGACCAGAAGTCAGGTCCTGGAATTCCCCAGGTGGGGCTCTCTCACCAATTTACAATGCCCTTTTGCAATTTGGTGTTACGGAAATTTGCCTGGCATGGCCTTATTTAACACCCCTTTAAATGAGCCCACACTTTTTCCTAATAGGATAACTCTGTTTCTAGCTGGCCAGGAAGAGGATGGGGCAGAGTCTGGAAGCCTAATCTTGAAGCTAATCTGTCCCTTCCATGGCCCCTGGGCAGGGGTCCCTACTCCCAGCCCAGCCATATTCCAGGCACTGGGCTTTCTCTTCTACAGTTGGCCCTCTGTATCTGCAGGTTCCACATCCACTGATTCAATCAATCTCATATTAAAAAATATTTGAAAAAAAATTCCAGAAAGTTCCAAAAAGCAAAACTTGAATTTGCTGCATGCTGAAAGCTATTTACATATCATTTAGATTTTATTTACAATTATTTACATAAATCACATTGTATTAGGTATTATAAGTAACCTAGAGATGATTTAAACTATATGAAGGGGACTTCCCTGGTAGCGCAGTGGTTAAGAATTTGCCTGCCAATGCAGAGGACACGGGTTCGAGCCCCAGTCCAGGAAGATCCCACATGTCACAGAGCAACAAAGCCCGTGAGCCACAACTACTTGACCCTGTGCTCTACAGCCCGCGAGCCACAACTACTGAAGCCCACGCACCTAGAGCCTGTGCTCCTCAACAAGAGAAGCCACCGCAATGAGAAGCCCACGCACCGCAATGATGAGTAGCCCCTGCTCGCCACAACTAGAGAAAGCCCGCATGCAGCAACAAAGACCCAATGCAGCCAAAAATAAATAAATTTATTTTTAAAAATAAATAAAGTATACGATGGGAGGATGTGCATAGGTTATATACAAATACTATACCATTTTCTATAAGGGACTTGAACATCTAGGGATTTTGGTATCCTGGGGGTTGGGGGTCCTGGAACCAATCTCCTGCAGATACCAAGGGATGACTGTAGCTGAAAAACCTTGACATTTCCAAATCTCTCTGGCTCACAGATTCTAGCATTTTACAGCCTTTCTCTCTCCTTCTACAATTTAGAGCTATCTTGTCCTGTTAATTCTTAGTGAAATGAGCAGTCTCTCCTTATCCCATTCTCCTCAAGTCACAGATTTACGTTGTGTGCTGCCTTTAGCCCTGGGCCTTCCGAGGAGAGGAAATGAGGTGGGTCTGGGAGGGGCAGCACACTCCCAGCAGCATAGCTTTGAGTGTGTGGATAGAGGATGGAGAGGATGGAGTGGGGTGAGCCTGGGTGAAGCTGGGAGCAAAGGGTTGGGCCGGGCCAGGGGAGTCTGGGCCAAGGTGAGGTGGAGATATATAGGGAGTCTTTGTTGGGTAAAGGGCCAGCTGGGGTTGTGTGCTATGGATTTGAGCAATGGTATAAGGGTCAAACCACCCTGAGAGGCAGGAGGGGCACACAGCTTGGGAGACAGGACAGCTGAGAGCCAAAAAAGGGCAAGGCCAGGCAGGGGATCAGGAATTCAGGCCTCAAACACAGGTATTGGCATGAAGTAGACCTTGATGATACTCAATCCCGGGCCTTGATGTGAAAACAGCTGTCTGCCCAGGTGGCCTGTTTGCTCCCAGTTACAGCAGAAACCAACCCCGGGGCACGGATATCCTTCATCTTCAGCGACTTTCCACCTCATACCAAGTGCCCTCACACTCAGAGAAAGGAGGAAGCAGGGTCAGGGCTGTTTGCCTTTCATGCTCCACAGACTGGCTCCCCAGTGGCCGCTGGGGTGAGGGTGAGGTGGAGGGGAGGGGGCAGTGGTGAGTTGTGGTGGTGGTGTATGTTTTCTGCTTTCCGGCATATCTGTGTCTAATAATGATAGAGAAAGAGGGAGGTGGTCTCCTCAGTGTTTGGCTGTTTTAAGATTTGGGGAGGGCTTCCCTGGTGGCGCAGTGGTTGAGAGTCCGCCTGCCAATGCAGGGGACACGGGTTCGTGCCCCGGTCCGGGAAGATCCCACATGCCACGGAGCGGCTGGGCCCGTGAGCCACGGCCGCTGAGCCTGTGCTCCGCATGGGAGAGGCCACAACAGTGAGAGGCCCGTGTACCGCAAAAAAAAAAAAAAAAAAGATTTGGGGAGCAGTGGTTGTTGCTGGGAACAAGGGGACAGCTGCTTTGTAAGATTCCAGATGGATCCACAGAAATCTTCGACGCTAGAACAGGCAAGCAGGAGAAATCGTCTACCTCTTCCTGCCACCTGGTGGATACTCCAGCTAATTTATAGACCATTTCTAAGCAGATCGTTCCTGAAATGACCTTTGTATGGAATGGAGCAGGGGTCACAAAATGGCAGCCTGCTGGGTCCTAGCCTCGGATAAATTTTGATTCAGCTCAGTATTTAAAAAAAAAAAAAAAAAAAAAGAGCCACTCAAAAATCAGGACACTTCACTCAAGCCCAGATTTCTGGCTTCCCTGGCCACATGGAGCTGCATTCCCTTATGGTGTCACGGCAAGGAGCCAGGCAGCCTCCTTCAGAGGCAGCAAGCACTCTCTAGGGTCCAGGCCTCTCTGGCCCTCACTCACACAACACAGACACAAACACTTGAACTCTGTCTTTTTTACTCATTTACCTTATCTTCCTGGCCCCTGTACCCACCTGAGATTTTACTCCATGAAACTGAAGGATCACCTGGGCCCAGAAGAGGATACAGGCATCATAATGCAAAGACCAAAATTCCTATACTTCAGATACATTTTTGATACCTGGGAAAGGATTTTCATAATCTCCCTAATTACATATCTGCTCCATGTTATTCTTTCTTCTGTGTTGTACTATTAGGAGCTCTCATAATAGAAATTGTCTGAAAGAGCCAACTGTACTTATATAATTAGCATAAGAATATTAGTCAAAGACAAATTAGCTCTGCACAAACATAAGATGAATAGACCGAACCAGTTCTCATTAACCAAAAGAGGTCATACAATGTAGATTATATCCACAGATGCTAGTCTGATCAAAAGTAATCTGCTCTGATTAAAATAGAAAGAAAGTAGCTGAATTACAATAACAGAGAAGCTGCTAAACTCACTGTTGATTTCATCAGGAGACAAGGGATTGGGGACAGCTGATGACGATTCTTGAGTCTCGCACAAAAAGAGGCACAGTAGAGTAATTTTCCCATCTACTGTCAAATTATTAGCCATTCAAATGAATATTCCTAGTTAAATTCTAGATAAATTGCTTCTGCTCCACGTTTTCTTTTTAAGTGCATTTTATATGATCACACTTAACTACCACTACATAAAACAAATCCCTACACACAGCTGTTCAATATACTCAGATTTAATTTAAAAATGCTTCTCAAAAAGATCACTGGGAACCAGTGAATTCTAATTTCTAGTTTGTCAGAATTGTTATTTTCCTCTATAATATTGAACAGGTGCTTTTTTTTCCTCCCACCCCCACCTCCCTTTTTCCACATCTCCCACTCTGGGAATCATGGACACCAGGGCTTGGGTTTTAGGTCTGTAACAAAGGCCTTTTGTATGAAGACTGAGGAATAGGAAGAGAGACTGTGAAGGTCTGTGGCCTAGAAGACTCTTTAAAAGTATTGAGCTATCAGCATTCCTCAGGATACTCTCCTGGATGTCACAAGGGGTTATGGTTTTTGGAGGATCACATGAGGAAAAGTAGTTAACTTTAAAAAGTAGATGAAGTTTAAAAAAAACAAACAACCAATCAAAAAATGGGCAGAAGATCTAAATAGACATTTTTCCAAAGAATACATGCAGATGGTCAAAAGGTGCATGAAATGATGCTCAATATCTCTAATTATTAGAGAAATGCAAATCAAAACTACAATAAGGTATCACCTCACACTGGTCAGAATGGCTATCATCAAAAAGTCTACAAACAGTAAATGCTGGAGAGGGTGTGGAGAAAAGGGAACCCTCTTGCACTGTTGGTGGGAATGTAAATTGGTGCAGCCACTATGGAGAACAGTATGGAGGTTCCTTATAAAACTAAAAATAGAATTACCATATGACCCAGCAATCTCACTACTGGGCATATACCCACAAAAAACCATAATTCAAAAAGCTACATGCACCCCAGTGTTCACTGCAGTGCTATTTATGATAGCCAAGACATAGAAGCAACCTAAATGTCCATTGACAGATCAATGGATAAAGATGTGGTGTGTGTATATAGATACACACATATACATATATATATACACACAATATATATATAATGAAATATTACTCAGCCATAAAAAAGAATGAAATAATGCCATTTGCAGCAACATGGATGGACCTAGAGATTATCATACTAAGTGAAGTAAGCCAGACAGACATATACATACACACACACACACAAACACACACACACGTATATATATGCATATATATGGAACTGATTTGCTGTGCTGTATACCTGAAACTAACACAAGATTATAAATCAACTAAACTTCAATAAAAACAAAAATAAAAAACTATATGTATCAAAGTACAAGGAAAGAACATAGATCAATACAGTGTTTCCAATTAGAATGAGGAACTAGGTCTAAAAAGGATTTAACTGAGAAACTAGGACTCATTGTATTACTCAAACATACACCCTATGGCCGCCTCTGTGAGTAGGCAACTGGTTCTATGGCATGATTACAGATTACCAGCAAATGACTGTCCCTAAGGAAAGGAATCAAATCCATTTACACTTGCTGTTCTGGTGTCCTGCATTAATTTAATCAAAAGATGTGTACGGAGCCTGCCGCAATGCAGAGACCCTGCCTAATAAATACTGATAACTGAACAATGCCCCACTCTCAATTTGAAGTTTCCTCTATTTAACGGCTCTCCTACCTGCCTACCATAGAGACTGAAATCTGATTAGAGATGCATTTCAAGCTGTATGTGTGTGAGAGGTGGGCAAGCACACTGAAAACAAAACATCTATACCTGTGTGAAGACCACCAAAACGACGATACAGAGCCCCTGCTTATACACATGCATACATCACACTCTCACTTTGTGGGTATGCAATAATTTTCTCTCTAATCTCACCCCAAAAATCTGATTTTTTTTTGGCCGTGCCACGTGGCTTGCAGGATCTTAGTTCCCCGACCAGCGATGGAACCCCTGCCCTATTGCAGTGGAAGCACAGAGTCCTAACCACTAGACCACCAGGGAATTCCCACAAACATCTGATTTAAAAAAAAATTTTTTTTTAAGATTTTTTGATGTGGACCACTTTTAAAGTCTTTATTGAATTTGTTACAATATCGCTTTTGTTTTATGTTTTGGTGCGCTTTTTTTGGCCACAAGGCATGTGAGATCTTAGTTCCCCAATCAGGGATCAAACCCAGAAGGCGAAGTCTTAACCACTGGACCACCAGAGAAGTCCCTGTTTTGTTTTTAATGTGACGTGAAATTAAGATTTTTTTCCTTTTCCTTCAGAAGATATCAGAGGATATCTGCATCATGGGGTGTGGAGATGTTAAAATCCTACTGTTTATCCTTGCAACTCCTGTTATTTTCTCCCATCCCAAGCATGAATATTTACCTCCAACAAAGCCAAAGTTGAAACGCTCAGTTCTTTATTATTTTTTAAAATAATTCATAGTTGGTGAAATGTGCAGTTTTTGAAAAAAAAAAGAACTCAAAGTAAACAAGGGGAAGACTGATTTCTTTTTAACAGACTTGCTAGCGTGGGACAATTGTGCTGGCAAGGGCAGGACTGAGATGCTGAGGGGAGCTCCTGGACCACTACCCAATGTCCCATAGTCTGCCTCGCCCCCTGGAACTGAGTGCAAACAGCAGTCTTAGCTGCAGCAGAAAGGGATGTTTCTCCTTCTTTTTCCTCCTTAAATCAAGGACTTTTCCTCACCAAGGACTCAGAGAGGGCGGGACACGTTTTCTCTCTTTGGTTAGAAAAACACACACACACACACACACTCTACACCTGCAGCTTCTCCTTTCAGGTCCATCACAGCCTCCCTTTTCTGCTTTGCTCAAGAGATGGAGAAGCTGCTCCACCTAATGTCCTGGATCATCTGAGTCTGACATCCCAGCCTAGTTCAGTTCCTAGGATACCCAGGCCCGCCCCCGCCCCCCGCCCCCGCCCCAGGCCTTGGCAGGGAATCCCTGCTCCCTTTAAAGCACGGAATCATGACTCTTGCTGAGCCCCCCAGGACTTGCTCTTTATCACTCCGGGGGCATTTTCTTTGAATGCAATCCAGTCTTTCAGATTCCCACGTCTAAGAAGCTGCTCTCTGTCCAATGGAACATTCTGTTGCTGTTCGCTGTGAAGCAGTCTTATTTTGTTCTTTTCATTAGGGAATGTTTCCATCAGGGGCCTGCCCGTTGAAAAGCCTCCCTGCTCAGAAAGAGGGTGGCTTTGTCTCTCCCGCTTTCGTGACCTCTGTCAGGAGTTCTTTGAGGCTCCAGACAAGACATAATGGAGAGAAATGCTTAGAGCTGCACTGATAAAATTTTGAGATTTGCAGGGAAACTACTAGCCATGTTCCCTGGATATACTAAAATGTCATCTCTATATTTTAGACATGACTGGATTGTTTAGTTAATGCTAGAGGGGAAAATAGAGTTTTTCTCAAGGGAGAGAAGCAGAGGGAGAAAACAGGCATATGGACAGCTGACAGCATTCCAGCCACTTTGTCACAAAGAGCTAAATCCACCATTATTTGATCCAAAAATCATCAGCCAATTTGAGTCCCCTGGGAATGATGCTGGGGCTCCAGCAGAGGTAGCAAAAGGCCCCCTCATATGGAGGCAGAAGTATAAATTCTATTCTATTAACTCAATTTCTTAGGAAGGGAAGTACAGCTCCTTAACATTCGTTATTAATTATGTGTCAGGCACTGGACGTGTGCTTTTATGTATGCTATTTAATTTAACCCTCACAGCAACCTGGAAACTAGGTATTATTACCGCTGTGCATCTTTGGATTTATTTGATTTATTTTTATTTACATTCACGTCACTCACATCCTTACTTGGTCAGGTCACTGCTCAAATATTTTCTTTGACAAGCCTTTCCTGAGCCCCCAGTCCATAACCACAGCACCTGACATTCTCTGTCTTATTTGGATGACCCCTTTGGAGCTGTAACCTTCTGGGTGAATTCCTCCCAATTCCAATTTGTTAATTCTCTCTTCAGCTATGTGTAGCTTAGTATTTATCCTACTGAGTTTAAAATTTTTTCAATGGTTATTTTTTCATAATTTCTAATCTTTATTTCATTTCTGTTTCAATGCAGAATATATCAGTGGCATATATGCAATGCCTTCATTTATCTCTTAAAGGATTCTAAATGTATGTATTTTCAAGTCTTTCGGAATTTTTTATTATTCTGTTTTCTTCTGAAAAAAACTCATTCCAATTATTGATTTTATTGGCTATCTTACTTGGTGTAAGATTTCTTCATGCATTTTAAAGTTGGGTTTACAGGATCATCAATATGTTCAATGCCTTTCTTTTTTCTCTATGCACCCCCCTTCTGGGGTTTGAGTTTTTTCCTGGTTCCAAAGGCACTAAGCTATACCCCTGGCACTGGTGAGCAGCAGGTTTTCCAGGCTCACTTCACAGGCCAAGGAAGCCCTGCCCTGGTTTCTCGTCGTGAGCTCTGAGCATGACTATGGTTCCCATGCCTTGTGTGGAGCACTTTTCCCCTGTGGTGTATCTGCCAAAGCCAAACTTGCAGTTCCTACTACTTACTTCCAGATCAGCCTCTACTCAACACTTGGCATTTCAATTCCAGGACCATGGACATATGTATCTCATTTTTGAGTGTGGTTATGACTTTCAAAATTCTCTTGTATATGTGGTCTATTATTGCTATGTGTTGGAGCAGAGGGGGCTTCAAAGCATTCACCTATAATACCACTGAATCTGGTGAATGGGAACAGGAACTGGGAAAAGTAGTAATAATGGCATAGAACCGGGAGGTGAAAAATGGGCAATTATGTACAGGTTGGAAGAGTAAAGAACTTGAAAAAATGGTGAGTTCAAGTATCACTGGTGAGTTGTTGTGCAGGAACCCCAGTTATCAAAATTCCGGAAAGAAAAGCCATACAATTTAGAGCTGGGTTAAATGGCCATGACTTCCCAGGTCCTCCCTCCCTTTCCTTCCTTCTTCTCAAACCCCCTTTCCCTCATGCCTTTTCATGTTGGTGATAGCCCTTAGGATGAGCAACCATTCTGGTTTGCCTAGGACTGTTCTGATTTTAGCATTGAAAGACCTACTTCCCAGGGAAGCATCAGTCCTAAGCAATCTGGGATGATCCATCACCTGAACTCCCTACGTTTCACCTTGTGAGAACTAAGAGAAGACCTCTAATGCCAAAATCAACTTTACTAAGGGATGAGCTTGTGAGACAGTAATAGGAGGGTGAAGAAACAGGAGTAGGCAATGAGTCTCTGCAGTCTTGGCTTGGGTGGAGGAAGCCACAGCCCAAGAAATACCTTTCACTTTGAACTGAGTAGAAATGTTGACTAGAAAGGGCTCTTTGAAGTATATGATTCTCAGAATTTACTTACTTGGAGAAATTTGAACAACCAGTGCAAATGGTGTTTATAATTCCATATATATTGGGTTCTGAAATTACTTGCTTTTAGAAAGGAAGGTTGTATAAACATCATTTGATTTGATGTCTCTGTAGTCTTCTCGAGTTCAATAGCCATGCTGTCATTATTTAAATATGTAATATTAGATAATGTTCAGTTCCGCTGACTCCACATTCATTTTCAGTGATCAAAATCATACATCATTTCACTATATTCAAAGTACCTTTATCTTAGGAATTGGTCAGTTTTATATCACCGCCACAGCCAAAAATACACTGCCAAGGTTGCCCTTGACTGACAGCAGTCATGGCTAACACAACACTGATTTTGTTTGAATGATGGTGGAGGTCAGTGGTGTGTAGCAGCAATGTAGCTTGACTCAGGGAATAAATTAAGATCGATAAATTCAGTCCAGTCATGGTTGTACTATTTCTCTTTGAAAGAATACTTTCCCATCCTCCCTTGCTGCTAAGAGTGAAAGGTTACCAGCTGAGACCAATGAGACACAATAAAAGTTGGCTGGGAGTTTTCTAGGAAATATTTTGCTTTTCTGATAAAAGGGACAGACTTGAAGGAAAGCTTGCTGCCATCCTTTTTCCCTTCCTATCTGGAAGATGGATGTGATGGCTGGAACAGAGGTAGCCACATTAAGTCCAAGAGGCAATAAGCATAATCATGAAAAGCAATATGCCTAGTAAGTCAAAGTGAGAAAGAGAGAAAGATCCTGAGCCCTCGATGACACAGTTGAGCTCTCAGGTCACCCCTAAGACCATACCTCTGGACTTCTTGTTTAACGAAAACAAATGTCCTATTCATTTAAGGCACTGTTGATACATATCTCTTTACTTGCCACTGAAAAATGATTTCATACTGAAAAACAAAGTAAATAATGCTTGTAGTAATGGTATATGGCTATGGAAATGGGATAGATGGTGCCAGACTTGCCATGATTTTTAGTGGACTTTCTTCATTCCCATAGCTCTTTATGCTAAATAGGAAAGGAAAGACACTCTTTTGGTTCCCCTCAGTGCTCAATGATTATCAAGTGTCAGTACAAAGAAAACATGCTACAGTGTACTATCACTGCAGTGGCTGTTCAGGGATGAGTCATGTAAGTCTACAGGTAGATAATGCCATACTAAAATTCTTCTGTGCATCTTGAAAATATAATCTCACTTGTGCTATATTGTTATGGGGCAAAAGGAAATAGCCTGAGGAACAGCAGATCTTCCAGCACAATGTTTTTGCTGGGGATCTGGACTAAATCCACTGCGAGAGCACAACAATTGCCTGTAGTGGGCTGGGAGTTATACCCATGAACGTGCTCCCATCTATGGAATAAGAAGAGGATGTGGGAATTCTCTGGCAGTCCAATGGTTAGGACTCAGTGCTTTCACTGCTGAGGGCCTGGGTTCAATCCCAGGTCGAAGAACAGAAATGCCGCAAGCCACATGAGGTGGCCAAATAAACATTTAAATGTGAATAAGAAGAGGATTAAATTCACAGAAAGATAGACAAGATGAAGAGACAGAGGGCTATGTACCAGATGAAGGAACAAGATAAAACCCCAGAAAAACAACTAAATGAAGTGGAGATTGGCAACCTTCCAGAAAAAGAATTCAGAATAATGATAGTGAAGATGATCCAGGACCTTGGAAAAAGAATGGAGGCAAAGATCAAGAAGATGCAAGAAATGTTTAACAAAGATCTAGAAGAATTAAAGAACAAACAGAGAGGAACAATACAATAAAAGAAATGAAAAATACACTAGAAGGAATCAATAGCAGAATAACTGAGGCAGAAGAACGGAGAAGTGAACCTGGAAGACAGAATGGTGGAATTCACTGCTGCAGAACAGAATAAAGAAAAAAGAAAAAAAGAAATGAAGACAGCCTAAGAGACCTCTGGGACAACATTAAACGCAACAACATTTGTATTAGAGGGGTCCCAGGAGGAGAAGAGAGAGAAAGGACCAGAGAAAATATTTGAAGAGATTATAGTCAAAATCTTCCCTAACATGGGAAAGGAAATAGCCACCCAAGTCCAGGAAGCACAGAGAGGCCCATACAGGATAAACCCAAGGAGAAACACGCCGAGACACAAAATAATCAAACTGGCAAAAATTAAAGACAAAGAAAAATTATTGAAAGCAGCAATGGAGAAACGACAAATAACATACAAGGGAACTCCCATAAGGTTAACAGCTGATTTCTCAGCAGAAACTCTACAAGCCAGAAGGGAGTGGCATGACATATTTAAAGTGATGGAAGGGAAGAACCAACAACCAAGATTACTCTACCCGGCAAGCATCTCATTCAGATTTGAAGGAGAAATCAAAAGCTTTACAGACAAGCAAAAACTAAGAGAATTCAGCACCACCAAACCAACTCTACAACAAATGCTAAAGGAACTTCTCTAAGTGGGAAACACAAGAGAAGGAAAGGACCTACAAAAAGAAACCAAAACAATTAATAAAATGGTAATAGGAACATACATATTGATAACTACCTTAAATGTGAATGGATTAAATGCTCCAAAAAAAAGACACAGGCTCGCTGAATGGACACAAAAACAAGACCCATATATATGCTGTCTACAAGAGACCCACTTCAGACCTAGGGACACATACAGACTGAAAGTGAGGGGATGGAAAAAGATATTCCATGCAAATGGAAATCAAAAGAAAGCTGGAGTAGCAATACTCATATAAGATAAAATAGGCTTTAAAATAAAGAATGTTACAAGAGACAAGGAAGGACACTACATAATGATCAAGGGATCAATCCAAGAAGAAGATATAACAATTATAAATATATATGCACCCAACACAGGAGGACCTCAGTACATAAGGCAACTGCTAACAGCTATAAAAGAGGAAATCGACAGTAACACAATAATAGTGGGGGACTTTTAACACCTCACTTACACCAATGGACAGATCATCCAAACAGAAAATTACTAAGGAAACACAAGCTTTAAATGACACAATAGACCAGATAGATTTAATTGATATTTATAGGACATTCCATCCAAAAACAGCAGATTACACTTTCTTCTCAGGTGCACACAGAATATTCTCCAGGATAGATCACGTCTTGGGTTGCAAATCAAGGCTCAGTAAATTTCAGAAAATTGAAATCATATCAAGCATCTTCTCTGACCACGATGCTATGAGATTAGAAATCAGTTACAGGGGGAAAAATGTAAAAAACACAAACACATGGAGGCTAAACAACACGTTACTAAATAACCAAGAGATCACTGAGGAAATCAAAGACGAAATCAAAAAATACCTAGAGACAAATGATAATGAAAACACGATGATCTAAAACCTATGGGATGCAGCAGAAGCAGTTCTAAAAGGGAAGTTTATAGTAATACTATCCTACCTCAAGAAACAACAAACATCTCAAATAAACAATCTAACCTTACACCTAAAAGAACTAAAGAAAGAAGAGCAAACAAAACCTAAAGTTAGTAGAAGGAAAGAAATCATAAAGATCAGAGCAGAAATAAATGAACTAGAAACAAAGAAAACAAGAGCAACGATCAATAAAACTAAAAGCTGGTTCTTTCAGAAGATAAACAAAATTGATAAACCGTTAGCCAGACCCGTCAAGAAAAAGAGGGAGAGGACTCAAATCAATAAAATTAGAAAGGTACAACAGATAACACAGAAATACAAAGCATCCTAAGAGACTACTACAAACAACTCTATGCCAATAAAATGGACAACCTGGAAGAAATGGACAGATTCTTAGAAAGCTATAACCTTCCAAGACTGAACCAGGAAGAAATAGAAAATATGAACAGACCAATCACAAGTAATCAAATTGAAACTGTGATTAAAAATCTTCCAGCAGGGCTTCCCTGGTGGCGCAGTGGTTGAGAGTCCATCTGCCGATTCAGGGGACATGGGTTCTTGCCCTGGTCCAGGAAGATCTCACATGCCGCGGAGCGGCTAGGCCCGTGAGCCATGGCTGCTGAGCCTGCGCATCCGGAGCCTATGCGCCGCAATGGGAGAGGCCACAACAGTGAGAGGCCCACGTACTGAAAAAAAAAAAAAAAGTTCCAACAAACAAAAGCCCAGGACCAGATGGTTTCACAGGTGAATTCTATCAAACATTTAGAGAAGAGCTAACATCCATCCTTCTCAAACTCTTCCAAAAAATTGCAGAGAAGGAACACTCCCAAACTCATTTTATGAAGCCACCACCACCCTGATACCAAAACCAGACAAAGATACTACAAAAAAAGAAAATTACAGATCAATGTCACTGATGAATATAGATGCAAAAATCCTCAACAAAATACTAGCAAACAGAATCCAACAACAAATTAAAAGGACCATACACCACAATAAGTGGGATTATCCCAGGGATGCAAGGATTCTTTAATATACACAAATCAATCAATGTGATACACCATATTAACAAACTGAAGAATAAAAACCATACGATCATCTCAATAGATGCAGAAAAAGCTTCTGACAAAATTCAACACCGATTTATGACAAAAATTCTCCAGAAAGTGGGCATAGAGAGAACCTACCTCAACATAATAAAGGCCATATATGACAAACTCACAGCAAACATCATTCTCAATGGTGAAAAACTGAAAGCATTTCCTCTAGGATCAGGAACAAGACAAGGATGTCCACTCTCACCACTATTATTCAACATAGTTTTGGAAGTCCTAGCCATGGCAATCAGAGAAGAAAAAGACATAAAAGGAATACAAATTAGAAAAGAATAAGTAAAACTGTCACTGTTTGCAGATGACATATTATACATAGAGAATCCTAAAGATGCCACCAGAAAACTACTGGAGCTAATCAATGAATTTGGTAAAGTTGCAGGATACACAATTAATGCACAGAAACCTTGCATTCCTATACACTAATGATGAAAAATCTGAAAGAGAAATTAAGGGAACACTCCCATTTACCACTGCAACAAAAAGAATAAAATACCTAGGAATAAACCTACCTAGGGAGACAAAAGACCTGTATGCAGAAAACTATAAGACACTGATGAAAGAAATTAAAGATGATACAAAGAGATGGAGAGATATACCATGTTCTTGGGTTGGAAGAATCAATATTGTGAAAATAACTATACTACCCAAAGCAATCTACAGATTCAATGCAATCCCTATCAAATTACCAATGGCATTTTTTACAGAACTAGAAGAAAAAATCTTAAAATTTGTATGGATACACAAAAGACCCCGAGTAGCTAAAGCAGTCTTGAGGGAAAAAAAACGGAGCTGGAGGAATCAGACTCCCTGAATTCCGACTATACTACAAAGCTACAGTAATCAAGACAATATGGTACTACTGACACATGAACAGAAATATAGGTCAATGGAACAGGATAGAAAGCCCAGAGATAAACCCATGTACCTCTGGTCAACTAATCTATGACAAAGGAGGCAAGGATATACAATGGAGAAAACACAGTCTCTTCAATAAGTGGTGTTGGGAAAACTGGACAGCTACATGTAAAAGAATGAAATTAGAACACTCCCTCACACCATACACAAAAATAAACTCAAAATGGATTAGAGACCTAGATGTAAGACCAGACACTATAAAACTCTTAGAGGAAAACATAGGAAGAACACTCTTTGACATAAATATCAGCAACAACTTTTTTGACCCACCTCCTAGAGTTATGGAAATAAAACCAAAAATAAACAAATGGGACCTAATGAAACTTAAAAGCTTTTGCAAAGCAAAGGAAACTACAAAAAAGATGAAAAGATAACCCTCAGAATGGGAGAAAATATTTGCAAACGAATCAGCGGACAAAGGATTAATCTCCAAAATATATAAACAGCTCACGCAGGTCAATATTAAAGAAACAAACAACCCAATCCAAAAACGGGCAGAAGACCTAAATAGACATTTCCCCAAAGAAAATATACAGATGGCCAAGAAGCACATGAAAAGCTGCTCAACAGCACTAATTATTAGAGAAATGCAAATGAAAACTACAATGAGGTATCACCTCACACCAGTTAGAATGGGCATCATCAGAAAATCTACAATCAACAAATGCTGGAGAGGGCGTGGAGAAAAGGGAACCCTCTTGCACTGTTGGTGGGAATGTAAATTGATAGAGCAGCTATGGAGAACAGTATGGAGGTTCCTTAAAAAACTAAAAATAGAATTACTATATGACCCAGCAATCCCACTACTGGGCATATGCCCAGAGAAAACCATGATTCAAAAAGACACATGCACCCCAATATTCATTACAGCACTATTTACAATAGCCAGGTCATGGAAGCAACGTAAATGCCCATCAACAGATGAATGGATAAAGAAGATGTGGTACATATATACAATGGAATATTACTCAGCCATAAAAAGGAATGAAATTGAGTCATTTGTAGAGATGTGGATGAATCTAGAGACTGTCATACAGAGTGAAGTAAGTCAGAAAGAGAAAAACAAATATCGTATATTAATGCATATATGTGGAACCTAGAAAAATGGTACAGATGAACTGGTCTGCATGGCAGAAATTGAGACACAGATGTAGAGAACAAATGTATGGACACCAAGGGGGGAAAGGGGAGGGTGGGATAAATTGGGAGATTGGGATTGACATGTATACACTAATATGTGTAAAATGGATAAGTAATAAGAACCTGCTGTATAAAAAAATAAATAAAATAAAATTCAAAAATTCAAAAAAAAAAAAAAGAAGAGGATTCAGCCAGTGCTCAAGTGAACAACGAGCCCAACCCAAGGCAGACGAAATAGCCTCTCTTTTGGGGGTAAACTAGGTCTTATCTTGGTCAAGGATGAGTAAAGAGATCAAAAATGAATTAAGTGGGGAAATGCTGGAGAACAAGGTAGAGGGAACATCATCTCAAAGACTCAGAGGAAAAACATGCCTGTGAAAATGGTTTACTGCAGGAACCACATTTGGGGAAATGTGTGGCATCCTTAATAGACACAAAAAATGTAAGCTGGAAGAAAAAAATACTAATAGAAACCCAAAGAAACAAATATGTTAAGAATGAACCATGCGACTTCTGAGTACCATTAACCTCTAAGGACCTACAGTGGACCACCACTGCACTAGGAGCTAGGGCTCAGAGGTGACATAAGTATAGTCCTTGACCATCAGGCGCTCGCAGTGCAGTGATCTCATTTCAACCAAATACCTTATTCCAAATTGAATTGTAACAGTGAGCTATGATATCATGAGATCCTACTGCATTTAAAAATGTTTATTTTCTGGACACAGCCACTCTATTTTTGAAAGAAATTAAATTATCATCTCCAAAGTAAGTAAGTGCAGCAGGGAATGCACAGAGGAATGGAAACCACTGAATGTTTTTTTGAACTCTGGCTGTTTCATGCAACACACTCTAAGAAAATCCACCATTCTTTAGAAGATATATTTCTCCCAGCTTAACAAGGTAGTGATGAAAGGTGCTCAGGAAGAGAGGTCAGGTAATGAGAACAACAAAAGCTGATGCCTCTATCTAACCACCATTCAGCCCTTGGGTTGAGCCATAAGCTATTTGAGAACCCAGATGACTCTGTGCACCAGCACAGGGACATATCAGGGAAGCTCACTCACTGCCTCTGCTACTGACAACTGTTGATCCAACCCTGGCCACCCCTCTACCTTCGGTCTTCCCCCGCCCTCCTCTGAAAACAAAAATTAAGCCAACGCACTCAGAACTTCCTATCTTCTCTTCCTCACCTCTGAGGAAATATTAGTTCACATCAGAAGAGTGCAGGGGGAAGAGGACAACCATTTCTCAACCCATTAATGAAGCTCTTCTCACAGGACCCGCCTTCTGGGTCACACTGATGGACCTAAGGGTGGGAGCAGGCCACAAGCTGGGCCAATTATAGAGCCCATTACACCCTGGGCACGGTGGCTGGATAAAGGACAGACAGCTGGCCCATGGGGCCAACTGCAGTGTACCTTTGGAATTTATGACCTAAGGACCATAGAGCACAGTGCCCATTTCCTCTCTGTGGTGGAGACTAGCAGCTCAGAGCTCATCAAGATGGTGTTTCCTGCTGTGGGGAGGAAGCTGGCCTACAGTAGAAGGAATGATACCAACACCCAGAAATGCGGTATGACAGATGTGGTCCCAGGTATTCTCAAGGAACAGCCACACCTCGACCTTCCTACAGTCATATTAGGTTTCCAGATACATTTTACTTTGAGTCTCGAGTTTATACTGGGTTTTGACATTTTCAACAAAAAACAAAACAACCGCCACCCACCGATTGTTATACCCTTTGTACGTTTTGGTTTTCCAAAAGAAAATTTTTTTCCTGATTATAAAAATGAGACTCATAAAAAGTCAAACAATATTGAAACATATATTTTAAAAATTAGTGTAATTCCACCATCCAGACATAACCACTGTCTTTTCATATTCTTGAAAGTATTTCTTTCTTTTGAAATACAGATAATTTTATGACTACAATTTTATAACATACCATTTGACGTAAAAATATGTTTTTGTTATTTTTATAGAATAATACTTCTAAATCTACATTTTAAAAATGGGTACCTAGTATTTTATTACATTAAATCACCTTAATGTACCCTGTCCCTTTTGTTGGACATGTAGGTTATTTCAAAAACTTCACTATTATAAAGAACACAACAACGAACATCTTTGTAAGTACAGTTTGGAGCACTTGATTACCTCTTTAGGGTACATTTCTCACTTCTCAAATTCTAACACTATAACTTGTTTTACGGGACTCAACAAGTTTTGGCAACCCTTCCTGTGGCCTGTCCTATCAGTTTCATATATGTCCTCTTGATTCACTCATTCATTCACAACGCCAACAAACACTTACTGAGTGTATATTATGTGCCAATCATTGTGCTAGATTTGGGGGAAACAAATGTGGATAAATTTTGGGTTTTATCCTTAAGGAGGAAGGAGACACTAGCATCTATTTAAATCTGACCCTGTGCCAAACACTGTACAGGATTCTTTATCTCGTTTATTCTTCATTTAAAAAAACAAAACAACAACCCTGCGCAGTGGTATTATCTCTTTTATATAAATGAGGAAAAGGAAGGTCAGAAAAGTTGAGTATCTAGTCTAAGATTCTACAGTTAGTAAGTCCAAAGCTGGAATTCTAACCCAGGTCTGTCTGATTTCTTTCTGTCACATGTAGTTTAAGGAGAGAGATGTGAAAACAAATGACAAAAGCAAGCTGTAAGGGCTTTGTAAAATCTGAACAAATGGATGTATTTAGGTCCATCAACCGTGATGACAGCAGTCAGGCCTTAGGCAAATCTTGCAGGAGGCTTTTTATAGGCCAGGTTAAAGGGTCAAAACCCAACCTTAAATGATTTGCCCAACTCCACACAGCTCCAGAAGGCCCTTGGTAAGCAAGAATATTTGCCAAGTGGGACGCTGGGGAGAAGTAGGAGGCTGTTTCTAAACAGATCCTGTTTAGAGAAGCTGAAACCAGCAGGTGTAATGCAGGGTTCCTGGAAAGATCAGAACAGCAGTGAGAGAGCAGACAGTCGTATGAAAGAAGAGCTCGGAGAAAAAGGCAAACTGTTGGGAGGTCTGAGGGTTCAGACATCCTGAGTGGCCTCACCCCTCGACTAGGTGATTCCCCAGCAACCCTTGGGACAAGCATGCATTTCACTGGAGGCTGGGCATGGAGGAGCCCAGAAGCATTGCTTACCGGGCATGAGGCTACAACAGCTGATTAAGCTTGGACAGCCTGTGACTCAGAGTCTGCTGAGGGCTTTAGATTTGTCTGGACAAGACCCACAAAGCTGGCCAGGCAGCACCCCATGATGTGCAGCCAGGAAGTACTTCCCCAGTTGACAGGCTTCAGTTCTTTTCTCTCCCTCCCTAAGACCTAAAGTGCCGAGCATGCGCATGTGGGGAGTTTGCCTCTGGAGCTGTTATCTCCATCCCTCGGTTCCTTGTACGTGTTCCACGTGGACTCCTTGTCCTGAGGCTGAGACCCCACTGGAAGGATCATGGCAGAAATTCATGGCAGTGAATTTCCAACCTATATCAAACCCCTTTTTCACACACAAAATCTTGAATGGAACACCAACAGATAAAGCAAACAAAATTGGAGCTGCTCCCGTCTGAGTGGGGACTGGGGATGCCAGGATCCCCTTCCTGTCCCAGGATGCTCTGTTGGGTACACAGTTTAAAAACCACTGCCATAGCTGCAAGACCCCTGAATTTAAAGTTAGAACACCCAGGTTCTAATCCAGGCTCTGCCATGTAGAAAGAGTGTGGCTTTCAAGAGGTCAATTAATCTCTCTTAGACTCCATTTTTTTCATCTGTGAAATGAAGATAGTAATTCTTGTCCACTTCAGAGGTTGCTGTGAGCATCAGGTACAACCACATGGGTAAAAGCAGCTGTAAAACTCCATAGAAGTGTGACATTTTCCTTTCCCTGACTTCACACATGCATGGCCCATGACTGGTCCACATCCTTGGATAGGGGATGAAGCCATACCACTTGGGACCCAAACAATGTGATTTACTCACTTTTATGGTTTCCAAAGAGAAACAGTCATTTCAAAGGCATATTTCTTAGGTTTTCCTCCCCTTCATGTTGTTATTCTTGGATTTCCCTCTTCACTCTTCTCTGACAGAAAGACAGACAGACCTACTTCTGTGCCTCAGTCCCCACACCAGGAAACCCAAACCTGCTGCCCTCAGGAGCTCTCTTCTGCAGTCTTCCGTAGCAGGAGCTCCATGAGTGCCAGCTGATTTTGTCTTTCGGATTTATGACTTTCTGGGAAATCCCTTTTAGCAGGGAACAACCAGGCCATCTCCTCTCCCCCTCTAAGCGTACCCCAGGTCCATACAGAGCAAAAACGTCGAGTCTCTTCTCTGAGTTGTGCCAGAGAAACCGTTGTGTCTGGCAGTTCTCCCATTGCTTGGTACTGTCTGTGGCAGCGCTGCATGTGGCGAAAGGCAGTCTGCGGTGGTGATAACACACCCACTCCAGGCCCTCCCACCAGCAAAGCCAGAGATCGCAGGAAGGAGGGTGATGGTGGTGGGAACAGTGGTTTATCGGTGGGGTTCATCAGAGGGGACCATGTCAACTCCTCAGTCACGGGCTGACTTAAATTGTGGGCTTGGTTTGGAGGGTGGTTTAGTGAATGAGGGTGCCCAGGCTGTTCTCAGCTGCTCCCCAGCTGCTCACACTGCTAGGGCTCTCCTTCTATTGTGTGGTACTCAAGGTGGGTGACCTGAGCTGTAACTCCACGTTCCCAGATAGTCACCAGCTAAATATCAAAGGTATATGTATGTTTGCTGTATTAAATTGGAGAGACTTTGTTTTCTGGGTAGGATCTCAGCCAGTGGTGTGAATTCTATTGGTAGAGTGATTTCAGGCCAACCCCTTAAGAGAGAGCAAGCTGGTTCTCCTAAAGGGCCAGTGGCTTGGATGGCCCATTACGGGCAGGGTAGAAACTGGATTTCAAATGGGGGAGATAATTCTACCCCACATCCCATAGATGAATAGAGTTTAATTTAGCAGCTACTCAGAAGAGATTTACTTCGTCCTTTGGCACCTGTTTTGACATTTCCTATAGTTTCATACCCCACTTGACTTTAGTGGAGCCACAGAGACTCTTTCTGGAACTGCATAGCCCATCTTTGCATTTTCTTTTTTTCTTCTTTATCAGTAAAATCTTGGCACCTCATTTTATTTTTTAAAAATTTTTTTCTTTCTTTTTTTTGATATATAGTTGGTGCACAATATTATATGTTACAGGTGTACAATATAGCAGTTCACATTTTTTAAAGTTTATACTTGATTTACAGTTATTCTAGAATATTGGCTATATTCCCAGTGTTGTATGATATATCCTTATAGCTTATTTTATACACAATAGTTTGTAACTCTTAATCCCCTACCTCAATCTTTCCCCTCCCCGCTTCCCTCTCCCCACTGGTAACCACTAGTTTGTTCTCTGTATCTGTGAGTCTGCTTCTTTTTTGTCATATTCACTAGTTTATCATATTTTTTTAGATTCCACGTGTAAGTGATAACATACAGTATTTGTCTGTCTCTGTCTTACTTGTTTCCCTAAGCATCACATTTTCTTTTGAGTGACATAGTCCAGTGAAGAGGAAGGATAAATAAGGTGAAAGAAGTGAGGCCACTAGCAGAGAATTCTAGGCCTGAGAGTCCTGGCAGCAAGATCCTCTCTTCTTGCCAGAGGGGCCCTTGTGGCTTTCAGTGTTTGGCCTCTTCCCACTACTCAGATCTGTTCCTTGATGGTCCTCTAATATGTGGTCATCCCTCAGGGCCAGGTTTCAGGACTTTGGTGTTCTCCCAGAGGATGACGGAGGAAGAGACATTTCTTTGTCTCTTCCACTCTGTCTGCTCCCACAGCCCATCCCTGTGTGTGTCTTTCTGTGGTGCCAACGAGACATCACACATACTCCCTGCAGCTACTACCCCAGCCATCCACACAGGTGGGGCTTCCTGTCCATTCAGCCTGCAGGCCGGTTGTGAGTGTGGTGTCACCTGGTGGCCTGGGTCCCAGTAGACCATCCTGACCTTGAGCTCACCAGCTTTCAAGCTGAAGGCCAGAGAACTCATTGGTGAATGAGTGTAAAATGTGTTTTGTGCCTACACCCAACATTTAACTCTACACACCACAAAGGTATCAGGGAGTGGATGGGATAATTGACATCTCAATTGGTTAATTGGTTTTAAATTCCTTCCCCACCAGACCTTTTACCAGAGCTTGTCATTTCTCCATTTTTCTCCTTTCATTTTCTCTGTCTAACCTCTGCTTAGGGAGCTAATCAACCATGACAAGAACAAAATGCCAGCAGCCAGAGGAAGGGGAAAAGAGGAGCCGGGATGCTCTGCACACTGAACCATGGGTTCCTGACCTGATCGTATCCCATCTCACAGAGGAAAGTGGGCTCACTGTCCTTCTCCCTGCTTATAACTCAGGGCACAGACCTCCCCCATGAGGCCCCTACCCCCATGGGGTCCACCTGCCAGGGCAGAAGTGCAGGAAGTGTGGTTTTGCTTCTGGGGTGGGAGGGGAGGAAGGAGCTGGCTGTTGCCAAGGGAATAAGGAGGCCTGGGTGAGTCCAGGATGTTCTCAGCCTCAGAACTGGCCGGTGAGCACTGAGACATGCACATCCCCACAGGTGCAGGATGTAGAACAGAAGTGGCCCTGGGTGAGGCTGACAGGGCAGCTGGTGACCCACTTTGCATATGCTCATGGGAGGCTAAAATTAGGTTCTGGCTCACACCAGGTGGATGGACCACATTTAGCTCTTCTCCACCACTGAGCTGGGGGCTTGCTATGCTTTGGCTACGACGGAGCCTGGCTTGCCCTTTCAGAGTCATACATTGGGCTCCAGGTCATCATTGTGTTGGGGTAAAGTCAGGGGAAAATCACAACTACTCCTTCCCTTTCCCCCAAGTCTGGACATAATAGATTTAAAATCTGGTTGAGGGCTTCCCTGGTGGCGCAGTGGTTGAGAGTCCGCCTACCGATGCAGGGGACACGGGTTCGTGTCCCGGTCTGGGAGGATCCCACATGCCGCGGAGTGGCTGGGCCCATGAGCCATGGCTGCTGAGCCTGCACGTCCGGAGCCTGTGCTCCGCAACGGGAGAGGCCACAACAGTGAGATGCCCGTGTACCGCAAAAAAAAAAAAAAAAAAAAAAAAAATCTGGCTGAAATGGACAGAAGGATTGTCAAGTCTTGCCTAGTCATCCCTATGCCACCACGTCCTTCTCTCTCTTCGCTCTACCCCAAACCTAAAACGTCAAGATCCCACAAGAGAGGCCTCAGCCTGGCATTGCTCATGGACTTTACCTGACCCCTTGCCACTAACCTGCCTCCTACAACATGACTTGCTGTGCTTGTCACTCTTCTGACCTCTGACTCCATGATGGGCCTTCCTTTCTGTGGTCCAGCCTCTTTCCCTTACCCCTAGTGCTCAGTTTCTCTGGCCTTCAATTTTGCTTCCTTCCTTAACTATGGTTTGCATTTCTTTTGCAGTGAGCCACCTTGAGCCATGCAGGTGTGGGTCCAGCTGTGCAGGACCCAGGAGGAGGGCACCTGGAGGAGGGGGAGGGGTGTCAACCAAAGAGCCCATGGGGAGAGTCTGCGGGCTGTGTGCCAAGTGGAGATGTCTGTGCCCCTCGGTTTTGTCAGTGACCCCTGGCAGCTCTAGCCTCCTCTCAGCTGTGGGATCTGAGCAGACCCCTAAAGTACCAGCCAGGAAACAAGGGCCCTGTTTGCCACACCACAGGAGCATCCATGTTTTGCTAAAGGCATGGTGCCTTCACTGTATTTTCGAAAGACTACACGTTAGACAGAGGAATTGTTTTTTCTTTTTAAAAAGGGATGGGGGTGGGGAGGAAAGGGGGGTGGTTTTAGGCAGGATGTGAGGCATCCAGTCAGCTGCTTTACATCAGAGGTTGTCAGGGCTGGATGAAGTCCTGTCCACAGCGGTCTCTGTGACCCTGGGGGAGTGCGCTGGGGAGGAGGCCAGACAGGGTAGAGACGGAGGAGTGCTCAGAAGCCCTGCCCATCTCTACCTTGGGCAGCCTGCCAGGCCCGGTGAGTGACAGCACATCCACTTGTTTGGTCCCGGAGACCAAGGGCTGTTCCCTTGTCAGGAGAAAGCTGTAGATTTGAATGCTTTCAAAATTAAGAGGCTGCTTGTGACTGGACACTGGTCACTAGAACGACAAATGGGCAAGAAGAGGGACTGAAGAGGATGGGCACAGTGTTCAAGAAACCGTCACCCATAATCCCAGCTGGCCTGTTTTTTTTTTTTTTTTTTTTTGCGGTACGCGGGCCCCTCACCGCTGCGGCCCCTCCCGCCATGGAGCACAGGCTCCGGACGCGCAGGCTCAGCGGCCATGGCTCACGGGCCCAGCCGCCCTGTGGCATGTGGGATCCTCCCGGACCGGGGCACGAACCCACGCCCCCTGCATCGGCAGGCGGACTCCCAACCACTGCGCCACCAGGGAAGCCCTGGCCTGTTTTTTAACATGGTCTTTTTCCCTAGCTTGCTGACAGTGTGACCACCACAGAGCCAGCCACCGTGCTGAGCATGCTGGGGGGTGCACCAGTGACCGCAAAAGACACAGAAGTCTCTATTCCCAAGGGTTTAAATATCTGAGGGGGGAGGTGAGATAGGACCCAGGAACAGCCAGCAGATTCTGTATGAACAAATATAAGAATTACGCGGGGATAGATAGCCACGGGACAGACGTCCCCCAGCAGCTGTTACAGGCACGTAGACAAACACAACTACGGGGACCCTGAGATCAACCTTGGAGATTGATCCAGATTCCTCAGATCTGTTGGAAGCTCTCAAATATTATTTCCAGTGTTTTATTCTGGAAGTGATGTTGGCTCCTCTGGGAATCACTTTGGAGCACAGTCCCTCTAGAGACCAGCTACAAACATCAGGGATCAGGTCCCTGCAAAGCAAGATCACTCTATGTAGGTGGTGGACCAGGACCCCATAGAAGAGGACCAGGAATAAGGTGGCCTCAACAACAGTAAAAAGGCTGACCCCCTCCAAACCTCCACTCTTAAATCAAGCCGGTCAGGCCACTGACCTCACACCTGAGGCACTGTTTTGCTTATTTTTACTCCTGCGTGGAAGGAAACAGGAAAGGTAAGTTATAAAAGAAAACTACTGCCTTATCCTGATAAACTGGGAACAAACACAGAGCAGTAAAAGCTCTAAGGAGCAGAACCAGGGATTCTCACCCTGGGCACCACTGGCATTATGGCCTGGAGAGTTCTTTGCTCTGGAGGGCTGTCCTGTGCACTGTAGGATGTTTAGCAGCATCCCTGGCCTCTGCTGACTAGGCCCTGCCTCTAGCTGTGACAACCAAAAAGGTCTCCTGACACTGTCAAATGTCCCCTGGAGGAAAAATCACCTGCAGTAGAGAGTCACGACTAGAGATGAGGGTGTTGGGCTTCCAGGCTGCACCAGGGACACACCCTCCCACTTGCTTTGGAAAGGGCTTGACTTCCAAAATGGGAACAGAATCACAGGAGGGGTTAGTGAAGGTCACGGGGTTCAGCGTGGCTCAAATTCCAACGACATGTGGTGCTTTCTCAAGAAAAAAAAAATGTTTGAGGATTTCCAGTGTTGATGTAAATTACTTTCATAAGATCGTTAGTTAAATATGTACAAGCATGAAACTGGGCATGCATCCCACAGGCTTGTAACTTCTACAACTATAAAATCAAAAGAGCGTCACGATTTTGACAACCAAACGGCAAACCAATAAATCTTAAGTTAACAGCATTACTTTAACAAGACAGATGGCGTGATTTTGCGGAGGAAATTGCCCCTCACTTTGTCACTGGGTACCAAGTCACTTTTGGGGTTAGGCATCGTCCCCTAACTCACATCTCATACAACATGGTCTCTTCAAACTCCTATGAAAACTCTGGTTGTAAGCCTTCCATGAGGTCACTTGGCAAACGCAGACTCTACTCTTGAGGGTCACCTGTGCTTTCACCTTAGTGGCCTGAGACAATTGAAACAGCACATCAGGACCCCAACGTAATCATAATCACAGAATGATCCTGGCACTGTCAGCTCTAAAGTGGACACACAGAGGACCCAGGTGATGTGCATGTTCTTTAGATTCTCATCAAAACGGTAAGAATTTCTTATTTAAAAAAAATTAAAGTTCCCACAGAGAACTCCCAAGAATACACCAGAGACTTTCGAGGAGTTCTAATTGGGTCTGATCCTCTTTACAGATGAGGATCGAGGCCCAAAGAATTGCCCAGGGAAACAGCTGTTGAGGGTCAGGGATTGCTGGAAAGGGGCTCTTCCTCTCCTCGGGCCGTCTTTCCAGCACTACGTTGTAGAATTCTCATGTGAAACTACACATAAGATTTCACTTATTGTTTTAAGTGTTCATTCAACTGAACATGTTCATTTTTTAAAGGAACTAAATTGAACTAGGAAGTTTCTTTTTTCAAATCTCAATCTTTTAGTATTTAATAGTTTGTGTACATGTGTGCAGGTGTGTGTGAAATATAACATACATACACAAAAGTGCATTAAAAATTAATATCCAGTTTAGTGAATAACTGTAAAGTGAAAACCCATGAAACCACAGCCGGGTCAAGAAATACAACGTTTCCAGTGCCCAGAAGTCTCGCGTATTCTTTGCTATCACAATCCTTCCTTTCCTCTAAAAGTAACCGCCATCCTAACCTTTCTTATAATGATTTCCTTGCTTTTCTTTATAGTTTTACCCTCTCTCTATGCATCCCTAAACAACAGACTGAGTTTTGCCTGTTTGTTTATGAGCTTTCTACCAAATGTGTCTTGCTTCTTTTGCTCAACATTCTGTCTGTGAAATTCATCCCTGCTATTGCAAGTGGCTCTAGTTCTCACTTATCCTTTCTATGTTGGGCAGACAACCTGGTCTCCAGGTTGGGGCTATTAGGAACAATGTTTCTCTAGACATTCTTGTATATACTCTGGTGCACAGGATACATATATACATCTACCTCCAGGGCATTTTCCCACAGTGGCATTTCTTCACTTGTGAACAGGTTGTGTGAATCTTCAACCTCAGTAGACAATGGTGACTATTTTCCAAAATCATGGCTTCAATCCAAAGTTCCACTATCGGTAGTTCCCATTATTCTCTGTCCTCATTAGCGCTTATTATTGTCAAACTTTAAAATTTTAACTGTCAGGTGGGTGTATAGGGATATCTCATTATGGGTTTAATCTGCATTTCCCTGATTACTAAAAAAAATAAGGCACCTCTTGCCACAGTTATTGGCCATGTGGATTTCCTTCTACGTGATGTGCCTGTTCAAATCTTTTGCCATCTTTATTGTCAAATTTAAAATTTTTTTAAATAAATTTTTTATCTTCATCAAAATTTTGCTTGACACAAAAGTATATCCATGTTTCAAGGTACCTCTGCTTACCTGAGGACTATATACAGTTCAAGGCAAAATGTCTTAAGTTCTATAAGCTTGGAAGTGATTGTTTTTTGTATCTCAAATCATTGAAAAGATAACAATAGAGGTTCACAGAAAGATACCTATCCAGATCTATTTTTCTTGTCTCCGTTTTCCAAATCTAACACCCTTTCATTGAATTTTGCTCCCTCTGTTTCCCTATATTTTCATAGAGAACAAACATACCCTTATATATCACAGTCCTTTGTTAAAATCATCAACTACAGACAAGGTCATTTATTATTCTATTCTGTATCTCTTAGCGCCATGTGTTGTATGCATTGCTACGAGTTAGCTAAATGTCAGTAATGAAGTGGTGCCTCGATTATGTATATGACAATGCAGCTGAGATATCATTAAGTAAAATACGTATATACGGCTCTAACAGTTATGCATATCTTGAAAAAAAAAAAAAAAACAGCTCACCCAAGCCTGAGCTCTAGCTTTTGCTCACCTTATCTCCTTTAGACATTTGGGTATGAGCTCATTGGCAAAGAGTGAAGCCCATATAATCTACCATTAAATAAATTATTCAGTAATCTGTGATGCCCTTGTAACATGAGAATCCCCTATTAAAAAAATAAATAGCTGCACTGCCTACGGAGGCATGTGCCTACTATATATAGTCTTTATAGAAGTTGCTTTGCTAGTGAACCCAATTAGGCCTCCCTGGTAATCTACAGAATTGATGTTTGTTGCAGGGTTTTGTACTAAGCCATTCATTACACACTTATGTGTGGGTGTGTGATGCATACACACACACCCAGAGGACCAACAGAGAAAGCCCAAGCAGGTGTGAGTTGTTTGTTAGAGCTGTCTCATTTTCCCCCTTAACACATTAGACACTCAAATAAGGACAAAATGACTACGGGTCGTCTGTAGATTCAATGATATGCATTTCTGGCTGTATCCAAGCAACTGGGTCTCTATTTTTTTCAAAGTGAACATTCAAGTTGTCTGCTAAAAACATCGATTTCCCTCCCAGACAAATAAAAACTTGGACATGGAGTTTCCCCTCTTACCTCTCATTTTTCCCCAGGGGCGAGTATGATGGCCGGAAAGCTGGTGTGGGACCTGGGCTACGTGGAATTGAGGAATCGAGGTGGAAGCTTACAGATCAGAACTGGGCAGAGAGGCTGAATGAATTCTCATTCTGGAAGGGCTGGAAGAGATATAGTCAGATGTCTATTTTTCATAGTTTAATTTTTTGATTAGAAAAATATTTTATGAATATAGAAACATAATTGGTACTTGGACAAAGCAATTCCCTTTATAATGGACCCATGAAGGCGAGAATAGCCCGTTAACTACACTATTCATACAGTATATGTCACGTTAACTTTTGAGTTGACAATTACTGAAGATTTTTCAACATTGTGCATCAAGTCATCTATCAAAAGCAGACAGTGATAGAATTCTAAGCATATTGAAAAAAAGGGTGGATTGACAAGTGAAATGGAATTACGTGAATACTAGCAGAAATTTGGTGGAAAATTGGAATTTTTCCAACACTCCACACAGTTGTTTAATAGTAAAGAAGCTTCTGACAAATAATACACAAGACAGAGAAAGACACAGTATGACATCACTTATATGTAGAATCTAAAAAACTACAACAAACTAGTGAATATAACAAAAAAGAAGCAGACTCACAGATATAGAGAACAAACTAGTGGTTACCAGTAGGGAGAAGGAAGTGGGGAGGGGCAAGGTAGGGGTAGAGGATTAAGAGGTACAAACTACTATGTATAAAATAAATAAGCTACAAGGATATACTGTACAACATGGAATATAGCCAATATTCTATAACTATAAATGGAGTATAATCTTTTAAAATTGCAAATCATTGTATTGTATACCTATAACTTATATAATACTGTATAGCAACTATAGTTCAATTTAAAAAAAGAAGAAAATAAAATAATGTATTAGGAAAAAAAAATAATGTATTAGGGAAAAAAACAATACATGAAAGCTGCACAAACCAGTTTACAATTAAAAGTTGAAATATAAAGATAGATTTAAAAACTTAAATTACCACAATGAGATTTCACTACACACCCATCAGAATGACTAAAATAGGAAGTACCGTAGTGACAATATCAACTGCTGGCCAAGATGTACAGAAACTGAATCACTCATACATTGCTGGTGGAGAACATTTTGGTAGTTTCTTACAAAGCTAAACATGCAACTACCACATGACCCAGCAACTGCACTCTTGGGCAATTATCCCAGAGAATAAAAACTTATGTTTTAACTTTACAGAAAAACCTGTATATGAGTATTCATAGCAGCTTTATTCATAATAGCTTCAAACTGGAAACAACCCAGATGTCCGTCAGTGGGTAAATGGTTAAATTAACTATGGTACATCCATACCTTGGAATACAACCCAGCATAAAAAGGAACAACTTATTAATATATGCAAAAATTTGGATGGATCTCAAGGGAATTAGGCTGAGTCAAAAAAGCCAGTCCCAAAAGGTTACATAGGTTATGATTCATTTATATATCATTCTTAAAACAACAAAAATATAGCAATAGAGAACAGGTTGCCAGCGGTTAGGGCTGGGGGGTGGAGGAAGGAGCAAGAAGAAGATGTGGGGGGTTAGATGTCGGGGGCAACACAAGAGATAGTGATTGACAAACAACCTCCACATGTGATAAAATAGCAAAGAACTCACACACACACACACACACACACACACACACACACACACACACACGATGAAGGAAACATGAATAAGATCTGGGGATTAGACCAATGTCAATATCCTGACTCTGATATTGTACCATAGTTTTGCAAGATATTACCATTGGGGAGAACTGGGCAAAGAGTTCATGGTATCTACCTGTATTATTTGTTACCACAGCATGTGCAAATACCTCAAAATAAAATGTTCAATTAAATTTTTAAAATTAAATGCAATCTGGTATTCTCACAATAGGCATCTGTTAACCTTATTGTAGACAGAAAGAATTCAGATGTGCCGCTATAGAAAGACCAGTGGAGAGGCGCCACAGCCTGGAAAAAGTTCAAAGTGGAGGACAAAAGCAGAGGCTGGAGTTATTCCTGCATGTGTGTGTGTGTGTGTGTGTGTATGTCAAGGGAAGGTATCAGCAGAGGTTATTTTTGGGGTTCCAGGGCAGGGTGAAGAGGGAGCTCTTAGAAATAGGGATCTGCTGCATGCCAGTGAGGAAGCTTCCAGAGGCAAAGGAGGGGGACAGATGGCAGCTCCCAATGGGGCCCAAGTTCCAACCATGAGTTGTTTTGTTTCTGCGGTATGCGGGCCTCTCACTGTTGTGGCCTCTCCCGTTGCGGAGCACAGCCTCTGGACGCACAGGCTCAGCGGCCATGGCTCACGGGCCCAGCCGCTCCGCGGCATGTGGGATCTTCCTGGACTGGGGCACGAACCCGTGTCTCCTGCATCGGCAGGCAGACTCTCAACCATTGCACCACCAGGGAAGCCCCAACCATGAGTTTTCTAACTTCAGTAATTCAAACATACACCATTAGATAGAGCTAAAATTACTCCAGCTGCTGGAACCCAACCTTTTCTCTGTGTGTGTGAGTGTGTGTGTGTGTGTGTGTGTGTGTGTGTGTGTGTGATGGATTCAAACGACAGTGGATTATCTTTGGGTGGCTGTGTATTAGTCACCACAGCTTCAATTGTGTTTCTGTTTGGTTATCAAACTGCAATTCCACTGATACCCTCTCCATGAGTGTATTCTCTGTGAGCAACATGAAAAGGAGCTCAGGTTGAATTGCAAACTTGTCCTGAAGTTATAATTATAATATGACCTTCTTTATTCAGGCCTCAATTAACTCAGCTTTAGGATAATCCACAGCGAAGAAAGAGTTGAAAAAGAAAGAAAAGAAATGGGGTGAGTCAAGGCAGGCACTGGAGTCTGTTTTCTTAGACCTTGGGTGAGCTCAGCGGAACCTTAAGACCTGGCTTACTCTGGGCCTCACCCCATCCCAGAGCCAGATGTGAGTGGAAGGGACTGATAATAACCTACTGACTGGTTAGAGTGGGGCTAGGAATCTAGGAGATTAGTGAGAAAAACAAAATAAACTTAGTACTTAGCATTCTGTTCAAGATTGCAAACTTCAATACTGATTTTTTAATAGCATTTCACAACCTGTACCTTACTGGTTCTTTATTCCCACTTCAGAAAGCAAGCAGGTTCTACAGCATATGTTTCTTAATAGCTCTAGTTCTGACTATCTGTCATCTTGGTTCATTTGCTGTCCTTCAAGCACTCATTGTTATCCTGTGTTTAAAAAACATTTGATGTACTTTATTTAGATATCTTAATAAACCTCTATCAGGAATCTTCAGGTTGAACAGTGAGGTTTGTATTTTTCACTCTCCTGATGGCCCACCAGAGTAAAATAGATGGCTTGGGGTAAATATGGCAAAAAGATGAGTTTTGGCACCAGACAGATCTGCACTTGCCAATTCTGTGACCTCATCAAGTTATTTAACTTCTCTGAATCTGTACGGCAAAACAGTTAAAAGTACAGGCTTTAGGAAGATGTGGGACATATATACAATAGAATGTTACTCAGCCATTAAAAAGAATGAAATAATGCCATTTGCAGCAACACTGATGGACATAGAGATTGTCATACTGAGTGAAGTAAGTCAGACAGAGAAAGACAAATATCGTATGATATTGCTTATATGTGGAATCTAAAAAAAATTATAGAAATGAACTTATTTACAATACAGAAACAGACTCACAGACTTAGAGAACGAACTTATGGTTTCCGGGGGAAGGGTGGGGGCAAGGGATAGTTAGCAAGTTTGGGACTGACATGTACACACTGCTATATTTAAAATGGATAACCAACAATGACCTATTGTATAGCACAGGGAACTTTGCTCAATATTATGTAACTACCTAAATGGGAAGAGAATTTGAAAAGAATAGATACATGTATATGTATAACTGAATCACTTTGCTGTACACCAGAAACTAACACAACATTGTTAATAAACTATGATCCAATATAAAATGAAAAGTTAAAAACATTTTTTTAAAAACCAGAAAAAGTATGATATGCACCAAGGGGAGAGAAATTTTGTGAACTTTGTATATTTCACCCAGAAAAGAACAGCAATGCATTGTTATTATATCAATGGGATTCAATTATATAAAATAAAATGTGCTCTATAAACATTAAAAAAAAGTACAGGCTTTAGGATCAGACCACCTGATTTGAATCCTAGCACCACTACATACTGCCCGGGTGTCCTAGAATAAACTGCTAAACTTCTCCAAACCTTAGTTTCTTTACCTGTCGAATACATGTCACAGCTAGTCTCCCTCCTTCCTTGGTAATAAACTCTTGGTTTATAGCTGCACACACGGCCTTCTAAATAGAGACCATATTTTTCAACCTCCCATGTAGCTGGGTGTGGCTATGTGACTACCTTCTAAAATATCATGTGCAATTTCTGGGAAGCATACTTAAAGGAAGGGCGTGTGCTCTTCTTCACCTCTTCCTTCTTCTTGTCTCCTGGAATGCAGATATGACTGCTGGAGCTAAGGAGTTTTCTTAGACCATGAAAATGAGGGCCCATGGAGGGTTGTCTGGAACCAGGTCCCAGAGGTCCATGGGGCCCAATCCTGGGCTATGAAAAGAGCTCAGCACTGCCAGCTCTGACCTGGAGCACCATGCCAAGCTTCCCCCCTAGTCAGCTGGAGGACCTGGAGCCCACCAAGGCAGAGCACAAATGCGGAGAAAGTCCTCGCCATAATAACGGCATGGAAAGAAGAAAGAAGAGTATCAGATGGCAGAGGAAAGATTTCAGTTGACCCGATTCTCTACGCAGAAAATGCTGAAGGCAATCCCCCACCAAAAGAAAACAAAACAAAACTCAGGAAACTCAGTTCAATTGCAGGGTACAAACCTCATCGATACTACAGAAATCGGTTGCCATTCTGTACACTCACAACAAACTATCCGAATGAGAAAGGAAGAAGACAACCCCATGGACAATGACGGTAACAACACAAAGAAAATACCTAGGAGTCCATCTAACCCACGACCTACAAGACCCGAAACTCAGAAAATGGGATGAGAGACATATCGATGAAAGAAAATGAAGACAACACACACCCAACATGGAAAGATAGGTGATGCTCATAGGTCAGAAGAGTCCGTCTTGTGCAAATGATTCCATGCCCCTGGGGCAATCCATAGAGTGGATGCCATTCCTCTCAAAATACCCACAGACTTTCTCAGACAAGTATAACCAAGAATTCCGAAATGTGTCTGGAAACACAAAAGAACCTAGAGAGTGTCCATATGCTCTTCAGAAAGAAGTGCAGATTTCAGACGTCCCATGCTGCCTGATTTCCAACTAGACTGCAAACCTACCATCATTAATACAGCATGGTATTGGCACACAAGACATCCACATAGATCCAAGGAAGAGAACAGAGAGCCCAGAGAGAAAGCCACGCTTGTGTGGTCAATTCGTCTCTGACAAAGGAGGTGAGAAGGTCCCATGGGTACAAGATAGCTTGTGCAATGAATGGTGCTGGGGAAACTGGACTGCTCCATGCACAAGCATCACACTGGATTCCTTTCTCGTACCACCTACAACAAGAACCTGACACTAAATCGACTACTGCAACGTAAAACTTAAAGCCAGGCCAGGCCTAGAAGAAACCCATAGGCAGTACGTTCTTGGACCTCAGTCTAAGAAACATGTCTGTGGATCGGTCTCCTTGGGCAAGGGAAACAGCAGCACAATAAAGCCAGTTGGGGCTCCAGGCAATGGAAAAGGGTTTTCGATGGCACAGGCAAAGTATCTGCACAACGAAAAGGCAGTGGAGCGAATGTGAGAGAACACTGATTTGCAAACGATGTAACTGAGGTGGGGGATCATCTGGAAAACAGACCGAGAAATTGCACAATGCAAGCCTTCAAGACACAAAAACCCTAACCCAAAGCTTAACCCTAACAATGTATGTGTGTTTACATATGTGCACCTGTAGGTATGCTATACATAATATACCTAGATTATATATAGTTAAAAAAAAAGAAAAGAAAAGAAAATGAGGGCCATATTCTAGGGCTGGCAGAGTTGAAAGCTGAAAGAAGTTGCTGTCCCTGAACAGTTTGAACTTATTTTTAAATTTTAATGCGAGAGAATACAACCTGTGTATTTAAGCCACTGTTAACTCAGGTTTTTTGTCACATGTATATGAACCTAATCCTAACTGCTGTAATAAGGATCAAAATAGCTACCAAGGAACATGAATGAAAAAGGACCTTCAAAAACTCTTTCCTCCATTAAAAACAATGAGAAAACTTGCCAAAATGGTCAGAATCAACTCTTTCCAAAACTCTGAAAATTAACAAAAGGTGTTTTGGTTAGCCTATTTATTCAATCCATAGGTATTTATTCAAGAAAAACCACTGGATCTCAGTAAGAACAGCAAACTTTGTGACATTTTAACATGACCCCTCTCCAGCTCCATGGTGACCTTGAAAACCAAAAGCTTCCAATCGTGGTGAAAACTAGAAACCTGCCAGCCACTGGAGTGGGCAAAACAGGATTGAAGCACCTTTAAAACCTCATTCCCAGAGAATGGTCATTATTTGAGTTGTCTGGTGATTTTCTGAAAAACCCCACTGGCAAGGCTATCTCTATTTGACCTACCTTGGAGCTCACTCAGTGTGAAAAGCCTTTTACTCTGATATGTTTGTTGACAACAATTAGAGGTAATTATTTAACTTTACGGCTACCTAAAGCAATGGTAACAGTGGGCCAAACAATAAGCTAAGCAAAAAGTTTAAAAGGAAAAACTGTGGAATGAAATGTTTATAGGAGCTTTGAAAAACCCTGACACATTCTCAGGAATCTACAAGGTCATGTGCATATGTTGGGCTGTGCACAGGTTCAGCAAATACCTGAGAAGGCCCTAAAGTCTCACCTCTGGCTGACCTTGAAGCTCTGAAAAAGGAGGAAGTAAAGGCTAAGACAGAGTTGTCAACTGCCTGGCTTAGTATTGAAGGTGTGCTTCAACATTCACACAGAGTCCTCAGCAAAGACTGGGAGACTTATTAGTTCTAGGCATTTAAAGAAATCTCTGTGCAATCATTAGCTGACCACTAAGCCAATTAAGCAGAGACTTCAGTGGCCAACTTAACAAAGAAAACAGACTTAGTTCAGAAAAGCCACTAAACAAACAAACAACACCAAATAGCAGCAGCAAAACAAACCTGGGAAGGGTGGAAAATCTGATTTCCAGAGTTGTCACATTATATTATTTAAAATATCTAGTGTTCAACAAAATATTACCAGACAAGTAAATAAGCAAGGAAGTACAGTCCATACACAGGAAAAAGCAATCAATAGAAACTGTCTCTGAAGAAGTCCAGATATTGGATTTACTAGATGAAGACCTTAAATCAGTTATTTTAAATATATTCAAAGAACTAAAAGAAGTCATGTCTAAAGAACTAAAGTATAAGAATTATATATCACCAAAAGAACTAAAGTATAAGAATTATGTATCACCAGATACAGAATATTAATAAAGAGATAGAAATTTCATAAACATACATACATACATACAAAGAACCAAATAGAAATTCTGATGTTGAAATGGAAAATTCACTAGGGGAGCTCAAAAGACAATGTGAGCAGGCAAAAGAAAGTATTAGCAATCTTGAAGATAGGTCAATTGCAATTATCCAGTCTCAGGAACAGAAAGAAAAAGAATGAAGAAAAATGGATAGAACCTCAAAGACATGTGTGGGACACCATTAAGTGTACCAACATATGCATAATTGGAGTTTCAGAAGGAAAAGAGAAAGGGCAAAAGAACCTTTGAAGAAATAATGGCTAAAAACATCCCAAATTTGATGAAAAACATCAATCTACCCATTCAAGATGCTCAGCAAACTCCAAGTAATATAAACTCAAAATACCCACACCTGGACACATCAAAATCAAACTGTCAAAAGCCAAGGCAAAAAGAGAATCTTGAAAACAGCAAGAGAGAATTGACTCATCATATACAAAAGATCTTCAATGAAATTAACACTTACTTCAGTTAAAAGGCAGATATTGGCAGAATGGATAAAAATAAACCAACATGATACAGCTATATGCTTTCTATAAGAGACAAATTTTAGACACATATAAGTTGAAAGTAAAACAATGGAAAGGATATACCATGTAAACAGTAACCAAAAGAGAGCTGGAGTAACTATACTGATATCAGATAAAACATTACACAAATTAACTACACTATTTTTTTTTTTTTTTTTTTTTTGCTGTACATGGGCCTCTCACTGTTGTGGCCTCTCCTGTTGTGGAACACAGGCTCCAGACGCGCAGGCTCAGCGGCCATGGCTCACGGGACCAGCCACTCTGCAGCATGTGGGATCTTCCCAGACCGGGGCATGAACCCGTGTCCCCTAGCATTGGCAGGTGGACTCTCAACCACTGCGCCACCAGGGAAGCCCTAATTACACTATGTTATACTAATATGTGACAAAATTGTTGCTAGAGAAAAAGAAGAAAATTTTATAATAATAAAAGGGTTAATCTATAAAAAGATAAAACAATTACAAACGTATATGTACTTATCAACAGAGTCCCAAAGTACATGAAGCAAAAAAGACAGAATTGAAAGGAGAAGTAGATAATTCAACAATAATAGTTGGAAACTTCAAAACCTCACTTTCAATAATAAATATAAAAATGAGACAGAAGATCAACGAAATAGCAGAAGACTTGAACAGCAGTATAAACCAACTAGACTTAACAGATATTTGTAGAATGCTCTATACAACAACAGCAAAATACACATTCTTCTAAAGTGCACATGGATCTTTCTCTAGGATAGCCCACATGTTTGGCTATAAATAACTCTCAGTAATATCAAAAGGGTTAAAATCATACAGAGTAAATTCTTCAACCACAATGGAATGAAATTATAAACCAGTAGCAGAAGGGAATTTGGGAAATTCACAAATATGTAGAAATTACACAACATATTCCTAAATAACCAATGGATCAAAAGAAAAAATAAAAAGAGAGAGAGAGAGAGAAGGAAAGAAAGAAAGAAAAGAAAAAACAAGGGAAATTAGAATAAAGATTCTGATATGAATGTAAATGAAAACACAACATACTAAATCTTATGGGCTACAACAAAGAACATTCACAGAAGGAAATTTGTAACTAAATATTTTAAAAGAAGAAAGATCCCAAATCAATACATAATCTTCCACCTTAAGAAACTTGAAAAACAACAAATGAAACCCAACACAAGCAGAAGGAAGAAAGCAATAAAGATGAAAGTGAAAATAAATAAAATATAGAGAGGAAAAAATTAACAAAACAAAAAGTTGGTTTTTTGAAAAGATTAAAAAATTGACAAACCTTTAGCTACACTGATCAGGAAATAAGAGAGAAAGCTCAAATTATTAAAATCAGGGATGACAGGGATTACACTGACCTTACAGAAATTAAATAAAAATAAGGGAATACTATGAACAGTTGTATTCTAACAAATTAGATAACCTAGATGAATGGACAAATTCCTAGAAAGATACTATCAAAACTGACTCAAGAAGAAACAGAAAATCTGACTAGACCTATGACAGGAGGTTGAATTGGTAATTAAATATCCCCCCCCAACACACACACACACACACACACACACACACACACACACACACAAGCCCTGAACCACATGGCTTCACTGGTGAATTTTACCAAAAGTTTATAGAAAAGTCAACACCAGTCCTTCACAAACTCTTCCAAAATATAGAAGAGACAGGAACACTTCCTAACTCTTTCTATGAGGACAGTAGTACCTTGATACCAAAACCAGACAAAGACATCACAGGAAAAAAACCAAACAAACAGGAAACTGAATCCAGCAATATATTAAAAGATTATATTAAATTATGTTTTATTATATTAAATGACATAGTAAATGTAAAAGGCAAGCATATAGTAAGCACTCCAGCAATGTTCATTTCTTTTCTGCTTTCCCATGAATGAGTGTAAAAGAATCACCACTGTTCATCAATCTGGTTTCCCTCTTCTATGTATAATAATCCTCATTATTTGTGAGTTGCATATTTGCAAACTCACCTACTTACTAAAATTTATTTGTAATCCACAAATCAATACTCATGTTGCTTTCATGCTCATTCATGGGCATGAGGAGAGTGGTAAAACATCTGAGTTGGCTGACACACATGTTCCCAGCTGAGGTAAAACAAGCTTTCTTGTTTCAGTTCTTATACTATAAACATGTATCCTTTGGGGGGGGCGTTATTTAGTGACTTTTTTCCCCACATTTTTGTGCTTTTTTTGGTGATTTCACTGTTTAAATGATTCCCAAGTATAATGCTGAAGTGCTGTCTAGTGTTCTAAGGACATGAAGGCTGTGATATGCCTTATGGAGAAAACACATTGTATTAGATAAGCTTCACTCAGGCATGAGTTATAGCACTGTTGGCCATGAGTTAATGTTAATGAATCAACAATATATATTAAGTAAGGTGTCTTTAAATAGGTACTCTCATAAAATAACATTATTATTGATCAGTTGATTAAAATGTTGTATCCAGAGGCTCACAGGAACTTAACCTTGTATTTCCCCTAGGAGCAATGGTTTAATATTTTCTACTTGCAATGACTTTATAGAACATTACTACCATAAATAACAAGAATCAAGTGTTCATGTATCCTGCTGTAATAGATTCAAACACATGGCTACAATATTTGCAACTCCTTCCACCAAGAGACTATTCCCCCATACCTTGAATCTGGGCTGGCCTTGTTACTGGCCTTGCTTGACCAATAGAATGTGGTGGAAGTGTTGTGCAAGTTCTGGAGCCTGGGTTCAAGAGACCTGGCAGCTTTTGCCTTTGTCCTCATGGACCACTGTCCTGAGACTAACATGTAAGGAAGTCAGCTGAGTCTACTGGAGGATGAGAAGCCACATGAAGACCTGAGGCACCCCAGCCAACAGCCAGCACGAAATGCCAGACATGTGAATGAGGACATCTAGGACTTTTCAGCCCAGCCGATCTAACCAAGTACAGCTGCACAAGTAAGCTCAGGCAAAACCAGCAAAGAAGTTGCCTATTCAACTCACAGAATCCCAAGAAATTATAAACGGTGTTATTGAAATCATAAGTTTGCAGTGGGTTTTTTGTTTTGTTTTGTTTTGTTTTTTACAGGAGCCAGTATCTGATACACCTGCCTGCTCAGAGTTCAGTGTGGCTATGGGACTTGCTTTTGCAAATTAAATATGACGCATGCCACCTCCATTTATTTGCTCTTCCTTGCTTTTTCTCTGCTGTGGCAATCAGGAAAACATGCATTGATAAGGAAGAGCCTTAAGATCGAATGGAACACTGAGTCAACATGTGAGGATAGTTGCTCTGGATAGCTGTTCAGACCTCAGATATGGTGTGAGCCATAAATAAACTTTTGTTGCATAAATCCTAAGATGTGAGGGCTGTTTGTTACTACAGCATATCTAGCCTATCCTGATCAACACAGTTGAGATAGCCAGACTGGAGATTTAAACAGACATTTTCTATAAAAGGTATTTTTCCCACCCGCCCAGGAATTTCTAGACCCATTTAGAAAAAAAAGGAATTTAGGCTGATAGTTCAATGCAAAGTTGGTTCTCTAGGATTAATTACAAATATTAATCAGTCTCTTTGAATCCATTCATTCCACATACATCTGTTGGCATCCTTACTGGTTAATTGTACAAAAGACATTCCTGAGCCACCCTGGCGCTAATGTAATAGCTCTTTGGAGAACAAAAAGGTGATCCTGAACCAGGTCAGTAGATACAGCATGCAGAGGAGAACAGAACACCGGTCAGCTGACCTTGCTGTCTTTGCTGAGCTGTGTCCCATTATCATAGTCAAGTTCACCTTACAGCTCAACTAGCTTGCAACAATTTTCTCATGTGTCAAATGAAATGAGAAGTAAAATGTGCCCTGAAATCTAAATGGCTGATAAAAACCATGGTCCTTAAAAATAGATACAGTCATTTAAGACCTGGTTACCTTCCCTGTCTTTGATACGTTAATATACTACATAGGAATATATGTGAATATGGATAAATATTTGCATCTTTATTTAAAAAAAATACACAGCAAAACCTCTAGTTATCTCTATAGGTGGAGCCCTGCATAGGGGCAGACACTAGTTAGGTTTGCAAGTTGTAGCACTGCCATGGTCTGAATGTGCCCCCCGAAATTCATATGTTAAATCCTAAAGCCCAGTGTGATGGTATTAGAAGGTGGGGCCTTTGGGAGGTGATTCAGTTGGAAGGTCAAAGCCCTCATAATGGGATTAGTGCCCTTTTAATAAAAGAGGCCCCAGAGAGATAACCTAGCCCCTTCTGCCATGTGAGGATATAAAGAGAAATCTGACCTGGAGGAGGGTCCTCACCCGACCATGCTGGCACCCTGATCTCAGGCTTCCAGCCTCCAGAACTGTGAGAAATAAATTTCTATTGTTTATATGCCACCCAGTCGGTGGTATTTTGTCATAGCAGCTGAGTGGATTGAGACAAGCAGTTGGTGGGTTTCTACACAAAACACCCTTAGCCTAACAAGGTGGGGCTGTGTTAACAAGAAAGGAAGAGCCTCACTGCTGAGAAAGTTAGACATGGGCTTATCTCTGGCTATCACACTGTAAAGACAGAAGATGGACTTACATGTGAGATAGGAGAGGGCTGAGGACATTCAACAGTGCTTGACAAATTTTGGATACACATGGACTAACAATGAATGCCAGTATTCCACGTTGTGCTTAATGTCTATGGCTGCTTCAGATTGGGGTCCGTTAACATTGGAATTTACACCACTGGAAGGGCCAGGTGTTTCTGAATTTCCTTATAATTTGTTTCACCAAGTGGAAAGTGTTCACTATCTTTGCTGCAGAACAATAGCAGCACCTTCCTATGGCTATAGTCCTAGCCTCTGTACTAGGGCAATTCATTTTCCCAAACTGCTTGGCCCACGGTTTCCACTGATTCTGGCCAGAGCCTTCTTCCTTTGCCAGCTACCCCTTTCCCTACAGTTCTGGATGTTGTCAGCCAAAGTTTAGGACACTGGCAAGGATTCAGCTTGAGCCAAACCAGAAGAAATGGATTTGAATTTGAGCTAAAAGAGGAATGATTTGGAATAGGCATAAAGGAAGAATTCTTGATAAACACTTATCTTCAGATTTGGAAACGGATGCCCTGATGAGTTAGGCCAGCCACAGACCCCCTCTTCTGTGATGAAATCCTCCATGTGTGACCTGCTTGTGACTAAGTACATTTGGGCGGCCCCTGCTTCCCTTCATGCCCAACCAGTCCCATCCCACTTCTGCCACTCCCCCCGCCCCCCATTAACTCCAAAAGCACCAACTAGTAACAAAAATCTGACTGAAGCTTTCATGGAGAAGCAAAGAAGGGTACATGCACACCACGCAGCCACAGTCCATCCCCTTTAGCATCTCTGCCCCCTCTCTGAAGTTCCTCTCCCAACCTCTTTTTCTACCTCTCCAGCCCATGCTCACTCCACTTCCATCCCCCAGATTCCCTCTCAGAATGCCACCATCTTGCACAGTCCCCTGAGAAAAACAAACCAGCAGAACCACGTTCAGCATAATAAAAGATCTGGAGGTCCCCCATCTGGCCATCAAGCCTCTGGGGATGGAGGTGGAGGGTAAGCCTCAGACTCCCACGAGGGGAGCCCCAAAACATGAGGTTGAGTTCAGGGTGACCCTGGGCCTTTCTTCAGCTCTGAACTCTGGGGCAGGTCATGGCACCCCGAGGCTCCCTCAACCAGCTAGGAAACATTGGTTCAGGCCTCCCCTGAGCTCAAGGGAGGAGGTTGGCCGTGTGGTCTTGGGGTGGTCTCTAGTGACCACACGGTTCTGCAACTGACTCTCTTGGTGAATCAAAGAAATCACGTTACCAAGAACACAAGCACCTGCTAGAAGCCAGGACGCTTTCCCTGGAGACAGAAGTTCTTGTGAAAATCAAGAATAAAGGGAAGAGGGACAGGTGAAAATGATGGCAGCAATATTCAACAGAAAATACTAGGAACTAAAAGACACAGTTTCTCATTTGATCTGACCTCAGACTGGCTGTTTGGGACCTTGGGAAAAATCACTCGGGTTTTTTTTTATCCTCCACTGTAAAAATGGAGGTGCCCTTCCTACCTCATAGGGGTCATTGGGAGGCTAAAATGAGACAATGCGAAGGAAAAGGTGTTGAGCGAGAAAAGGCTTAGCAGTGAAACAAACAAGCTAACCTGCATTTCTTTTGAGCCCGAATATAGAGACTCCGGGATACAGTCAGACCCGCTTTTCCCATGCAAGTTGTTATGGTTCCCGACTTGTTAGTACTTGTGCAGAGCTTACTCATTGTTTGAAAAGAAAGCTCCTTTTATTGTGAAATTGTGCAATCGTTGCTCTAGCAAACCATTATAGCTAAAAGAGTAGGATCGCTCATATGAATGTCAGAATTCTCCCTCATAAAGTGCCAAGGCGAGGTTGTTTCAAGGGATAGATGAGCTTGAAGGAGCAAATGGGGTTGGGGCCAGAACTGAAGAGATTCTTGCTAGAAACGCAGCTGGAACCAAGCCCAGGAAGGCCAGAGAAAAGCCAGAGTGTCTCAAGAGGGATGGTAGGTGGGGCTGCAGGAAGAGAGGGGAGTGCTAACAAGAGCCCGTTGCCTTCGAGAGCACACCAGAGTTTTCAAAATGCTTATGCATCTGTTATTTCACTCACTTCTCTAAAGGACCTTGTGTTGTGTGCATTATGCTGACCTTCATGAAATTGCCATACCAGCTCAGAGAGGTTAAGTGGCTTTCACAAGGTCACACAGTAAGTAGTAGAGCATGGCAAAGAAATGAGGTGGGGTAGTCTGGGACATGAGGACATTTGAATCTTTTTCCCCTACTTCTCCAGGACTCTCCTTTCCACTGTCATATGTTGCTAAAGGCAGATGTCAGTCTCAAGAGAGGAGTAAGTTGTAAATGTCACTTGGAGGTCTAGTAGGGCCAAAGTTTCAGTGGAAAGACAAACAAACAAGAAGCCTAACTTTTTTTTTTCTTTAATCCCTAACTCCTTGTTTATCACCGAACCAAACTCAGTTTATGTGTCTCGCAGGTCTGCTCGCCCACCTGTCCTCTGGCTTCAGCAGCTACCGCTAATAACCTTGGGTGAACACTGGGCTTCTGCATGTTTTTAACTTGTCTGACACCAAGCCCAATCTGAATGAATGAAGCGTGGGGTCCGGGGTCCAGCTTCCCCGATGACTGCTTACGGGAGACAGGTAACACAGTCAGAACTGCGGAGGAATTAACATGCCATGGAGAGAATCTTGTGACCAGAGAAAGACAGGAGATGGGAAGGAGCCCGCAGATAAAGTCCTTTTTCTTCCTCCTCCTACTCTGAGCTGTGGACGGATCTCCTTGGCCTGTCTGGAAGACATCCTGCGTGACCAAGCTCAAGGCTGCATCATTACATTTCCTTCCTTTCCCCTCACCCTGGATGCCTTGATATTGCGCCTCCCAATTAAGCCTCAACACAAACTTTGCCACGATACTTTTCTCTAGGAAGTTGAGGTAATCCCTCTGACCCTAACCCCCATTTCCTACCTCGTCTGTGGAAGGATCCCATTATCTCCGTGAAGTCTTTGGACTAAAGGCACAGGGCGGCTTCCCTTGGTGAAGTCTAGATCCAGGGTAGGATCAGCAGTATTTACGAAGTTGCCATTCTGGGCGGAAGCCTGAACCAGGTGCTCTGGATGAACACAAAGCCAGCTGGAGGCAACTTCTCAGGTGAGGCTCCCTGGGTAAAATGGTTCTCTAAGGCCCACAGGGACCGCCCACAAATAACAGCCCTCATTAACACAAATGAGACAGCTCTGTAAGAAAAGAGGGGCTTCGTGCTGCAGAGCAACTAAGCCCGTGCGCCACAGCTACTGAGCCTGCAAGCCACAGCTACTGAGCCTGCACTCTAGAGCCCGTGAGCCACAGCTACGGAGCCTGCAAGCCACAACTACTGAGCCCACGAGCCACAACTACTGAGCCCGTGTGCCACAACTACTGAAGCCTGCACGCCTAGAGCCGGTCCTCTGCAACAAGAGGAGCCACCGCAATGAGAAGCCCATGCACCGCCATGAAGAGTAGCCCCTGCTCACCACAACCAGAGAAAGCCCACACACGGCAGCAAAAATGCGACGCAGCCAAAAAATAAATAAATTTTAAAAAAGAAAAAAAGGAAAGAAAAGAGGAGCTTCAAGTTAGAATCTCTAACACTAGGGAGCCATTTATATCCAGAAATGATCCATGTCTATAAAATGAGATTAATGCTCCCGCCACTTAAATAGTGAATAGATGAAGAAGAAAAATAACCTTGACACTTGTATGTGACAATCCATTATGTACATAAAAAAAAAAAGTCCCAGGATCACGATCCCCATGTAGGCAAGGCATTTTTAAAGCCCCCAGCAGACGGTTCTGGAAATGTCAGGTGCCGTTGTTATCCCCAAGTGGGTTTGGGACATAAAAGAAAACACTTTGGGATCAGCCATGGTTTCCACGCTCTGTCCTCCTCCAGGAATCTGTCACACTTCGCATTTGGTAACTTTACCCGACAGGGCCATGCAGAGGCCGAGTTTGAGGCCAGGGCACAGCTGTAACCTGAGCCTTCCCAGGGAGTGGCCCTGGCTTGTCCCCAGGGAGAGAGCTGCTGTCAGGAGAGCGGAGCCAGCTGGAGCCAGAAGGAGGTGACACAGCCCAGGCCCCCTCCCTACACATCCTGCTGGAAAAGTGGGCTCCGGCCTGGATGCAGACCAGGGAGCGACGGACCCCACTCCCTCCCGGCTTCCTTTCCTCTACCTCCACACTGTGTGCCTGGTGTCCGTCTCCTTCCCTTCCTCTCTGCTGAGGGTCTCAGGCATCTCTCCTGTACAATGTAAGCTCCACACTGACCTCCTGACCTCCAGCTTTGCTCCCCTCTCAGCCGGGTCTGACAGTCAATGCATCAGAATCATGGGGGTGGAGGTGAGGGTGGGACACATGCAGGAGTTTAAAATGCAGATTCTCAGGCCCTGCCCTGACCTAGTGAATGACACTATCCAGGTAGGGTCCAGGAGTCTGTATTTTTAACAAGTGCTCCAGAAGATTCTGCTGCAGGCTAAATCATCCTGTCCTTGGCTGCCAGTCTAATCTTATTTAAACACAGATCTGCTCCTTGCACCCACTTGGTATAGGCACTTGAAGTGGGGGAATGGGAAGAGGGTGGGTGTGTCTAGAAATGCCAGGTGAACTGGTGGGATTGGCCCACCTGCAGTCTCCTTTTGTGAGGGACCGAGGTGCTGCCTGGCCTGGGAAAGAGCTCCTCTTAAGAGAGGCGGCAAGACAACCTTGACTGTGTGAGGAGTGCAAGCCTCAGTGAAGGCTGAGGAAAAGTTGGTGTTTGACACCGAATCGATGCCTGGCCCTGACCTAGGGAGAGAGGGAGCTGTAAGTAGAAGCTGGGAAGACCATTGCACTAAACTTTAACACACACACACACACACACACACACACACACACAGCAGCAGCAGCATTTTTTAGAGGCCCCTTTGGGAGGGCATTCCTCCCACTTCTCCAAAGGGTGACCCTAGCCCCGTAGGATATCATGTGGCCGATGATGCCCGACTGGAGAACATGAGGACTGCTTGAATGGGAGCAACGCCTGTGAAGGGACACCAGACGTCCTGCTTTAGAACGAAGGTTTCCTCCCCTCCCACATATAACCTCTACCTCCCATTTAGATTCATCAACCTCTTCCCGAAGCAGGTTAAGTCATTCCAAACTTAACCTCTACCCGCTGCACGCGGTTAGGCTGCAACTTCTGTGGCTGGTCAGACAACTGGTGATTGAGGAACTTAAACCCTTACCAGAAAAACGGAGAGCAGGAGGTCGAGGCAAGAGAGAAGCTACTAGATCCTTTGTAAACACTTCGCACTCACTACAATAAAATAACAGGATGTCACATAGAATAATGACAATATTTGTGATATTTTTGCTCATCTTTATTAATTTCCATTAGAATTTGCAGAAAAATGTCAGGACCTTCTATATTTTAAGGGAAATCTTTGTGAATTAATTTTGCTTTACCCCCTGTGCTATACACACTAACGCACTGCCCTTGTTTGTTTTCTTGTTTCTTGGTTTAAATATCATCCTGTTTTTGGGGGGTTTTTTTGCGGTACGCGGGCCTCACTGTTGGGAGAGCACAGGCTCCGGACGCACAGGCTCAGCGGCCATGGCTCACGGGCCCAGCTGCTCCACGGCACGTGGGATCTTCCCGGACCGGGGTACGAACCCGCATCCCCTGCATCAGCAGGCGGACTCTCAACTACTGGGCCCCCAGGGAAGCCCCCATCCTGTTTTTTTTTAACCCAGAATTGTGAGCTATTAGCTGTGGGACTGTTCACAGGTCTCCCAGCTGCAGCGTCACCTGGGGAAATGAATAACTTGGATGTTTGGACAGAAAACACACACTTGTCTTCTTGCCAGGATCACAGAGTCCTCACTGCCTGAGATCTGGGCCAAAGTTCACGCATCTCTGCTTCACTCCTCCTGGATCCCACCCACGTTCAAGGCCAAGGTCGATCTCCCCCTCTTTTTTTCCTCCACTCCTTACTGGCCATCTGCTTTCCGTCTCTAACCTCTGTGTGTTTGTTAGAACTCCTTCAGCTAAAAGCTCTGGAATCAAAGGAAGAGCTGGAGGAACCCGGGGAAGCCCTGGGACCTCAGGGAAGGCAGGTGTGGCCTTGACGCTGCCCTCTCTCAGCCCCTTATCACTTTCTCTGGCTCCTTCAAGTGGCAGAAGTTGTGGCTCAACACCAAAGAGAGGAGGGAGAGCCTGACCTTCTACCTTCCACAGAAACATCCTATGGATGGGCTTCAGGCCCCCAGCAGGGGCACAGACCCATTCCTGCACTCACCTCTGGGGAAGAAGAGGGATGCTATGACTGGTCACTCTCTTCACTCACCTCCTTACTCTCATCTGCCTATAACCCAGGCTCCACGGAATATTTGGAAATGGAAATCGATCTTATCACCTCCCTACTTAAGATCCTCCAATCACTTCCCATTCCACTTAGAAGAGAATCCAGGAGTTTGGTCCTGGCCTAGAAGAACACAGGATCTGTGATGTCTCCACCTTCATCTCCGACTTTCTCCCCTCCTACAGTTCAGCTACACTGGCACCTTCTTGCTCATCCTCAGATACAACAAACTCCTACCTGCCCCAGGGCCCTGGTACTTGGTCTGTCTGGAGTGCTCTCCCCCTGGAGCCTCCCATGGCTGGCTCCTTCCCTGCTAACATGTCACGACCCCAGAGAGGCCTTCCCTAATCACGTGTGTTCCTCCACCACCCTCAATCCCCTTACCTTGCTTTATTTTCATCACAGCACAGATTGCCATCTGCATCTCTCACAATTATTTATCTACTTGTTTACAGCTGTCTCCTCTGACCAGAACATCCGCTTTAGAGGCCAGGGACCTGTTTTCCTTGATCATGGGTGTGACCCAGCCCAGCACCTGGCACATAACTAGTGTTCAACAAACGCTTACTGTAAACAATGAATCCAGACCTGGAGGTGATGAGGCGGCTTAGGAAGGCTGGGCCATGGAATTGGCACACCCACTGGCCGGCACCTGGATCCAGGAGATAAGCGGGCCTAAGGCTTCGACAGGTGAGCAGTGTTTCCTGGTGAAAGTGGGGTGTCAGCCACCAAGAGTGGGTGCTCTCCTCTGCCACCTTTTCCAAACTCTTCGTCCCCTTCCAGTTTCCATCTCATTCCCATTCTCTGCTTTTCTCAGATTCTGTCTCATTCAAACCTGCTTTCTTACCTTTTTGATTTTATAATGCCTATTAACTAGATTTGAATATGCCAATGCTTTATTTACAATTGAGAAAGCAGCTAGATGTTAACCTGCCTTCCAATGCACAGAGAGTTTCCTTAGCTGTTGTCAAACGTTGGAAACACTTTTCTTTCTGGTTTTTAGGAGCCTAGTACAGTTACTACTTAGATGAATTTGCCATAAAAAAATCTTATAAAATGATACAACATAATGACATTCCTTTGTTACGCAGCTCTCAAACCATGTAAAGTGAGAGGGTCAAAGGAAAAGAAGCCGACCCTTGGTTACGTAAACAATTTTCTTTTGCGTTTGAATTCATGTTTGTCTGCAATATTACAAACTTCACAAAATTTCCCTTCCACAGTACCAGATTCTTAATTAAGTGAATACCACTGCTGCAATTTTCTGATAAATAAAATGATCATTTCCACATGAATTAGAAATGCCAACTTGTTAATAGCTTCCCTGAGGTTTTGTTACAAAATCAGCACTGTTTTTGTCATCGTTCAGGCATAATACATACCATGTTCCAGTCTGGAAATGAGAATGTTCTTCAAGCAGTCGATTCCCAAGTGTGGACTGGATATTCCATCAGACAGTTTTCCCCTCATTCGTATTATAATCTATGACAATAGTTAATTGGTTAGAAAAAGATCTCATGTTGTTTTACTATAGTGAAACGTACCCAATTCAGATCAGTTGGAAGATGAAGCTGATCTGAGCTTATTAAAATTACAAAATTTACAACGTTAAAAAAATACTAGATAGCAAACTTCCTAAAGGCAGAGAGAGCTGATTGTACCTGTCTTTGTATACCTAGTGTTTAGCTGGCTAACTTGGGCACGGCCCTTGGCCTCCCAGTACCTCAATCTCCTCATCTGTAAAATAGCCATAATACTAGTACACAACATTTCATAGGCTTGTTGTGAGGGCTAAATGCTAGGAAAGCACTCAACCAAGGACCTAGTATGTAGTAAACACCTAGAAGAGATTACCTATTGTTGTTAGGCTTAAAAGGACTCAATCATTACTGCTTGATGGGGATGAAATGCAACTTGCTACCTTTCAACAACTTGAAAGGCTCCCCAAGTCCTTCCACGAGATCCCTTTCAGCTCGGTGCTTTGTGACCACCTAGAGGGGTGGGATAGGGAGGGTGGGAGGGAGGGAGACGCAAGAGGGAAGAGATATGGGAACATATGTATATGTATAACTGATTCACTTTGTTATAAAGCAGAAACTAACAAACCATTGTAAAGCAATTATACTCCAATAAAGATGTAAAAAAATAAAAAATAATAATAAAAGCCCTAGTACCCTTTAAAAAGAAAAAGAATGGATGACCCATTTATAGTTCACAGCACCGTTTGCATACCAACAATTACTGTGCTCAAGTCCTTTAAAGAGCTGATTTCTTAATTAAACCTGACATTCCCCTTGCACTCCTGTTTGTCCGCTGAATTTTCTTAGTAAATCTTTTAAGTGGGGTAGAAGAAAGTGTCAGTCTAGCCTCACCATGTACATTTATCCATATTTTAGGTTAGTGGCATCTAAAAGAGGGAAGTTATGCTATATTTTAAATCAAAAGATCAACACACAGAACCATTGCTACAAATGATACACATTTGTTTTTGAGATGGAGCCTTGGTATATTCTCAGTTCCATGTCAGTCACCTTTCTCTCCCAACCACCTCCTTTGCCTTAAACTCCCTTATTTAACATTATTTCCATCTTGGAACAGAGTCTTTGAATTCGTTATGGGGAACTGCAGTTTCCACTTTGTTTTTTTTATAACTTATTATTTAGAAAGTCCCCTAGTTTTGTTTTTAAGCTTAACTAGGCATTTTACTATTTTGATGACTCGTTTCTTAGCACCAGTTAGGTGACAGCAATAGCATGGGGAGAATTAAACAGAACCTTCAGGGACTGAGCTAGCCAGGACATGCCCAGGCTGCCTCAGATATGTGTGGAGCCTAGAAGAAGAGATCCAACGGAAGCCTGCAGCCCTGTTGCCGAAAGACCTCTCCGTGCCCCTCCCACTGCAAGCCAGGCAACCTCTGCCCATAAAGTGCCTCTACCTCATTGCCTTTTTTTTTTTTTACATCTTTATTAGGGTATAATGGCTTTACAATGGTGTGTTAGTTTCTGCTTTATAACAAAGTGAGTCAGTTATACATATACATATGTTCCCATATCTCTTCTGTCTTGCGTCTCCCTCCCTCACACCCTCCCTATCCCACCCCTCTAGGTGGTCACAAAGCACCGAGCTGATCTCCCTGTGCTATGCGGCTGCTTCCCACTAGCTATCTATTTTACGTTTGGTAGTGTATATATGTCCATGCCACTCTCTCACTTTGTCACAGCTTACCCTTCCCCCTCCCCATATCCTTAAGTCCATTCTCTAGTAGGTCTGTGTCCTTATTCCTGTCTCACCCCTAGGTTCTTCATAACGTTTCTTTTTTTCTTAAATTCCATATATATGTGTTAGCATATGGTATTTGTCTTTCTCCTTCTGACTTACTTCACTCTGTATGACAGACTCTAGGTCCACCTCATTACAAATAGCTCAATTTCGTTCCTTTTTATGGCTGAGTAATATTCCATTGTATATATGTGCCGCATCTTCTTTATCCATTCATCTGATGATGGACACCTAGGTTGTTTCCATCTCCTGGCTATTGTAAATAGAGCTGCAATGAACATTTTGGTACATGACTCTTTTTGAATTATGGTTTTCTCAGGGTATATGCCCAGTAGTGGGATTGCTGGGTCGTATGGTAATTCTATTTGTAGTTTTTTAAGGAACCTCCATACTGTTCTCCATAGTGGCTGTACCAATTCACATTCTCATCAGCAGTGCAAGAGGGTTCCCTTTTCTCCACACCCTCTCCAGCATTTATTGTTCCTAGATTTTTTGATGATGGCCATTCTGACTGGTGTGAGATGATATCTCATTGTAGTTTTGATTTGCATTTCTCTAATGATTAATGATGTTGTGCATTCTTTCATGTGTTTGTTGGCAGTCTGTATATCTTCTTTGGGGAAATGTCTATTTAGGTCTTCTGCCCATTTTTGGATTGGGTTGTTTGTTTTTTTTCTTATTGAGCTGCATGAGCTGCTTGTATATTTTGGAGATTAATGCTTTGTCAGTTGCTTCATTTGCAAATATTTTCTCCCATTCTGAGGCTTGTCTTTTGGTCTTGTTTATGGTTTCCTTTGCTGTGCAGATGCTTTGAAGTTTCATTAGGTCCCATTTGTTTATTTTTGTTTTTATTTCCATTTCTCGAGGTGGGTCAAAAAGGATCTTGCTGTGATTTATGTCATAGAGTGTTCTGCCTATGTTTTCCTCTAAGAGTTTGATAGTTTCTGGCCTTACATTTAGGTCTTTAATCCATTTTGAGCTTATTTTTGTGTATGGTGTTAGGGAGTGATCTAATCTCATACTTTTACATGTACCTGTCCAGTTCTCCCAGCACCACTTATTGAAGAGGCTGTCCTTTCTCCACTGTACATTCCTGCCTCCTTTATCAAAGATAAGGTGACCATATGTGTGTGGGTTTATCTCTGGGCTTTCTATCCTGTTCCATTGATCTATCTTTCTGTTTTTGTGGCAGTACCATAGTGTCTTGATTACTGTAACTTTATAGTATAGTCTGAAGTCAGGGAGCCTGATTCCTCCAGCTCCACTTTTTGTTCTCAAGATTGCTTTGGCTATTCGGGGTCTTTTGTGTTTCCATACAAATTGTGAAATTTTTTGTTCCAGTTCTGTGAAAAATGCCAGTGGTAGTTTGATAGGGATTGCATTGAATCTGTAGATTGCTTTGGGTAGTAGAGTCATTTTCACAATGTTGATTCTTCCAATCCAAGAACATGGCATATCTCTCCATCTATTTGTATCATCTCTAATTTCTTTCATCAGTGTCTTATAATTTTCTGTATATAGGTCTTTTGTCTCCTTAGGTAGGTTTATTTCTAGATATTTTATTCTTTTTGTTGCAGTGGTAAATGGGAGTGTTTTCTTGATTTCACTTTCAGATTTTTCATCATTAGTGTATGGGAATGCAAGAGATTTCTGTGCATTAGTTTTGTATCCTGCTACTTTGCCAAATTCATTGATTAGCTCTAGCAGTTTTCTGGTAGCATCTTTAGGATTCTCTGTGTATAGTATCATGTCATCTGCAAACAGTGACAGCTTTACTTCTTCTTTTCCGATTTGGATTCCTTTTATTTCCTTTTCTTCTCTGATTGCTAAGTTCCTCAGAGCAACACAAGGCTTGAAAGTCCAGTTCAGACATAGAATTTTTGGCCTCCTTGGAATTCGGTACTAGAATGCAGTGGCACAGGGAGAGAGTCTTGCTGCCCGGCCTGCCATCCAACCCCCTTTTATCCCCAGCAGGCTCTGGTGGCATGAAAGCTCTCACATGAGGCAGGTGGGTACCCAGCTCTGTGTCCAAGCAGACCCCCTGCAAACAGCTCCCCCTTGGCCATTCCAGGAACTGGCAACATGGTCTATCCAGGAAAGACAGACCTGAAAAGGGGCTTATGTGGCCCCAAGTACTTGGGAAATATTCCAGAAGCGGGGATGTGGGCTTATCCCATGAAAGTGCTGCATCAGGACCAGGATTCCTCTTGCCTGGATCTAAAGGCAGTGCTTACTAGGCATTATCATTCTTCTTATTGAGGAGGTAGTTCCTGACCCCAAAGTGGGTATTGGAGAAAGGAGTCCAGTCAAATATAAGTGGATTTTTTTTTGAATACTGTGGTGTATTCTGCTCATTATAAAACTTTAGATGAGGTTAAAGAAGGGAATGAGTTTGGGGACTTCCCGGGTGGCGCAGTGGTTAAGAATCTGCCTGCAAATGCAGGGGATATGGGTCCGAGCCCTGGTCCAGGAAGATCCCACATGCCACGGAGAAACTAAGTCCGTGCGCCACAACTACTGAGCCTGCATTCTAGAGCCCTCGAGCCACAGCTACTGAAGCCTGCCACAACTACTGAAGCCTGTGCACCTAGAGCCCGTGCTCCACAACAAGAGAAGCCACCGCAATGAGAAGCCTGAACACTGCAACGAAGAGTAGCCCCTGCTCGCTGCAACTAGAGAAAGCCCATGGGCAACAAGGAAGACCCAATGCAGCCAAAAATAAATAAATAAATAATTTTTTTTTTTTTAAAAAAAGAAGGGAATGAGTGTAGATGCTAGTGTTGCTACAAATGCCTCCCTGGAGGAGACCTGAACCAGGTCTCAAATGAACATCTGGGGAACATCTGTCCACTATATTTTTTATTAGCATTTATGATGGCCTTTTCACTTCATGACATCATCAGTCATATCATGTATCTTCTTAGACATTTTTCCTCTTTAAGTTTTTGTCTGGAAAACCACCCTGGCAAGACCTCAGTTTTCTGCCCATCTCTTTTTTGTGTGTCCCTCAAAATGGAGACACCTCCTTAAAGATCACCACTCCCACTCCTTGCCTTCATGGCATGTGGTTAAATAGTTTCTAAAATGTTTAGATTGGACCTCCCTGGTGGCGCAGTGGTTAAGAACCCACCTGCCAATGCAGGGGACACGGGTTCGAGCCCTGGTCCAGGAAGATCCCACATGCCGTGGAGCAACTAAGCCCATGCACCACAACTACTGAGCCTGCAGTCTAGAGCCCGTGAGCCACAACTACTGAGCCCGCGTGCCACAACTACTGAAGCCTGCGCGCCTAGAGCCCACGCTCCTCAACGAGAAGCCACCGCGATGAGAAGCACGCACACTGCAACAAAGAGTAGTCCCTGCTCACTGCAACTAGAGAAAGCCCGCGTGCAGCAACGAAGACCCAACGCAGCCAAAAATAAATAAATGTATTTTTTTTAAAAAGCACGGAGTGCAAAAACAAAACATAATAAAATGTTCAGATGTATTATCACATTCAAGGGCCAAGAAGGTTTCAGGAGTTTCAGAAGCGAAATGTTTGTCTGAAACAAGCTGCTTTGGATTATGTTTACATGACACAGGCGCGTTCCTCCTGGCCTTCCAAGTTTGGCCCAGAATCGTCCCCTCAGTCCTTTGCTTGGTGTCATTACAAGTAACAAATCAGAGTGTGAACATTCTCATTTTCTCTATCTCCAAAATGCCATTCTGGGATGGCCTGGGGGTGACTTAGGAAATAAATCTCAAGGCTCCGAGTAGCTGTCCTGTAGGTACTTGTCTTCCCCATGGGCCAGAGAGCATCCTTTGTGATGCTCATGTGATGTTCATGTTTATAACTGTAGAGTTTATTCTTTGGTTTAGGGCATGAAATGATGATCGGCTTACGCAGCTCCAGAGTTAAAGCAGAGAAGGTGGGGACACAGATTTCTCAGGTCTTCAATGAAACAGCTGAAGATCATTGTCCTAGCTTTTTGATGAAGTGGAAAGAATTTGGAATGTGAATCAGAGCAACTGTGCTTGATCCCAGAACCCTTGTTCTGTCCTTTGTTGCACATGCACTTGCTGAAGCCCTTGGTGGCCGAGGCATCTGGGATGCCCAGGTGGGCGGCACCACATTCAGTGGGGGATTGTGACTTGAGTCCAGGTTTTTAGCCTCCCTTTCCCCTTCTGTAAATAGGCAATGACACAGACCCCTCTCAGGGAGAATGGGGAAATGTAAGAAGTGGAAACAGCACATGTGGCACTTACGTGGTCAAAATGAGTCTTGCAGAGTAGGTGTCCTGGAGTCCAGCGGCTGCCTGGAGGAGCCAGGTGTGGTCCTGTTCTCATCCTGGGCTGGGAGCCCTGCACTGGCTGTAGCTGCTGCAGAGCAAGTTCTCCGTGGCTAGCAAAGAAGCGGAACTGCCATTTCTGTAGTACAAGAAGATTCTTGCAAGTTTAGCACCCTTCTACCCAACAAAGAAATGCATGATCTCTTTTTTTCCTTTTTTAATATTTACTTACTTACTTTGCTGCACCAGGCCTTAGGTGTGGCATGTGGGCTCCTTAGTTGTGGCATGCGGGATCTAGTTCCCTGACCAGGGATTGAACCTGGGCCCCCTGCATTGGGAGCGCGGAGTCTTAATCACTGGACCACCAGGGAAGTCCTGCATTATCTCTTCCTTGAGGCCCTGTTAAATATTGGAAAACACATTATTGAATCTAACTTGAAAATATAATTTTTAGAAAGTGACAAACATTTTAGAAAAATGAAAATTTAAAGGGTTCTAGATGCATCCGGAGCTCAGTTATGACCTTCCTCAAGATCTCTCATCTCACCCAGAACCCATCTGCCCTCACGGAGCTGAGGGAACATTCATTTTCCTGAACTCTCACGAACAGTTTCCCTCTGGATCCAGCTCCATGTAATTGGGCAGCCAGTGTCTTGGGGACACAAAGTCAGAGGAAATTCTGAGCCAGGCCCTGTATTTGCTGGGAAGGTAGAGGGACCATTTCCAATTTTTCACTTCTTGCTCAAAGCGCAAAAATGACAGGTCTGTGTGGCCTAGTTACTGCTTTCTGTCTCTCCAGGCGCCAGCACTCAGCTTCCTCCTTATTAATGTTCTGTGATGGTCCGCTCCTGGTGCTGTGTATCCATCACACAGGGTTCTTAGAGGGCAGACACCAGCAGGGAAGGTGTTGTGGGCTCACTCTCACAAATATCATCGCTTGTATTATCAGAGCAATTACAAAATACTGCTCTTAAAAAATGCAATAATAAAATACCCAACTTTGAGGACTCTCTGTATAATTTATTTGTCTGCCAACTTTCTATTTTTACGATAGAAGGTTGAACCCTGAGGGAAAATAAACCCCAGAGAAGTTTAGTTACCTTAAGTTCTTCCAGGAGATCAAGAAATTTAGACATTTTCTATCTTTTGTTTAAAAAGAACATTTTTTTGCCTCCCTAATTCCATGAAAAATAAAAAGAATGAAAGAAATTGTGATTGACAGCACAAAGATCTGGAGTTCAGGAGGCTCAGAGGAATGGGGGTGGGAGTGGAGGGCGTGTGTTTTAGGCTCAAATCAGAACCATTTAAGAAAAGAAAATGATGTGGTTGCAGAATGCAGGTTCTATAAGAACAGCTGGAGAATGAAAATGTCATTTCTTAGAGAATTAATCCAACACTGCACAACTGGGGATTCCTAAAAGTCCAGGTTGATGCTGATAAAGAGCTTACCTTCTGAAAGAATGGGGTTCAATGTTCCAGCGAGGTCAGGAAAAAGAAAAATAAGAAAAACCAGGCCTGGGAAAGCTGACGAGGCTGAGGGCAGGGGACAAAATGCTCAAGGAGTTGCTGAGCCTGAAGCCACACCAAGCCAGAGGCGATGCTCAGAAAGGAAGGAGGAACTGCTGACTCCGTGTCTCCTCGTGGAACAGCAGTGCCCAAAAGCTTTGGCTGGTATCTCTCCAAGTGTGGCCTACCCACCATGCCTTGGGATGGTGTTCGTTAAAATGCAGATTCCTGGGCCCCGTCCTTGTCTTCCCGAATTAGAACCTTTCGGAATGAGAAGGTGGAATGTGCATTTTATAACATAGCCCAGGGGCGCGTTATTCTCACGTCCCTCTCCAGTGCCCTCTTACACAGTCGGACAATAAACACCAGGTCCCCGCTGTGTGGAGAAACATCCCAGGAGTGGTGTGGAGGTGCTGCTCCAGAGCCTCACACCTCACCTGTTTCTCTTCTCACAAGCAAAAAGCAGATGCAAATTGGGCAGATGGTGCGTTGCCCAGACGCGGAAGAAGCGTCAAGTCAGAAGCAGGGCGAGAGGGCAGGTTCCCACAAGTATCAGAGAACCTCGGGAGAAAATGCTAAACAGCTGTACCCAGGAAGGAGAGGAAGTGGTGGGGCAGGGGAGGGCCCCACTTCATGCCAGCGGGCCTGGGCCCTGCCTGCTCCTCTCCGCTACTCTGCCTCCTTCTCCCCCTCTTGGCTCCCCTCTCCCGGCAGAACCTCCCAGTCCCGCCCCAGCACCTGCAGGAGAACCCCAAGACCAGGACGCAGCAGGCTGGCTAACTAGCAAACCAAGAAGGCTGACCGCAGGTCTGGCCTTGACCACTGACCACCTTGGGCCTCCTCAGTTCTCTCTGCAAGCGCCCCCCTCCTCCCTCTCCCCGCTCCGCCCCACCCCCTCCTTTTACCCTCGTTCCACTACATCTGTGGCCAAGCCCGTGCGTGGCCTTGGAGCCTGCTCTGCGGGATGCGAATCCCTGAGGAGAAAAGTTTCTGGAAAGCAAACAGAAGGCTTTTGTCGGAACCCGAGCCGGGGTGAGGCCGCAGCGGACCTCCCAGCTCGGGGCTGCGACGCCGGGGTCCTCTGTCACAGATGAGGGGCCCTCCTCCTCCCGGGACGCCCTTCCTAGAGAGGTCAGCCCGCCGCTGGCTCCCGGCTCCAGACAGAGTGCGATGCCCGCGCCACCCAGTGGGCGCCACGGGAACTGCACCCCGCGAGCCCGGCTCCCTCCCGCCGCTCACGCTGGACACCGAGACAGTTAAGAACAATGCCTGGCGCCGAGTAGTGCGCGGTGTTAGGTTGCTGTCATTCCTGTGCCAGGAACGAATCCACTTTTAGCGAAAGAAGAGACCGGAATGGCAGTAATATCAACAGCGTGGAAGAAGACAGTAACATTACTATTTCGGCGGCGCTTGAAATTTTCCCCAGGGTCACGTTCTGGGCCAGCGGACTCTATCACAGCGCGTGGCAGAAGTGAGAGGTCTGCAGGACTATTACCAGTCTATGTCTTGGGGACCTTGAGGTCCATGCCTTAGAAGCATTCATTTATTCACTGAGCTGCCCTTGTCCTTTAAACTTCAGTCCCTGAAATCCGAAGGAAGCTGCCCAGGAAACTGCACCCCCTTCTGCGGCTCGGGTAGCTCTCCTATGGGTCTCGGTGCTTTTTATCTTTTCGCCTCGGAAAAGCAAAGGGATATTTTCCGCTGGCAACTTCCCCTACCTGTGGGGGCAGAGAAAGGCTCGGAGAGGGGAAGGGAGGCTTCGGAGAAGGGGAGGGTGTTGTGGATTTCACCTCCTTGCCCTGAGGATGCTGCTTCCAGCCGGGAGGTGATAGAACACCTGAATCCATCGGGCTTGTCCTCCGCCCACCAGCCCTTGACATGGCCCCCTGGCTGATGTGGGAATAGGAAAGTGGTACCTGGCGGCCAGAGCAGGACTCCTCCAGCCGACCAGGTCTGCATTCCCACACCTGAGGCTGCCTTGAAACTCTGGATACTTCCCCAGTGGGGTTTGGAAGCCTCACTGAACACCATTTGTAGAAAATCAAGTCATTGTGAAGACGTGTGTATATATGTATGTATGTATGCTTCCTCACACCAGGTACTTGCATGACTTTCCCCAATACTTGTTCAAGTGTGCCCACATGTCTCCTCAGAGAAATTTCCCCTCACCACCCTAGGACCACAGCCCCTGATCCACCTCCTCTACTCTGGCATTATTCTAGGCAGAACAGGGTAACGGAGGGAACAACTGACACTCAGAGCCAAGGAAGGGAGGGGAAGTTGTAGAAGATGAGGTGTGAGAGGTGGCCAAGGGCCAAAACAGGTGGGGTCCTGACAGCCATAGTAAGGGGTGTGACTTATGTTCTGAGTCTGAAAAGGAGGGATGTGATCTGATTTTACATTTTTTTGGGGGGGGGCTGCTCTGCATGGCTTGCAGGATCTTAGTTCCCTGACCAGGAACTAAGAAAGCACTAAGTCCTAACCCCTGCACCACCAGGGAATTACTTTTTTTTTTTTTCTGATTTACATTTTTTAAAGATCACTCTGGCTGCCATTTGGAGAACTGATGAGGGGTGTATGGCAATAACATGAGCAGGGAGACTGGTTAGGAGGCCATCGGAAGTGACAATGTAGCTTGGCCTAGGCCAGTAGCAATAGAGATGGTGGGAGGAAGTCAGATTTGGGATATGTATCTGAGGGTGGAATGGACAGGAATCGCTGATGGATTTGGATATGATGTGTGAGGGAAAGAGAGAAATAAAGGATCCTTTTCAGGGTTTTGTCCTGAGCAACTGGAAGGATGACAACTCCTAACATGTACTGTTAGCCAGGCTAAGTCTTCTGAACCCTTGGCATATTTTAAAGTCATTACAACTTGACAACAGGGGACTTCCCTGGTGGTGCAGCCAATAAGACTCCGCGCTTCCAATGCAGGGGGCCCGGGTTTGATCCTTGGTCAGGGAACTAGATCCCACATACATGCCGTAACTAAGGAGCCCACATGCCGCAACTAAAGAGCCCACCTGCTGCAACTAAGACTCAGCACAACCAAATGAAAATAAATTTTAAAAAACTTGACAACACTCCTATGAACTAGGTGCTTTATTGTCCCCATTTTACAGAAGAAGAAATTGAGGCACAGAGTTTAATCCATTTGCATAGTTTCACATGGCTAGCAAGTGGAAAAGCTCGGATTTGAACGAACTCAGTGTTTAACTACTGCACAGCTCTTCCTCTTTATTAAAAAAGAAGTATGCCATTAACTGTGATAGGGAAGGCTTGGGGAGGAATGGGGTGTTGGGGGAGTGTGAATCCAGAGTTCTGACTTGCATGTGTTCAGAGGAGATGCCTTTCAAACGTCCAAGTTAGGTGTATGACTCTGGTCCTGGAGGCAGGTTGGGAGCATTTGGGGCTGGAGTATTAACCGTGGCAAGGAGAGAAGAGAGGTCTTGAATGGATGGTGATGGAAACTGATCTCTCAGTGCAGTCCATCAAGCCTTTGGGGCATCAGGAAGGTGTTGAGGAAATTTTGTTCTAGCAGTGCTTGTTTTCATCTGAAGATGCCATGAAAGTTCTGACCTTGCTCCAGAAAAACTGCATGTGCACACAGGTAACATCTTCCACACAACTTCAGGGTGTCCACGGGCCCTCAGGAGCCATCCATGGGCCATTCTGTTGTTACTGTCAAACCTCCCCTCACCCAGCAGCAACAACCAGAGGTTACCACATCCCATAGGGTCTGACAGGACCTCTGACCAAGTCTCCACAGGTCCCAGCATCCTCTCTGGCTGCGTGAGGTGGCAGCTGCACCACTGGAAAAGCAGACTCGCTGGAGGCTAAGAATGGAGTCATTTTGGAATGGCTACGTAGGGCAGAGCTCCTCACCCACCCCTCCACCCCCGCAGGTGTTGCGCCTATAAATGTTTGCTTTGGGTACGACCCCATGTGGAATAGGAGGATGTGCCCACACGAAGTCTTTTGCTCTTTCATTCATCTCTAGGTGATGTTATTAACCTGGATATTCTCTAAGTTTAAAGACAAGAGTAGCTCATCGTGGGCACTGGCGGCTGTTGCTCTGTTTGTTTAGGCTGCCCCAGCTTCCAGCACGCCTCCTCTTTGGAGGGAACCCCCTTGCGTGAGTCTCGGCAGGAGGCAGGATCCATCAGGCCCTCTGGGAGTTGAAGGCCCAGGTGTTCCCCCATCTCCCCACCCCCACGGAGCTTATGGGCTCCCCGTCCTGGCCCAGGAAACTGGGGGCTCTGACCTGGGATGGGAAAAGCGCAGGGACAGAAAAGAACTCATCTGGGGCCGTGGCAGCTCGACCAGAAGACCATCGGTGAAGGCAGCGTTCCGTGCCCAGTGGCAGCAGTCCTGGCAGTGGCATTCTAACCGTAGTGTGGCCTCAGCTGGGTCTCCTGCCTTGGGACGTTACCCCAGTGTGGGTCTCCAGCCTCCCCGCTGATGACATCTGTGTGCATCCCCACATCCACTGAGGAAGCTCCTTCCGTGCTTAAGCCAGTCAGCCAGTTCCGTGCCCCCCGCCACCCGGGCTCTGCTGGAGTGGCTGTGCTGAGCTTTCAGCTGCTGTCTCGCTCTGCCTACAGTAACAGTGTTTGGGGTTCTTCTCCCGGTCCCTGAAGTTACGATTCCTGGCCTGTCAAAGCCTTGCTATGCGACTCCTGCCAGATCCCTGCCCGTGTCCCTGAATGCCCGTGCCTTACAGGAGGAGAGCTTCTCTCCCAGCGAAGCCTCTGCAGGCGAGAGCCCCTATGTCGGTAGCAGCCAGCCCCCATCATAAAGGTTATAACTACCGCTGTCATGTCCCAGGGACAATGCTTTGACATTCCTGGCTCTAAATGAGTCATCAAACCTCCCAGTCTCATGTCCCTGATATTTTTTTCTGACTTCACAAGACCAGCTGAGACTGGAGTCCTCCTCCCAAGGAAGGCTGCAAGCCTCCAAGTCGGAGACTACGCTGGGAGGCCCCCAGCTTCTCCTGAGTGGGGCCTGGGCTATGGCTGGTGATGGCTGGGTCAGGATAGAGATGTCACAGCTTTTCCAAAGGCAGCAGATGACTGCAGGGTCCTCGGCACTATGTTGGAACATACCATCCTTTTTGAGAAGGAAGGAAACCCAGCAGCTCCCGACTCACGACTGTGTCCTCCTGCAGACAGTATGCAGCTGAGGTGTCCAGTCATAGTGTCTGTATGCTGGGCTCACATCTCGTAGCCACTGCGCCACCCACGGGCTGGGCAGAGCTTCCCTGGTACATGCTACTCACGGCCCCGAGGATTGTTGAAACCCCGAAACACTTCCATCCTGGGAGGTAAACAGCTGCTCCTCTGAGCCCACCCCCCAACCCAACTGTGACCTGCCCATCATTACCCTGGTCCTCCCCCAAGACCCTGAAGACCTCCCCATAACCCAGCAACTGGAGGGTCACAGCTGGCACAGACACAGGGTCGGGCCGGTGGTTAAATATTTTGGGTATCACCCCCGCCCTCAGGGGTTCTCAGAGCCCATTTTCTCCTGACGTGTCTCCAGTCACCACCCACACGACTGCGCAGTCCCACTACTTCTCACCCCCAAACTAATAGCCAGCCTGTCTTCCTCACCTGCTTCAAGTCCTTCCTTCTCCAGGGAACTGTCCTGATCCCATAGAACACGGATCTTGCCCTCATACCCACATCACACTGCCTTCCTCCAGGCTCATATGGACCCAAGGACCATATGAAGATCCTTGAGAGTCTTAAACTTATCCTTGCCCAGTTGATGGGATATAGATTCCTGTCTTATTGTTACCTAGGGGCAGCTAAGTGATGTCAGGACCTCTCGGGCCAGGGCCAAAGAGGGGAAGGTCCCAGGAAGGCCAGGACATAGCGAGTAGGACTGGCCTGAGAAGGGAAGCTCTTGAGAGAGGCCAAGCCGGAAGAACTCCAGGGCTAGGAGCCATGAACAAGGCTGAGCCGGCCATCGGTCAGAGCAGGTACACACAGGTGGGGCTGAGGCAAGCGGAAGGTCAAAGGGTGGGTCACACCCAGAGTGGAATGAGGCAGAGCAGAAGGAGGTGTGGTAGGTGATCAGCTGAGTCTCAACCCCTGCATGGGGGTGGGGCTTGGGCCTTGCTCTGTGCCACGGTGGATACCTGGGAATGGAAGTTTGAAAACTCGAATCACATTTTCCCATAACGTGCCACGATTGCTTAGAAACTGCCTTCCTCAGCTGCCAGGGATCAGTGGCTTCTGACACAGACTTCATTTTTTCGTTCCATATATTTTTAATTGGCGTATAATTGCTCTACAATGTTGTGTTAGTTTCTGCTGTACAACAAAGTGAATCAGCTGTATGTATACATGTATCCCCTCCCTTGTGGGCCTCCCTCCCACGATGACTTTAAATCTCTCTGTTCCCTGTCAGTTAGCTAGCTGAACTTTCTACGGTGGCACCGATGAAGGTCACCATTCAGAGCCAGACCCAGATCCCGAGGGAGGGATTTCGTTGCCGTGGAGATGGAATCTGGGCTTGGCGCTGCTGGCTTGGCCGCTGGGTGTTCCTGGGGTTGACTCACAGCCCAGCACAGAGCAGGAGGACATCCTTGTGGACCCCAAACCTTTCCTTTCCCAACTTGATCCAGACCATGACTTCTGCTGGCCAGCTCTTTACCCTTGGTACCTGCTACGTGCCACCAAAACCTGGAGCCCCGGGAGCCCACAGCCAAGCCCACAGGAGCCAACCTTTGGCCTCCTTGGATCTCAGCCACACCCCAAAGACCCAGAGAAAAGTGACTCAGGTTGGACACAGTGGCTCCAAATGACCTCAAGTGACTCAAAGACAACAGAATGAGGTTGACACCCGGTGTTTCACTTACCAACTCGCTTTGTCATTTACCCGGCAGTGACTGCCATCATTTCCCAGCAGGTTTATCCAGCTATTTAAATGTGGGCAGGCTGGCTAAAATCCTCTCACTCTGGCTGCGTGTCAGGATCAGTCACCTGGGGGAGCTTTGGCAATCACTGAAGCCTCGGGCCTCCTGCAGAGATTTAATGGGGCCAGGGTGGAATCCTGTGCATCTGTGTGTTTCCAGAGCTTTCCAGGTGATTCGAATGTGCAGCCAGGTTTGAAACCCATGACTCTAACATTTGATTCTGTTGGGGAGAAGGATGCTAAACTGACATACTATTTCCACCCCCAACACAGCCGTGACCACATCTGCAGCCTGGTCCATGCCCTTGGCTGGTGGGCCTCTGGTGTGAACTGAGCTATGCTCATTTCTGACCCATAATTCTTTTTTTTTTTTTTGGCCGCACAGCACGGCATGTGGGATCCTAGTTCCCCAACGAGGGATTGAACCCGCGCCCCCTGCAGTGGAAGTGCAGAGTCTTAACCACTGGACAGTCAGGGAAGTCCCCCATAATTGTCTCTGTATCCAATTCTTTCTCCTTCAGTTTTCAAAACGTTTATGTTTCTGCTTCATTCTCTGGACTGTGAGTTGAGAGTCTCATTCTATAGAACACTTCTGAAGGCAAATTATTACGTTACAAAAAAATCTAGTCATGGGAAAGTAGGTTGAGAAGGAAATAAGAAAACGTCATCTTATTCTTAGACAGTTATGGATCCCTTACCTACACTCTGTTTTGTTTTGCTTATATGTTTTTCTTACATCAACACTTTGTTATAAATCTTTTGTTTGTCTGTCTTAGCTTTTTAATTTTCGAGACTTTTGAACATACACCAAAGTAGACAGAATGCTATGATGAGCTATCACACACCCGTCAAACCCCAGCAACGTCCAAACTGGCCCCATTCCCCCCACTCTCAACAATTTAGCCCATCTTCTATTATTCTGAAGCAAATCCCAGATATCATACTATTTCATCTGTAAAAGTCTTAGTAAATCACTCAGAAAGAACTCTTTTTGTATCATAACCAGTAATTCCTGGTGTTCGAATTCCCCAACTGTCTCAAAATTATCATAAATGGATTTTTAGAAAAACAGTTTGAATCAGGGTTTAAATAAGGTTCACCTGTTGAAATTGGCTGCTATAACTTTTGTTTTAATCTATAGGTTACTCCTGTCTTTTTTTTTTTCTCTCAATTTGTTTGTTGAAGACACTGGGTTGTTTATTCTGTAGATTTGTCCACAATCTAGATTTTGCTGATAACGTTCCTATGGTGTAATTTTGCAGGATCTCTGTCCCTATTTTTCCTGTAAATTGGTACTTGGATCTAGAGCTTAATCATATTCAGGTTTGGTTTCAGTGGTGGGATATTCTTCCAACAGGAGGCACGTGATGTCTGTTTGTCTCTTTCCCTGATATTAGATGCTACAGATTCAATGCCTGAATCTTTTGAAATATCACTCTTTCAAAATAGTCATATCTGATTCTATCATTTTCTCCTTCATAGAAGTATTCCTACTTATAAATAAAGGAGGAATAATAGAATCAGATATTACTGTTTATCTACTGTTTGACACCCAGGATAATTGCTTGATTTCCTCCCTTTATTTACCATTTTCAAAACAATGAATTGCTTTCTTACCATCCTCCAACAGTGAACAATCAGAGTTTAGTTTAGTTTTTAGTATTACTATGAATTCATGGATTTTTAACACATTTGATGTGTTTCAATTCGTTGCAGTTAATATTCTTACTGATGCTCAAGTGGCCCCATTTTGATCAGCGGGAGTCTCTTCCAGTTGGTTCCTAAATCTTTTAAACATGACTTGAGAAGACTCGTACATTTTCTGCTTAGACCTAGAATCAGCCATTTCTCCCAAAGCTCTGATGCCTTTCGGTGGGAAATGGTATTTGGAGACCTCACTTTGGACGTGCAAAGTTGACATATTCTTTTATCTGACCAAAGTGTCCCCAGATTTCAGTTTCTCTATGCTGGTATTAGAGTTAGAGTGGGTATTGGCTTTAGTTCTGAGGCCACTAGCACTGAATCCACAAATGCTGATGCTCACTAGGTGGGGAGAGACAAAGACAGTCGTAAGGTGTAGGCAGCAGGTAGAGGGGGAGGCAGGTGGGGGAAGCCTTCTAGACCAGCGGTCCCCAACCTTTTTGGCACCAGGGACCAGTTTCACGGAAGACAATTTTTCCACGGCCGGGGCGGGGTGTTGGGGACCCCTGTTCTAGAGCAGTGTTTCTCAAATCTTAATGCGCGTGCGAATTACCTGGCGATCTTGTTGAAAGGCAGAGTCTGATTTAGCAGGTCCGCGGGGCATGAAATGTTGCACATCTAAAAAGCCTCCGAGGGATACAGGGATGCTTGTCCACAGCCGCACTCTGAGTGGCCGGGCTCTACAAGCAATAAGCAGTAAGTGGGGTATTAGCACTAACTGCTAAAGGAGCTCAGAGCAGGGGTGAGGGAGCCATCACAGAGGAGGTGGCATTTTTGCTGTGACATTTTTTAAAAAATCAGGAGCCACAGCAACAGAGAAGTGGCATCTTCACTTTTAAATTAAAAAAAATTATTATTAAGGTATAACATTCATAGATCAAAGGGAACAAATCATAAGTGTACCGCTTGATCCAGTTTTTGAGATAAAATTCACACACCATAAAATTCACCCCTTTAAAGTATACACTTCAGTCATCTTTCATACAGTCACAGAATTGTATAACCATTGCCACTAACTAATTCCAGAACATTCCCATCATACCCCAAAAGAAATCCCATATCCATTAGCACTCATTCTCCACTTCCCCCTCCCCCAGACCCCAGCAATCACTAATCTACAATATTTTCTATCTCGGTGGATTTGCCTGTTCTGGACTTTTCGTATTAATAAAATCATACTATTATATATATAGTCTTTTGTGACTGGCTTCTTTCACTAAGCATAATGTCTTCAAGGGCCATTCATGCTGTAGCATGTATCAGTACATCATTCCTTTTCATGGTTGAGTAATACACCACGGTATGGATGGGTCACATTTTGTCATTCATCACCAGCTGATAGACATTTGGGTTATTTCCCCCTTTTAGCTGTTACGAATAATGCTGCTGTAAACACTCACGCACACGTTTTCCGTGCGGCACGTATTTTCGATTCTTTGGGGTGTATACCTAGGAGTGGAACTGCTGGGTCATAATGGTAACTCCATTAAATTTTTGAGGAACTGCCAAACTGTCTTCCAAAGCAGCTGCACCATCTAACATCTGCAGTTTGATGCATACATTTTTATACATAGCATACACCCATATCGCCACCACCCAGATTAAGAAATAGGATGTTATCAGCACTCTAGAACCCTCCCCTGACTCGACCTCTAGTTTGACCTCTGTCACCATTGATGGCTGGGACTTTGAGAGGTAGAACTGGGGAAACATTTCCACAACGAACCAGGAAGGGCTTTAAATCCAGCTTTAAATCCTTCCGTGTGGACAGGTATGCAGCTTTTCCTGTTGTACCAAGGCCTGGTGAGCAAAGAGCTTTCCTCCCTCCTCACCTCACTTCCTGCACAGCCAGTGGACCCTTTCAGAGGAATAACAAGTGGCAGGTTTGGGATCCTCTGGGAGCCTTGGGAGCAGCTGAAGTGAGGAAGCAATGTGCCTGATGCCCAAGATTCATTCTGAAGGACAACTTCAGCCCGAAGCACCCTGGTTAAGCCTGCTGTGTGGCCCATGGCTGCGATGGAGGAGTCTGCCTTTGCAATGGTCCTGTCACCATCCTCCCTGCCCCTTTAGTGTCCCCTTACCTCCCACCAGCAGGCCCTTCAGACCCCAGCCTGCCCATAGCTGCCGAGGCAGGACTTTCTGAGCAGGTCTCTGGCCAGCAGGGAACCGTGCAGGGCAGCCTTCTGTTCTGCGGCCAGAATCTGCAGAGTGTGCTCGGCCAAGCGATGCTCCCGGGAGGGCGCCCTTGCAGAGGCAGGCCTGGTGCTGCCACAGTGAGGCCCCGGCCCCGGGAGGCCCTTTCTCCTACCTCAGTGGTTCTCCTGCATCCAGCCCTGCAGTCCATCCTTTTCCCCTAAACTGGCCTTCTCCCTCTGACCTTATCCCAGCACACACAGGGAATCACACACACACACACACACACACACACACACACACACACACATACACACACACACACTCAAAACTGCTCAGAGAGATTAATCTCTGACCTGCAAATCTTTTATTGCCAATGCCCTTTCCATACTAGCACCCACCCCCTCCCTGGAAGTCACTCCTGCCAGCTCCTCTAAGAGACTGTGTGAGACACCCCTTGGCAGGTGCTCTGGCCTTTCTCTCAAAATACCACCCCCGACACAAACAGCCTGAAATTGTCACATCCCTCCAGCCCACTGTCTGGGAATCTACCACTCAGAGGTGAATTTGGGTAATCTTGAAAAGATACACATGTCCCTGGGAGGATCAATCTGCCATATATCAGGGTGTGTTAGCTTAATGGATTACTCAGCTGCCAACAGAGCTGAGAAGGGCAGCTACAGGCCTGGGGGTGTGGATGGGGAGTGGAGGGGTAGAAAACTCTGGAGCATGGCCTCCACGACAGGCAGGGTGGGCTGGGGCGTGCTGCAGGAGCTCTGGGAGTGCCCCATGCAGTCCGAGGCTCTGGAGAGGCTAAGTCCCAAGTCAGGGTCTAGAAAGGGAAATGGGAGGAAGCCAAAACGAACTTTTTAAGGTTCCATATTTTATATGCACCAGGCAGGGGTTGGAAGCCAAACTGCCTTCCTCTTCCCCGGGGTCCCCTCGCTCTTCCCACACTTTCTTTCCTCTCCTCCACACTGCCCTTCCCCTATTTCTTTCCTCTGACCCTAGAACAGAAAATAATCTCACTAGTTCTCTCTTCTCTATATTAAAGATTTGAAAGTCTTTAGGGGGCTAGCCTTAGAATCTAATGATTGTTATGGCACCACTTTTTGGGAAAATTGCATGGTCTAGCCCTGTGCCTGGCTCAGCAGGTGCTCGACCAATGCTGGTTAAGTAAATAAGGGAGTAAAGGAAAGTCACTTCATTGTGAATCCCAAATGCCAGACTGGGCGGTGGCCTTTTGGAACCGATCCCTATGTGGGTGACCACTGGCCTGCCGGTGGGCACAGATCAGAGGTGTCAGGTGTCCTGGGCTCCCGCAAGATTCCAAAGATGAAGCCGGGGTGGGACCCAGGACCCAGACCCCTAATCTTGTGTGATTTCCTTCCTCGTGTCTTTGCAGCTTTTCCTTCTGGAGAGGTCAGTGGGGCAGGGACTGATGGGGTCACAGTGCCCTCTGCTGGTCCGTTTTCATAGTCGGTTTTTACATACTTGGGTTTACATTTATGTTTACTCTTGTTTTGAATGGGCTCGGGAGAGGCTGGAAGGGTGGGTTTCTGGTTTTATTCCAGGCCCACTCTTCATGAATGTCAAGACTGAAGGTGGTGCTCAGTGATAAAAATAGATGTCAGGGTGGGCTCCCAGGCATTAATAATTTAATTGACAGTAGGTATTTTTTTATTATTTTTTTTGCAGTACATGGGCCTTTCACTGCTGTGGCCTCTCCCGCTGCGGAGCACAGGCTCCAGACGCGCAGGCTCAGCGGCCATGGCTCACAGGCCCAGCCGCTCCACAGCATGTGGGATCTTCCCGGACCGGGGCACGAACCCGTGTCCCCTGCATCGGCAGGCGGACTCTCAACCACTGCAGCACCAGGGAAGCCCTGACAGTAGGTTTTGTTTCTGTTTTAACAACCTCCCTGGCCCGAGTGCCTAAGTGTCAAGTGGAACTAGCTTCTCCTCCAGTCTTAGTGCTGCATCTCTGATGCCAATGGGTTCTCTCTCATGCTTTTAAGAGGCACAGGTCTGGTTTTCCCTGAGTGAGCTGAGAGACCTGTCTCTAAGAAAGAGAAGCAACAGTGCCCAGAGCAGGACTGGCTCCTGAACAGAGGTTGGCATTGAGTTTTCCCTCCTCATCACAAACCTTGGCTCCCCCCAAAGCCCGGCAGATACTAAAGAGCTCCTGGGTCGAAGGGTAGCGGGCAGGAGAACCATCCACAGGGGTAAAGAACCCAAGGCCACTAACCCAAACTGCGTCAGCCCCTTGCTCAATGAAGCCCCCTATCTTCCATACACCTGCTGGCCCAGCATAGAGCACTGCTTCTCAGACTACAATGGACACTGGAGTCACCTGAGAAGTCTTGTTAAAATGCAGGTCCTGATTCAGTAGGTCTGGCATATAGCCTGAGACTCTGCATTTCTAACAGGCCCCCAGGTAATGCCAATGTTGCTGGCCCAGGAACACACGGGGAGATTCTGACATCAGAATGCTCGAGTTCAAACTCCAGCTCTGCCACTTATTCTGTGACCTCGGACAGATTACTTTCATTACCTTCTCTCTCTGAGCCTGTTTCATCCTATACAAAATAGGGAGGATGACCATTTAAATGACTTCATAGAAAGACAGACAGAATGATTTCATGGGGGTAATCGTAAGAATAAAATGAAACAGTGCAGGTGAAGATCTTAGTGCAGAGCCTGCAGTGCCCAGTACATGGCAAATATCTTTATACTCATGTGTCTGTTCAGCAAGTCCCTGTCAACTCCCTGCTATGCACTTGGCACTGCCCTGGGCCCTGCCGTAGAGCAGTGACAGAAACACAATCTCTGCTCTCAAGGAACTCACATCCGAGTAGAAGAAGACAGACCACAACAAGTGAAATGGATAGTATGTAAGTCGGTGCTAAGTGAGTTGGAGAGGAAAATAAAGCAGAGTAAAGAGGATAAGGAACGCTGGAGGTGGGGATATTTTTGTTTGTACAGATGGGGAAAGTGCCACCGAGAAGGTAACTTTGAGGTGACGGCCACACGGATAGCTGAGGAAATGGGCAGGAATGTCTGTGAGTGCAAGGGCCCTGAGGCAAGAGTGTACACGGTATGTGTGAAGAAGAACAAAGAAGCCAGTGTGGCTAGAGCCCAGAAAGAAAGGGGGAGAATAGTATGTGAGTGTGAAGGTAGCAGGGTTGATGCCACAGGGCATTGCAAGCATCAAGTTTGGATTTTGCTCTGAGAGAAATGGGCGAACACTGGAAGTTCTGAGCATAAGAGCAACGAGATCTAAGTGACATCCTAAAAGGACGAGTTTGGCTTGTTGGGGATAGACTGCAGGGGCTCCTTCTCTACTCCAGACCACTGTAATTCCTCAGAGGAGAGAGGAGTGTGCACAGACCCCTGGTAGCAGTGGTGGGAGAATACGTGTCGAATAAGTGTCACTCATGGGTAAAAACATAAAGCCATTTTCATTTTGTTTTCTATTGTCCTTTTAAATTGTCATTTTAGTGGTGTTAATTCATCCCCTTCCTCTGGATGAACACATAGCCAGGGCATGACTTCACTGGCCACTCCCAGGAAAGAGAAAGGTCCAAGGTGCTTCCCATCAGAAAGGATTTGGGGAGATCTCACCTGACTTTGTTCGGAAGGGTCCTTCCTGGGCCACCTTTCTCTTCCTTAAAAAAAGAAAAATGTTATTAGTTTTATTATACAAACGATGCATGTTCCTTGTAGAAACTTTAGAGGTTATAGATAGGCACAAAGTATGACATAAATTGTCATAATCCTACTACTCAGAGAAAACCACTGCTGTTATTCTATTCTTGTATATATCCTTCTAAGTCTTTTCAGTTCATGCAGGCCTCCCTATGTGCACACACACACACACACACACACACACACACACCAAATTTTTACCAAAAATGGGTTTATACTTTATTTCATAACTTGCTTTTTTCCATTTAACATTATATCATTAACGTCTCTTGGTGGCATTAAATATATTTCAACAACATATTATTCTTAATATCAGTGGAGCATTCCATTTTATAGATGTGCCACAATCTATTTAACCAACTGGTGTCCACTTATGTTGTTTCTGATTTTTAAATATATATATCATAAATGACTCCATGATGAGTATCCGTATAACTAAATCCTAGTGACCATCTGTAATTTTTTCCCATCTTTTAAAGCATCTGATATGTATCACTTAATTGCCCTCAGAAATATTGTATGGATTAGACTCATATTGGAGTTGCTCATCTCCCCACAAACACATCACCCATAAAAAAAATAAAAACCTTCTTGGTCACGTTTAAAAGCTGATATTGATAAAAAAAGTGTCAGGTGGGCAGAACCTTGCACCATTCTGCTCCATCACCTGCTGAAGGCATATTCCTCACCTTCTGAGTTCTCTAGAGTTGGAATTGGGGTTGGGCTTTCAGACTCATTGTTCATTCTCCAGAAGTGGGATTTTTTTCTTTTTGCGGTACGCGGGCCTCTCACTGTTGTGGCCTCTCCCACTGCGGAGCACAGGCTCCGGACACACAGGCTCAGCGGCCATGGCTCACAGGCCCAGCCGCTCCACAGCATGTGGGATCTTCCCGGACCGGGGCACGAACCCGTGTCCCCTGCATCGGCAGGCGGACTCTCAACCACTGCGCCACCAGGGAAGCCCCAGAAGTGAGATTTGATTTCTGTTTGGTTGTGTTTTGATCTAATATAGAGGGAAGTACCAAAGAGTCCCATTGATCACACGTATAGTAGGGTAAATGACCTTTCAAATACTAAAGGAGGTTCAGGGAGGCTCTAAGGGTCCCTGGAGCCAGACAGGGCAACTCCCCTTAGGAAGATGGGTAGGTAACCCATTGTCATGGAAATGGATATACTCAGACCTGTTGCATCTGAGAGAGATGGGGCTCCCATCTGTGGTGGTGGACACCTGAGCCCATCCTCACCCACCTTTTGGGGCTGGCTGCTGCCTGTGACCGAGAGAAGGGAAGCTGTGAGTGGCGGTCATGCCAGGGCCCAGGGCAGTGATGGGAATGGATGACACAGCCTGGCCTCCTCCTGGGCCCAGCCCTGCCTGCCTAATGGCTGCCAAATGACGCACCCTCCTGTTTCTCTGGTGACTGCTTGAGTCAGGGCCTGGGGCTGCAGCACCTGTTACCTGTGCATGAGCTAGGGTGAGCCACTTACCCCTCACTCTGCTGGAATCAGACACCGAGGTTACAGGGTGGGATGCTGTGTTACAAGGGACCACTCTGTACTCTAGAACAGGCAGTCCCAATCCCCATACCATTTTTATAATTTCTTGTTGATTGATTTCCTAATATATACATCCTTCCTCCTCTCAGAACATTTATTTTTTAAAATCGGAGTAGATCAAAATTCATTTTATTGCAGACCTGGTTCTGACTGGAGGTGGGATGGAGAATTGAAGCCTTTTAATCTGAAAAACGCAGTTCTGACCTCATCATCGTTGTTCTCAGAGCAATTTTTTTAAAAGAATTGAATTCCTCTGCATGTGCTCTCATCTAACTCTCATTACACCCCCTTTGAATTAGGTGTGGTTATGCCCTCTTCACCCCCTTTGAATTAGGTGTGGTTATGCCCACGTTCCAGATGGAAAAGCAATCTGAGAGGTGAAGTGACTTACCTGCGACCACGCCACTGATTCATGTCCAGATCCAGCTGACTGCCTTCTATCTCATCTTATTGCCCTTGGAAATACAGCTAGCCCCAGAGAGCCACAGAGCACTGGCCCAGGAGTCAGAAAACCTGGGTTCTGGTCCTGGCTTTGCTACAAATGGGCTGTGTGCCTGAGGGCACCTCACTGCACCTCTCTGTGCCTCAGAATCCTCACTGTAAATTGAAGAGATTTGACCAATCTCTGACATTCCTTCTAACCGTGGGGCCTCAGCTCAGGCTTGTTAGGTGGTAACAGAAAGCCACTCTGCTTAAACAGAAATGTGCACCTCGGTCCAAGGGTCCAGAGGCTCTCATGAAGCCAAGGCAGGGGCCAGCACCAGCCCAGCAGGGCCTGAGCCAGACAGTGGCCCTCCCAGCTCCCTCTGCGGAACTGCACGAGTCTCCACTTCTCTCAGTCCCTCTGTTTTATTCTTCTCTCTCTGCAAAGTGATTTATTTATTTTTTCTGTAGATCTGTGTCTTTGGCCAGTGGTGGCAGAGGCCTCTTCAGCTCCCAATTATAAGTCCAGTTCTGGGGGCCAGCTGAGTCTCACCAAATTCCAATTTCAAATTCCCAGGGAAAGAAATCGATTGGGCGAGTTGAGTTGCCTGTCCACCTTGCTTGGATCAATTGGATGCTGCAGCACAAAGCAGAAATGGTGGCCCAGGTCAGGCCAATGCCCCGCAAGAGGCTCTGTACGCGGGACAGGAATAGCATCTTTGGGAGAAGACACAAGGTTAAGTATAATTCCCTTCCAGATGACATGACATTGAGACCTACAGAAAAAGCACAAGCTCACCAGCAAAGCTGGCCCAAGAGCACATTGGCAGGAATGGCAGGCTGTGGCTCCCCAAACATCCATTCCCAAGGGCAGACATGACAGCCAGGCAGAACTATCCCCCCCCAACACACAGTGTTGTCCTTCTGCTGCCTCTGAGTTGGACGACATGGAACTAGGGCACGGGGGAGCTTGGAAAGCGTCAAGGGACAGGGACTGCAGAGACCACTGCCACCAGTCCTTGGGGGCTTGATTAGCAGTGTACGATCATTTGCACAAGAAAAGACTCAGCACTTCAACTGATCCTGACAGCCCTGTGTCCTTGATGACCTTGTCTTAGTTCTTAAAACTGGCACGTGTGGGAATCCCCCGGCAGTCCAGTGGTCAAGACCCTGGGCCCGGGGGTTCCTCCCATTGTCCAACATACACGCGTGTGTGCGTGCACACACACACACACACACACACTCACACGCACACTTCTGGGATCACGCAGAATGGCATCTGGTATCTTCAGGGCCTCCCTTCCTCTCTTTTGACCTGGGACATTTTCAGAACCGGGTGAAGAGGAGGGAAGCAGGGATGAGGGGGGGAAGGATCATCCTTAGGAAGACCCTAAAGATGACCTGAAGAATTTTCCACTAAACCATCAGGAAGCAAGAAGAGAGGTTGGAGGCTGAAATACACTGATTTCAATCCAAAACAGTGACACTCCTTGCACACTCAAGTTTCAGGCTGATAGTCAACGCTTTGACTCCCGCTTTGGCTTTAAATGAAGATTTTACTCTCTGGGTAGAGGGAGACAAGGGCAGGGTGGTATGCAAGAGGGCAGCAAGCATTTGCTGTACAGCTCAAGGAGTGGGGAGAGGCTGAACCGGAGCCGCTCACAGCTCCTGCGGTGACACTACGTTGGAACTACGTCCTCAGTCACACAGGAGTTGAAGCACAGATAAATCAGAAAGCAAGTCCAGATGCCGAGGGTGAAAAGGATGCCCAGGCCTGGTATGGAAGTTGCCTGTTATATGGGGAGAAAGTCAGGAGCCTGAGGCAAGGTCAGCTCAGCAGCTGGCAAGGCAGCCTCCACTCCACGGGGGCCTCTAGGCAGCAGTCGCCAGGCTGGGCTAAGCACGTCCTCCTTCCTGTGCCACGTCCTCTAAGACTGAGTGGATGTGATGTGGGGCAGAGCCTGCATAACCATAACCACGGGTGAGATTTGATGGGAATGCACCCCTGAGCACACTGCCTTTGGGAGGACGGGGCACCGGACTGAGATAAGGGGCTTCCACGGGTCTACCTACCGCTGATTGTAGTTGTTCTTTGGGGCACACAACAAACATTTTTCCTGTGGAGGACAGAAACGGCACCAGAAAGATCATTTTTCCCTGGTCCAAGATGGCCAGGCTGCTGGGCACCTCATCAGGTCTTGCTATAGGAAAGGACAGAACAATACAGTTGCACTTGGGAACAGGTGCATCCAGGGTTGAGTCCTACTTGGTCATGGTTTCGGAATCACCCCAGGCCTATAGGGCAAGACCCCAGAGAGGACTCAAGACTAGGGAGGCATCCTGGGGCCAGGAGAGGAGTGGAACCAGTGCTTTACAGCAAGAGGTAAGAGAGTGAGAGAGCCCAGGGGAGGTCGAGGGGAACAGAAACCCAGGGGTGTAACACTGGGGCAGGGGCAGGGAGGGCTTCATTACACAGCAGGTATCACATTGGTGAAGGGAATCCATTGGATCTTTTTTTGGTTGTTGTAGTGCCGTCATCTTTTTGTGAAGGGCAAGTGGTACTCCATCAGCTCCATCCATCTTCTTCTGCCGGATCTGTGGGTCTGTGTCCATCTTTCCTATCAGCCTGAGTTCTTGCTGCTCCTTTGGTCCTCTCCTGAGAGGACTGGGGAGTCAGGGAGGGGCAGAACTGGGGAGATAATTTTCAACAGGAAAGGAGATAACCGGTAGCATGGTTGGCCGTGGAAGGCCTTGACTACAAGCCACTGGGGAAGAGAAACCAAGAGAGCTCCTTGAAGGATCTGGGAGTCCACTGAACCCTGAGGACACTTCGCAAAGCGAAGGGAGGAGATTCTTTAGGGTTGAGGAGAGACGGGTGCAGGTTACACTCACAGCTGGCTATTCTTCTGTATATTTATTAAAACATCCATCTTCTCATCCACATCCTTTTGCATTTCCTTCAAGAGAGAATTCAAAGCTAAAATCATCATCATGAAGGGCTTTTGAAGTCCCTTTTCCTGCCTCACTCTGCAAACCACTCAGAGACCACCACAGCATCTTACTTCCTCAAGAATCCTCACCAGCCCTGGGTAGGGTGGCTCATCAGGATGTGCCTGACACGTGCCACCCCTCCCTGTGACCTCACCCATTCCACAGTGAAGCTGAAGCACAGGCAGAGTCACTGGGGGCTTGTCCAAAGTCTCCATGTGAGTCAGAGGCCAGGATCTATTTTACCTGATCTCACACTTGAATAAAACCCTTATCTGCCTTGGTTCAATGCCTATGCAATCTTCCCCGGTGGGGCAGTGGTTAAGAATCCGCCTGCCAATGCAGGGGACACAGGTTTGAACCCTGGTCCGGGAAGATCCCACATGCCACAGAGCAACTAAGTCCGTGTGCCACAGCTACTAAGCCTGCGCTCTAGAGCCCATGAGCCACAACTACTGAGCTTGCGAGCTACAGCTACTAAGCCCCACACTCCTGGAGCCTGTGTTCCACAACAAGAGAAGCCACCGCAATGAGAAGCCCACGCACCACAACGAAGAGTAGCCCCCGCTCGCCGCAACTAGAGAAAGCCCGTGCACAGCAGCAAGGACCCAACACAGCCAAAAATGAATAAAGTAAATAAATTTATAAAAAGAAAACAAACCCCATGACCTCCCCCCTAAAGACGTTTCTGACACCAGTGTTTTGACCCCTGCCATGTACGTAGATCCTGTGTATCTGCGTTTGTTCCATATTTTACCCAACTCCTGGCAGAAATGGTCAACGCAAAATAAAGTAGACAGTAGCTCAAATGGCACCTCACATTTATTATTAAGAACTGAAATAATAATAAAATCTTCTTGGCAAATTTTAGATCTGTAAAATTTGACCTGGAAAAATTGGATAGAAATAGTGGTCACAAAGAACTTCTAAGATGGTGACAGTATTAGTGACAATATCTGTTAAGGACAAAAACAGGGTTGGATTGAATATCACAAAATATAAATGAAAAATAATTTGCTTCAAGGAAAACCATTTTAATAAAAAATGAAAGATCTAGGGAGAGTTTACTGATCTGGGGTAGAAAATTGATCAAGGAATTACACCGTCAGGATGGAAATGATTTCCAAAAAATATCTTCTTGAAAAGCATTTTAAAATGTTCGTATACATTTTGAATAAGACATTTGTATTTGTAAATAAAGTCAAATATCCTTGAAGTCAATATTCCTCCGGGTCCAAAATGTCAGAGTCAAAACGTCCCATATTCTTAAAAGTCTCACCATCACTTCAAACTCATCATGTTCCAAACTGACCTCTTCACTTTCTCTTCTAAATTAGCTGCTTCCCAACTAGCCTGTCACTGTCACCACTTTTTTCTAATCGTCCGGATTAAAACTTTGGTGTTATCATGCACGCTTGCCTCTCCTTCATTCTTTATACTGAATCAGTCACCAAGAAGGTTATTTTTCCTTCGCTGCATCTTTCAGATTTACCCTTTTCCTTCTGTTTCTACACTTGGTCCAGCTTTCTTCACCTTGAGCGGAGATGCGGCTTCCAGTTTGATATTCTTGCTCCAGACGGCCCCCACCGACTCCCCCGGCGCCCCCAGGCCACCTTGCAAGCAGCTGCCAGCTCAGCTTTCTGAAGTGCTGCTCCTAGCATGTTCTTTGATTAAGAATCTCCAGGGGCCTCTTACTGCTTCCATGACCAAGTCCCAACCTGTCTGCCTGTCTTTCAGAAGCCTTCATTATCCACCGCCTTTGTGCCCATTCCATTTTATTTCTCACAGTTTCCCCCAGTGATCCCTCTTTTATGACCGATCTCCCCACTGACTGCGAGAAGCTTCGCGTTCATCCTGCTTCCATGCTGTGTGCAAGCTGTTCCCGTGCCCGAAATAGCCTCCTTTGTGCCTTGTGATACCCAGTCCTACCCACTAACAAAACACTTACTGTGTTTGCATTTTGATATAGAAATAAGACATGCCCTTTGCAGAAAATTTGGACAATACAGAGGAATATAAAAGAAAAAATTAATCTCATCACCTTTCAATAACAGCAATTAACCCTTTTGGTATATTTCTTTCCAGTCTTTTTTCTATATATTTACTTACCAATTTCTTTTCACCTGTTGAGGTCAGCCTGTATATATTACTTGCATCTTGCTTTTTTACTTCTCATTAAAAGTATTCTTTCTAAATTCTGTCTCCTATAGTGAATTTTCATTATATAGATGTATCGTACTTCTTTTGGCTATTCCTCTACTTTTGAAAATTGTGGTTGTTTACAATTTTTTGCTATTATAAATAATCCCGTGATGAACTTCTTTTTATATATACCCATGCTGGCATTTCTGATTATTCTCATAGGTTAAATTCTGAGAAGTCAAGGAGTTGATAAGTCATGGAGTTTTGATATTTTTGATACCTATTGTCTAATTCCTTTTTAGTTTTGTACAAACTTGTACTCCAATCAGCAGTACAAGAGCATTCCTACCTTGCTTTATAATTGTCATAAATTACAACTTGGCTTATTTGAATGTGCCAATTATCTAAGTATTGTTTTCATTTGCAGTTATTTGATTACTCATGAGGTAAAACTTGTTAATATATTTATTGCTTTTTAGTAATATTCCCCTCTGTGGATTGTTCACATATACCCTTTGCCCATTTTCCTAGTTGGTTCTTATTGATTTGTGTGAGCTTTGTATGTTACAGATAAAAAGCTTTTTTCTATGTCTATCATATTTGTGGAAAATTATTTCTCCAAAACTGTTGCTTACTTTTTCACTCCGTGTATGGTGCTTTTCTGTTATAATTTTTAATTTTTTTGTATTGTTAAACATTAACAATATTTCCTTTGTGATTTCTTCCATTGTAATTATATTTAGACCGTCCAGTTAAATACATTATTTTTATAATTCACTTTATATACTATTTCAGTTTATACTGTTAACTGAGTTAAGCTTTTCCCTTATATAGTCAGGCAATATTCTTTTTTTTAAATTAATCTTTATTGGAGTATAATTGATTTAAAATGTTGTGTTAGTTTTTGCTGTACAGCAAAGTGAATCAGTTATACCTATACATATATCCACTCTTTTAAAAGTTATTTTCCCATATAGGTCATTACAGAGTATTGAGAAGAGTTCCCTGTGCTATACAGTAGGTCCTTATTAGTTATATACTTTATATATAGCAGTGCATAGATGTCAGTCCCAGTCTCCCAAATTATCCCTCCCCCCCACCATTTTCCCCCCTTGGTGTCCATACATTTCTTCTCTACATCTTTCTATTTCTACCCTGCAAACTGGTTCATCTGTAGCATTTTTCTAGGTTTCACATATATGCATTAATATATATTTGTTTTTCTCTTTCTGCCTTCACTCTGTATGACAGTCTCTAGATTCATTCATGTCTCTAAAAATGACCCAATTTTGTTCCTTTTTATGGCTGAGTAATATTCCATTGTATATATGTACCACATCTTCTTTACCCATTTGTCTGTCGCTGGGCATTTAGGTTGCTTCCATGACCTGGCTATTGTAAATAGTGCTGCAATGAACACTGGGGTGCATGTGTCTTTTTGAATTATGGTCTTCTCTGGGTATATGCCCAGTAGTGGGATTGCTGTGTCATATGGTAATTCTATTTTTAGTTTTTTAAGGAACCTCCATACTGTTCTCCATAGTGGCTGTATCAATTTACATTCCTACCAAAGGTGCAAGAGGGTTCCTTTTTCTCCACACCTTCTCCAGCATTTGTTGTTTGTAGATCTTCTGATGATGCCCATTCTAACTGGTGTGAGGTGATACCTCATTGTAGTTTTGATTTGCATTTCTCTAATAATTAGTGATGTTGAGCAGCTTTTCATGCGTCTTCTTTGAAGAAATGTCTATTTAGGTCTTCTGCCCATTTTTTGATTGTGTTGTTTGTTTTTTTAAATATTGAGCTGCATGAGCTCTTTATATATTTTGGAGATTAATCCTTTGTCAGTTGATTTGTTTGCAAATATTTTCTCCCATTCTGAGGGTTGTCTTTTCACCTTGTTTGTACTTTCCTTTCCTTTGCAAAAGCTTTTAAGTTTCATTAGGTCCCATTTGGTTCTTTTTGTTTTTATTTCCATTACTCTAGGAGGGGGGTCAAAAAAGTTGTTGCTGATATTTATGTCAAAGAGTGTTCTTCCTATGTTTTCCTCTAAGAGTTTTATAGTGTCTGATCTTACATTTAGGTCTCTAATCCATTTTGAGTTTATTTTTGTGCATGGTGTGAGGGAGTGTTCTAATTTCATTCCTTTACATGTAGCTGTCCAGTTTTCCCAGCACCATTTATTGAAGAGACTGTGTTTTCTCCATTGTATATCCTTGCCTACTTTGTCATAGATTAGTTGACCATAGGTGTGTGGGTTTATCTCTGGGCTTTCTATCCTGCTCCATTGATCTATATTTCTGTTTTTGTGCCAGTACCCTATTGTCTTGATTACTGTAGCTTTGTAGTATAGTCAGAATTCAGGGAGTCTGACTCCTCCAGCTCTGTTTTTTTCCCTCAAGACTGCTTTGGCTGTTCGGGGTCTTTTGTGTCTCCATACAAATTTTAAGATTTTTTCTTCTAGTTCTGTAAAAAATGCCATTGGTAATTTGATTGCATTGAATCTGTAGATTGCTTTGGGTAGTATAGTCATTTTCACAATATTGATTCTTCCAACCTAAGAACATGGTATATCTCTCCATCTGTTGGTATCACCTTTAATTTCTTTCATCAGTGTCTTATAGTTTTCTGCATACAGGTCTTTTGTCTCCTTAGGTAGGTTTATTGCTAGGTATGTTATTCTTTTTGTTGCAGTGGTAAATAGGGGTGTTTCCTTAATTTCTCTTTCAGATTTTTCATCATTAGTGTATAGGAATGCAAGAGGTATCTGTGCATTAATTTTGTATCCTGAAACTTTACCAAATTCATTGATTAGCTCTAGTAGTTTTCTGGTGGCATCTTTAGGATTCTCTATGTATAGTATCATGTCATCTGCAAACAGTGACAGTTTTGCTTCTTCTTTTCCAATTTGTATACCTTTTATTTCTTTTTCTTGTCTGATTGCCATGGCTATGACTTCCAAAAGTATGTTGAATAATAGTGGAGAGAGGACATCCTTGTCTTGTTCCTGATCTTAGAGGAAATGCTTTCAGTTTCTCACCATTGAGGATGATGTTTGCTGTGGGTTTGTCATACATGGCCTTTATTATATTGAGGTAGGTTACCTTCTGGAGTGGTTTTATCATAAATGGGTATTGAATTTTGTGCATCTATTTTCTGCATCTATTGAGATGATCATATGGTTTTTCTCCTTCAATTTGTCAATATGGTGTATCACGTTGATTGATTTGCGTATATTGAAGAATCCTTGCATCCCTGGGATAAATCCCACTTGATCATGGTATATGATCCTTTTAATGTGTTGTTGGATTCTGTTTCCTAGTGTTTTGTTGAGGAGTTTTGCATCTATATTCATCAGTGATATTGGTCTGTAATTTTCTCTTTTTGTAGTATCTTTCTCTGGTTTTGGTATCAGGGTGATGGTGGCGTCATAGAATGAGTTTGGGAGTGTTCCTTCCTCTGCAATTTTTTGGAAGAGTTTGAGAAGGAAGGGTGTTAGCTCTTCTCTCAATGTTTGATAGAATTCACCTGTGAAGCCATCTGGTCCTGGACTTTTGTTTGTTGGAAGATTTTTAATCCCAGTTTCAATTTCATTACTTGTGAGTGGTCTGTTCATATTTTCTATTTCTTCCTGGCTCAGTCTTTGAAGGTTATACCTTTCTAAGAATCTGTCCATTTCTTCCAGGTTGTCCATTTTATTGGCATAGAGTTGCTTGTAGTAGTCTCTTAGGATGCTTTGTATTTCTGCAGTGTCTGTTATAACTTCTCCTTTTTCATTTATAATTTTATTGATTTGAGTCCTCTCTCTCTCTTTTTCTTCATGAGTCTGGCTAATGGTTTATCAGTTTTGTTTATCTTCTCAAAGAACCAGCTTTTAGTTTTATTGATGTTTGCTCTTGTTTTCTTTGTTTCTATTTCATTTATTTCTGCTCTGATCTTTATGATTTCTTTCCTTCTGCTAATTTTGGGTTTTGTTTGTTCTTCTTTCTCTAGTTCCTTTAGGTATAAGGTTAGATTGTTTATTTGAGATTGTTCTTGTTTCTTGAGGTAGGCTTGTATTGCTATAAACTTCCCTCTTAGAACTGCTTTTGCGGCATCTCATACATTTTGGATCGTCGTATTTTTGTTGTCATTTGTCTAGGTATTTTTTTATTTCCTCTTTTATTTCTTCAGTGACCTCTTGGTTATTTAGTAACATATTGTTTAGCCTCCATGTGTTTCTGTTTTTTACCCTTTTTTCCCCTGTAATTGATTTCTAATCTCATAGCATTGTGGTCAGAAAAGATGTCGGATATGATTTCAATTTTCTGAAATTTACTGAGGCTTGATTTGTGACCCAAGATGTGATCTATCCTGGAGAATGTTCCATGTGCACTTGAGAAGAAAGTGTATTCTGGTGTTTTTGGATGGAATGTCCTATAAATATCAACTAAATCTATCTGGTCTGTCGTGTTATTTAAACCTTATGTTTCCTTATTTATTTTCATTTTGTATGATCTGTCCATTGGTGTAAGTGAGGTGTCAAAGCCCCCCACTATTATTCTGTTACTGTCGATTTCCTCCTTTACAGCTGTTAGCAGTTTCCTTATGTATTGAGGTGCTCCTATGTTGGGTGCATATATATTTATAACTGTTATATCTTCTTCTTGGATTGATCCCTTGATGATTATGTAGTGTCCTTCCTTGTCTCTTGTAACATTCTTTATTTTAAAGTCTATTTTATCTTATATGAGTATTGCTACTCCAGCTTTCTTTTGATTTCCATTTGCATGGAATATCTTTTTCCATCCCCTCACTTTCAGTCTGTATGTGTCCCTAGGTCTGAAGTGGGTCTCTTGTAGACAGCATATATATGGGTCTTGGTTTTGTATCCATTCAGTGAGCCTGTGTCTTTTGGTTGGAGCATTTAATCCATTCACATTTAAGGCAGTTATCAATACATATGTTCCTATGACCATTTTCTTAATTGTTATGGGTTTGTTTTTGCAGGTCCTTTTCTTCTCTTGTGTTTCCCACTTAGAGAAGCTCCTTTAGCATTTGTTGTAGAGCTGGTTTGGTGGTGCTGAATTCTCTTAGCTTTTGCTTGTCTGTAAAACTTTTGATTTCTCCCTCAAATCTGAATGAGATCCTTGCCAGGTAGAGTAATCTTGGTTGTAGGTTCTTCCTTTCCAGCACCTAAATATATCATGCCACTCTCTTCTGGCTTGTAGAGTTTCTGCTGGGAAATCAGCTCTTAACCTTATGGGAGTTCCCTTGTATATTATTTGTCAATTTTCACTTGCTGCTTTCAATAATTTTTCTTTGTCTTTTATTTTTGCCAATTTGATTACTATGTGTTCCGGCGTGTTTCTCCTTGGGTTTATCCTGTATGGGACGCTCTGTGATTCCTGGACTTGGGTGGCTATTTCCTTTCCCATGTTAGGGAAGTTTTCGACTATAATCTCTTCAAATGTTTTCTCTGGTCCTTTCTCTCTCTCTTCTCCTTCTGGGACCCCTATAATGCTAATGCTGTTGCATTTAATTTTGTCTCAGAGGTCTCTTAGTCTGTCTTCATTTCTTTTCATTCTTTTTTCTTTATTCCATTCCGCAGCAGTGAATTCCACCATTCTGTCTTCCATGTCACTTATCTGTTCTTCTGCCTCAGTTATTTTGCTATTGATTCCTTCTAGTGTATTTTTCATTTCAGTTATTGTATTGTTCATCTCTGTTTGTTTGTTCTTTAATTCTTCTAGGTCTTTGTTAAACATTTCTTGTATCACCTTGATTTTTGCCTCCATTCTTTTTTTTTTTTTTTAATTTATTTTTCGCTGTGTTGGGTCTGTGTTACTGTGCGTGGCTTTCTCTAGTGGTGGCGAGCCGGGGCTGCTCTTCGTTGAGGTTCACAAGCTTCTCACTGCAGTGGCTTCTCTTGTTGCAGAGCACAGGCTCTAGGTGCACAGACTTCAGTAGCTGCAGTGCGTGGGCTCAGTAGTTGTGGCTCGAGGGCTCTAGAGTGCAGGCTCAGTAGTTGTGGCACACGGGCTTAGTTACTCTGCGCAATGTGGGATCATCCCGGACCAGGGATCAAACCCGTGTTCCCTGCACTGGCAGGCGGATTCTTAACCACTGTACCTCCAGGGAAGTCCGCAGACCTCATATTAAGAGGTTCTGATATAATTGCTATGGGGTGCAGCCAGGTGTAAAGAGGAGCTGTTCAAATCCACAGTAAGGTGATTTCAGCACGTAGCCAATGTTAATAACTACTGCTAAAGTGCTAAGGACCTGGTTCTCATCAGGAGCAAGCATCTGAATCACTTAAGAGTTTTCAGCAACTGTGCCCAAACTTGGAGGTTTTTGTTCAGTTCATCTGGGCCAGGGCCTGGGTAAATGGACTTTAGAAATCCTCAGAAGTGATTCTCAGTGCATCCCAGGCAGAGAGGCTGTTACAGGATTATCTATGTTGGCTTCTTCATTTGTCTGGTTATCCTTGGGCTGTACCACCTTAATTTGATTATGAAGTTGGCTTCATTATGATTTTAATATCTGGTAGAAGTAATGCTCCCTTACAACTCTTGAAAAATTTATAAATAAATGCTTTTTTCTATTTATGCTTCTGCATTTGTTGTTCTCAAACTTCTACCTGGGAACATGAACAAAACCCCAGGGTGCCAGCCCCATCAACACAGGGCCTGAGCTCTGTTTCCCATATTTGTGCTCCTGGTGATTCTGAAACCCACCAAAGTCTGTAAACTGCTATTCTAGAATCTAGATGATCCTTTTAGTAATTATTGAGTTCAAAAATAATCTTACTGGGCTCTTGGTTAGAGTCACATTAAACTTCCAATGCTGCCTTAAGACTCACCTTAAGGCTCACTTCCTCTAAAAGGACTTTTCTGGTTACCCCAACCCGCATTCATTACTCATTTCTCTAAACCCCTGGTTAGTTGACAACCAGTCATCATTTAGCTTGGTACTTACTTGTTATTTAATTCTTTTTGCAATAGAGTTTGGGTCTCTTATTAAGCTGTAAGCACTTGTAGGGCAGGCTCTGGCATCTCCTTGCATGATTCCTAGTATGGTACTGGCCCATGGAGGGCACTCAGTAAATGCTTACCTTCATAATCTCCACAAATTCCTGGAGTTTTTCAAAATCCTAGTCCATTACATCTTTTATCTAGTGAGGAAGAAAGGCAAAGAGCACATTATTGAATGTGGAGCTGTCTTTCAGGCATTTTAAGCTAAGGGCTGCAGCTGCTCCCCTGGAATGAGCTAGATAAAGATTAAGGAATGCTCTAATAATGGCCTACTAAAGCCATTTTCTTCCCAAGAGTCTGTGAAGGGACTAGGGTGAGTGTATCATCAAGTCAACACCAGCAGCAGCCTTGGCACAGCTTGGATCTGGTCATTGCAAGGCTGCCATGTGGAGCTCAGACCACAGCTTCAATTACACGTTCTTGCTTGAGCATTTCCTTTGTTCATAAATAGGCTATAGGTGATTCCATCAGAGAAACAAGAAGAGGATTCTTGCTCTGCAGCTTGCTCAGGGGAGGAGTATTAGGACAATGGAATTGGTCCCTGACTGCCCCCCAATTCCAGGTCAGCCCCTCTCACTCTGTCACTAAGGTTGTATCTCCCCACCCTTATCAATGAGATATCTTAGAGAGCCCTTATCATTCAAAATTTGGGTTTAAGCATCAAACAAGTAAGAAACAGATAACCTAAGCTGCTGACACTTAAACATTCTAGGGGATGTGGGCTCAGTTGGTTTGATTGCTTTTTCCATGCAATTTCTGATTTTCTTTACTATTCAAAGTTAGGCATTGCATTTTCCTTGAAGCTACACTTTTTCTCCGTGAGCTGAAAAGTCTCATCCTGTTACCTGTTTTATCTCCTCCATTTTTTCCTTGAGCTCTTCCCTCACCTCCCTGAGTTCATTCTGAGAAAATAAAATAGAGAAGGAGTAAAGAAATGTCTTGGATGGAAGGGAAACGGTCAAAAGGAGGAAAGGAAAGATCCTGGGGCATTGCCAAAAGAGGAGCAGAGGGATAGATGCCAGCAGGGAGGAAAGAAAGGATGCTATTAAGAAAATAGGATAGTGGGACACACAGACATCCTGTACCTCCAGATGTGATGCACTTTGAAAAGGTCATACTTTCACTCCTGTGGTGTGACCACCGAAAAATGCATGGCCTAAGTCTAATGGTGAGGAAGCATCAGACAACCCAGATTCAGGGTCATTCTACAAAATAAATGATTTGTCATCAAAAACGACAGTGTCCCAAAAGACAAGGTCGAAGAACTGTTCCAGACGAAAAAAGACTGAAGAGACATGGAAACTAGATGCAAGGTGTGATTCCGGATTGGATCCCAGACCAAAAAAGTTATCTTCTCTTTTGTTATGAAAGACATTAGTGGGATAACGGGTGAAATTAGAATAAGGGCTGTAGGTGAGAACTCTATCAACATTAATTTCCTGCTTTTGATGTTTGGATAATTGTACTGTGGCTGTGTAAGAGAGTGTTCTTGTTTTGAGGAAATATATACCGAAATTTGAGAGAACCACTTGCTCGCAGATGGTTCAGGAAATATATATGTTATATATAGGTGTGTGAATACGAAAGAGAGAAAAAAAACCCAAGATAAAATGCCAACATTTGGGAATCTGGGGGAAGGGTATACTAGAACTCATTGTACCATTTTTTGGAAAACACTCTGTAAGTCTGAAATTATTTTAAAATAGAGAGAACCAGAAGAAAAGGAGTCACAGGGGCTGGAGCAGAACTGTAGATGCCGGCAGTTCACCTGCTGCAGAAGTTGTTCTGTTGGCCCCACCTGTTCACTGTGCTGATCCAACTTCCTGTCTCCTGGGTCCACACACCTACCTTTAGCTCCTTTGTCCCTCCTGGTTTGGTAAATGGCCCTTCTTGTTTAGCTCCTTTGTAGTCATATGTCTGTTGGTTGGAAACAGAGACACAGAATATTGGAAACTGCAGGTGTGGGAGGGTGAGGCAGGAGGGATGACCCCGAGTTTCTGCTCCTCCCTTTGGGTCAGCGCAGAGGTAACCTGGCCTCACCTGTGTAGGAGTTTCCTCCATCCTTCTCTCCTCTCTGAGCTCATCTCATTCCACTCCCTTCCTGGCCCACTGGGCCTCAGCTTTCTGTCCCCTCCACAGACATACTCATTCCCATCTTAGGGCCTCTGTGCACACTGCTTTTTCTGCCCACAGCGCTCGTCCTCAGCCCTCCAGGGGGCCGCAGGCTTGTCCTACAGCTCTCAGCTCAGAGGAAGGCCTTCCTGATGCCTTCAACCCCCAGCAAACCCCCCCGTCACATCTCCCTATTTTAATTCCCTGCATCATAGGTAAAACTGCTGAATTTTTCCTTATTTATTTAGGTAGCCGCTTTGTTCTTTGAGAGCAGAGAGCTTGTCTCTCTCTCAATATATCCGCCAGCATCTGGGACAAGTCTTGGCCACCAGGAACAGCGAATGACCCCCGACTCCAAGTCACCTCCCCATGCGTCTCAGGCCTGGCTGCCGGTATGGCCTCAAACAAGCTTCTTACTCTGATCAGCTCTGGCTTCAATGCCAGGCAAACTGCCTTGTAGTTCTTGTTCTGCAGAGACAGGAGGCTGGGATTCAGGCTGCCAGGCATCAGGACTGGGGAGGACCCTCCACCCACCCAACCCTGCCTGTCCAACTGCACTTAAGCTCAGGCCCACATACCCCCAGCGCCTGAGCCAAGATAACTCACATTTTCTCATGTTCTACTCCTCTCATGAGTGACACCTGCCTGTTCGGCAGGCAGCCCTCTCCCTGGGGAGCTGGCGGGGGTGAGGGCTGGCGGGTACACTTTAAGATAACTCAAGGAAGCCGTCTAAGTATTTTTTCAGGAGCATTGACTTTGGAGGTAGACAGACAGACTTGAATTCTAGTCTCAGCTGCCCTCCTTTACCAGCTGTGTTGACTTAGGCACGTCATTTAGCTTCTCTGAGCCTTCACTTCCTCGTCTGTAAATTGTGGATGATAATTACCTTTATCTGATGAGGTTCTTGCGTGCCTTAAACACGCGGGTAAGATGCAGGCCTGGCTGGGGTCATGGCTCCGGAGTGGCCGGGATAGGGGTGGGGCATTTCGGTGCTCCTTTTCCTGGCAGGGGTCCTTCCCACCCCAAGCCCAGGGGTCCGTTCCCCACCCTCCTTCCAGCCTGAGAGGCCACGTCATGCTCAGAGGTAGAAAGAAAAGCCGAGGGTTCGTTGGGGACTCTCTGTACCCCCCAACTCCATCCAGTGAGAGTTCAAAGAGGCCCCACATTGGCCAGCAACGTTTCTCCTTTACCAGGTTTGTTTTCTTCAGTTCTGCCCTCTTGGCCAACATGATGGAGGAGGCCAGAGTGTTCTTCAACTTCCCAACCTCCCCACAATGGGCCCCCGGGACCAGGCCACTGCAGGTTACAGGCTGAGGTGAGGGCAGGATGCCCATCTCTCTGTATGTGGAACAGCTAAGGTCACAATGCCCAGGACCTGCACGCCGGCCTGAGTGTCGCCACAACTTTGAGCCTGGGGTGCCTTGGCCGCTGAGAAGAGGACCTCAGGTCGGGTTCCAAAGCCACGAAGTCTCCCTCCTGCAAGGGGAGAGGGGCTGTCCTGGAAAGCCCACCCTGAAGGACCACAGCCAAGCACAAGGCACACCCCAGGAGAAGCAAAAATTGCCGGCTCCTTTCCCAGAGGGACTCACCCAAAGACCAGGAGGAGGTGTCTGCCCTCAACAACGAGCTTCTCCTGGAAGCCCACACACCTGCTCTCCTGACCCTTCCTCGAGCCTAAAGCTATTTTGGGTTGGGATGCCCTGAGGTCTCTCCGGTTCAAGGTGCACGTACTGTGCTAATCCGGGACTCTCTGTGCTGGGGGAGGGGTGCCAGTCTCGGCAGGACGATCTCTGATGCCCAGGCCTGACTGCACAACTGGCTCTGTCCCCTCTCCCCTCCTACACCCAACTCCATTCTTTTCTCCTGGTTTTTCTACTATCCTGGAAGAGCGTTAGAGCAAGAAGCAGTATGTGGACAGTGCAGTTGGTAAAAAGCCCAGATGACAGGCGATGAAGAATACTGAGGCCATCCTGAGGGTAACTATGATTTGTGTTTCGAGAGTCAAAGGGATGTAGCCTCCCCTGGGATCTAAAATTATTCAGCATCCATGTAGGTAAGCCTAACTCTGATGAGGGGCTGAATGCTGTCCTAGAAGCTGGGAGTTCAGCCTCTTTCTCCAGCCCTCCCAACAATTAAACCAGCTGATGTGGATTCCTTTTGCAACTAAGAACGTGACTGGTGAATGGATATGGCCCCATGTTCCCGCTAATTGTAGGTCTTTGGAAAGTCACACACGTGCAGCAGTAACTCCTGCCTGGTGACCCACAAACACATGGCCTATGGAAATGTTGGGGACTTCTATTTGGTGACATCTCGTGGGTTCTCAGCATTGGTCATTTTAATTAGTGGCCATGCTAAAAGCAGATCTGATGCCTTACTATCAAGCCCCTCATCATTTTTTACAACAAGTGATTTCACTTGGCTGGTTCTTTGTAGCCAAACATCGCGCGGATACATTTTTTTTTTTTTTTGGGGGGGTGCAGATACATCACCTCGGATGACGGCCTTTACCTCACAAGAGCTTGCCAGCTCGTCGCCCTGTATGTTGGTTCTGCAGGGAGCACTTTCTCCAGCAAGTCTGTTCCCCTGCTCAGGAGACTGAATCCACAAGTCCACCCGGGCTCCACCCCCGCCTTGTTCCTTGGGGCCACTGGCAGCTCCCCGCTCCACCCCCTGCTCCTGTCCACATGGCTCTGGGGTGTCCCTGGGCCATGTGACAGACTAACACTTTGAGAAGAACCCTCTGGGCCCTGGGCTCCACTCGAAGTTGAGGAAGGAGGCGTAAGTGACACCGCTCCTCTGGGTGGCAAAACTCGTGTGAAAAATCACTGTCTGGGAAAGACAACGTGGGTGGAATCGAACACGGAAGCAGACCACAGTCGCTTGCCGAGCCTTCTAAACATAAGCGTTGATGTATTTCTAATTCTTGATCAAAACAAAGCAACCCCGTTCTTGTGACAGAATAAAACCTGTGACAATAACAAGCCATGCAGGGAGTCGTGAATCCCAGGGCCGGCCTGGTTCTCCACGCCACCACTCATTGGCAGGTCACCCTTATCCAGGCTCAGGGCCAGGCTGGGTCTTAGCAAGGAGCTCTGGGTCACTATGCAGGGGACTCCACAGCAAATCCCCTGCTGGTTCAACACACGTTTACTGAGCCTGACTGTGTGCCAAGGACTCTGCTAGGCACCAGGAGCACAAAGATACCTGGCGTGGCCCTGGCCCTAGGGACTCATCATTGATGGGCTGACAGGGCATCATTAGAATCGCACTTACAATATGGTAAGTAAGCTCAGGGTGCTGAGAGCCCAGAGGAGGTGCATGACCCAGTTCTCAGAGCTGGCTTTCTGCCATGTTAACCTGGCCTTGTGAGCTTCCCGGTACCCTTCACGTTAGACAATTTTTTCTCTAAACCCAGTGCAGGAGGCGGGGGTGGGGGGTGAGGGAGAATGCTACCTACCACATATCAAACTTTCCCATTGCCAGTGCCTGCCTGGGTCTCTGAAGATGACACGCTCCCCCCATATCAGTGGGACCATCCCCTCCATGCTGAGCCCTGGACAGTGAGTGTTTACCTGTCTCCCGTGTATCACATGGGTCTTCCTTCCAGCAGAGAGAGTTGCTAGCCTGTCCCAGCAGGTGTATTACATACCAAATCAGCCTTCTCTTTCTGCTCCATCTGGCCCAAGTTCACCTTTACCTGGCCTTGTTACTCTACACAGCAGCTGGAACTGGACTTAGATCTACACATCCTCTAACAACGTAGAGCAAGAAGGTGTCCTCCGAGCTGTGAGTGTGTCAGGCTGATACTGCATCACGTCGCAGTGTCTGCAGGTAACACATGCCCGCAGAGGTCCTGTGGGTTCCTGCCTTGGGAAATAATGGGATATCCATAAATGTAACAAGCCTTGGGTTTTGTACGTGGATCTCCCTCAGCTCCCAGCACTCAGAGAATTGGAAAAATGGAAGCCCCAAAGTCCACACAAAGGAGACTTTGCAGTACCGACCTGGTGTCAGTGAGATTCCTTTTGCTGACGCCACTCAGTGAACTTACCTGGCCTCTGTCCTGCTGCTCCCTGCCAGGCCCCGCAGACACTCAACAGGCCTTCTCTTCTGCCTTCCACTTGGTTACTTGTATCAGGGTTCTCCAGAGAAACAGAATCGATAGAATATCTGCCTATCTATCTATCTGTCTAACAATCAAGAGATTTATTTTAAGGAAGTGGCTCACATGATTATGGAGGCCAAGAAGCCCCGAAATCTCCCATCTGTAGCTGGAGACCCAGGAGAGCCCACGGTGGAAGTTCCTGTCTGAGTACAGAAGACTGAGGTCCCAGCTGTAAAAGAGAGAAAGAATTATTTCTTATTCAGCCTTTTATTCTACCCAGGCCTTCAGCAGATTGGATGGGGCTCACCCACATTAGGGAGGGCAATCTGCTTTACTCAGTCTGCCAATTCAAATGTTAATCTCATCCAAAACACCCTCATAAATATACCCAGAATAATATTTAACCAAATTCAGCTGACCCTTGTGCCCGGGTTTGGATTGCACAGGTCCACTTATACGAGGATTTTTTTCAGAAGAAATACTGCAGTCCTACGCTATGCGCAGTTGGTTGAATCTCCAGATGCGGAACCATGGATACCAAGGCTGACTGTAAAGTAATATGCAAAGTTCTGACTGTCCGGGGGTTGGCACCCCTAACACCCACGTCGTTCAAGGGTCAGCTGTACCCTGTGACCTCGTCAAGATGATATGTAAAAGTAACTATCATATTACCTGTCTCTGCTGCTTTCTTGACCCATGTCCTCATCTTCTGGAGCACAGCCTGTTTCCTTCCTTGAGTCCTGGCGCGTGAGGCCTGATCTCATGGTAACTGACCTCCGGCTTGGCCTCAGACCCTCGCCCCTGGCTCTTTGGACACCAGATCCCTCCTTCTTCCCTTTGTCCTTTGTTGGAGAGCTTTCTCCCACGCCACTTGCTGTGGCTGGTGGTTTCAGGGCAAAATCTTCCAGGAAGAGGGCTCTCTCTCTTTCTCTGCTCAGCTTTATGAATCAGCCCCTGCCAAGGGGTCACCCCTCCCCCTCTGCTCACCCGTGGTGTTTGTCTCCTGACACCCATCTAGTGGGAGGGTATTTGTCCGTACCCTCCTGATGCCCTGCTCTGCCAGGAGGGAACACCCTATTTTTCAGATTCCCTTGCGCAGCCCTTGGCCGTGGCTGCACCCCATCTCGGCCCCTTCTGAGCTCGTTCTCAGCTCGGAGCATGCCCCCAGCCTCTCCAGTCTCCTGCCTCCCTAGCCTGTCACACTGCTTGGTTAATGCCAAACAGGTGCATGGACGTGTGGGGCTACGGCATGATTTCCCTGTGGAAGGGCAGGGTAGCGCAGGTGTGAAGACATTGGCTACCTGTGATTCCTTGTAGTTTTGTTTTGCATTTCCCTAATGATTAGTGATATTATCTTTTCATGTTCTTACTGGCCAACACATTTACTTTTCTTTTTTTGCGGTACGTGGGCCTCTCACTGTTGTGGCCTCTCCCGCTGTGGAGCACAGGCTCCAACACATTTACTTTTAAAGGAATAAAGCATAATTTAAAAAAAAGATCAGTTATTAAAACAGCACTTAAAAAGAGGGGGGAAAATAAATGAAAAATTTGAGCAGCTATAGTTTAGAATCCAAGGGTTCATGTTCCCTATGAGGTTCCAGGAAGAATGTTTCTTCAGGATTAAGGAAGCAGGGCTGGCTGCCCAGTACGGTGTGCTGCCCCCTAAGGGGTGCCCAAGAGCAAAGGACCCTGGGTGGCTCTCCCCAAGGGACCCAAGGAAGCGTCCGAGGAAGGCTCCAGTGACCTGCCCCAGGAGCTCCACCGCTTCCCCAGCTGTGTGGGGATCTAGAGAAGCTAACTGTAACAGAACTTTTCCCTCGAGCAGGAATGGCCCCATGAGGCATAATTGTCTTCAACAGTTCATGTCCACGCTGAGAAAATTATCATGCATTGTTGGTGGGAGTGGAAAATGATATAACCCCCCTGGAAGAGAGTTAGCGGTTTCTTATAAGCATACACTTACCATATGACCCAGCAATCCAACCCCTAGGCATTTACCCAAAAGAAATAAGAACATATGTCCACACAAAGACTTGTTCATGAATATTCACAGCAGCTTCATTCATAATGGCCTCAAACTGGAAAACAACACCACGTCTGCCAGCAGGAGAATGAATAAACAACTTGTAGTATTTTCCTACAATGGAAGACCCTTGGACAATAAAAAGGAGTTGACTACTGATACATAGGACAAGACGGGTAAATCTTACAGATGTTTTACTGAGTGAAATTCCATTCAAATGAAAGGCTAGAAAACAAATCTATAGTGACAGAACACAGATCAGTGGCTGTCTGAAGCTGGGGTGGGGGAGGGATGGCTGCAAAGAGCAGCAGGGAATATTCTGGGGTGTTGGAAATGTTCTATGACTCGACTGTGGTGGTGGTTCCACTGGTATATACATTCTGCAAAACCGATCAGACTGTACACTTAAAATAGGTGCATTGTACTGTGCACACACCTTAAAATTTTTAAGTTGATTTAGAGACAAATAGATGATGCAATGTTTCTTGCACATTGGAATTTGTGCAGTGTATCAAAGCCACTACAAAGATGATTTCATTTAATCCTCATAATAGCATTGTAAGATAGTTATTATTACCCTCATTCCGCAGATAAGGAATTGTTTAGGAAAACCACCCCCCCAGCCTTTCCCCTTGTGTTTCTCCTTTGCTCTCACACCATGTCATACCACACCCACCACTTCTGACACCAGACATATGGGGGTTTTCACCTACAAGCAGCGATTCTCTGTGACACCAGCTGGGTGTCCTACAATTCAATTCAGTTCTGACACTACTGGAGCTAGTGTCAGATCCCACAGGTTAAGGGCTCGGTCTTACAAGGCTCTCCACCCCCTACTCGCCCCCCGCTTCAGATGCCAGCCCCAAGTCCAGGTTGTTACCTGTGCTTCTGACCAAGTAGCTATAGATTGGAGACTCCCACGACCCCCTCCTCAGGTTCAATTAATTTGCTAGAGTGGCTCACAGAACTCAGAGAAACATTTTACTCACCAGATTACCAGGAATACCCAGGTGGGACAGAGACACAAGGCGAGGTATGAAGAAAGGGCAGGGAGCTTCCATGCCCTCTCTGAGTACACCATTCTCCCCATGTCTGCATGTGTTCACCAACCCAGAAGCTCTCTGAACCTCATGCTTTTGGAATTTTGGCGGAGACTACTTCTTCTTCTCCTTCTCCTTCTTTTTGTGTCTGCACCATGTGGCATGTGGGATCTTAGTTCCCTGACCAGGGATCGAACCCATGCCCTCTGCAGTGGAGGCATGGAGTCTTAACCACTGGACCACCAGGGAAGTCCCTGCGGAGGCTTCATTATGTAGGCCTGAGCAATCATTAACTCTGAAGGACAGGAGGCTGGTGCTGAAAACTCCAAGCTTCTCAACATGGCTTGGTCTTTCTAGAGACTGGCCCCAATCCAGGCGCCACCCTGAGTCACTTCATCAGAAAAAAAGACACTCCTGTCACTCAGGAAACTACAAGGGTTTCAGGAGCTCTGTGCCAGGTACTGGGGGCAGAGACCAATATATATTTTTTCTATTATCTCACAGGCATCAAGGCTTAGAGAAAAACCTCTCGAGTTGTGCTTGGCTGGACATTGCAACCACAATGCACATCTCTAACAAAGAGCCCGGAAAGTTGTTAGCAGCTCACTTTGCAGAAGAAAACCTGTCTGCTCTCGGGGTGCTGAGAGCATGTCTGAGTAATACGGCAAGTGTGGGAAATGCAGCTTCCACTCCGGGGATACAGATCTAGTTAGTCTGGGAGATTGTGGGAAAGTTTAAGTTGTAGACACGTACGTACCTAAGGGTGTATTGTGTGCAGGTGGAAAAGCATTCCTAATCTGGGGGATGGGAAGAGATGCTACAGGGAGTTTCCAGGAACCCCTTTGCCTCCTGTGGCTCATGCAAACCAAGTGTTTGTTCCTGGGTCGCTCATGCAGCCAGCTGCTTCCTTCTCTCTCTTCCCTTTATCCAGCCTGGGTTTCCTCACACAACTTGGGCGAAACTGGTGTCCCAGGCAGCAAGGCTGTCCCCTCCCCTCATCACCGGCCCTCCATGTCCAGTGTAAGGCTCCTCATTCATTCAAGTAAGCCAGATCTCCATAGACCAGACAGAGTCTAAGGAGTGGGACTCCAAAGAGAAGAATAATAGCAATCCCCCCTCATACAAACCATCGCACCTCCTCCTCACTGAGAGCTTTTGCTGTACTTATTATGGAGTGAGTGCTCTGTGACTATGGCAGAGTCCCAGCTCTCAAGGGGCTCATGGACTAGTGGGAGAAAAGAGAAGTGCACCTGGAATTTCAACCCAGAGTGCCAGGAGCAGCCCTGGGGGAGGTGAGGGTGCGTGGATACTGTGCCTCGCTCCACACTCACTGTGCTTCCCCAGTAGTTCTCTCCGCTCCCAGAGGGAAGCCTAGCATGGCCCTTACGTCAAGAGACTGAGGACACCTGGGTGAATGGCTAGGGGAGAGGGGCCTGGCAGGGGTGGTGTTTTCCGGGATGGGACTGTCAGGTTCTCTTCCATCCCTAGAGAGTGGCCCTGGCACACACGGGTTCTGCCACTGGGAAGAAGTCATCTGAGGCCATCACTGCACAAGAGAATACTGTGCAGGACGTTACTGTTGAGGCAGGAAGCATTTTCTCCTCTTTCCCTTTGCCCTTCCCTTCAGGAAGGGTATGAAGGGGTGGAGGGCAGAAAAAAAGAGGCTTCCAGCCTTTGGTTTCCAACAGCTTAGCTCTTAGGGGAATGGAGAGAGTTATGGGCATAAACAGGGTGTTGGGAGGAAGGAAGGCAGAGTGAGAGAGAGAGAGAGATGTTCTTGGTCCCCCAGAGAAAGTGCCTTGGCCTCTGGTCTGTACTTACTTGGGGAGCCAGAGCCTAGCCTGGGATGGGTGGCTTCTGGCCTCACTGAAGCAGGACTAGTTGGGGGCCCATCACCTCCCCACCTCATGCTTTGCAGAGATCTGAGCTTGAATTGTTGCCCTGCTACTTCCTACCCTGGAGGGTTTTTTTTCCTTTTTTGCGGTACGCGGGCCTCTCACTGTTGCGGCCCCTCCCGTTGCGGAGCACAGGCTCGGGACGCGCAGGCCCTGCGGCCATGGCTCACGGGCCCAACCGCTCCGTGGCACGTGGGATCCTCCCGGACCGGGGCACGAACCCGCGTCCCCTGCGTCGGCAGGCGGACTCCCAACCACTGCGCCACCAGGGAAGCCCGACCCTGGAGTTTTGAGTCAAGTCATTTCCTTCTTGGAGCCACAGCTTTTTCACCTGTAAAATGGGGATCATGCTGGCCTCTCCCCGGCACTGTGGTTGCTGAGAGGGTGGGCAGGGAGGAGAGCGCAGCAAGCCTGGCCCACACCTGCCAGCTCCTGTCCCTCCTCGGTCCTCCCTCTTCTCTCCTTCCCCTTGGCCCCTTGTCCCTCTGGGCCTTGAGGGCCCAGGAGTCTCAGCTCTCCTGCTGTCGGTCTGCGGCCCTCCTCCCTTCCCTCCCACAGTAACCAGCCCTGGCTGGGCCCTCCCCTCCCCCGTCTGCTCATTAATTGCCAGGCGCAGCCTCTTCTAGAGGAGGGGAGCCTTTCCACCAGCTGTCTTGTCCTGTGTTGCAGCCATGCCAGCCTCGGGGCTGCGACTGTCCCTCTGCACAGCAGGTAAGGCCACCGCCTGGGCAGGAGGGCACCAGGCTCCACGCACGTCCAGGGCACAGACCTGCGGGAAGGGTGCCTCTCCCCTAGGTGCCCAGACTTTGGGGTTGAAGGGGAGACAAAGTGGGAAGCAGTGACTGTTTCTGCATGTCAGCCTGGCTCCCCGCCCCTGCCCTGCCTCCTCTCACCCCTTCCCTGCCCCCAGCCTGCTCGCACCCCACCACCAGGGGTCAGAGCCTGGAGCTGGCTGTTTTATGTAGAATTTCACTCATTCATTTCTTCACTGACGCATCTAACCAACACATTAAGTGCTGATGGGTGCCAGTCGGGGATGGTGCCCCGCCTTACGGAGCCCACATCCTAGTGGGGGTCAGAGACGTTTGGCAAGAAGACAGTAAACAAGATCATCACAGAATGTGACAAGAGCAATGAAGGAGATGATCAGGGTGACGAGGGACAGTCACAGGGAGACGCATGGTGGGGATTCTTTAGGTCAAGTGGGCGGGAAGGTTTCTCTAAGGAGGAGAGATTTGGGCTGAGCCTAAGGGCTAAACGAAGGAACCTCAAAGAATAAAGCTAGAGAAAGGTCCCGAGGCCCGGGGTCGAGCCCTGTGGATGAGTAGGGTGTATCCATGAGCAAGTGCGGGAGACTGCGGAGGCTTTTCCTGTGACAGCAGGACCAGGACACACAGGGCCTGGGGACTGTGGTAAGGAGCCCGCCCTGTGGCCCGCGGCAGTGACAAGGGGAGCATCTCAGAAAGGTCCTTCTGCACGCAGAGTGGGGAGGGGACTGTGATAGTGGAGGATAGAAGCAGAGAGAGCCTTTGGGGCTGGTGCTGTCAGTCCCAGGGAGGGGATGGTGACTTGGGCCAGGGTGGCAGTGGGCACGGAAAGAAGTGGAAAGTTCAAGAAGGTCCAAGATGCACACTTGCTGTAGAACTGACAGGATCTGCCAAGACAGAGACAGAGAGGCACCAACAGTGACTCCTGGGTGGGGCTTGAGGTGCTGGGGTGAGGGGTGCCATGTGATGAGCTGGGATGACTAGGACAGGCTGATTGGCAGGGTGAACCCATGTGCATGTGAGAAACGGACAGCCGGACATGTACACTGAGCTCCAGGGTGGAGGCTGTGTCTGGGAATTGTCATCTCAAGGTGTTTAAAGCCAGGAGATCAGCCGGGGCAGCAGGGTTTTTCACACTGTGGGTTGGGACCCATTACATCCTAAAGTCAATTTAGTGGACCACAGCCACTGATTTTTTAAAAATAAACAGAATAGGATAAACAAATATCAAAATGAATCACATATCACAAGAAAGTAATTTCTTCCTATTCCTTTTCTCCTGACCAGGGATCCTTCATCTCCTCTCAGCGACAGGCAGCATCTTCTTGGCCTCTGGTGGGTGTGAGGAACATCACTCTTTCGGCAGGCACCTCATCGGGCCTTTCCCGTGTCCTCCCCCATTGTGCACATCCTTGCCCCTCTGGATGCCCGGTTTTTCAGTCTTATTTTGCTCTCCTAGGGCTCTGGCTTGAGGCTGGTTCCTTAAGGACTAGGAGGCCCCCCTCTCCTACCCCAAGACCCCGAGCAGAGCAGTCCTTAACCAGCCCTCATTTGCTGGCACCTCCACAAGGGGATGGATTAAGGAAGGAAGGAAGTGAACCTTGAGTTCTTGGGGTTTGGGTCGGTTCCCAGGAGAATTTTGTGCTCATTCGTTCACTCATTCATTCATTTTCAATGCACCCAGCCCCTCTGATGTGCTGGGCACTGGGAATATAATGATGAATAAGGCTGGTTCTTTGCTCCCAAGCTGCCTGGACCTGGTGGTGGAAAAGGTCCTTTTCCCCAGGGACTTTAAACAAATTCTAATGCTAGTCCCAGCAAGAGATTCAGATCCTTGCCGTTGGGCGTCCTGGGCATCGGTTCCCCAGGTGATTCTAATGTACAGCCGCAGTTATGAGCCTGTGACACCTACATCAGGGCAAAACCATGCTCTGTCTAAGGGCCTTGCCCTGGGAGCCCCACCCACGGTCCCTGGGCCCTGGTTCTACCCCTTTCCACTGGGTGGCCTTGGCTAAGTCACTTAACTCTCAGTGACTTGGCTTTTTAATTTGTAAAACAGTCATGGTGATGTCTCTCCTAGGGAGTTAGTTGTTGCAAAGGATTCAGTGAGCTAATCGCACCTGGTGAGGGCTCAGTAAACACTTTCTACTGTTGCTAAGCATTAACAAAGGTACATTGTGGCTCATAGGAAGGGAGCCTGCCCAGGATGGGGCAGAGGGAAGGGGGAGATGAGAAATGGGAGAATGGGGGATCGAGGGCGCAGGTGAGGATGGCCAGTCTTTCAGGCCAAGAGAGCAGCTTGTGCAGAGGCCCGGAAGCAGAGCTGTGGAGCTGTGCAAGTGGAGGGCGGGAGGTGAGGGGTGGAGTGGGTTAGGAGAGGCTGGGGAGGCTGCCTGGGGTGCGGCTGAACACCCAGGATTTGGGAGTAGGGTAGGGGCAACCACACGATGACAATCTCTCCCACCCCAGCCCTGCAGCTGACCAGTGACAGCAAGACCTTCTGGAGGGTGGAAGAGGAGCTGAGCTGGTCTGAGGCCCTGGAGTGCTGCCGGCAGCACCGCACAGACCTGGCCAACCTGCCGAGCATGAGCGACTGGAGCAACATCAAGACCCTCTGTTCCCTTACCAGCAGCACCGCAGCCTGGATCGCCCTCTTCTTCCACGTGCGCCTCGGGGGCCTGAGATGGTCCAGCGGCTCCACCTTCAGCGTGCCAGTGTGGAGCTCGCCGCCGTCTTCGAGGAGGGTCTCTGTGCCACTCTGTATTCAATAGCCATTTTCCCCAGCCTGGGGGCCGCCTCGTGCACTGCTCAGAAGCCCTTCATCTGCTACTACGGTGTGTTCAGAGTCATATTCTGGGCCTGGTCTTCCTCTTAGGGTTTTGCTTCTCAAGAGTAAATGAGAGAGAGAGAGAGAGTGAGCGAGCCTGGGTCTGGCTCAAGCCTTTCAGAGGACAACTAACTGCTTAATGCTTTTTTGCTACATCCTTCTCTGCCACCTTAGTTTCTATCTCTTCTGTCCCTCATTCCAAACGCTCCATCAGAGAAACGGGTGTAAATCAGGGTATTCAAAAAGTAAAATCTGAAATGTTCCACTACGTCCCCTCCTTCTGCCAATTAAGGATCTGGGGAAAGAGGAAAAAGAAAGGGAGGAAAATGGGAAAGTCAGGTTGGGGATCCATTTGTGTCTGTGCAGAAACCAGAGCAGAGTCCAAGGTCTCTCTCCTCGTTAAAGTGCAGGGTGGCTTTGTCTCGCGGGACTGGGGGAACGTGGAACAGCCACTCTCTGGGAGAACCCCTGCTTTGGGGAGGTAGGTGGGTGCCCCTCTGCAGAAAAAACATTTACTCAATGCACCTGGTGCCGGCTGTTGGGGAACGGCCCCCCATCCTTGCCCCCTGGCTGGCTCCTCTCTGCCCAGGCAGCCCATGCCACTGACCCTTGTCTTTAAGGTGCTGAGATCACACGGGGGATGGTTATAGACAGCACGTTCCTGACAAAAAGTGCCAATTTCTGCTTTTCTCTCAGTCAGTCGAGGCACACCCCAACTCCTCATATAGGGGTATGGGGGACCAACCCGACATGTCCCCAGTTCTCTGCACACCATGCCCGTCATGGGGCCTTGAAATGTAGCCCAGGGTAGCCTAGGTTTGATCTGGCAATGCCCAAGCCAGAAAAGAAATTTTTCCAGGAGTGGTGAGTGTGCCGGGGTGGGGATGGGAGCCCCCTTGAAGGAAGGGCTGTGTGTGTGGGGCTCTCCCTCACTCCCCCTGGAGTCTTTGGACTCCACTCAGACGTGTCCTAACTGCATCCACTTCTCTCCAGCTCTGCAGGTCCACACACCAGCACAGCTCTCCGTGGCATCTGCCCGGCCCACTCCCGTCTGTTCTGTACAGAGTGAACTCTTGAAAATGTAAATCAGACCAGTTTGCTTAAACGCATTCAGTAGGTTCCCTTAGCACTTAGAATCACTTCCCTTTTGTAGCCAACCCAGCCCTGCTTGAGACCTTTGGCCTCATCTCCTATTTCTCTCCCTGGCCACACTGGCTGCTTTCCACTCCTCAAACACACGTGGCCCCCTTCCCACCTTAGCTCTGCCCGGGGTATTCCTTCCTACCTCTTTGCAAGGCTGGCTCCTTCTCACATTCTCTTCAAGAACAAAGATCTTGCTTGTCTTATACCTGCTATTTTTCCAGGGCCTACGATAGTGTCTGTCACACAGTGGGTGCTCAATAGATATATCTATTTATGGACTACACGTAGATAGGAACAAAGGAGCCTCTCTACCCTGGAGCTACGTTTCTCCTGGCTTCAACTTGGCGATTCCCGGTGCCCACTGAGCACGCTGGGTGGCCGCACTCCCGCCCCATAACATGTGGCCCGTTTCACAGATCCTGCCCTGGAGCCCCACACCCTCCTGGAACCGGCTCTCAGCCTGACCACCTCTCCAAAGCCAGGTATACACTCAGGGCTCCAGGGCTCCGCCTTCCCTTGCACTTGTCCACCTGGACCAGCTGGCTTCCCCCACCCCTGCCTGGCCCAGGGATCCCCTGGCTTTGCGGCCCCCAGGCTGACACACAAGCAGAGGCTCAATGCTTTTGTTATTCAGCTGGCCCCGGGGGTGGAGGGGGGAGGTGGGGCGGGGGGGGAAGGTCTCCAACCAGTCCAGGCTGCATCCCAGTCTTCTGGTGCCCCTACCCTTAGCGGCTTGGGGGTGGGGGGCAAGGGTAGCACCTCTCCGCAGTCCAGGCCCATCCACCTGGTGCGGGGGATAGTACTGCCCTGATATTTTACAAAGCGTTTCTTGGTGTCTGGTTAGAGACACTTCAAAGGAAATTCACTCCTCAGCCTGCTTTGTAAAGTTGGTTTTCTGCTCGTTGTGGAACATGGTGCTGTGGAGTGAAGATAGCACAGGCTTCCGAGGAGGGCGGACCCGCCTTTGAATCTCGTCTTGCCACTTAATAAGGCATGAGTTTGGGCAAGTCATCACCTCCCCGAGTCTCCTGTTTCTCCTCCGTAAATGAGGTTAATCTGCGTCTCAGGATTATAGTGAGGATTTTAAAAGGTGACGTGTGCGACACGCAAAGCTCAGGGCTGGCGAGGACCAGGTGCTTGAAAAAGGGTAGCTTTAAAAGACCAGTTTAGATAGGGAACATGAGGGAAATAGGCAAATCTTGACGGGGCTTTGGTAAGCAGGCATGTGTCAGAGAGGTTGGGAGGCCCTATCTGAGGATGTGATTCCCAATTTTGCAAACACAGGTGTTTCCTTTAACAGGTCTCTGGAATCAATCCCTCAGGTGGTGCCAAAGCACCTCCTTTCCAAACTTCCCTCGTTTAGAATCACAGATGCTTGTGTGCTGCAGATGAGACAGGCCTGACCAGGGGCAGGGCAGGCGGGGGCTGGAGGTAGAGGCTGTGAGAGTCTGAGTCTTGGTCTGAGCTCCACCAGAAGTCAGGGCCACCGACCAGCAGGTGTGCCCCTCGCCAGGCTCACCTCTTGTCCCTGGCTCTCCTGTACCCTGCCTCAGCCGGGAGCCTCCTGAGAGCCCATGCGGCAGGCACAGGCCCTGGAAACCACAAATGAGGCTGATTCCAGACCAGGATCATCCCATCTCCCTCATCACCTCCCTGCAAAGTTTAACCCTACCATTTAATTGAGTGTTTAATATTTGTATACGTGGTTTCATTTAATCCTTTAAACGAAATACATTTAGGTACTATTATTATCCCTGTTGTACAGATGGAGAAATTGAGGCTTAGACTTGACTTGTAAGGCCATACAGCCAAGAGGGGAGTTCTTAACCCCTGCCTTTCCTAATGACTGGTCTTTCCCCCAGCTGCTGCTATGATAGCTCATTCACTCTCCCAGTCTGGTATTTAGTCTGCCTATAGACTTGTGGGTTTGATCAAACCTAACACCTGAGGATGGGGAACAAGGGCAGGGCCCAAACCAGGGCTCTGTCCTGGGGGCGATGAGGGCTGAGCGGGCAGAGATCCTGGACCTCAAGCCTGTGGTCTCTACATTCTTTGCCCGCAGCTGAGGTTCAGATCGGCAATCTGAACTTCAAGCAATTTGACCAAGAAAGGAAGTGGCTGGCAGCTGTGAGGTAATGCCGCAGACACCACACAGACCTGGCTGACCTGCAGACGGTGACTGAGGAGACAGACAGGGAGGCCTTGAAATTCATCACGAGTAAGACTGAAGCCTGGATTGGCCTCTACTTCAGTGCGGCCTCTGGGTCTCTGAGATGCTCCAGTGACGTGGGTGCCAGCGTCCCGACTTGGCTGCAGGTGCCTGAGTTTGGGGCAGGACTATGTGTGGGTCTCCGCAGCTACTGGAGCTTCTCCGCCAGAATTTCTGCAGTGGCCTGCTTTTCCCTGAAACCCTTCATCTGCTTCCACGGTGCGTGACAGTTGTCCCCACTGCCCCTTGACCCACCAAGGCTAGGCTGGGATGGGAAACGGGTTTTCTTGGCAGCCGGAGGTGGTGAGGATACACCTAAGGAAGTATTTCTAGTTTCTGAGGGGAGCAGAGTTATTCTGGAACAGGTTTTAATTTAATTTAATGGCTGATTCCATCTAGCCTCAGGGCATTAGCAAGTAGCAACAGCAATTACTTATTGCGCAATAAGGAGGTTAAAAGTGCGGGCTTTGGAATCGGACTTTATCACTTGCTAGAAATAAGATGAGCGGCATCTCTGAGCCTCATTTCCCTCATGTGGAAAACACAAAATGGTATTGATGACGCACCTCATAAGATGGCTTTGAAGAATGAATGAGAATAAATATAAGGGACCTAGTAGAGACCCTGGCACAGAGTAAGCACCCAAAAGATACTAGCTACTGACACTGTTGTTGTCACCACAGTCACATGGGAACCAGAGGCCCACCTGGTTATTCTGGATGTTGTGTGTGAAACGTCTCCTCAGCAACAGACTTCATGCTGCCTTGTCATTTCCGTCTCTCTTCTCTTTCCTCCCTTCCTTCTTTCTTTCCTTCTTGTTTGTGTCAGCCTTATTGAGATATAATTCATGTACCTTTAAAATTCACTCTTTTGAGGTGGCCAGTATAGTGAGATTTAGTACATACCCAGGTGGTACAATCATCACTACTATCTAATTTTAAGACATTCGTATCGCCCCCAATAAGAAACTCCTTACCCTTTAGCAGTGACCCCCCCCATTCTCTCACACCCTCAGCCCTGGCAACCACTAATCTACTTTCTGTCTCTGTGGATTTGCCTATTCTTGGCTGTTTTCTTTTTGTATTCTGGATTTGATGAGAATCATGATCCTTATCTGTAAAATAGGAACAATGGTTCCTCCCTTTTTGTGAGGAATAAAGATTGTGAACATACCTGTCCTGTGACGGGGGCCCTCCTGAGTTTGGCTCCTGTGATGGGAGGCTGGTCATCAGTGTCTGGTGGGACCTCTCACAGGTGTGTCGGCTGTGGCAGACCTGGGGGTGCTGTGTCCCCCCTCATCAGCCCTGCCCTCACACTCACCGGTGGTGTTTTCTTGCAGACCCCACCATTGGACACCGGGAGTCAGCAGCCCTCCCTCAGCTCTCCTACACACCCTCCTCAGAAGTGACCATGGGGACAACGCCCAGGCCAAGTACCCTCCCCTGTTTTCTGCTCTCTATGGGTGCTTTGAACCTGTTCTTGGCTGGATTCTGGGGTCTCCAGGGCCTAGGAAGTGGAGAGGGTAGCCTGGATGCAGCAGCACAGGGTAGGTCCCATGGGATCCTCCCCAAAGGGCCAGGGAGGGGCCAGAAAAGAGGTGAACCAACGGGGTGGCGACCATGGGCCACTTATGGAGAGGGATTTCCCTGGGCCGCCCCCCTCTGCTGGGCCGGCTGGGGTTTGGAGGAGGAGGACTCGGTCACCATCAACCTCCTTCCTTGAACTGGACCACTGGACTTGCAGCTCCCGGGCCAGGGGACCCAAGAGAGGTTGTGCAGTCTCTCAGGTGAGGTGATGAGGGCCTGGCCTGGGAGACAGACGGGAAGACGCCCTCACTGCCCAGCTGAGCAGTACTTCTGAGGAAAATCATCAGAGAGGCCTCTGAGGTTCAGCATCCAGAGAGGGAAGTGCAATAGAGGGCCAAATCCCTTTCAATTTGGGGCTTTTCTGGGAGGAGAGAAGATGAGAGGTGAGTTGTGGGGACATGGCTGGGAATGACAGTGACAGTGTTCCTTCAGCATCTTTAAATTCCTGAAACATCTTCACAGCTATTGCCTCCTTTTGCTTCCCATGAGGTCTGAAGCAAACTAGGATAACTGAGGGCAAAAATCACAGTTCTCCTGGCATCTTTACAGATTCCTACATATGACAATGGTATTACTGCCTTTTTGAGGACACAGAGAAGTTAGGGGGCTTGCTTATAGTTGCACAGAGCTTTATTCATTCCTGGGACACAAGGAAAAGGCAGGGCCTGTTCTGAAGGATCTGACAGCCGGCTGGGAAGAGGGCTCCTGACAGGCAGTGTTGCCTGTGTAGTCACAGGCATGGTGGGGACACAGAGAAGGGGATTGTCCCCGCTCCTGTAATTAAACGAGGATTTCTTGGAGGAGGTGATTTCGAAGTTAACTTGCAGAGGGAGTGGAGGGGGTCGGGGTGCGTAGCGCTGAGCGGGGAGGCTGGGGCCCTGCAGGGGTGGGGTCCCCGTGAGCTGCTAAGGAACGTGGCCCTCCCCCTGGAGGCAAGAGATTAGGTTGAGAAGAGGGGCAACAGCCTGTCTTCTGCTTCCCATCGAGGTCTTACCTGGCCCAGGCCGCACCTGGCGGGGTCAGGAGGCCCTCCCTGCTTAGCCCTGTCTGCGATGGGTGTGCAGGGCCGGGCGCGGAAAAACCGCGCGCCGCGCACCGCCGTCCCCCGCCCCGCCCCCCCCCCCCCCCCCCCCCCCCGCATCCCCTCCCCGGCCGCTCGGCGCAGCGGGCCCCACGGAAGCCTTCTCTCTGGCGTAGGGGCCAGCGCCGGCCCCGCGCAGGGTCCGGCTGAGGCGGCGCGGCTCCCGCAGCTAGTCAGCCCGGAGCCCGCCGAGCTCGGCCCCCGCCCCCGCGCCCCACGCGCCGCCTCCTCCGCGGGCCCTGAGGCGCCAGAGACCCAACGGACCGCAGCGCCGAGCCCTCCAACCCACCTCGAGATCCCTGGGTACGGCCCTGTCCGCGACGGTGGGCCCTCGACCCCGCCGGTCACCGCCCAGAATACGTCCTTCGGCCCCGTGCCCCCGGCCTCCGCGCCGACCCCAGCCTCGAGCCCCGCGCTCCTGGGGAGCCCCTCTGTCCCCCAGGAAGTGACCGAGATCCCTCTGGCCTCCGCCTCGAGCCCTGCTCCTGACCCCGCGCCCCCGGAGGACCCCGTGACCCAGGGCGGGCCCGGGACGCCGCGGGGGGACGCCGCGGGCCCCTCGCTCGGCTCCACCCGCGGGGCCTCGGCCCAGCCGGGGATGGCGGCGCCCCCCGGGTCTGCCACGTCCAGCCGGTCCCGCAGCGCCGAGCTTCTGGGGACGGAAGAGAGCACCTCGGAGCCTTCGGCTGGGCCTCAGAGAACAACGGCGCGCCAGGACGGTGTAGCTCCGAGCCAGGCCGCACGCCCGAGACCGCCGGCAGCCGGCCAGAGCCTGAGACAGGTCCCCGCCCACTCATGTCGCTGGGGGTTGGGGACACCGCCCTGGCGCCTGGGTCTTCCTTTGGGGAGACCAAGCCCTAGTTTCCATTATCCGGCCACCAGTCAGGGAGGTTGAGGGGGTGAGGGTATGTGCTGGGCCACATCTCCCGGCCCCAGGTGCATTCCAGATCACTCCATGGGGGATCCTAGAGCCAGTTCACCCCCTCATCCTCCCCCTACATAATAATTTAGGGTGGGGCGATCTAGGGGAGAAAAACCTATCTTTGGCTAGAGGAGTCTTTCAGTTAAGGGTTGGAATGCTGGGTCTTCTACTTACCGTGTGGTCTTAGGCAAACTTCCTAACCTCTCCGAACTTCATTTTTCTCATTTTTAAAGTGAAGAGAAACACCAAATGTCAAGAGTTATCTTTCAGTGCCTGGCATCAATGAATGGTAGTTATTACTATTCTAGTCTCAATTCAGTAGTGAAATGTTTAGTGATTCAGTCTCCTATCTGTCCTTACCTTATTCAATAGACAAGGTTGGCCTCAGTCTCATTTTATTAATTACAAATGATTATGAATGATCACAATTATGAATTATTAAGGTTGTGAAATCTCACAGGGCAGGGGCTGTTTTGTTTTATGCCTCTTTATATCTTTCCCAGGCCTAGAATAGTGTTTTGCACACTGGTAGATGATTTAATTCAACAATCATTTCCTGAGTACCTGTTTTGAACAAGGCAGTGGATACCAAGATGAGCAGGACCTGCTTCCTGTTTTTAAAAGAGCTTAGTCTAATAGGGGCTAATAGAGACAACCAGGACAGTTTAATTAGTGCTGCCGCAGAAGGGTGAACCAAGAGGCTTGGCAAGAAAAGGACTCATTTATTCTGCCTGGAAAGGTGGTGGTAATTGGACAAAAGGGAATGGAGGATTTCATCAGGCAGCAAAGGCTAGAAGGTTCTTCCTGGCAGAGGGAACAGCATGGGCAAAGACAGGTAGATATGGAAATGTGTGGTTTGGGAAAGACAAGCAGTCTGATGTGACTGGAGTGTCGGTCACATATTCGAGAAGGAAGCGGCAAGTGATGAGGGGAAAGACGTAAACTGAGGCCAAATTCTGAAGGACTGGATCCTGCAGTCAGCACAGCCATCAGAGGTTTTTAGCAAGTGAGCAAAATGGTCAGCTCTGTAGTCAATAGAAGCAAGGTGGTTTTAATGACATGGGGCAATGCCTGTATAAGGATGCTAAAGGAAAACAGATGATTCAACATTATACATATAACACAGTCACAGTAATGTTGAAAGGAAACATCAACCTATACTTGGGAAAAAAAGATTGTAAAGAAATGTGTGAAAATGTTAACAATCGTTAAATTCAGGCAACAAGAATATGAGTGTTTCCCCCTTTCTGTGCTTCTGGATTTTACAAACTTATTTATTTCACTGAAGAAATGTACAATGCTTTGGCTGGAGTAAGAAGAGGGCATTTTGGAGAGGAGACACAGGAAGTGTATGTGTGGGGAAAGACTTGCACAGTTTGGGAGAGTGGAACCGAGGCCAGATCTGGAGCAGTGGAGCAAGGAGGGACATGAAGGAACTGATTTTTACATCGTTTGCAAGTGACATTAATTGAAGAAATATAAATACAAACACATTTTTAAAAATGCTCAGCTTTGTTCATTGAATTATAGCAGTGCAAATTAAAAGCAAGATGCATTAAAAAGTTCTTTGTTTTAACTTAGCAGTTTGGCAAAGATCTGGGGTGATAATGCTGATAAGAATGTGAGAAAATCAGCACTGTCAGACACTGGATAGCACAGTAAACTTGTGCTACCATTCTTGCAATGCCTGTTAGTTCCGAAATGTGCATACTCTTTCATACAGAAATTCTACCCTTGGAAATTTATTAAGGAAATAATAGTACAAGGTGCACATACACATATATACGTGTCCTCCACACACAGGTTGTTTGTTGCAGCATTGTTTATTACAGTGAAAAACTGGAGGCAATCTAATGTCCATTGAAAGCAGATTGATTAAATAAGTTACGGTACATTCAGTGAAATACTATGCAGCCTTTAAAGAGAATAAGGTAGATCTCTACGCATTCAAATTAAAAAATTCAAGTGTGTGAAGGATATTCTATAGCAAACTGTTAATAGTGGTTGTCCCTGGGTCAGGGGAGGGGATACTTTTGCTTAAATATTTTACAGTAATATACCACAAGAACAATATGGTTCAAATATTCCATATTAAAAAAAAAAAAGACATCTGCAAGGCACTGACAGGACTTTGGTGACTGAACGTGACAGCAAGTGAGAGGGAGTAAGGGAGCAGCTGGAGAGCCTCAGTAGATGGGCACCATAAAGGGGGTGAGGAGGCTGCTGGGGGAGGCTGAGCTTGGTTTTGGAATACGTACTTTGAGTTTGAGGTGCTACCCCTTGATGGAGAGGTTGGGGGTTCCTGGGTGCCATGGTGGGGGCCCTGTGTAGCTGGCCAACTACATAAGGGCACTGGGCTTCTTGGGGTAGGAACTGCTGAAAATAAACGCTCACTCCTGAGGAGATATCTTATAATATTGCTAAGCCCCACAAATCCTGGTATCAGAGACACTTTATGAGAGATGATGCTGTAGCTACCGGGTACATGAGCCTACGGAGGTAAGTGAAGGATTGGCAGGGACTGAGCGTCCCACCCCAGATGGTTTCTGCAGGATGGTGGCTGCCCGTTCCTGTCTTCTAGCTCAGGGGCAGTCACCAATCTCAGACCACCTTGCTTCTGGCTGTATTTGCAATAACTCCTTTATTTTCCCCTCTTGTAGCTGTGACCAGTGAAAGAAGTGGCACTGATATGACAGATGCAGCTATTGCCACTCAGGCCCAACATCTGAGCTCATCTAATAACCCAGATTCTAAAGAAAACACTCTAGCACCAACACCAGGTAACTGCTTCTGGTTACCAAGCTCCCACTCTTAACAACCAGGCAGTTAAATCTGGACAGCCACTCCTTAGCATAGGGCGCTGAAGACCTTTTTGTGAGAGACAGCCTGAAATGGGAAGGGAACAAGGATGAGGATCCTAGAGTTGGTTAGCTCCCTGGCGATTGTGAAAGCTCCCGGGGGGCATGTTTCCTTACTTCAGAATCTCCTCTTTCTCATATGCAAAAGGGACGTAGTAAAAACGACTGAGCATTTTTCTGTCCAGCAGTTTCTTCTTTCTTTTTGAAATCCTAAATCACCATGTAGCATCTACAGTGTCCAGGGGGCACTCCCGACTGCCAAGAACTTGAAGTTTTCAAATGGCTACGAGATAATCTCCTCTGAGCCAGGTAGTACTTCCTTTTTCAGGGTAACTCTTTGGAATCCTGAAAGCAGATTTTCTTATCCCAGTTCTGATGCACCCAGAAGACATGAAAGACCAATTTTTGAGTGAGGTGAGACTTCTCTGTCCTCTAATTTTGATCAGTCAGGTGACTTGACAGTGCAAAGCGATCCTGTCAAAGCCAATACAGGAAGAGAAAAAGCTTTGGAAAATTAGTTCATCTGTTCCCATTGTCACCATCCTGGCTCATGGTGACAGTTTGGTTCATGTGCTCAGATCTTTTCTTACTCTCTCCATTTTTCCTGAGCTCTTAAAAAACTCAATACAGCATAGTCAGAAGGACCTAAGTTTGGGTCTTGGCTTTGAGCTTATTAGTTGTGTGACCTTGAGCAAGTAACTTAATCTTCCTGAGCCTCAGTTTCCTCATGAATTAGGAACAACAGTACCTAACTCATATGGCTGGTATTATGACAAAATGAAATATTCCATAAAAAGCGCTTAGCAAATTGGCACATTGGAAGTGCTCAATATATATTAGCTATTATTATTATCAAATTATTATTCTGAATATACATTTGTTCCAGGCGTTTTTTTCCCTCTTGTTTTTTTTAAAGTATTGTGAGATGAGAGATTGTGAAGAGGAAGAATTATTCCTAAATATTGTGACAAAAGCCTCAAGCTGATTTTTGAATATGACCTAAAGGCACATTTTTCAGTGATATCAGATAATAATCATAAGATGTCAGAGCTAGAGAGTTCCTCATAGGCCATCTAGCCAAAACCATAATTTTACAGACAAGGAAACTGATTGGCGTTAATCTGGTAGCTTATTGCAATTTACTCATAGGCCAAAGAAATAGCACCCAGGCAATTCATTCTAAAATCTCACAAACTGAAGTCTCTAGGAAGAACAGTTGTGCGTGTGTGTGTGTGTGTGTGTGTGTGTGCGTGCGCCCGTCCGCATGCACGCACAAATGCCTGCCAGGTAGCGGGGAGGGAACTGGAGAGCTTTCGGTGCATTTTGCTGTTGAAGAACAGGTGCACATGATGCAATTTGGCATCTGATAAATTTTTTAGTAAAAGTTCAAGTAATAAGACTGCAGTGCTGAGTATTAAGTCTACAAAAGTCAAGAACCGTTTTTTTTTTTTTTTGGCAGGGGTGGGTTACCAAACCAGAAACCATCTACCTTTTATTTTAAATTAAAACCAATAATGGGAAAATTGGGGTCAAGATGGGGAGTTCCAGCTTCGGGTCACTTTTGTTGGAATACAGCTATCTCATATTAATGGAGAGGATTTCTACCTCACAGATATAAAGGATGGAATTGGTGGGGACAAGGTAGAGTATATTATCAGCTTTAGTAGCATTTACTGATAAAATTTGAAATAGGAGGCAAACAAAACACCTATGGCCAACTTATCCCAGTTCCATGGATGGGAACAGAGAAAACATTGTAACAAACACTCACACAGTGCTCAGAGAGAGATATGGACTAGTGGTTGTTAACTCTATCTGAACTTAGAATCCTGTGGGGAAGGTTAAAAAAAAAAAAAAAAAAAAAAAAGCCTGGCCCAATCCTTAGAGAGATACTATTTAATTGTTCAATGGTGGGTCTAAAGGGGCATCTCTACTCTGATGTTTTCAAGATCCCAAGTGATTTTGATGAACAGCCAAGACTGAGAATCCCTGAATGTCATTTGTTTTAGTCTCCTTTGTCATTAAACATTTTTTGTGTGCTGGGGGTGGTGGTGGTGACCTAACAAACTTGATTTCTGTACTTTCCTATTGGTGAAGGTGCTAACGACAAAAGGCAGGTAGCTGCAGGGAGGCTAAGAAAAATAAAGGGTATGGCTGGACATAAAGGGTAGATGGGTGGACAGTTAAGGGCTAAGATGACTAGGAGGTTACAAGATAGCATCAACAACAGTTTCTCTCTTTTTGATGTTTCAGATCCAAGAAGTCTTAAAGCTTACATTAGGTCATGAGCAATTCAGATTGAAATGGGTTGGCTTTGAAGTAAACAAAAAATAGCACACGTCTACTGTGACCTGGAGTCTCCTCACACAATTTTCTCTGGATTTTGAGTGAATTTTAGTTTTTTAATTCATAGTAAAACAGAAGTAGAAGTCACTAGATATGTGAAGAGGCTAACTGGTGGAATTTCAGACCTATACTTAGCCTGTAAGAAAACTACTTATGGGACCTGCATCCTGGGGTTTTAAAGAATGAAGGTAAGCAGAAGATGGGGGTATTTGGAAATAACCTCGAGAATTACAAGCAAACAAGAACAAAAAACCCCAACTAGACAACAAAAATCCTGAAACAAACCACACTAATCTATTGGGGAATTAAGAGAGGATAGTACTGGTCTGGAGAGCTGAGTGGGGCCATACTTTCAATAAAGTTGAGGACATTTTCTTCACCAGTCACAGGCTAGTAAAGAGATTTCCAACTCTCCAGAATGAGGAGCTCTCTAAGGGTGTTATTACAATACAGTATGTGTTAATGCTAGCTCTTTGTCCTACAGCTAAATATTTTTACCTGTAAATTGGGAAATTCTAAGACGCATTGTTCTTAATGTTAAAATATACCTTCAGAATAATGTTCCTGCATACATTTTGTTTCTGGTTTTTCTCCAAGTGTCCTAATCACCCAGATAACATGCTAGAAGTCAAACAGTAATATGTCAAATACAGTAGCAACTTTAGTCTGAAATGTTTAAAGTTAAAGTTTATTTGTATTCTTTGTAGGAATATCAATAAAAGACCTCAAACGTATCTATATCTGTACATGTACAAGAACCGTCAAAAATTATTCACAGAACAAAAATAAATCTTCTTTTAGAACAAACCCAGGTAATGAAATGCAGATATGGATCTCACATATGGAACAATCTAAGTGCCACTAGCACAAAAATATGGCTTTAAAAATAAAATAAAATCTTGGGTTTTGTTTTTCTAACGTGTATTTCTCTTTCTTGAAATAAAAAATAAATTATTTAGAGCTATCATTGTAAAATAGTCATGTGTATTAACACACTCTTATTAAGGCCCTGGAGATGAAAAACAAAATCAAATTTAGAAGTTCCTCACAGGTGTGATTCAGGTTAATGGGCTGCTGTCTGCTTTGAGTTTATTTTAATGTAACTAGGAAATGTCTAAGCACCAGTCAAAATTTAACCTGTACTATTTATTTCAAATTTTCTGCAGGATAGTGGTCAATTAGTATTTAACCTTTTGGTGATCAGGGAACTGAAATTTTTCCCTTGGGAGTTTAGAAGTGACATAAATATGATAGTTATTCTTAAATATTTGTAGCCACACACAGATGATCGAGGCCCCTAAAACACAGTTTCTGTGGAAATCTTTCTACCACAGATATATCTGGTTTTAAATCCCAAACTAAAACATTTCCTAGGGAAAAACAAGGGCACTGAAAAATAAGAACTGAATAGGAAATTAAAATGCATGCTGAAATCTGGACACCAACGACCACTTGGCTTTCCTTGGGTGGCTCATCGCCAAGCCTTGCTGGGTTGGTTCCTCAAACACCTGAGGATTAACTGATCAGGAACCAAAGCTATTTCTTTCTGTATCCTACTGTCGCATCAGTGATATTCAACTTTCTTTCTGTGACTCCCCAAGGTATCAATAATGATATCTAGGGTTCTTGAGACAATGTCAAGCCAAATTTCAAGTCACTTTAACTTATATATACATATAACACATATGGTACATTTTAAAGAGGAAAGAACCACTGTCATAAAATCTAACAAAGGAGAGCATAAAATCTAAAAAATCTCAAGGAAGTTTGGGAATCACTGCTCTATAAGATGGATTAACATTCAGAAAAAGGAAGCCCTAGGAATCGTGTGTTTTGTGTGGGTACCCACATGTTGTCTACAGAAACGGCCTTTCTATATATCTACGTATTTCGAGATTGGGCAAAGGATATAAATCCTCCTGTTTCCTTGAACCGTTGGGCTATGGAGAAGGCTGCTGTGCATTAGTCCCCTTTTGGATCATGTATCTTCCTCGGGTTCTTTCACTCCTCATAAGATATTTATTCTGTCTCATGCAAATTTCATCACTTTTTGTCCTTCCTAAACTCAAGAGCATTCCTAACTGGGTCATGACAGAATGCTTCTAGAACTAACAACAATCACTCAGACACAAAAAGAGATTCTATTTAAAAATTCAACACCCCAACATATCTTGCTTTTAAACAAACTGGCAAAATAGGTCCCTTCCATTGACATATTGATAAAAACAAAGTATCCCAAATTCTTGGCCCTCAGGTAAGGGGTGGGAAGGCAACTATTTACTGTTGAAGCGAGCAGGAGACTTCACTATCAGACTTGAAAAAGGGAAGGGGAATGGAGAAGAAAGCCCTTTTGGTTTTCCATAATCTGTAGAAGGTGACCCCCCCAAAGGTGAAAACACAGGGAAGGTATGGTGTGGGCTCCAGAGCTGCTGAGTCAGGCCCAGTGACAAGCCTAGTCTGGTGTCAACTCTAGTCAGGGTCACACGGGCCTTAGGTAAATCCCAAGGAGGGTTCCTTCCCCAAGTTCAGTCCCACAACCAGCCTTCTCAGAAACTCCAAACTGGACGTAACTGGAACTAAACCTAGATGGAAGGCAGAGCGAATTGTAATCAAACTCACTTGATGGCAACTGTCTTGCTCTGGGACTTCCAAAAAGGAACTGCTCTCAACCCAGTGTGCCTCTGAGGACAGAGTGAGAAACGAGGGTCGCTAGAGCTACAGATCCATAAATAGACTAAGATCTAAAAAGCTTTACTTTTAAAGTCAAGTTAATTCTCAAGGGCATACAGCAGTCGTAGACAGGAAATCCAACTTTTTCTTTCACTGTGCAACACCATTACAGGGAAAGGGAAAGGTAGAAGCAGACTAGAGAAAGCTAATTCTGACCAACTCAATGCCAAGTGAAAGGGCAAAGTTACAGCTGCATGATGACCTCATTTTACCACATTTCCCTTACAACAGACTGCCCTGGACCCCAACAGTATCTTGGTGATAATGCCTGGATCATAGTAAGTGCTCAAGTGTTTGTCATTGTTACCTAGTTATAATCTCCCCTCCTTCATGGCTTGTATTGCAGAGACTCAGGCAATGTGATGAATTGAAGGAAATGTTACTCCTTTTTGCTGCTTCGGCTCAGAAAGCTTATTGCTCCAGTGAAAATAAAAGGGAAATATAAAGCTCTTTTCCTAAATCCTACCAATTTGGCCATTGTCCTTGTTAATGGCCAAATCTGGTTGTCATCTGGACAAGCATTTTGCAAGCACTTCACAGGAATTCCAAATTCCATTCAGCCTTGGTCTGTGCTGCACCCACCATGTGGTGACGTATTGGGTGTTAGAAGGAGTGCAAGACATGCTACCATAATCCACCCACTTCTCTTCAACCATACACCTCCCCCCAGCAAGAGAGGTATGCACTTATCTGGGCTGAAGAAAAGCCAATTAAGCAATACCTCCCTAAAAATTATCAGCTGTTGCTGACTTTTTCCATGCTAAAAAAAAAAGTCTTTCAGAGTAAGTTCTATAGACTGCAGCATTCTCTAAAGAAATACTCAGAAAAATATTCGGACAGGAATAGGTTCAAAGGATAATCTAAAATTTAACATCTGGCAATTACACTGAATTCCTAGCTTACCTCTAATTTTATTATTTGTTTACTCTTTTCTCTTCATTCAAGATAACCTGATAATAGAGGGCTGCATAATCTATCCAAACATTTTGGGCATCTAATCTTCCAAAGTAGGCAGCCCTCTAAGAAGCTCCCATAATGCTGACAAGATGTACTGCATCCATCAAAAACATATTTGATATTGTGTCCTCCAACCCTCCAATATAGTTTATCAGTCCTCTGTCATCCGTAACCACCACCTGAGAGCTTCCAAACCTCAATGTAAGACAACACCCATGTTACATACTTAAGGCCACTGAAACTGACCATTCTTTTACCAGGTTTTCTGAAGACTTTTATAAAGAATGGCTAGAGCTGAAAATAGCCACAAACAAGAACGGACCTATGTTTACATACCCTCTCCCCAAACACGAAGCACTACTTCAGAATTGGTGATGTTTCTTTCCTATTAAAATAAGTCATTTGGCCACAGTGTGCCCTCAGCTTGGAGGGAAGAGAGAAGAATTTGTAAAATAATGATCACGGGTCAAGAAAATGCACAAGTGCCAATACATGTGGGCATGAAGTCTGCAGATCAGATAAGCACACTGGGCAGCTCCTGATTTAGATCTCTGACTGGCAGAAACAGGAGTGTTACGAAGGGGAAATGTTCTAAAAGGTAGTGGGCTGGGGACCATGGTGAGGTTGCTGAGATGCAAGGCCCAACACAAAGACCCACCTGAGGGCAGTGCTTAAGAGGTCAGAATGCAAGCCTGGGGGTGCAGTGGAAATGGAGGTTTGGTGTCTCTGTCGGGGCTTCACCCAAAAGGGGACACAATAAATGTTCTCTCTTCTCCTTATAAGTATTCTGTTATGTGGAAACACTCACTCCAGGTCTATGGCTTCCTCAGGTGGTTTTTTTTTTCCCTCTCCTTTCTCCTTTTCCTTCTTAAAAAAAATTCCTTAAGGTTTATAATTTCAACTAAACATCATTAACTTACTTCAGAAATGTTGTTGCTTTCTCAATATAAACAATTGTTTAGATCTTGCTTAAAGAGATTCTAACCCCTTTAAACATTATATCCAACAGCATAGAAGGCAGGAACTTTTCCTATTTGTGCAGTTATATGTACATATGTGTGAGTATATGTGTATATATACTTGTAAATATAATGTCTGTTTAACTTGTAACATTCCATACTTCTGATAATCAAGGTTGCATTCAAGATGACATTTCACACCTCTGGAAAAAAGGAAGTAACTTAGCTTCCATGACTGTTTCTGTCCTACAGTAAATCTGTCCTACAATAAAGCCAACGATGACAGCTAGTGAAACTGGGTTATTATTGCCAAATCTACAAAGAGCATGGGAATAACAGCTGGAATGTGCTGTCCTCCCACTTTTAGTATTTTATCTTTCATTAAGAGTAATCATGACTTTTAAGAGAGCAATGCTTCAGATTTGGATTTCTTTTCCAAATTTTACTGAGGGGATTAGAGGAAGAAGCAATTTAAAAGTTAAAGACTGAGATAAAATTACCCTGCCCAGAGATCTGCTAGTACACTGGGTAAAATCTTTATCCCAAACCAAAATTATAACTTACAAATAGAAAAAAATTTTTGATAGGAAATATTCAGAGATTGCTGCCATGGTATGGTATGGTTAGCCCTTTTCTGTATGGAAGAAAGGGTGTTTATTTCGGATGGCTTATGGACAGCATATTTGAATAACCTCTCCAGGGGAGAGTAAACCCTGTTGGTGATGACTACTCCCACCATGGGGGAGGAAAGGGCAAGTGGGTGTGAAGATGCAGATGGTTTATAGAGACACAAATATTTATAGTTTTGTAAACTCTAAAGAGGAAGAAGAACACCCTTTATTACAGCTGGGGTAAAAAAAAAAGCCCCCTATCTAAAGTGGAAAATTCCCGTCTGCTACAGACAGCAACAGGAGTTCAATAGAAATCACTCCGAAAGTCCAGTTTTGATACAACAGCTCTTATCTGTGTCCTCTGGAACAGTGTATCCCCAAATCAGATAGCTGTCCATCCAGAACCAGTCTTCGTTGATCAATGGGATAAACTGTTTTGTTTGGATCTCGGTATTTGCATGTTTTCCTAAAGGACAAGGGAACCAGAGTGGAGTTTTTAAACTGGCAGAGGAATCCCTGAAAAACTCATTCTGACAATGTCCTACTGCGGTCTGTGTGCTCTATCAGACAGACATGTGGTCTCTACCAGGTGAGCCGCCAGGCTCATCTCTCATTCATATGTACCTCCTACTTTGCCTCCTCTAACAACTGCAGTGCTTTCAACAAGAGGACAACAATAATAAAAATAGCAATAATTAAAAAGGTAATCTACATTATTAACTTCCTTTGGGTATATTACAGTGGTATTTTCTGTACATGGCCCAGAACTAAGTTCCCTATGTACACAGAGCCGGGGGGGGGGGGGGGGGGGGTGGGGGGGGGGTGGGGAGGAAGCGTCGACCTTGGAAGTCTTAGCCTTATGCCCTGAAAGACAAGGTTCCTTTCTTCATTGGAGAGTTGCTCGCCACCCTGCTGTTCTGAAGTAGCAACATTCTGTAAACCTGGTGGAGTGGGGAGAGGGCTGGGGACAGGAGAGCGGGGCATTTCCTTCTGTCTCCTCCCACAGTCTGTCTATTCACAAAGCCCATCAGCAGCTGCTGTTTTTGAATTCACCATTCTCCGTGATGGAAAGCTTGGTGGGGTTGGTGGGGGAGATGCCATTGCGGACCTGCATGCTGTACCGCTCCTTCACTTGGGTCAGCGCGCTCATCAGTCTGGTGTTGGCCGAATCCAGCGACACGATCCGTTTTTCCTACAACACACCAATCATGGCTTTATTCTGGCTCCATGCAGGCAACTACACCGTAATATTCTATTGAATGACTGTTCTAATGCTTTCTATCAAACAGCAGTACACATGATGCTTCCCAGACAAATGGAACGTCTCTGCCTCTTTCTGCACCCTGGTCAGGCCAGCTTCCCCTGAGCCCAACGGGTCTGTGTTTATTTTCTCTCTTTTTTCCTTTCAGCATAGCAGGATTTGTTATTAATCATCCTTTGGGACCCTAGGACATCATGTAAAAATGACACCATGTGTTACGTCAGACTATGAAACAGAGGTGTCAAGCTGCCTTGCTGTATTAAGTACTTTGGGTCAAAACTAAAACATGGGAATTAGGTGGCAAAGAAAGAAGCACCAGAGGTTTCATTTCACAGAGGAGAAGTGCATGTGATCTATGGGTTCTTAGACCCCGAAGAGGGCACATCAGTCACATTTGGAAAGAATTCACATGGTGCTCAAAACTGAAACAATACATGGTGGCAGTTTATAGTCACCAACAAAGTGAGGATGCAACAGCAAGAGGGGGAGAAGCAGCCAAAAGCTCAGACCAAGGAGTTATTTGAATATGGGAAGGGAGATGTGGCCAAAGGGGGATGCCAGAAACATAACACATGAAAACAAACAGAGAACACAAGCTCCTAGACTCATTCCAGCTCAGAGGTACTCCAGGAAAGCTACCCAATAAGGAGACTGCTTTCATTTTACTTTTGAATCTTGGAAAAAAAAAAAAAAAAAAGGCTTAGAATCAATATTTTGGAACCAAAGACTGTTGAATACACACACAAAAAAAAAAACAAGAGAAAAAAGAGGGAAAAAATGGCAATCTAGAGAAAAGTAGGCTCATCTAAATTAAACAAAAATAAAAATCATCCCATCAAAATATTATCAGTCTCACAAAGACTAGGAGAGAAATCCTAACCTTAGCTTCACCAGCTAGGTAAATCATCCTAGAACCTTTCCTACATGAAGTTGCCATTTTTTAGAAAACAAGTTAACGCTGAGAAGGACAGTCTTTACCTACATCTATGATATCAAAAAAAAAAAAAAGAAAAAAAAAGCATGTGAGGAATAATCCCCAAAGCCAAAAAGAGCTTTTCTACCCAGGGAGTGTTTTAATTTACTCAGGGAAAAGCATGGTAAGGATAGTCATGGTCAGGTTCAGAGAGTACATACAAGGGCTGAGGGTTAGATGCTATTCCTTGCTGTTACAGCATAGCTCCACAGGGCCGTGAGCAGCACTGCTCTGCCAGAAATGTGCTGCCCAAGGATGCGGAGTGAAGACCACTGCCCTGGGGGGAAATTTAGGTAAAAGCATATGCAACAACAGCATCAAGTAAGGCTTCCCTTTAATCTCCTGCTTTGGGGGTGGGGCGGGGATCTGTATGGCAGCAGGGCTGGTGGTCACAGTTTCAAAAGTATGAAAAAAACTAGCTCACACTTGTTATTATTAACATTTTTTTTTTCCTTTCCTTGATGGAGAACTCAGGTGGTAAGATACAAAAAAATCAGCATTATTAACTAACCCCTAATCTAGCCTGAGATGCTTTTTACTTTGGAAAGGTAACTTGTTTTAAGGATAAGCAAAACTCAAAGAAAGAAAGAACTACAAGGCTTTAAAAAAAATAATAATTAAAAAAATTACAGCCAGTGGAATTTACTGAGATAACAAGTATAGATCTTTTAAAAGTCAGTAAGTAAGGGTTGGCCAGTGGTTACCAGGAGAAAAGGGGTGGGAGCCAGATATGATGTTTCCCCCTATGGTTAGAAATGATCTCTAAGCAGATAACCTGGTAATATCTAAAAATGATTAAAAAAGAAAAGATATTTCAGTATTAGGATAAATTATAATGCCTCAATTCTAAGGAGTGCAGGATTCTCTAGGGTTGATCCAAAGAAATTAGGTATTCATGAAAAATTATTTGATTCTTAAAGGGTCAAAAAAGGCTAAGAATGATTGTCTTTATTTATTTCCTGCAAGAGTAACAGCTGAAGTCAAGCAGCCCTTCTACTAAACAGTTGAAAGTTTCCAAGTGGAGAAACTCCCTTCTGTAACTCCCCCCACTGCCAACCTTTCAAAGTAAAACAAAAAATAAAATAAAAAAAAATCAAACAGGGACTTTTGAAAGTCAAGTTCAGTTGGCAAAAGATGGACTTGACTTCTCCATTCTGCCTGGATTGAACGGCAAAGCAATCTAGTTCCTGCCTGACAGGAAGGATTTCAAGTGTGGGGAGTGCAGGAGCTGGAATGTGTAGGAGGCCAGTGCACCGGGCCAGGGCTGGGAACTGCTCAGCTAGAGAATGGACGGGTTACTTGCCTGTTTGCATAATCTCATCTCCATTTATGACCTGTAATTTAACACAGCGGAGATATCACTTGCAACAGTAACTAGGCAGCTGCTTGCTTCTCCTAGGAGGAAGTTCTCCACCTGAGTCATATGGAGAGATCCGGGGCTGGGGTGAAAGGTGGCACAGTCCCTGGTCTGATGTTTAAGAAATGGTCCCTTAGTACCATCACCAGGATCTCCATGGTGGTGCTACAAGGCCCAGGACAGGGTCACCAGGGGAGTACTCATCCTCTCCCAGTTCCAATAGAAAGTGGCTGACCCCGGTGGGGCCTTTGGAGCATAAACTGACTCGAGGAGATGGAGAGGCTGAGTTCAGGGACCAGCCTTGTCTGTAGGGGCACAGGGCTGCTGAGAGAGAAGATGGAAACCAGTTCGCTGGGTACCTGACCTGTCCTGTTTTGGGAAATGTTGGGCCCATTGCTAGTATAAGGAAAGCAATTCATTTCAGAAATATTTTTTAACTGCCAGTGGCACCAAGGCAGATGCCAGGGACATAAAAGTATGGGTTCCCTCACTGGGAAGCTTTCACCCCCAAACATGTCCTCATTCTATTAAATAATGCCAGAAGGGCTGCTCTGCTCCATCAAACACTTAAGATGTAAGATTTATCCTTTCAAAGGAAAAGTCATTTGTTACAAAAGACACTAAAGGATTTTCATAGTCTTTTGCTAGAATAAGATTTTAATGTATCAGTGAGACAACAGTTGGAATTGGGAAACCTTCCTTTTAAGGAGCTTATAATTTTTTAAAAAACTAGTTTTAGTGTTTATCATCTGTGCTGTGCATGGTGCAGTGGTTTTCAAAATGTGGTCTAATGGATTCTCCAAGTGTTCTTTAGGGATCCATAGTGAGCCTCCAGTAGAAAATTTATTATACAGTAATAAATTTCGTTGAGAGAAGCCCTTGTTCTTGAATGGTCAGCAGGAACAGCTGGAAAGCCATCTATGGGAGGCACCTCTGGTTCCGCCAAAACAGTCAACAGAATCAAACCATTTGAAAACCACTGCCTGAAATATGGACCCAAACTGTTATCTAGTTTAGCCAGACCACAAGTCTGACATTGACTGATGCTTTGAGGATAACAGTTCTCCCATTCCTGAATGGTGATGTCCTCGTGTTAACTGAGAGAAGGTCCTTACTTTCCAGAGTTTTTGAGCCCTGATGAACCTGATTCCCTCCCTTGCTTTCACCTTCTATGCCTATGACTCCTGCTTCATACCCAGTCATCTTACTCTAGATGTCAAAATGGGGGCAGGGGTGGGGTAGAAACCTTCAGAAGCTAATGATGAGGTTATCTTGACAGGCAACCGAGAAAGTGGAAATACTGTATGCCCAGAGCCACGACTACGACACCCGCAAGCTCCCTCTGCTTAAGATTGACACGGTTTTAGACAAGCTGAAGTTATTAAAACGGTCTGTATGATCTCATTAGAACTAAAATCTATTCGGGTGTAGTTATTAATAGAACTCTCTCTGCTTTACACTGTCACATTGAAGATCCCAAAGTGAACACTTATCAACACTTGTTTCCCTGACTAAATTGCCTTCTTTATCCAGACTGTTTCTCTTAAGCCTCTCAGATGAATTTTTATAGTGTGCCTGTCGAGAAGGCCTTGTCTCTGCTACCCTTCCCTCACCTACCTTGGGGACACCTAGAAAAGTTTAAAAATTGGGCCAAGTAAGAACTTTCTTCTGATTCTTAGGAGGTCTAAATATCCAGAAACTGCAGAGTTCAAGGGTCCAAAATATTCTGGGAACCATGCTGACTAGAGAGCATCACAACTCACCCTCGACTGCCGGGTATCGTGTATGTGAGGCAGTAGGAGGCCCATGACGCACTCTTCCCATGGCTGTGCTTTCAGCCTTACTCCCAATTCCTTTGAAAAATAAACCCCATCCCATATTAGCCCTGTCAGGAAACTAGACTGGGGGTAAAATGCGTGTTTAAGAATACTGGGGGCTCTGCCATAGACTGACTACTGGCTGATAAGGAGAGAAGAAAGTTGGACATAAAGTCCTTGCTCCCATTTTTATTTCAGAGCTGAGGGAAATGATATGGTACTTAAGGGTGAGAAACGCAAACCTGGCTGGGTGGTCTTCAGGGAGGTCATACATTCAGTGGCCAGACCAGCCACATCCAAGCTGCACTGCCGTTTTTTATTTGTTTCACTCTAAGAAATACAACCATGTTTTGCACTGATAAAATGAAAAAGGAATTAGAAACATTTCCTGCCTCCTGGGTTTTGCTCCGATCACTGACGTGAACCTGGGAGGGGGTGCTCTTGGCAGTCATCCGTCATGCCATTATTATCACAGGTAGAAGCTGCAGTGAGCAGAGGCCCAGGTTCTGATTTCATCAACCAAAAGAGGCTCTCCAAGCACAGCGCCAACAGAGAAGGGCAGCCAAGCGAATCCCAGGCATCAATGCCAAATCCGGAACCAAAAGAATAACAAGGAAGGGTACCTTTTACAACCCTGTCTTTCCCCTGCAGCTGGACTAATGTTTGGGGCCAGAGGCTGATGGCACAGTGGACGTGACTGACAAGACTGTGAACATCATAGCCAAGCAATGGTCAGTGGAGGTCACAAGCCAGACACATGCAGTGTGCTTTTCACAGGTACCCCCTTAGAGAATCCCCTCCTTTCCAGAAGGAAAGAAGTAAAGCCCATCATGCACTAGGTTGAGATTTGTCGAGCAACTGCACTAAGCACGCTAAAACTTTGCTAGGTTAACAGACTTGTCACCAGTAAAGGAAAGAAAAGGTCATAGAGGTCACAAAGAAACTCTTTTACTCTTCACAAGGTAATGCTGAGAACTTTCCAGTGACCTATTGTCCATCATGTGCCTTGGCATTTGCAAAGGGTGGGAAGTCAGGAGATAAGTTATTATAAACAAGTGTCTTCCACTAGACTAAGAACCTGCTTACCTGTGCATCAATTATTTTTTGCTTTGCATCGATAACTGCTTGCATCTCAGCATGATCCTTCTTCAATTCCTCTTCCACAGCCATTAGCCTAGAATGGGGTAGTAAGGAGAGATCAACATCTTCAAGGAGAGAGCTGGCTAATGTAGAGGACAAGAAACCCACACTCAGGACAGCTCAGTACTGCCACTCCTTCCTAGTACAAGATCTGCAACCACGCTCTATCTTCTCACCCACCTTAGAAGAAGACATCCAAAGTTGATTTCTCTACTGGGACTGGATTTTTACCTCCTCTGGAACAGCATTCCCACAATTATTATCTCCCTCTTTTCTATCAGATCCTTTTCCTCAGCACAACTTATTTCATTTTAAAATTGCAAACCAACCCACAAAAACCAAACCCTCTCCTAATCTTGTTACCTTGTAACAGCTGACCTTTCTCTTCCCCTGAACAGCTAAGCTTCCTCAGAGCGTACTCTACACATAGTAGGTCTACTTTCTTTCTCTTCCACCATTCACATCTTAGCTCCCTGATGTTTAAACTCCATGAAAAGCCTCTCGGTAAGACTGCTAAATACTTATGTGCTGCTAAAACAGCAAACCTTCTCTGACTTTAAGTTACTTGACCTGCCTACAGCATTTAACAACACTGAAGCACAGTGGTCATGAGCATGGACTCTGGGGCTTGACTGCGTGGTTTCAAATCCCAGCAGCAACACTAAGTGACCTTGGGCAAGTGACTTAATGAATTTGTTGCCTGTTTCTTTATTTGTAAAATGAGAATAATAATAATGCCTACTTCAGAGGTTGGCATTAATCAAATTATTATTAACAGATTAAACAAATTTTATCTGTAAAGTGCTTAGAAAAGTACCTGGCCCATAGTAAGTCTATGTAGTGTTTGGTAAAATTGTCCCCTCCTTTAGTCTCCTTTGGACGTCCTTGGCCTACTCCCTTGATTCTCTGGCCCTGAAGACATCCCATGAAACTCCCTTCCACCTCTCTGGGCTTGCTGTAAAAAACTAAGTTAGCCTTTGACATTGAATACGTACATTTTTAAGATTCAGTTTTCCTCTAAGATCTCTCAAGTGAGTCACTAAGTTTTAATTTTTTCTAATTGTTACAACTAAAGGAAAATAGACTACCTCTATCTTCAAAGGAAGTGCACTAAGGTCTCACATTTAGAAAAGTGTAAGAGATACAGTCAGCCGTCACCTTTGTACCAAGTACCACAGAGGACATGCAGAGTTGCAAATGGCTTTTGCTGCCATTGCTTTAGGATTCTCTGGGTCATCGTCTCACCTCTTTGCAGCCCTAGCTACCTAGCCCACGTCCACCGCCAGGTAACCTCTGACCTGCTGATGATGCTCTTCATCTGGCTATCCTTCTCCTCCTGCTGCCTTCGCAGCCGCTCCTCGCTGTCCTCCAGCCGGGCCTTGTACTCCAGCAGCAGCTTCTGCATCTGCTGCTCCTGCACCAGCAACCGGCGCTCATACTCCTCTAGCCGCCGGCTGGACACTCGCAGGCGCTCCTTCAGTTTAGTAATTTCCTGTTCGTACTAGAGCAGAGCAGAAGAGGCACCACAGACAAGGAGAGAAATACTGGAGTTACGCTGGTTTTAGACGTTAGTGATTTATTTTTTACGATAGAAACCCTAGGCAATGGGGCTGGATGCTGCCTGAACTGCCATTCCACGGGCTGCTGACGTTCTTTAAAATTATCAACAGGCATCACTTAGGAGCTCTGCCCGCCTCCTAAAATTACATTTTTAGTCTTACCTTGGCATTCCAAATCTATATATTTATGTATCACTCTCCACATTAAACTACCAGTTCCTTCCTGCAAGCCACATCCAATCTGTGACGGTATCAAATGGGAGCAGGAAAAAAAAAAAGATCAAGCATTTAGAAGCCTGACAAATGACTTAAAATAAGCCAAAAGCCAGTTGTCTACGTGAGAAAAGATTTCTGTATCATCACCTGTACTGCAGGATCTCTGACATGCCTTCACTCATCAGACTGCCATTCTTTCACCCTACTAGAGCCAGCCCTTTAGAGAGCAAGCAGCACTTCTATAATGTTAAGTTACTAAATCAATAAATAGAATTTTATGGCAGAATAGGCTATTGCTGCTTTCTCCCCAGCTATAAAAGTGTAAAACATTCAGGTCACAAGCTCTAAGCAAAAGGCCTACATGTTCTCTGGGGCTGATTAATACTGCCTCTTGGCCCATTTTCATGATATCATTCATCTGCCCAGTTTGCTACTGCTTGTTGGAACACATGTCTGTTTTCTCACTAAAGCTTTATATAAATTTATATTCACTAAAGCTTTATACAATTCAATTGGTTACGTGGCCCTTTCTTGTACTGAAGCTGCTGTGGGTTGGGGTTTGAGTAACTGGAATGTCATTTCTGGGTGAGGTGAGAAGCATTAAGCTGTCTTGTATATGGCCTATTTAAATTCATTAGTAATTAATGATAAATCCGTATGCTGCTTTGTAAAATGCAATGTATTTATACATAATATTCCATTTAATTGACAATCAGACAGTTAGCTTCTGCTTGTCCAACGTCATGGTCCTACACTATCCTTATTAATCCAGAAGGTCAAAGATGACAGTTCTTATACAGTTTGAAGAGGTAGACTACATCAATAAGAATAGTTTAGGTTCCTGCTGATAAGTAAGCAGAAGCTACTTGTCTGGTTGTTAATGAGGTAATGCCATACATGATGTCAATGTTCTTGTTTGATAATCCTTATTCTTCATGTCAGCTTTTCTTAACAAAACGAAACAAAACTGAAGCAATAGATAATGTCGTTTTTTTTTTAGTCAATGTCTTTTAAAAAATCAGCTATAGTGTTACAAGTTCTTTACCCAGAAAAGGTGAAAAGAAAAACAAAAAAAGGGACTTCCCTGGTGGCGCAGTGTTTAAGAATCTGCCTAGCAACGCAGGGGACACGGGTTTGAGCCCTGGTCCAGGAAGATTCCCACATGCCGCGGAGCAACTAAGCCCATGCACCACAACTACTGAGCCTGCGCTCTAGAGCCCACGAGCCACAACTACTGAAGCCTGCAAGCCACAACTACTGAAGCTCATGTGCCTAGAGCCTGTGCTCTGCAACAAGAGAAGCCACTGCAATGAGAAGCCTGCACGTCGCAACAAAGAGTAGCCCCTGCTTGTGGCAACTAGAGAAAGTCCTTGCACAGCAACGAAGACCCAACGCAGCCAATAAATAAATAAATAAACAAAGAAAAACAAAAAAAGACAAAATCATTACAAAGATATAGAAAGGAAGTCTAGTCCAAGGGTAATCTTGAGTTTGGTTAGTTATACAGAAACACTAAATATTCACCTAAAATGACCAGAAACGAGTAGCAGAGTTTTCTCCAAGTTAAGTCACCTCATATTAAAAAAAAAAAAAAAATTAGAGCTAATCCTCCCACCCCAGCTTGATAGACATTTCCGCATATTTTCAAACACAGACACTACTGAATTATCATACACAGATACGTATATAAGGGTTAACATAAGAGGTGGAGCTGAAGCTGGGGAGATCATCTCCTTGGCTAGACGACCCTTTGGGTGGCCTATCACTGTGCGAGCAATAAAGACAGACTAGGTTCTACCTTCTCGGCATGCTTGGCTTCATCTTGATTTTGCTCGGTTTCTTCTACATCTTCTTCATATTGCCCATTGTTCAGAACCCAGGCTGCTGTCCTCTCTACTGGGGACATTGTGGCAGAGTCCACAGGTGACTGAACCTGCGTCAGAAATACCTATTAGCATCTCCAAAAAGAGCTCATCCACAGTTAGGTTTCACAAAGAGAGCTATTCTTAGAAGACATTATTGTGATCCCTGTTTTCGGTTAAATGTTCCCAGTTCTAAATAATATTTTGTTATTGCAAGGGCTGGTGGTGAGGCAAGAGAATATCCATTTATACAAGGATAAAATCTTCTGAAATGTTGTGAATAGAAATCACATCTAAGAACCTGCCGTTTTTTCCCTCCAAAGAGGGAAAGCCAAGGCCTTAAAATTGTTAATTAGTCCAATGGTTTCATTAGGTCATTACCTAATGAAATTACGATGATGACAGAATGAGAGAAGGAAAGCACAAGTTGATGGTTGATTGCTCAGGTGAGGAAACATCTGCTTAACCAGGGATGATCAGGAACCAAGGAATTGATTAATGCTAAACAACTCACAAGGTACCCATTTATATATCAGAATGCCAAATTCTTAATTTTCACATCAACCATTTAGGGAAAGAGAAAAAAAGTGATATTGGTCATTTTTACAGACACTGACTTCTTCATGGGTTAACATCACTCAGAAGTCCATATTCTACCAGAAAGTTTCTTGATGAATACAGGATCAAAACAGTGGACATCAACATAGTCTAAGGGATATTTCTATCCAGTTAGGATAGCTAGGTAAATTGGCCTTTTCCAATAGATATGCAGAGTGATAAGAATTCTGGCTTTGAGTAGCAATTCTGCTACTTACATTGTCACTTAATCTCTTAAATACTTTTTTCCAAATCTATTGAATAGGGCTACCACCAACATCACCACCTATCCTGACCATCTCCCAGGGAGTTGTAAGGACTGAACAATATAATGTATGTGAAAGCTCTTTGGAAACTATGGAGTGCTATAGAACTTAGATGTTATTACTGCATTTATGCTTAGAAAACTGGCCCTGGATATGACAATTTATATTGGGCTACTGAACATTAGTGCTTTCTCCATAAACAGTGCTAGAAACAGACAACAAATTCTTTTTCTCTGGCTTTCTTGAGAAGAAAGAGAGACAGATAGACAGAACAAAGCATTTTTATGTGAGTTAGCCTTTTTATAATTAAAATGAATTTCTATTTTGAGGACCAATACTCTATAAATAATTGGAAGGGAATTTTCTCTCCCATGCAGAGCTATGTACCTTAAGAATCTTTACGTCATTTTGGAATAAACCCCGGCTAAACTCTAAATATATAGATATGTTAAAATAAGGGGTATCTTGATGACTTTGAGATTTAGAAAGACTAGATGAAAAAAACTGGTTGCAGAGACAAAAATGTTATTTGGGAGAGACTTTAAAAAATATTCATACAAAAGTAGTATGAGGGCATTTCCTAAAGGTTTGAAGAAGAACCTGGTTTGGCTGATTTACAAACAGATTACAGATACATATCGATAAAAAACAGCTTCATGCCTGAGGCACACACAAGCAACGGTGAATGAACTTTTAGAAATTCCTTCTTTAAAGCCATTTTCTCCACTGTGTCAAGAAAATCATAAACATGTCTTAAACTTCAGTACCCTCAGTTCTTAAAAAGTCTACCTTCATCTCCACTATGGTAGGCAGGCTTCTTATACTTGATTCATTTGTGTATCATTCTCATTATTTTTGTCATAACCACGTTGTCACTGATATATTATTTATCATCTCTTTAAAACAACCTTTTTCAGTTAGCTAAGTCCTTATGCTAAGCAATATTATCAGTAAAATCATGAGTTTAATGTTATATATATTATAAATTTATAAATACATATTAATAGTTAGATATTTTTCTAATATGTGTTAAAATAATTAAATGATTGATTAAATACCTTGTATGTTTAAATAGTTTTGAGTATCACACTTTGGAAACACTGACCTATAGACTATAGTATCATTTATATTAAAAAAGATAATAATTATCTACTTCAAAAGTTATGAGAAACAAATGAGATGGCATGTAAAAGCAGTTTGTAAACTACAAGGTACTTCACACACACACACACACACACACACACACACACACACACACACACACACACAAACACCCTAGTTCTCCCCCTACTGGATTTTGAAAGCAGAGCACAATAAATTGCTTTAGTATTTAGAGAAAAATAGTTTAAAAAGGGGTTTAGGTTTTTATTTGATATATGTACACCTGAAAGGCAAAATATTGTGGTTCTGAGTCTTTAAAAATTACTAGAAAGTCAATACTTAAAGGAGACAAATGCCTTTTTAATTTTAGAATCTTATCCCTTTACCACATAGGGCACAGGAGAGCTGCTTTTCTGTGAAACCAGGATTTTCTATTCAGCTGCTGCTTGAGATAAAGTAGCCACTAAAATGAATAACTTTAATGTTTGGAATTTGTAACTTCAAGGAAGCTAATTCAGTAGCTTTCTGTTTTATAGTTAACAATATGTTGTTCGCAAGAACTTTCTTCCCCTGTGATTTGTTACGAGTAACTATTTATTGAATGCCAATAAATGCAGTACAAGCTAATAGTATCCCTAAGAACATACTAAAGAGAGATCTTATCCCCTAAAAGCATATTAAAAACAACTTCTTAGGTAATCTAGGCATAAAATGTAAAGTGAGAAGCTGTAAAAACAAAGAGTTGGTTCATTTCACTGGTGTTGGTGGTAGCTACCATATCTTCAGAAGGACTAACAATGTCCAGTGAATTATGAGACAGTGTACAATGGGAACTGGGCATTCCAGTCTATTCCTATTTTATTGGTTGAATCTGTTTTTCAACCACTTCCTCATATACCCTAGCACTTTGCATGGCATACGGTAGGTGGTCAATAAGTTTAAAAAAAATAAATCAGACTAATATAACTATTCCTTGTATTTATGATAAAACCTTTACATAATTATAAAGAGCAGAAAAGTAATATTGAACAAATCAGAAATAGTTTTATCTACACTGAAGACTATGGAGGTGATATTTATTTCAAAATTTTTTTCAAAATTATTTTTTATTGTAATATGTTCTTCATATGAAAGAACTATATACTGTCTTTTACATCTACTTGGTTGGTCTTCTGAGTGCTGGTCTTATTTCCTGATTTGACTGTCAACCCTTGAAGCATGGCACCATATATCACAGAATATTTTTTCTTTTGGAATGGTAGTGACTATGTCATTGCACAATTGATGCTCAATAAAATATTATTCATTTATTATTACTTTGGATTCTCTTTAGAATTCATTACCAAAGTATAATTTATTACTAAGAGAAGGATACCCTATGTTTTTCCTCCAATCCTTTGGAAGTACATCAAAGGCTTTTCCTCAGTGATTGTTCTATCTCCTTTATAAGCTGGATAGCTAACAAAATTTATTACCTCTAGTTTATAGTCAAAGAAATTGAGAAAAGAGGTTGGTAAATGTTTCAGATGCCATCTTGCTTAGCTATAGCCTTAAGAAGAGCATTTTCTTCATTGACTTCCAACAGTGGATCATTAAAGAAAATGAAGGATGAAAAAGATGAAATGAAAAGGAGCACGGATTCATATTAGGAATATCACCCTTTTGAGATAAAGCTTTTATAGGGCTTCTCTGGGAAAAATAATAATGCTTTAGGGCAAAAGGGCCTGAGAAAGCAGTTTCACTGATCCTATAGTTAGCCTGGCTATGCTGAGGATGACTGAGAACAGGCTGGTTCCCTGTTTATTTACTAGATATAAATAAGACTTGTTGCTTTCAGCTTCTCCGTAGTCTGAAATAGTCAGGTCCCCATAAATGAATAACACTATTGCTATAAACACCAAAGAAAGAGCTGACTAAATTAGTAAGTAAACTCTGAGAATCCTTGAAAAGGTTGGTTAGGAGAGGGTTCAACAAATCCAAATGTGAAAACTGTAGCATCATTCTGATAGGCTTGTCAAATACCTATTTAAAAAGCCTCTTCAAATTAGAATTTCTAAGGTTAGGTAACACGCTATAATCTGAACAACTCATATATTGTAAATAGAGTCTATTATGTGCACAGAATACATGATACACAAAAAAACAAGATGGAGAGGAAAATGATTAAAAAGAAATCCAAACGGAGGCCAAAAAGGGTCAAAAAATTCCTTCTCTGTAGAACTAGGATTTTATTTCCTTCCTACTCAGCAAATGGAGAAGACTGAAGCTAGTTACACTGCCAACAGTGGCCGCTCCTTTGTGCTAAGATACAAATGGAATTTGCATGGGACAAAACCTCCAATAATTACAAATGCTGGCAGAACAATCCCCACAAAGAAATCCTCCAGTTTTTGGGAGAGAAGAATTCCCCAACACAACTTGCAATTAAAATATGTAAAGGAATTTACGTAAAAAATGTGCTGATTATATAGAACATCAGAGACTTCATGGGAGAGAGATGAGAAAAGCAAGCAAAAATGATAAGGAACAACAAAAAAAAAATAACGTACGTTTGAAAGAATAAAACATCTGCATAGAAAAAGCCAGTGTAGAAAAAACAGAAAATTGAGCAATCAAAATACAGTGATTTATGGTATAACTGGTATGACAGTGGCAGCACCAGCAAAGGCACAAACAGGGCTGAATATGTAAAGCAGTGCTGTGGCTATGCCTCACTTCATGCCAACATAACACAGACATTCCCAAGCTCACTAATGGCTATGGCTCAAAAGTATTTTAATTGGTTATCTGAAGACCATATATGCATTTCCTACCTCCCATCTATCCAAACAGCTTTCTATTCACGCACAGAAACACGTAGTGCTTATATGATAGGTGTTATATTTTCCTACAGCACAAATATTATAAATGACAATTCGTTTCCGATGATCACACAGAAGGCTATTTAATTTACAATATCTATAAACAGTCAGTCTGAGTCACGGGTCCTGGGAATTGAGGACAACATGATACAGGAGGGAAGGGTAAGCATCCTTCTTTTCTCTCCAGGGCTGGGACTAAATCCACCTTTGAAAAGTAGGCAGAGGGCCCGCCCTGTGCCCTGTCTTGCCACTCTCTGCCAATCTGATATTCTTCTCTACTTCTTATCTCATCCTCAGGGCCTTCAAGTTGCACTGAACCCCCACGTAGACATCTGCCTCCACACAGTGCTGCATCTCTGAAATTACTTATCTTTCTTTTCTCCTCTCAGTCAACAATTTAATTCTCTGAAAGGGGTTGATCTCAACTAGAAGCTAGCAAAAAATCAAATTCACAATAAGGTGGGAGAGACTGATAGCCTCCTAATGTAAATTAAATGTACATATATGACATATATATAAAAGATATATATATAAAAGCATTTTCATTTAAAGAAAAGGAAAAAATTATATAATATAATCATTATGTAAATTAATAGAGTATAATCTTTTTTCCTTTTCTTTAAATGAAAATGTGTATTAAATCAAATGAATTGGTGAAATTTGGGGAAATATAACAAAATAAAAATGAAAAATTTAAGACTGAAGAAAAAGTTTATTTCTCAGGAAAGAACTGACCAACTAGGAGGTTTTGCCCAGGAAGTTGCCTACCAGAATCAGCTTAAGTTTTCGTCCCTTCTTCTACTTCTGTATCTAAGGATTCTGTAAATGTTCTAATTTTTTTTTTAAACAATAATTATCAAAGTAGAGGCAAGGGTGGTGGAAGAAGCAGCCCAATCAGTAAATGCCTACCTATAAAAACGCAAATATACTAAAGAGATACATTGGGGGTCTCACTGCAGTCTCCTCTGACCAGTGATTCTGCTGACAAAAGGATTTGTCATAGAACTCTTCTAATCACAAAGCTCCCTAATACAAATAAAGTAGAATTAGGTTTCAAAAAAACTTCAACAAAGCTTTTTATAGGAGAAAAATCTTTTTTAGATGAAAGTAAGATATGTATATATATATACCTTCATAAGGTTCTTAGTTTATTTCAAGAGCAAATATGGATTGGTGCCTGAAAATGTAATCTGTAAAGAAGATATGATAAAATTCTTAAGGAACATTTTTATTTGTGAAGAAAAAAGTTTGATCATCTTATATTAAATTTAGGTGAGACACGAGCTGGGCTTGTCCATGTAAATAGAAATATAAGAGATTTTCATAAATGTTTAGAGAATACTTGTCAACCACCTGTGTTTCTATCTTTTTACCTCTCTTCTTTACCTTGCTTCTATAGGTGCTCAGTTGTTTATTTTTCTAGCCATTTCCAGGAAAAGGCACACGGGGACTTACTACTTCCAGAGGGAGTTGGGGGATGGAGTAGAGAGCAGTTACGTTAAACTCTTGGCTGAAAGTGCAAAACTTATTCTGGAAACTTAAGAAAAAAAATTAAGGAGGATTAATGTCCAGATTCCCAAAATATATCCTAGTTGATCTGGCCTGCAGATTCACAGCTTAAGTGTCTAATTATTACTCAACATCACAGATTGTTCTCAGTGCTGAGATCATGGCTCTGCTGCTTGAAGAGACAGAAAGTCCCCTGGAGTGGTTGTTACAGTCTCCTAAAGAGTAATGAGGCAAGCTACATTCTGCTGCCTCATCTAGCCAGAAGCCTCCCAAACTTTTCATTTCCTCTTCCATTAAAAGGTTGCAAAAAATAGTTTTAAGTGGAAACCCTGCTAGCAATTGGATTTCTCAATGATTTATATATAAAGAACCGAGGAAACAGTTGGACCAAGTACCTGGCAGCCCCCTCCAGCACTCACCCCTACCTGCTGTGTCTGCTGTCTCTGGATCGCTCTCACTTTGGGAACAGGGCTCTCTCTGGAGGAAGAGGACTGCTGCCGGGACCGGCTCCCATTTTGCACAGGTTCGGCCACCAGAGCTGCAGATGCCAGTGACATGCTCCCGGTGCTACGTAGGGAAGCACTGTGTGGCAGGGATGGTGGGGCTTTGGCTCGGGCACCTAGCCCAGCCTGGTCCATTTTTCGGATCTGGGCCTGCCCCGTGCTATTCTGCCGTGGCAGAGCAAGAGGTATGTGTCTGTCCGACACAGTGTGCCGCCTGGAGAAGTCCTCACTCTGAGTGCTACGTTTGGTGAAATCTTCCATGCTGCTATTGCTGGGTCCACTGAGTTTGAAGTCTTCACTGTTACTTTGGCTCCTGGAACTGGCAGTGCTTAGGTTCTCCAAACTGGAATCCACAGAGGCCTTTGGCATTGCTGGAATGGGGTTATTGAGGTGATAGACAGGGTTTTGGAATGACAAGGGCTGGAGGCTGCCTGGCTGGTTCAAGGCTGGGTGCAGGGGCCTTCGCACTTGGGGTGCGCTCTGGGGAGTGCTCTGGGTTTCCCGAAGTTGTTTGATGCTGGCCACCTGGGTTATGGAAAGCTGGCTTCCAGTCAGGCGCATTGGCATGTCAAGCATGACAGACGCATGCTCCACTTGGGCGGCATGAGTGTCCTGAAGGTCCATGAGGGAGATGCTCCGGCCATTAGGAAGGCTATTTTCCTTTTCATCCTTTTCAGAGTAAGTCATGCTCTGGGAGGAGGCTTGCTGAACCAGCAATAAAGTTTTCCCTCTGAAATAGCTATCTGTGTTGTCCTGGCTTGGAGATTTTAGTTTATGCAAATCACTGTGGAAAAAGAAAGGACCCTTAATTACTCCTGAGGCAAATTCAGCAGAGTTAAGATTCCTCAACTCAAGCACATGAACTCTTCAGAAGGCTCAGAGGCCTGGTGTGGAGACTTACATTGGTTTCTAAACACAGACTTCATCATCACAATTCTTAGGATACGATCCAACATTTTTAGTTTTTCTTCAAAGGTGGAGAATAACACTGTATAGACCACTCCATCCCTGTCTTAGATTTTTACTAGAATTCCAATCATTTCCTAGTTAGGTTTTAAACCTCCCAAGGTATTCCAATTCATAGTTAATTGGTTCTGTCTAAACCTTCGAGAAGCCCTGAGTGCACAACCAAAGGGTCCCTACTAAAGACACAAGTCTTGCCAATACAGAAAACAAAGTCTAAGCATCAACACTGTATCTACCTGTTCAGCTGACACAGCCAGCTCTAAAATATTTTCGACTGAGGTTCTCAGATTTTTGAGCGCTATAATACCCGAAAATATCAATTTCATAGAGCTCTTAGTCTTCCATTAAGCAGAACATAGGTTCTTTTTATAAGTTTGTTGAATATAACTCTACAATATCATTCTAGAAAATAAGTATCCTAGATCATGTGTATTATTATGACAAACAATTGGATTTATCTCAGAAGATTCTTTCCAACTGCTCATGATTTTAAAGTTGTAAATTCAACAAGTAAGTTAAATAGATTTTTCCCAAATCTCTACATATTATCTCCCTCTGAGATAAGTAGTTCCAATTCTCTCTGAAATTCATACCTGTCAGTAGGGTCTTCAAAAATTTTCTGCAGCCCAGAGGAGAGGCTTCCACTGACATTTGGACTGGAGTTATGCTCAGTGAAGCGTCTCAGTTGCTGTTGTATTGGTGTAGGATTAGTCAGAGATTTGGTAATATCAGCAAGAACACGAGGGAGAGGTCCCAATTTTGCCACGGTCGCCTGTAGGAAGGAATTTTCACCCTAATTGGATAATAAGCATTGCGACATCCACCACAGATTGTTTTTGGGACAACGATGCCCATTGATGGAGGGGTGGAGGTTGGAGGGAAGGGTAGGTGTTTGCATATGGGAGTGGCAGGTTCATAATGCATTGTTATGGAGCAGCAGAACCATGGCGTCGAGATGAATGGAGGAGGCGAAACAAGATGCAGCAGACATCGAGGAAAGAAAGGAAATAGAAATTAGGATTATGCAAATAAAAATTAAAAGACATGCTCAAAACAACCAAACTATTGCCATTCCAACTAAAATAGACATGCAAAGCAAACTAAATCTTTGGGAGGCTGGTAGATCAAGGTGGGGTAGGGTAGGGGAAGAACCAAACACCTTCTAACCAAAAAGAACTTTAAGACCAGAGGATTGGCTAGTGTGATGAAACTTCCAAAGAAAAGGGATCATGTGAGGAAAGAAATGCATGCCAACATACAAGAAGGTGTTGCATTCAGGGGTCCAGAGCACTGCAGCGCACACAGTTGATATTGCCATCCACTAGCCATTTAATCTTGGGAACCCTGACCTACTGCCAGCTGAGTTTGCATCAGCAAGACAATTTTTTAAAAAAAATTTAAACAGCAAAGTTATGACACATCTATGAGATGTGTCTAGATAGATGTACTGCTGGTTCCCAGGACCAAACAGAACTTAAAAAGGAGAACGTGTGTTTACACAGCAAAGCCTGTTAAAAAGACCTCGACCCTGAATAAACCAGGTTGATTTCAGAAGATAACTGTATCTGCATCCCACTGATGCAGTTATTCAGTGAGGAATAACTTTTTATGATTTGCTTTATCCATCTCAATCATTTTTTTCTTTGGGGAATTCTCATTCTCATGGGGTCTTATGGGAACCTTCATCCATGAGGCAGTTTTACATGGCTGCCTCCAGGTTTTCATTGTCTTCTCAACAGACTCTTCTACCCTGCTCAAATGAGTACAGATGCCATCTGAAGAATGTCTTTACTTGCTTGACTCTCTTGAGCCATGATTCATATCCAAGGAATTTACCCTCGGCATAGCTGCAACTTAAAATCTAGCTAGCATTTCTAAAAGTTAAGAAGGGGTCCTTGAGAATAAGAAACAGCTTATTATTTTACAAATGTTTTGGGCACCAGTGGACACCCTACCATTTATATTTCCTCAGGAAAGTGGTCTTTGTTAATAGGTTTTACTCCCCTCTCCCTCATTTTATTGGTGCAATGTTTTTAAAGATAATTGGGGGTGGTGGTGGTGGTGGGATGAATTGGGAGATTGGGATTGACATATATACACTAACATGTATAAAATAGATAACTAATAAGAACCTGCTGTATTAAAAAATAAAATAAAATTAAAAAAATAAAAAATGTTCTGACTCAAAAAAATAAAGATAATAGGAAAATGGAGGAAAACAAATAAAAAAATTCTTATCACAGAAAAATAACTTTGTTTTTTGAAGTTATTCTAACATACCACCACAGATATTTATAAAGTAGCTGTAGCAAACAAAAACATCAATAAATAATTATTGTGATAAACCTAGCCAGAGTCTGTTAGACTGTTTTCCATAACAAATTCTATTCCTCTTTGCAAAATTCGAGAAGGAAGAAAATGACTGGCATGGTATATATTTAGTTATTAATATGGTATACAAAAAAATTCTTAGCTTATAGTCAGAAAATAAATGATTAAAAATGATAATTGTTTTCTCTATTCTTAATTCACATCTGCAGATGAAAAGAAAACATCAGGATTTTCAGATCCCACATAACTCTATAGGTACTAATAGTTATATTAAACCCTCTGACTTGCATGATAAATATAAATCTCATGGTAAGTTACTTAAACGTGATAGTCTCAGTATTTTTCTAAGTCCACACTTCCATTAGAAATTACTACATGAGGTTTCTTCTCACTCTACTATACATGAATAAGGCTTCATACAACAATATTTGATATTAGTTTCTAGGCAAATACACAAACATATTTGTTTATAGAAATATATATTCCATTAATTCAGGTAACTACTTAAAAATATATGTTAATAATTTTGTGGCTTATTAGAATTTCCTGGTTTGTAGGGCACATATTTTACTCAGAAATCATAACTATTTCCTCCCAGACTTCTAGGGCAAAAGGTTGCTTTCAACAAGCAGAAAGCATGAATGTGATTACTCTGTAGATATTCTCCAGAATCCAGGTACATTAGGGTTCTCTACCTCCCATCTCCTGTTACCCTTCCCGCCTACTTTACCTTATCAAGTTGGGAAACTACTTCCCACAGTAAGGAATGCAAAACTGAAAGCTCTCGGCCCAGATCAATGTAACCATCAAAGCCTGGGGTGTTTGAGATGGTGTCCGGATTAGAGATCTCTAAAAGAAAGCGCTTCATTCCTCCCCATTCGTGTTCTAAAAAATCATTCATGAATGCCATGTATTCTTCTTTGTTACCAAATCTGAAGCAGAGGGAGAGAAAATGAGAAAGAACATATTCAGGAAAAGAGATGTGATCATTTTGAATTGACTTTACACAGAGCTATACATTTTTTTTTTAATTTTGGGGAGGTGACTAATTTGTTTATTATCTATAAGTGATAAATACTAAAACATACTTTCTTAATATTACATTAATAGTCAAAAACTTTGAATAGCTTTCTATTCTCTATAGGGTAAAAACAAAATCCTTTTTTCCTGGTATTTAAAGCCATTGTAAACATTCATTATCAGTATAAACCTTCAATATTGCTAGCTTCTTCAAAGTCCGCCAAATACATTATACTCTTTTTCTTCTCCAAGCCTTTGCTCATGCTATTTATTTCTACTAGAGAACTTCCTCTCTTCTTTGCCTGTCTAGGTTCTAGCTATCTTCCAGGACTAGTTTAAGCCCATAAAACATGTTCCAAAATAAACTAGAAATAATTTTTACAAGAATTAGCTCAAATATGGGCAAACATGTATATTTCTGTGTTAGCATATATATAGAGCACACAAAGTTAAAATAGTGCACTTCTAAAAAGCCACATGCTAGAAAACAATGTATCTCATTGAAGTTCTAATCTTTTCCTTCAATACCTTGCTGCTAGAAACTTGTACTTAAGCTTCAATACTGAGTAAATCTGGGATTGATTTTGCCAGTGTGAATTGCTTCTCAGTGATTTCTTAAAATTGTTTTCTATAAATTATAAAAATTATACAAACTTAAGAAAAAACTGAAAACAATGAAAAGTGGAAGGAAAAAAGGGTAGGTGTACCCTTTCCACCACCCAAACATCTGCTATTTACAGTTCAGTGCATTTCTTCTCCAACTGCTTTCTCCTAACTTCTTTTGAAAATGTTGAAAGCTACAGAAAAGTTGAAAGAATATACAACGTACACCCATATGCCATTCACCTATATTAACCAACCGTTCCCATTTTGCCAAGTTTGTTTTCACTCTCTTCTCTTTTTTTGATTGAACCATTTTAAACTAAGTTGCAGACATAGCCTCTAAGTACATTAGCACCTATTTCTCCAGAATAAGGAAAAACGCTTACATAAACCAATGCCATCGTCACACTAAAACTTTTAAAAGACATTACTTATAAATTATCTCATATATAGTTCATATTTAAATTTTACCAATTGTCCCCAAAATGATTTTTATAAATGTTTGTTCCAGTTTAGATCCAATTAAGATTCAAGCAATGCATTGTCTCTTTTAATCTAGAACAGTCCTTCCTCCATCTTTTCCATTTTTCATGATATTGACTTTTTGAAGGGGCCAGGCCACTTGTCTTAGATAATGTAACCATAGAATTTTGACTGATTGCTCTTCCCAATGTTCCTATACTTAGGTTTTTGTGTTTTCATATTGTTGGGATAAAAGTATATGCACCATTTGGTATCCTATCTTTTTTTTTTTTGGCTGGAGTTTTTTTTTTTTTTTTTTTGCTATATGCGGGCCTCTCACTGTTGTGGCCTCTCCCGTTGCAGAGCACAGGCTCCGGACGCGCAGGCTCAGCGGCCATGGCTCACGGGCCCAGCCGCTCCGTGGCATGTGGGATCTTCCCAGACCGGGGCACGAACCCGCGTCCCCTGCATTGGCAGGCAGACTCTCAACCACTGCGCCACCAGGGAAGCCCTTGGCTGGAGTTTTTAATAAAACTTTTTATTTAATATAATTATATCTGTATCATTTTGCATACTATTGGTTCTTTGTAAACACAACTTGCAGTGGCTGCAAATATTCCACTGAATGCACAGACTACTTAACCATTCCTCTATAAAGTGAATATTCAAATTGATTACAATTTTTTTGCTATTTTTAATAATACCACAATGGAAATCATGTAACATGAGTTATGAGGCACCCCACGCTCATCCAAAGGTTAGGCCTCATGTACTTTTTAAATAATGTTGTTAAAAAGTGGTTATGGTAGTGACACCTACTTGGCAAAGTTGGCCAGGTTCTGGATGACCTTGGCAATGAGAGTTAGAGTCCGAGATGTGCGGTCATCAGGATATTCCTGCATGAGGTTGAAGAGACTGGGAGACATGATGGCCGGGCACAGAAAACGGAGAAACAACGAGGCACTGATGAGCCGCTCGCTGATGTCTTGCTTGCTGCGGTTCAGGCACTGCTGCTTCCAGGATGCAAACACTTCTTTCAACTCACGAGGGAAAACACTGGGGAAGGAAGAAGGACCAAATATAAAAGTACTATAACCCAAGGAAGCACAGGTGATCCCACTCTGGCCCAACAGAGCCAGGCTATGAGGAGGGCCTAACAGAGAGAGCTTCTGATTCATGCCTGAGAAGTGGTGGAAAATTCATAGACGTCCAGATGGAGACCAGAAACCCAAAGCTACAAAACTCAGGAATTAGTGTAAACTTAGTTTTGCAAAGTGGGAAAATGGCATGAGGCTCCTGACTAAACCATTTGGTTTACTACAGCTCATCATAATCTCTCTAAAGACTGCTCATCAAAAAGGTTCCAAAATCTCACCAATTGCTGGGGTTAGAATAATGATCAAAAATCATTAACACATTTGTTTGACACTAGTAAATATGTTTAAAAGTCCTCAAAATACTTTTGGTATTAGATGATGTGGTGCTAATATTCTGGGGAAATATTATATTTATGTGGATAGTTCAGAGCAACTTCTGCTTACAAGAGAGGTTTAGATTTTAGACAAAACTGTATAAGGGAAACTTTCAATTTTTCCCATAAGTCCTTCCTTTGGTTGGGAAATAACAGTTAACACTGTGATAACTCATATTGAAAAACTGAAGTTCCAATAGCAGGGAGTGAAGCACCGACAGCAGCTCACCAGTAAGAGTTGATGATCTTGCAGAAAGCCAGCTCACAGCACATTTTCAGGTTGCTCTGATGGTCTATCAGTTCACTAGATGAACATTTGCTGGGATCCACTTCACAGTTTTCATCTGACTCATACAAAGCTTTGATGAACTCCCCTATTTCGAGAGAGAAGATGACGGACAGTATAACTATAAATAGTGTCTTCCTGAAGAGAATAAAAGAATGTAGGATTTCTGTACTAAAATGTGTAATGGGGAATTCGTTCTGATGCCTGACATGGAGGGCACAAAACACTGTTCACGAAGGGTTATTGCTCTGGAACCCAAGAGATACCACCTCCTATACGTCATGTTTATTTTCCTTACTCTGGAAGTGGAAAAACAGCACTCATTAACATCATCATCATGGTATTTACAAAAAGAATAATGAAACTACTTTAAAAAATGCTACAACTTTAAATCTTTTACCTGAAACCACAAATATATTTAAATAGCAGGAACTCATTACTTATTCTTATTATAAAGCCTCTTTACCTTATGAATAATGTTGTTACTATTTTAGAAGAATAAATAACCCAAGTCTGAATGATTAGCCTACCTATGCTTTTAACTGCTAATACTGGTGCAAACACAGATTCCAGTAAGGGTCTCTAGGCTTACCTCTCCTAATGGGGATAGTCATTCAACACAGCACATAGCAGAGCATCTCTTTATATAATTTGGATGTTTTTCCAAATAAATTTAGCTTAGACGCTCTGTTCATATATCTTAGCCTCTATAGAGATATGCCCAGTATTTCCTGAAAGAGCAAATCCTTACCTTACCTGTTTATCACCTGTTTATCCTCCACCATGCACTATACCATGTATTTGTTCTGTTCTATGTTTCACACTGTTTTGTGCTTATTTGTTCACACGCCTGTCTCATCTTTAGGATGAATACCATTGAAGGTCAGGGACTGGGTTCTATTCATGTTCAAATCCCAAGCCTATTAAATACCTTCCAAAGCACTGCAGGGGCTCAATAAATATTTGTTAGAGATGGTAGTATGTTCTTATTTTTTATAGGTCTTTATGACAGAGGAGTAGAACTTTCACAGCTCCTTTTAAATCTGCTTATATTAACTGAAGTTCAGGCTAGTTATTAATAGATTTCATGAAAGTGAACAGTAATTCCTATAAAAAACTAAGTGGCAGCAGCAATATCAAAGAGCATTTTCTATCAAAATGGTTAGTACTAGGATAAATGAAAGATTTAAAAAATAGCTGTGATACAGGATGGGAACTGATTATTTGGAAGAACAATGCTTGGAGAAGAGGAATCTAAGTGATGCACAGAAAAGAAAGTGGTGCAGAGAAAAAGTAAAGGCTTTGGAGCCAGAAAGATCTAGGGTCAAATCCTGGACCCATCACTTAACCAACTGTGGGGCCATGAGAAGTCACTTAACTAGTCTGAGTTTTGGGTGCTTTATTTGGAAAATAGCATTAATCACTCTAACCCTCTAGAGCTATGGTGAGGATCTGAAAATAGTGCATGAAAAGAAAAGTGTCTGATATGGTGCCTGGTACTTAGTAGGGGCTCCATATAATAAGTATTGTTATGTACAAACTTTGTAAATTTAAAATAACTTTTCATAGAATGAAATAATCAAAATTGGTAAAAGGCTTTTAAAAATGTTTACCAACTCTCACAGGATTTCTGTTGAACATATTCTCAACATCACCTATGCTATGTGCTCCCACAGAATTTACCTCATTTAAAGAGTACCTGAATTTAAAAATAAGTCATCAATGTCAAATACTTCATGTAAAAATCAATCCACCTCTAAATTTATATCATTAATATTCAGCTTATACCTAGGTGAGTTATACTTATTCCAGGAGATAATAACTAATATTAATAAATAACTTGTGAATTTTGAGAGTATTTTTCTTTTATTCTTCAAGAACCAAATAAACAACTCAAGGGTCCAGAAGTAAATTAATTGTCTAAAGTTTTTTACTTTTACCTGATTATGATATATTTAAAATCCTCCAAACTTGAGAAAATTCTTTTCATTTTTGAAACTGTAACCTGGGACTTTCCTGGTGGCGCAGTGGCTAAGAATCCACCTGCCAATGCAGGAGACACAGGTTTGAGCCCTGGTCCGGGAAGATCCCACATGCCGCGGAGCAACTAAGCCCGTATGCCACAGCTATTGAGCCTACGCTCTAGAGCCTGCAAGCCACAACTACTGAGCCCGTGCGCCTAGAGCCCATGCTTCGCAACAAGAGAAGCCACCACAATGAAAAGCCCACGTGCCGCAACGAAGAGTAGCCCCCCACCCCCCACTCGCCGCAAGCACAGCAATGAAGACCCAACGCAGCCAAAAATAAATAAATTAAAAAAAAAAAAAGAAACTGTAACCTATGTCTGATAGTGTGGAAAGTACCACATTGAAAGGTGAACTTTTATAGATCTTCACCTAGAAGCTGTTTAGCCGATCACAAATTACTGAGACAGATTTAATGATCCCTTCATGTCTGCTCTCCTGCCTTTAAAAAAAAAAGATCAAGGACAAAGAGGATGGGTGTTCAATATGTTGTTTAAATTTGAGTTTGTGCCTAGAATGTTCTATGGTATGTTTCATTAACTCATTATTATCTAGCATCCAAATTTCATGTATAGAAATAAGCCATTAGGTACGGACATATTGCTAAAAGGAAATTTGCCTCTGCCACCAATGGTGGAAATTAGGCCTTTTTAGAGACCTTTCTATATGTCACAGAAGATGGTGTTTCCTGTTGATCAGATGCATCAACATGCAAACTGATTTCAATTAGAAAGGTAAAAGGGGTTAACAGATGAAAGACTTAATTTAAGTCTAACTGAGGCAGAGTCTGTAAATAGTAACGCTTTTAATCAAGATAAATGAAGACTGGCTAAAAGGCAGGTAGATATTGTTTAATATGACTGGCAACTTTTAACTCAATTTTCTCTGAGAATTCTTCAGGTAGTCTGCAAATAACATTTATTTATTTTTTTTTTGCCCAAAGTGTACGAAATACAACAAAACTTTAATTATTCAGAGTGCTCAGCTGTACTTATTAATTTGATTTTTTGGTTCACTGAGACTTCACTGTGAAGACTTTTAATTTAAAACTTCTGATAGGGACTTCCCTGGTGGTGAAGTGGTTAAGAATCCACCTGCCAATGCAGGGGACACAGGTTTGAGCCCTGGCCCGGGAAGATCCCACATGCCGTGGAGCAACTAAGCCCGTGCACCACAACTACTGAGCCTGCGCTCTAGAGTCTCCAAGCCACAACTACTGAGCCCTCATGCCACAACTACTGAAGCCCGCGTGCCTAGAGCCCGTGCTCTGCAACAAGAGAAGCCACCGCAATGAGAAGCCCGCGTACCACAACGAAGACCCAGTGCAGCCAAAAATAAATTTATATATATAAAAAAAAGGCTAACTAGAAATATGGGGAGTTAGATGGGGAGAAGACAGTAGAATCTCTTTCCTGAAGAAGCTTACCAATTAATTTTCTTTGTGCTCTTGGAAGCAGTAGCCATTTTCACCACCCTGGTCCTTGCTTTTGGGTTACAAATATAATAGAGATCTTTGTGGGGTTACTTGAATTTCTTCCCCTGCTCACTGAATCAATTTTCAGGTCTCATTGAGCCAATCAGCTATTTAACTATTCTAGGACAGTTAATAATTAACTGTAATGATTAACAAAGGACTTGTCTCTCCTTTTCACTGCAGGAATTATTTCATTTGGGAAGCCTATTTAGCACACTGACAGTAGAATATGAATATCTGATTTTTAAGAAGTAGATGGTCAACAAATATCTACACCTTTATCTCCCCAGAATAGAGAATACTGTTTGAGATGCATCATCATTGCTTTTTATAAGGCAGTGCAAATCATTAAAGCAAACCACGATATGTAATTTATGATATGACTGTATAAGCTTTTTATGTGAAACTCTGATTCTGTACCTTTCCTAATGTCAATGAAAATCCATTTTCACTAGTCTTCTTTTAAATTCCTATTAGATCTTAAACTAAAGCACATGACTTAGAGAAAAGAAATAAGTATGAAGATAGGAAGCAGGAGAAGAAAAAATGTACTTCTCCAAAGTAGGAATTAACTGCTACTACAGTGAGTCCAGCATAGGTAAACACAACGGTCCTGTTTCTTGAGCAGTCATTCACTTTTTAGCCTGTGCAACCTGGCTCCTGTGCTCCTGAGAGCAGTCCCAGCCATCATGAGTCATCAAAATGCAACAGCCATGTTTTCTTTTTAATCTTTACTTTCCTCAATCTCTGACTCTATTGATACTTTTTTCCTCTTGGTGTCTAAAACACAGTATTTTCCTTCTTTTTTTTGCACGTGTGCATGCATGCTTCCTCTCTCTTTGACCACTTCTCTGATTCCTCTGCTCCTTTCTACACCATAAACCAGGTGCATTGTTAGATCTGTCTTTGGCCCTATTCTCTTCCTGCTCCTGTAATCTTGTAGTTTCATTGATTCCCTCCACATGGGTAACTTAGTCCTAAATTTTCACCAGCCAGCTACACAGATGTCTTGGGATTTCCTACCTAGAACCCCTGGGATTTCCTACTTGAACTTCAAGTTGAATACATGTGAAGTGAAAATATCATTTCTCATTCTTTCAAGCCTACTACTTTTATGTTCTCTTTCTGTTAAGAATCTCATCATCCTTCTTGTCACTCAGGAAGGCCCCAAATTCACTGTAATATTTGATCTCCTCCTCCACCACGCCCTGCCCCATTCTCATAAACTGAAAAGTTGCCAAGTCCTATTAGCTCAACTTCTTTAATATTTCTTAGATCCAACTTTTCTCTTACTCTTGGCGATTACCTCATTCAAAGTCTTGTTATTTCTTGCCTTCCTTATTATAATGGCTTCTTAACTGGTCTCTACGTTCAGCTGCTTTCTTCACCAACCCATTTAAATCACTCTGTTAAACTGATTCTATTAAAAACACCCTGCTCAAAACTTCCAGTCGTTCACCAATGATTACTGTAAAATCTACACTCCTCAGCCAGGCAGTCAAGGCCCTCAACTAATTGGTTCTAGTTATTTGTCTAATCATTTTTGTTGTTGTTGACTTGTCTTTTTCACTTTATTTTCCAGCTAATTGGCTATATTCCAAACATGCCTGGTTCTCTGGTACCTCGATACCTTTGTTCATGAGGTTCTTTCCCCTATGTTAATCCCTGCCATTTCCCTTGTCCAATCTCTGCTTTTATAAACCTTGCTAAACTTCGAGCTACACACACACATCATAAATGTCACAAGGGAAATTTTATAATTCCATCAGGTATAATCAATTTCTTTAATTTTTTGAAAAGGCACAGGATTCTCTTTCTCTTTTTGGTTATAGGGATAGCCTTATCTTTCTTATCTCTCTATATTGTAAGCTCCCTAAGGGCAAACATTTATCCATTCATTCATACCTTATTGTCTATTCTTGATAGTCTCAGGTGACTGCTGAGCACTTGAAATTTGGCTAGTGCAAACTGAACGTGTAATAAATAGAAAATGCACACAATTTCAAGAGTTAGAATGAAAAAAGTAAAATACTTCATTAATAATTCTTACATTGATAACATTAAATAATATTTGGATATATTGGGTTAAATAAAATGTTATCAAAATTAAATTTACCTGTTTCTCTTACCGTTTTTACACTGTGACTGCTAGAAAATTTAAATTACTCACATTATGTTTCTTTAGGATGGTGCTGCTCTACATTCTATGTGAAGTACTGGGGATATGGGGATAAAAAAAATGACACTGTTCTTCAAGGAACTCATGTCTGCTTTATCACAATGTATATCAAAGTGCCGAGCACAGTGCCTTACTCCAGTGGTTAACACCTGAATTTCACGACCAAATATGGAGCTGCAAGTGGGTGGCCTAGTCATTAAGAACTACTGATTGGACAAAGATTAGTTGTGAAAAATTCTGTAGGTCTGGAAGGCAGAAATTGGGAGTTGTCGGAATTGGAAGGAGTTTCTCCATTTTTGATGCATAATAACAAATGCTAACACTTTCAAGACTTAGGTAATGTATTTATATCATGATATAAATACCCAACACTTTGGGGGAAACAGGTCAACTAGAAATGACATCTCATTACTAACATTACTGTGTATCTCAGAATCTCAGGGACTTGAGGGCATGGGGGTAGCTGCCTATGCTGATGAACTTTCTCTTTCGGTACATAGTGTAAGAAATCAATCTACTGTTCCTCCCCTGCTGAGTATTGCAGAGACTTCTTACAGCTGAAACTCCAACTTTCACACTTTAATCAGCTAGAACCAGATAACATGCAGAATTTGAGTTCCATTTGGTTGTTTCATGAGGGTCTAAAAATCAAAAGGGAAAGAAAACAGATGTTTTTCTTCTCCATACCCAATGCATCATGAAGATACTGTTGTCCCACCAACTTGAGGTATTCCTCAATGGATTTGGTGGCAATGGTGTTCTCTCTGAAGATCAAGACATCATGCTCTCCACAACGATCCACCTCAGACATCACCAAGTCCGTCAGAAAATCCTGGTAGAATAATGTTCAGTTAGGCAGAAAGCAACTGAATAAATAATATACATTAGGAGAGACTGATGAAATATCAAACATCCTGGGAATGCTGCTTTAAAACTAAAGCTACCAGATTCATTTGAAAGAAAAAAGTCAGTCAGGATAAAATTTTAGGTGTCACCAATCCTAAGTTAAAATTTCCTTCAAAGGTTTTTCATCACACTTTTGATATAGACTGTAGTTCTGAATGTGGCCTGCAAGTCTCTATATTTTCTGCTTTCTGTCTATCTTCCCAGCCTCATCTCATACCATTCTCTCTGTATTGCTCCAGTCTCAAGGGTCTTTGTTTTTCGGTAGGTCCTTGAATACATCAAACCCTTTCTAATGACAATGTTGTCTATTCACCACAGAGCTTTCTGCAAATGCTGTTCTCAGTTCTGCTTCACTCCCACCCTTGCTCAGCCCTCACTGCTATGGAGTTAATTCCTCAGATCCTTTGGATTTTAGTTTGCACATCTTTCCTCAGTGAAGCCTTCTCTTACCAACACTGCCCCTGAACTCCACTAGTCAGGTCCCCTTAATATACATTCTCACAGCACCATATAACTTTTTAAAAATCTGCACTTTTCGCAGTAATCACACATTTCTGTAATTATTTGATTAACATCTGTTTTCCCCAGAAGACTGTGAGTCCCATGAGACCAAAGACAGTGTCTATTTTTATTCACCTCTATATTTCCAGCATTTAACTGCTTCTGACACATATTAGGCATTCAATATATAATTGTTACAAATTGGTCTATAGTATCAACATGAAATTTCTTGAACTAAACATCTGAACTCATTTTCTAGGCTGATTATATTTGTTTGTATGTATGTATGTATGCATCCCCATCCATCCATCCATCCATCCATCCATCCATCCATCCATCCATCCAACCATCCATAGTGAAGGAAGGCATAAGGAGAAATAAAGCCCTTAAGAAATAACTGCTTCATTTCTCAACAGTTTAAGGAACTTGATTTAAAGTTCATTGTTTACTGCTGCTCAATTTGAAATGTGATAACATCCTGTATTTTGAATGTTATATATTCACTGGATATTTCAAAGTCTCCAAAATCAAAAACAGAGGGAATATGTTGATTTACTTTTATTTTAAAATTAAGCATTTTAAACACGAATGGGATTTATTCCAGGGTAGATCAACACTGTAAAAGAGTCATAGACTTAGGAGTCACTACTAAAACTCTTGTGCTAAGGGTCAGGAAGAAACTTGGGGGTGATGGTAACATTCTGTATCTTGATTGCTGTTGTTTCCATGGGTGCATAATCTGTCAAAACTCACTGAATTTTTCACTTTAAATGGGTATAGTTTATGATATGTAAATTGTACCTCAATAAAGCTGTTAAAAAATCCTACATATATCCTTGAACCTTGAGCAAATGAAGAACAGAAAGAACATATCCATACAATTTCAAAGGTGAGACTCAAAATTTCAATGACACCTTTTTTAACACCAGAAAGCTCAAAATTATTAGTAGTAAATTCAACTACCAAAATGATAATCAGTAGGAAGGCAGTTAAATAAGGGACTAAATATTGAATATTTGATATATTCTGATTCGTATCAAGAAATTTTAAAAACGCTTTATTTTATTGTTCAGTTCTACATAAATTATTCTAGCTGTGAACTCCTCTAGATCTAAAATACAATTTTACCATGACCAATTTGCATATAATATAATGGAGATTTAGCCTAGTTAAGTGAATATGCCTCACAGAGGTGATAATTACCACAGTTCAGGCTGATCAAAGACTCTATCAATTGTTACATCTGAAACTAACACATTGTAAATCAACTATACTCCAATAAAAATTAAAAAAAAAGATTCTATCATTTGTTTAGTGTTCTTTATACAATGAGTATATTTCTTTCTTTTATCTTCCTGAACTTTTACTTCTATCCAGCATGAATTGAGATAAGGTTATCATGAGACAGCTAACAATTAAATAACATCCCTTGGTATTTTAATTCCAAATTTAGATGTTAATCTCATGAAGACTCTTGTTAATGACCAGCATGTTTCTGGAATACCTCCTTCTGTGACTAGCTGGGTACAGTCATGAGTCAATCTTAATTTAAAATATAGTGAGGAATAAAACCATCATACAACACACTCCAGAACTAAAAATAAATAATCTTGAACATATTGTGGGATTATCCACCAATCCTACCATTTATTTTGTCAGACAATAAAGAGCTAGCTGCGGTATCTCTATTTCATGCAAATAAACTTTAAATAAATACTTGTTAGTCTCCATTTTACCTCTTTACTTTTATAATCTCCACTAATAAGTGGATCTAAGAACCACTAATAGGTTTCCTTCCTAATTCTTTTTTTTGACCAATAGCAAAGCATATATCTCTAATTTGAATCTCCACAGTAAACATGTGTTTATTTCTTCATAAAAGGTAGAGAAGAGATTTTGGGTAACGCAACCCTCCTTTTCCACTTACCTTGGCTCTGCCAGTACTTTGAAGAATGTGCACTAAGGCACAGGCCAACTCTTCTTTATTTCTCACACTAATTACTGGTTCAAGAACAGAACACAACATGGTGTAGTTGCTGGTGACAAATTCTGCAAACTCTTTGTATTGCTCCATAGGCAGAATGGTGATAGTTTGGAAACGTGATTTAATCCGAATAGAAGGTCCTCCTGTCTTTCCTTTGTTGGGTGTAGGTGTACTCACTGGGTACCACTTTTCTACAAATTGGCGACCAGTCACACTGGCAGTGGGGATATTGACTAGCCCTACATAATTATTCTTGTCTTTTTTTTTCTTTTTTTCCACATCTTTATAAATGTGAACTGTGATGCTGTGAAGAGGTGGAAGGCTGTAGAACTCAAAATGTTCACCCCAGAAAATATTGTCTGCTTTGGTCTTGCTGGTTGTACGAGCAAAGAGGGTATCATCAAGGCACAGTTCACAGAAATATTTCTTTTTAGGGGCAAGGTCCTTGGCTTCAATAATCCATAAACGGAGAACGTTTTCAGCTCGTCTGCAATTGTCCTATAAAGAAGTAACAAAGTTGTGTTTGAGAGTTGAAATCCCAGAAAGACAACATTTTCCTCTTAAAGTAGGTGATGCTATGTACTTCATTAAGGGCAGTCAAAAATAGTGAAGGGGATTGCTACCTCATTGTTCAAGATAATTGCAAGCTCTTAGAGACCCACATACATTTTATTTTACTTGGGTTAAAGAAATAGCATCCTGTAAGTTCTCATATAGCCAGTCTTGTGGCAATTGAATTAGCTTTCTGCAAATAAAACAGAGATAAGTAAGTAATTAAGAAACTTGTGTTCTAGTCCCATTTCTGTCTTGTACTAGCTTCTCACTTGGGCAAGTGACTTAACTTCTCTGAGTCCTCTTATCTAGGGGTCCCCAAACCCCAGGCCACAGACTGGTACTGGTCCGTGGCTTGTTAGGAACTGGGCCACAAAGCAGGAGGTGAGCCAGTGGGCGAGCGAGCGAAGCTTCCTCTGTATTTACAGCCGCTCCCCATCGCTCACACAACAGCCTGAGCTCCGCCTCCTATCAGCATTATGGTGAGTTGTATAATTATTTCACTATATATTACAATGTAATAATAATAGAAATACAGTACACAATAAATGTAATGCACTTGAATCATCCCAAACCACCCCCCGCCCCCCGCCGTCCGTTGAAAAATTGTCTTCCATGAGACTGGTCCCTGGTGCCAAAAAGGTTGGGGACCGCTGCTCTTATCCACACTGGTAAAATCATGATACTATCTGTAAGAAGATTATTTTGAGCATAAAAGGACAAAACGTATACGTGTTTAAAAGTTCTATAAAATTTAAGGTATCATTACTCCATTTACCTTCAATCAACTTACTGCTTATAGAGTTATACATTTTTTGGACATTCAAAGCCACTATTACCTTATTTGGTTGAACTGTCCTGCGAAGGTTTTCCATCCACTTATCTCTCTCTGAAGCGGAGTTACAGCTGAAGCATTTACTTCCACTTAAGTAGGTAACCTTCAACATAAAGATTAGAGATAAGGAAAAGGAAATGCAGGGCTTGGGGTCTCTATTTTCCTAGTTGTATCATGAAAGAGTTAGAGATATGCTATGAACCCATATTATACTACATGGTAACCAAAATGATATTTGCTGGTTTTATGATATCTATATGTACATCCACATTCACTTTTTGTTTTGTTATCTAGTTAGCATCTACTAGAATGCAGGTATGAAGATAAAGGCCATTAAGAATTCAGCTCAGGAACCTAAAACTGGCCTACAGTTCAGAAAGAACAAAACTAAAAACCTTTAATTAAACTTAAACCTTTAAAAATTACCTGCAAATAAATATGTTCAATTCTGAGTTAATAAAAATAACTAAAAAGGGAAGAAGGTCTCTAAAACAGCTTCTTTCTTGGGACTGCCTTCATTATGTTACAGAAGGCTACTACGTGAAACTGAAAAGAGTTAGCAGTATTGAATTACTTTGGAACCCATTTCTCTTCTACTAGGCAACCAGTCTGATTGCCAATCATCTAATTAGGTTAGCCTGATGATTATTATCAATGTCCTTTAAAAATGAAGCATGTTGTCTCTATGCCTAGAACCTAACACCTGGCTGGGCGTACAATCCGTTGAACTGAGTTCTACAAATATGGCAAAGTTCAAGTGACTTTTATACAAAAGAACACCAATAAATGACCTGTCCAAATTGCTAAAGTGGTTCACATATTAACTCAATCTCAGATTATAACCTAGTGAATCAGATCAGATGTTACATTCTGTCTAATATGGTAGCTATTAACCACACGTGGCTAGTGAGCATGTGAAATACTAGTCCAAACTGAGATGTACTGTAAGTGTAAAATATACATCAGGTTTTGAAGATTCAGTTTTTAAAAAAAGAATGTAGAAAGTTTCATTGATAATTTTTAGTTCCATGTTAGAAGTGGTAAGATTTGGGTTTAATAAAATTTAAAATTACACATGTGGCTTGCACTGTATTTCTGTTGGATAGTGCAGGTCCATAAGAAAAGGTATAAAACAACTTTCAACTTCTACAATATCTAACATAGGACTCATCACTAATAACTTTGTAAGTTTGTGCTCATTAATTAAATCATAACCCTAACAAGTATATGGATGGTTTTGAAATTAAATTTGCAAATGGCCAATTGGCCATTTACTTTGGAGGGGGAAATTACCTTACAAAAGGTGATGATGATAATTTTCTGGTGAAGGGCAATTTGTTCATTGAAGAAATTAGGCACCTGCAATGTGCCAGGGACTGGGCTAAGTGCTGGGGATTACAAAGATAGATAAGACATGGTCCCAGATCTTGAACTGCCCATGTTTTAGTTAGAAAAATTATGGTTTTAGTCAATTTCCTCAAAAGGATCATTAAAATTGGGGGGTTTGGCTTTCAGGAGAAAAATAATAACATATTGTGTGATATCTTTATCAATACTAAAAAATTAAAATACTAACAATGTTATTATTAATCTTGTGACCTCTGCTGAGAATGCACTAAGAACCCATTTATTTATTTATTTATTTTAAATTGGGGTATAGTTGTTTTACAATGTTGTGTTAGTTTCTGCTGTACAGCGAAGTGAATCAGCTATATGTATACATATATCCTCTCTTTTTTGGATTTCCTTCCCATTTAGGTCACTACAGAGCATTGAATAGAAGAACTCATTTATTTTGAAAGCAGACAAGCCCAAAAGGAATGAGAAGCCATCATTAATAACTTTAATCACCAACATAATCAGATTAGCATATTTCCAATTTTTCCCCTGTAAGTAGGTAATTTTCAGCAACTGAAAACCAGTTAAGATGATCAAATCATCAATACAGTAATGCAATCATAAGAATACTGGATAGAAAAATCTCTTTGTTGTCTAACTACTCTTCCTTTTTCCTACACTTTTCTACCTCAAAGCAGAAGTCTTGTCCAAGGATGCTGCTATGGAGTGGCTTCACTGATACGGGCTCCCCTCTACCAAGATCCAGACATTCCACTGCACTGCATGGGCTCAGCAGGGATTCATGGGAACGTGACTCTTTTAGTTTAGGCAGCCCACGAGACCTAAAAGTAGAAAGAGATATTTATGGTAGTGTAATTACTTGGCCAACAAGAAAATAAAGGTCAAATGCAATGGAGGCTTCACCAAATGTATAAATGCCTAAGAGGAAAATAAATGAGCAAATTAACAGTTAATCTGTAACAATAATAATAGGACCATATTCCTGTGGCACAGATAAGCCACATACATATTTGTGTCTGTGTGTACACACCTCCTTTTTTCAACAAAACACAAAAATGTACTATAATTTTACTAGTCTCAAGGGAGCTTGAAGCTCCACCACAGACACTGTTTTTATCCACATTCCTGTGTTGGAGATGGAGAAATATATATCATCTAACGTTATCTTACACATTTTTTTATGCAAAGGTGTTATCAAAAGACATATCGTTTCTTTTACTTTTTTTTTTTCCATGCTATAGCTTTCTCCTCTATTATCAGTGACAAAATAGCAGTGACTGAACCCTCATTCTGTTTCCTTCTGCTCTGGCAGAATAAACATACATACACAAACCCACAATCAAAGCTAAACTTTTTAGCACAAGACCCTGCTTTTCCAAAGGTCTGATTTCCATCTCTATATGGAATTCTTTTCTGGCAAGCTTTTGGTTCTATCTATGCTTTACTGTACAAATATGAATAAAGAGTAAAATGCCTTGAGGAAACTTCCCACCCTCAAAAGAAATGTTCAAACTAGAAGAGCAGACCTTTGTCAACACCGTTCAGGCATTCTGGTTGATTCTGTCCCCTAGTTGTTTAAAAAGGAATGTGGGGAAGCATGACTCTTGTCACTACAGGAGCTAGTACTTCACTGCCTTCCCCTTGGAAGAATCAGTGAAGCCAAACAATATAAAACACAATATTCTTGAATCCAGAACTGGGTAGCTATGCAGTTTTACTCAATAATTATAGTATTTATTGACTGAAACACCCAGAGTTAAATACATATATTTCAAGCAGAAGTACCTAGTAATAGGGATAAAAAGAAATACCTTGTGGAAAGACATTTGTTTTTGTAAAACACATTAAATAAGCAACTTCATTCATTTCCTTGAAATAACCATGTTAACTTAAAAAGGAACCAAAATACTTAATGCCAGAGTAGCTTTCAGTTAAATTATAAAGTAATGAGATATAGGAGACTAGCACGAAAGGCTGCTCTTTCCCTTCTGTTTCCATTCTAACACTGTTTAATCAAACTCCATACAGTAAAAAACATCTTAAGCAATAGGACCTTAGTCCATTCTTCTTTCCACACACAAAAATGTGTGTTCTAATGTTCAGCAATCATTTTATGGTCAAAAATTCAATAATTATATTTACCACTGATAATACAAAGGATGCACAAAAGCCACCTAATGTTTTGTACCTAAAAATATAACAATGTAATGACTCCACATTTATTTCCTTTTGTTCTACTGGATAAGACAATGACATGTTATATACGGTCAACAGAGCATATCAACTATAAATAACTAAATGCAAAAACAAATTTTAATGTAATTACCATACAAACTTTCCCAATATGCTTCATAGGAAGCCTGGTTGAGGCAACTGGATACTGTAATCTTTTCTAAACACATGAAACAACAGTTCCAGCCTGTTTTTCCCAGGAGGAGTTGCTTGTAGGGGAAAAGGCTATCCTGCTCTGGGAGTGAGCCTCTCAACAGGGAAGATGAAGGCATATTTAAAATAGGAGGTACAAAATAAGGCTTACTTTTATGTTTTAAATTCTTTAGGAAAATATTCTAAAACATAAATTAATTTTATCTCAAACCAAATAAATGTCTACCTACATGAAGCAACTGTACAGCCATCTTGCAGTGTACCCCAAAATCATAGCAGTGCCACATGTCATGGTACAGCAAATCACTTTCTGAACTACATCTCAGAAGACAACTCTGTGTTTAGAAGACAAGAACCAATAGAAGATGGTTTCCCCTGCTGCCTTTGGTTACTGATAACATCTCTGGATAAATGTTTTCCAGGTGTAATTTCAAGTCTTCAGTAGAAGCAGAACAGAAACACATATAACAGAACATGAAGTCATCTTCCAAATAGGCTGCAGGACAGGTAATATTCTTCTTCTCTTCCTCAGGCTGCATCCAGCCCCTCAGGTAACAAAAACAAGGTTCCTGGGTTCTAGGCTGGGCCTGTTGCCATGGTGCTACACCTATAAGGAGATTAGAGCCAAAGGCAGCTGGGAGAAGCTGCAGCTTGAAGGACTCAAGGAGCATGCTCCGCAAATGTGACCATTTTAAGGCAGAAAGGAAAGAATAGCGAGGCTCCACCCATTTCCATGAACAATTTCGGAGTCAAAAGCTGTAGGAAAAAAACTGAGGCAACTCTGGTGGTGGAGGAGAATCTCTTAACTGTGCTAGAAAATGAAGCTGCGAAGCTTTAGATGTTTCCTAGATGATCCCCAGCCCGCTACTAAAAGGTATTTGCCACATCCCACCTTGCAAGTACAATCTTTCTCTCACATCCGTTTTATTTCCTTTGCAGTGCTTATCCTAGTTTAATGTTTCTAGGTACTATTTTCATTAACTTATCTGAGTTACATTTTTTTTTCTTTCGGAGAGAGTTGGATAATTTTATTCACTGTATTTCCAGTGCTGAACAAATGTCATTTTGACATTTGTTGATATCTGTTTATGGCTGTATTTGGAAGGTTTAACTTCCAAATACAGCCATAAACAGATATCATATCATAACCAAGCCACCTGGAATTAGAATTCAAAATTCTTCCTGGTTACAGAAACTTCAGCTGTTAATATGTATAGTTCAGGGTCTCCTATTGTTCAGCATTTATGTATGTTTGTGTGTATATACACACCTACGCCCATGAACTGAACACCAAAGTTGCTAATATGTGCAACATTGCTAATGAATAAATAAGCAAGCCCTTCCTGTATTGGGAAGAAAGTGTCTTGAAGAAGACAGAAGTAGTTCCCAGAGAAGCAGGATTACAGTAAACAGGAAGATCAAGCAGCCTGGGAGTGGCAGCGGTGGGGAGGCATTATCTGTGCAAATATTTCTATATAATAGCATTAGTAAGCCCAAGTCCCCTCTAAGCATGTTTACCTCCTCCTGTACCTTCCTATGAGTTGATTTTTCTTAGATCTGCTAATTAGAGTTTTAGCAGCTCTGTATGGCACTACAGTTTACTTCTCTAATGGAAAGCGGAATGTGGATTTATTGAGAGAAAAATAGGAGTTTAAAATGACGCTTCCCAGTCCAATCTGACAATGGCCATCAAGGAACCTAACCTCAAAAGTGGACGTTGTGAATCCCTTGACTACTGGTTCTCTTCCCAACCCCTGCACCCCTACTCCCCAACCCCCATCATCCCAAACACCATGGAATAATTCAGGGCTCAATGTGATAGGTAAGGGTTAAAAACCTAATTGCTTTGCTGATGAAGATTACCTGCTGCTTCTGACCTATTTAAGAGAGAAACTACAAGGCAGGAATAGCTTTCTATTACCCACTACAGTGAATTAATATTATATTGCTTTAACCCACATCACTATCTGAAATCAATCTTAAAAGACAAAAGTGAAGGGGTTGGGGGTGAGGAGCCAACACACACACCACTGGATTCACTGAAGAAAAAAAGGAGTCAAAGAACTCTGATTAGTGCAATGTTAAGTAAAACAGCTGGATTTTTCCCAGCTCAACCATCCACTTTTTAAAAAAGCATATTTCCCCCAAAGCACCAGTGGTGCTTGGATGTGCTAGCTCAATCTGCCACATCTTTACAGATTCAGTTCCAAATGTGGGAAACTTTTAATTAAAAATATAACTGAAAAAAATGCTTATTGCCACACAAAATCCTGTACTCCAGTGCAGGTGAATTTCTGCTTGGCATGGCAGTTATGATTCTAGACTGCTTTGCTGAGTTCTTGGAAAGACAGCTCAGCCATAAACTGAGTACAGCAATATATGTTTGTATTCACCAGTATGTGTTCCTAAGGCACTTTACCTTGTTTGAAAATTTCCCAGGTAGAAATTAATAATATTCAGTATCCTAATACTCTACCAATAAACTTACAAAGGGTCTAATCAGTTTTTTAAAAGTTGCATCTGAGCTTTCACTTTGGGAAAAAGGCAGCTTTACTTGCTCCCCAGATTTTATTGTTTTTCAACCTGGTATCTGTGAAACTATCCAACTGATGTTTTCTGTTTGAAAGAGCAGATCCTTTCCTATAGTACTGAATATAAAGCTTTCCCTACCTGGATTAAAAAAAAAAGAAAAAGAAAAAAAAGAAATTAGAGCTCATTCATCAGAGTTCTGCTTGTGTGCTAAAAAAAATGTGCCCCCGAGGATCCTGACAGCCCTAGCTGCACTGATTTACCTGCTGCAGTTAAAGCCAGTCCCTACTGCTTATACTACTCACTGGTTTTTATGTTTACTTAAAAAAATACCATACAACCACTCACACAAAAAGCTATTATGGGGCTTCCCTGGTGGCGCAGTGGTTGAGAGTCTGCCTGCCGATGCAGGTGGCACGGGTTCCTGCCCCGGTCCGGGAAGATCCCACATGCCGTGGAGCTGCTGGGCCCGTGAGCCATGGTCGCTGAGCCTGCGCGTCCGGAGCCTGTGCTCCACAACAGGAGAGGCCACAACAGTGAGAGGCCCGCGCACCGCAAAAAAAAAAAAAAAAAAAAAAAAAAAATCTATTATGGAAACGTAACATGTACTGCTGATCTTCCTTCTCTCTGTTCTCAGCCTCTGTTCTGACAGGATAGCCTAATGAACCCGGCTGCTAATGGTAAAGAAGGATGTTTGTCAGTCTGAGTTTTCACTTAAACTCATGGTAAGGAAATTTATCATCACGGTCAAAAACGACATTCAACCTATTTTTGGTACATATACATGTATACAGACAATTAAGACAAGCACAGAATGAAGACAAGATTATAAATACTAAAACATGTTCTGAAGGGCAGAAAACTCAACCAGCCTCCAATATGACAGGCACTAGGGAACAATCTCCTTACAGAAACTGTACCCTATTGTAACACACCTTTTTTTGTTCTTAAATTGCAAATGGAATAAAATCTACTAGTGCCTATTAAACAAATTCAATGTAAACACAACTACACTGAATTAAAAAAAAAACCATGAAACTAAACCAAACCACACTCATAAACCACTCAATTAACATACTTACTAGTGTAAGAGTGAGTGGAAAGATTAGGTTTTTTTTTTCTGAATTTAGGCTTTCAGCCTCATCGTTACCGTAAAAGTAAGTATGGGTGAAAAGAGGGTAAGCAAGTTAGAGGGAATCCCCTGGTGGTCCAGTGGTTAAGACTCTGTGCTTTCACTGCCAAGGGCATGGGTTCAATTCCCGGTCAGGGAACTAAGATCCCACAAGCCATGCCATGAGGCCAAAAAAAAAAAAAGAAGTTAGACACGGATGAAGTTCAATGACACCTACTTCTTAATCATCCCTAAATTCATGACTATTTGCTTTCCCATTAGTTTCAGCCATTATTTGGTTGAATAAATGAATATATGTATGAATCCATCTATCCATTCAATAGTTACTTTGTACATTATGTGCCAGGCACTATACTAGATACTGATGCAAGGAAACAAAGGTGAAAAAGAAAGGCAAGGTCCTTGTACTCACACACAGTTTATAATCTAGTGAGTTAAAAATCTATTATAATACAATGGGATAAGATCTAGGAAAAAGGATGCAATAGTGGCTCTGTGGGCACTTAGTAGGGGCCCTGGATCTTCAGCTGGGGATTCAAAGAAAGTAATGTCCTTTACAGAGATGGGAAGTGAGAGGCAATGTTGGTTGAACCAAAGGGGGAAATAAAATCAAGTTTAGTACAAGTTTGAGGTTCCTATGGGAGTAGATCTTTGTCGCAGACTGAATGTCTCACCCCAAAATGTATGTTGAAATGCTAACCTCCAATGTGATTGTATCAGGAAGTGTGACCTTTGGGAGGTGATCAGGTCAGGGGGGTGGAGCCCTCGTGAAGGGGATTAGTGCCTTTATAAAATAGACCCCAAAGAGATCCATCACCCATTCCCTCATCTGAGGACACAGAGAAAAGGAAGCCTTTTGAACCAAGAAGCAGGTCCCTACTACACAGTGAATCTGCCAGAACCTTGATCTTGGATTTCCTAGCCTCCAGGACTGTGAGAAATAAATTTCTGTTGATTATAAGCTATCTAGTCTATGATGTTTTATTACTGCAGTCTCAACAGACTAAGACAATGTGAATACTGAAATAGAACATGTAGACTGAGAAATGCTAACATTTAAATGTACAAAACTGACAGAAGAGACTGAAGAATCTGAAAGACAGAAGGAAAACCAGGAGACTCAAGTATCATAAAAGCCCAGGGAAGAGAACTCTTAAAAAGGATGGTTGTCCATTACTGTAGAAGATAGAGTGTGTTAAAATATTAACAGTAGCCACTGGGTATATGAACTGAGAGGTAATTGGAGATAATTGTAGCAGTTTCAGTGAAATGACGAGGACAAAAATGAGACTCCAGACAGTTGAGAAAATGAATGGGATATGAGAAAGTGGAGACTAACTCATAAAGATGGTGAAGGGGTGACAACTGGGAAACAGCTACAGGGAGGCATGAGGTTGAAATGGGGTTGAAGGAGGTATTCTCTAATTATTTTTTCCCCTTAAATAATAAAGTAATAAATGCTTTTGGTAATAAATGCCAAGAGCTCAGAAGGACAGAAGGCGAAAAATAAGGGTACCTCCCTCAATCTCCTACGGAAAATACTATTAATGATTTTTGTGACCCCTCCAGAAATTTTTTGTACACAGACAACCAAATATTATACATATACATATATGTGTGTGTATGTGTGTGTGTATGTATGTATACACATACAAATGAGATTCTACCATATTTTTTTTCCTTAAGAGTATATTTTGGAATTTTGTCTACACTGGAACATATAGATATAAATTGCCGCTTTTTAATGATCACTCTGTATTCCCTTATATGGGTCTATAGAAGTTTAACCAATCCTTGATGACCATCTAAGTCTCTTTTCTTTTCTCTTTTTTTTTGGTGATCACCACCGAGGTTCAAAAAGTATCTTAGTACATATACCTTGAAGCACATGTTTAAGTATTCATGCTTTAAATTTCCAGGTGTGAAACTGCTAGATCAAAGGGCACATACATTTAAAGTTCTGATATTGCTAATTTATCCTCCATAATAGATGGCATCAATTTAAAGTCCTACCAATAGTGCATGTCTCTATACACTATCACCAAAATGAGATATGGCTACACTTCAAACATCTTTGCCAGTATAACTGGTAAAAAAGGGTATTTCATTTCTATACTATTGCTTTAGTATGAATTTCTTTAGTTATGAGGTTGAGGACATTTAAACATGTATATTGGCAATCTCAGTTCTCTTTTCTGTGAATTATGAACTGTTATTTCATGTTCTTAAACCATTTTTCTAATTGTTTAACAACTTATATGTATTGATATTATGTAAATTAAGTAAATTAGTACTTTTTCTGTCATATTTGTAATTATTTCCCCCAGTTTATGCTTAGAAAAGGTTCTTCCATTCCAAGAGCATAAGAAATCCAGCTATATTTTCTTTTACTGATTCTATTTTAATTTTTCGTCCAAACCACTTGGATTTGGAGGGAAGGGAAGATGATAGGAGCATAGTAGGGAGTTTGCTTTATATTTTACCAAATCGTGAAAATAAAATGACCATAAATTGACTCACTGATTATTACTGCATAGTATTCTACTCTTATTAAGAGTTGTTGTTTGGGGCTTCCCTGGTGGCGCAGTGGTTGAGAGTCCGCCTGCTGTTGCAGGGGACACGGGTTCGTGCCCTAGTCTGGGAAGATCCCACATGCCGCGGAGTGGCTGGGCCCATGAGCCATGGCCGCTGAGCCTGCGCGTCCAGAGCCTGTGCTCCGCAACAGGAGAGGCCACAACAGTGAGAGGCCCGCGTACCGGAAAAAAAAAAAAGTTGTTGTTTGAATATGTTTGTGTGTATATATATGTGTGTGCATGACTTTTCTGTTTGATCTTTCCTTCTTTCTCAATCATTTTCTCAGGAGGTTAGGCTTCCTATCAACACATGCAACAAAGAGGATAATGGAAAAGGCAATCAACTTGGACTCAAAAGCCCTACGTATTCATGTCAGCTCAAATCACTCATTAGCCATGTGACGTGGAACAAATAATTTATTCCTTCTAAACCTTAGTTATCTCATTTGTAAAATGTGGATAATGATTTCTGTTCCTATACCTCCCACAGTTATTGTGAAAATCAAACGCAATCATCTATGATTTTACAAATATCTCATAAACTACAGTACCATACAAATGGGACTATCATTGCAAACATAGTTTTTCAAAGTGATATGACAAGCATTAGTTTATTTTATGTAAACTATTAGGTTAGGATAGCTATTCCCAAATATATTCCTTGCTGGAAGAATATGAAGATAGAAAGTATAAATGTATGGAAATAATTTTTTTCTATTAAGACAAAGCATTCTAACGAATTTAAAATGCTATCATGACATAATTAGAAACTTCAATTGGATTTTAGTTCACAAAACTAAGGGCTCCTTAACTGGTCCATATCAGTAAACACTGGTAAGGGAAACTATAATCTAGTTTCAATTAATCAATACAGCTAGGCTGTATTGATTAATTAATGGCCTGGAATCCAATAATTTCTGAGAAGTTGTCATTCTATCCAAGTACACCATAGTGAAGGAGATTCTTCTTCTCTATTATCTGGAATTTGTTTGGATTCTTCCCTTTTGTTTCAGGACAAGAAATTAAGTTCCTTAATAGGTGGTAGGGGGTGGGGATACAAAGACTGTACACTTGCGGAGCTTCCCATCTGCTGCAGTAAGCAGAAACATGAAAAGATAAATTCAATAGAAAGCAGTCAGTCCTATAATAAGGTGTATACAGTTGGCCATGGGTGGGTAGGGTATATGGGGTAGATGCTTAGTCTAGAATGATGCACAGGAAGAACAAGGAAAAGAAGTCAGGGAGCATATGACTCCTGACTTGGGTACTGTTGCATGTCAAAGGACACGGTGTAGGAATAGGATATGGTATTTGGGATAGAGAGGGCAGGAAGATTAAAAGTAGAGAAATATGAAATAGTTTAGTAAGTAAATGATGGACTTCTGGTAGGAGTGGTAGGAGATAATGCTGAGAGTTAGGGAATGGACAGAGCCATGTTCCATTTTGTATGTTATGCTCAAGACTGTAGATTAGTAAAAGTATTATATACATATGTGATGAGATATTAAAATTGAAGTTTCAAATTGAGAGTCTAAGGTAAAACAGGTGCATGCTGCAGTGAAGTACCAAACTGTAGAATCTACAAAGGAAATGTTTTGGAACCTATTCCATTACCTTGAACCTTTCAGTCAGAGCAGGACTATAAAAAGTGGTGACAGTATGGAGAAGGGAAAGGATTTTGTGAGAGATAATTTTTGGAGAAAGCTGTGAGGCTCATCCCTCCCATCCCCCCCTCCCCCAAACATACACAAGGGATATTGGTAGGGAATGCCTACAAGGTGGGGTTTGATTTTATCTGGGAAATCTAGAGGATGAGAAATGACTAACTGTTGGTAGCACAGCCCAAGTTGATACTTTTGGATTAGGCTGCACTCCTAGAGGTTTGTCAGGGCAAAGGATGTGTGAATATTTCCTGTAGACCAGAGGACTGGAAGGGTGAAGACTAGAACAGCAAAAGTTCCTTCCTAGAAACTGTGGAAGGAGTTGCAAGTGAACACCTAGAATAGAAATGTACCCATGAAACTCAAAAAAACCATAGATGAGAGTTCCTCAAAGATGAGACATTTCTGAAGAATTCTTCAAAGTACCTCATGACAGAAGAGTCAGCTTTAAACATCTGCCAGACTCAGAGAGCATTATGGAACGCTAAGATAGTACTAAAACTTTTCTCATTACCTTTCCCCTCCTTTCTGTCTCTCCCCTTGCCCCAAATCTGGAGGGCACCTAAAACCACGGGTAGTTAAGCTGGATGCAAAGAGTAGATGCGAAGAGAGAAGTAAGTAGTTTATAATACTCCCTTCTCCAAAAGCAGACTGTCTGCAATTGGCTTGGCTGGGCTAAGTATGAAGTTTTGATTACTATCTCAAAGTGAACACCAATAGGCTCAGAGTCAAGACCTTTGATTTAAAGTAACCATGCGGGGGCTTCCATGGTGGCGCAGTGGTTGAGAGTCCGCCTGCCAAATGCAGGGAACACAGGTTCGTGCCCCGGTCCGGGAAGATCCCACATGCCACGGAGCGGCTGCACCCGTGAGCCATGGCCGCTGAGCCTGCGCGTCCGGAGCCTGTGCTCCGCAACGGGAGAGGCCACAACAGTGAGAGGCCCGCATACCGAAGAAAAAAAAAAAAAAAAAAAAAATAAAGTAACCATGGATTAGCTACATGGATCATAGACCTAAATATAAAAGCTAAAAATCATAAAACTTCTAAAAGAAAACAGAGGTGAAAATGTCTTGGGACACACACACACACACACACAAAACCCATAAAGATTGCTGGTGGGAATGTAAAATTGAACAGGTACTCTGGAAAATAGTTTGGCAGTTTCCTCTAAACCTAAACAAGTACTTATCATACAACCCAGCAATTGCACGCTTGCGTATTTACTGCAGAGAAGTGAAAACTTATGTGTACACAACTGTTCACAGCAGCTTTATTCCTAACAGCTAAAAATCAGAAACCAGTGTTCTCCAGTAGGTGATTGGTTAACAAATTTTGATACATCCATAAAATGGAATACTACTCAGCAATAACAAGAAACACACTATTGACAGATGCAACAATTTGGAGGGATTTCAAGGGCATTTTATTTAGTGAAAGAAAAAGCCAATCTTAAATGGCTACACACTATATGATTCCATTTATATAACATTCTTGAAATAACAAAACCATAGAGGTAGAAAACAAAAAGTGGTTGCTAGGGGACAGGGATGGGTGTGGGGAGGTGGGTATGACTGTAAAGAGTAGCAGAGGGAGTTCTTTTCTGGTAATGGAATAATTCTGTATCTTGATCGTGGTGGTGGTTACACAAATCTATACATAGGATTAAATTGCATAGAATTATAAACACACACAAATGAGTGCACATAAAAATTGGTGAAAAATAAAATCTGTAGTCTAGTTAACAGTATTGTACCAATGTTAATTACCTGGTTTTGATATTACACTACAGTTATAAGATATCACTATTGGGGGAAGTGCTTTGCAAGACTCTACAACTTCTTGTGAGTATACAAATTAAAAAAAAAGAGTTAAAAAATTAGTTCTAATTAGGAGAAACTCAAGAAGCTGAGTATATACACCCTACAAATGAACACTACACTTAGTCTTAGGTATCCTCCTGACAAAGAATAAGCGGACTACTTTAAAACCATGCTTTGTCAGTGAGCCTCAGAATCGAAGACATTACTGCAAAGGTTTTTACTTGAAGGATGTTTGAAGGAGTTGAGAAAATTCTATTCCATGTGCTTATCTTTACCTCAAGACTTGGTAAATTTAAGTAGCACTTCCAGAGTAAGGTTGGCAACCTGACAGGCATTCGAAATCCTGGAATGCCTGACAATCCTGTATAACCACGGTTTTTCAGCATTTCCTAGTTTTTCAAACTTTTCAAAGTGCATTTCAATATAAGGCAGAAATAAGGCAGAGTCTTCTCCTGTCCCAACACCCTTCCACATGACATGGCTTTAATGTGAAAATGCTGCCAATATTGATTCTAGGAAATCACTTTACTGGCTTTTATCTGATTAGATGGCTTTGGAACAATGATGATTTTGTGACATCCTATTGATTTTGCCTCTAAAATGTTTCTCCTATCTTGTCTCTGATTCTTCATTCCCATTGCCAACTACCCTCTTTAGAGTCTTTCTTATTTCCTACAATAGCTTTTTTTTTTTTTTTCTAATCAGTCTCCCAAACTTAGTCTCTGTAAACCAAGTCATTTGAAATTCCATTGTTGGATTAATCTATAATTGGCACAATTCTGATTAGGTCACTTCCGTGCTCAAAAATGTTTAAAGACCCCCCATTGCTTATACAATAAAATCCAAACTCCTCATCTGACATTCAAGGACTGTCCTGTGCATGGAATACTGTGTTGAAAATAACCTCCACTCAGAATTTTGAAAACACTGCTCCACTGACTTTTGATTTTCAATACTCTATTGAGAATTCCAATGCAATCCTTTCATACCTCCTTTGTATGTAACCTATTTTTTCTTTCTAGAAGCTTTTAAGATTTTTTTTTTAAAGCCTTGGTGTTGTGTTCTTTCATGATGATGTGAATTGGTGTGTGTGTGTGTGTGTGTGTGTGTGTGTGTGTGTTGGAAAGTCTTTTGTCATTTTTCATTCACTGTATTGGGAATTTGGTGGCCTTTCCAATCTGGATATTTATATTTTCTTGTTTTGGGAAATTTTCTTGTATTATTTCTTTGACAATTTCCTCTCCAAAGTTTTCTAATAAAACTTTTCTTTTACTAGAACCTTCTGGATTGATTTTCTCATTTTCTGTTCCACTTTCTGGGAGATTGACTTGAATTTAGCTTTTATATTTCAATTTCCAAGCTCTCTTTCTTGTTTCTTTGAGGTTCCTTTACTTATAGCACCTTATTGTTTCATAGATGTACTATCTTATCTTTTGAAAATATTTATTATGCTTTGAAGTTGTTTTTGGCTCTATGCATTGTCTCTGTTTCTTCCGGGTTCTTTTTTCTCTCTCCTATTTATTTGTTTTTCTCTCTGCCTTTCATGTTGAAGAATTTCCTCAAATATCTGGAGATTCTTGGCCATCTGTTTATATTTAAGATTAAAGCACTAAAAAACTCAATGGAAGCTTTGTGTGCTGGAATAGAGCTTACAGATTAGTGAGTTTCACTGCAGAGTACTTCCTGGCCAGCTGTTGTTTTTTAAAAAAAAATTAACATCTTTACTGAGATATAATTAACATACCATAAAATCTACCCATTTAAAGTGTACCATTTTCAGTATATTCAGAGCTATGCAATTATCACCACAGTCTAAGCTTAAAACATTTCATCACTCCAAAAAGAAACTTCATGTCCATTACCAGTCATTCATCACTTTCTCCTGCCCTATATCCCCAGCCTCTGGCAACCATTAATCTACTGTCTCCATAGATTTGCCTATTCTGGACATTTCACATAAATGGAATTGTACATTATATGGTGTTTTGTGATTGGCTTCTTCCACTTTGTATAAAGTTTTCAAGGTCTGTCCATGTTGTAGCATATATCAGTACTTCATTCCTTTTTATGACTGAATAATATAGCGTTGCATAGATATATCATGTTTTGTATATCCATTCATCAATTGATGGACATTTGGGTCATCACCACTTTGGGGCTACTATAAACAATGTTTACGAACATTCATGTTACAAATTTTTGTGGGGACATACGTTTTTCACTTCTCTTGGATATACTTAGGAGTAGAATTACCAGCTGACATTGTAACGTGGGAACATAAATGTTGGTATCTGTAGGTCTTTTTATCTGGTTCAGTTTCTCAAATTTGCTGTGTGATGAATGTAAGCCTGGCTGCTGGCCTGCTAGAGCTGGGTGGGAGCTGAATCTTTCCAGAGTTCTGGGGGTGAGTGGGTAAATCAATCTCTTTCTTCTGTTAGAGATGCTAGCTGTCTTCCTAATGCCCATCTTTTCCTCCTTCCTTAATAACAGACTCTTGTATTATTGGGGGCAACAACGTACTCATGTGTAACATTTCCCAGTCTCTCTTGCAGATAAAAGTGACAATGAGAAGCCACTGGGTGAGGTTTCAGGGAAATTGCTCTAAAGGGAGATAACTTGGTTGGAAGACAGGTGTCCTTTTATGGGCCCCTCTTTTCTGGTACCTGAAACATGGGTGCTATGGCTGGAGCTCCAGTAGCTAACTTGTGTTCATAAAGAGATCCTTGAAGATCTTGAGAATGGCAGAGGAAAAAGCCCACAAAGAGCCCTGAACCCTTAGTCCTAGACTGCCCACCCTCAGACTTCTTATAGGTGAGGAACATATAACTTTACTTTGTTTAAGCCATTACTGTTTTGAGTATCTGTTAATTAGCAACTGATCTGAATCATTAAGCGATAGACTTTTTTTCAGAATTTCCTTCTGCAGGCAACTATGTCTGATCTTCCTCTAATTTTTTTTTTTTTTTTTTGCGGTGCGCAGGCCTCTCACTGTTGTGGCCTCTCCTGTTGCAGAGCACAGGCTCTGGATGCGCAGGCTCAGCAGCCATGGCTCACGGGCCTAGCCACTCCGCAGCATGTGGGATCTTCCCGGACCGGGGCATGAACCCGTGTCCCCTGCATCGGCAGGCGGACTCTCAACCACTGCGCCACCAGGGAAGCCCTGATCTTCTTCTAATTTTAAGTAATCTATCATTCAGATTTATTCTAGTTTCATCAAAGATGGAGTTCATATTTCTGTTTCTTATACTGAGTTATTTGTAAGACAAAAACACACAAAGTTTTTTACCTATCAATGTAAAAATTGGAACTTTACCTTTCCAATCATTTCCTACCTCACTCCTTTATATACCATGAACTATTCAGTATTTCTTTTCAAGTGCCGTAGTTTTCTGTTTTCTTCTTTTGCTCATTATTTCCATTCTGAGGAATGCTCTTTCCATGTGTCTGTTTCTCAGTTCAAATTATACCTGCTTTTTAAAGGTTCAACTCACAGGCCACTGCCCTCTAAGGTCTTTCTTGGTCCACCTAACAAGAAGTAATCTCCCCTCCCCTATACCATTTCTTCCTGAGTATTTACTTCTTCTACTGGACACCTTGAGGTTGGGGCTATGTCTTTAGTACTCTATATTCCCTGGTAGCAAATGGCTTTCTAGTCTGTACATAACTGTCACAATTAGATATGTTACTGTGTATCAAGAAATTTGGTTCTTAAAATTATTTGGCAAAGTTTTACTCCTTATGCCAATGCCCCACAACTTCACAAAGGAAATTCTGAGTTTAAGCATCATCATAAATTGATCCCCAAAGCAACATTGGTACCAAATTCCGTCAGGGCCTTAGAGCAGAGTCTACGACTTGCAGATCACTGGGCTAGACAAACCTGGAGGGTCTTTTTGATCAATTAGGTCTGCATGTTAAAATACCCTATGTTCTTTTGCACAGAAAAGCTTACTTATCATATGTAGTAAACCTTCTTTACGTGAAATCAACTCATTTACAACTGTTTTTCTGCCATCTGAAAGCAGTAACTCAGACCTCATGAGGATAATTTTATCTTTTTAAAATGTAATGAGTGCAGATAAGGTTTGTTGTTATCAAAAAGCCTGAAGAATTCAAAATATCATGATCACTACTTCATTATCCTCCTAATACCCCAGGCAGAATATTTCCTCCTCCTGAAGAAGTAAGATATAGTGATTTGAACAGCATCATAATGAGAAATTTAATGAGAAAGAGATCCCTGGCTTCTTGAGTTCAGTGTTCTGGTCAAATTTGGCCAGGTAAGCCAACAAAGAAAAAGACCGACATGTTGGACCAAATGAAAATCTAAAACTTCTATATAATTCAGAGACATGATTTAAAAACACAAGAAACAGACTGGAAGAAAATTTTAACAACGTGCATAATAGTGGCTTACAATCCCTAGTAATAATAAGCACTACTTCAAAGCATAAGAAAAAGGACAAATAGCTCAATAGAAAATGGCAAAGGGATGAATAATCAAGTCATAGAAGAAGAAAACTTGTGAAAAGATGTTCAACTCAGTAGGCATTAGGTAACTACAAATTAAAACAAAGAAATGCCCCCCACCTGCCTTTTTTGTGAGAGGCAATATAGCATAAATTAAAAAATGTAGACTCAAGAGCTAGAATTCTTGGATTGGAACCACAGTACTGCCATCTTCTGTGTGAACTTGTGCAAATGACTAATTTCTCTGTTTCAGTTTTCTCATCTTCAAAATGAGGTCATGACTGTAACTAGGGTTGTTGTGTTGATTAAATGACTTCATTTATGTAAAGTGCTTAGAACAGTGTATGGCACATAGTACATACTGTATATGTGTTTATTATTACTATTCATCCATCATACTGGTAAAATGTAAATGGTTGTGTGAATGATAAAAGAATTTTAAAAAATAGATGTACAGTTGATTTATAGTGTGTTAATTTCTGCTGTACAACAAAGTGATTCAGTTATATATATATAGTTCCCTGTGCTATAGAGTAAAATCTAAGGGAAAATATGAGAATAAAAGATCTTTTTTTAATGATTACCTTAAAACAAAAAGGTATAAAAGACATATTTAACAATACAATTACACCGCAAATTGAACATACTTGCAAATTTCACAGAACACCTCTAACGTGGTTCAGGGATAAGAAGAGCTGATAAAGCAGTAAGTAGCCTCTTATCAACTCAGTATGGGGGACAAGTTACTTCACATATAAAACGAGAGTAATTCTCTGCCTGGCAAATCTATAATCTGCCATTATAGAGATTATAATCTATATTTCTGTTTGTTATGCAGATAACTGGAAATAATGGACTTATTACCAAAAGTAAAAAAAAAAAAAATACACCCAAGTATAAATAAGAGTATAATTATGAAAGGCAGACATGAGTTTAAATCAAAGCTCTACTCTTAGCTGTGTGACCATGGGCAAGTTTCTCAATCTCTTTTGCCTTAGTTCCTTATCTGTAAAATGAGGATAATAATAGTATCTAGGGCTGTATTACATAAGATACTACATTAAAAATACTTGGCACAGAGTAAGCACTCAATAAATACTGGTGATGGTGGTGATGTGTCAAGACACAACAAGTACCATTTCCTAAATTTTGAACATTGTAGAGACGTGAAGTATTACAAATGTGTCCTAGCATACATTCAATCATTTTAGAGGGTTGTTATCCTTAGCAAGCCATGCATTTGAGGTTTGCTTAAGCTGGTAGTCCTAATTATTGAAGTCCAGGCTTCCTTTTCATACATATCTTCTAGATGTGACTGCAAATTAATGAGACTGAGTCCATATACTATACACAATGAACAATGCAGCAGTGAAGACCACGGACTCTTAGAGCCAAATTGCCCAAGTTTAAATATCATTTTTGCTATTTACTAAGCAGTATAACCTTGGGCAAGATTACTTAACTTCTCTGTTCCTCAGACTTGTCATCTATAAAATGGTGATAATATTAATATTTCTCTTACAGGGTTATTATTAAGATTAAACAAGAAAATGCATATAAAGCACTTAGTACAGTGCTCAAAAAATGTTAGCTATAGCCATCATCATCCCTTATGGTCATCCTACAAAAGAAAGATACACCTCTGACCACTAGAACTTGATTCGACAGAAACAGCACAACCGATTCTTAAATTAGTTCTTAGGTATCCACACACTCTCCAATATTGTAAGATTTTTAAACTGGTTGGATATTTAAGCCAATATTTTGTACCTTGCCTCAATATGAGCAAGACAAAAAAGTAAATTTTGTATCGGATCTTTCCAACTATCATTGATGCAAAGTTAATGAAGACCAAAATGCCTTATCAAAATGCACTGTAAAATTTCTTTCTTTGTTTTAAGCAAGTGAACTCCTACCTGTCATCTGTATTGCGAAGGGAGGGAAGCCGAAAGCTCGTGTTTCGGTCAAGCTTTGATTGGCTTTTGGTCCTCTTGATGGAGCCTTTCAGGCGCTTGCTGAAGAACCCCTAGAACAAAAAGGCAGAAAGCGATGGGAAGAAGAATCAAAAGGGAACCTTGCTATCTCCTAACTCATCTGCACACTGCCTTTGCAAAAGATACTCAGATTCTTATAATGAAGACCAGAAACAGAATTCAGCTTTTAATTTTTTAATTTGTAAAATACAGCTGCTGGAAACTACCTGATAATGTGATAAAAATTTTTTTCTTCTATGATAATTGGGAGAATTAAACTTTTAAAAAATTTATTTATTTTTAAACATCTTTATTGAAGTATAATTGCCTTACAGTGTCGTGTTAGTTTCTGCTGTATAACAAAGTGAATCAGCTATATGTATACATATATCCCCATATCCCTTCCCTCTTGCGTCTCCCTCCCACCCTCCCTATCCCACCCCTCTAGGTAGTCACAAAGCACCAAGCTGCTTTCCCTGTGCTATGCAGCTGCTTCCCACTAGCTATCTATTTTACATTTGATGGTGTATATATGTCAAGAATTAAACTTTTTTTTTGTTTGTTTTTTTTGCGGTACGCAGGCCTCTCACTGCTGTGGCCTCTCCCGCTGTGGAGCAAAGGCTCCGGACGCGCAGGCTCAGCGGCCATGGCTCACGGGCTCAGCCGATCCGCGGCATGTGGGATCCTCCCAGACTGGGGCACGAATCCGAGTCCCCTGCATCGGCAGGCGGACTCTCAACCACTGCGCCACCAGGGAAGCCCAAGAATTAAACTTTTAGATGGCACTTAATTTCTTATTTCTTAAACAGTTTCTATACTAGCTATGGTAAAGAAACTTCTAACTTCTAAGGTAATATGTTGGTGGTCTCAGCAGTGGCAAAATCTGATCTATGTCACCTTGGATATGGTACTTGTGAAGTTAAATTTTAAATGTAGTTTAACTATTTTAAAATGAAACAGGTATGTATCATGTATGAAACCAGTGAAGCACCCAGACTTCAGAAGAACAAAGTGCCTTATAGTTTTTAGCCCTGCTTACCTTCTGCCACTTCCACCAAACTATCTAGAGTGCCTTGAACATCTTCTTAGTCTTAGCACCTGGCAAATAATGGGCATTCAAAAAAGTTTGTTGAATAAAAGAATAAATGCAAGAATGAACTGGCAGTTCTACTGTTGGCAGATGAAAGGACATCTTATAGAAGTATATCAAAATGTCTTGACAAAAGACTATAATTCAAAGAAAAGTACTCTGATGTATGGAATTGACTCTAATCACCTTGTAATGAATATTAGCTTATAGAAGCTGTGTACAATAAATATTTCCATAAGGAAGAAAAAAAAAAGACTAGGCCAATACCAGCACATCAAATCTGTTATATTCTTTTAGTTACCATTAAAGCCCACTGTTTTGGGGTGAAGACTATATTAATCATGATAAGCTAGGTTATGCTTATCTAATAACCCCACAATCTTACTGGCACAAAATGTACTATGTGTCTAAGAGCAGGTCAAATATGACGGGGATCTGGCACTATGCTGTCCTCACTCAGGGACTTAGGCTAAGGGAGGCTCCATCTTTGTGCTTGTATTAGTTGCTGCCTCAGGAAAAAGGAAGTGTGGTAAATTTTATACTTGCTCTTAAAGCTTCATGTCATTAGTGGTCTCATTTTATTGGACAAAAAAGTCACATGACCACACCTAACTTCAACAGGGAAAGAATGTACAATCCTATAATGTATCTAGAAAGAGATATTTGGTGAACAGTAGTGTGGACTACCACAGTGCTTTTCCATGCCAAGTAAACACACAAGGACTGCTAGAGAAAAAATGGAAACAAACTTATTTGAATCAGAAGTAGAGCTATTTAGCTGACTGAAGAAAAATGCTTATGTTATTTCTTGTACTTATAGCCCAAAGAATAAGGGTAAAAACTAGAAAATATCACATAGACATAATTCCTTAAGCTGTTCTTTATTCCCCAGGCTGTCTTTTATTGTAGGTGTATTGAGATTGATTGGAGGGAAAAAAAAACAGGCCTATTTTTTAAAGTACTATATTTCTGGGCTTCCCTGGTGGTGCAGTGGTTGAGAGTCCGCCTGCCAATGCAGGGGACACGGGTTCGTGCCACGGTCCGGGAAGATCCAACATGCCGCGGAGCGGCTAGGCCCATGAGCCACGGCCACTGAGCCTGCGTGTCTGGAGCCTGTGCTCCGCAACGGGAGAGGCCACAACAGTGACAGGCCCGCGTACCGGAAAAAAAAAAAAAAGTACTATATTTCTTAGAGACAGGCACTTGCCTGATCTGTATAATCTTAGCATCATTAGGGAAAGTCACTGTCATCTGTTCTCTAAGGCAAAGGCTTTATTTACTACTTTCTATGATTCAATCAAGGTGAGTCACCACATTTCCTTGTAAATGTAGTCAGCAGACCAGACCTAAATTTATAGAATTCTATTAGGATCATTTATAGTTGGTTCAAAAACCACTGGCCTAAGTTGAGATTCAGCCTAAGCACCGGACCAAATACCATATATAAATACAGTTCTAACACACTACAGTTAAGCAGTTAATTGAGAATTTACTAGTAGATGTTCACTCATATAGTACTTTACCTTCCTGTGGCACTTATTGTATAATACTTCATATTTTAATCCATTTATTTATTAAGTATTTATTTTATGTGTATATGTTATAAAGCATCGTACTAGGTGTTGTAAGGGAAACAAAGATAAAACAAACACAAACTCTGCCCTCAAAGAGCCTGTAGTTTAATATAAGATTAGAAATAAATACAAATATAAATGACACAACATGTATTGGGAAGGTACATGCTCTTAATGCCTGGCATATTTAATCACAAAATAACACTATCATATTTCTTTGAATCTAGGACACCAGTGATTGTAAGTCACACCATTATTTTATGTATACAAAGAAAAAAGCAGCCAATTAAACTATAACAATGCCTTACCACTTAGAATTTTTATTTTGTATTAAGTAAGTTTTTTAAAGACTTACTTTGGCTGGTTTTGTCATCTATCACAGTGTACACACAAAAAGAATATATACAAAATCAGTTAAGGTATCCCTAATGCATCTTCATTCTTCTGAACTATATTTTGACTCAGAGTACCTGTTGTTCATGTTTTTCCACAGAATACCATGATATATTCTTTCTTTCAAAAACGTTGATGACAAATGGCATATGATAAAAGAGTAATTTGAGGGAGACTGGTTCAAGATGGAGGAGTAGAAGGACATGCTCTCACTCCCTCTTGCGAGAGCACTGGAACCACAGCTAACTGTTGAACAATCACTGACAGGAAGACACTGGAACTGATCAAAAAAGATACCCCACATCCAAAGACAAAGGAGAAGCCACAGTGAGACGGTAGGAGGGGCGCAATAACAATAAAATCAAATCCCATAACTGCTGGGTCAGTGACTCACAAACTAGAGAACACTTATACCAGAAGTCCACCCACTGGAGTGAAGGTTCAGAGTCGCACATCAGGCTTCCCAACCTGGGGGTCAGGCAACGGGAGGAAGAATTCCTAGAGAATCAGACTTTGAAGGCTAGCGGAATTTGATTGCAGGATTTCAACAGGACTGGGGGAAACAGAGACTCCACTCTTGGAGGGCACACACAAAGTAGTGTGTGCATCGGGAGCCAGGAGAAGGAGCCGTAGGAGACTGAACCAGGCCTACCTGCTGGTGTTGGAGGGTCTCCTGCAGAGGTTGGGGGGTGGCTGTGTCTCACTGTGAGGACAAGGGCACTGGCAGCAGAAGTTCTGGGAAGTACTCCTTGGCGTGAGCCCTCCCACAGTCTGCCATTAGCCCCACCAAAGAGCCCGGGTAGGTCCCAGTGTTGGTCACCTCAGGCCAAACAACCAACAGGGAGGGAACCCAGCCCCACCATCAGGAGACAAGTGGATTAAAGTTTTACTGAGCTCTGCCCACCAGAGCAAGAGCCAGCTCTACCCACCACCAGTCCCTCCCATCAGGAAATATGCATAAGCCGCTTAGATAGCCTAATCCACCAGAAGGCAGACAGCAGAAGCAAGAAGAATGACAATCCTGCAGCCTGTGGAACAAAAACCACATTCACAGAAAGATAGACAAGATGAAAAGGCAGAGGGGCTATGTACAAGATGAAAAGGCAGAGGGCTATGTACCAGATGAAGGAACAAGATAAAACCCCAGAAAAACAACTAAATGAAGTGGAGATAGGCAACTTTCCAGAAAAAGAATTCAGAATAAAGATAGTGAAGATGATCCAGGACTTCAGAAAAAGAATGGAGGCAAAGATTGAGAAGATGTAAGAAATGTTTAACAAAGACCTAGAAGAATTAAAGAACAAATAAACAGAGATGAACAATACAATAACTGAAATGAAAACTACACTAGAAGGAATCAATAGCAGAATAATGGAGGCAGAAGAACGGATAAGAAAAGAAGACAGCCTAAGAAACCTCTGAGACAACATTAAACATAACAACATTCACATTATAGGGGTCCCAGAAGGAGAAGAGAGAAAGGACCAGAGAAAATATCTGAAGAGATTATAGGTGAAAATGTCCCTAACATGGGAAAGGAAATAGCCACCCAAGTCCATGAAGCGCAGTGAGTCCCATACAGGATAAACCCAAGGAGAAACATGCCGAGACACATAGTAATCAAACTGGTAAAAATTAAAGACAAAGAAAAATTATTGAAAGCAGCAAGGGAAAAACGACAAATAACATACAAGGGAACTCCCGTAAGATTAACAGCTGATTTCTCAGCAGAAACTCTACAAGCCAGAAGGGAGTGGCATGACATGTTTAAAGTGATGAAAGGGAAGAACCTACAAACAAGATCACTCTACCTGGCAAGGATCTCATCCAGATTTGATGGAGAAATCAAAAGCTTTACAGACAAGCAAAAGCTAAGAGAATTCAGCACCACCAAACCAGCTCAACAACAAATGCTAAAGGAATTTCTCTAAGTGGGAAACACAAGAGGAGAAAACGACCTACAAAAACAAACGCATAACAATTAAGGAAATGGTCATAGGAATATACACATCGATAACTACCTTAAACGTGAATGGATTAAATCCTCCAACCAAAAGACACAGGCTTGCTGAATGGATACAAAAACAACACCCATATATATGCTGTCTACAAGAGACCCATGTCAGACCTAGGGACACATACAGACTGAAAGTGAGGGGATGGAAAAAGATATTCCATGCAAATGGAAATCAAAAGAAAGCTGGAGTAGCAATACTTATATAAGATAAAATAGACTTTAAAATAAAGAATGTTACAAGAGACAAGGAAGGACACTACATAATGATCAAGGGATCAATCCAAGAAGAAGATATAACAATTATAAATATATATGCACCCAACATAGGAGCACCTCAATATATAAGGCAACTGCTAACAGCTGTAAAAGAGGAAATTGACAGCAACACAATAATAGTGGGGGACTTTAACACCTCACTTACACCAATGGACAGATCATCCAAAATGAAAATAAATAAGGAAACAGAAGCTTTAAATGACACAACAGACCAGACAGATTTAGTTGATATTTATAGGACATTCCATCCAAAACCAGCAGCTTACACTTTCTTCTCAAGTGCACATGGAACATTCTCCAGGATAGATCACATCTTGGGTCACAAATCAGGCCTCAGTAAATTTCAGAAAATTGAAATCATATCAAGCATCTTTTCTGACCACAATGCTATGAGATTCGAAATGAATTACAGGGAAAAAAACACAAACACATGGAGGCTAAACAATATGTTACTAAATAACCAAGAGATCACTGAAGAAATCAAAGAGGAAATAAAATAATACCTAGAGACAAATGACAATGCAAACACGACGATCCAAAACCTATGGGATGCAGCAAAAGCAGTTCTAAGAGGGAAATTTATAGCTATACAAGCCTACCTCAAGAAACAAGAACAATCTCAAATAAACAATCTAACCTTACACGTAAAGGAACTACAGAAAGAAGAACAAACAAAACCCAAAGTTAGAAGAAGGAAAGAAATCATAAAGACCAGAGCAGAAATAAATGAAACAGAAACAAAGAAAACAATAGCAAAGATCAATAAAACTAAAAGCTGGTTCTTTGAGAAGATAAACAAAATTGATAAACCATTAGCTAGCCTCATGAAGAAAAAGAGGGACAGGACTCAAATCAATAAAATTATAAATGAAAAAGGAGAAGTTACAACAGACACCACAGAAATACAAAGCATCTTAAGAGACTACTACAAGCAACTCTATGCCAATAAAATGGACAACCTGGAAGAAATGGACAGATTCTTAGAAAGGTATAACCTTCAAAGACTGAGCCAGGAAGAAATAGAAAATATGAAAAGACCAATCACAAGTAATGAAATTGAAACTGGGATTAAAAATCTTCCAACAAACAGAAGTCCAGGACCAGATGGCTTCACAGGTGAATTCTATCAAACATTTAGAGACAAGCTAACACCCATCCTTCTCAAACTCTTCCAAAAAATTGCAGAGGAAGGAACACTCCCAAACTCATTCTATGAGGCCACCATCACCCTGATACCAAAACCAGAGAAAGAGACTACAAAAAGTGAAAATTACAGACCAATATCACTGATGAATATAGATGCTAAAATCCACAACAAAATACTAGCCAACCAAATCCAACAACACATTACAAGGATCATAGACCATGACCAAGTGGGATTTATCCCAGGGCTGCAAGGATTCTTCAATATATGCAAATCAATCAATGTGATACACCATATTAACAAATTGAAGAGGAAAAACCATATGATCATCTCAACAGATGCAGAAAAGGCTTTTGACAAAATTCAATACCCATTTATGATAAAAACTTTCCAGACAGTGGGCATAGAGGGATCCTACCTCAACATAATAAAGGCCATATATGACAAACCCACAGCAAACATCATTCTCAATAGTAAAAAACTGAAAGCATTTCCTCTAAGATCAGGAACAAGACAAGGATGTCCACTCTCACCACTATTATTTAACATAGTTTTGGAAGTCCTAGCTATGAGAATCAGGGAAGAAAAATAAATACAAATTGGAAAAGAAGAAGTAAAACTGTCACTGTCTGCAGATGACATGATACTATACATAGAGAATCCTAAAGATGCCACCAGAAAACTACTAGAGTTAATCAATGAATTAGGTAAAGTTTCAGGATACAAAATTAATGCACAGAAATCTCTTGCATTCCTATACACTAACGATGAAAAATCTGAAAGAGAAATTAAGGAAACACTCCCATTACCACTGCAACAAAAAGAATAAAATACCTAGGAATAAACCTACCTAGGGAGACAAAAGACCTGTATGCAGAAAACTATGAGACACTGATGAAAGAAATTAAAGAGGATACAAACATGGAGAGATACACCATGTTTATGGATTGGAAGAATCAACATTGTGAAAATGACTATACTACCCAAAGCAATCTACAGATTCAATGCAATCCCTATCAAACTACCAATGGCATTTTTTACAGAACTAGAACAAAAAAACTTAAAATTGTATGGAGACACAAAAGACCCCAAATAAAGTCTTGAGGGAAGAAAAAAGAGCTGGAGGAATCAGGCTCCCAGACTTCAGACTATACTACAAAGCTACAGTAATCAAGACAATATGGTACTGGCACAGAAACAGAAATATAGATCAATGGAACAGCATAGAAAGGCCAGAGATAAACCCACACACCTGTGGTCAACTAACCTATAACAAAGGAGGCAAGGATATACAATGGAGAAAAGACAGTCTGTTCAATAAGTGTTTCTGGGAAAACTGGACAGCTACATGTAAAAGAATGAAATTAGAACACTCCCTCACACCATACACAAAAATAAACTCAAAATGCATTCAAGACCTAAATGTAAGACAGGACAGTATGAAACCCTTACAGAAAAACATAGGAAGAACACTCTTTGACATAAATCACAGCAAGATCTTTTTTGATCCACCTCCTAGAGTAATGGAAATAAAAACAAAAATAAACAAATGGGACCTAATGAAACTTCAATGTTTTTGCACAGCAAAGGAAACTACAAACAAGATGAAAAGACAACCTTCAGAATGGGAGAAAATATTTGCAAATGAATCAATGGACAAAGGATTAATCTCCAAAATATATAAACAGCTCATGCAGCTCAATATTAAAAGAATAAAGAATTCAATCCAAAAATGGGCAGAAGACCTAAATAGACATTTCCCCAAAGAAGACATACAGATGGCCAAGAAGTACATGAAAAGCTGCTCAACATCACTAACTATTGGAGAAATGCAAGTCAAAACTATAATGAGGTATCACCTCACACCAGTTAGAATAGGCATCATCAGAAAATCTACAAACAACAAATGCTGGAGAGGGTGTGGAGAAAAGGGAACCCTCTTGCACTGTTGATGGGAATGTAAATTGATACAGCCACTATGGAGAACAGTATGGAGGTTCCTTAGAAAAGTAAAAATAGAATTAGCATATTACCCAGCAAGCTCACTACTGGGTATATACCCAGAGAAAACCATAACTCAAAAAGACATATGCACCCCAATGTTCATTTCAGCACTATTTACAATAGTCAGGTCATGGAAGCAACCTAAATGCCCATTGGCAGATGAATGGATAAAGATGTGGTACATATATACAATGGAATATTACCCAGCCACAAAAAGGAACGAAATTGGGTCATTTGTAGAGACGTGGATGGATCTAGAGACTGTCATACAGAGTGAAGTAAGTCAGAAAGAGAAAAACAAATATTGTATATTAACGCGTATATCTGGAAAAATGGTACAGGTGAACTGGTTTGCAGGGCAGAAATTGTGACACAGATGCAGAGAACAAATGTACGGACACCAAGGGGGGAAAGTGGCAGGGGAGGATGGTGGTGTGATGAATTGGGCAATTGGGATTGACATATATACACCAATATGTATAAAATGGCTAACTAGTAAGAACCTGCTCTATAAAAAAAATAAATTCAATAAAATTCAATTTTTATTGGGGAAAAAAAAGAGTAATCTACAGAGATGTTAAAATGTGAAAAAATGTGCATTTTAGAATTGATGAAACATGGTATTAGTTTAGAGAGGTACATAGGAAATTATTTCAGGAGTTCGTCAAAACAAAGGGAAATTGTTTGGAAGAAGTGGTATATGCTAGGTCCAAAGGGTAGACATGATTTGAGTTTGGGGGTGTTGAGTAGCAAGGGTATTGTATGGAGCATAGAATGAAAAACGTCATGGAGGTAACAATACACAGGGTATACACTAAGTAGATTTAGTTTGGTGGGTAAATGATTAGTAGTAGTGAAAAATAAGATTGGAAAAGTGATTTGTCCTGCTATTCATGTATAATTATTTTTCCCTTTGGCCCTTAAACTTTTGAGGAAAGGTATAATGCTATATCTATCTTAACATCGACCACAGAGTCTAAAGCTTAATAAGTGCTCAGTAAATACCTCAGAAGTATATACATAAAATTATGGTTGTTTAAGTAATAAAGATAAGGGAAAGTGTAAGACTGCCCTAAGTGGTCAGTGAGATTTCATGGAGGTAGTAGAATCTACTACAAAATTCTGTTTTCATTTCCTTGATATAACTGAAACATGGTTTTCACCCGAGAAGACTGTTTAGCTCACAGCCCTATTTGATAGACGTTTTCCATTCTCCCTAACCAATATTCAATGGTACTAGAAAGAGGAGCTGGGGTTTTCCTAGCTTATTACGACTGCTTCCAAACCTTTATTCCATAAAATAATGGTTTGGAGTAAAGCATATTCTTTGAGGTTCATATGACCTTGATTTAATACCCTTTATCACACTCTTTGCCGTTCTCATGTATTAATCTCTCTTTCACTCTCTTTTATTCATTAAGGACTTTAGCCCCCAGCTTGCAATATTTCTCTGTCTCTTAGCTCCTAACACCATGCTAGTGAATAACTGCGTAGTGATACATCTAATATGCTAGCTTCACAATTCCTTAACTCCAATAACCTTTAACCTCCTCTCCAGCCACTCACTCCTAGAACCACGCCCTAGATATTATCATTATTCAGATCCCTCACCTCAGACACCTTAGACAGTCATACTCTTCTTTCTGACTTTTCTTCCGGACCAGGTATGTCTTTCTCCAAATACATCTACTCTCCAACCTCATAGAAACCGCTAGTCTCTTGACCACCCCGTTTTTCTCCGTGACCCTGCTTTTCTCTCTATTCAACCAAGACTCCCAGACCAATTATCTGAAGCTATTTAATCACCAATAACCTCCATTCCCTTAATGATCAGCTATCCAAAATCAAAACTGAATCAATGTTTAAAATCTGGTCCCATGATCAGGCTGTCCAGGAAGATCACATAGCTGAATGGGCTGATGCCACTACATATTCACTATCTCCAAGCTTGGCTTGGCTTTTACTATGCCTCTGCCTGGACCAACCATGCACTGAGCCTTCCAGCAACATTATTCCCTCTGGGAAGCCTCAGAGTATATGGTATGCCCTCTTTCCCACGGGCCCCTTCTGAGCAATTCCTTACATACAGGTCAGTATGCTCTGTACCATGAAGAGCCCTGGCTATAGCTGAGTGGACCGGGGTGGATACTTGACCTATAGGTACCTAAAAGAGTGGTCCTGGTAAGAGTTCTCCCTGTAGAATACGGTATCATCTGGTAGCTACTAACTTCTCTAGCCGGCCCCTGACCATTCCCTGCTTCATGCTTTACACGCCAGCAAACCTAAAAGCCTCCAATTCTCTATAGTCATCATGAATCTATGCTACTGTTCATATTCTCTCCCTTTTTCCTGGTTAAGTTATCCTTTCAGACTCAGCTCAGGCATGATCTCTTCTAAGGTGTCTATTTTGGCATGTCCTGACCCTGCTCTAGATTAGGTGCCCCTCCTATGTGCTTCCAAGAATCTATAAATAGAGCCAGCCTTACATTTAGCACACTGCATTCCCACTGATGTGTCAACAGACTTCCCTGCTAAACTCTGAACTCCACAGGACAGGGACTAAACAATTTTTGCATCCCCAAGTCAGGGCTGATATCTGGCCTTTAGTAGGGGCTCAATATATGTTTGTAGAACTGAAATAAAATAGGCAGTGAAATGAATAAAAGCCATCATGGTGTTTCTGCTACAACTGCCATCACGGAAAGAACAGGGAACTCAATCAGGAAGTGTGGCTTCAAATCCTGGCTCCAATTTCTCCTAGCTGAAAGACCTTGGATAAGTCACAGCTTCTAAGTTTCAGATTGCTTATCTGTAAAATGAGGATTAAAAAATCCTCTTCCTAAGGCCATCCCAAAGAATAAGATAACTGAATGCAAAAGTAGTTTTAAAATAATGGAAAATGGGTACCTATAAGTATTAATTGAATATAAATCTAGGATGAGAGACTACTGAACAGGCTAGGTGAAATCATGAGTATTTCCTCCTAGAAACTACCACAACAAAGGAAGGGAAGGAAACTAGAAAAAAATTCCACAATATCTGGGATTTGGGGCTATTTTGTTCTGTGATGTATGCCAGTGCCTATAAATGATACTTGGTATATCCTAAATGTTCAATAAACATTTGTTGGCTGAATGAATTTACTGAAGGCTTCCTGGCTATCAAGCACTGGCCAGGTGCTTTCCAATATGTGATACCATTTAATCCATGTAACAACTCCACAAAGCAGGTATTCAGTAACTTGCTTGAGGTAACACAGTTAATAGGTGAGGAGTTAGAATTTAAACCCAATATATTGCTAGTACTTCATTTGTGCATATATTTATTTGCCAGATACTTGAGGCACTTGAGATAATCAGTGAACAACCAAAAATCTTCGCTTTCATTATTCTTATATACCAGTGGAAGGAGACAGACAATAAACAAAGAACAAAATAAGTTAGCAAAAGACAAGCACTGTAGAAAAACAGAGCTGTGCAAAGAGGGTTGGGAATACAAAGTGGTCATGGTAGACCTTATGGAGAAGGATTATATTGAGTAAAGAAGAGGAGGTGAGTTAGCCTTGAGTTAGCAGATGCTGGAAGGGAAAAGCACTCTAGGCAACAGGACTAGGCTCAGCAAAGGCTTTAAGGCAAAAGTATGCCTAGTGTGATCAAGAAAGAGCCAAGAAGTCAGTGTGGCTGGAATGGAGAAAGCAGTAGGAAGGGTTGTGGAAACTGAGGTCAGAGAGGTAGCAGGCTGGTGTTGGTCCCGGTACTGGGGTAGGGGGTACAGTGTGCAGATCCTGTAGGCCACAGTAAGGACCTCACCTTTCACTCTGACTTCTAAGGAAATAACAATGAGAGACAAGACCATTCCAAGCAGTCATAAATAAATAAGCATTTGCTTTTCTGAGAGAAATACTTTTTACCTATGAAAATTTAATGTAATTTTGAGCAAGAATGCACAATATATGAAGAGTTCATTTTCTTCATCAACTATATATCAATAGCAGAGATACAGAGAAGCTATCTGACTTTTCCCGAGTCACACAGCTGCTAAGTCGCAAAGTAAAACTTCAAGTTCAGGCAGTCTGACTCTGGAATGCTTGCTTTTTAACCATCATACTGTACTAATTCTCCACATTCTAATTTCTCTTCAAATACTCTAGGCACTATAATATAATGCATTTCCCCCATGTGTACTATACTTAATTTCTACACACATCTTATTATAGAATTATATACCACAGAGGCAAAAATGCAGTATAACATTTCAAAAATATGAGAGAAAAAAGGAAAACAAACCAAAAACCCCACTAATGTGACATGTGACTTAGAAAAATTTGCTCCTAAGGCTCCTATCTCTATAATTAAACTAGAGTAAAACTGAAATCCTTTTGAAATTACTTTTATATGTAACTGATTCTGTGGTCACTGAGAAGAAAAACCCAAATATAAAATTTAAAAATAGATGGATACCAATTAGGAAAATGTTTCTCTCTCTTTCACAAAAAGTTATGATATCTATGTCTTATGTTAATTTGAAGGGTAAATGATGCTCCTATAAATGTACCCTAAAAATCCTGTATCATAAATGTAAACAAAGGAGAAGACCACAAATAAACTTGATTTCACCCTTCTGATACCAACCTAATCTGAAAGAACACAAATAAAACCCTCCAAACAAATCCTACTTCATACAATTCTCCTTTGGATTGCTGTTGCTACCATCTACAATTCTTAAAAATAATAAAAAGCGTATCATTTTAAACAACTATATCATCATAGCAATTGATACAACTAAAATGACTTACTTTAAGTAGTTGGTACTCACTATTTTTGGTCAAAATAAGGCTTAAAATTAGCAACTGCCAGTGAAAGAGAAAAAGCCAAATGGTGTCTTTCTCTAGAGCTTGGTAAATATTAAGATAACAATAAAAGTTGTTCACCACCTGCAAATTGGAGTAACCCCTGAAGGCTGAACTTGGCTATCAGGGCATGATTGGTAACTGAAATAAGACTGCTGCTATGCAACTACTCTCAGAAGCCTCAGTGGTGGTAATCAGAGATACTGACTTGCCAGCATCCTAGTGCTGCTGCTGTTCCCTTAAGACATGGAGAAGAGGCAGAGAAACATGTCATCACCTTTCACACAAAAACACAGTGATGTGCAACAGAACCCTGCTTTAATCCTGTTTGAGACTTTTCCATATCAGTGACCACACAAGGGATTAAACAATTTTAGGTGATTAAGTAATTTTAATAGCAGTTCCTTAAAATGTCATATGACTCACACTAAGAAAATGCCACCTTGTCAACTAGAAAGAACCCAGGTAAGAATTGTTTTTATTCTTGCTTTTTAAGTTATAGTTTAATTACTAACTTAACCTGTGTATTTTGCATATTTTAGCAGTTCATATTATTATGGATTGTAATTACCTGAGAAGAAGGGCTGTGCCATATATAAATTATTCCCTCCTTTGTTTTCTTAATATAACTTAGGAACTTATAGATGTTTGATAAATGCTAAAGTCTAATTGTAGAAAACAAGGAAAAAGGAAAAGGAAGGGTAACTGAAAATGTCAAACTCTACTTTTCAGTTATCATATTTTACTTAGTTTTTCTTCCAGTTATTGGAAGTCTAAACAGAAGGGGAAACTCTAGGTAACTAGAATAATAACAAAACCACAAACAGTTACAAAGTGCTTTATACTTAATAAGCAGTTTCAATGTGAGTAATTTCTCCTCTAGTGGGGCTTTTTGATTTTGGGTTTTTTGTTTTGTTTATGTTTGTTTGCAAATTTAAGCATCACAGGGGAAAAGAAAAGGTTCTATCATAAATTACAATTGTTTTTCTAGCCCAGGGCTGATGAATCAGACTCTTTGATATGAAGCAGTGATCTCCATTTTTAGAAGCATCCAATGATTTTTTTGTTAAATGAAGTGGAACTTTTATTATGAAACTCTTAAACATACAAAAGCACATAAGTTAATACAGTAAACATACACCCGTTAATCAGATCTAAACAATGCTAACATATTGATATTATGTTATATTAAAATATAAAAGTAAAATATGTATATTATATGATATAACATATGTTATACTTGTTATATATAACATCATAATATAACTTACTGATATGCTGATTTACTAGGGGACCAAACAGACGATATTAAGCACACCTCTTCTATCCCTAATGATATTCTTTGTCTTAAAGATTCATTTTCACTTGATAGAACACTGTTATGCCAGATTTCCTTTGATTATTTTCTTGTTAAAATTTTTTAAACTTTTTATTTTCAACTTTTATATATTATGTTTCAAATATATCTTTTCTATTAAAAAATTAGGTTCATTGAAGTATACTTTATAAAAGGAAAAATTCACTATTTTTCCTTTCCTATTTTAGGTGTATAGCTTGATGAGTTTTGACAAACGTATACTACCACAATTGAGATATAGAACATTTCTATCACTCAAAAAATTTATTCGTTGGGCTTCCCTGGTGGAGCAGTGGTTAAGAAACTGCCTGACAATGCAGGGGACATGGGTTTGAGCCCTGGTCTGGGAAGATCCCACATGCCGCGGAGCAACTAAGCCCGTGCACCACAACTACTGAGCCTGTGCTCTAGAGTCCATGAGCCACAACTACTGAGCCTGTGTGCCACAACTACTGAAGCCCACGCATCACAAATACTGAAGCCCATGCGCCTAGAGCCTGTGCTCTGCAACAAGAGAAGCCAACTCAATGAGAAGCCTGCGCACCACAACAAAGAGTAGCCCCTGCTCACCGCAACTAGAGAAAGCCTGTGCACAGCAACGAAGACTCAATGCAGCCATAAATAAATAAATAAATAAAATTTACTCATGCCCCTTTATAGTCAATCCCTTCCTCCTCCCTCAGCCCCTAAAAACCACTAATCTGAGAAATGCAAATTGTTTTTATACGTTCAGAACAATTTTTATAGTTTTTGAGCATTACCTATTCATATCTTTTTTTCAGTTTTTCTATTGGGTTTTTGGTCATTTGTCCTTCATTTTTATTTTTTAAAAATTTTTAAAATTTATTTATTTTTATTTTTGGCTGCTTTGGGCCTTCGTTGCTGTGCGCGGGCTTTCTATGGTTCCGGCGAGCGGGGGCTACTCTTCATTGTGGTGCACAGACTTCTCATTGCAGTGGCTTCTCTTATTGCGGAGCACGGGCTCTAGGGGCGTGGGCTTCAGTAGTTGTGGCACATGGGCTCAGTAGTTGTGGCTCGTGAGCTCTAGAGCACAGGCTCAGTAGTTGTGGTGCACAGGCTTAGTTGCTCCACGGCATGGGGGATCTTCCCAGGCCAGGGCTCGAACCCATGTCCCCTGCACTGGCAGGCAGATTCTTAACCACTGTGCCACCAGGGAAGCCCTGTCCTTCATTTTTAAATAACGCTTTATATGTTATGAATATTTTCTCCCAGTCAGTCGGTCGTTTTCTAATTTAAAAAAAATAATATTTATTTATTTATGGCTGCATTGGGTCTTCGTTGTTGGGTCTTCATTGCTGCGCATGGGCTTTCTCTAGTTGTGGCAAGCGGGGGCTACTCTTCGTTTCGGGGTTGTTTTTTAACTTAAAAAAAATTTATTTACTTATGGCTGCATTGGGTCTTCGTTGCTGCACACAGGCTTTCTCTAGTTGCGGCAAGCGGGGGCTACTCTTCGCTGTAGTGTGTGGGCTTCTCACTGTGGTGGCTTCTCTTGTTGCACAGCTCAGACTAGCTGCGCAGGCTTCAGTAGTTGTGGCATGTGGGCTCTAGAGCACAGGCTCAGTAGTTGTGGCGCACGGGCTTAGTTGCTCCTTGGCATGTGGGATCTTCCCAGACCAGGGCTTGAACCCGTGTCCCCTGCATTGGCAGACAGATTCTCAACCACTGCGCCACCAGGGAAGTCCCTGTTTTTTAACTTTGTTATGATGTTTTTTGCCATGCACTTAAAAAAAATTTTTTTTTTGTCTCTGGCTTTTCAGTAACCATTCATTACAGAAGAATATTTTTTAAGGTTAAAGAGGCATTCCTCTGTTTTCTTCTAGTAGTTGTATCGTTTATTTATTTATTTGTTTGTTTATTTATTACACTTAGATCCCTAATCCATTTGGAGTTTACGCTTGTGTAAGGTAGCAGATACACCTTACATCTAATTTTATCTTTTTTTCCAAATGGCCACTCAGGTGTCCCTACACTATTTATTTTGAATACCAAATACTATTTAGTTTGAATACCAATGGTTTTGAAAACCATTCTTGATTTCTCTAATAGGAGTTAGTCTCTCACTTCTGATTACGTAAGATGTTTTGTTTATACTACTGTTTTTTTCTGTTTGACCAATAATTAGTTCTATTCCTATTTTATATCCCTTACTGAGTCTTAACTCCTAAAGACAAACATTACTGAGCTCATCTTTGTATTTCTTCAATGCTTAGCACACAATGGGCTACTTAATATATATTCGCTAAACGCTAATAATGATTAACCTGAATTATTAAGAAAATTCCAATTCACTCAAGAAAGTAGGGAAAATATCTAATACGTCTGAAGGAAAAACCCCCTCAACATTATTAAAATAAAACCGAATCTGGTGTTTAAGGAGGAAAAATTTAGTATCTGAAATACGCACTTCTGTAGACCACCTTAGTTCCTGCTAATGAGGTATATGTTGATTTTCTTATGACTAGAAGAGACTGCTGATCTTACTCAAGTTCACAGAGTATGACTATTAAGGAAGATGGCTTTAAGGGATAAAATAATGAGAAATGAAGGGTCAAAACTAAGAAAGATAACACTCCCCCTAAGTGAGGACTATTAGTCTATTGGATAGTCTCCCAGAGGTTATCATGGAAGCCTGAAAAAGTATCATATAATGTGAAAGACGTTTTTTCATTGTCAAGGGAGATGAACTAGATGAATTTAATTGAAATTTTCTAGCTCTCATTTCTAGGACTCTAAGAATAACAGCATCATAGATGAAGGGGAGCTTTGGAGCCTATTAGTTGTTTAAAAAAATAAAATTCTTCCTGCCTCTGGTGAAACAAAATGGGCCTAAAACCCGTATTATGGAAATGGTGGTGAGCAAAAGGTACAAGTAAAACAACGTAATTACTCTTTACTAATGCCTATCAGGGTAGGCTTTTATTTATTTATTTTTAAAGTATAGAATAAAGTGGGGGAAGGCAGGGAGAAATGCACAATGGAAAAGATTTTACTAGGCATATTTATATAATTTCTAGAGGCTATTTCCTAACTGTACTCTTTTCTAATGCTGCAAAGATTTTTTTCCATTATGAATTCAGGCCCCAAAATATGAACAAATCGGTTCTTAGTACATGATACCTTTTAATCTGCAAACCTGAAAGGATCTTAAAATATTTGTGTGGTATTTCATTATCATAAAAAAGGCACCATAGGCCTTAGAAGAAGTCAAACAATTTGCTCTTGGTCACACAAGGGAGATGCTAGCTGAACATACATTAAAAAATATGGTTCTTACCACTCTTTTCCCTGTTCTATGTCCAAATTCTTAAATGCTTAAAATATGAAGTCCTTGTACTGATACTCTGGCATAATTAAAAATGCAGGTGACACTGGCCCTAGATAACATGGGCAGAAGAGTGCAAAGCCTTTTTCAACTGCAGGTAGCTGATTTTAATGGAGAAGTTCTCCTGAGTGATAGTGATGGTCTCACTGACTGCATAAGATATGAGCCCACGTAGCCAAGGACAGATCATCAGGTTTTGACCTTCACTTCTGCCAGATGTAGTATCTTTTTTTTCATTTAACTTTTAAAAGGCTGAGAGAAGACCATATTACTACACCTCCAATTATTCTTTGAGTGAGAAGCAAACTAAGATAGTCCCCATGAGTCATTCTTTCTACCATTAATCTAATAGGGCTTTCAGTGAAAGAAAATTATTTCTTTCTACTCACTGTCCACCCTTAATTCTATTTTACTTAACAGATTAATGTAGAATCTTTTTAAAAAATCCAGTATACAATGTTGATTAATTTAAAACCATCACCTAATGATGAAGATGCTATGGCATAAAAGGTTAATGTCTTTACAATGTGCATATGCTGGGCAATCATGAATGTCACCTATTTATTGAGTTTTCATAAACAGATTAAGAAAAAGGAAAGGTCACTGCTGGAGTTGTAAGATGAATAAGATACAGTCTTGATTTTCTAAAAGAGCGTTTTTTAAAAAATAGTGGCATTATTTTTTTAAAGTTTTATTTTTATTGAAGTATAGTTGATTTACAATGTTGTGTTAGTTTCAGCAAAGTGATTTAGTTATAGATACATATGTATCTATTTTTTTTCAGATTCTTTCCCCTTATAGGTTATTACAAAATATTGAGTATAGTTCCCAGTGCTATACAGTAAATCCTTGTTGGTTACCTATTTTATATGTAGTAGTGTGTACCTGTTAATCCCAAACTCCTATTTTATCCCCCTTCTCCCCTTTCCCCTTTGTCAACCATAAGTTTGTTTTCTATGTCTGTGGGTCTATTTCGTATATAAGTTCATCTGTATCATTTTTTAAGATTCCACATATAAGTGATATCATATGATATGTCTTTCTCTGTCTTACTTCACTTAGTATGATAATCTCTAGGTCCATCCATGTTGCTGCAAATGGCATTATTTCATTCTTTTTTATGACTAATATTCCATTGTATAAATATACCACATCTTCCTTATGTACTCATCTGTTGATGGACATTTAGGTTGCTTCCATGTCTTGGCTATTGTAAATAGTGCTGCAGTGAACACTGGGGTGCATGTGTCTTTTTGAATTATGGTTTTCTCTGGATATATGCCCAGGAGTGGGACTGAAGGATCAGATGATAGCTCTATTTTCAGTTTTTCAGGAACCTCCATACTGTTCTCCATAGTAGCTGTACTAATTTACATTACCAAAACTACAGTAATCAAAACAGTATGGTACTGGCACAAAAACAGAAACAGAGATAATGGAACAGGACAGAAAGCCCAGAAATAAACACATGCACCTATAGTCAATTAATCTAAGACAAAGGAGGTAAGAATATACAACGGAGAAAAGATAGTCTCTTCAATAAGTGGTGCTGGGAAAACTGAACAGCTACAAGTAAAAGAATGAAATTAGAACATTCTCAAACACCACACACAAAATAAACTCAAAATGGATTAAAGACGTAAATGTAAGACCAGATACTATAAAACTCCTGGAAGAAAACACAGGCAGAACACTTTTTGACATAAATCGCAGCAATATCTTTTTGGATCCGTCTCCTAGAGTAATGGAAATAAAACCAAAAATGAACAAATGGCACCTAATTAAACTTAAAAGCTTTTGCACAGCAAAGAAAACCACAAACAAAACGAAAAGAGAACCCTCAGAATGGGAGAAAATATTTGCAAATGATGCGACCAATAAAGGATTAATCTCAAAATATAAAAACGGCTCATACAGCTCAATAGCAAAAATCAAACAATCCAATCAAAAAATGGGAAGAAGTCTAAATAGACATTTCTCCAAAGAAGACATACAGATGGCCAAAAGGCACACGAAAATGTGCTCAACATTGCTAATTATTAGAGAAGTACAAATCAAAACTATAATGAGGTATCACCTCACACCAGTCAGAATGGCCGTCATCAAAAAGTCTACAAATAGGGCTTCCCTGGTGGCGCAGTTGTTGAGAGTCCGCCTGCCGATGCAGGGGACACGGGTTCGTGCCCCGGTCCGGGAAGATCCCACATGCCGCAGAGCGGCTGGGCCCGTGAGCCATGGCTGCTGAGCCTGCACGTCTGGAGCCTGTGCTCCTCAACGGGAGAGGCCACAACAGTGAGAGGCCCACGTACCGCAAAAAAAAAAAAAAAAAAAAAAGTCTACAAATAATAAATGCTAGAGAGGGTGTGGAGAAAAAGGAACCCTCCTAGAAGAGTAGTTTTTAAATTGTCTGGACTATGTATCAAATGAGTAAAATATTGTTGGTGTGCATTCCTAAAACTGTTTACTTACAAAATATAAGAATGTTCTGATGTATGACTATAAAACAATCAACGTAAAAATTTTAAATAGTGAAATTAAAAAAAATCAAACATTTATTATTTTCTTTCTGCAACCCAAAGGATTGTTCTGTGTACCCTCTGAGGTATGTACACCCCATTCTGGAGACTACTGACTAGAATATCATAGACCACAGAAGGCGACTATATACATAATGGCCATACAATACAGTGGTATCAGTATGGGTAAATGCACATTCTGAAGGAAGGACAGAGGAGGTCTAGGCTAATATTGCCTACAAGAGGCAGGGAGACACTGGAGCTGAGTTTTGAAGGATGAGAATACTTTTAGGGAGTACAGAAGGTGGCCTTACTAGGCAGAAATGTGCAAAGAAACCTGAGAAAACTTGTTTGAGGAATGTAAGTTTGATAAAGATGGAGCACTAAGATGGAGCACTCTTTAAGTTTGGAGGCTTAAAGAACTGGGGGTAGGGAAGGGGGTACTGGGTATAAAGAAATGAGACTGAAAGGGCAGCAGAAAACTAGATAATGAAAGGCTCTCTGTGTCAAGTTAACTTTGGTTTTGATCACCCAGTAAAACACAAGTTAAACGCAAAAGGTTTCAGCACATAACATGCTTTTTGAAGGAAAAGCTAGCTATGTCTGAAGACATTCAAATGAGGAGAAGGAAGAATGGAGAGAGGGAGGAGAGTGGAAAGAACCCACTGTGCAAGCCAAATAAAATGTACAAAATTTGTTCACGTCCATGGGTGTGGGACCATACAGAGCTACTAAAGGATTTAAACCAAGGTAGAGTCAAGTAATGATCAGATTTAAATTTTAAAGAGACCACTCTGGCAGCAGTGTGAAAGCTAAAGTGGGTGAAGGAGGAATCGGAGGCCAGGAGATGAGTTAAAATCCTCACTGTATTAGGGACCAACTACATATTTTGAGTGGCTCAGTACAAAATATTAGGGCCCTTGTTCAAAAAGCAGGAAAACAGTGCCATTAAGTACTAAAATAGAAAATGTTTCCCAACGGTCTCTCTCTCCATCTGCTATGGTATTTTTCATTTGCTATTTAATGTCATGTTCCCTCAGGCACCAAGGCAAGAAGTGCAGACCTTCACAGATGCCTGGGGCCCTAGCCCACAACTCACTGTGTGGGTGACCCACTAGCTATTAGGTTGCCCCTCCCCAGCCACCAAACCCATGTGCCATGCCCTGGCCCAGGGCAGGGAAGTTGAGCCAGGTTTCTTCCCTTCCCATGGCTGCCACTCCAACTCACTAGGTACCTGGAATTGGGGATGAACAGAGGCTTGCCTCAAGTGGGTTGTGGTCTCTGGCCACCTGTCAGACACCAGTGAAGAGGACAGGTAAGGGCAAGGACAGCCCTGCCAAGAGTGTACAGCCTAATCCCTACCTTTCTTATGCTTGTGCACAGGCCCCGTTAGGGTGATAGCTGTGGCTGGGTGAGGCAGAGAGAAGAAGGGAGGCTGGTGGGAAAGTGGGAAATGTAGAATCCAGCCCAGAGAGGCAGTGGGAGGTGGTACCAGGCCTTGGTTCCAAGTCCCTGCACGTGCTCCATTATCCCATTGGACTTCACTTACAAAACACAAATCACAAATCCAAAAATGAATCATTAAGAATTTTGAGATGGCAACCACTGAGCATTAACCTCCATGCAGAGGACCTTCCTGAGTGCAGGCTCTGTGCATTGCACTGGTCTCATACTCATGAAGCCAGGCCTGACTCTTAGGTTTTTGGCTCTGGGAAGTGAAGAAATTTGTAGTACTACAAAGTTAGAAATTCAGAGGGAAAACAGTTTTGGGGAAAAACATAAGTGGGTACAGTTTGGAGCAAGCTAATTTAAATTTCTATGGGACACTGGAACTAGGCATTAGGAGAATACTGTTTAGAAGGCTGTCAAAACAATATCACTTTATATTCCCTGATTTGTGGATCATTAATTACATTGCTATAAAAAGTCATAAAAGCATCCCTCTAACATGAAGATCTCAGCACTAACGAAAGCTAAAAGAGTATTCCATGCAAATGGAAAAGAAAAGAAAGCTGAGGCAGCAATACTTATATCAGGCAAAATAGACTTTAAAAGAAAGATTGTAGCAAGAGACAAAGAAGGACATTCCATAACGATAAAGGGATCAATCTAACAAGAAGATATAACAATTGTAAATACACGTGTACCCAACAGAGGAGCACCTACATACATAAAGCAAATATTAACAAACATAACGGGAGAAACTGACAGTAAGGCAGTAATAGTAAGTGACCTTAATACCCCACTTACATCAGGGGACAAATTATCCAGACAGAAAATCAGTAAGGAAACACTGGCCTTAAATGAAACATTAGACGAGGCGGAATAATAGGTATATAATGAGAACATTTCATCCAAAAACAGCAGAATGCACATTCTTTTCAGGTGCACATGGAACATTCCCCAGGATAGATTACATGCTAGGTCACAGAACAATTCTCAATAAATTTAAGAAGATTAAAATCACATCAAATATCTTTACTGCAGTATGACACTAGAAATCAAAACACTAGGGGGAAAAATACTCCAAAACAGCATGCTAGTAAACAACCAACAGGTCACCGAAGAAATCAGAGGAAATTAAAAAATACCCGGAGAAAAATGATAAATGAAAACACAGTGATCTAAAATCTAAGGGACACAGTAAAAACAGTTCTAAGAGGGAATTTTATAGTGATACAAGTCTACCTCACAAAACAAGAAAAATCTCAAATAAACAGTCTAACCCTACACCTAAAGGAACTTGAAAAAGAAGGACAAACAAAACTGAAAGTTAGGAGAAGTAAAGAAATAATAAAGATCAGAGTGGAAATAAATAAAATAGAGACTAAAAAGACAATAAAAAAGATCAGTGAAACTAAGAGCTGGTTCTTTGAAAAGATAAAAAAAAAATTGATAAACTTAACTCTGCAAGAAAAAAAGAGCTAGGGCTCAAATCAATAACATCAGAAGTGAAAAATGAGAAGTTACAACTGACAGCACAGAAAGACAAAGGATCATAAGAGACTAAGAGGAGCAACTATATGCCAATAAAGTGGACAACCTAGAAGAAATGAACAAATTCCTAGAAATGTATAATCTCCAAGACTGAATCAGGAAGAAACAGAAACTATTAACAGACCTATTACCAGTTATTGATTAATTTATTAATTTATTAAATTATTTATTTTTGGCCATGCTGTGTGGCTTGTGGGATATTAGTTCCCCAACCAGAAACTGAACCTGGGCCCATGGCAGTGAAAGTGCTGAGTTCTAACAACTGGACCACCAGGGAATTCCCTGAATCAGTAATTTAAAAAACTCCCAATAAACAAAAGTCCAGGATTAGATGGCTTCACAGGTGAATTTTACTAAATATTTAAAGAAGAATTAACACCTATCCTTCTCAAACTACTCCAAAAAGTTGAAGAGAAAGGAATGCTTCCAAACTCAGTCTATGAGGCCAGCATCACCCTGATACCAAAACAAGACAAAGATATCAAAAAAAAAAAAAAAAGAAAAAAAGAAAGAAAGGAAGAAAGAAAGAAAATTACAGCCCAAGATCACTGATAACACAGATTCAAAAATCCTCAATAAAATATTAGCAAACCAAATCCAACAATACATTTAAAAAAATTGCATACCATGATCAAGGTGGATTTATCCCAGGGACACAAGAATTTTTCAGTATTTGCAAATCAATCAATGTGATACACCACATTAACAAATTGAAGAATAAAAATCACATGATTATCTCAATAGATGCAAAATAAGCTTTTGACAAATTTCAACATCAATTTATGATAAAAATTCTCCAGGAAGTGGGCATAGTGGGAACATATACCTCAACATAATAAAGGTCATATATGATAGGCCCATAGCTTACATCATACTCAACAGTGAAAAGCTGAAATTATTTCCTCTAAGATCAGGAACAAGACAAGGATGCCCACTCTTGCCACTTTAATTCAACATAGAATTGGACGTCCTAGCCACAGCAATCATACAAGAAAAAGAAATAAAAAGTAAGGAAGAAGTAAAACTGTCACTGTTTGTAGATGACACGATACTATACGTAGAAAATCCTAAAGACACCAGAAAACTACTAGAGGTCATCAATGAATTCAGTTAAGTTGCAGGATACAAAATTAATATACAGAAATCTGTTGCATTTCTATACACTATCAACAAACTGTCAGAAAGAGAAATTAAGGAAACAATCCCATTTACAATTGCATCAAAAAGAATAAACCTACCTAAGGAGGCAAACGACCTGTACTTGGAAAACTGTAAGACACTGATGAAAGAAATTTAAGCCAAAAAAAAAAAAAAAAAAAAAAGATGGAAAGATATACCATGTTCATGGATGGGAAGAATTAATGTTGTTAAAATGACCATACTATCCAAGGCAATCTACAGATTCAATGCAATACCTATTAAAATACTAAGGATATTTTTCACAGAACTAGAACAAATAACTTTAAAATTTGCATGGAAACATAAAAAACCCTGAATAGCCAAAGTAATCTTGAGAAAGAAGAACAGAGCTGGAGGAATCACACTCCCTGACTTCAGACTATACTACAAAACTACAGTAATCAAAACAGTATGGTACTGGTATAAAAACAGACACACAGATCAATGGAACAGAATATAGAGCCCAGAAATAAACCCATGCTTATGTGGTCAATTAACCTATGACAAAGGAGGCAAGAATATACAATAAGGAAAAGACAACCTTTTCAATAAATGGGAAAACTGAAGAGTTATATGCAAGAGAATCAAACTGGATTACATTCTCACACCATATACAAAAATAAAATCAAGATGGATTAAAGACCCAGATGTAAGACCTGAAGCCATAAAACTCCTAGAAGAAAATACAGGCAGTATGCTCTTTGACATCAGTCTTAGCAATATTTTTTTGGAGCTGTCTCCTCAGGCAAGGGAAACAAAAGCAAAAATAAACATGTGGGACTATAACAAACTTAAAAGTTTTTGCACATCAACAAAAAGACAGTCTACTGAATAGAATAAAATATTTGCAAACAATATATCCAATAAGGGGTTAATATCCAAAATATACAAAGAAGTTATACAACTCATCATCAAAAAAACAAACAAGCTGATTAATAAATGGGTGGAGGACCTGAAGAGATATTTTTTCCAAAGAAGACATACAGATGGCCAACAGACACCTGAAAAGATGCTCAAGATCACTAATCATCAGGGAAACACAAATCAAGACCACAATGAGATAACACCTCACACCTGTCAGAATGGCTATCATCAAAAAGACAACAAATAAGAAGTGGTGACAAAGAAGTAGAGATATGGGAACCTTTATACACTGTTGGTGGGAACGCAAATTGGTACAACTACTATGGAAAACATTATGGAGGTTCCTCAAAAGATTAAAAGTAGAACTACCATAACAGCCACCAATTCCACTTCCAGGTATTTACCTGAAGGAAACAAAAACATTAATTTGAAAAGACATGCACAGCAATGTTCACTGCAGCATTATTTACAACAGTCAAGATATGGAAACAATCTAAGTATCTATTGATAGATAAATAGATGAAGAAGATGTAGTATGTATGTGTATGTATATGTATGTTTGTGTGTAACACACACATACACTAGACTGTCGGCCATAAAAAAAATAAAGCAAAATCTTGCCATTTGTGACAACATGGATGGATCTAGAGGGTATTTTGCTAAGTGAAATAAAGTCAGACAGAGAATGACAAATACGGTATGATCTCACTGCTATGTGGAATGTAAAAACAAAACAAACAAATAAAACAAAATGAAAAACAGACTCATAGATACAGAGAACAGATGGTGGTTGCCAGAGAAGAGAGAGTAAAATAGGAAGGGGATTAAGAGGTACAAACCTCCAGTTATAAAATAAATAAGCCATGTGGATGTAATATATAGGATAAGGAATATGGTGAATAATATTGTAATAACTTTGTATGAGGACAGATCATTAGTAGACTTATCATGGGGACCATTTCATTGTATGCAAATGTCAAATCACTATGCAGTACACCTGAAAAGAACATAATATTGTACATCAACTAGTTTTCAGTTAAAAAATAAGTAAATGATAAATTGAAATTCATAGATGTTTAATATAAAACAAACAAACCATTTAAAGATCCAGTGGAGTGGTACTGGCATTGATTATAAAATTAAATGGCCTGATGGTAGGAAGGCACCTCAGGGGTATTACTGTTTACCAGTAATGCTTGTACCTTGTTGACTATAGGTATAGCTAAGAAGTACAAAAATACCTTTCTGTACAGCTAACCCTAGCAAATCAAGAAGTTGGCAAGGTTTCCTTTGTATATTTCTAACTTCCTAACTTCTTTGAAAGGAGAAAGCATCTGATATCAGTTATACTTAGTGGTTAACTATATGCTCCCCTAAGTGAGTATTAGCCCTTCAAAACGTTTATCTCCAGTTGTGATACGAAAGTAGTTAAGCCTCTACTTCCCCATTAAAACAGAAGAAAAATATCTTGGCTTTGAGGAGATGGCCTTATAGTACACTATCCTTAAGAAAGAACTATATTTGAGTTCATCTTGTCCTCTCTCTCAAACAGCCCTCTTCTCCTGGACAGGATAAGTTGGAATCTCCACTAGTTAGCACTATTGCAAACCTATTTCTAGGAATAACCATAGATTGAGGAGGTTTTCCATCATTCTTTAATTCTTTCAAGTTTAGGATCTTGGCAATATTCCCTGCCATTCCTGCTCTCTTCCTCCAGGTATTTGCTATCTGCTTTCTATCCTCCTTAAGGGGTTGTATCTATACTTAATCCTTTTTTCTTTTCTCCAAATTTTACATTTTCTAGGGTGTTTATCGTTAAAAGATTTTAAAATTACACCCGTTCTGATTACAAAATGATTTAGAGGTATAGTTAATATTTAATATCTTCAGACTATAATTTTTCTTTTCAGACATCTCTATGTTTATTATATTATTTTTACCTCTGGTAGTAATATTTTGATAGACATATAATATGAATATGTATTCATATATATATGAATATAAATGTTCTCTTTATTGAAAAGGTATCACTGAAGGGTAATCCTACTATTTTAACTCCATGCAGATGGTCAGGAAAGAGAAGAAAGATGAATAAAGAATCTTTAAGCAGCAGAGGAAAGAACTTTAAGTGTCCTGGAATACAACAGCAATGAGAATATAAAAGTTGAAACAGGATTGTAGCTCAAGTGCTATGAATTCAAATTGAATATTTTACTGCTAAAACAGATTCTTAGGCTGGTCAAAGGCCACTCTGCCACAAAAAAGCAAGTATTTTGTAAAATTAGACTAGTCATCTGAACTGACTGTGGTAAACACTCAGAAGGGCAACTAATATACAACACAGCAACTTGTTTGTGAGCGATAGCATGCCACTGAGAAACTATCACTTGCTAGTTTTTTACGGCAGACTTGAAGGTACAAAAGAAGGCACTGATGTCCACAGGGAATACATTGACTAAGTGGGTTCCTAACACTTTAACCACTCATTTAGACAAATAGTTCTCAACCCTGGTTGCATGTTAGAATCATCTGGAAAGGTTTTAAAAAATACAGAAGACTGGGCTCTAGTCCAGAGATTTTGATTTAACTGGTCTGAGGTGGAGCCCAGGCAGCAGTATTTTTTGAAGTTCCTTAGATGATTTTTGTGTACAGCCAGAGTTGAAAACCACTGGTTTAGACAATGAACACTTTCTGGTCTTTATTAAGTGGCATAAAGCTTTCTGTCTCTTTGTTTACCTTGGAAAAACAAAGATCTTATTGAGGATTCTATTCAAAACAATGGCTGATACCAACTGAGCCCGATTATCAATACTTAAGGAAGGATGTAACGTTACTTTTTTTTTTTTTCAGAATTTAACTTAGTCTACATTTATTCCTCTAAAGCTTTACTTTCTTCTAAAGGTTCCATCTTTTTACAGTCTTTTGTACCTACTATGTCTGATTGGGAATGCTCAGGAGTCACTGTGACAAGAACACAAGGAGGGTTACATAGGAATAGTCGGTTACTGCTTTAGTTCAACTTTGCATTCTGGTTGTCTTGGCATGTATTTTAGTGCCTGAATTCTTTCAGAGCCAAGCTCAAGGCTAATATAAATGAAGCAGCTGCGACTGCATTGTGTTACATTCACAGGGAAGGCCAACTCAGACCATTGTGTTATGGAAATGAAAATACTAAGCGAAGCACCTGGCCCAGTACACAGCAGCTTTCTTTCAGCCAAAGCTAAATTGATGGCATCGTCTAAGGAGAAGTGATACAAAAATCATAAATATCAATAGACACTTTATAAATAGAATATTAAAGAAAGAAGACTGTCGCAAAAACTCAGGCAATGTGAAACAAATATATACAATCACAATGTGAAACAAATATATACAAGATGTTAGCATATTCCCTTTCTGAATTAAATTTAAGTACCTGGATAACTTTTCATTAGTTTACTCATTCCTTTCCAGTCACTCTTGTAACATCATTTAAATGTAGTTTTAACAATACAAAAAACATAAAATGGATATTTTATTTGTGTTTAAAACACAAATATGACAAAGGCAAAAAGTCTAGCAGGATGTTAAAGAAAAAAATGAAAAATAGTAGCTTTAAAAAGAGGCAAAAAACTATTCAAATGACTAAAATTGTTCTTGAAGAATGTAATAGTCAAAACTCAAATCTGCAAAAACATTGCCAGCTTATACGTATATCTGACACCTAAATGGTTCAAAGAAGTATCCACAGAGATAAATCATTAAATAAAGAATCCTACCTAGTTTCACTTCCCAACCTAAGTAGAAAGAGTATATACTACATACATAAAATACCATAGCCCTGGATTCCAAATATAAATTAAGATCTCTCTTTGTTGAAGAGAAAAAAAAAGGTAACTATTTTGCGCAGGTGCCCTCCTTTACTCCAAATGATCTCTTAGTGGTTATTAAATGGTTTAGTAATCCACTTGACTAGAGACATCATCTGTAATACCAAGAGAGTAAGTGTGAAACATAGTCACTTGATTCAGGTTCTTAGATAACTCATTTATATTTTATCCACTCAACAATTACTTGTTGAGTGTTTCCTATATGCAAGGCTCTGTCATTAGACATTGGGGTAGCTACAAAGATAACTCTACTCAATGCTCTGCGGTGACCTAAATGGGAAGGAAACCCAAAAAAGAGGGGATATATGTATACATACAGCTGATTCATTTTGCTGTACAGTAGAAACTACCACAACATTGTAAAGCAACTATACTCCAATTTAAAAAAAAAGTTAAGTAGAAGAGATATTTATTGTCTAATGAGGCACACAGACCTACAAACAAATAACTGCAATTGGAATTAAGGTGAAGAGATATGGAATCAGAGTGGAGGAAGAACTGAATAACTACCCTGCAGATCTCTGCTTTTCTTATGCCTATGATTAGCTATAAGTACAAATACATTTAAACACTCCCAACAGCTGAGACCTTAACTTAACCTATAGGTTCAGTGGCCATGACTTCCTTGTTTCATCTCTTACATTCTTATTTTTAAACTTATTGACTCCGCTGTCTCTCTGCATAAAGATGGATTAGACTAATTAAGGAATATACATGAATATACTACTTACTAGTTATCCATTTTAAGTTTAGAAAATATAAGTTTGGGGGAATAAGGAAGATATACAAAGATATATATCCTTTCTGCCTTATCTAGCAGCAGTCAGCAGGATACAAACAACTCTTATCCACTGGCTTCTGGGGATCTCTCAAAGGCTAACCACTATTCTAGAACTACAAGCAGTGTCAGCTGATAGCCAGGGGTGGGTGCTGGACTGGCCTTCTATTGAATGATAGCCCCTTACCTATCACCCTGAGTTCAGATAGTAATAGCAAGAAGAGTCACTTAGGTTAGAGTCAAGTAATTTACCAGTATGTCCCAGTATTTATGTAACTTGGTTTAGCTTTTAAGCCAAGACAAATATTTCAATTAAACCAATCTGTAATGCTTTAGTGGCCAGCAAAATTTAGCTAAGCTTGACAAACAAACCCACTCACAGTCTTGCCCCCACCTACCTCTCCATCCTCTCTCTAGCCATTTTTGCCTACATGTTTTTCAATTCCTGCCTCGAAAAGCAGGAAATGCTTTCCCATATTCCCTTGAAGCGTGAGTCACCTTATGAAGTGTGTCTTTCCAAAATGCTATTCCCTCAAGATGGAATACTCTCCTTCCCCTCTCAACTATTTTCATTCAGCCTTTGAAACGCAGCTGAAACACTGGCTCCTTGACAAAGCCTTAGCTTACACAGTGCATTGTTAAAAACCAGTGTCACCATGCTCATCTACCTCCTTACAAATCTGGTCATTTTTCTGTCTCTTGCTACTAGACTATAAGTTCTCTTGTATGGAAATTCTGTTGTGTTCATTTCTGTTTCCCCAGTACCAAGTAGAGTGCCAAGAAAGCATCAATAGTCTCATCAATATCAATTGGTGAATCACCAATACTTTGCCCAAAGTAAGCATTCATTAAGTGTGTCACTGTCAAGAATTTCCATCAAGACTTGTTAAAAATCTATTTCATCTGCCCTCAGGAAGCCTGAAAATAGATCTAGGAAGAATAAGGCCCTTTTGGAGAGTCCACAACTAGCTCCTTTTTGGGTCCTCCTGATGCGTAGTGAACCTGCTGTTCACCACAGCAAAGACACTTGAGTCTTACAACTACAAGTACTTGTGCTTAAATCTCACCCCTGCCCCTTCATAAAGTTAACATGAAAATGATCTTTGAGGTACTATATAAGTAACTAAAAGTTAAGTATCTCAGTTAGGTTCCTTTTTGTACTGCTTTCCCATATTCAGAAAGTCTTTTGTGATATTTATTACAAAAATATTTTGTGTTGATCTGAAAACTAGACATACTTCTTCTGGCAATACATTTAAGTGATGTAAGTCACATTAGCTATTGGTATCATATGGAGATTTAAAAAATACAATGTACTTCCATAGACATCCAAGTACTGCAGTGCCTCATTTAGCCAGCATATTTTGGTTTCTCTTAAAAGAATATAAATTATTTATTTAGCATTATCAAGGAGTGAGGAACTTCACAAACTAGATTTTTCGGAATAGCAATTTTTATAAAGCTTCACATATCTTTAAGATTTTAAATATTCTCAATGGATATATATCACACAATATTACACAGTTTCCAGTTTTAAAAAACAGCCTGGTACAAACAATATAATCTCACTTTTCCTTGATGATTCAGGACTATTATTATCAATGTCAATTACTACACTACGCACCATCCATCCTGTAATACAATGGTACCCTTAAGGACTATCAATAAGTATAAGGCTATCTGCCTTTATCCTAAATGAATTCAGATTGTTTTTATGACTCCTTGTTTTTCATTTTCTCTGCCTCCTCCCTCTACTCACTGACATTTTTTTTTTTTGCCATTAAAAAAAAATTGCAGTCAGTGTGTTTGCATGGTTATTTTTCCAAACAATTGTCTAGATGAAGGCTTATGAATGGCTAAATTCTACTAGAGAGCTAAGTGCATGGGCTTTGTGACTGCAATTTGCTAGTCAGGGGACCCTTCTTTCCCTCAATATTTCTAAATCCATGACGTGGCCGAGATTGTAAAAAGAATAACAAATGAGGGAATTCCCTGGCGGTCCAGTGCTTAGGACTCAGCGTTCTCACTGCCGGGACCTGGGTTCGATCCCTGAGTAAGTGGTCTGTGAGTAGTGCTAGTCTTCATGTATATGCACCATTGGTTTATTACTTTTACTCAAAAATAATTAGTCTTATTATTAAGGTAAACCTTAAATTAGCTGTCAATTTATTGTTTAAATATAAATGAAAATTGTTATTTCTAATTAATTCAAATTTTAAAAGGCCAGTCATGAACTTCAGATTCAATATAGGAAGTATTTCAAAGTTACCACATTGCAGAGGAATATTCTTCTTCAGCTACTGATGTTGGAAAAAAGAAAAAAATTAAGTATTCACCATTCTATTCTAGCATGACAGTAGTAAAAATTCAAATTCTAACTCAAACCTTTTCTCCAAACTCTTTATATAGATAGTTAGTTTCACTATATTTGATTGGTTTCATCAGGAAAATAAGAAGGGGAAGGGAGAGAAAAGATACTTTTTTCATTCATGAAAACAAATTTTAAATAGATAGTTATGTCTATTAGAATAAAGAAATTTAGTAAAAGGCATGAAATCCAGTATTTTAAAACTCCTGTCACGATTTGGTTAGAATATTAATCCAACACTTGCTTGTGGTCTTTAAAAATGAGAAGATTTGTAAAAATTTGAAAGGTGTCACAATAATAGATATTCACAAACTCTACAAGGCACCTAGATATAACAAGGGGAAATCTTGCTTCTCAGGATTAATGTAAAATAAAACATTCACTTTGGTTAATTTACAAGTGAATGCCAGCTTTATATCTCAAAATACCAGTTCTACTTAAAAGGTCATCCTAACTTTAAAAAATTGTATTGGAATAAAGAACACAACGTATTAACTTGGCTGAATTAAAAGAAAAAAAATCCTTTTTTTCCCAATAGAAAAGGCTATTTCTACTTTATACTGATTTCCAGTGTACCTATAATAATGACTAACTTCACGGATGTAATTCTTTTCAAGTTTAAAAAAAATTAATTTTAATAAAATGATATGAATAGAAAGTAAGTATATTTCTTATTCAGTAAACAAAGAAAATGGATGAATTAAAATCTAGGCTACTCCAAGTTATAACAAAGAGGTCCAAATTGCAACTGGTAGTCACCTGACCTGATCACTTACAGACTTTCCATCTCAGCATTCCTTCATATTTAATATTGATTCTCAGTACTGCCTAGTCAGTTTAAGGAGTATTTTTAACTGGAATATTTCTTCCAGGGTATTTCTTAAGCACTTATATAGTCATCTAAAAGATGGCTTAAGCAAAGCATAGGCCAGGTTTCAGGATTAGAACTCACAACTGTCTAATTTTCTAATCTAATTTTCTGATTTTCTGCTCTGCAACTTTATGAGTCTCATCATTCTCTGCTTAGGCTCCATCACTAAAAACACTATACGCCATCCTTTAGAAAAAAAAATTCCTCCCAGCATCTTTATAAAATCGTGATAGGTTTTCGTTAGTAACTTGATAAAGAAATTCTTGAAGAACAAAATGTTTTGATTTCTTAGCAACTGTCTCTAACTCTAAAAAGAAAGGAGAAAAGTAAAGTATTCTTTTAGAGAAGAGAAACACTTACTGGTACTTTGAAGGGTGAGGTATTTGCAGTATCCATAGAGTTGGGTTTCTCTGATGTACTGGTCCCTGAGATACTCCGTCTGCGGGGGGACCTTTCTGCTGGCACCTCTGGAAAAGAAAAAAAGAACATCATAAAAAACCCAAATTTAGGATCTTTCGCTAACCTGTAAAATTATTGATTTTTTTCTCACAAAAAATCAGTCTGCTTTAAAGATACATTACATTCTATCTCTACATAATTTGTTTCTTTATCTCTAAAGAGATATTATCGAGACACTAGGGAGACTTGGTCACTGTTAATTATCTGCTTTACTGTGACAGCTTATATCTTTATGCACATATAAAAAGTAATTTCCTCTGAGCTATGTTTAATATCTCTAAGTTCACTTAATATTTGCATCTCAGTATATGAATCTACTTCTCTATGTCAGCAATATAGGAGTTAATATAATCCAGTGAAATTTTTTCATATTCTTGTGAACAAATTTTGCCTAGTGAACATGATTTGACGGTGTCTGCACAAAGGTCAAAGTTCAGTTCTGTGCAGATAAGATGATTCACTAGCCTGCAGCCAAAGGTCCATGAGAAGACTAAAAGCTGCTGCTAGGATAAAATAACATATATGCCTATGCTGATATAAAAATAGATCAGCTTTTCCTTGTTCTGGCAATATGACCTCACTAAGATCTTACTCTGGAATCCTAAATCTGTTCAAACTGACCTAACAAGCTTCAGATTTTGCAGATGATGTGGTATTCTCCAATTTAATTACTATACACTATATTAAGGTTACATTAAAAATTTTTATAGAGTGATATACATATATATGCATATATATATGCACATAAACACGCACACACAGATGATAGATATATACATATTATACCTTTATCACAACTGCTTCCCATCTCCACTTCAACTGACAGACATAGGAATCCAGCTTCTCAGATAACATTAGATAATCTCAACATGGACAAGGGAAAAAAAAAACACATCCTAAAAAGAGTATTCTGTGTTATCTTCCAGATCTTAAAAAATAAGGAGTAAATCGTGACTCCGGAGACTGACATTTTGATTCCTGCTGTTCTCCCTTTAAAAGATAGATGCAGTTTAAACTTCCATTTCTGGCCTCCTGGCCCCTGGGATCCGTGCTACTTCCACTTAAGAGAAAGCGTTTTTTCTCGCTCCCTCCCCTGTGTCTTGCTCTTCCCCCTCCCTCTCTACAGCTTGCAGAGAGAGCAAGCGAGAAAGCAACACACAGGACTGCAGCTATTCAATCAATTGTTCCGACTGCACATCCTCATTAGTTACTTTCAGGCTATTAGCAGACGCCCAACCACTGCCTCCCCTCAGTTACAGCAAATTTCACTGTATTACACTAATCTGCAGAAGAAAAAACATTTCCTGAAATTTATATTCATCTAGTGCCAAAAGGACACCATTTTACACAGACCCAGTAATACACACAAATCAATCCCTCCTATGAAAATCCAGTTGGGAGTGCTTACCCTATTACTATCTTTGCATGCTGGACACTGATTTTCTTCCGTGACTAAACATTTCTTCACTGTGACATCCTGACCAGTAAGACATAAGCCAAATCGCAACATGCCTAATGACTGAGAGGTTGACAACACAGCATCTTAAATGCATGCAGTACAAGAAAGTTCCATGCTATTACTGTGTTTTAAAATTATGACCAATAACTGCCTCTCAACTTCTCTCTAACCATCTGTGGTTAAATGAGCCTTAATGTACAAAGCCATTTTCAGAATTAGGCACACATAATTCTACTGCACATTTCTAAAAAATGGTGCTATAATTAAAATTCATAGGAATGGCACAAAGCACTGAATTTAAACAAATCAGTTTGTCAGAGCACACTGAACAACAAGACCTTCAGACTCCAGGAAGATGACTTTAAAGGGTGATTATCTAAGTCAGGCAATTCTATATGGGGGGCAGGCAGGTGGGGATAGGGGCTGTTGAAGGTAGAAGGAGATCTCATCTTTCGTCTGATAATTACTGATCATTAGAAGATACATGAGATTGAATATTACAATATAATATATTTTAATCTCTGAATAATTGATGGAGAAACCATATTGGGAGAAAAATAAGTTCCATTAGCAAGGATAAAATGATCTAGTAAACAGTTTTCCTTAATTTGCAATGTTCTGGCTAAGGAAGGAAAAGAAACTTATCTCCTTACTGTCTTCCAAACATCTAATTTTAGTTTTCAGGCATATGAACTCATTACGTAAATATATTTCAGTGCTTTTAGCTATTTGAAATTATTTTGGCTATAATGAGCAACCACATTTCAAACCCTAACAATATGTTCTTTGTTATACTTATCTTTAGATTCTCTTTCTGTATCATGAAAAAAAAAATCACAACTATGATGTAGCTTAAAGAATGTCACTGGGGGCTTCCCTGGTGGCGCAGTGGTTGAGAGTCCGCCTGCTGATGCAGGGGACACGGGTTCGTGCCCCGGTCCGGGAAGATCCCACATGCCGTGGAGCGGCTAGGCCCGTGAGCCATGGCCGCTGAGCCTGCGCGTCCGGAGCCTGTGCTCCGCAACGGGAGAGGCCACAACAGTGAGAGGCCCGCCTACCGCAAAAAAAAAAAAGAATGTCACTGGGTTCAAAAAAAAGAAATTAAATTATTTTTGAAGTTTGAACAACTGCCATTAAAGAGGGAAAAGCAAGGAAACAAAATAAGCTAAATCAACTAATGATAAGAGGAGGAAGTCTACACTTCTTGACTTTCCCAGCCCTCACATCAGTGCAACTTATCTGCTGATGTCTTTGAATGTTAGGGTTGCTTAGTTTTCAGAAGATTCATAACTATTTGAAAGCTGAGAGAAGAACATATACCCAAAGAACTAATGACCACTTAGAAACAGGGGAGCAGCATCAAGAAGAGCAGAATTAACAACTTGCTGGATTAGTCACAGGCTGGCCTGCATGTTAAACTTGTCCAGCTACCTCTGACTTTAAAGCTCCAAGCAAAAAGGAAAGCTGCTACTATGCTCTTAAAGCTACATTTCTGCTGATTTGGATGGAAAATCTATACCAGTCCCAGTAGACCAAAATTAGACAGCTTTCTATCCTACCTGCCCCATGCTACATACTACTGCATTATTTTCACTTGCTGTAAAAATTAATATTCTTTTCATAGTCACAGTATTAAATTATAGTCATTTTAAAATATGCTCTCTCTCTAAGACAAGAGGCATGTGATATTGTTTCGGTAGATAAAGGTCTAAAACTAATTTGTTCACTTTCTCACCCTCTAAAAATATTTTTCATCTTCAGATTGAAAGGCAAAAAAAGTTATAAAAAGCCCAGTTAAGTTTTAAATTTATCTCTTCATTTCCTTTGCCATTGAGTATGAACTGAGATGAGGTGACAACTTATAATAATGAGAGATAACCTCCAATACAGCTCCACATAGGATGATGTATTGAACAAAAAGAATATCTGGATGCTTTTCTTAGCAGCTCTACCAACTATCTGTGTGATTACGTGTAAGCCATTTCAACCTTTCCTGCTCTGGTCTGCATTAATAAACTGGGTTATTCAGACCAACCAGAGATGAAGACAAGATGCATCAGTTTATATGCTTTGACCCAAAATTAGCTTTCTGGAAGAATGGGGCTCTCTAAATCCAAAATACATTATTACAATGTCATTTCCTCAAAATACACATTTTCTTCTATGTCAGTGTGCTTTCTTTTAAAAGTGTGGCAAAGTAATTGACAACTAGATAATTATAAGGGCAAAGGCACTTTTGGTGGAAGATGTGCCTATCTGACAAACAGAACTCAATTCTGCCTTTCAGACCTAATAGTGTGTTCATGGCCTTTAGTTTACTTATAATGAAGTCAGTGTAACAAATGGTGTTTCAGGGAGGGAAAAAGAAGAGGACAGAGAAAGGGAGATGAGTAGGAACAATAATTTCACTACAGTAAATAGGTAGATAGATGCATTGAGAAGGTGAGTGAGAGCCAATACTTAAGGAAGTGAAGAGGTCAGGCTTATAGATTTATCAGGGAGGGAGACTGCAGACAGAGGGAGAACAATACAGAGCTTCTAGGGTAAAGTGCAGCTGGGAGGCCAGTGGGGCTGCTGTCAGTAAGTGGGGACAAATAATAGCAGAAGGCCTAAGAGGAATTAGGGCAGGCATGCTCAGATCATGTAGGCTTTGTAGGCCTACACATAAGGACTTGGCTTTTTACTCTGAAAGAAAAACCACCTGGTGAAAGGCACTTCATCCAAAGGTACAAGTCACAAAGAAATACTATGGAGAGACACTTATTGGCACTTTCTTAATTTTTTTTTTTTTAGGATTTCGAATAATGAATGTGATTGAAATGATTCTAGAATATTATTATGCTTGGAAAGAGAGTAAGGAAAATGCTTATATTAACTGAGGGTTAGGTTCTAAAAGCCTCTACAAATAAATGAGAAAAGTATCTATTATGTAATGTCATTATGATAAAATATCTATAAATATCAACTATATTTACTTTTTGTTCAGTCACATTTAACCAAATTTCATATACTGTCATGTCATACATGCATATACTTAACATAAACAACATAGCTAAAACTGTCATGAATTCTGATAATGTCTATTACTTAGAGTAAGTTACAATGGTTTATTTTTTGAAGTAGAGGAGATGATTCAAAAATACGTTTTTTTAGGAGAAAAAGATGTACTTCAAAATTATTTAAGTACCTCTTTTGTGAATAATTTGTCTAAGGCAGAAATATTTTTCTATTTTTATGATAATTTGAGTTAATGTTAAATGCTTGTTATGTGCTAACCACTGGGTCTAGTATCTCTCTTACTTAATTCTTGTGGTAGCCCCTGAGGTAGTAGCAATTTATTACTCTCTTAGATGAAGGTGGAAGCAAAATCTAAAGAAGAGAATAACCTTACCAATGTGAAAGTAATTTCAGAAAATTCAAAACAAACGATAAACAGACTGAAGAAAGATATTTATAAACTTTCGATTTGGTAGACAATGATGTAAGGAACCAAAATATCCTCCTTACAGCAAAATTCTCTAGTTATGACAGACCAGAAAAACATTACATGTTCACAGATGCAGTCAGATGGCATATACAGTATGTCTAAATACTTCACATTAATAGCAATCCAAGCCAATTCCTAGTAATTTTGTGTATAGAATTATAAAACATCAATGAATGTGAATGCTCTGTCAATTATAATTATTCACAGGCCCCATTAATATTTTTGACATTATATTTAGGAAACAAGTTCTCTACTGTTATCAAAAGGAAATTCTCTAGTTCACTTCAAAAATCTTTTCAAAAATCAAAAACATTTCAACAAAGCATGATAAAAAATTAAATACACACCAGAATGCTTGTTCACCCATTCAAGTCACTGGAATTTCAATGTGTATAGTGTTGCTGTGAATGAATCCACTTCGCTATCATCTATTTTACCTTATATTGCAAAAATGATGACAAAATAGGATGTGATAAGTCCATGGCTCAAGTTATTAATGAATGAGTTAATAAGCAAATAACTTATTTCTCCATGCTGTGAATTCTAAATTAGGAGAATGCTTCTTTCACAGGAGGCACAGAAGACACTTAAGGAACAGAATAGGAAGGAAGGAATAGTATTAGGAAATGGGTTTTTACCTCTTTATCAAGAGGGCCTTTAATAACAAATGGCAAACATGAAAGAAAAAAAAAGGCTTCATGACGTTTCATACTTTTTGTTGGAGGATCCCTTAAAGGTAATGAGAGCTTAAAGATGAAGGTAGAGAAGAATTTTATAAAGGAAAAGTGACAAGAGCAAAGAGGAGAAAATTACATCCTGCATTTATATAGTTGCTAACAACATAGCACCTGGGTGTTTTATAGACTTCACCACCTGATTTTCAGTAGGACATTTTCTGCTGTATCTCACTTTTACTGCTGTAAAGCTGAGGCACTGACAGTCACTACCATTCAGCTCCTCTGGAGTACAAATCCCCAGAGCCACTTTAATTCATCCAATTTGTATCACTTAGACTGCAGTACTTCACTCAAACAAGCAGTCCTTTCAAGTTTGCATGCCCTAGACACATTTCAATACATACAAATTGGTGCTAAGTACAGAAATGTGGTGAATTCTCAGAAAGTAAAGGCATCTAGTCTCCCCCACCTTTTCTTTACTTCAACAAATTTATTCCCTATTATTATTTTTAAAAAATTCTTCTTGTTAATATAGTAGGAGAACAGATTTCTCTCTGGTCAAGCAAGTATTCCATTTCTTCAGCTTAGGGTTTCACATGATTATACTGGATGAGATGATAGAGAACACTTTTCACTGTCAACTGGAAAGACACCGTTTAGAGATATTTATATGGTTATCTTAATTTTCAAATACAAAGCGTATCTATGGTTCTTAGTGATAACAACCAGCGATCTTAGTAGTAATAATAAAAGTATAACAAGGATAACTGCAACACCAAATTAACATTCTTATTCCTTATTACATGCTAAGTGTTTTATATTAATTTTCTCTTCAATCCTCACAATTCTCTGGAATTGGAATTATTGCCCCCGTTTTACAGATGAGGAAGCAAGATGTTCTATTACTCTGCCCATGTTTGCAGGGCTGGTAAAGGGCAGAATCAGAATTAGAACCCATGCAATCTGAATCTAGAGGCTATACTTTTTTTTTTTTTTTTGCGGTACGCGGGCCTCTCACTGTTGTGGCCTCTCTCGTTGTGGAGCACAGGCTCTGGACGCGCAGGCTCAGCGGCCATGGCTCACGGGCCCAGCCGCTCCGTGGCATGTGGGATCTTCCCAGACCGGGGCACGAACCCGTGTCCCGTGCATCGGCAGGCGGACTCTCAACCACTGCGCCACCAGGGAAGCCCTAGAGGCTATACTTTTAATCACCACGCATGCTATCCTGTTCTCCTTGTGTTTTGTATAATGGATTGTAATGAAGAAAATTAAGGTAAACAATCATGGAGACTTCAATTTTCTTACTTCTTCCTAAAAATAACTCAAAGAACTTTAACAAGTGCACATGATTCTTCATGTTTTAAAGAGAATTAAATCATACTCTTTGGGGGATAATTTACTGCAAACAAAACCCCATCAAAGAAAACTCTCAATCCTGGAATGCTAATGCTAATAAGAACATTATAATCAAGAAACAAAGAGGGGTGAGGCAATGTGGTAAAGAAGGAGAAAAGTTACTTGCTTAATGTAATGGTGAAAAAATTTGAACAAAATAGGAATTAAGCTATAAAGAATATCTACCACTGATTCCTTGAATTAAAAAGTGACAAAAAACCCTCCAAAAAATAACCCACCCTTAGGGGGATGGATGAATAAGCAGAGCACAAAGGTTTTTAAGGCAGTGAAAGTATTATGTATGATACTGTAAGGGTGGGTACATGTCATTACACATCTGTCCAAACCCACAAAATATACAACATTAAGAATGAGTCCTACTGTACTATGTACTTGGGGTGATTATGATGTGTTAGTGTAGGTTCATCGACTGTAACAAATGTGTTACTCTGGTGGGGGTACTGATAATGGGGGGAAACTATGCATTTGTGGGGACAAGGGTACACAGGAAAAGCTCTGTAACTTTCTCTTAATTTTGCTGTGAACCTAAAACTGCTCTAAAAGAACAGTCTTAAAAAAAAAGAAAACCTGCCCTTCTATCCTCATAAAGCAATCTTCAGTACACCTAAGTGGAAAGATAACTACTTAGGCCAATTCTATGAGACAAAAATAGATAAAAAGCATTGGTCAGCATAAAGTTACTGTTTTGAACATTTCAATCTAGTTATTTATGAGATTTTCTTAATCTCATAGCTTCATTTTGGTGAATAATATTTTGTCTTCAACTCTGGAAGACAATAGATCTTCTAATTTACAGAGATGCTCTAAGACCTTTATCTAAACTTTTTCTATAACTGACTTTATTAGTATGTTTCAAATATAATTCTGGGTAAATCTGATTTATTCATACCATAATTTCACTGTTCATCTCTAAAATCTTTTTTCAAAAGATCTGATCCTTGATTATACCAGGGTCTTTTAAGACTAATTTGGGTTTTATTCCAAAACAGACATTAATAGAAAGCATTGAAAGTATTGAAAACATAGAAATATTTAAGCCTCTAATAAAGATGAGAACTTAATCATTTACTGAGGACCAAATATGCATGCGGCGCTGCACAAAAAACAAAAAATCTTTACAGTGGACCTCACTTACTAGTGAAAGTAGCAGAAACGGGAGAAGCCTGTAATGTTGATTGGTACCCCTTTAGCACCAAACACTGTCAAGTCTCTCTTTGAACGTTGACTTCATTTTGTTCTCTTTATTTCCACTACCATATATCACTCTAGTCCAGGATTTTTAATTTTCTCATGTAGATTACAGCAGGACCTCTTAACTAATCTCACTGACTCCTGTCTCTCTCTACTTAAAGCTATCCTGCTCACCATTACCAGATTAATCTCCCTCAAACAGTACTTTCTTAATGTAATTACCTTCCCAGAAATCTTAAAGATAGACAATCAGGCATTGAAAAAATATCACCTAGCCCCCACCTTACAGAGTCACTCTTTTCTGCCAACACTTTCCAACAAATTGCCTTAGTCAGATGATCTCTGATCTTAAATGGGCCATATTAATTCCTCTGTGTCTGTCTTTGCTAATGGTTTTCACCTACCTGCCAAATCTTAGGTAACCTTCAATACCAATTTCAATTCATCTGCTTCCATAAAACCAGGCCTAATTATTCACATTTCTTTGATTTCCAAGTAATATATTTGTATAAGTTCACATTACTTGATTATATGTTCTCTAGTTTTGGATGCCAAACTACGTGAATTCAGGTCTTGCACTGCAAGATTTGAACAGTGGTGATCCTGTCTAAATTTTCAAATAAAATAAATTTTAATAAATAGAATTCTCTGAATTTTAAGTATTTCTCCCACAATGTTTCCATAAACCATTTGCACCCATTCTTGCTTGTCTCGCAGGGAATACTGAAACAGAACAAAAGACAATTGGTAACAAATAAATTTTAACTAAACAACTAAAAAATTGTTCAGCATAGTCTGGTGACCTTTTTTTTTCCTTTATAATAAACACATGTGATCATATAGAATTGCCATTTTTTTTGTATGTTAAAATGGAAAAATATCAGCAATTTCATATGGTTCAACTTAATTCATAATAAAATTATTAATAAATTTTCTAGTTATTTCTAATTCACATATGGCATTAAAGTGTATCACTAATCAAGTTTAAGAATCACTCTCATTTTATGTCTATTAACTTGAATCTTCCACTATAATTGAGATTTTGATAAAGAAGTTTCATGGGAGATTAAGTTTTTCCTTCTATGCATCATTCTATTTAAAGATTCACAAATTTCCAGGTTTTATTAAGAAGCACAATTAAACATAAATTAATCAGGTTTATGTCTTGATATTTTCTTATTAATTTCTATTTTCTTGAGATATCTGTTCACCTTGATTTCCTTTAGTTTTTTACTTGCATATCCCTATAAGGACAAATTTTGAAAGAATTTCTTTTTTTTTTCCTTTTCTAAGGATATCCCCTCAACAAAGGATGTAATACTTAAAAACTCTAAGGTAACCATGACCACCTGTGGGGCTCAATATGAATTGCCATGCTTAGGTTTTAGCATGGTTCTTAGCATTTTTTTTCAATTTAGATGCCATTTATTCACTTGCAATGAAAAACTGAACTATCACTGAATGTAAATATTAATGCAAGTGTGATCCAGCGTTTATTCTTTTTCAGAAGTCAAGCTATATGAGAAATCAAACCACAATCGGTGGTAGATTTTAAATTATTGATTCAATTTCTTTAATGGTTATAGGTAGCAGCCCTACTTACATTTTTTTTATTCCTACTGTAGCCAATTTTAATAAGTTGTATCTTTCTTTAAAATGTCCACTTTCTTCAATTTTCTATTTCTTCAATAGTCTATTGTTTAAGTCTCTGATTTTCTGTAATTGTGTCCTTTTTCCTATTTCTAACATTGTTTATTTGTGGTTTTTCTTCTGTCTTGGTCAAATCTTGACAGTTTTATCTTTTTTTTTTTTTTTTTTTTTTTCCCGGTATGCAGGCCTCTCACTGTGTGGTGTCTCCCGTTGCGGAACACAGGCTCTGGACGCGCAGGCTCAGCGGCCGTGGCTCACAGGCCCAGCCGCTCTGCGGCATGTGGAATCTTCCCAGACTGGGGCACGAACCCGTGTCCCCTGCATCGGCAGGCGGACTCTCAACCACTGTGCCACCAGGGAAGCCCAGTTTTATCTACTTTCATTGGACTTCTTTAAGAAACAACTCTTAGCTTTATTGATACTATTATGTTTAATTTCTGTCTTCTATTTCATTATCATCTGCTGTTATCTTCTTATTTCTTTCCCTAAACTTTCTTTGGTTCTATTCTTTCTTTTTCTGCCTTGTTGAGCTGAATGCTTAATTGGCTCATTTAATTTTATCCTTTTCAATATAAAAGATTAGGGCTGTAAGTTTCACTTAGTAACTATTTTAGCAATATTTTACAAGTTTTGATATGTACTATTTTCAGGATGTTTAGTTCTAAATATTTTATAATTTCCATTGTTATTTTTTTCTTTGACTAAAGAGTTATAATAAGTAACTTTAAAAGTTTCCAAAAAGAAAAATTTTAAGAGTAAATTTTTTGGTACTAATTTCTGACTTAGTTCATTAGATCAAGAGAATATGTTTGGGGGACTTCCCTGGTGGTCCAGTGGCTAAGAATCCATCTTCCAATGCAAGGGACACGGGTTTGATCCCTGGTCAGGGAACTAAGATCCCACATGCCGTGGGGCAACTAAGCCTGCCCACCTCAACTACTGAGCCTGTGCACCACAATCAGAGAGCCCACGTGCTCTGGAGCCCCTGTGCCACACCTAGAGAGAAGCCTGTGCACCGAAAAGAAGAGCCTGCGTGCCTCAACAAAAGACCCCGCATGCCACTACTAAGACCTGACACAGCCAAACAAAGGAAGGAAGGAAGAAAGAAAAAAAGAAAGAAAGATTAAAAAAAAAGAGAATACGTTTGTATGATATAAAGTATTTGATTTGTTGAGATTTGTTTATGTCCCAATTCACTGTCAGTTTTCATAAAGATTCCATATGTACTTGAGAAGACTACATAAGTTGGATTCAGGATTCTATACATGTTCATTAACTCAAGCTAATTTTGTTTTTTATATCTTCTATACCCTTACTAATTTTTGTAAATAGGACTGTAGATTTATCAATTTTTCCTTATACTTCTGTCAATTTTTCCTTATAAATTTTAAGGCTCTGTTATTGAGTGCATGAAAGATTGTTATAATTTTCTAGTGATTTTTATATGTTATCATTACATAGGGACCTCCTTTATTTCTAGTAACACTTTCTGACATAAAGATCCATTTGATTTCATTTTCAATGGCTATGGTATAGCTTCCTTTTAATTAGTATTTGCCTGATATATCTTCTCCCAAAACTTTTACTTTTTATTTGGAGGAAATAAATATTTTAAAATTTTATTTATTTTTTTATTGAAGTATAGTTGATTTACAATATCATGTAAGTTTCAGGTGTACAGCACAGTGATTCAGTTATACATACATATATATATTCTTTTTTTAAATTATTTTCCCTTCTAGGTTACTACATAATATTGAGTAGTCCTTGTTGGTTACCTATTTTATACACAGTAGTGTGTATATGTTAATCCCAGCCCCTAATTTATCCCTCTCCCACCACCAAAACTTTTACTTTTAACCTTCTTGGGTCCTTGTGTGTGTGTCTCTTTTTTTGGCCACACCACATGGCATGGGATCTTAGTTCCCCGACCAGGGATGGAACCTGTGCCCCCTGCAGGGGAAGTGCAAAGTCTTAACCACTGGATCATAGGGAAGTCCTGCTTATGTCTCTCTTATTCACAGCACTTTAAAAAATTGAGTCTAACATACTTTACCTTTTTAACATTTTTATATATTGTTTTCTGATATAGTTGGATTTTATTTTTACCATGTGTTTGCTGTTTACTTTATTTCTATGCTTTTTTTCTGATTTTCTGTCTTTTCTCAGATTGATCAAGTTTTAAAAATTCATTTTGTCCTCTACTGTTTTTGAAATTATGCACTGTATTTTATTCTTTTAATAGTTGTCCTTAACATTTTTTAACACATGTACCTAAAGCCTAAAGCTAATCCTGATTTCTATCCTTCTCTTGAATAATTCAGTGATCTTAAAATGCTTCAATTTCAATTACCCCCTTCCTATCTCTGACATAATTATTGTTGTCCACTATTTCTGATTTACCTTATCAGAACTGTGGTTATGAATTCTCAGGGGATTTTTATCTTCCTCCCTCCCCCATCAGTCCAGTCTAAGCTAAATAAGATTTATCAATTTTGTCAGTGAGCAGATTTTAAATTTCCACTTTCACTCTACAAGTAATCCCGTCCTATGGGGAACAATGGGGTGGGGCTTTCGGTTCTAATTCCTCTCTTTGTTTGGTCCCTAAATCTATCTCCAATCTTGTGGCCATTAAACCTTAACTTTTTGGAATTCTGAGACAGGCAAATGTCCCCAGGGCAATTCACTACCTGGATTTTTAGTTGTTTTCTTTTGTTCTTTTCCTGGGAATTTCCTTTCCCTCCTGAGAGGAGAGTTCAGCCATTTAGTTTTAAATGTTTCTTTCAAAAGACTCCAGGACACAGAGAACAGACTTGTGGTTGCCAAGGGGGAGAGGTTTGGGGGAGTGATGGAGTGGGAGGTTGGGGTTAGCAGATGTAAGCTATTATATACAGAATGGATAAACAATAAGGTCCTACTGTATAGCAAAGAGAACTATATTCAATATCCTGTGATAAACCATAATGGAAAAGAATATTAAAAAATGTATATATATGTCTAGCTGAATCACTTTGCTGTACAGCAGAGATTAACACAACATTGTAAATCAACTATACTTCAATTAAAAAAAAATAAAATTTTCATTAATATGACATTTCTAGTTGTTTCCGTATTATTTTTCAGGATATCTAGTCTGACATATTGCCAGAAATGAGAGTTTTAATTTTTGAATATGCTTTCCACCGATGTTAGGTGTAATTAAAAAAAAATCAGATAATAGTTTCTAATGCCAAATTATTAACTATAGTTAGTAGAGTCACTTAGACACTTAAAAATATTTAGATTTTATAAAAATCATGTCCCTCTTTTATAGAATTATCCTATTACTTGAATGACTTAATGAAACGAATTCATGTATATCAGTTTAGAAAATTTAAAGGAGTACAAAATATTTGTTAAGTATTTTCTTTTTTTCTAGAATTTGGAAAACCAATTTATAATGCGCTGAATAATAATTGCAAACCCTACCAATGTACCCTAAATAGTACTTGTAGGTATGAGAATAGAGAATAGTAGTAAAAGGTAGATCTGCCAGAATAATTTAGGTAACTGTGAAAATGGCTGAATCCCAAACTTGTGGGTATCTGAACAGCATTCATTCATTCATTCATTCAAAAAAGTACTTATTAAGTAGTATTAATTAAGCACCTATTTACTACTATTCTGGAAAATGCCAAATATTAAGATCCCTACCCTGCAGTAGCAGGGGAGTGCTGGATGGGTACACAAATAACAACATAAATGGATACACAAATAACTAACTACAATGCAAGTCTGGATAAGACAAATGCCATAAGATTAATACAATGGCTATTATCTCCCTCATCTTTCCTACTTTCTATGGCTAAATCTCTGCATGCATCTTTGATTCCTGTATGAGTTTCTCCCTTCTCCCCCTCAAAAGGTTAATTCTGTGCCCTTAATCCCACCCTCACCCTCAAAACCATAAAGGATTTTTGTTCTCTCAGTTATCCTCCTCTCTTGTAAGTTCAATATCTTGTTCTCTCCTCCATCTAAAAATATGCACGTCTCCCCAATTTTAAAAAAAGGTACCTTTTCCTTTCTATCAGTCACAGATTTCTCCAGACCAGAGACCTAACCTGTGGCTCTCACTGTCTCACCATCTGCTGTCTTTCTCAATATTATAAAATCTGATTTCTTCTCCCTTAACTCTAATGAATGAAATAGCATCGATACCTTCACAGGTTATTAAAAGCCTCCCAATTGTCTAATTCAGTGTACAATAGTTTCTGACTTCTCTTGGGCTTTTGTAACCAATGACACTATTGACCACACTGTTGACCTTTTCTATCTTTCCATTAGGATTGTTCTGTATCTCTTCTTCCTCTCTACCCCACCCCACCCCTACCTTTGGTGTTCTTCAGGATTCAGTCCCTGCTCTCCACTTTTTCTTGACAGTCTCTCAACAGTAGATAACCTACAAACGCTTCAACAATCTTTCTTCTCTAGATGGCTCCCAGATGCTGCTCTCTACCTGTGACTTCATTTCCAATCATCAGAACTATATTTCTATCCAGATGTGTACTAGTCACCTCAAACTCAATACATCTAAATAGAAATTACCCTCTTCCCTTAAAATCTGGCTCCCTTTCCCAACTTCTCTATTCCTGTTAGTATTACCATCAGCCTTCTAACTTCAAAAACAGTCTTTGATTCATTTTGTTCCCCATTCCTCTAATCAGTCACCAATTCTGCTGATAGATCCTTTATAATCTCTCCATATTTTCATTTCAGTTATTCATCTGAGCTGTGCAAATATTCATGTACATCTGGAGTGTACTGGGTGCTGAAAAGACAGAGGATTGAGCCCCCGTTGTGGAGGCATTCACAATCTAGATTAATAATAAATAAACAACTAATTATAATACAGAGGGTTAAATCTTAAAATAGAGGCACTTATTTCATACCTGGACTACTGTAATAGCTTTCAAAGAGGTCTAACCACTTCTAGGCTCTTCCCCTAGTGTGACACTTTCAGATATGTCTCCCTAAAAGACTATTTTGACCATATTTTTTTTTGGCTCAAGAATCTTTAATTCTTCTCAACTGCTTTCAGGAATAAAATTGTCACTAATTAGCCTGCCATGAAAGATCCTAAACAGTGAGCCACCAAATATCCTTCAAGTACTATCTCTTACCACTTCTTTACATGAACTTTCCATTCTTTTCAAATCAGTTTACTCTTCGGACATGAAAATAATTTAATATTCCTCATGACACTCCCTTCATACAGCAAACTCCACCATTTCCATAAAAATATATTCTATCATTTAAGATCTAGGTTAAATCCTATCTCTATAAGGCAACCTTCAGTGTTCCTAATCAAAAATGATGTCTCCCTTCTTTAAATGCTCAAAGAAATTTTTGCCTGGATAAATCATCTCACAATCAGGTCCTGCCTTATTTTATTTTCTCCATTGTTGTCTTGAATTATCATTAATTTTTTCTCACTTAATTGTACATAGTTCATGTTTTCTCCCAAACCAAACTCTATGCTTCTCAAAAGCAGCTCTATCTTATACTTCTTTGTATCCAGCCATAGTACCTAGCACAGTATCCTGTTCATGAGCAAGATTTGAAATAGGGGTAGGGTCTTGGAAAGTTCAGTTTGGATGAAGGAACACTGCCGATGGAAGAAACAGCACATGCAAAGGTAGGAAAGTGCAGTGCTTGTCGAAGATAGAGAAAGTTAATGAATTTGGTGGAATGAAGGGTCCTCCCTACCTCTGACCTACCACTGCCGAAAGGAATACTGGAATGTCAGGTGGAAGGGCCAGAATAAGTTCTAGAGTAAGGTGTTTTATCTGATAGGTGATGAGGGAGCCATGGAATTTTTAAATAGACTAATGAAGAGGGCACAGTTTCATGAAATTTCATCAAACCAGCAGTGCACTAAATAGGAAGGCCTGAACATCACTTAAGTGGCTATTGTGCAAAGATGAAGTAGTAAAGCCTAACCAGCATTGAGTGCCTTTCTTTCATCTCCTCTCCTAGAATGATATCTGCCATAAAATTCCTTAGGTAAAGAAAGCACAGTTGCATAGGTTATCTGATTCAATGTCCCTTTCAGTTCCACTTATCCTAGATTCACCATAAAGTAGACTGTTTTCTCTTGGCATCTTCCTTGGGAAAAGCACGTTCTCATCAATGGTAACTATTAGCAAATGACTCACTGCAAGTTATTCCAAGCTATATCAAAGAGTGTTTGCTCCTAGTTCCTCTGGAGTTTAGTAAATTCCTGTTTATCCACAGATGGAGGTGTTTTCTACCTGTGCTCAGGACTGAGCTTCAGTCCCTAAACTAAGACTTGTTGACATCCAGGGCTCAACTCTGCCACAGCAGAGCATGGGATACATAGCTTCTATTCACTCAGTAACTAACTTCTTGTTACAGCCCTTGAGCAGAATCATGACTCTGACTTACCTATGTTTTATCTGTTATATATTCTCAGGTTTCCTTCCACTAGGTGGATAATTGGTAGGAATTTGCACTTTTCTTCTAAGTATGTCCTAACATCCTTTGTCTTTATTATCCCCATCTGTGGATAAAGGGGAATGGGAGTGGGGTTGGGTGAGAGGGGGCACAAACTGTAGTACTTTTTATTTGCCCATCTCTATTTATTTGATCAAATCCTTTTTAGGAATAGTAGGGAAATAGCCAAAAAAAGAAATGAATTAATCTCGAGGATTGATAATTAAAATTCATAAAAAATATCATGCAAGAGCAAAGGAAAGATCTTTAGTGATGACTACCTTCCTTGCCCACGATGCAGTAGGGTTTAAGTGGTTGGTTTTACTCAGGGATATTGATATTTCTGTATGTGTGTGGGGGAAGGGAATGTGAAGCAAGTAGACTTAGAGCAGCTTCAGAGAAATGAGGAGTTAAGAGGTACATGTATTTCTTAAAGTCACCAAATGCCCAAGATAAGCAAAGTTATGATAAACAAATTAAGAATAGGATTAATATCTAAATATATGTATCTGAGTCTTTATAGAATCAAAAAAAAAAAGAAAACCTGATTAGGATGACTCTTTACATCTAAACTGCATAAAAAAGAAATCATTTATGGAATGTTAAAATTGAAAACATAATTGAATTAATAAAACAGAAACATATGCTAAATATAATAAAAGAGAGTAAAATAAGACAGATATCTTTTGGAATGGCAGAAGACTTTTCATAGGTCATAGAGAATATTTATGAGTAATAAATTAGAACACCATAAATTCTGCCCATTTATAATAAAGGTATATTTAAGGAAATATAGGATAAATCAAATTTATAAAAACGATAAATTTGAAGGCAATTATTAATCTAACAAAAGTATTCACAAGTAGGATTTTTATAAGTATCAACCTCTCCTATTAACTTAAGATACAATTGAATTTACAACCTAACTTTCCTAGGAATTTGTTTATTATATCACTAATTCCATAACCAATAATTGCTTTACTTAGAAATTTATTAGAAAGCACCCGTAAATGGAAAGTTAAAGTAATAGCTGGTCCATGTGTCCTATTTTATATACTCAGTCAAAATCTTATATATGAACATTCCAAATATTTTAAACCTTGCATAAAAGCTACTTCTCAATCCATATGTTGGCTTTTCTTGCACACAAAGCCTCCTCCCACTCTCACGCGGCAAGCCTCATCATCACTGTATTGAAAGGTATAGTAAAACAATAATACATTTGGGCTAGTAGAAGTCCTCTAAATACCACGAACAGCTGACCAGATGACATGGTAAGCCTTGCATGGAGCTGGCACTCTTTGTTAAAGCCAAGCAAACTGTCTCTTATTTCTCATAGCCAATGTTGATGGCACTATTTCTACAGACATAAAACTTGAAAAGCAAACAACTTAAACATATTCTGTTAATTCCTCTTCCCCCTTTTAAAAATACAGACATGGATTTTAGAAAATTCAGGGTCTTACTCCCCAAAGTAAGAGAAGTTCAGACAACAAAGGGTTAAAAGAACAAGCAGAGCCCTACCGTACCCAGAAACGACAGAAGGCTCTTCTCCTCTTCCGTGCTACTATCCAACCACTCGGCCACATCACCGGGGGAAAGGAGACTCATTCTCCAGCCAGAAAACTTTTCCATACAGAGCACAATTACTGAATGATGGAGCGGGAAAAGAAAGATACAGAGACTAAATTCTTGGGGGTCTAATACTAAAATTGATGGCTAGGCTGTAATAATGAGAGAGAAAATGTGATCCTCCCTCTACTCTGAATTCTGTCTCTGTGACACCAATCTAATACGGGGGGGGGGGGGGGGAGGGGGAAGGAAATAGAGAGGGTTAAAAGAGGGTGATAGAAGAGAAGGAAAGAGAGATTTGTCCTTCAGTCTCTTGGTGTTAAGCTTTAGCCTGAAAGAAAAGCCAGGAAAAAACTGAATAATGATTTGTGTTCAATGTCAGGAGACAGCAAAGGAAAATAAAGAATAAAGATACTCAAAGAAAAAGAAACAGGTTCCTACAATGAAGCAGCTTAGATAACCAGACAGCACAATAGCTAATCAGTTAAGTAAATCATATCATCAAACAAAAACAAAGGCAAAAGAACAATTTCAGCATTTTGTTTTGTTCTGAGAAGAAAGGTTTTCAAATTTCCTTTCAGTGAGCCGGAAAGAACTGCAGCCCCCAACCCCTTCCTGCTTTAGCTGTTTCAACAGCATCCCAGCCCCCTTTATGAAGATTTCCTGTGAGCAAAGGCAGGTTGATAAATCTGTGAATAGGAAGCTCTCATCCCTCCTTTCTTCTGCTCCTCCTCCATCCCTCCCCCCACCTCGCATGGCGACTGCATTGATCGACAATAATGGAATCTGTAACTGACTGCCAACAGCAACATTAAGGATATTACAAGTCCACTTCATAAGAATTCGAGCCGGTGGTCGGAACTTGGGGGCAACTCTGGGGTTGTAGTCAATAGCTTTGTCTTTCTTAGCAAGAAAGGAAAGGGTGTGTGTGTGTGTGTGTGTGTGTGTGTGTGTGTGTGTGTAAAGGAAAGAAGGCTGAAATCTGAAAGAAGTAAGAGAAGTGAGCTTGTTGGGCTGAAGATTCAAAGATCCATTAATGGAGCAAACAACTGTCCTTCAACTCCTGTCACACTTACAATGTCATTGTGAAGGAATCAGATCCAGATGGATTTTTAAATGTGATTTACATTACGTATTTACATGGTTTGATTTAGGATTATTTCACAGGCTTACGCCTTATTAATAGGCAGAGAAAAATCAAGCAGAAGAGGTATTTTGAGAGACCTAATATCCCGGTTCTCTGGAGATTGATTGGGTGTGTTACTATGAGGAAAAAAAAAAACTCTCTTGAAAAAATAAGAGTTTTCCCCTGCATTAGCAAAAACTTAGCTCTTTTCCCAATATTCTACTCTTTCTTTCTATTCTAGAAATCTGCCTTCAGAGTGAATTCTTACTGCTTAAGGGTTACTATCTCAATATATAGTGAATCCATATCCCTCCTCTCCATGTTTACTTCATTATTCTTCTTCTGGACTCTTGTTCACTTTTTAAGTTCCCTGAGGACACAGCTTTGTAACCCTGGCGGCGAGAGCAGTGCCTGGGAGTGCACTTAGTATTTACTGAAGTTTTGGTTGGCTGCTCTAAAAGCTTCAACAGCTTCCACATTGGCAGGAGGTCTCAGGTTGGATATTTTACGATCTCTTTTTAAAATCAGTCATTTTGACAGTGACTTAAAAGTCGTTGTAGCAATAGTACCAATTGATTGAGAAAATAGAAAATGTTAAAAAAAAAAAAGGGTATTAGACCTCGGGGAAGATGGCGGAAGAGTAAGATGCGGAGATCACCTTCCTCCCCACAGATACACCAGAAAGACATCTACACGTGGAACAACTCCTACAGAACACCTACTGAATGCTGGCAGAAGACCTCAGACCTCCCAAAAGGCAAGAAACTCTCCACGTACCTGGGTAGGGCAAAAGAACAAAAAAAAAGAAAAAGCAGAGACAAAAGAATAGGGACGGCACCTGCACCAGTGAGAGGGAGCTGTGAAGGAGGAAAGGTTTCCACACACTAGGAAGCCCCTTCGCGGGCGGAGACTGCGGGAGGTGGAGGGGGGAGCTTCGAAGTCGCGGAGGAGAGCATAGCAACAGGGGTGTGGAGGGCAAAGCGGGGAGATTCCCGCACAGAGGATCAGTGCCGACCGGCACTCACCAACCCGAGAGGCTTGTCTGCTCACCAGCCAGGGCGGGCGAGGCTGCGAGCTGAGGCTCGGGCTTCGGTCGGAGTGCAGGGAGAGGACTGGGGTTGGCGGCTTGAACACAGCCTGAAGGGGTTAGTGCACCACAGCTAGACGGGAGGGAGTCCGGGGAAAAGTCTGCACCTGCCGAAGAGACTTTTTCTTCCCTCTTTGTTTCCTGGTGCGCGAGTGGAGGGGATTAAGAGCGCTGCTTAAAGGAACTCCAGAGACGGGCGCGAGCCGCGGCTAAAAGTGCGGACCCCAGGGACGGGCGCAAGCCGCGGCTAAAAGTGCGGACCCCAGGGACGGGCGCGAGCCGCGGCTAAAAGCGCAGACCCCAGAGATGGTCGCGAGACGTGGTTAAAAGCACGGACCCCAGAGACAGGCGGGAGACACTAAGACTGCTGTTGCCGCCACCAAGGAGCCTGTGTACGAGCACAGGTCACTATACACATCCCTATTCTGGGGAGCCTGTGCAGCTCGCCACTGCCAGGTTCAGGGGATCCAGGGACAACTTCCCCGGGAGAACGCACGGCGAGCCTCAGGCTGGTGCAACATCACAATGGCCTCTGCCGCCGCAGGCCCGTCCCGCACGCCGTGCCCCTCCCTCCCCCAGGCCTGAGTGCACCAGATCCCCCGAATCAGCGGCTCCTTTAACCCCATCCTGTCTGAGCAAAAAACAGATGCCCTCCAGCGACAGACACGCAGAGGCAGGGCCAAATGCAAAGCTGAGCCCCTGTGAGCTGTGAGAACAAAGAGAAGAAAGGGAAATCTCTCACAGCAGCCTCAAAAACAGTGGATTAAAGCTCCACAATCAACTTGATGTACCCTGCATCTGTGGAATACCTGAATAGACAACGAATCATCCCAAAATGAGGAGGTGGGCTTCAAGAGCAAGATCTATGATTTTTTTCCCCTTTTCCTCTTTTTGTGAATGTGTATGTGTATGCTTCTGTGTGAGATCTTGTCTGTATAGCTTTGCTTCCACCATTTGTCCTAGGGTTCTATCCGTCGATTTTTAAAAATTTTTTCTTAATAATTAATTTAATTTTAATAACTTTATTATACTTTACCTGCTTCCTTCCTTCCTTCCTTCCTTCCTTCCTTCCTTCCTTCCTTCCCTCCCTCCCTCCCTCCCTCCCTCCCTCCTATAGACAATGAATCATCCCAAATTGAGGAGGTGGACTTTGAGAGCAAGATTTATGATTTTTTTCCCCTTTACCTCTTTTTGTGAGGGTGCATGTGTATGCTTCTGTGTAAGATTTTGTCTGTATAGCTTTGCTTCCACCATTCGTCCAAAGGTTCTATCTGTCCCTTTTTTTTCCTAAATATTTTTTAATTCAATAACTTTATTATACTTTATTTTATTTTACTATATCTTCTTTCTTTGTCTTTTTTCTTTGCTTCCCTCCTTCCTTCTTTCCTCCCTCCCTCCTTTCTTTCCTTCTTTTCTTTCTTTCTTTTTCTTCCTTTCTTCCTTCCTTCCTTCCTTCCTTCCCTCCCTCCTTTCTTTCTTTATTTCTTTCTTCCTACTTCTACTAATTCTCTCTACTTTTTCACCCTTTTATTCTGAGCCGTGTGGATGAAAGGCTCCTGGTGCTCCAGCCAGGAGTCAGGGCTCTGCCTCTGAGGTGGGAGAGCCAACTTCAGGACACTGGTCAACAAGAGACCTCCCAGCTTCACATAATATCAAACGGCGAAAATCTCCCAGAGATCTCCATCTTAACACCAGCACCCAGCTTCACCCAACAACCAGCAAGCTACAGTGCTGGACAACCTATGCCAAACAACTAGCAAAACAGGAACACAACCCCACCCATTAGCAGAGAGGCTGCCTAAAATCATAATAAGTCCACAGACACCCCAAAACACACCACCAGACGTGGACCTTCCCAGCAGAAAGACAAGATACAGCCTCATCCACCAGAACACAGGCACTAGTCCCCTCCACCAGGAAGCCTACACAACCCACTGAACCAACCTTAGCCACTGCAGACAGACATCAAAAACAATGGGAATTACGAACCTGCAGCCTGCAAAAAGGAGACCCCAAACACAGTAAGATAAGCAAAATGAGAAGACAGAAAAACACACAGCAGATGATGGAGCAAGATAAAAACCCACCAGACCTAACAAATGAAGAGGAAACAGGCAGTCTACCTGAAAAAGAATTCAGAAAAATGATAGTAAAGATGATCCAAAATCTTGGAAATAGAATAGAGAAAATGCAAGAAACATTTAACAAGGACCTAGAAGAACTAAAGATGAAACAAGCAATGATGAACAACACAATAAATGAAATTAAAAATACTCTAGATGGGATCAATAGCAGAATAACTGAGGGAGAAGAACGGATAAGTGACCTGGAAGATAAAATAGTGGAAATAACTACTGCAGAGCAGAATAAAGAAAAAAGAATGAAAAGAACTGAGAACAGTCTCAGAGACCTCTGGGACAACATTAAATGTACCAACATTCGAATTATAGGGGTTCCAGAAGAAGAAGAGAAAAAGAAAGGGATTGAGAAAATATTTGAAGAGATTATAGTTGAAAACTTCCCTAATATGGGAAAGGAAATAGTTAATCAAGTCCAGGAAGCACAGAGAGTCCCATACAGGATAAATCCAAGGAGAAATACGCCAATACACATATTAATCAAACTGTCAAAAATTAAATACAAAGAAAGCATATTAAAAGCAGCAAGGGAAAAACAACAATTAACACACAAGGGAATCCCCATAAGGTTAACAGCTGATCTTTCGGCAGAAACTCTGCAAGCCAGAAGGGACTGGCAGGACATATTTAAAGTGATGAAGGAGAAAAACCTACAACCAAGATTACTCTACCCAGCAAGGATCTCATTCAGATTTGATGGAGAAACTAAAACCTTTACAGACAAGCAAAAGCTGAGAGAGTTCAGCATCACCAAACCAGCTTTACAACAAATGCTAAAGGAACTTCTCTGGACAAGAAACACAAGAGAAGGAAAAGACCTATAATAATGAACCCAAAACAATTTAGAAAATGGGAATAGGAACATACATATCGATAATTACATTAAATGTAAATGGACTAAATGATCCCACCAAAAGACACAGATTGGCTAAATGGATACAAAAACAAGACCCATATATATGCTGTCTACAAGAGACCCACTTCAGGCCTAGACACACATACAGACTGAAAGTAAGGGGATGGAAAAAGATATTCCATGCAAATGGAAACCAAAAGAAAGCTGGAGTAGCAATTCTCATATCAGACAAAATAGACTTTAAAATAAAGACTATTAGAAGAGACAAAGAAGGACACTACATAATGATCAAGGAATCGATCCAAGAAGAAGATATAACAATCGTAAATATTTATGCACCCAACATAGGAGCACCTCAATACATAAGGCACATACTAACAGTCATAAAAGGGGAAATCGACAGTAACACATTCATAGTAGGGGACTTTAACACCCCACTTTCACCAATGGACAGATCATCCAAAATGAAAATAAATAAGGAAACACAAGCTTTAAATGATACATTAAACAAGATGGACTTAATTGATATTTATAGGACACTCCATCCAAAATCAACAGAATACACATTTTTCTCAAGTGCCCATGGAACATTCTCCAGGATAGATCATATCTTGGGTCACAAATCAAGCCTTGGTAAATTTAAGAAAATTGAAATTGTATCAAGTATCTTTTCTGACCACAACGCCATGAGACTAGATATCAATTACAGGAAAAGATCTGTAAAAAATACAAACACATGGAGGCTAAACAATACACTACTTAATAACGAAGTGATCACTGAAGAATTCAAAGAGGAAATAAAAAAATACTTAGAAACAAATGACAATGGAGACACAACGACCCAAAACCTATGGGAAGCAGCAAAAGCAGTTCTAAGAGGGAAGTTTATAGCAACAGAAGCCCACCTTAAGAAGCAGGAAACATCTCGAATAAACAACCTAACCTTGCACCTCAAGCAATTAGAGAAAGAAGAACAATAAAACCCCAAAGTTAGCAGAAGGAAAGATATCATAAAAATCAGATCAGAAATAAATGAAAAAGAAATGAAGGAAACAATACAAAGATCAATAAAAGTAAAAGCTGGTTCTTTGAGAAGATAAACAAAATAGATAAACCATTAGCCAGACTCATCAAGAAAAAATGGGAGAAGACTCAAATCAATAGAATTAGAAATGAAAAAGGAAAAGTAACAACTGACACAGCAGAAATACAAAAGATCATGAGAGATTACTACAAGCAACTCTATGCTAATAAAATGGACAATCTGGAAGAAATGGACAAATTCTTAGAAATGCATAACATGCCAAGACTGAATCAGGAAGAAATAGAAAATATGAACACACCAATCACAAGCACTGAAATTGAAACTGTGATTAAAAATCTTCCAACAAACAAAAGCCCAGGACCAGATGGCTTCACAGGCGAATTCTATCAAACATTTAGAGAAGAGCTAACACCTATCCTTCTCAAACTCTTCCAAAATATAGCCGAGGGAGGAACACTCCCAAATTCCTTCTACGAGGCCACCATCACCTTGATACTAAAACCAGACAAGGATGTCACAAAGAAAGAAGACTACAGGCCAATATCACTGATGAACATAGATGCAAAAATCCTCAGCAAAATACTAGCAAACAGAATCCACCAGCAGATTTAAAGGATCATACACCATGATCAAGTGGGGTTTATTCCAGAAATGCAAGGATTCTTCAATATATGCAAATCTATCAGTGTGATATACCATATTAACAAATTGAAGGAGAAAAACCACATGATCATCTCAACAGATGCAGAGAAAGCTTTTGACAAAATTCAACACCCATTTATGATAAAAACCCTGCAGAAAGCAGGCATAGAGGGAACTTTCCTCAATATAATAAAGGCCATATATGACAAGCCCACAGCCAACATCATCCTCAATGGTGAAAAAGTGAAAGCATTTCCACTAAGATCAGGAACAAGACAAGGTTGCCCACTCTCACCACTCTTATTCAATATAGTTCTGGAAGTTTTAGCCACAGTAATCAGAGAAGAAAAGGAAATAAAAGGAATCCAATTCGGAAAAGAAGAAGTAAAGCTGTCACTGTTTGCAGATGACATGATACTATACATAGAGAATCCTAAAGATGCTGCCAGAAAACTACTAGAGCTAATCAATGAATTTGGTAAAGTAGCAGGATACAAAATTAATGCACAGAAGTCTCTGGCATTCCTATATACTAATGATGAAAAATCTGAAAGTGAAATCAAGAAAACACTCCCATTTACTACTGCAACAAAAAGAATAAAATATCTAGGAATAAACCTACCTGAGGAGACAAAAGACCTATATGCAGAAAATTATAAGACACTGATGAAAGAAATTAAAGATGATACAAATAGATGGAGAGATATACCATGTTCTTGGATTGGAAGAATCAACATTGTGAAAATGACTCTACTACCCAAAGCAATCTACAGATTCAATGCAATCCCTATCAAACTACCAGTGGCATTTTTCACAGAACTAGAACAAAAAATTTCACAATTTGTATGGAAACACAAAAGACCCTGAATAGCCAAAGCAATCTTGAGAACGAAAAACGGAACTGGAGGCATCAGGCTCCCTGACTTCAGACTATACTACAAAGCTACAGTAATCAAGACACTATGGTACTGGCACAAAAACAGAAAGATAGATCAATGGAACAGGATAGAAAGCCCAGAGATAAACCCACGCACATATATGGACACCTTATCTTTGATAAAGGTGGCAGGAATGTACAGTGGAGAAAGGACAGCCTCTTCAATAAGTGGTGCTGGGAAAACTGGACAGGTACACGTAAAAGTATGAGATTAGATCACTCCCTAACACCATACACAAAAATAAGCTCAAAATGGATTAAAGACCTAAATGTAAGGCCAGAAACTATCAAACTCTTAGAGGAAAGCATAGGCAGAACACTCTATGACATAAATCACAGCAAGATCCTTTTTGACCCACCTCCTAGAGAAATGGAAATAAAAACAAAAATCAACAAATGGGACCTAATGAAACTTCAAAGCTTTTTCACAGCAAAGGAAACCATAAACAAGACCAAAAGACAACCCTCAGAATGGGGGAAAATATTTGCAAATGAAGCAACTGACAAAGGATTAATTTCCAAAATTTACAAGCAGCTCATGCAGCTCAGTAACAAAAAAACAAACAACCCAATCCAAAAATTGGCAGAAGACCTAAACAGACATTTCTCCAAAGAAGATATACAGACTGCCAACAAACACATGAAAGAATGCTCAACATCATTAATCATTAGGGAAATGCAAATCAAAACTACAATGAGATATCATCTCACACCAGTCAGAATGGCCATCATCAAAAAATCTAGAAACAATAAATGCTGGAGAGGGTGTGGAGAAAAGGGAACACTCTTGCACTGCTGGTGGGAATGTGAATTGGTTCAGCCACTATGGAGAACAGCATGGAGGTTCCTTAAAAAACTACAAATAGAACTACCATATGACCCAGCAATCCTACTACTGGGCATATACCCTGAGAAAACCAAAATTCAAAAAGAGTCATGTATCAAAATGTTCATTGCAGCTCTATTTACAATAGCCAGGAGATGGAAACAACCTAAGTGTCCATCATCGGATGAATGGATAAAGAAGATGTGGCACATATATACAATGGAATATTACTCAGCCATAAAAAGAAACGAAATTGAGCTATTTGTAATGAGGTGGATAGACCTAGAGTCTGTCATACAGAGTGAAGTATGTCAGAAAGAGAAAGACAAATACCGTATGCTAGCACATATATGTGGAATTTAAGAAAAAAAAATGTCATGAAGAATCTAGGGGTAAGACAGGAATAAAGACACAGACCTACTGGAGAACGGACTTGAGGATATCGGGAGGGGGAAGGGTGAGCTGTGACAGGGCGAGAGAGAGGCGTGGACATATGTACACTAACAAACGTAAGGTAGATAGCTAGTGGGAAGTAGCCGCATGGCACAGGGATATCAGCTCAGTGCTTTGTGACCGCCTGGAGGGGTGGGATAGGGAGGGTGGGAGGGAGGGAGACGCAAGAGGGAAGAGATATGGGAACATATGTATATGTATAACTGATTCACTTTGTTATAAAGCAGAAACTAACACACCATTGTAAAACAATTATATCCCAATAAAGATGTTTTAAAAAAAAAAGGGCATTATGAACTCATGTTTAAATAAATCTATATTTTATTACTCAAAATAACTATATAAAATTGAAAAGTAGGGATAAATACTTATAGAAGACATTTTATTGAAATGTCTTGCTTGTTTAGCATCTAAGCATGGATTGATAATCCCTTTGTAATAACTTTATAACGCATCAGTATCTCTGGAGCTCCCAGGTTGAAACCACTGGCCTAGAGCATTGAGTTCCAACTTCCTGGTGTGATATGGCTCCTGTTTTTTTCTTGGTAGGGGCCCCCAAACTCTCCTTGGCTCAACCCGTTACTGTTTACCTCACTCCCATGCCTTCACATGTTACACTTAAAGTAATCTACACAAGAGCAGGAAAAATTTACCTGCTTTGTTCATTGGTATTTCTCCAGTACGAGCATTATCTGGCACACAGTAGGTGCTCAAAAATTTTTGTTGATTGATTTTGGTACCTCCTCTGCGAGGTATCATTCAACCATATGTACTTGACAACATCAAACTGATCCAGTGAGGCTCAGCTCAAATATCCTCTCCAGGTCTTCCCTGACACTTTAATGCAGAGTTAATAGCTTTCTCATCCACACTTGCACTGTTATTGCTCCTAGTACTTTACTGAAATTATTTGTTTAGGTAGTTATTTTCTCCACTTTACATTTAGAAGGCAAAAAGTGTGTTCTACTAATTTAAAAAAACTTTAATGCCTAGTATATAGTGGATGATTAATAAATGTTAATTGAATGATACATTACTGAAAGTAAGACTGTGATTCTATATGCCAAAGATAGATTAAAACCAAAGAATCCCATACATTCCTGAAAGGAATAGGGATAGGTAATGTTGGAGAGGCCTACAATTTTAGAGGGTAGCCAGGGAGGGCATCTCTGAGAGACTGACTTTTGAGTAAAGGGTTGCTAGGTTTTTAGGAAGAGGGAAAAACCAATAAAAAGGCCTAGAAGCAGTAATAGTCAGGAGACCAGTGCAGGTAGATTGATATGAACCTCATCTTCATAAAAATATGTATTAGTCCTCCTTATGTAAAATTTTCCTTACAGATAAAGCAATGAAACTTACCTGACAATGCAACAATTTTTATAGTGGACTGTACATTTTGCTAAAATATGAATCAAAGGCACGAAATACTGAGTAGGACTCACAGTTAAGAAACAATGCTTGATTATAATCTTTTCAACAAATGACCAAATCCTGTAGATTTTGGCCGTTTACTGTGTGCCTGAAGTGTAGTAAGGACTCAATCAACATTTGTTGAATTTATTTTATTCATTATTTTCCTAATAATATTGAAAGTACCTGGAAAATGTGATTGAAAGAGTTTCTACTTGAGGGCATTTATGTTTCCGGGTGTGTGCACGCACATGCGTGCACATGCACACGCCACTTACTGGGCTACAACTTACTAAAGTATTTTCTGGTCACTTCACTAAGTGCTTTACGTATAATATCTCATTTAAAATTCTTAAACTACAATGTAAGGTGGGTATTATCTTCATTTTACAGATGAGGAAACCAAAGATCATAAAACTTAAACTTGTTCAAGGTAACATAGGTAGTCAAAGAAGAGAAATTTGAACTTCTCAATAACTTGCCAAGGTTCCCTACTATAATAATCTATATCCTAAAAGGACTAATTTAGGCAGGTGTTAGCTAACTTCTCTCATAGAGGGTCATACAGTAAACATTTTAGGCTTTGTGGCCCATGCAGTCTCTTTCACAACTATCTGAACTCTACTATTAGAGCCCAAAAGCAGTCATAGACAATATGTCGATGAATGGGCATGGCTGTAATCCAATATAACTTTATTTACAAAAAAAAAAAAAAAAAGCTGTGGGGTGTAGTTTACTGACTCCTGATTTAGGCCCACACTGTCCATTCAGTCAATATTTTTTAAGTAATTAATATATGTGTAGATCTCTGCCAGGTCCTTATGATTGTAAAAAAGTAAAAGAATTATTTTCCTGGGTTAAAAAAGTTTTATTTTCATTTTAAGAACTGAATAATTGTCTTTATTATTTTACTCTCAAGACACTAAACACAAGTCATTTCTTTCCTCCTACTTCCTTAGTCTCATGGTCCTACAGGAAACAATTTTTATTTGAATAAAGAGTATAAAACATGTAGCTCTCTCTTCAATTACTTAATATTCCTGATTTTTCTTATAGCTGCCTGTACTTATGCTTTCAGATTCACTTATTTGACAACATTAGTGATTAGTAAGTGCCAAGGACTGTTCTAAGCCCTCAGATTCAGCTGTGAGTGAAAGAGGCAAAAAAATCTCTGCCCTCATGGAGTTTATATTCTAGGGGGAAGAGATAAACAATACACAAAATTAAAAAGTAAAATATATATTGTGTTAGATGGTGAATAATGCCAAGAAGAAGAGTAAAGCAAGGAACAGGGATAGCTAATATTGGAGAGGTCTACAATTTTAGAGGGTAGCCAGGGAGTGCATCTCTGTGAGATTGACTTTTGAGTAAAGGGTTGCAAGGTTTTTCGGAAGAGGGAAAAACCAATAAAAAGGCTTAGAAGCGGCAATAGTCAGGAGACCAGTGCAGGTAGATTGGAATGACCCTCATCTTCATAAAAGAAGATGAAGTCTGTGAAATAATAGGAAGCCAGATCATGTAAGGTTATAGGGTCTTTGGCCCTTCTCATTATTTAGATGGAACGACTTTGAGGCAGGAGTGATATGTTAGGCCTTTTTTCATATAAGAGCTTTATTGAAATATAATTCACATACCATAAAATTCATTTTTTAAAAGTGGTTTTAAATATGTTCACAAAGTTGTGTAACCATCACTACAACTTAATTCCAGAACATTTCCTCATCTCAAAAAGAAACCTTGCACCCATGAGGAGTTATTCTCCATTCTTCCCAACCTCTAAGCCCCTAGCAACTACTAATCTATGTTTTTCCTTTTATGAGTTTTCCTATTGTGGACATTTCATACAAATGAACTCATATAATATGTGACTTTTTGTGCCTGATTTTCATTTAGTTTTTTTCATGTTGCAGCATGTATCACTTCTTCATTCTTTTTAATGGCTGAATAGTATTCCACTGACAGACATTTGGATTGTTTCCAGTTTTCAATATTATAAATAATGCTGCTACGAACGTTCTCATACAAGTCCTCATATGGAACACTTAACGCTTTAAAAGGATATCCAAATAAGACGTATCATAGAATCTGCTTTTTCTACACCAGAAATTTTAAAATGCTACAGCATAAGAGAGCTATTTTCTAATTTTACAAGTACCAGGTTTTTCTCCTAATTCTTCTAGGATTTCCATCCTTCTTGAAGAAACCAAAACTACTGAATCAGTCTCTTTTCTCCTACTCTACTGTTCTTGCACATGGGAAAAGATTAATGCTAGATACTCAGGAATGAACAAAGGCAAGTAATATATGAAAACAGATCTTTTCGTAAATTGATAACTAAAGTTGGCAAAGTTGGTGGAATTTTCTTGGAGGGGTAGTTTTACGTTTTGATATAGTTTAAAACTTACAAAAAGGTACAAGTAGAGTACAAGGAACCCTTATATACCTTTTAGCCAGATTCACCAATTGTTTACATTTTGTTACCTTTGCTTTATCATTCTCCCTGTGTATATTACTATTATATTGATATATATGCATTTTTCTAAACCATTTGAAAAAGTTGGAGACATTATGCCCCTTACTGGCAACGGCTTCAGTGTGTATTTTCGAAATCAAAGGACATTCTCTTATATAATCCAGAACAATTACCAAAATCAGTACATTTAAAACTGTTGTTGGTTGATATTTTAAGGATAAAATTAAATATGCCTCTATGTGTAAAATCTACTATACAAATTCTATTTCAATACAATACAAAGTCCTTTATTTGAAAAACAAATTGTCTTCAAGCAATGGTGACTGAGAAATCACAGGTACTGACTGCAAGTAATAATTAGTTCAAAGTAAGAGTCTATATCATATAAAAATAATGCCTATTATATTTCTGAAGGATTACTATTGAACGTATTAACATTCAATATACTGTTGTGATAAAGGACTAGAAGTAGAAATAACTAATTTTCAAAAAAGGCAACTAAAGGATAAATAAAGTGATTGCATTTCCATCCTGATATTCTTTCGGACATGTATAAACTTTTACCACTAAAGAGCTTCAAGTGAATGTCAGACCATAACTTTTCCTTATATTTTGGTGAGGAGATATTTTACTGTAATAGGAATAGAGTTGACCTTAACAAAATCTTCAGGGCAATACATTAAATAGTACTATTACCATACACACACACACACACACACACATATATATATATATATCTGTCAAACCACTTACATATTATAAGTTATATATCAATGAATGCACTCAACCATTGTTTTCACTTGTCAGAAATGTTATGTTATGACTAGAGCTGAAGAAATAATGAAGCTAAGCTGAATTTTCATCCATTTGGATTTAGAAAGCAGCACTTTTGACATGTGAAGCCACAGAGAAATAAGGATGTTAATATTATGAGAGGCATTCCTATTGTATGATTATTTAAAACATGTAATAGAAGGTGCTTGATATCCTCCAGTGAAAAGTGGTATCAAAATGTAAAGCAGTTAAAAAAAGGTAGTAACACTATTATGAAACAGAAGCTTAAAAGTAACGTGTCAAAGATTAATGGCAGATTTTGTTTGAGGAAGTTGATGATTATCTAGAATTAAAGATAATCAGATTCCTTAAACACTAAAGCTATTCTTTTAAGGAAAAAAATGTATATAAAGTGACAGCTGTAGTTAATGAACAAATAATTCTTTCTCAAAAAGATCTGTAAAGTGGATAATGTATAATTATTCTTAAATGATTTTTCTTTAAAATAAAATGTTAAACTTTGCAACTAACTGTACTCAAAGCAATTCTTGGAGTCTTTTATTTAGTATCTAACACAATATCAAGCAAATAGACCCTCAATATTTATTGAGTGAGTGGGTAGATGGATGGATAAACCTACACATCTAAGATTATCACTGCTATGCAAGTAAACTGAAAATATCTTCTTTAATGTCTCTAGAACCAATAATAGTTTGAACATTTGTCATGAATAATAAAAGATCAAATATATTGTGCACTTACAAGGGTAGTACACGAAGTGCTTTATATGTGCCAATTGAAAATCGGCACTTGCCATCTGCCTCTACAAGAGTTAAGTCACTAGCCACTGCAGCTGGCTGCTGACCTTCAACACACCCTGAAAGGCGTTCAGGGTGGAGATCTGGAATGAGGCACTCTGTGCTCTGGGAAAAACTGGCAGAACAGGCCTTCACATAGTTAGATATTCTCAGGAGAAGATTTTATGAGCCCAAATTCTTTCATCTTCTCATATCTAAAAAAAGCACTAAAATCCTTAACAGAGATATCTGCTCCTCATGACTAGCAGTAACCTTCACAAGACTAGCAGCAGCCTTCTGCAAAAATGTGTGCTTGACTGCATGTATTCCCCTTCACCAAAATCACATATATACTGATCCTCCCCCCACAACCCCTTCAGTGCAGCTCCTCAGAGCTATCTTGAGATGCTGTCTCCCGGGCTATAGTCCTCATTTTGCTCCAAATAAAACAACTCACAACTCTCATATTGTGGGGTTTTTTTTCAGTCAACACAAGTTTAATCTCATTTACTCCTCGTAACAATCCTGTGTGGTAGTAATATTTTCCTCATTTTATATCCGGGGAAACTAAGGTTTAAAGAAAACTAAGCCTTAGAGAAGTGACAAAGTCATATAGCCAATAAGGGGTTGGAGGTGGGTGGTGCCAGGACTTACACATTCCTATTCCAGAGCTGACCCTCTTTACCACATTCCATATTAGAGGTTTTTTCCCATAAAATTTTTAGACATTTTGGGAAAAGTTTGAAAGGTGAACAGTCATTAAGTGGGAAGTAAAATTATTTTCATTGCTCAATGATCTGAGATAGTACAACAAGGGTAAATAAATTGTGTAGGAATCTAAAGATCCCAGCAAAATCAGGAAGGCAAATCCCACAGTTCCTAAAGTGAAGGTATGAAAAGATCAACTTGGATTTCATAGAGTACAGACATTTGTTTTATTCCTTTCTACCAATAAGTGATTCTGATAACCTGATTGTTTTCTCACAAGTATCTCTTAACAAAAGGAAAGTTAGTGCAATGCTTGGCCCAGGGTAAGTACTCAATATTTGTTAAGTGAATGAATAACTAAAAATATTTTCCATGCCTGATCAGGATATGTGACATGGTTGTTTGACCCTATAGGCATTTTAATGAGGCTGTTTGATGCTGTGCTTGACAGATTTGTTACTGCTAATTTTACAATGGAAAACATGTCAATTTTTATTCATCATTTTAAGTAGTTTTTTCAAGTTAGAGAATGTAACATGCTTGGAGGAAAAAAATATAATGTTTGGTGGATTTAAGAGAAAACCTAACTTTGGACATGTGGTACCTAATAAAAATTAATGGGTACTAAAGATTATTGGTACATAATGATTATTATGACAATGAATGTATATATTATTACAGAAATGTTTTGGCAACTCAAAAAATCAAGTGGTTTCGTACTTCCCTTGTGGCACAGTGGTTAAGAATCTGCCTGCCAATGAAGGGGACACGGGTTCGACCCCTGGTCTGGGGAGATCCCACATGCCACGGATCAACTCAGCCTGTGTGCCACAACAACTGAGCCTGTGCTCTACAGCCTGTGAGCCACAACTACTGAGCCCACGCACCGCAACTACTGAGACCGCATGCTGCAGCTACTGAAGCCTGCATGCCTACAGCCTGTGCTCTGCAATAAGAGAAGCCACCACAATGAGAAGCCCGCACACCACAACAAAGAGTAGCTCCCGCTCGCCACAACTAAAGAAAGCCTGCACACAGCAATGAAGGCCCAACGCAGCCAAAAAATAAATAAAATTAAAAACAAAAAAAAATCAAATGGTTTCACATCTAGTTTTTTACATTAAAAACAGTAACTATCAAAAATTTTAATAAATTTATTTTCACTTGGATTGTTAAATCACCATACATAGACATGCTCTAAAAACAAACACTGCAGTCACCTATTTATTTTCCTTTTGGTTAATATTTGAATATGTTGCAAATTGGGCTTTCGTATAAGAATGAATTGGAACAAAACAGTTGCATCAACAGATATGCAAAACATGCTCCATTTGATATTAAATGAGTTTAAAAGGCAGAACTTCTTTACTATTATCTACCCGGGAAGGTTATTCATACAAAAATGGAACACATACAACTCTGGCATCTAAAGATGAATCAGAAAAAGAACTTGTTCTCAAGAAGCTCATGGTCTATACTTCTCTGATGATCTATCCTTACCACCCAGCTTTAAAGAGACAAAGTATCCTTAAGGTCTTTCTCATTTAAACTAAGCTGATACTTAGTGAACAGTACATTAAAAAAAAATAGGAAAAAAGAAAAAAAAAAGTACAACCAAAAGAAGGGTAAGGGGATAGTACTTTATTATTTGAAGGAATTTTAGGTTATAATTGCCTGAACAATCCACTCCCTTACTTAGTTTGTGCACAGACTGAAATGATTCTTCCCCTCCCTCTATTCAAAAAAGTACATTGAGTAGGTTATTTCCTATTGCCTCCCACACTTAAAATAAACCCGAAGTGGATTAAGTATCCCTACATTTCAAAAAAGTGGAAAACAACTGGAGCCAGATACCTCCTCTGGGTTATTGGGAGGTGGCCTCTCTGCTTCCTCAAGTTCTCAGTCTTTACAAGCAGGGCAAAGAGGATTCAAAGATTATCTTCCAAAATGTCAGTGCTGGTCTAGAAAGGAGTACTTTCCCTGCCTATCTATCCCCACCCCACCAACCTAATAAAGAAGCACCAAAAGAATCACTTATAAAGATTGGGTGTATCTGACTAGTAATTCATTCTAGGTTAAAGAGCTGAGGCAGTAGACCTGCTGGAGAAAGGCAGGGGAGGGAGGGGAGAATAAAAAACATGGTATGAATTGTGTCTCCTAAAAATTCATAGACTGACGTCTTAACTACCAGTACTTTAGGACAGGACGTTATTTGGAAATAGGGCCACTGCTGACATACCTGGTTAACATGAGATCATTAGAGTGGACCTTAATCCAATATTGCTGATATTCTTATAAAATTGAGAAATTAGGACACAGAAGCATGCATACAGAGATAATGCCATATGAAGATGAAGGCAGAGATCGGGGTAATGCTTCTGCAAGCCAAGGAATGTCAAAGATTGTTAGCAAACTAGGCAAGGAATAACATATCTCTCACAGTCCTCAGACGGAAGCAACCCTGCTGACACCTTAATCTTGGACTTCCAGCCTACAGACTGTGAGACAATACATTTTTGTTGTTTAAGCAACCCAGTTTGTAGTAATTTTTTACAGCAGCCTTAGCAAAATAATACACTGACCAAGATGCAGCAGTGGAGCAGCTTATAGCCTTGTAATTGTATGTTCAGCTAAGTAAAAACTTGTGTCCCTTTTCTTAATCCCCTTTCCTAGCTCCAACATCAGAGGAGTTAGAACCAGAAAAGGAAGGGAGGGGGTGGAAGGACTGAAAGAATCAGCTGGGTGTCTCCCACTCAAGATAGGGTGGTGGGAGGGGCATTTTTAATTACTGAAAGTAACCAAAAAACTATTGGTTCCCTACCAAATTATTAGAGATCAGCTTTCTAGCACTTACAGTATAGGTGGGGCTAGGACTGGAGAAAACAACACCCATTCCTGCTCAGCTTGGCTTACACACAGAGGCAGACCCAGGGGCTGAGAGGGGCCTGAAGCTTGTACTATTTGTGGGCTATCTGTCAGAAAAATATTACAAAATTATAAACACAAATCTCTCTTGTCTTGTTTTCTCTATTTTATTAAGGTCTCATACTGAAAAGATCTTGAGGTTTGGGGCAGAAGAAACTGACAGATAAAAGAACTTAATTCAACAACAGTAACACAGTCAAAGGTTTGTCAAAGTCCTACAGCCATTTATAAGAGAATCATTCACAGTTCACCGAAAGATAACATCATTTGGCTTTGGTGTGGAATCTATGGTAATAAGTCACTGCCTTGCTTTCCTTAAATGTATCCTTATGTTTCAGCAGTGATGTTATTTAGTCAGCATGAAGAAAGATCCCCAGGTTTTTCTGCAGATAATTTAAAAATAACACAACTTTAAATCTCTTGGGAAATTCATTAGTGATGTTATATAAAATAAAATTAGATAAGCAGAGTAAAAGGATAAGCACAAGGTCAGTATGCTGGATAACAAATACTTAAATATTCTAAGGGGTTTTGAGAATACTAGAAAGGACAATATTTATATTACCAATGACCTACCAGATTTAGTCTTCCTGGCTTTATATCTGTGACTTGGGAGAAATAAATAAACATTTTAATATACTATTATGATAGATTAAAAGATAAAAACCAAATGATCATATCAAGAGATACTAAAAAGGCAAGTGATAATATCCAGTACCCCTTCTGAAAGCAATCTTAGAATATTTGGAATAGACTGGAACTTTCTTAACTTAAAAAAGGATATAGAAACCAGTAGTTCTATTATATACAAGCTTAAAACATTAAAAACATTTTTTTAAGGTTAGGATCAACATAAAGATATCCATAATCAGCACTTTTAAAACAGGATGTAGGCTTGCCAGGGTTTATTATATGTTACTGCTAAGAGGTTCTAGCCAATGTGGTTAAGACAAGACAAGCAATACGGAATATAAATATCAAAAAGAAAGAAACAAATGATAAGTATATGCAGAAAATAAGATGTATCCCTAGGTGAGGATGGCAACAGAGGACAAGATAATCAATTGAAAAACAATAAAAGGATTTAGTAAGATGATTAGAATAAAGATAAATATACAGTAATCGAGAATTTCCTTATACATCAGTAACTGCCAATTAGAAAAATTAAAGGGAGAAAAGATCCCATTCAAAAAAAAAAAGAAGGAAACTATAAACTAGGGATAAGCTTAATAAGAAAAATTTAAGACATTTGCAGAAAAATAGGAAACTTTACATATGACAGATAGGGGTGCTGTTAAATCCATGAGGGAAAAGAAAGGCTATTCAATAAATATGGCAGGAAAAAGTTTCAACATGAAAGAAGTGTAAACATATAAAAACCAACTCCTGGTGGAGTAAGGCTTAAATGTCAAGAACAAAAATTTAAAACTCCTAATAAAAAATATCTTGAGGCCTTGGGGTAGGAAATAATTTTGTAAACAAGAAACAAGAAATACTGACTATAAAACATTGATAGGTTTGTCTTTACAAAGTTATGAACTTTTGTCCATCCAATCACCTTAAAAAAAGAAAGTGAAAGGACTAGCTACAAATTGAGAATATATTCACAATATACAAAACTGTTAAGGGTGACTATCAAGAACATAAAAAGAACTCCTCCATATTAATAGAAAGAGCATAACAACTCAATAGAAAAATGAGCAAGAGAGAAAAATAACCAAAGCATTAACATATATAGCCACAGAATTATGAAAAACTGTTACGTATCACTGGCAATCAGGTTATGCAAATCAAACACTTAATCTTCATTACAAGACTAAAATTTAAAATTCTGACAATATCAAGTATTAGGCAGAATGTGGAACTCTCAGGAGTTCATATACATTGTTGATGGAAAACAAGTGCTGGAGAGGGTGTGAAGAAAAAGGAACCCTCTTGCACTGCTGGTAGGAATGTAAATTGATACAGTCACTATGGAGAACAGTAATGGAGGTTCCTTAAAAACTAAAAATAGAATTACCATATGACCCGACAATCCCACTACTGGGCATATACCCAGAGAAAACCATAATTCAAAAAGACACGGCACCCCAGTGTACATTGCAGCACTATTTACAAAAGCCAAGTCATGGAAGCAAGCTAAATGCCCATCAACAGATGAATGGATCAAGAAGATGTGGTACATATACACAATGGAATATTACTCAGCCATAAAAAGGAATGCAATTGGGTCGTTTGTAGAGACGTGGATGGACCTAGAGACTGTCATACAGAGTAAAGTAAGTCATCCAGAGAAAAACAAATATCCTATATTAACGCATATATGTGGAATCTAGAAAAATGGTATAGATGAATCGGTTTGCAGGGCAGAAATAGAGATACAGATGTAGAGAACAAACGTCTGGACACCAAGGGGGGAAAACAGGGAGTGGTGGGATGAATTGGGAGATTGGGATTGACATATATACACTAATATGTGTAAACTAGATAACTAATAAGAACCTGCTGTATAAAAAAATAAATAATAAAAATTAAAAAAAAAAAGCAAAAACAGGTGGTTAGGTATGGCTAGGTAACTAAGTTCTAGCCAATGGGATGTGAGCAGTCGTGACTTGCTCCTCTCCAAGGCCTGGCCCATGAAGACTACCCACATGCATATCTCCATTTAAATTAAGTTTTAATTTTATGACAATGACAGATTTGCATACAGTTGGAAGGAATAATACAAAGAGATCTCCCAGGAAAACTGTATCCTTTACTCAGTTTTCCCCAACGATACATCGTGCAAAGGTATAGTAAAATACCACAACAGGGATCAACATTGATACAATACACCATTGTTTGGATGTAAAAGGTAAATAAACTCCTGTATCAAGCCATTTAGAAAAAAAATTTTTTTTTAATAAATAAAGAAAAGAAGAATATAAAAATTAAAAGCTTCAAATAGGAAAGAAAAAGACATCTTGAACAAATTTGCAAGGCTAGTTAACAGTTATCTATCAAGTATGAAATGTAAGCTACCTTTGATTCTATTTCTAGGAACCAATCCTACAAAAATATCAGCACAAGCAATTGACCATAGATATATGTACAAAGTTGTTTAATAAAAAGTTGGTAATGGCAAAAACTAAAAACAATAAGTGTTCCTAAGTAGGGGAATAGATAAATCTACAATGGAATAATATGCAGCCTTTAAGGATCTACAGATGTAAATATAATGAAATGAAAAGATGTCTTCAACATATTATTTTTATTTGAAATATTAAAATAGCGTACAATTTAAGTGTAGAGTTTAATGAATTATCTAATACCACCAAAGCAAAAATCAGAACAGTGCCAGCAACCTGTAAGTCCCCAAATACTCCATGTGATCCCAATTCCCCCTACCCAATGGATAACCACAGTCCTGCCTTCTGTGCTAAACATTCTTTGTGTCTATTTACAGTTTTAGTACCCAAATGTGTATTCTTCAGTACACAGTTTTGTTTTCCCCTTTCTTGAATTTTATATAAATGGTATAACACAACGTATGTATTTTTGAATTTGGCTTCTTTTGCTCAAGATTATATTTTTAAGATTCATTAATATTGTTGTGTGTCACTATAGCTTTTTCATTTTCATTGCTGTATTCTACTGCATGACTATAAAATTTTTTTAAAATCCCAATTTATTGGTTTTTTTCCAGGTTGTATCCATTTGAGGGCTATTATGGATGTTTTTTATTTTTGTACATGTATCATCATGTACATAAATATGTATTTCTACTGGGTTAGCATTATTTTCAGTTTTACTAGAGAATGCCAAATTGTTTTCTAAAGAAACTGCATGGGCTTCCCTGGTGGCGCAGTGGTTGAGAGTCTGCCTACCGATGCAGGGAACATGGGTTTGTGCCCCGGTCCAGGAAGATCCCACATGTCGCGGAGCGGTTAGGCCCGTGAGCCATGGCCGCTGAGCCTGCGCGTCCGGAGCCTGTGCTCCGTAGCAGGAGATGCCACAACAGTGAGAGGCCCGTGTACCACAAAAAAAAAAAAAAAAAAAAAAAAATCATTAAGAAACTGCATGAATTTTCACTCCTACTAGCAATGTAAGAACTCCCATTGCTCTTATACTCTTGACAACTTTGGTTTCATCAGATTTTAAATTTCAGCCAACCTAGAGGTTGTACGGTGATATCCTGTAGTTTTAATTTGGGTTTCCTTGATTTATTTTATTTTATTTTTTTTGCGGTACGCGGGCCTCTCACTGTTGTGGCCCCTCCCATTGCGGAGCACAGGCTCCAGACGCGCAGGCTCAGCGGCCATGGCTCACGGGCCCAGCCACTCCGCGGCATGTGGGATCCTCCCGGATCGGGGCACGAACCCGTGTCCCCTGAATCGGCAGGCGGACTCTCAACCACCACGCCACCACAGAAGCCCCTCCTTGATTATTAATCAAGCTAAGCACCTCTTCAAATGTATATGACCAACTGGTTACCTTCTTCTGTGAAGTGCCTATTCAAGTCTTTTGTCCACTTTTCTATTGAGCTTTCTCTTATTAATTTGTAGGAGTGCTTGATATATTCTCATATTATTTTCTTTGTTGGTTTATGTAGCTTGCCTTTTTGCTCTCTGAGCAGTGTATTTTGATAAAGAGAAGTCCTTAACATAATAAAACTGATCACTTTTTCCTTCTTTACAGTTAGTGCTTTTTCTGTCTGATTTAAAAAATATTTCTCTTTCCTAAAGCCATAAAGACATTACGATATAGGCAAGAATATACAATGGAGAAAAGACAGTCTCTTCAGTAAGTGGTGTTGGGAAAGCTTGACAGCCACATGTAAATCAATGAGGTTAAAACACTCCCTCACACCATACACAAAAATAAACACAAAATGGCTTAAAGACTTAAATATAAGACATGATACTGTAAAGCTCCTAGAAGAGAACATAGGCAAAACATTCTCTGACATAAATCGTACCAATGTTTTCTTAGGTCAGTCTCCCAAGGCAAAAGAAATAAAAGCAAAAATAAACAAATGGGACCTAATCAAACTTATAAGCTTTTGCACAGCAAAGGAAACCATAAACAAAATGAAAAGACAACCTATGGACTGGGAGAAAATATTTGCAAACGACATGATCGACAACGGTTTAATTTCCAAAGTATACAATCAGCTCATACTACTCAATAACAAAAAAACCCAACAACTCAATCAAAAATGGGCAGAAGACCTTAATAGATATTTCTCCAAAGAAGACATACAGATAGCCAAGAGGCACATGAAAAGCTGCTCAACATCACTAATTATTAGAGAAATCCAAGTCAAAACTACAATCAGGTATCATCTCACACCAGCCAGAATGACCATCATCAAAAAGTCTACAAATAATAAACCCTGGAGAGAGTGTGGAGAAAAGGGAACCTTCCTTACTTTGTTGGTGGGAATGTAATTGGTAAAGCCACTATGGAGAACAGAATGTAGGTTCCTTAAAAAACTAAAAGTTGGGCTTCCCTGGTGGCGCAGTGGTTGAGAGTCCGCCTGCCGATACAGGGGACACGGGTTCGTGCCCTGGTCCGGGAGGATCCCACGTGCTGTACCGCAGAGCGGCTGGGCCCGTGAGCCATGGTCGCTGGGCCTGCGCGTCCGGAGCCTGTGCTCCGCGGCGGGAGAGGCCACAACAGTGAGAGGCCCGCGTACCGCAAAAAAACCCAAAAAAACAAAACACAAAACTAAAAGTAGGGTTACCATATGATCCAGCATTTCCACTCCTGGGCATAAATCCAGAGAAAACTCTAATTCAAAAAGATACAAGCACCCCCAATGTTCACAGCAGCACTATTTACAACAGCCAAGACATAAAAGCAAGCTAAGTGTTCATTGACAGATGAATGGATAAAGAAGATGTGGAATATATACACAATGGAATATTACTCAGCCATAAAAAAAAGAATGAAATAATGCCCTTTGCAGCAACATGGATAGACCTAGACATTATCATACTTAGTGAAGTAAGCCAGACAGAGAAAGACAAATATAATATCACTTACATGCGGAATCTAAAAAAGTGATACAAATGAACTTATTTACAAAACGGAAACAGACTCACTGACACAGAAACCAAATTTATGGTTACCAAAGGGGAAAGGGGGGGTGAGGGATAAATTAGGAGTTTGGGATTAGCAGATATAAACTACTATATAAAATAGATAAACAACAATGTCCTACTGTATAGCACAGAGAACCATATTCAATATCCTGTGATAAACCATGATGGAAAAGAATGTGAAAAAGAATATGCACATACACACACACGAAACTGAATCAACACACACACACACACACACACACACGAAACTGAATCACTTTGCTGTCCACCAGAAGCTAACACAATATTGTAAATCAATTATACTTCAATTAAAAAATATGATATATTTTATGTTATTAGTCAGTTACATTTAGGTCTACAATCTATATGAAATTGATTTTTGTGTAACTAACATGTGAAGAAGGAATCACTTCCTTTTTTTTTTCATTCGAATAACTAGTTGAGCCAGTACCATTTATTGAAAAGACCATAATTTCACCACCACTCTGAAGTGTCAATTTTATCATAAATAAAATGTACATATACGTACAGTTCTGTTTTAAGACTCTTTGTTCCACTGGTCTATTTTTAAAACCAATATCACTTTGTCTCAATTACTATAGCTTTATAAAAAGTCTTGATAGCTGATAGAGCAAGTCCTACCAATTTATATTTCTTCTAGAGATTTTGGTTATACTCGGGCCTTTGTATAATTTTATAATCCATATAAATTTTACAACCCATTTGTAAAATTCTTCTATAAAACACTCATGAGATTTTTACTGGGATTGTATTGAATGTATAGAGAAATGTGACAGAAAATTAACATCCTACAAACCAATATTCTGATTCTAGAAATATGGTATAGCCCCTTTTCAATTACTCTTTAATTTCTTTTAATAAAGTTTTATATTTCTGCTGTACAGCAAAGTGAATCAACTATACTTCAATAAAAAATATTTTACTGCTAAAAAAATGCTAACCATCATCTGAGCCTTTAGCAAGTTGTAATCTTTTTGCTGGTGGAGGGTTTGAAATGTTGTGAGAATTACCAAAATGTGACACAGAGACATGAAGTGAGCAAATGCTGTTGGAAGAATGGCACCATAGGGCTTCCCTGGTGGCGCAGTGGTTGGTAGTCCGCCTGACGATGCAGGGGACGCGGGTTCGTGACCCGGTCCGGGAGGATCCCACGTGCCGTGCCGCGGAGCGGCTGGGCCCATGAGCCATGGCCGCTGGGCCTGCGTGTCTGGAGCCTGTGCTCCGTGGTGGGAGAGGCCACAGCAGTGAGAGGCCCGCGTACCGCGCAAAAAAAAAAAAAAAAAAAAAAAAAAAAAAAATGGCACCATAGACTTGCTTGATTCAGGGTTGCCACAAACCTTCAATCTGTAAAACACTCAGTTATCTGCAAAGTGCAATAAAAAAATGACAAAGTTTATAGTTTTCTAGATGTTTTGTACATCTTTTACTAGATTTATTTCCTAGGTAATTACTTTTTATGTTATTGTAAATAGTTATCTTTTTAAAAAATTCACTTTTAGCTTGTTGTTGATACAGAAATGCAGTTGATTTTTGTTTCCAAATGTTGTATCTATCAACCTTGCTAAACTCATTATCTGTAAAGGTTCTTGTTTTTTTAAATTTCCTGAACAGACAATTACATCATCAGCAAATTATTAAAATTTTGTATCTTTCCAATCCTTATAATATTTGCTTGCCTTGCTGTACTAACTAGGACCTCCAGTATAATGTGAAATAGCAGAAGTAACAGTGGACATCCTAGCCTTGATTCTCATCTGAAAGGGGGGCTTTTAACCATTAAGTATGTTTGTTGAGAGGTTTTTGTAGATACCCTTTATCAGAGTAAGGAAGTTCTTTTCTATTCCTGTTTTGCTAAGAGCTATTATTAATGGTTGTTAAATTTTATCAAACATGCTTTTTGCACAATTGAGATGATTTTAAGTTTTTCTCCTTTAGTCCACTGATAGTGAATTATACTAATTATTAAATATTAAACAAACTTTGCATTGGTATAATAAACCCAATTTTGTTATAATGTGTTATTCTATTTACTAATATTTGTTTAGGATTTTGGCATCTGTGATAATGAATAAGATTGCCCTATAATTGTCCTTTCATGTAATGTTGTTGTCAGGTGGTATAGAAGTGATGCCAGTGTTATAAAATTAGCTAATGTGTACAGTCTCTTTTCTTTTTCAGAAAGAATTTGTGTAATCTGAAATTATATCTTTTTTCAATTTTTTTTAATTGAGTGAAACATTCTTTAAATTCTATAGTGCTTTACAATTTTCAAAAGTTTCACACACACAATTTCATATAGTTAAGTCCCCCGCATACAAACAAGTTCCATTCTGAGAGAGTGTTCTTAAGTCCAATTTGTTTGTTAAGTCCAACAAAGTTAGCCTAGGTACCCAACTAACACAAGTGGGTATACAGTACTGTACCACAATAGGTTATAATACTTTTCACACAAGTAATACATAAAAATAAACAAACACAAAAACTAAACATTTTTCATCTTACAGGACAGTACCTTGAAAAGTACACAGTAGTACAGTACAACACCTGGCATACAGGGGCTGGCATCGAGTGAACAGGCAAGAAGAGTTACTGACTGGAGGAGGGAGAGGAGGTGGGAGATGGTAGAGCTGAAGGGTCGTCAGCAATAGGAGATGGAGGGCAAGCCGCAATTTCACTTACGTCTGACATTGATGGAATGCATGTTCGCATCTTTGAGAAGTTCGCAACATGAAGGTTCGTATGTAGGGGACTTACTGTAATCCCGTAATAATCCTTTCCCCCCCAATCCTATATTGCCCCTCCCCTCTTCCCTCTCCCCACTGGTAACCACTAGTTTGCTCTCTATATCTGCGAGTCTGCTTCTTTTTTGTTATATTCACTAGTTTGTTGTATTTTTTAGATTCCACATATAAGTGCCATCATACAGTATTTGTCTTTCTCTGCCTGACTTACCTCACTTAACATAAGGCCCTACAAGTCCATCCATGTTGCCACAAATGGCAAAATTTCATTCTTTCTTATTGCTGAGTAGTGTTCCATTGTATGAAATTATACCTTTCTTAAATGTTTGCTAGAATACTTAAGCAAAGTCTTCTGGGCTTGGATTTTTATTTGTGGTAAAGCTTTTAATTTCAGATTGAATTTCTTTAACAATATTAGGATCTTCTTCTTGTGTCAGTTTTCGGCAAGTTGTATTTTCCTAGGAGTTTCACTAGTTCATCTAATTTAAAAATTTGTTTCCATAAAATTGTTTATAATATTCTGTAAGTATTTTTTACTGTATGCAGGATTGATAGCAACATACCCTTTTCCATTCTGGATAATAATTATATTTTTCTTGATCAGTCTTGCCAAAGGTTTGTCAATTTTATGTCTTTTCAGATAACTAACTCTTAGCTTTGTTGATTTTCTCCACTGTATGTTTGATTTGTTTAATTAATTCCTATTCTAATCCTTTTTTCTTTCCTTCTATGCTCTTTACTATGGTACTATTTTTCTAACTTCAAGTTCTACTCTAGCTAAATCATACAAGTTTTGATATATAATATTTTCAGTATCATTTGGTTCTAACTTCTCTTATGATTTCTTCATTGATCTGTGGATTATTTAGAAGTATCTCTTTGATGCTTTTAAGAAGACAGTTTTTAAAAAAAATACATTTATCTCACTTATTTGTTTTCAGAAGGAGGGTTATTCAGAAAACCTAGCCCACCATTACCAGAAACAAAGAGCCTATAATATGTTCTTAAGTGAAAAACACAGGTTGAACTACAACATGTATCATTTGATCCTGCTGAAAACACAGAAAAATTGTCTATGTTCATGTGCTATTTCCACACATACATATACGCACACACACACATACAGAGAGTCTGGTAGGATAAATACTAATTGTTAATTTTAGTTATATGTGCAGAAAATAATAGAATTCCTGGAGTGTGGGAGAAGGAAGAGCTTTTATACCTGGGCCTGGTTTGAACTGTTAGGAATGTCAGCTATTAGTGTTATTTTTTTAATTAAGATTTTATTTAAAATAGACCCACATAATACTTCAATTATTATAATGGATTAGAAAATTATATATAATCAAGGGAGCACGGAACTTGAAACTTTATTCAATTAACTTTTTTGGTTTTCAAGTAGGATTTATTTGACCTCAGGAAAAGTAAGATTTAACTTATGATGTCTCACAAAGAAGAAGATCCTAAGAGTCATAGTTTTAAAGCCCCAAACCTACATACTTCTATTTCACTCAGATTCTACATACTGCCACATTCTCTTTTTTCTCCTCTTAATGGATAGGGAAAATAGTTTGTGACAATGTTTTCATATATATTTTGTATTACTGTGTTCCTCACACTGAACAACCTTAATGTCTAAGTTTTCTTCAAGATCTTATTTTCTAGCCTTTCCATGACTGAAAACACATCCCAAATTTTTTAGATATGGCACACAGAAGAGAACACAGTACTCTAATAAGGACTACAAATTAAAATGGAAAATAACTTAATATCTCATGTTATATTTAAAAATATAATCTAATAAACAAAGCAAAATAAAAATAAATAAATAAAAGTTCAAGGAATAAGAGCGGCACAGATTACCAAGAATTATGAGGCATTAAAAGATATGCATTTGGGGCTTCCCTGGTGGCGCAGTGGTTGAGAGTCCGCCTGCCGATGCAGGGGACGCGGGTTCGTGCCCCGGTCTGGGAGGATCCCACATGACGCGGAGCGGCTGGGCCCGTGAGCCATGGCCGCTGAGCCTGCGCGTCCGGAGCCTGTGCTCCGCAACGGGAGAGGCCACAACAGTGAGAGGCCCGCGTACCAAAAAAAAAAAAAAAAAAAAAGAATAAACATGAGGTCATTCCTCACCCTCTATGTAAACAAAATGGACTTTCAAAGAATATCATACCATCATCCTGGAAGTTTGCTTACTGTTTTTTTGTTTGTTTGTTTGTTTTTGCGGTACACGGGCCTCTCACAGGCTCCGGACTTGCAGGCTCAGCGGCCATGGCTCACGGGCCCAGCCACTCCGTGGCCTGTGGGATCTTCCCGGACCAGGACACGAACCCATGTACCCTGCATCGGCAGCCAGAATCTCAACCACTGCGCCACCAGGGGAGCCCTTGCTTACTGTTTTTTGTTTCTATTTTGTGGTTTTGTTTTAGCAAAATGGAAAGATTATAAAAATATCTTTTCTCAGACTCTTTACTAAAGGATAACATGCATTCAGAAAAGTGTATAAATAATGAGTGCACAGGTCAACAAAGTTTTTCAAATGGAACTCATCCCAGTAAATAGTACCTAGATTAAACAAAACAGGACAGAACAAAACAAGACAGCATTACCAGCAACCAGAAGCCTCCTTTATACAGCCTTTCCAGTCATTACCCCATAAGAATAATCACTATCCTGACTTCTATCACCTCAGATGAATTTGAACTATACAAAAGTGGAATCAAATAATGTATACATTCTTTTGAGACTAACTTTTCATGCTCAATATACACTTGTGAGATTTATCCATTCTGTTGCAGGAAGCAGTAGTTCTTTTCAGTGCTGTATAGAATTCCATTGTGTAAGCAAACCACAATTTATCCATTCTACTGCTAATGAGCATTTGGGTGGTTTCTAATTTTTAGCTATTACGAACATTTTTTGTACAGGTGCTTTGGTGAACCTATGTATGCATTTCTGTTGGGTACATATATAGGAGTGGAATTGCTGGGTCACAGAGCATTGTTCAGCTTTAGTAGATACTGTCAAATAGTTCTTCAAAGTAGTTGTACAAATCTATACTTTCATCAGTAGTGTGTGAGAATTCCTTTTGTTCTAGATCTCTGTCAACATTGGGTATTTTCTGTTTTTCTCATTTTAGACATTCTGATGGTTATGCAATTCCATTCTGGTTTAAATTTGCATTTCCCTGATGAATAATGAAACTGAGCACCTTTTCATATACTGAAGACCCACTTGGATAGGCTCTTTTGTAAAATGGGCATTGAAGTCTTGCCTTGTTCTCATAGGTGTGTAGAAGTTTGTTATATATTATGATTGGATATTAAAATTTAAAAATATCTCTTTTCAGATTGTCAGAGAAAAATGTAACATAAGCAACATCTGGACTAAACCTGGAAAGCCTTAAAAAAAACAGTTTCTATTCTCCTGTAACACAGTTATGACAGGGGAAAAGAGAAACAAAAAGTCTACCTTTAAATATTTAATTCAAGAACTAAGCAAAATAAAAATGGGCTTATAATTTCTGACACTGGAAGAAACCTACTGGGAAGCTGTCATAAATCACAGTATTTTATAGCAATAAAATAGTCACGTCCTTGAAGCTCACTATTTCTTGTTAATTAAAATTTGATTGTCAAATACATTTTGCAGTTTCTCAGAAGATATGTTTCTGAGAAAAACTGGTAAATAATTGGTTGGATTTTCTTTTTAAAAAAGGACCAGAGGAAAGCCTAGCTTCTGGTTTTAAATACCCTTCCATTTACAAATAAAACAAACAAGTAACTTCTAAACTTTCTAAAAAGACTTCTGCCTTTTATATTGCAATAAATTCCCTTTGAATAGTACACTTTGGTTTTGTTAATAAAAATGTTTCCAAGGGAGACTGGTTTTCATTCTTTGTAATGACAGCAATAACTCCTTGGATTTCTTCCTTACACTATGTTTTTGGTTTTGTTAATAAAGATGGTCAACACTGGCTCCAACTGGAAAAAAAAAATGAAAAAAGCTACTTCTTCGGGAAATTTACCTTTAAAAGTTGATCATCAATCAAGTATTTACTGAGTGCTGTATTTATAAGGAAAGGAAATGAATAAAACCAAAGTTACTAAAAATATATTTCATAATTTTAGCAATTGTCACTGTGCAAATATTTACAAGTAAAAAATGGTACTCATAAAACAGAGTGACATTTATTGTTTCAGGAAACTACCATGATGTTTCACTGAGTATTAAGTGGAGGCAAAAATGCTTCAAGAAAAATTTCAAGATGTACGTAAGCTAATTGTATGGAAGATAAAATAAAGATCTTAATTCATTAAAAATATTCTTATATTTCAGCTGTATAATGGAGACTCACAAAAATCAGACCAAATACTGTGATACAGTTCCTTTACCATATTCAAAAGGTAAATAATCTATTACCCTTTCTTTGAGTGATTTGTTTCCCATACTTTGAGAAAATGCTAATAAGAAATATAACCATGCTGAACAAAATCTTAGAAGTGAGCTCTTCATAATGAGCTCTTGGTACACAAAAGATGATTATCCTTCCCTGTTCACAGACACATCACATCTTGTCCTGTCCTTTGACTGAGCAAACCCAATTCTTTCAATGTATTCACACAGGCTAGATTTTTTTGTGGCTCTTCTTGCACTACCTTTGACACATCATTCCTTTTTTAAACAAATGAAATAAATTATTTCATTTATTTAACTGATGCTTTACAGTCTAGGTGTTCCTAGAAAAAGAGATTATTGAAGTAGGGACCCAAACATCTTATCTTCTCCTATCTGAATCAACAGACCAGAAATCAAATCAACTACACACAACCCATTTGAAATGTAATTTAGCAAGAAAGTTACAAACCAGAGTGCTAAAAAGTGAAAGAATATCCAGTTTTTCTAGTTTTCATGTTAACTAAAGGTAATATCTATGAATAGTTAACTATACAACAGTGCTGCTAAGTTTTTCCAAAGGTACTCTATAGTCTGTCGAATTAAATGTAATAATCAGAGTAAGCAAATTGTCCAACAGGCTGGCTATCCTAGGTGACATCTGATCCTGAATGACACCAGCTTGATCCTGGCAGCTAAACTTGCTTGCTTACTTACTTTTGAAAGTCTGACAAAGAAGGGCAAGCAGAACCAGGTTATTTTTATTCTTCAAAGAACAGAACTGTATTAACCTGAACTAACTTTACAAGTTGCTGTTTCAGCAATTCACTTATTTATAAAATACCGTAAACCTAAGAATGACAGAAATGTGGAGTTTTATAGAGTCTAATTATTGGTAAGAACTCACTGGTTCCCTCTCCATGTGTTTAAGTTCAGAGAGCTCCTCATTCAGCAGAATGGTACAGTCTGAGTAGGAGTGAGGAAGGTACCAGAGAAGATGAAGACCTTCATGTGAATTTTAATGATGATTCAGTAAGTCTCTCCTACTTGTCAAGTATGCACAAAGAAAATATTCTCAGTGGCAACGCTTAAGGCTTCCAGACACAAGCAGACATCATACCCATAATTACATGTGAAACTCTGATAGACTGAATCCCCATCAGCGCGTGCGCGCACACACACACACACACACACACACATACATATAAAGGAAGACAAAAATAAAGAGAAAGAAAAGACAGCTATAAGAGGATTCATATTGCTGAGTCATAACTCATTTTCTTGACTCACTGTTCACTAGGAAACAACAGGACATAATCAATTTTCTTCTCTTTCTGCCCTAAAGAATTAGATATTTTAGAAAGTTCATGCACCTCAAGCGTAAGAATCTGCTGAACCTGATTTCACCACAGTCACCTGCTTCACTAAAACTGATAGGGAACTGAAAATAAGAACAACCACAAACAACCACTAGAGAGCGTGAAAGAACAGAAAGAACAAAACCAGCATTAACACTTTTCCTCTTTACAGGCTGCTGAGGAAGGTCAAGACTGGAGCAGAAGGGGCAACACAACCATGTGGTCTACATAATAGGATTCCCAGAGTTTTGAGTGGATAATCAGGTAACCCTTATGAGTAAAGAATTAACTTGACAACTCAGAGCATTACAAAACACTGAATTATACCCAAGAAGTAGCAAGAAATTGCAGCAGGAAAGAAGTAACTCCTCTGAATGAGACAAAAGTTTTGATCAACTATAGCCAAACTTTTATCAGAAAAATGTCAATGGCTATGATGCAGAGCTCTTTACCTTCTTTGCTAATTTAATATATAAACTATATGGATATATATTTCATGAAAAAAATTTAGAGAAACTAGTATCAAGGAAAAAAAATCAAGAGCAGTGAAAATGGGCCTGCCTTCAAAATAACAATGGTCAAAAGAAAATTGTTTCACATACATAAGAGAGTTTCTTTCCTCATGTCATTCATTTCACCCTACCCACTCCCTTCCCATTTACAATCTGTCTTTGGTCATAAAATGGGCACCTTATTAGCACACTGCTTTTCTCTAACAGAGAAAGTATAAACCTGCATAATCTGACATCTGTATTCAGGACAGAAAAAGGAGTATGTGTTTCCTTCTAATATTTTTCTCTTTCCATTGCATGGTCGTAATTTTATAATTATCAGATTGGTTAATAAATTAGTTTCTTTCAAGTTACGGCAGTAAAATACCAGCAACAGATTAATGACTTGATTGTTTCTAACATGGGGAAATACACTAAAGCCAAAAGTCCATCTTTATCCATCCATCCACCCACCATATACACACATAACATAATATACACACATATATCATGGCAGTCCTTTCACATACTCCAGCAGGATAAAAGATGAGAGAAAAAATCTAAGCCCTGTGTAACACAACATGAACACTGTTAAGTTGGATAGAGCATTATGTCCTCATTCTCACAGCCATCGGTCCTTTTACAAACAGTGTGTTTTAATAATGGATTCGGCAGTAAGATAGTCTTGTTTCCTTCTGGGTAGAGAATGTACTTTGTAGTTTGATTTCCGATAGCTGAGAGCAGTAGTGAAACTGTTCCTTACAACTTACTGTTCATCCCTCAGAAACTTATAAATCACAACTGCATCTACACAGACCTAGTCAAAAACTGGAATAGCAGGTCAAGCTTTAACACAAAAACACTGCATCCCTTCACTGTGCTTATAGCCAAATCAAGCGAACTTGTTCCCAGGAATTGTAAAGAGCCATGACAGATCCTTTTGACAGTGGCTATCTTTACTATTTAGCTCACTAGAATAGTGTGGTCTCTTTCAACCCCACAATGGTCTCCAGAAAAATGGAAAGGGCAGCAACCTTTTTAGGGACTAAATGAAAATGTATGAAGACAGATGTTCATTGTCTGTTGTGACTCTCAAGATCCTCCACTTAAGTTACCCTCTAACACATAATTCATGAGGTGAAGTAACAGAGGACCCTTATAAATGGAGGAAACAGAGCTGGACCTTGGATAAGGAAGCAACTGGTTCAAACAGTTGGATAATTTTAAAATGTTATCTTACATTTAAAAAAATATAAATATAGAGAAGGCAGTGAATATGGGATGATGTTTTGCTTCCAGTAAATAGATACAAGTTACCCCTAAACAGCTTTACTAACTTAAATTATACAGTTGCTAAGTCCCAAAGTCTTTAAAAGAAATTAAAATCAATTTGAATTTTAATTTCATATACAGATATTCAGAACATGCCACAGCTATGTAATTGTTTATATAAAAGCAACATACAAACTATAGTTATTTTCCTTAACTGAAAGCTATTTTTTATTCTGATAAATATTTTGTTATATATTTTTGGTTTCAAACAAGAATATATCAATATTGATGACATCCATCCCCCAATATTTCCTTCCCATAAGATTTCAATCTAGGTTTATGATGCATTTGGTCTTTAGGCAATAATTCATGGTACCTGAGCCAGCAGATACAGTATGGATAAAGTATAAAGCATAAATGTATTGACAGCTGGTACCATGAAAAAACCAGTAAACTGCAGATCACGAGACCTGGATTTTCTTTTCAGTTCTGTTGTAATGCTGTGATCTTGAGCAAGCACCAACTCCCTTAGACCTCAATGTTCTCATTGAAAATGGAGAGAGTGGACTGCAGTAGACGTCTCTCAAGTCTCTTTCAGATTTAACTTTCAATGAGCTAATTAAAGTTTCTAACTTGTCATCTATTGGCAGAGGATATTAAAAGCCTGCTTGGGCAAAAAACCCCACAAAAAACAAAAAACAAGCAAAGTTCTCATTTGAACTCTTACTGTGGTCTATGGATCCAACCTGTTGAGCTTTCCGAATTAAACAGATTTACTACACGCTACTGAGATTCAAGCAAGGTTGTTACAATATTATTAATGGTCAATATATTTTGTCTCCCTCAGAGAGAAAGGGGCTGTATCCATTCCCAGGTATCTTAATATTTCATAAAGAATCCGGGGAAGATACAGAATAAGAAATCCACTTCAAATTATTAAAAGAACAAGTAAATGTTGCAGTGTTAGTATTTTGCTATGATCATTACACCTTTAATTTATCTGAGTTTCTCAGAAGGCTATTCTTGAGCTGGATTTTGTACTGGATGTTGACAGCCTCCACACAGTATTCCTGTGAACTCACAGTAATGAAAAACAACCTATTTTGTAAAGCCAATAAGCACAAAAGTAAACAGTCAATCCATTTGTGTAATTTTGAAAAAGCACACATTCCCTTTAAATATATACGAACTTTTAATTTCTGTCTCAGACAGACTCTAGGAACTCTTACCTGGGGTCTGCATTTCGTGAAGTTTCTGGGTGTTGCTAACATGATCCTTCCGGCATGCCAGTCAAAACACTTTCTATACCGTATGGTCACCGTGCTTGCTCACTTGCGCTCTCTCTCTCTCTCCACTTTTTTTTTTTTTTGCTCTCGCTCTGTGCCTCAGACAGATTGGAATGTAGAAAAGCCAGAGCCAACGCCAGTCAAACTCCATCCCCCCCCACCCCTCCCCGCCCAGTTCTTTTGCTAGAGAGCACTGAACAATGGCTATCCTTCCTGCTCAGAGCGCCTCTCTTTCACAGCACTGGATGCAGGAGGCAATCTAGTTCAGGAGAAGCAATGTGATTTACCAAGCGAGGTAATTCATTTCTTCTGTCCCAAGGGTGGATGAGTACATCTGTGTGTTTTAAGAAGTGATTCATTTTTTTTAAAGCAATCTACTTCAAAATCTGTCCTATTTTAGGGATAGAAAAATAAAACAAATTTCAGAGATTCTTATTTTGAGTGTTATCGTGCTGAATTAAAACATAAACTTTTCAAAGTACAAAACCCAGGGAAATATCTTACAGCTGATGTATATATAGAAGTCTGTTAACACAAATATTATTATCTTAAAGTCACTCAGTGTGTCACCTTATCGCAATAGAAATATTTTAAATTCAGAAAAGAAAATTTTTATTTCTCTGAAACCTTTCATTCAGGTCTTAAGCTAGAACTTCACTTTAAAAATAAAGAATAATTAAAAATTAATTTTATAAACAGAATGGCTCCTAACTGATTAGTCAACTAGTTGTGATGAAACTATAGATAATATCACTATTCTCAGTCATTATTTTGGTTTGTTTTCAAATCTGACGTATTTCTAGGGTTTGTTTTTTTCTACATTCCTAAAAAGGAAGGCAGGTCAATGATGTAATCTTCATTATTGGTATGGTGACCTAACACATTCTGCAGCTGCTCGTTTGCTGAGGTTAGCATGTCAGCATTGAGCAATTAAAAAATTCACTGTTTGAATCACTGAGCAGATTCCACCTGCCACTTCAGACAGTAGAACAGGACAGACATGAGAAGAGCCAGGTTTCAATCTTTTATCTACCGTTTAACAAACAGCTGATGGAAACAAGTATACTCTATCTCTATTTACGTATTTATATATATGTATTATATATCTCTCTCATATACTATCTAGATATACATTTATACACAGATATATTTGTATATGTACACATACATACATATGTGTGATGAGTGTGAATGTATGTATCTTCAGCACCCTTTTTTCCCTCCCCTTTTTCTCTCCAAGTCTCAATGATTCACATTTAAAGTCTCCTTTAATTCCATCATAATTTGGTTTTCGTTATCTGCTTTCATTTTCTTTCAAGGATCATAATACTCTAACATTGCATTTTCCTCTGCCTTTACTTTGAGTTTTCTATTTCTACTTCAGAAGAACTATTCCTATAAATCCTACTGCTACTCAAATAAGAGTCATAGAGGGGGAAAAGATATAAACAAAAAGTTATACAGAAAAGAACAGACTAAGGATCTGACCATGAAAACTTACAGACCACAGACTCCCACCCTGCCCTATATGAAACAAAACACAAACAACCCCTACCCTCTTCTCACTCAGGTGAGCTTTAAGCTTTATCATTATTTGTCTCATTTATAATTAACCTTAAAATAGTGCAAGGTATACCAAAATTATTTTTACTTATTATTCCTCAAAATATTTATAAAAAATAAGTCATGGGGCTTCCCTGGTGGCGCAGTAGTTGAGAGTCCGCCTGCTGATGCAGGGGACACGGGTTTGTGCCTCGGTCTGGGGAGATCCCACATGCCGCGGAGTGGCTAGGCCCATGAGCCATGGCCGCTGAGCCTGCGCGTCCGGAGCCTGTGCTCCGCAACGGGAGAGGCCACAGCAGTGAGAGGCCCGTGTACCGCAAAAAAAAAAAAAGTCATGATTTCCATCATTCTATCCAAGAGTCAGAGTCTAAGTTAGAGTCTAAGCAGTGAGTCTAAATTATCAGGGAAAGAGATTTCAGCTCAATAAAAGGAAGTCAGAGCCATTGCAAGGCGCTTTCCTAAGGGGCTGCCTACTACAAGAGGCAGTGACTCCCTAACTCTTCCCACACGGGTTGGCAGCCCATCTGATGAATAACTGTAGTGCAGCAGCTTTCAAACTATGCTACTGAACTTGTGTTCTGATGATAAAAAAGAATAACAGCAATCTTCCGTGACATGACGGAGAAAGTTCATGTATACGATTTTCTCAAGTGTGAGTTTTTTTCTTTTTAAATATATTTTAAAATGTTAGAATCTGTTATTGTTAATTAACCTTAAAGATGCCTGGAATCGTTCCAAATTCAGATCAATAATGACATTTTCAGATATTTGAAGGTGAATTATAACAATAATTTATTGTGTTCTGCAAAAAGCACTTTCACTACCTAGAGTTCTGATACTTGAGTAAATCTGAGAAGCACTGTTGAGGAAACAATTTTTCATATACCCAAATATGATGTTATTCCATTAGTCAACACTGTTCAAAGGATATTATACACCATATTTTATTAATTTCTATACTAAATCTTTTCACAAGTATGCATTCCTATTTATAATCCCGTTTTATGCCTTCTAGCCTTGATGTTGCTGCTTCTCTATCTAGAAGTTCCTTCATTGCCTGGTCTGCCTGTCATACTCTTATTTACCCTTCAAAACCCAGATTTAAAATTATATTCTTAGTGTGGTTTACCTTATTTCCTACCCAGAGTTGATTACATTCTCCTCTGTATTTTTTTTTTTTTACTCTCCACTATTTTTTTTTCTTTATAGCCTTCATCATTCTCTAACATTATACTATGTACTGATGTTTAATGTCTCTTTTCCCCACCAGAACATGAGGGAGGGGCTTTGTCTTGTTTTCAGCTTATTGCTAGAGCCTAGAACAGTGCCTGGCTTAATAGGTACTTAATCAGTGATGCCTGGATGGAGAGATGGATGGATGGATGAAAAAATATATTTCAATTACCAAACCTTTGTAAGTACTTACACTGAGGAGTGCTTTAGAACAACTTGAGGACAGGGACCATAGCATATCCATTTTCTGATGCCACAGCCTAGCACTGTGTATGTACATGCGGTGAAACAAGAATATAAAGGAATTCGTCTCAGGTTTGTGCGATTTCAAGTTAACTAATTGAAGCCAATCGAATTATATACGAAGGGAAAATAGTCATTTCATCATTTATCCAATTAGGACCTACTTATAATAGGTGAAATCCTGATCCCTAGATGTTGCTTCTTGGAATAATTTTTAATGTCTTTGAACCCACAGCCATGTGTTGTGCTGCCTTGATCACAGAAATGCAGCTTTTGAGGTAGACACTGAAGAGACTGATAAAATCTTACACTACGACACTAAGAAGGAGTTCTCTAAGAAGCTGGAGAAGCACGAGTAAATGGCTCACACTCCAGCCATGAGCTCAAGTTACAAAGTAACTGAAATCCATGTCCATACAGAAAATCCCTCATGGGTTAGAAGAGCCTCATAGAGTCTGAAGGCATTTTGAAATGATATATTGGATCACATAACTAGAAAGCTCAATTCAGCACCCAGCATATTCATTTTGGTTAGATGAGGGCACTTGAGCCATTTTATTTTTGCAAATTGTCACTATGTTGTCAATATCTGGTTTCGCATTTCTCCCCTATACAGAGAGTTGGATAGGGTTGTCTTGACTAATCCATCTTACGCCGTCATGATCCAGCACTGTACTTACTAAATGGTTCTACTAGGTTGAACTACGTGAAAATGCCATTTTTGTAAGTCAAAAATAGTCAAATATCAGCAATGATCAAATGAATAATAAGAAAGATTCAAACACTGAATGAAGGGTTGGAGTAGATAATTTTAAAGGTCTCTACTTGTTCTGGAATTCCATATTATAATTCAAACATAAATAAGAACATCAATCAAATTTAAAGATTGGTCACCACCCTGTCAAACTATGGTCCTATTATAACTTAACACAGCACTCTGTTCTTGTCCTTCTTGGAACTTATATAATGTCTGCCACATAATAAATGCTTAATAAATACCGGCTAAATAAACAAATAGCTTGAAAACAGGTATAAATGGACTACCAAAGGCTGTCTCTATGTCAGTTTTCAAGTTCAGTGTCAACAAATATTGGTTTTGTTTCTAAAAGGCTAGGATATTTTTTTCTAGTTATGAATCAAACAGTATGTTTTGTGAACTTTGAAGAATATGGATAGTACATTTTCTCCCTACCCCTTACAAAAGTAATTATGGAATTCTGACTTTGGTACAGGTATAAAAGTTAATGTAACAGCCATTAAGAAACCCTAAAACTATAGATGCATGATTTTCTGAAAATCAAAGGGCACACACAAAAAAGCTAGCTGCATATAATTAAAAGTTACTTGCACATCCACTTTCTTATCAAACAAATTAACAAATGAGCGAACAAACAAAAAATCCTGGTAATACATGTCGTCTCCTCCTCCAAGCAGATACACATATTGATAGCAGTCAAACTGAGGTGTACACCAGTCTGTACGTGTGCTCCCTCTTCTGAACAGCAGATGATCAGAGACACAGCTTCTTCTAACCATAAACACAGTTTCTGTTAATGTCTCCCCATAAACCAGACTGACATTCTGTTGCTGTGGCCTTCCTACTGCATTCTTTTCAGAGTTCATATTAGAAAAGGAAACCATTGTTTATAACTAGAATGACAAACACCAAAGTCACCCACTTATTCAGAAATGCCACTGAAATTCTAATTTTTATTCCATTTTATTTGTATATGATGGGACCACAAGGCATACTTCTCTTCTGATAAAAAGGCATTATAAAGCCCGAAGGATCTGTTAGTCATATGGTTAGCAAAGTACTCAGAGTGTTTAGAAAAGGCACATGCCAGACAAGTGACTATTTTGATGGCCACACAACGTTTTTACAACTTCTGGCTAGGCATTAGAGCTTTGCCTTGCTTTTCCAGCTAAGATGATTTAGTAGACTGCATTTGCTTACCTGAAATGGCCATTGTTCAGGAGAAAGCATTACAAAGATCAGGCAAAATCACACATCAGTCACCCTTCTCAATACTCAGGCTGTCATAAGAATAGGACCGTACTTCAAAGAAAAATAAGCAAAACCTTTGTGGAAAAATCCAGGCAAATCTTTTTCTAGTTTTATTTCAGTGTATGAGTAATAATATACTACAGAAACAAAAGCAACACTTCTATTTCTATGAAAAAAAATCATTAATAAACAGTAAGAAGCAACTAAAAGCTTTCTGGGATAGGGTTGGATATTAATGGATATCTCAATGTGTTCACAGAGCCAAGGACATGCCTGTGACACTGGCCCTCCTCATTTAAAAGAAGAGCTTAAACTGAACTTTAATAAAGCCTTCAAAAACTCATTTTCTTCAGTGGCTTTAAAATACATACATAACTATCTGCACCGCTTGGCTTGTTGATTTCCTGTAAAGCTAATCTGCTGTCACAACTGAAGTACTATTAGTCCACCTTTCCCATATAATGCAGATAACACTTCAGTTTCAGTTAAAATATGTCATTAGGCATTTATTTTTGCCTTAGTTTTAAAGAATATTTGCAAGTGTGGGCTACTGTTTCCATAAGTCTACTTATAAAAAGCAAAGATGTTATGGTACAGTCATCTTTGGCATACCACTGATACAACAACATATACATGTACTATATAATTGAAAACACTAGTGCATATGGCAGGTAAAGTCCACTTCACTCAATTTCCATTACTCTCTTACAACTAACTAAAGCAAGCTAAAATCTAGTAGAACTCCAAGAGATAAATCATGAAGCAAAGAGGACATCAAAATGGACAACAGACACATGAAAAGATGCTCAACATCACTAGTCATCAGGGAAATGCAAATCAAAACCGCAATAAGATATTATCACCTCACACCGGTCAGAATGGTTTTCATCTAAAAGACAAGGGACAACAGGTGCTGGTAAGGATGTGGTGAAAAGGGAACCCTCATACACTACTGATGGGAATATAAATTGATCCAATACTATGGAAAATAATATGGATGTTCCTTAAAAAGTTAAAAATAGATCTACCATACAATCCAGCAATTCCACTACTGGGTATACACTCAAAGGAAATGAAAACAGTATTTTAAAGAGATATACGCACGCCCATGTTTACTGCAGCACTATTCACAATATCCAAGATACGGAAACAACCTTAAATGCCCATCAACAGAGGAGTGGGTAAAAAAGATACGATTTATATACCGATGAAATATTATTCAGCTATGAGATAGGAGGATAGCCTGCCATTTGTGACAACATGCATGGACCTTGAACACATTATGCTAAGTGAGATAAGTCAGACAGAGAAAGACAAATATGGTATGACATCACTTATATATGAAATCTAAAATGTCAAACTCAAAACAAGTCAGACAGTAAAATGGTGCTTACCAGGGGATGGGTTTGGGGGGATAAAACTGATGTTGTTTAAGGGTACAGACTTGCAATGGATAGTAAATAGGCCATAGAGATCTAATGCACAATGTAATAACTATAGACAACAAAACTATATTACAATTAGGTAATGTGAAAATAGCATTACAACGGTAATCATATTACAATATATAAATGTATCAAAGTAACATGTTGTACACCTTAAATTCATATAATGTTACGTGTCAAATATATTTGATTTTTTAAAAGATGGTTCTGATTATTTTTTTAACATCTTTATTGGAGTATAATTGCTTTACAATGGTGTGTTAGTTTCTGCTTTATAACAAAGTGAATCAGTTATACATATACATATGTTCCCATATCTCTTCCCTCTTTGATTATTTTTTAATAGAAAAATCCATTCCCCAAAGGAAAATTGAAATTATTAAGCAAGGGGAAAATTAATGTGTGGTACTTCTAGTCATTACTTCTGAACCATTAGGATGGTGATAGTAATAAAAATTAGACCCTTTTACTCAATTATATTTTAGGCTCCAAGAGTGCATCTCTGTTCCACTTTATGATACTAGTGTTATTACATTTTCATTTCAAATATTACATTTTGAAATACATACATGTTTCCCCTATTTTTTTGAAAAGGGTTATTTTTGAAAGTCCCTATGTAATGATATGAGATTTTTTCTTAATTTAAAAGGTGAGATGAATGATCCGCCAATCTGTTAAAGTCAAGTGTAAAACACTATGGACATGAAAAATAACTCCATAATCATTTTCAGTTTCAGAAAATATCAGTAAATATGAAAAATAACTTTCAAGAGGTTAAACTTCCTTCTAAATTTCTGCACATACAGTATAAAAAAAGTTCTTTATAGTTACTGAATAAAGTTCTACATAATAAGAAATAAATTAGACAGTCTTCCAGAAAAGGCAAAAGCAATGGTACAAAAGGTACAGAATTATGAGACAAGGCACATAGTCAATTCCAAACCAGCAATCCTACAAAGAAAGCACCATGTAGTTCAGCAACAAAAATACTGCATTCAAGGATTGATTTACCATTTCCTTTAATAACAAATTTTTCGGTCCGTCACAACGGATAACGTATTTTCTCTCCGCAATAGAACATGGCATCTAACTTCATTATTGCTGAAGCTAAAAACCAATGAAAAACTTGAAAATCATCTATGAGAGATTTGTTTCAGTGATAGGAGTGATGTAACCCCAATAAAAAACAAAAATTTGGGTTTTAACATATTCAAGAATTATGATTATGTGCCTGTACTATTCTTTAACGTACCTTCAATAATGGTTACTATTAACAGATAAATCTGCCCCAGGATATAATAAAGTTAGAGCACCTATGGCTTGGGTTTTTGAACTAATTTAAAACTAAATAATGTATTTAACATGCTGGTCTTAAAATGTCATATTGATAGAAAACAAAAATAAGTGAAAAACAGCTATATTTAGGGGAAGTCTAATACTTCAGTGATATTTTATAAGTGACAAAAACTGAGAGATAAAAGAGGGGTTAATGAATTTGCTAAGGAAACAGTCATTGGTGACTAAAGGCAGAATCACACTCCCACTATTAGATCTCTCAAGAGGCCATCCAGAGAAATAAGAACAGGGATATTTGTGTATGGGAACTGGAAATATCCCTTTCCCCCTCATGTCAGGAAATAAATACAATGGTTTCTATCTCATTGGCAAGAGAAAGGTCACAACACTGCTTTTAAGGATATAGTTTTGTCCTTTGTCCTTTGTTCTAGGCTTGAATTTGTAAAATGTGATTATTATGGATCATGGTTTACCCTGTACCATCAGCTGTTGCATAATTAAAATGATCTCCTATAAAACATTCAAAATTTCCTAAGGTTTTCATGATACATATTTTAAATTCTATGTCACATGAAATTAAAAAGAATATGATGAACTGGAAAATGCTGAAAATATATTGTGCATCCTTGTTCACTGTTTAATTAGGCTCAATATTTATCGAGTGCTATTAAGTGCCAAACATGTTCTTGGTAGAGAAGTTCTCTAAATGATGCATGAAGTTGCATCTTTAAGTAAACAGAATTTCATTCATCACAGTTTTTCCTAAGACTGCCAATAGCAACAAGAAACCTACACATTTTGTTTTCATATTTTCAAATAAATGACTACACATTATTTTCCACTAAGTGACGGTAAAACAGACAACTCTGCTAATAAATTTATTTTTTTAACGGTATAAGGAGATAACCGTTGACAGCATCATAGGACTCGGGAGTACTCATCCTCTTTTTTTTTTCAGAAGAGATTTTTTTAAATTAATTAATTAATTAATATTTGGCCGCGTTGGGTCTTCGTTGCTGCGTGTGGGCTTTCTCTAGTTGCGGCGAGCGGGGGGCTACTCGTTGTTGTGGTGTGCAGGCTTCTCACTGCGGTGGCTTCTCTTGTTGCGGAGCATGGGCTCTAGGTGCGCGGGCTCCAGTAGTTGCGGCACGTGGGCTTCAGTAGTTGTGGCTCATGGACTCTACAGTGCAGGGTCAGTAGTTGTGGCACATGGGCTTAGTTGCTCCGCAGCATGTGGGATCTTCCTGGACCAGGGCTTGAACCTGTGCCCCCTACATTGGTAGGCGGATTCTTAAGCACTGCGCCACCAGGGAAGTCCTAAGAACTCAGCCTCTTTTGCTCACCACTCTAAAGTGAGCAGCAGAAAGAGCATAGAGGTTCAGAGGACTAACTGAACCTCTGAAGCGAGAGGCGAGATTACCAGGTTCAAATACCAGCTGTGCCATTTACTACTTAAAGAGTCTTGGAAAAGCCCTGCCTTGGTTTCATTAAATATTAAAAAAGTAAACAAACAGAGAAAATAATAGTACCTAGCTCATAAAGTAAGTAACTATTTGCGAAGTGCTTGGAACAATTCCTGGCACAAACCACTATGTAAGCATTTGTTGAATAAAATAAAATAAAAATAGTATTCTGTGTGTTTGGGGGAGGGAGGCTGTAAAAAGGAGGGGGGTGGGAATGAGAACAGTTTTTATCATTCATCCCTGATTTGACATGGCATTCTTTCCCTCAAAAAGCTCACCTTCTTGTGATAAATATTTTTATGGATTTCTTCATTTACCAGGACTCACAAGCTATCATCACCTTGGATTCTCTAAATGGTTCTTTTCCTTCCATTTATAAAAATGTTTAATTCTTTTACCAGAGATCACTTTTAATGTGTTCATTACATGGTCTAGAGTACATCCCCCCGCAACTACAATCATGTGAAGAAGTCTGTAACTTTGTCAAAAACATATTACTCTTACCAAGACTATTAGATATAAGATACTACATATACCCTATACTGTAATAGTAGATGCCTCGATAAGAAAATGCTGACATTATAAATTACCCAAGGAGAGGTACAAATGAAATGTTCTGTGAAATGGTTTCTCAGGAGGTATGTAGGATAGTAGCTTATAGAACTTTGGGCATATATTTCAAGCAGCAACAGTAAAACAAACTAACACATCACTTATGTTCCTCATATTATGGGCTAATATTAGCTCAATCTTCTGGACTTACTCAATGAAATAATTTTGAGAAAAGATTGTGCAGGGTTTACTAGTCACCTGATAGTAATGCTGTAATAAAGTGGAACTGAAATAAACTGGTGCCTTCACTTTAGCAGTCAACAACATTTATACTTTTCCTGCCACAAATGACTCTGATAACTTAAGGCAATTTAGTCAACAATATTATCAACCAAGATTTATTGAATGTATAATAAATACTGATCTAAATACTGCTGGAGATAGATTTTCTTGTCCAGTTGATAGTAAGAAGTACATCCAAAGTGGTTAAAGGGCATTAAATTTCATCAAATTAATTGTTTGCTGTGTACTTCATTTCTGATTACATATTTACTATCTGTGACTGTTTTTTAATGAAAGGAGTTGTTCTCATGAAAAAGCTGGCATCTAGAATGTTTGTCATAATCTATTAAACTATGCATAATTTGTACTTAAAGTCTGAAATTTCAGTATCCTACTTAAAAACGAGTTGGATTTTAAATGTGTTCATACATCGATTGTATGGAACTCAAGATTTCTTTTCTTACAGAAAATACAGTAAAACTGGCAGAGGGAAAGAAACAAACATTTAATGAGCACCCAGTATGTGCCAGCATTCTTCTGGGGAACTTAACTTTAACATGTTATTTTTCACAACCCTGTAAAGTAGTAACTATCATGCTGATTTTACACATTCAGAAGGTTGTTTCCTTAAATTACACATTACTTTATTAAGTAATATATGTACACTGTGGGGAAAATCTCAACTATACTTAAAATCAAATAGGCTAATAAAAAAATAGCAACCCCATAACCCACCCCATCAAAGGCATTCCTTCTTTTAATTTTTAGCCTTGTCTTTTGGTATTTATCTCAACATTTCTAAATAAAACCTAGTGGTATAAGAATATTATTTAGATATGTTGAGATTAAATTGAGAAGGCCCTAAAAGCCTTCTATCCTCTTACTCCAGTTTGGACTGGACACTCTCTCAGCCAGCTACATGGCTGCCATCCCGGGACATCCCTTCACCAGTATTCTGGGGATTCCCTTTGTCTTCTTCTTGTCCTTTTCTATTTACCCCTTCTGTTACTTGACAAATCATTTAGCTTGGAATACAATTTCAGTTTAGAGTCATGTTCACTTGGAACTTCAATAGCACTACTCCATGGTCTTAGCCTCTAACATTGCTGTCAAGAACTCAGATGCCACTCTTATTCAAATGCTGTATAGCATATTTTTGTTTCTGTTTTAAATCCCTGAAAACTTTTAGGAGGATGTTCTGAAATTTCCTGAAGATGTGCTTTGAAATAGGTCTTTATTTACATTGCTGAGCACTTAACAGGTTCATTTAACCTGGAAACTCATAACCTTCAGTTCTTGGAATTTTTCCTTCAGATCTTGACCAAATGTCCCTTAAACAGTGAGATTTTCCCAGGTCATCTCATATAGAATAATGTTCCTCTGCCTTCTTGCCCACTCACAGTACTTTCTAGATCCTGTACCTCACCTCAATTTTCTCCCACTGCATTCGTCATCACCATATGACATAACGTAGAGCTGTCTGTCTTTGTCAGTCTACTCCTACCAGAACGTAAGCTCCATGAAGGCAGGGGCTTTGGTCTGCACTGCTGACCGCTTTGAATGCTTTATTCACATAGGCCAGAACAGTGTGCAGCACATAACAGAAATTTTAAAAATATATATGATGAATGAAAGGATTATCTCCATAAGGAAAGGTAATTTGCTAAGTCAGTCACTCTGTAGGGCTTTGAATCGGGAACAAAATCTTGGCAAGAGAGAAAAGACAGACAAGGTCTCACAGCCACCTGTCAGTAATTTAAGTCATTTAAAAATAAGAAATAGCCAATCAGTAATTGTGATTTGTACAAAGGGATGAGGAAGCACCATAATAAACTGGATTTTGAGTCATACATATTTGGGTTTGAATTTTGGTTCTGCCATTCATTTGGCATCAGTATTCTTGTCTATAAAATGAGGATAATAACAGCGTCTGTTTCACAGGACTACTGCCAGGAGTAGATGACAGAATGCATAGCCAGTCCTTAGCATGGTCACTATTTATTTATTATTATTATTATTATTATTTTTTGCGGTACGCGGGCCTCTCACTGTTGTGGCCTCTCCCGTTGCGGAGCACAGGCTCCGGACGCGCAGGCTCAGCGGCCATGGCTCACGGGCCCAGCCGCTCCGCGGCACATGGCATCTTCCCGCACCGGGGCACGACCCCGTGTCCCCTGCATCGGCAGGCGGACTCTCAACCACTGCGACACCAGGGAAGCCCAGCACGGTCACTATTTCGTCATCATTGTGTCTATCTGGCCACACTTGTTTCTTCATATTCATAACTATTCTTTATTTTTATTCTAAAAATGTAAAGAGATAAAACTGATAGAGCAATCAGTGATACTAAGAAACAGGAAGAATCAGAGATTCACACTTAAAATAGCTAGTTCATGGTATTGTATCCAAAAAACATGATAGGAGGTGAGATAAAGTCTACACAGCATACTTATTCAAGAATTTATTGAATTTATCAAAAACAAAAAAAACAAACAACCCTATTGCAGCAGTCTGCAACCCAGAAGAGGGCCCTTAGCAGACATCAAATCTGTTTGCTGTTTAAACCACCCAGTCTGTGGTATCCTATTATAGCATCAGGAACTAAGACAAGTACTATATAAGAATGTATTATTTAGGCATAAATACAACAGAGCAGTTAAATTCATTGCTAAGTTTGGGAAAGCTTATGGAAATTTTAGTATAATTCTAATTTATTTACCATAGAAACACATTTAGTTATAAAAGTTCATCTTTATCAATAACCCTATGCTATATCACTGACATTAAACATTATTAGAAGAGGCCACATTTTCTCCTCATTCCTATTTTGCATGTGGTTTCTTTTTTGGGAGGCTTACCTACCACTGTGGAACTTTCTAGCTTTGAAGCTACTCCAAGGCTATTTTTATCTAATTGTTTTGTGCACTGCTGATGATATTCTGCTTTTAAATATATTTTTCTCTCCCTTACTGTCAGTCACTCCCAATGTATTATTTCACAGGCTCCCTCCCTAGCTCATCTGGTTCCTAATACACACATCTGAATACTTCCCTACAGTTCCTACTTTTAGAAATTACAAAAGGTTTGTTTAAATGTTTTTGACTCTTTGATGGCACTACTTTGATTAAAGGAAAAGGATAAAAACCCAAAGGGCTCTAAGATATAAAAAAATGAACTGACATAAAATAATAATCTTTATTATCAGTTCTCTTTCTACTTCAGTCTCTTTCACTTCTTTCCTATCCCAAGAATTCATCTTCTTTTTACTTTTTTCTACCTTGAATTTTTCCTGTTATTCTCTACTCTGTAGTTAGAAATAACATGGCAAACACAGACAAAATAAAAATTATTTTGTAAGCAAAAAAATGAAATGGATGGGAAGTTCCTGTTGTGATATATTAACTGTCAATTGAAATGGGAAAAAGTTAACGTGCAAATTTCTGAAGACAACAGGAAAGTAAATAGGCTGTACATTTCAGAGAAAAGAAAGTAGTCAGAACAATCCAGCAGACACAACAGCTTTATGAGAAACTTGGGAGCTTCCTTTCTTAAGTATTGTTACTATAGAAATTAGATGGCAGGGGAGTGCCAAGAGGGTCATAACAAAACACGCTTCATCCCTGGAGGCAGCTCCAGTCTGTTTTGGATACAAACTCAACTAGATTTTCCACCTCTCTGATTTACAAATCCTTCTGTTTGAAATATAAACTAAAAAGGCTTTGGTAAATAGCTGAGCCAAACCTGCTCCCTGCCCCCCCCAAAAAAAAGAACAGGAGGAGGGGGTGGGAAGGGTTGGGGAGGTGGGGGGAAGGAGAGAGGAGAGGGAGACACTGCTGGTGCAAGTAAAGTAAGCAATGTTTAGATAATTTTGCTCAACTTATCTGAATCATATATTTTTTCTTTTTGGGAAAGTTTCCATAGCAGCCAAGAGCCTAGATCAAGTCTCAAAAATAAATCTCAAGATGCACTATAAACAACTCCACTCCCATCTTTCTACCTCAAGTTACATAACGGAATGGTGAATTATGACTGTACTTTAGAAGAAAGGAATTTGCCAAACTGTGCAAGTAAAAATGGAAAAAACAAATGAGTAAAGTCATGAGATACAGAGACAGGATGCTTCCTAAGATGCCATACCTGAAACTTCTTTATTGGGTTGGTTTAAACCTGTCCAAGCAAAATGAGAAACATAAAATAAGAAACATAACACTTCTATTATCTCACTGGTTCCATGAGTCAGAGAGAATTGAAGTTTGTCTCAAATCAAAATTTATGTTGTTGGTCATGCATTCTTCTTTCAAATCATAATAAACGTCTCCTCAGATAAGGAAGCTGAGGCTGATGTTTAAAAATGATGAGAAGAGGGGATTTCCCTGGTGGTCCAGTGGTTAAGACTTCGCCTTCCAATGCAGGGAGTGTGGGTTCGATACCTGTTTGGGGAGCTAAGATCCCACAGGCCTTGGGGCCAAAAAACCGAAACATAAAACGGAAGCAATATTGTAACAAATTCAATAAAGACTTTAAAAATGGTCCACTTCAAGGGAGGGGTTATCTGTACGTGTATGGCTGATTCATTTTGTTGTCCAGTGGAGGCTAACACAACATTGTAAAGCAACCATGCCCCAATAAAAATTAATGTAAAAAAAAATGGTCCACATCACAAAAAAAAAAAATCTTAAAAAAAAAAATGATGAGAAGAGATGGAATTGGAATCCAGTTAGGGCAATTTCAAAGCTTGTGCCATTTCCACTGCCTCACAACTGCCTCTGATAAAGGCAATCCTTTCAGAGAGAATGGAGAGTTCCAGTCACAGGTATGAACTTTCTTTCCTAAAGCAGTAAGCTCCCTACCTGTGAGATAACTGCTAAATCTGCTCCTGTGATTTTGATAGACTAATTAATCTCTTAACCAAAACTCCAACAATAGCATACACGTGTATGCTATCAACCTGCAACGCAGCAGAAAGGATAAAAAGATCATTTTCTATTATTAAAAGAACATATTTTATCTTACCATTCTGTATAGGAACAAGAAAATATTTAATAAAAGCTATTTACTACAAACAAAATCTTTAAAAAAAAAAAAAGCACAGATGCTGTGCTCACTAACACAACTATGGTTACAATATTAACCAGCAGCACAATCTAAGAGTTCAGAGCTGACATTTGCAACCAGGTACACTCGATGCTATGATTTGTTAACTTGAACAATGGTGCATACCAACTTTGCATTTATCAGAACCAACAGTTGTGACTGTATAACTGTTTATAGTCCCCGTGGCCGCATAATGATACTAATTCTCTAATTTCATTCCTAAAATATTTCTCTGAAGTGGATGTGATTTTCCCTGCAGAGGATGGGGGTGGAGGAGAAATACTTCCCACACCTAAGATTACTTTTCACTTTGAAGTGCCTCACCTGAAGAAGTCAAGCAAAGGTTTCTCTAATGTGTCAGTCATTTGCTCAACAATCACTCACTCACTCAACCGCAACCATGCACAAAACAACCTGACTCACTCACTCAACCTGCAACCATGCACAAAACAACCTGCTAGTCGCCATGGCGACACCAAAATGCAGATAGTGTTGTCAACTAAGAGGTTCCAATCTAGTAAAGAAGGTACACACCAACAACTTGTTAAAAGCGTAAGGACATACATTCATTATTAGAGGTAAAAAAGGAGCTGTTTATCAGAGATAAAGGCTGTGAATTTGGATTAGTGGAATAAAAGGAAAAACTGCCAAGAGGTGATATCTAATTGGGCTTCAGGACAAATGGGACTATCATAGATGAGGGTGGTGGAGTGAGAGAACATAGCAAGATAATCCAGGCTGATGGCCCAATGTGAGCAGAAGCCCAGGTATGAGAATGCCTGGGAAACCTGAAGCAGTCCTATGACCTGGACCCAGAATATCTGTGGTGGGTAAAGAAAGAGGAAGTTAGAGAGCCAAGTCTGGGTCAGAATTCAGAGGACCTGTAGTGTTATTGCAAATCTGGATTTCATCCTATAGATAATGGAGATCCGGCAAAAGTGTTTAAAGAAATAAAGTAATATGATTCAATAGTGATTTTAAGAAGATTAATGCCAAACAAGCAGTGAAAGGAGTAGCATGAAGGAAGAAGACAGAACCAAGAAGAGATAGATGGGTAGTTATTAAGACATCTAGGTAGAAACAAATGAGTAATGTAAGGTTAGAAGGACTAGAAGGATGGTGGTCATATTAACAGAAACAGCAATCACATGAGGGAAAGGGGGAAGGAGGGGAAAAAGAAGAGAACTACACAAAGAGAATGGCTTCAGTTTTGAACATTCCAGTAGAGATGTTCAGATGACCAATTGGGAATTCAGGTCTGGAACTGAGAAATTAAAGCCAGAAATAGGGACTTAAAAGTTATTGGCACCAAGATGATATCTGGAAACATGAAAATAGGTGAAGTCATCTACAAAGAAAGGACAAAGCAAGCGAAAAAGGGTAAGGATAAGACCTTTAGATACCTGCACTTACAAAGAGGGAAATGGTCAAGAAGGTACAGCGAGGGAGAAACACAACCAAGAGAAAAAAAGTTATAGGAGTCAAGAAAGGAGAGCTCTAAAGAGGGGAAGGAAGTCAACCATTACAAACTCTGAAGAGAGTTAGAAGGTGAAGAGGACAGCAGTTATGGAACTTATCACATCTCTGAGACTGCTAGAAATTTCAGTGGCAGATGAAATCAGATTTCAAGGTACAGAAAAATATGAGTAAACTGCTTTTTAGAAAATGTTGATGAAGAACTGAGCTAGTCCTAAAGTGTCCTAACTTCTAGTCAGTTCTAGAACCAGATAATATACTAAAAATTAGAATGTGACAGTTACTGGAGAAGGATGTTAAGTGAATCAGTGAGAGAGCAGAACTAGGAATGACTCAAGGGTGCTATTTTGATTTTAACTTATCTAGCTTCTAAAATAGAGTAAATTTTATGAATTAAATACTTATAATAAAGTGGGAGGAAGCTGGCTTTAGTCATAAGAGCATTAATCTATGTTGCTTATCACCTCAAGTCTAAGAGGACATTACAACTAGTATTGAACAAGCATGGAAACTTGCTTTAGTTATTGTCATCATTTATTTGCTTAGATTTCTATGTCCTTATTGTCAATTTGATCCCAAATTCATTTCTGTTGTTTCAATTAATTCAGTTATATCAATTTGGTCTTCTTGGAGACGTCTTCACGGCAGCCTTCTGACTGCTCCAGTCTGAACTGGCTGTCATCACTCTGTGGCTGCTACCGAGCTATGTAACCGGGTTCCCTCTGCACCCTCCATCTCTCCCCTGAACTGGATCTCCTATCCTATATCCCACATCCTGCTCGTTCACGGTTAAAAATGTATCCCATTAGCCTCAGGAGAAATGATATGTAGGAGGTAATTTTTTTAACCTTGTATGTCTGAAAATGTCTTTATCTTATCCTCATGTGCAATTCATGACTTACAGCTAAATACAGAATTCTATATTGAAATAATCTTCCTTCAGAAGACTGAGGGCATTCCTCATTGTTTTCTAGCTTCTGAAACTGCTGATAGAAGTCTGAAGCCATTCTGATTTCTGATCCTTAGTTTGTAATCTGTTCTTCCTTTCTTTGGCAGTTTGTAAAATGGCCTCTTTGTCATCAGAGACAAATTGAAATTTCCCGAAAATGTGCCTTGTCATAGGCACTTAGTAATTCCTTTCAATCTGGAACCTCATATCCTTCAGTTGTGGGAATTTTCTTAAATTATTTTGCTAGTGATTTCCTCCCCTTGTTTTTCTTTTTCTGGAACTCATTGTTTTGACTTCCTAAACTGATATCTAATTATTTTATCTTTTTTTTCCTCTACTTCCTGGGATATTTCCTCATTGTCATCTTCCAACACTTCTATTGAGTTTTATTTCTGTTAAAATTTTTTTAATACACAGCAGCATTTTGGCTTTGTGTAACATTCAGTTCTTGTCTCACATATGTAATATTTTCTCTCTCTGAAGATAATCATAATTTTTTTTTTAAGTTTTCTATTCCCTGCATACCTCTGTTCCTCCAAGTTTCTTTTTCCTTTTGTTTTTATTTGTTTTGGATTTTTTCTTTCAAGCTAGAGGCTTTCCCTCTGATGACTACTAGCTTTGGGAATGTCAGTGTCCTTAGGTCTTTCCTCTTGGTTTGGTTAAATATCCCCATGGCACTGATCTCCTGCCTGGAGGGTAAAAGGCAAGTGAGGGAGACAGGTGGAGGGGTCTCATCATTCAGTATGCAGGTGTTCATTTTATTCCCTTATATTTGGTAAAGTGCCCTGTGCTCTCAACTTTGCCTGGTATAACCCAGTCCAGAGACCCTTGAGTTTTCTCCCCCACAGAATTAACCTACAGCCTTCCATTAGAGTAGAGATGGGGGCAGGAAGAGCAACGATTCAGTGGTCTGGGGGAGAGGAGAAGACTGAGGGATCTACTACTATGTGTTCCTGCTGCCATCAATTCCTGAGCTATTTGAAGATTCTGCGGTAAAAATCTGGTTGGTTCTTGGCTTTCTTCGTTGCTAGATTAAGATTTGGCTTTCTCAGGTCAGCTAGGACATTTACCACACTCCATTTGCTTTCCAGCTTTCAATTTATTATTATTGTTTTTTGTGGTTGTTTTCTTCTTTGCCATTCTCCTTATCCTTGAAGGATCATGTCTTTAAAAGAATATCCCTTTACTATAGTTGTAGTGGGGTTTCTGCAAGGAATACAAATTATATGCTTATGTTCAATCCACCATTTTTCTCTTCAGAAGTCCAGGCTGAATCAAAAACCATTCCTGATGCTACTCATTACTATTCCCACCCAATTTTCCAACTACCATAGTCGCTTACTAAGGTTAACATTGCCTTAGGACTGGTTGAGAGAGGCCCCTCACCTGGGCATCACATTTTAGAGGGCTCTACTTGGTTGGTGTTTTGGGGCACCAACCCCAACAGAGCTTGAATGTATCAGCCAGGATGTCCACATGCCTGTTTGTAGGGTCTCTCATGACATGGGACCAAATTTGAAAATTCTAGCCTGACGTTCCAGATTGTTATAAAAGTACACAGTCAAAGTTGAAGAACAGAATGTATTTTATTTAAGTTAAAAAAAAAAGTTTGTTAGACTAACTTAAATATTAAGATATGATACAGTTTCTAAACTTAGCAAGTAGCTGGTCCACAGTTAAACACTGACTTCCTTCATGATTTCTCCTTCCCTATGTCTTCTGGATTTACAGCAACCCTGACAGTAGCCTATACAAATGACTTAACTGAATCGGAAAAGGAATTTTTTATTTAAGACACCTTACTGCCATCTGCCGGACATTTTAAAAAATAACAACAAATCAACAATGAGAATTAGATGACATGTACCCCTAGTTGCTGGGCAACACATAATTTGCACCACCAGATGGGCAGCACTGCCTTGGAATCACCTTTCACAAAACTGAACTAATCTGTACTATTCCATGATGAGGGTGGGGAGGAAGGTAAAAGAGCAAATCAGGAATCTAAACATCCACTTATAACTTAGAAGAGACTGTGGTCTGATACCTTGACTTAGAACCGATTTCCTCATTTAAGAAATGGTTTAGCTGTTAATATAAATCTAGCTCATAAGAGTGAAATTTAAAAAATGGCTTTAGGACCAACAGGCTGGGAGCCACTGAATGAGGCAGGGCCTGGCAGCCTTCTGGGCTAAGACCCAGCCCTACCTATCAACCCACCCATCGTTGTCAGCTCCAACACAACAGAAGGGCCCATGGAGCCCACACAGGGGACACCCCTAGAGTACATAGCTCAGGTGACCAAAGGGGAGTGTCCCTTTGGGCCTCATAGGATGTCTCCTACATAAGGCCACTTACCCAAAATTGGGAAATGTAACTGACCTACCTAATACAGAGAAAGAGAATTAGGCAAAACAAGGAGACAGAAGATGTTCCAAACAAAGGAACAAGACAAAAATCCCAGAAGAAAAACTAACCAAAGAAGACATAAGCGATCTAACCAATAAAGAGTTCAAGGTAATGATCATAAACATGCTCAATGAACTTGGGAGAAGAATGGATGAACACAGTGAAGTGTTTAACAAAGAGTTAGAAGATACAAAGAAGAACCAAACAGAGCTGAAGACTACAATAACTGAAATAAAAAATATACTAGAAGGAATCTAAAGTAGATTAGATGATACAGAGGAACAGCTCAGTGAACTGAACGACAGAGTAGTGGAAATCACCCAAGCTGAACAAAAAAGAATAAAAAAAATAAGGATAGTTTTTAAGATACCTCTGAGACAACATCAAGCATACTAACATTCACATTATAGGGGTACCAAAAGGAGAAGAAAGAGAGGGGGACAGAGAACCTATTTGAGGAAATAATAGCTGAAAACTTCCCTAACCTGGGAAAGGAAACAAATATCCAAGTCCAGGAAGCACAGAGAGTCCCAAACAAATGAACCCAAAGAGATCTACAACAAGACACATTATAATTAAAAGGGCAAAAATTATAGGTAACAAGAGAATTTTAAAAGCAGCAAGAGAAAAGCAACTAGTTATGTACAAAGGAACAACCATTAGACCAGTGGTCCCCAGTCTTTTTGGCACTAGGGACTGGTTCTGTGGAAGACAATTTTTGCATGGATTCCGGGGTGGTAGTTCAGGTGGTAATGTGAGCAATGCGGGGGATGGTTCAGGTGGTAATGTGAGTGATGGGGAGCCATGGGGAGCAGCAGATGAAGCTTCGCTTGCTCACCCACTGCTCACCTTCTGCTGTGCAGCCCGGTTCCTAACAGGCCAGGACCGGTTTCGGTCCGCGGCCTGGGGATTGGGGACCCCTGCATTAGACTGACTTTTCAGCAAGAACTTTGCAGGCCAGAAGGGAGTGGCATGATATATTCAAAGTGAAAGAAAAAAAACCCTACAATTAAGAATCCTCTACTTGGCAAGGTTATCATTCAGATTTAAAGGAGAGATAAAGAGTTTTACAAAAAAGAAAAAGCCAAAAGAGTTCATCATCATTAAACTGGCCTTACAAAAAATGTTTCAAAGACTTTACTAAGGGGAAAAGAAAAGATGACAATTAGAAATACGAAAATTACAAAAGGAAAAATCGCATTTGTAAAGGCAAACATACAGTAAAGGTAGTAAATCAACCACTTACAAAGTTGGTAGGAAGGTTACAAGACGAAAGTAGTAAAATCATCTATATCTACAACGAGTAGTTAAGGGATAGACAAAACAAAAGATGTAAAATATGATGTCACAAACATTAAATGTCGGGCGGTAGTGTTAAATGTAGGGTGGTTAAAATGTGTTTGAACTTAAGGGATCATCAACTTAATCTTCCTGCAGCATGAACAGGAGGGTATAAAATATGTCCCACCTCCTTTCATGCAAGATGCATCCTTCTGTTAAGAACCTTAACCCTCTATTTACTTTACCATGTTGCACCATGTGATGATTTTGCCCACCTTCACCATTTGACTGTTGGTAAAAAATTATATTTTACTCTTTTGCACAAAGTTTGAATCCTGTTTTATCTCTGATTATAATGAACACTTGTTTCTGTAAGATTAGCAAAATCATGACAATTGATGAAGTTCTGTAATGGGCACATGGATGTGTATTGCATTATTCAACTTTGTGTCTGAAAATTCTCATAATAAAAAAATTTAAAAAAAAGAGAGACCATCAACTTAAAATAATCACGTATAGACAGGTTGTTACATATGAACTTCATAGTAACTACAAACCGAAAATATATAATAGATACACACCAAAAGGAGAGAAAGGAATCCAAACAAAACACTAAATTCTATGAGAAGAAAGCCAGGGTAGCAATACTTACATCAGAAAAACTACACTAAGAGACAAAGAAGACATTACATAAAGATAAAGGGATCAATCCAACAAGAAGACGTAACACTTGTAAATACATATGCATCCAACACAGGAGCACCTAAATACATAAAGCAAATATTAGCAAACATTAAAGGGAAAAATGACAGTAAGACAATCATAGTAGGAGACTTTAATACCCCACTTACCTCAGTGGAAAAATCATCCAGACAGATAATCAATAAGGAAACACTGGCCTTAAATAACACATTAACTATTTGAATGTAGTAGATATATACATAGAATAGTCCATCCAAAAGCAGCAGAATACACACTCCTTTCAAGTGCACATGAAACATTCTCTGAGATAGATCACATCCTAGGCCACAAACAAATATATTTAAGATATTTTATATTTAAGAAGACTGAAATCATATCAAGCAGGTTTTCCGAACACAACAGTATGAGACTAGAAATCAACCACAAGAAAAAAACTGCAAAAAACACAAACATATGGAGGCTAAGCAATATGTTACTAAACAATCAATGGATCACTGAAGAAATCAGAGTCAAAAAGTACCTGGAGACAAATGAAAATGAAAACACAATGATCCAAAATCTACGGGATGCAGCAGAAGCAGTTCTAAGAGGGAAGTTTACAGTGATACAAGCCTACCTCAAGAAACAAGAAAAATCTCAAATAAATAATCTAGCCTTACACTTAAAACAACTAGGAAAAAAGAAAGAAGAAGAAAAACCCAAAGACTGGAGAAAGAAAGAAATAATAAAGATCAGAATAGAAATACAAGGAGACTAAAAAAAAAAAGAAAGAAAGAAAAGATCAGTGAAACTAAGAGAAGGTCCTTGGAAAAAATAAACAAAAATTGATAAACCTTTAGCCAGACTCATAAAGAATATGAATTAAAAGAGAGGTACCAAACAGATGAAATTAGCAATTAAAGAAGTTATGATTGACCACACAGAAATACAAAAGACCATGAGATTACTATGAACAATTATACGCCAATGAAATGGACAACCTAGAATAAATGAACAAATTCCTAGAAATGTACAATTTCCCAAGACTGAATCAGGAAGAAACAGAAAATATGAACATACTGATTACCAGGAAGGAAACTGAATCCGTAATTTTTAAAAAACTACCAACAAACAAATGTCCAGGGCCAGAGGGCTTCACAAGTGAATTCTACCAAACATTTAGAGTTAACACCTTTCTTAAACTATTCCCAAAAATTGAAGAGAAAGGAATGCTTCTGAACACATTCTACAAGGCCATCATTGCTCTGATAACAAAATCAGATAGACACGACCAAAAAAAAAAAAAAAAACGATTACAAGACAATATCACTGATGAATATAACATGCAAAAATCCTCGGCAAATATTAGCAAACCAAATTCAACAGTACAATAAAAGGATTATATGCCACGATGAAGTGGGATTTATCCCAGAGAAGCAAGGATAGTTCAATACCTGCATGTCAATCAATGTGATACACCACATTAACAAACTCAAAATAAAAAGTATACAATCATCTCAACAGACGCAGGAAAAAGCTCCAACAAAATTCAACATCCATTTGATAGAAACTCTCAACATAGTGGGTATAAAGGGAACATACCTCAACATAATAAAGGCCATATATGACAAACCCAGAACCAATATCATATGAGACAGTGAAAAGCTGAAAGCATTTCCTCTAAGATCAGGAACAAGACAAGGATGCCCACTTGGTCCACTTTTATTCAACACAGTACTTGAAGTCCCAGCCACAGCAGGCAAGAAAAAAAGAAATGAAAGGAATCCAAATTGGAAAGGAAGAAGTAAAACAGTCACTGCTTGTAGATGGCATGATATTATATATAGAAAATCCTAAAGATGCCACCAGAAAAAACTATTAGAACTAATAAATAAATTTGGTAAAGTTGCAGACTACAAAATTAACATAAGAAATATGATGCATTTCTATACATTAATAACGAACTATCAGAAAGAGACATTAAGAAAACTATCCCATTTACAATTGTATCAGAAAGAATAAAATACCTAGGAATTAATCTAACTAAGGATTAAAAGACTTGTAGTCAGAAAACTATAAGATAATGCTGAAAGAAATTAAATACAACATAGACAAATGAAAAGATATACCATGATCACAGATGGGAAGAATTAATATTTTTAAAATGACCATATTATCCAAAACAATCTATAGATTCAATGCAATCCCTATCAAAATACCAACGACATTTTTCACAGAAATAGAACAAAATATCCAAAAATTTGTATGAAAACACAAAGACCTCAAATAGCAAAAACAATATTGAGAAAGAAGAACAAAGCTGGAGGTATCACGTTCCCTGATTTCAAACTATACTACAAGCTACAGCAATCAAAACAGTATAGGACTGGCACAAAAAAAGACATAGATCAATGTAAGAGAAATAAACCCATGCTTATATGGTCACTTAATCAATGACAGAGGAGGCAAAAATATATAATAGGGAAAAGATAGCCTCTTCAATAAATGGTGTTGGGAAAACTGAACAGCCACATGCAAAAGATTCAAACTGGACTACTTTCTCACACCATATGCAAAAATAAACTCAAAATGGATTAAAGACCTACATGTAAGACCTAAGACCATGAAACTCCTAAAAGAAAACATAGGCAGTATGCTTTTTAACATTGTTCTTAGCAGTTGTTGGATCTGTCTCTTTAGGCGAAGGAAACAAAAGCAAAAATAAAGAAATGGAACTACATCAAACTAAAAAGCTTTTTACACAGCGAAGGATATATAATCACATATACTTTTATATATATAAATTTAATAGTCAATTTAAATATTGAGTGCTACTATACACAGTCATTATTTATCACCATTTAAAATTCTATTATTTAATGAACTTATTTACAAAACAGAAACAGACTCACAGACTTACAGGATGAACTTATGGTTACCAGTGGGGAAGGGTGGGTGGTGAGGATAGATTGGGAGTTTGGGATTGACATGTACACACTGCTATATTTAAAATAGATAACCAACATGGACCTACTGTATAGCACACAGAACGTGACTCAATATTCTGCAATAACCTAAATGGGAAAAGAATTTGAAAAAGAATAGATACATGTATATGTATAACTGAATCACTTTGCTGTACACCTGAAACTAACACATTACTAATCAAACATGTACCAATACAAAATAAAAATTTTTTAAAATAAAATTAATGTGAAAAAATAAAATTCTATTATTTGAAAAATAGAAGGATATGTTTCTTGTAATATTAAATCTTCATTACTCTCATTTCCCTTTCTTTCGATATTATCATTACCACCCTGTATTTTTATAAAAGATTCTAGCATCTTGAAAATACTTCAATACTCCTAATAGTGAACGTCTTGGGAATAAAAAGAGTCATTAGTTAACACATAAAGTTAGACCTCAGCCTAATTTAACAGAGATGGTCAGGGTTAAAGCTAGGATTTGAGTAATCAATATCCTCTAATAATTTTGACTAAATGAGTTATCCTTTTCAATAATTTTATAAATGTCTTAGTATATGCTGCTTTTTAATATTTCTTTTTTTAAAAATTTCCTCAAATTTTCATCACTTGGGGTCAATAAACTTAGGAAAACATAGGTGCAAGACTGGCTTTTCCTCAAAGTTTTTCCAGTTTAGTTTCCCTTTTTTTGGTGGTGTTATTTTAGATTTTCTGTTTGACTTCTTCATTTACATAAATATGAAAATTTCACACAGCTGCCTCTGACTCCAAAAGACTTCTAATATTTTTTTCCTATGCTTGCTAACAGGTATCAAAAGTATACTATGTGAAATTATAATTTTAAGTACGTTTACCAGATATTTCTGGGTTTTGAGGACTCCATGATAATGAAACAAATGTGATATCATAGGCATAGTTTTTTAAAAATCCAGAGATTTTGTAAGTAAGATCATGGAGTACTTTTAAGATTTTATCTCAATGTAATAAAATAGAGGCATGGAGATCTCTGCAGCCTTGAATTACTAGATGTTTGGTTTTGAATGTGTCAGTTCAATTTGAACGATGTTTTTGAGAATTGAGAACACATGCACTTATGAGTGTTTGCACTTTCTAATTAAACCAGCTTTATGATCACGTTTCTGACATCACCTGCAAACAAGGTTCTTGCTCACTTCAGGCTCTGACTTTGCTTTGCCCATTTGGGCATCAAAGCATTAACTTTACTGGAATGTCAAAGAAACACAACAACCAGAGTGGACAAGGTTCTCAATTCACCTTTGTGCTATCCCCCAGGCAGGCAGCAGACAACATGCAGTAGTAGAGACACATTTTCTTCTATAAATGTATGTGTCACAAAAATGTTGTCCACTGTTCAGCTTTCACTTTTCCTCTGTTTAACAGTGTTCTTGAAAGGTGTCCAGTGGCTTTTAAAAAAAAGTTGAATTCATGTAGGTTATATTTACATTGAAAATGAATATTTACTCGTTCTAGTTCATGTGGTCAATTTATATACCTCCCTGTATTGTTTGTATGCAAAGACCCTACCATCTGAAGAAGTAATTTCCTTTTGAAAATTCAGTAAATCATGCTTTTGCATGGTTTCAATTTGACAGATCTTTTTTTCATGAATAAATTAAAATCTGGATATTGTTACCAGGGGAAAATAGTTTTTCCTAGGTTTTCTAAATTTGGAAATGGGTGCTTCAGGCCAGATGTTCATATGCCTTAAGAAAACATCTCATTTTCAATGGAAAAGAATTTGCTGTATCAAAATCTGTGTCAAATGCCAGGGTAAATATAAATTTTTTGTATTTTGGGTAATCTGTAAGCTGCTGAATGCAAGAGACTGAGAACTAGCGAGTAAGAAGTACATTCTGGGCTTAACCACTCCCCACTCTGCCTCTTCACACACACTTTTTTCTTCTAAGTTCTTGACCTTTATTAGGTTTCCCATCACTATGAATTTGCTCATGCTGAACAATGTGTGAGGCAGAAATAGAGGCCTTCCTATCCTTTTTACATTCATGTTTTTTCACCAGTTTGAAATCTCTGAAGGACGGTAAATTGGCAGCCACTAACAAAAGTTCTTCACAGATCTTTTATATTCACAGGGCTCTTTTCTTTTATGAATTCTCTGAGGTAGAATAAAAGGTGCATGTTTTTCATGAGTGGGCATTTCTCCATAGCTGACTGCCTCACACCTGAAATCAAAATGTATGCCATGGTTTTACATCTGCAAAAACTGATCTGTCCTCCTTGGGATTCCTCTACTGGTGAGGAACAAAGAGAATGCAGAGCTTGCAAAGGGAAAGAACCCTGCAAAAACAGAAGGGCTTCCCCACACACTTGACTTACTTATTTGGAAACAAAATTCTATATCTTTATTCTCTTTCTCTGGTCCATCCTTTACTAATGCGTCCTCATCTTCCTAATCTCTAAATGTTCCAGGGCTTAGTCTTAAGCTTTTCTCTTCTACCTAAATACACTTCCCTTGATGATCTCACTCAATCTCATGGCTTCAAACACCATCTATTTGCTAAAAGCCTGAATCTGTATCTCCAGTCTGTACTTCTCCCTTAATTTCCAGACTCACTTATTTCTATCTGTGTATCTAATAAGATCCTCAGACTTAAGATGTCCAAACTGAGCTCCTGGTCAGTCCCACTTTCAAACTTGCTTCTCCCAGTCTTCCTTATTTTAAAAAATAACGTGTCATTCTTCCGGCTGCTCTAGCCAAAATTCTTCACTCTTCTGTTTCTCACTTCCCACATCCAATCCAACCAGCGAACTGGCTTGTTGGCTCCACCTTCAAATATAATCTGGTCACTTCTCAGCCCTTCCACTAATACCATTATGGCCCAAGTTCTACCATGTCTTGTCTAGATTATTGCAATAGCACCCTAATTAGTTTCTAAACTCCCATTCTTGCTTCCCTAGTCTCAGTACAGAGGTCAGTGGCTCCCCACCTCCCAGAGTAAAAGCCAAAGCTCCTACGATGACCTACAAAACCTTTATGATATGCTTGCCAAAGAGCTCATCTTAGTTTGTCTTTCAGACCTGTACCTGGAATGTTGGAGACATTTAACAATTTACTATGTATTTCTCTCCTATAAAATCATAATAATTATTCAGACTACAATTACACTTCCTCAAAAATCAGCTGACTTTTGTGGATCAAAGTGTGAATAGTCAAAGGACCCTAGAGAAGTGGTAAAGAGAGTCATCAACTTAACATTACAAATAATGACAGCAAAGGAGTTGAAAGAAGGTGACTCTGAGCTAGTCCAATTCACATAGAACTTGTATGTGAAATACAAACAGGCTATAAAATGGTTACATCCAGGAAGGTTTGCAATATAATTTAAGCCCACACCTAAACTGGTTTCAACACATGCTAAAGAAGTACAATGGATGAGAGGAAAATTTGATTTTTCCAAGTATGACCCCTTGGAGAAAAGTGTTTGCTAACCTGACTAATGTCTAGAAAAGCAATAAATGTCACAGGATAAGAGAACTAAAGGATTCAAATTCTGACTAAGAACCTGAGCTCCATTTAGAAAATGAAAGGAAATGAAGGAAAAGGCAAAAACAAACAAAAAAACCAAAACGCTGATTTTCAAAAATTCAACAAAATCACAAAATTATCCATACTAACAAACATAGAGACAATAAATGAATCTGTTTTATCTACCTACTAAATGTCTATGACTAAATGTCAAGGTCCATTAAGCAAAGAATAATACCACAATGCAAAACACCAAAGCAACTCCTACTTTTCAAATTCTTTCATTATTTTACTTAATCTTAATTATGTTCACTTAAAATTACCTGACTGGTCTAATTATTTAAATATCTATTGGTAAGCATGCAAAACACCAAACAGAATCATTTGGTAGGAAACAGGGAAACAGCAGCTTTGACACTGACATTAATTCCTTTAGTATATAACAACTCAAGTGGGGTTTTCTGATGTATCCCTTCTGTCACCCACTCCAACCACAGTCCTGAATATAATTTACATAGGCCATATAAAATTAGCTCAGCTAAACTAGCCTAATCTGACATTACATTATACAAGACAACACCAGGAACTGTGTGAACAGGGCACAAACCATTTAATACTAAGTTTCCAACCAAAACTGGCTCCCCAGTGAATCTCAGTGCCTCAATAAGATCACCTAATGTTCTTTTAAAATTTAAAGCCAAGCAGTAAAATCAGAAACAACATATCATCAGGCTTGCCCAGGAGTTTACAGCAACCAACTAGCACTCAGATAAATTTTCTCTCTGCAAAATAACTTTGCTGCCACTTGGTTATAAAGAATAAAACTTTCTAATGATCTCTAATTCTTGGTTAACATACTATATTTTAAAGTACTTACTTAACAGTAAATGAAGGATGTTTTGTTTTATTGTAACACTCAATAACAAGTCCATAAATTACCGGATAAAAACTAGGAATTTCTTTCCTTTTACATTAGCTTACCCAGTTTAGCGGCGCCCTCTGGTGGGTACTCAGGAAACTGACCCTCGGAAGGGACACTGACAGTTCTCCTCAGGCATCGCCCTTTGGTGGAATCTGTCTGCTGATCCTGTCCCTCCACAGGTATCTAGTAAACCAAAAAAGAGATGAAACTTAATAGTGCCATAACTACCTTCTGATTGAATAACGTTTTTAGTTGATGAAGGTAGGAGTGTGTAATCATCAGAGCAAAACAGAAGAAATGTAGAAATAATGTATGCACAAAGGCTAAAGTTATTACCAACCCTTTTTTCAGGAATCTTTTCTTTAAAAAGAAAACTGAAAGATCAGGAAAGGTGTGTATGCAAATTAACTTACATGAAGTATGTACAAATCACATCCAGTTGTGTACCTGCTTAGGGAGCTCAGAAAACAAAACACCCACACAAATAAGATTCCTTTACATCAGAAACTGGTTCACAAGTCCCATTCCTGCCCAATCGTCAATAAGGTAAATGGAAATAAAAGTTGACCAGAAAAACTTCACTCCAAAATTCTCTTAAAAGGTTTTGTTAGATAAAAGGAGTAAAATCAACCAAATTTTCTTCAATTTTAAAAGTAAGCACTTAGAGATAGTTAATGAAATACTATACTACCTATACATGTTTTTAGTGTATAGATAGTAATTGATACATAAAATGGCATATTTTATTCCACAAGTGAGATTAGTTTTTGAAATCCTAAAAAATACTTTTTCTGGCATAACTTTTTTTTCTGTTTGTACATGTGGAATAAGAACTATGTATGGTACAAAAGATCTCTAATTCCGTTAAATATTTTACAATTTACACACTGGTTATCACTGTAGAGTAATGGGATGGCTCTAAGTTGCTTGCTTTTTTTTTTTCGATTTCGGTAATTCTAAAAGACCAAGTCATCTTACTTTGGGGGTAGAGGGCAAAGACTTTTCACAATGAGATTTTATTAGTAACCTCTATCAGAATTAAGAACAGTATTTGTAACATCTTAAATAGTTTGGAAAAATATGTCAGGAATTATGTTATCAAGGCAGTTGCCCGGGAATCATACCTCCTCCCCTCCCTCAAATGGAAACTAACTACCTTTATCTGAGTTTCATGCTCAATTACAAAAGGAGGAAGCTGCAAACAGAAAAACAAGAACTGGTTAGAGCCAACTAGGCCCAAGATGGCAGAAAACCTGATCTCCAGTGGACCTTGAGCCTCACTGTACCGTTCACTGTAATACATTAGCATGCTAAATGACACAACCATGAGCACCATGACAGTTGACAATTGCCATGACAACGGGAAAAGTCCATACAAGGACTGAAAAGGGGTGTTGCCTCAGTTCTGGGTCCAAACCACAGCCTTGTTCTCAGATATCTTATGAATACTCCTTCTCTTTACTCAATTCTTTCCCTTTTACCTGGACCCTTCTATATATATGGTGTCTCAGCCCTAATCAGGTTGAAAAGTTGATTTGCGAAATAAATTCCCACACTCCTCCATTCTTTGGCCAGTTTCATTATTGGCTGTGTGAATCTGAGTGGAAAAAGAACCTCTCCGGCTGAGACCCCTCAGCCTAGGCTAGGACCCTGGTGCGGGTCCAGGCAATCAATTCGGTAACAATTAATCATAGTCTCTAATTCTTATGCCTCCAATACAGGCATTTTTTAACAAATTTCAATAATAATGACTAGCATTAAATTCTTAGTGTGCGCAAGGCTAAGGAATTTACATGTGTGACATTATGAGGAAGCCATTATTATTATCCCCTTTTCACAGATGAGGAATAATTTATCTCTCCAGATGATTACTATGGGCACATCAATTGATCCAGCAAAACTGGAATAGATACGGGCTTAAATGTACATGCTTTCTGCTTTGCCTCAGTAATCCAACTCCTAAGACTGGGTGGGGTCAAGGGGATGATACCAAGGGAAGCTTTCTCTGTGCTACTGAGAATTTGAAAAGCAAAATTCTAATGTCTTCATAAGGACTGAAAATTATCATACTCTTTCCTCATTTCCTCATGACCATAACTACTGTTACTGCTTGCACACTGAGAAACCAAATGGTGGAATTAAGAAAGGTAAAATTCTAAAAAATAAGGGAATATCAAATAATAGCATCAGTAAAGCTAATAAGTCTTCTAAAAGTTCTCTGTAATATAAAACTTTAAGAACAGTAATCTAAGTCATCCACCCCTTTCAGGATGGAAATGATCTCTACATAAATAATTAAAAGAGTAGTACCAAGAGGTTAAATAACTCCCTCCTAGTAAGAAAGGTAAAAATGTATCCTCTACCTGCCTTAGGAAACAAAGGAGGTAAATTTGGAAAAAAAAAAAAAAAAGTAGTCTGGATCTTTGAACAGATGAACATAAATAAATATAACTATTTTTGTAATAGTTCCCCCAAAACAACTATTACCTGAAGGCCTAAGCCATAGAGAAAAGAGGAGCTATTTTTGACATTTTAGGAGGGAATGAGCTACAATCTTATCTGTGGAAATTTATAAAGGCCATATCCAGGAAAAAGAAAGAAATGGTTTCTATTATCATTAGACTTTGTCTCTATCATATCTAAGAAGAGAATAAATAAAATATATCAAACTTCTTATTTGGGCCTAAACTTCACTCACAATTATATTCTCAAAGTTTCAATGTAGACTCTTCATTTCCCACTGTTGAAACTTAAAATATGATCAACAGTTTTATTCACAGTATCACTCTTAAAGTTGAGGGCATTTTATCTCTGACTCAGAATATAAGGGAGAATAGTATTTACTTTTATTCTAAATGTGTGTTTCTTAAGAATCATTTGCTTTTACACCACCACTGACTGTTTCTTACATAAATAATTCTTTTAAAGATATTGACCTGTTTCTTAAAAGTTAGTATAATATTTCAAGTATCTTCAAATGAACTAAGCTGGAGTTTACAAATCTTAGTATACAGCCAAAGAAAATCAGTTTTAGAAAAGACAATTTTAGAAAAATGATTCTGTCCATTCTGATTGTCCTAATTTAGTTTACTACTTCACATTCACTTGTTTACACTAAATTAGTCTAAAAATTGTATATCTTTCAGGTTCGGTAATGAGAGAAATTTTTCTTTTTCTTTTTTTTTTTTTTAAACCTTTTTGCCTTATATGATACTTCTGAGCCTTCTTTTTCTTCAGGGAGAATGGTGACCATCACTGTCTTTGGCTGCCTATTGTCCAATGCCTGAAAATAGCTGGTATATATAATTTTTTTTGAATTTTTGCATTTTATTTTTTTATACAGCAGTTTCTTATTAGTTATCCATGTTATACATATTTATGTATATATGTCAATCCCAATCTCCCAATTAATCACACCACCACCAACCCCCTGCCACTTTCCCCTCCTGGTGTCCATACGCTTGTTCTCTACACCTGTGTCTCTACTTCTGCCCTGCAAACCAGTTCATCCGTATGACTTTTGTAGCTTCTACATATATGCATTAATATACAATATTTGTTTTTCGCCTTCTGACTTACTTCACTCTGTATAACAGTCTCTAGATCCATCCGTGTCTCTACAAATGACCCAACATCGTCCCTTTTTAAGGCTGAGTAATATTCCATTGTATATATGTACCACATCTTCCTTATCCATTCATCTGTTGATGGGCATTTAGGTTGCTTCCATGACCTGGCTATTGTAAATAGTGCTGCAATGAACATTGGGTTGCATGTGTCTTTCTGAATTATGCTTTTCTCGGGATACATGCCCAGTAGGGAGATTGCTGGGTCATATGCTAATTCTATTTTTAGTCTTTTAAGGAACCTCTGTACTGTTCTCCATAGTAGCTGTATCAATTTACATTCCCACCAACAGTACAAGAGGGTTCCCTTTTCTCCACACCCTCTCTAGCATTTGTTGATTGTAGATTTTCTGATGATGCCCATTCTAACTGGTGTGAGGTGATACCTCATTGTAGTTTTGATTTGCATTTCTCTAATAATTAGTGATGTTGAGCAGCTTTTCATGTACTTCTTGGCCATCTGTATGTCTTCTTTGGGGAAATGTCTATTTAGGTCTTCTGCCCATTTTTGGATTGGGTTGTTTGTTTTTTTAATATTGAGCTGCATGAGCTGTTTATATATTTTGGAGATTCATCCTTTGTCTGCTGATTTGTTTGCAAATATTTTCTCCCATTCTGAGGGTTGTCTTTTCGTCTTGTTTGTAGTGTCCTTTGCTTTGCAAAAGCTTTTAAGTTTCACTAGGTCCCATTTGTTTATTTTTGTTTTTATTTCCATTACTCTAGGAGGTGGATCAAAAAAGATCTTGCTGTGATTTATGTCAAAGAGTGTTCTTCCTATGTTTTCCTCTAAGAGTTTTATAGTGTCCACTGTTACATTTAGGTCTGTAACCCATTCTGAGTTTATTTTTGTGTATGGTGTGAGGGAGTGTTCTAATTTCATTCTTTTACATGTAGCTGTTCCGTTTTCCCAGCACCACTTACTGAAGAGGCTGTCTTTTCTCCATTGTATATCCTTGCCTCCTTTGTCATAGATTAGTTGACCATAGGTGCATGGGGTTATCTCTGGGCTTTTTATCCTGTTCCAATGATCTATATTTCTGTTTTTGTGCCAGTACCATATTGTCTTGATTACTGTAGCTTTGTAGTATAGGCTGAAGTCAGGGAGTCTGATTCCTCCAGCTCCGTTTTTTTCCCTCAAGACTGCTTTGGCTATTCAGGGTCTTCCGTGTCTCCATACAAATTTTAAGATATTTTGTTCTAGTTCTGTAAAAAATACCACTGGTAATTTGACTGCATCGAATCTGTAGATTGCTTTGGGTAGTAGAGTCATTTTCACAATACTGATTCTTCCAATCCAAGAACATGGTATATCTCTCCATCTGTTTGCAACATCTTTAATTTCTTTCATCAGTGTCTTATAGTTTTCAGCATACAGGTCTTTTGTATCCCTAGATAGGTTTATTCCAGGGATTTTATTCTTTTTGTTGCAGTGGTAAACGGGAGTCTTTCCTTAATTTCTCTTTCAGATTTTTCATCATTAGTGTATAGGAATGCAAGAGATTTCTGTGCATTAATTTTGTATCCTGCAACTTTACCAAATTCATTGATTAGCTCTAGTAGTTTTCTGGTGGCATCTTTAGGATTCTCTATGTATGGTATCATGTCATCTGCAAACAGTGACAGTTTTACTTCTTCTTTTCCAATTTGTATTGCCTTTATTTCTTTTTCTTCTCTGATTGCCATGGCTAGGACTTCCAAAACTATGTTGAATAACAGTGGCGAAAGTGGACATCCTTCTCTTGTTCCTGATCTTAGAGCAAATGCTTTCAGTTTTTCACCATTGAGAATGATGTTTGCTGTGGGTTTGTTGTATGTGGCCTTTGTTATGTTGAGGTAGGTTTCCTCTATGCCCACTTTCTGGAGAGTTTTTATCACAAATAGGTGTTGAATTCTGTCAAAAGCTTTTTCTGCATCTAGTGAGATGATCAAATGGTTTTTATTCTTCAATTTGTTAATATGGTGTATCACATTGATTGATTTGCATATATTGAAGAATCCCTGCATTCCTGGGGTAAATCTCACTTGATCATGGTGTATGATCCTTTTAATGTGTTGTTGGATTCTGTTTGCTAGTGTTTTGTTGAGGATTTTTGCATCTATATTCATCAGTGATATTGGTCTGTAATTTTCTTTCTCTGTAGTCTCTTTGTCTGGTTTTGGTATCAGGAGGATGGTGGCCTCACAGAATGAGTTTGGGAGTGTTCCTTCCTCTGCTTTATTTTGGCAGAGTTTGGGAAGGATAGGTGTTAGCTCTTCTCTAAAAGTTTGTTGGAATTCACCTGTGAAGCCATCTGGTCCTGGGCTTTTGTTTGTTGGAAGATTTTTAATCACAGTTTCAATTTCATTACTTGTGATTGGTCTGTTCATATTTTCTGTTTCTTCCTGGCTCAGTCTTGGAAGGTTATACCTTTCTAAGAATTTGTCCATTTCTTCCAGGTTGTCCATTTTATTGCATAGAGTTGCTTGTAATAGTCTCTTGGGATGATTTGTATTTCTGTAGTGTCTGTTGCAACATCTCCTTTTTCATTTCTAATTTCATTGATTTGCACCCTCTCCCTCTTTTTCTTGATGAGACTGGCTAAAGGTTCATCAATTTTGTTCATCTTCTCAAAGAACCAGCTTTTAGCTTTATTGATCTTTGCTCTTGTTTTCTTTGTTTCTATTTTATTTATTTCTGCTCTCATCTTTATGATTTCTTTCCTTCTACTAACTTTGGGTTTTGTTTGTTCTTCTTTCTCTAGTTCCTTTAGGTGTAAGATTACATTGTTTATTTGAGATTTTTCCTGTTTCTTGAGGTAGGCTTGTATTGCTATTAACTTCCCTCTTAGAACTGCTTTTGCTGCATCCCATAGGTTTTGGATCATGGTGTTTTTGTTATAATTTGTCTCTAGGTATTTTCTGATTTCCTCTTTTATTTCTTCAGTGATATCTTGGTCATTTAGTAACTTATTGTTTAGTCTCCATGTGTTTGTGTTCTTTTCCCTGTAACTGATTTCTAATCTCATAGCGTTGTGGTCAGAAAAGATGCTTTATATGATTTCAATTTACTGAGGCTTGATTTGTGACCCAAGATGTGATCTATCCTGGAGAATGTTCCGTGCGCACTTGAGAAGAAAGTGTAATCTGCTGTTTTTGTTTCTTTATTAATTTTCCGTTTGGATGATCTGTCCATTGGTGTAAGTGAGGTGTTAAAGTCTCCCATTATTATTGTGTTGCTGTTGATTTCCTCCTTTACAGCTGTTAGCAGTTGCCTTATGTATTGAGGTGCCCCTATGTTGGGTGCATATATATTTATAATTGTTATATCTTCTTCTTGGATTGTTCCCTTGATCATTATGTAGTGTCCTTCCTTGTCTCTTGTAACATTCTTTATTTTAAAGTCTATTTTATCTTATATGAGTATTGCTACTCCAGCTTTCTTTTGATTTCCATTTGCATGGACTATCTTTTTCCATCCCTTCACTTTCAGTCTGTATGTGTCCCTAGGTCTGAAGTGGGTCTCTTGTAGACAGCATATATATGGGTGTTGTTTTTGTATCCATTCAGCAAGCCTGTGTCTTTTGGTTGCAGGATTTAATCCATTCACGTTTAAGGTAACTATCGATATGTATGTTCCTATGACCATTTTCTTAATTGTTATGCGTTTGTTTTTGTAGGTCCTTTCCTCCTCTTGTGTTTCCCACTTAGAGAAATTCCTCTAGCATTTGTTGTAGAGCTGGTTTAGTGGTGCTGAATTCTCTTAGCTTTTGCTTCTCTGTAAAGCTTTTGATTTCTCCACTGAATCTGAATGAGATCCTTGCCAGGTAGAGTAATCTTGGTTGTAGATTCTTCCCTTTCATCACTTTAAATATGTCATGCCACTCTGTTCCGGCTTGTAGAGTTTCTGCTGAGAAACAGCTGTTAACCTTATGGGAGTTCCCTTGTATGTTATTTGTCGTTTTTCCCTTGCTGCTTTCAATAATTTTTCTTTGTCTTTAATTTTTACCAGTTGATTACTATGTGTCTTGGCATGTTTCTCCTTGGGTTATCCTGTATGGGACTCGCTGCACTTCCTGGACTTGGGTGGCTATTTCCTTTCCCATGTTAGGGAAGTTTTCACCTATAATCTTTTCAAATGTTTTCTCTGGTCCTTTCTCTCACTCTTCTCCTTCTGGGACCCCTATAATGCGAATGTTGTTGTGTTTAATGTTGTTCCAGAGGTCTCTTAGGCTGTCTTCATTTCTTTTCATTCTTTTCTCTTTATTCTGTGCCGCAACAGTGAATTCCATCATTCTGTCTTCCAGGTCACTTATCTGTTCTTCTGCCTCCATTATTCTGCTATTGATTCCTTGCAGTGTAGTTTTCATTTCAGTTATTGTATTGCTCATCTGTTTGTTTGTTCTTTAATTCTTCTAGGTCTTTGTTAAACATTTCTTGCATCTTCTCAATCTTTGCCTCCATTCTTTTTCTGAGGTCCTGGATCATCTTCACTGTTTTTATTCTGAATTCTTTTTCTGGAAGGTTGCCTATCTCTACTTCATTTAGTTGTTTTTCTGAGGTTTTATCTTTTTCCTTCATCTGGTACATAGCCCTCTGCCTTTTCATTTTGTCTCTCTTTCTGTGAATGTGGTTTTTGTTCCATAGGCTACAGGATTGTAGTTCTTGCTTCTGCTGTCTGCCCTCTGGTGGATTAGGCTATATAAGAGGCTTGTGCAAGTTTCATGATGGGAGAGAGTGGTGATGGGCAGAGCTCAGTGAAACTTTAATCTGCTTGTCTGCTGATGCGTGGGGCTGTGTTCCCTCCTTGTCGGTTGTTTGGCCTGAGGCGACCCAACACTGGAGCCTACCTGGCTTTTTGGTGAGGCTAATGGCGTACTCTGGGAGGGCTCACACCAAGGAGTTCTTCCCAGAACTGCTGCCAGTGTCCTTGTCATCACAGTGAGACACAGCCACCCCCCGCCTCTGTAGAAGACCCTCCCCCACTAGCAGGCAGGCCTCGTTCAGTCTCCTGTGGGGTCACTGCTCCTTCCCCTGCGTCCTGATATGCACACTACTTTGTGTGTGCCCTCCAAGAGTGGAGTCTCTGTTTCTCCCAGTCCTGTCAAAGTCCTGCAATCAAATCCCACTAGCTTTCAAAGTCTGATTCTCTAGGAATTCCTCCTCCCGTTGTCGGACCCCCAGGTTGGGAAGCCTGACGTGGGGCTCAGAACCTTCACTCCAGTGGGTGGACTTCTGTGGTACAAGTGTTCTCCAGTTTGTGAGTCACCCACCCAGCAGTTATGGGATTTGATTTTATTGTGATTGCGCCCCTGCTACCGTCTCACTGTGGCTTTTCCTTTGTCTTTGGATGTGGGGTATCTTTTTTAGTGAGTTCCGGTGTCTTCCTGTTGATGACTGTTCAGCAGTTAGTTGTGATTCTGGTGCTCTTGCAAGAGGGAGTGAGCGCATGTCCTTCTACTCCACCATCTTGAACCAATCTCTGGCTGCTATATGTATTTTTTTGGTCTAGTCTTATTTTGTTTGCAATGGGAGCGCTAGTCTTGTACCAGTTACTCCATCACAGCTGGTGTCAAAAGCCTCTTATTCTCTCTTATCCAAACTACTAATACAGTCTCTTCATTGGTGATATTCTGCCCCTTAAATCTATCCTTTATATAGTTTCCAGAATATTTCTAAAATGCAATTATAATCATTTACGGTACACCTCCGTGAGATTCCTCCAATAACAGATCTCTCTCTCGCACTTTACTTATACATGGAATCATAATTAATCATAATTATTCATTTGTGCAACTAATTCCACATAAGTTAACAGCTTAACTTACCAGTCATTCTGAGACTTAAAGGCCTTCAGTTGCTCTCCTTTGCAGTGTTTTTCAAGGAAGTGATGGTATGTTTGTGTGTGCATGTGACAAGGGACTTATCTCTCTGCTTCAACCACAGCATAATTCTGAGTTTATCTGTTGTACAGGGCTTCTGCATAAGCTTTTCTACAAAAGGCGTTGTTCTGCTAAAAGAGTGTTTTGAAACTAATATCTTACAGAGCAAGTGCAAGTTCCCTTATATAGTATACCAGGTTTTCCACAATCTGGCCACTGTATAAGTATCCAGCTTTAGACTTTACATAGTAGGAACACCAAATTGCTTGCATTTCCCTAACATATTCCTTATGTTGTAGTTCAATGCCTTTGCTTAGTTTGTTCTCTCAGACTGAAATATTTTCCCTCACTTTCTTTTCTATTCTATACCTGCAAGGTAATAACCATCCTAAGGCTTAGGACAGGCATTGCTTCTTCCAGGAACCTTCCTTTCTATCAGTTCCCTAAGGGAGGTTAAGGTACACCTCCCTGAGGTTCCTCCAATAACATATCTTTCTCTGGCACTATACTTATACATGGATTCATAATTATTCATTTGTGCAACTAATTCCACATAAGTTAACAGTTTAACTTACCAGTCAATCTCCAAACCTTAAAATAGCTCCAACTCACAAATGAATAGATGAATATTTGATAGGCAGAGATGGGGGCCATTTTAGGCAAAGGAAATAACGTAACATCAGCCAAGAAGTTGGTATGCATACTATTTTTTTTTTACTGTATTTGGAACCAGGAGTAGGCCAATTTAGCTAGAGCCTCTTAAGGGGGAGAAGTGGGAGAACACCAAAATATATTATAACCACATGGGAAGGCTTTAATACCAGGCCATGAATAATTCAGGAAGCACTGGGAAACAATTCAAGTTTTTAGATCAGAGGAATAGTAGTCTTGTAATTGGTCTGTCTCCTTCCTACCTTTCCCTCTTCCAATACATCTTACAGATTAATATTCATAACACATAACTTTGATCCCCTTCCTTTCTTAAGCTTCCTTTGGTAACTGCCCATTGTCAATAGCATCTTAATGACAGAGACTACAGTGCTTTAGAATAAATGGATTTCTTTCTTTTATTCTATCCAGTTTACTTGTGCTATTTATCAAATGCCATTTTAAAATTATTTTTCCTATTCCCACAACTAAATTTGGTACTGGGGAGAGGGGAAAGAACTGTGTCTTATTCTTTGTAACTCCTATCAGTGAATTCACATACAGGGGCACATTATGTATCTGCTGAATAACTTGAAAGTAGTTCTGAATGAAATATGCCATGGGTAGTTTACCCCAGGATAAATAACAATTGATTTTAGCTGTTTGCACAAAGCCTAACTGCTATTTTCATCAATATATCTGAGTGTAAATACTGTTTTCTAAAATCATGAAAAATATTTTGAAATTGCATTATTACTACCTTGCTGCCTTTACACTAGCATCAAGCTTTTAAAATTCCAAATACAGAAAGTAGAGTCTGACTGAAGAAAAAAGGAGCCACATTTACCATTCTTAATGCCTTGTTATTGCCAAAAGAAAGGAACTCACAAATTCAGCTTTCTTTTGTATTTTTATACTGGCTGCACCCTGGGGAGTTCATGATTATCTTCTCTACCATTTCCCTCAACTCCTTAATCTCAAGTTTACTTGGTCTTATCTCTTGCAAGCAAAATGGAATTCAAATGGCCTCCTACGTCCTCTTTGAACGGGTTGGTGCCAAGCCAGCTGGGGCCTATCCTGGCATCCGGACAGGGAAGTAAATTCATAACACATAAGCAATGTCTATTTGGCACAATTTGCATGAAGCAATTTACTGAATCAGTGAATCATTTCTCAAGGTGATACTCCTGGCACCTCTTTCAGCATTCTGCCCAGATCTACTCTTCTGTTACATTCCCATTTTGGTAATTAGTATACTTAACACTCTTCCCAGGTACATTGCCCAAGCAACCTTTTTCCTATTTCTGACAGGAAACATGCAGAGTTAAGGGAGAGCATTAAAAGATCCCACATAGTGAATACATGAGTGATACTAGACTAATATAATCCTCCCACATTCCAACACTGCCTGGCTAAGGATTCAGTTTAAACCCTTACAGAACCCTCTTAATTGATCTTATTAATACAGCAATAAACACCCCTGTGATTCGCTGATTAAGGTTTAAAACAGCTTTTTAAGATAATTTTAGCAGGAAATTCCTTAAACTCCTTGTTTCAAGGAATTCTAAGTTGTTCCACGCAAAACTCCAAATATAAGAGTTATATTCTTCTTGATAGTGTGGGTGGAAGGTAAAAAGAGTGACAGCATATTCTGGTCCTTCCACCAAAAAAAAAAAAAAAAAAAAGTATTTCTAAACTTTTCCTATCATGAAATTAACAGAATATTAAATAAAATTCAAGTAGCAGGTATAACAATGCCTTAACATTTTCTTATCCTAGAGATTTAATCCAGTTTCTCCAACTTATAGTGGTAGAACATACCCGTCTCAGGGCATTAAACTGTTTGCGTAAACTTGTCATCCCTTACCTGGTCTATTGCAATAACGTAACTCATCTATTTCCTTCCAATCCCTTTCACTCAATTTTCCACGTGATCAACAGAGTTACTTTTCTAAGAAGCAAATGTGATGATGTCATTGCCCTATTAAATACCTTTCCATGATCCAAATCATTTCTAGAATAAAGTCCAAATTCCTTAGCATGGCCTTCAAGGCACTTTATTATTCGGCTCTTGCCAGCTATCATTTTTCCTCTTGCAAATTATATTCCAAGAATTCTGAACATTTTGCAGTTTGCCAAAGAGATATAAGATGTTTCTTGACTTTGTATCTTTATATATACGTAGAATATCCTTCCCTTCTTTTCCTCCAAGTGAGCTTCTATTTGTCCCTAAAGACATGGCTTAATCACAAATTTATCTGTAGATACTTTTTTGGCATTCTCTACTTTAAACAATAACCCACCCCAGGCAATATCTTAGTTAATCTTTCCCTTGTGGTAATGTAATAATCTTTTTTAAAAAATTGTATTGAGGTTAAATTCATGTAACATAAAATTAACCACTGTAAAGTGAATACTTCAGTGACATTTAGTACATTCATGATGTTGTGCAACCACCACCTCTGTATCTAGTTCTAAACAGTTTTAACTTTTAATTTACCTCAGTGTGTTCCCAACAAACTGCATCTTTGCAACCACAATACTTTACACATAACAGATGCTCAATAAATAAAGATGGAATTTCATATTCAACAATAGAAAAGCATCTTATGGATTATTTTTCCCCTCTTTTATTATCCAGTCTTAGAAAAAATATGTAATTACACCTCTTGTTGTGGGAAGACTTATCACATAAAAAAGAAAAGATAGAAGGTTCGTCTCCTCCCAAACTTAAATTTAAAAAATGGATATTCAGGAATCAAAGTTTATAATTTGGCTTTTTCAAAATTTATTCAACAAATATTTGTTAGAATTTACTTATGTGTCAGAACTGTTCTAAGCACTGAGGGATATAGCACTGAAAAAAACGGATAAAATCCTCCCTGCCCTAAAAGCTTATATAAGAGAAAAGAGACAATAAACATAATAAATAAATTATATAGCATTTTAGAAGGTGGTAAATGCGATAGGGGAAAAAAAAATACAGCCAGGTAATTAGATCGGAAGTTCTGAATGGAGATACAGGGAGGAGTTGCAATTTTGAATAAGTTGGTCAGAGTAGGGCTTATTGAGTAGGTGATATGCAACCAAAGAGTTGAAGGAGGTGAGAAAGTGAGTCCTGCAAATATCTGAGGAAAAGCCAAGGCTAAGGTCTTGAGGCAAGAACATGCCTGATGTGCTTAAAACAGTGACAAAGCCATATCCAAGTAGAGGTGTATAATGGACAGATGGATATGAGTCTAGAGAAGAGAGATGTATAGGCTTAAGATAAAAAATTAAGATCATCAGCTTTAGAGGGTATTTGAAGTCATAAGATTGGATGAGATTCCTAAGGAAGTGAGGTCCACGGACTGAACTCTGTAGCACTCCCCTGTTGAGATTTGGAGAGTAGAAGAGAAATCTGCAAAGATGACTCAGAAGGAACTGCCAGAGAGACAGGAAGAAAACTAAGACAGCACAGTGTCATGGAAGCCAAGTGAAGAAGGTGGTTCTAGGAGGAGGAATGAGTGATCAACTGTTAAATTCCACTAACAGATTAAGTAAAACAAGAAGTGAGAACTGACCACTGAATTTAGCAATGTGGAGGTCACCAGTGAGCTTAACAAGAGCAATTTTCACAAGGTGACATAGGTCAGAGTATGAATGAAGTAGGTTTAAGAGAGAATGAGAGAAGAATTAGAGACAATGAGTTTAGAAGTTTCCAGAATTTTTGCTGGTAAGGGAAGCAAAGAAAGGGGTGGTAACTGGTGGTAGAAGTGAGATTAATGCAGGCTCATTTTTTCTTTTAAGATGGGAGAAATAATAGCATGCTGATGGGAACGATCTAGTAGAGAGCAGAGAGTTGGAGATGTAAAAGAGGTAAGGGAGAACTGCTATTGATACATCCTTGAATAGGCAAGAATGGGCACAAGGGGAGAGGCTGACAGTTGGATTGTAGGCAATCAAACCACAGCGAAAAGAGGGAAATCAGAGTATAAGGAAATAGTTGCTGGTGGATGGGTAGACATGGTAAAAGAGTTCTCTTTTGAGTGGCTGAATTTTCTCAGTGAAATAAGCAGCAAAGTAATCAGCTATAAGTGAGGGTAATAGACAAGGAATTATAATAGAAGAGGAAGCATGAAAAAATCATCTCAGAAATCATCCTGGATTGTGCTACTCCAAGTGTGGTGCAAGGTCCTGTGCTGTTCTGCAAACTGTTAATGGTCCACAATAAACAATTTAGCAACACAGAAATTGAGAATTGTGCCTGGTGTGATCAGTGGATTCATCTCATTGTACAGCACACTCTCCATGAACATGTACAATTTTTGTAATTCTATTCCTTATTTTCCTATGTATGATTATTATTGTACTGTAATTTCATTTTTGTTTAATAAAAATTTGGACTTAGACTTTTGTCTTTTTAAAACTTGATTTTTCTTCACAATTCACATTATTGTATTTTATTGTTCATGATGAGGTAGGGAAAAACTTGGTCCTTTACCACGCATAGACTGAGAAGCACTAGTCCAGTAGAGTTGGAAAGCAACTGGACTAGGAAATGTTTTGTGATTGCCAAGCAGCATTAGAGGCTCACGTGAGATTTGTAGCCATTAGTTTAAAGACTGTCAGCAGGGTGGAGTGGTTTTCTCCAGACACATTATGCTGCACGGAAGCAGGGCAGGATAGATGAGGAGCAGGATTTAACTGACCTATCACATTGCCAAGTGAGTATGATGATGCAAAAAACGGCAAGGAAATAGTATGCAAAGATGAAAATGACTGACCATGGAATTCAAGCTGGGAGAAGAGGGAAGAGAGGATATCAGAGGTATGAGGGGCAGAAAAGGTGACAAGATCAATGGCCCATAGGTCCCAAAGGATTGAAAAATTGTTGGAAAAAGGGATGAACTGGAAAGATATGAGGTCAGACAGTAAGATGCACACAATTGAGAATATTGAGAAGTTGTAGCAATGAGGCAGGGTAGAGGAAAAGATTCTTGGAGGAGAGGAGTTCAAGGAACTTAGAGTCAGTGTGTTGAAAGAATCATCTCTGTAGATATTAGAATCCTCACAAGTTAAGGCTGGAGTAGTGCTGGAAATAATGATAATGAGCCAGAAGCTAAAATCAACAAGAAATGACGGGGGCCGGGGGTGGGGCTGGAAGATGACTACAACATGGGACTCAGAGTCTGGGCTTTATAGGGAAAATGAGGGAGAAGAGACAGGAAGCAGCCATGAAAGGAGAAGGATGTCTACTACAGGCAGCATGGTATGAAGGCTGTGGGAAAAAAACAGCCATCACTTGACAGGACTTCACAGATGACAGTGTCCTCAGGAAAGCTACAGGTTCTCATGAGACCAAGAAGTTAAGGAACTGCTTCAGAAAAGGGGTGGAAGAAACAGCTGATTTGGTTGATGATGGACTGTGAGTTGCAGAGGGCAAAGGGTTTCAAAAGGTGGGAAAGGAGAAAAGAGGATATACAGAGCGATATGTAGACGAGAAAATGAGGGGTTCCCCAGATGTCTAGGGCTACTCTTGATGGCTGGCATAAAAAGCGATAAAGTACATAAGAAATTGTTTTAGAAATCATTCATCATGGACAGTTATTTTATGGGACTAAAGGGAGCCCAAGCCTGGATTACTCAATTGATCAGTAATATTTAATCCATGCATTATATCTTGGTTCTAGATAAGGAATGCTCTTGACCTTATGCTATCTATCTTTAGGCTATTTAATTTCTCACATTACTAATTGAATAAAATGTAGGTAAGGGCAAAAAGATGGCAGATGATATGTTCATATCACTCCTTATTAACAGCTCTGATAAAAGACTGCTGACAGAGTCGATTGGTTTAAATGCACATGTTAAATTATCTGTCTATTCAAATTGGATAATTAGAAATATTCTACACTAATATTCACTCTACCAATTTTTATTATGTATCTACTTAATAGAAACAAAGCAACATGTACTATACTGTTCCAGAAAGGGCTCACCTTTATTGAATTATTTTAATAAAATTAAGTTTAATTATATTACAATACTGGAAAAGGGTCATGGGTAGGGAGATGGTAACAAAAGTAAGGGACATTTTTCAATGGTTGGAGAAAAAGAATAACCAAGTTCATAGAGGGCACATTAGCCAGGCCCTTGCAAGTAAGAATTGCCTATGAAAATAAAAGAAGAAACTGAAATTGCTTTATTGCTATGACCTTGCCTTTACGATGTTAAAGAATGGTAAGTAAGAGAAGAGATGCAAAAGAAAAGGGACAGAGGGGGAGGAGAGAGAGGAGAAAAGGGAGGTAGAGATCCACAGACTAGAATTAAGAAATGTGTTTTCTGCGCACTGCTTCCTCTGAACTAACTTTTCCAGAGGGATGGCTTATGAAATTGATATTCTACCTACAGTTTTCTAGTTATTTATATATATTTTTGGCAATTAATCTTTCTCCTTCATCGAATGAGATCTCTTCTTCTCCTTCCCTCCCATTATCCCTCTTCTTGTCAAGATCATACTAATTTTTTTATGTTGTGGAGTAGGATGGTTTTTTGGCCTTACCAAGTCAACTATCCAATACATCACCAATAAGCAAATGAATTATTTGGATGTGGAAGGATTTGTACACTGTAATAGTTTGAGGAGTAAAGTAGTAATAGTATATGATAAGTTCAAGGGTTTTTTCACTTAGAGGGACAGAAAGTTTACCTAGAACTAGATGTCTGTACTAATTACATTCTGTCTGCCTCTCCAGATCTACTCTCTGCCCTTCTCTCCCTTGCTGTGCTTCAGGAAACAAATCTCTACAGAACACATCAAAAGCAATCTTTTCCTTTGGCTTCAAGTTAGGTTTGGCCAGTAGGTAACACTGGCAAGAAATCAGAAAGCAGGAAAGAGACCTGGTGTGTCTGTTCTCCCTTGCTTCCTCCCTGCTGGCCATTTTTGTTTTGGTAGAGGCTGTGTTCTTTTGTGTATAGCCATAGCAACTGTTATGCAGTCCTTTCATGCAACTACAGTTCTCTGGGTTCCAGAAACATTGCTCCCTTCCCTTGCCCTGAAGGTCTAGGGTGACAACTGCTTTCTGCTGTTGCCAGTTCATGGGTACTTTATCCCCCTCTGATGGGTCCCCTATGCTGCCCATGACTCTGTATAGTCCCCTCATTAAACCTCTTTCAATTAATCTGCTGACTATGCTATTTGTTACTTGCGAGGAGCTAGACTGATATAATTTCCAATAGCCTCTCTGGACCACTTTCAGGGCCAGGTCTACACAATCCAACCCATTCTCATTCCAAATTACTCAACTCAATATCTCTTTCACTATTCCTTAGTGAAAATCCAGCCCTGTTTTGTTGACGTCACGCCTTTGCGGCAATAATGTATCATCATGATGACATCAGCAGTCCCTTAGACCCACTTAGAGTGTATCCTTCATAAAGTCTCCATTTTCATAAATGCAACTCATCAAGATGCAAATAAAAACTAGATTATTTCAGGAATTTGGTCAGAAAAGGGAAGTAGCTTTCCTCGTAATATCCACCTCACCTCCTTTTCCTTGTTGAGCAACACCAGCTGGCTGTCTGTGAGGATGCAGTACTTCCGCTCCCATGTTGTTGTGTCGGTGTAGGGTGACTGGCCACAAGACAGACGATGGGTAGGTGGCCCTTTCACATCTGTGTGACAAACACAAAAAACAAAAGTGACAAATCATTGCCATGTTTGGTAAACTTGTAGTTCAAATGTAAGATTCTTCAAAATCAAAGTAAGGAGGTCTAAACATAAATCTAAATGGTAAACTGAAAACTTAAATTCCTCTGAAGAAAATAAAAAGTTATATACAGAGGGATAATTTTGCCCCATAGTCCGCAGAAAAGAGGGCTGAGACACTAGGAAGAATTGTTAGTACACACTTGACATAGTAATCACCACTGTGCATGCACTAAAATAATGGGAGGTCACTTCAGAGCAAAACTAGTATCATTCAAAAGAAAGAGGTGGGCGTGACTCAGAGACAAGAACAAAAGATAGACAGTCTTCAGGAAGAAGATGATATTGCATGTACACTCAAGAGTGCTGCTGATCCAGTACTGAAGGAATGAGTTATTGGCAGCCTATGTCTTCAAAATAACTTTATTTCTAGTCAGTTGTAAGATTTAGAAATGGTTAAACTACAGCATCATATTACCACTAGAGGCCAGTAAGATCTTAAAAACATAGAAGGCAATTTCCTCAAGGAAAGATCTAAACATATTACCATCATGTCTCTTAAAGGTGGAGGCACACAATATCAAAGTTAAATGTTTCAACTCTTCTAAACATCTCATTTCCTGTTACTTTAGTTTTTTTTCTTTTATTAAGGTATAATTGATGTGTAACATTATACTAGTTTCAAGTGTACAATGTAATGATTCAATATTTGTATACACTGCAAAATAATGACCCCAATAAATCTAATTACCATCTGTCACCATAAAAAGTTACAAAAAAATTTTTTTTTCTTCTGATGAGAACTTTCTAAGATTTATTCTCTTGGTAACTTTCAAATATACACTACAATATTATAATCACCATGCTACAGTTGACATCCCCATGACTTGTAAGTGGAAATTTGTACCTCTTAAAACCTTTCACCCCCTCACCCACCACCCCTTCCTCTTGGAAATCACCATTCTGTTCTCTGAATCTCTGAGTTTTGTTTTGTTTGTTTGTTTTGGTTTTTAGATTCCACATATAAGTGAGGTCATACAGTATTAGTTTTCCTCTGTCTGACTTATTTCATTTACCATAATACCCTCAAGGTCCATCCATGTTGTCGTAAATGACAAGATTTCATTTCTTTCAATGGCTGAGTAGTATTCTATTTATCCACCAATGGACACTTAGGTTGTTTCCATATCTTGGCTACTGTATGTATCTTTTCCAATTAGTGTTTTCATGTTCTTTGGATAAACACCCAGAAATGAAATTGTTGGATTGAACGGTAGTTCCATTTTAATTTTTTGAGGAACCTCTATACTGTTTTCCATAGTGGCTGCACCAATTTACATTCCCACCAACAGTGCACAGGCTTCCCTTTTCTCTACATCCTTGCCAACACTTGCTATTTCTTGTCTTTTTGATAATAGCCATTCTATCAGGTGTGAGTGATATCTCATTGTGGTTTTGATTTGCATTTCCCTGATGATTAGGGAAGTTCAACACCTTATTATATACTTGTTGTCCATCTATATGTTTTCTTTGGAAAAATGTCTATTCAGATCCTCTGCCCATTTTTTAATCAGACTGTTTTGGGTGTTTGTTTTGCTGAGTTGTATGAGTTCTTCATATATCTTGGATATTAACTCCTTATCAGATATATGATTTGCAAATATTTTCTCCAGTTCAGAAGGCTGCCATTTCATCTTGTTGATGGTCTCCTTTGCTGTACAGAAGCTTTTTAGTTTGATATAGTCCTACTTGTTTATTTTTGCTTTTTTTACCTTTGCTTTAGGGGTCAGATCCAAAAAAGTCACTTAAAAACTCTTTAATATGATCTGTTTGTTCATTTGGCCTGTCGAAAAACTTGGAACATATTTTAACCATAAGTACACATTAGATCCATTGAGTAAGGCTTTTATGACAGTTCAGTATATATTAAAAGTTCTTTAGCCATGAAGGACTAATTCCTCTCAGGAATATACTGCAGGAAACAGTAAAATACATTACTTATTACTATTAATTATTATACTAGAGGAGCACCTCAAACTGAAGAAATTAGAAAACAAACACCCATGAGTGCAGGAGAGTTGTAAATAATAAATAAGCAAATTTTACCTATTAGGTGAGAATCTTCATTATTATTACTTTCTAAGGACTTTTAGTCTTTTTTATCACAGGATGATAGGTATTCCTGGTATTGACTGACTTCAAGGAAATTCAAATGATTTCCTAGATGTTTTTATGCTATAATTTTTCAAATATGCATACCTATAGCTGGAGATCTGTAGAAAGTAAAGAAGTTAGTACTTAGGGCATTAGGTATATGTCTCTTTTCTTGCATCCCCTTATGTGCCCAAGATTATCTTCAGTGCTCCTTCTGGCTTAACTTCTTTGCTCTCTAAAAGTCTATCTAAACTTGTTGCTCTGCACGCTTGGGGAACTTATCAACTACCCTCCAAAATAACTCAAAATTCTAGAACTAATAACATTACCAGGGCTTGGCTTGACATGTTACTAATTCTTAGAAGTTCACTGTTTTTCCTTTTTCCCCTTGTTTTTCCACTTCTATCTCCTCTGAACCTCGCACAACCAGTACATGCTGCATCGATAGCTTCTCCATTCTACGCCAACTCTCTCATCACGCGGGCCTCTCACTGTTGCGGTCTCTCCCGTTGCAGAGCACAGGCTCCGGACGCACAGGCTTAGCGGCCATGGCTCATGGGCCCAGCCGCACCGCCGCATGTGGGATCTTTCCAGACCAGGTCACGAACCCGTGTCCCCTGCATCGGCAGGCGGACTCCCAACCACTGTGCCACCAGGGAAGTCCCCTTAACTCTTTTATTTCAAGCATTTAAATTAATTTAAAGTTTTCTTTATACGTCAAATTTTCCTAAAATTATCACAAAAAGCTTTAAAGGAACTGACTCAATAATTTTTGACACAGATAAAAGATTCTTGCCTGAACTTAAAAGCCATGTCAAAGCTGATTTTCTTCACATGATTTGGATAAACAAATGGGTTAGATTTTTACCACAGTGTAGGCCTATTTTTAGAGTCAAATACCAAGACCACTTCAACAGAGAGGGATGCACCTACTTTATGTAGAAATGTGGTGGTTTTGTGGCCTAGACAAGTTTTCATTCAAATGACTAACCTTCTTATGTAAGTTGGCCATGGGTAAGGGACCTAAACTGCCCCCTGCAATTTAATCTGAATAGTAATCTTATGATCCACACTGAGCAAGAAGACATTGACAGACTCTGTCCATAAAATTAGAATATAGGAAACTGTATTATAGCAGGAAACCCAGTTTTCCTGACAAAATATAAATCTGCATCAGCACTGAATTTAAGAAAACCTAAATTATCTTCCCTGTGTCATCCTGAGTTAATTCTCTTACAGTCTCCCTTAATGCTCTCCCCTTCTCCAACTGCAGCTTTGTTCCTAGTTTCTTCATGGTATTGTGAAACAAGACAAGGTCTCATAAAGCATATTGGGGACCCCAAATTACTCCTCTCCAAGGCTAAAGGTAGAACGAAATAGGGAGCAATACTTCTATATTTTACATTTTTCTGTCAGTCTAAATTATGAGGTTGATTAGGCACATTATAAATTTTATAGTTTCACATTTTTTTCTACTCTCTATTATCCATATTTTGATCATTTTATGAGTACATAAAAGGAAGAAAACAAGAAAGAAGTTAGAATAAGTAGGATTTTTTGGTTCTTTTTAGCATTTCTGGATTAAGGTTTGAAGGGCACTTTAAGTGACAATTTAAATAATTTTTTTAAACCTATAAATTTAATTTATTATTCTATCTTGTCCTCATTTCCATGGCTAAATGAAGGTTTAATAGTACACTTGTAAAGCCTGTTTATTGAGACTATATTAACAGGACAAACTCAGATTATTGCCGTATTTCACTTTACCAATTCTACCAGTCCTCCCCTCCCTCCCTCCTTTCCTCCCTCCCACCCTCTTTCTCTCCTGCTCTGGTGACACACTTCTAATTTCTGACTTGCAATTACATTTAGTATCTAAAATTCACTACAGAATATGATAACTACCTTAGAATTACAAACAAGAATCTTAATAGCAAAACTGGAAAAAAATTTTACATTTGCGCTGTCCCATTCCTATAAGGATACTAAGGATATTGGATGCTGGCCTTATTACAAAAATTGAATAATTTTAGAAACATTAAAAAGAATCAGCAGTTACTCAATGAATCCCATTGGAGAGTGCTTCTTTGAGACTGGATATTACCATGTAGACTAGTAATTATCAAAATTTTTTGATCTCATGATCCCTTTAGACTTTTAAAATTGAGATTTTGTTTCTCTTTGTTTTCAAAGAGATTTTGTTTATGTGGGTTATATTTATCAATATTTACCATATTAGAAATTAAAACTGAGAAATTTAAAAAATATTTACTCATTTAACAACAATAACAAACCTACTGCATGTTAACATAAATAACACATTTTTGACGAAATGCAACTATTTTCCAAACAAAACAATTAGTGAGAGGAGTGACACTGAAGTTTTGCAAATCTCTTTAAAATCTGGCTGAATAGAAGACAGCTGGGTTCTTGTATGTTTCAACTTTTAATCTCTTGCTTTATGTTGTTTTCGTTGAAGTATAAGTAGAAAATCTAGACTCACACAGATATATAGTTGGAAAAGGGAAGAGTTTATTTTTTTTTAATTTATTTAGCTTTGGCTGTGTTGGGTCTTCGTTTCTGTGCATGGGCTTTCTCTAGTTGCGGTGAGCAGGGGCCACTCTTCATCACGGTACGCGGGCCTCTCACTGTCGCGGCCTCTCTTGTTGTGGAGCACAAGCTCCAGACATGCAGGCTCAGTAGTTGTGGCTCACGGGCCTAGTTGCTCCGCGGCATGTGGGATCTTCCCAGACCAGGGCTCAAACCCGTGTCCCCTGCATTGGCAGGCAGATTCTCAACCACTGCGCCACCAGGGAAGCCCAGGAAAGAGTATTTTAATAGCATTTTCAGGTAACTGTGGCTCACCTTTTCTAATACTATAACAAAAACTGGCAAGCAGTTGCTCCTTAAAAGTAAGTAAATTGTGGAATTTGACACCACTTCAATAAACTTTTCGTACTCTGTTAAGTTAAAAATCATTGGTCTACCTTGCCCTTTGAATGGATCTTTTTACCCATATGCATGACTTTGGGGCACTCTGCATTGATCATTTAGGAAAAAACGGTTCACTTAGTTTTGCAGATCTTCCAAACACTGACACTTTTCATTACATAATATCAAAAAATCACACTCATTAATCTTCAGAAAGTCTTGGTCATCAGAAAAGTCTATAAGTACTGGGAAGCTGTCAAGCTCCATGTGGCAGATTCAAGTTTTCCAAAATACTGATCTTTGTTTTGGATCTTAAATTTTATCATCGTCAATAAATACTGTTGTTTTTTTCCCCTTAAGAGACAGGTTTGTGCCTTTTTTTTCCAGAAAATGGATCACTTGTGGCTAGTCAGGAAATTCCCTATGCTCACCATCACCCTTTTTAAGAGAATAGAAGACAAGCAGGAGATAACATATGACTCTTCTTTCTGGTGAATTATTTCCTTTAGCCTAAGGTTTGCAAACAGCTCTTCTGCTGCCTCACTCTCAGTCTCAGCAGCACCAGAGGCTAAACACAGGGGTTATTCTAACTCTGCTCCATCACACTTAACTGAAAACAACGTAATAAGTTCCTTAAAGGCATGACTGACTTAACATTCTTTATCAACTATTCCTTGATAAAGGTAACACTTTTCTTTGCAGAAGAACTAATTTTAGTTTGGGAAGCCATTCCTATGATGGTTCCACCTTACTTCTCCCTTCCACATCACTAGTACACAGTTTGCATTGCATCTTATCTCTTGTGCCATGCAACAGCAGGCAGAGCAGATCATTTCGTTTTCCTTCACTTTTTAGATACGCATTAGAAGAAATAAGTCCCATAACTGCCACATTGGGCCAAGCACAGCTAAAGCAACTATATGGCTTGGGTAACTGAATGGAATGCTATGAATGATGCCATGTTAAGATGACAAATGGCAGTCAATCACAGCTTGCTCTTCAATCCTAATAGACAACTCACATCTACAGTTCATACTCTTACCTAAACAGAAAATACTCAAAATAAAATAATTCATTTATGTACTCATCCTTAGAAGGAAAAAAATGGGGTCTATTGCAAGTTTTCTTAAACAGTCAAGCACTGGGCAAATATAAGAAAAGTGTAAGAAAATATAAGTCTGCCACTTAAAACATAACCATGGTGTTGTATAAATGATCAAAACTCAAGATCCTTTTTGTATCTCATGTTCCTGTTACTGGTAGAAAAACAAACTATACTAAGAATTAATCTCAAACACTATGTAATACTCAATCTTCTTGTTATATTTAGTACCTCTTCCTATATTAATATACCCCCCATGCCTGCCTCTTTTTGAATTGAATCTCATCGCTTTCCTTTAGGGGCAGCTGCTGTGTGGAAAGAAGTAGAGCTTTTAAAAGAATGTGATTCTTAGAGGAGAAAGGAAAAAAAAGTAAATAGCTTACCACTATTGAGAGATCAGTTTCTGGGGTTTTCACAATTGGTTATACTGCCAATACTGTGTCATTATCTCACTATAGCGGAGTAGAAGAAAGCAGACTGCATTAAAAAATAAAACTTATCAAGAGTTTGGCAGCATTAAAAATTTTTTTAATAGCTCTACCTCTCTCCACAGTATCAAATGGAATAGAACACAGACCTCAATTTGCATCTTTTCTGAATTGTGACCTGTTTGAACCACAAATCACTGAGCTTACAGTGAAAATTATCAAGGAGATAATACGTGCAGGCTTCTCTAAAGAATCCTATCAGTCACTCACTGCTAAGTCACCAAGCCAATTCAGTCAGCTAGGTCCTGACACAACTCAGCTGACTTACATGAGAGGTGAAAAACCTTTCCTGTTATCAAAAAACCAATGACCTCAAATGAGTAAGGGGAAACAAACAACTAAAATATGAGACTATAAAGCAGTAAAAGGAAGCATTTCGCATTTTCTCTTCAATACAATCAACACAAATAGAACGTACATCCCTCCTATCTAAATCTAGCCCATTTCTGAAAATGTGTTGGATGGCAAATTTTCACATAACGGAGACTATATTCTGATTTTAAGTGGAAAAAGAATAATTCCGTTCAAGCCCATCTAAAACTCCCAATTAATTTCCCCCAATATTAAGTATTCTTAAGCCCCCCTATACAATCCACCAAAAATTTCTAAATTAAAACTAAACTTATAAAATCATTTAATATTTAATAAACTTGTTAGTGAATACATTTGCACATATATACGGTATTGGATACAAGTTACATTTTCCTTTTTTACTGCAAACGTGTTCTATAATGTAAAGAAACAATTATCTGTTAAAGATGCATAATGAATGCAAATAGCACAACAAAATAAAATTAACTATGAGTTTTCAAAAACTAACATCACTTTCATAATTTTATTTTTTCTCACAAATAGGTAAAAATCATATGTATAGTACATCAGAACATGTGCACAGCCAAGTTTATATCTTTTAACTTTTTGTCTTTTGTCTCTCAGCCTTTATCATTTCCTAACATAAGAGCTTTTCTAATCCTCCTAGGCTCACCTACTTTTCAAAGGCTTTTCCATTATCTTAAAAGATAATTGGAGCTTCCCTGGTGGCACAGTGGTTAAGAATCCGCCTGACAATACAGGGGACACGGGTTCGAGCCCTGGTCCAGGAAGATCCCACATGCCACAGAGCAACTAAACCCGTGCGCCACAACTACTGAGCCTGCGCTCTAGAGCCTGCGAGCCACAACTACTGAAGACCGTATGCCACAACTACTGAAGCCTGTGTGCCTAGAGCCCGTGCTCCGCAACAAGAGAAGCCACCACAATGAGAAGCATGCACTTCGCAACGAAGAGTAGCCCCCGCTCACCGCACCTAGAGAAAGCCTGTGCGCAGCAACAAAGACCCAACACAGCCAAAAATAAATAAATTTATTTTAAAAAAAGATATTTTTAAAAAAAGATAATTTAGATTGCATGAAACCTTTAAACAACATTATCACGAAACACAATCCTGTTGTGAAAACAACGGATTCACGGACAATAGTCTACTCCATATTCTCTCACTCAGATTAACGTGCAACTTAATGTTTTTGGCCGGAACATACATGCAAGTTCCTTTCAATGATATTTCAATGTGAATAGTCAATTTTAAGTTAAAAATTTCCAAGAGATCGTAGCAAATATTTAAATGGTGAGAGTTCAGATATCGAGGGATACATTTCACATTATAGACAGTAAAGAGAAAAAAAAGAATATAGGGAAGCAAATAATGATGAGAATCAAGTGGGAGAAGAAATTTAAAAAATAAAGGTCAACAGGATAAGAAATGCATAGAAGAGGAAGAAGGAGACCCTTTGGGAAACAAATCAGAGTTGAAAGATCTTGAAGGTCAGTAAATCACACTTCCTCAATTCATAGATTAATAAAATGAGGCTCAGAGATATAAAATTACTTGTTCAAAGTGACACATCTAGCACAGTTATCTTAGAATTTAGTCTGATATATAAACTAGGATTTTTTCTAGCATATCATAAAGCTTCTCCTTGTTTTTTTGTTTCATTTGGTTTTGGTTGTAATTCAGTAAGTATTTACGCACTGTGTGTAAAGCACTGTACTCAATGCTGGGGATCTAACAGTGAACAAGACAGACCAAGCCACTGAACTCATGGAATTTAAATTTAGTTGAGGGGTCAAATACTGTACAATTAGCATACGATTAAACAGTTATGATACACACTATAAAGAAGCAGTATAGGGTGCTGTGGGAGCACAGAATGAGAGCTATGGAATTAGTCTGGGGCATTATTGCAGCTGGGAGCATGGTTACTGGTGTGTCAGTATGGAAAGGACTATAAGTATTAGCATTTCAGACAAATGAAATCACAGGCCCAAAAGCCCTTGAGGAATAAAGTGGTTCTGCTCCTCTAACAATCTGAAAAGGAGGCCCCTATGACTGATGCATGGGGAGCAAGAAGGTAAGCACAGAGTTGGGGGCTGGTGAAATAGTCCAGGCCAAGAACACCCAGAGACCTATAAACCAAGTTAAGGATGTTGATCTTGATCCTAGGAAGGAAAGGAAGCCCCCAAAATGTTTTAACAGGAGAGTGACACTGCTGATTTGCATTTGTGTGAAGAGGTGAATGGGAGTTTCATTTACTGAGACTTGAGGATATGGGGAGGGGGAAGGGTAAGCTGTGACAAAGTGAGAGAGTGGCATGGACATATATACACTACCAAACGTAAGATAGATAGCTAGTGGGAAGCAGCCACATAGCACAGGGAGATCAGCTCGGTGCTTTGTGACCACCTAGAGGGGTGGGATAGGGAGGGTGGGAGGGAGGGAGACTCGAGAGGGAAGAGATATGGGAACATATGTATAACTGATTCACTTTGTTATAAAGCAGAAACTAACACACAATTGTAAAGCAATTATACTCCAAGAAAGATTTAAAAAAAAAAAAGAATTCTGGAAGATGATTAGGTTTGAGGGAGCAGCTGATGAATTTAGTTTGGGTCACATCAGGAAAAAAAAAATCAGTCAAAAGCTAGGATCTGTCTATCTAGGTCTAAGACTTCTAACCTTGGCCTACAAAAGAACCTGGAATTACTTCAAGAGGTCCACAAATGCCTTATTCAAATTTCATTTCAAGAAATACATGGCAGCTACTAGGATAAAATGGCAGACTGAACATATAATTTCAGTCCTTCTCAAAACCCCACTGAAACTACAGTAAAGATAAATTTATATTTATATGTAGAGACAGTGACGATAACCCACAATGACAGAGAAAACAGAGAGAGGAAATAAGTAAAATTTTAGAAGCTATAAAGAATACATTCAAGTGTTAACTGACTTAACCAGACCTGAGAAAATTGAATCCTGAGATAAGAGTGAGAAAATGTTAAGAACCAACCCAATTTATACTAGAGAATCCTCAAAAAGTTCAGGGATAAGCCAGCACTAGGTACCTCTCAATGGGGAGAAAGGGTGGCCTAAAACAAGAACTGGGTAAAACTGATTTAAGGATGAGAGTCCCCACAAACATAGAAAATAAACTTATGGTTACCAAAGGGGAAAGGGAGGGGGGCGGTGAGCAGGGGTAGAAATTAGGAATTTGGGAGTAACATATACACATGACTGTATATAAAACAGATAAACAACAAGGACCTACTGTTTAGCACAGGGAACTATATCAATATTTTGTAATAACCTATATGGGAAAAGAATCTGAAAAAGAATATATATATAATATGTAAATATATGTATAATCACTTTGCTGTATACCTGAAACTAACAAATTATAAATCAACTATACTTCAATTAAAAAAAAAGATGAATCAGAGTCCCAAGATTCTCTCTCTATTTAATGGGTAACTATCTCCCCAACCCAGGTAAAAGAACAGAGGTTTGCTTGCTTGGAAGGGTAAAATAAGGGGTGGACTAAAGGATGACTGTCACAGTTGAGAAGAGCATCCTGGAAACGTTCAAGGAATGCTTAGAAGTGCTTCCTCCGAAGTTCTCTTCACCCCCATTTGACTCTCGTAACAGGCAGATAGACTTGTACTCACCAGGCAGGCAATTAGAAGAGCACTCTTTGGGAGTCAGATCAGCTCAAGAGGAAAGAACCAAAGATACTAACCAAAGGGGCTCTCCCAACAAACAGCCCACCCAGATCACCTTACAATAAAGCCCTCAGTGGACAAGGTCCAACCTCATACTCAGATCTTCCAGGCAATTTTCTTATAATCCATTCTTAATCTGAATCAGACAAACAAGGATTACCAGAGATCAGAGGAAAGCCTCTAGCATGAGAAAACAGAGATCAAAACAAACAGAAAAAGGCAACTTGAAGGAGATACAAGTGATATAGGAGGAAAAAACCAAACAGCCACCATTATCCTCAAAGAGACATGAGAAGTAATGGCATCCATGAAACAAAAACAGGATACTTTTCATAAAAAACAACATTCATAGAACTAAAAAGAGCTCCTGATATTAAAAACATGATAGAAAAAAATATAAAACAAAATTCAACAGTACAAGTGGAAGATAAGGTTCAGAAAATAATCCCAGAAAGCAGAACAAAAAGACAAAGAGATGGAGAAGAAAAAAGGAATATTGAATAACGATTTTAAAATATATAGATAGATAGATAACTACGATAAGGAAGTTGGGATGACTGTATATGACAGCTTAATCCTCACCTATCATAATAGAAAATCAACAAAAAGCTCTAAAATTGATGAATAAAAATGCAGTAGTATATGCATATTGTTTAGAATAAAGAGATGTATAAATGCCAGAATAAAAACTAGAAGAGTCAGAAGTTCATGACTCAGAAAAAGGGGACAGAGGTAAGGAAAACCAATATATTCTGTTAAGAAAGGGGCAGACACCCAAATGAAAAATGGGCAAAAGACATGACTACCACTTCATAAAAAAGAGTATCAAAATGTCCACTTAATATGTAAAAAGTTGTCCAACTTTATTAATCATCAGGGAAATGCAAATTAAAACCACAGTGAGATATTACTACACACCTACCAGAATAGCTATAATGAAAAAGATACAATGTTGGTGAGGATGTAAAGTAACTGCAGGTGTGAGTGTGAATTGGTAAAATCACTCTGGAAAACTGACAATATTTACTAAAACAGAACATATACATATCTAGCAATTCTACTCCTAGATATATACCCAAGAGAAATGTGGACACTTATTCAGCAAAAGACATGTATCAGAATGCACACGGCAGCACTATTCTTAACAGTAAAAACTAGAAACAATCCAAAATGACAACAGAATGGTTAAATTGTGAAAATTTAGAAAATGGAATATTATATACCAATGAGAGTGAAAAAACAACTACATGTAACACCATATATAAAGCTCACAAATATTGAGCAAGAGAATTCAGACATAAAAGCTGTATAATGGCTTATGGAAAGTTCAAAAATGTAAAATTCACCTACAATATTAAACTCAGCATCATAGTTAGTCTTTGGACGTACAGTGACTGAGAAAGGACATAAGTGAGTTCCTGGGACGCTAGTAATGTTCTGTTTCTTCAGCAGGGTCCAAGTTACTCAGGTATGTTGTCTTTATGCAAATTCATCAAGCTATACACCAAGCTATAGGATTTGTGCACTTTTCTCTGTGTACATTATATTTCAATAAAAATTATCTTTAAAAAGATTCTAGATCTTCTGTTTATAAGTTGTGTGACTGGTCAAATTACTCAACCTAAGTAAACCTCAATTTCTTCATTTTTAAAATAAGGATGACAAAACAACTATTCTCTTAGGGATTTCTGTGAGGTTCAAATGAGATAATACATATCAAGTGCTTCATAAATGCCTCATACATACTAAGCACAGAATAAAAGTTTATTTGTTAGTATTATTATTAACTACTCGGGCATTAAAAAGGTAGGGGAAATCACTATATGGTCCCATTTTGAACAAATCTAACTCATATGAAACATGAATTTAGCTGTGTAGTCAGATGATTATATTCAAATCTGCTATTTACTACTTCTATGATTTGGGGCAAATGATTTAACCTCTCTGATACTCCTTTCTCAATTATAAAAGAGAATAAGATCATGGTATTGTGTGTGTGTGTGTGTGTGTGTTTAGAGATAATTTTTAAAATAGATTAAAAGTGGAAGATAGTTCCAAACAAAGAGTGTTTGAAACTATGTAAGTCTATCTATATTTTCATATGAGTATGTGTGAATCATGAATTATTTTAAAATATGAAGGTAAGTAGTAGAAAAAGCCTCTAAAGGAGTTGAAAGTGGATGCCTGCAGGGAACAGAAACTAGCTGCAGCAATGGGTAAGGAAGCTAGCCACTTTTTTGCATTTCAGTCCTTGTAGTACCCACTTGTAACTATATACATCTACTACTTTAAGATTAAATTTTAACTCCAATAAAAATTAATTTTAAAAAGATTAAATTTTAAAATAACTTTATTCAATAAAAAATATATAGTTAGATACTACCAAATTAGAAAATGATTAAAGGCAAGCTCCAAACTTAAGTTGATCAATTATCAAGCTGATGGACAAGAAACAAGACAAAGTTTAAAGCACTTCAATACACCCATAATTCAACTTCTCTATCGTGGTACAGAGTGTGGGTGGCAGAGAAATGCTAACTTTGAGTCCACAGATTCTTAACTTCCTCTATTAACAGTCAGAGAACCAAAAAAAAAAAAAAAAAAAAAAAAACCATTAGAGAACCACCTGTTACTAGGGAACCACCTATTTTTAACTAGTTCAAGTCTACTTAAAGAACCTAGGAATCAAAAAGGAAATGCCGGCTATAAGGCTTTAATATATATATATAGCATTTGGAACATGGAGTTGAAACTTATACTCTTCATATGACTCTCTAAGGTTTTAATTTCCCCTGGAAGATAAGTAATAAAGTACTTCAATATACAGGAAGGTGATACTAACTCACAGTGCCCTGGCACATACTGACCTCGGCTAGGATTCTTATATAGAGCTGCTTAGCATAACTCAACCCTGATTTTCAGCAGATTTGAATTGTTTACAAAGATCTTTGAGAAGAGACTACTAAAGCCAGAAATTTGGCAGTGAGGCTCAGAGTCATGGCAGGGCCCATGTCCCCAGCGTAGGTTATTTGATTAAGTTAACACACTAGAAAAAGCTGAGAACAATTTCTCAATTTCTGGCACAGGGAAGAAATTCTGGCTCAATAAATATTAGTTCTCATTATTGTCACTGTTATTGAGAGACATATTGTTCGAGCGGTTAACAGCACAGACTCTAAGACTGCTTGATAAGGAATCCCATGGTTTACCAGCTGTGAGACTCTAGTCAAGATACTTAACCTCTCAGGCCCTCAGTTTTCTTACTTTTAAAATGGGAACAATATGGTTTCTGCTTCACAGGGAAGTGGTGAGGATTAAATAAGAAATGTCAAGCATTTAGACAGTGTCTGGCATATTGTAAGACGTCAGTAAATGTAAGCTCTTATTATTCTTTTTACATCATGTATCTGAAATAATGGAGTCGTTTCTTAATCCAATTCAAAACTACTGATGCTAAAAATATTGGGAAAAAATGAGGGGAAAAAACAATTTAAACTATGAATGATCTTCAGGATTATATGATATATATAAATACATTTTTCCATGGAAATATTTTGGGGAAACAAACAAACTACACAGGTTTGCATCTGTTATCATTGGACAGGTTCTGGTAGATCACTGCACCATGAATATACACAACATTCCTGATGCAAACTTTACAAAGGAAGAGCCAATAAACCTATAGCCACTTGGACATAGAAACAATTATAAGCAGAAGTGAATGTAAGAGAAGAAACACATTCTTGTTTTTGGACTGGTTTGGTCAAATTAATGTACATCATTTAAGTCAGCCTACCAATTACATCTGGGGTGGGGGGAGTGGGGGGAGGGGAGGGAAGGGAAGGGAGGAAGGGAGGAGAGGGGAAGGGGGAAGGAGAAAGAGAGGGAGGAGAAAAAAGAAAATAATCTTTTCAATGGCACTGTTTTATTCTAACCAATTAGTTCAAACACTCTCAGCTCTATAAGCCTCTCACCACTGCACAGCTGATGGCTAAACTTGAGAGGAGCAATTAATTCTCATCTGCCTCTCTACATGTTTCAATTAGCACAAAAACATGTATATACTCCTCAAAAGCAATCACAAGAATGTGAAACAAAAAGAAATTTAGGGCTTCCCTGGTGGCGTAGTGGTTAAGAATCCACCTGCCAGTGCAGGGGACACGGGTTCGAGCCCTGGTCCGGGAAGATCCCACATGCCACGGAGTAACTAAGGCCATGCGCCACAACTACTGAGCCCACATGCCACAACTACTGAAGCCTGCACGCCTAGAACCCGTGCTCCACAACAAAGAGAGTAGCCCCAGCTCACCACAACTAGAGAAAGCCTGAGCACAGCAAAGACCCAATGTAGCCCAAATATATATAGATAGATAGATGTAGACATATATATCTATATATACATATACATACACACATATAAAAAGAAATTTAGCAGGTGATATTTTTTTCTTTTTTAAAAAAGTTGAATCCAAACTCAAAAGATTAAGGAATGGATAGTAAGATTGTCACTGGTTCTTAAAATTAAAGCCTCAGAGAAAACTCTCTCTCTTCAGGTGCTTTTCCAAAACTATCTGAACTCCTCTGTAGGTCCACAAACAAGAGATCCATTGTGTGGATCTGTAAATTGTGTGACATCATTGAAACACAAGCACCAATTGGTATCACAAACAGTTTGTGTTTCCAAGGATACCAGGAACTTTAAATACCCTGCAGTTATACAAAGCCCAGGAGCACGACCTTCATAACAATACCAGGAGCCTGCACACTTTCTTTTTAGTCACTGTTTCCAGCAGAGAAAAGGCACTGATTCTGCCCCAATAATTCTTCCAAATAATATTCTCAAGAACGTTCCTCAATCATTCAATTATTCATTTTTATATTCTCAATATAATGACAGCAAAAAAGAGGATTAAGAATTTACATAGCCCTATTAATAGAGAGATTCTCAAAAGGCCAGCCTAGGGTATCTTTAATGAAACCACACTACTGATTTTTAAAATGCAATGCACATAAACACTTCTGATTAATCTCTACAGTAATGTTCCTCTGTGTTACAGAGTACTCTTTTAGTAAAAGTAAAATAACTTCTTCCTGTGTGCCTTTCCTGGAAAAGTTATTTTTCCTTAATATTAGCCTTTAGCTCACACATATGACTTTAGTATGTAAACTTGTTTATTCTAGCTAGAATAACTACTGCAACATAGAAACACAGGCTAAGTGTGAGGTGATTATGATTAACTATATTATTGTTAAAAGTCAAACAAGTTTATAATCTTTTATAAAGGACTCTTTAGAAAGGTGGTAGTTTAGGGCTAAATTGTTATAAAAGGTCTATAGTAAGCTCGTCTCTAATATCTGTCTATCCAGAGTTAAACCTAAGTACTTATATTATCTTTACATCAACTTTATTTGTGAAATGCTTTCCATTAATTACGTGTGCCATTGAGATTTTGAACAGTTCCAGAGTTATTTTTCTATTTAGGAGATAAATATTTTAAGCAAGTATTTCTCCAAATGCTGGCTGGAAATGTACAAGGAAAATTGGGAGAACTCACGGAGACTGCAGCTAGAGAGTTCCCAAGAGCTGTTTACCGAGGATGGAAGCAAGTAGGGAGTTTGAAGCTGTAAGAATAAAAAGCCACACCTTGTGGTTTTTCTCCATTATACTACCTCACATTTGGACTGTTACAATGCCAAGATTACAGGGCAAAGAAAGAGACTCTCTATTTAGTCATTTTTGTACTTTTTAAAAAAATAACATTGTTGATGATTTTTTTAAAAAATAACATCGTTATTTTTTTAAAAAATAACTCCTCTCGGGGAAGGTTGTATTGGGTTCGCCAAAAAGTTTGTTTGAGTCTTTCTGTTAGATGTTATGGAAAAACCAGAATGAACTTCTTGGCCAACCCAATATTAGATGCCTGTTTATCTTAATTCAAGTTATTAGATGTCTATTTATCTTAATTCAAGTAATTAAGTACTGAGCTTATTTTAGGGAGCTTATACATTGCTTGGTACTTTTGAAGATATATATTACATTGTTTTAATCCTTAGAAAAGTCAGAATCTTAGTGAAAAAAATTTATGCCAGTGACTTATTTAACCATTCATAAAATCCTTTTTAATAAAAGTAATGTAAAGAATGATGTATATAAAGGCTCAACTACATGATGCTCAAAATACAGGAGAGAGATATAAAATCTAAAATTTTTTTAACTTTAGAAAGCCACTTGAGCTTTATATAAGTCCCTTAGAGCCTCCAAAAGTAGGAAATATTGCCTAGTCATCAGTATCCACATGACAATTAACGAGGAAGGGTAGAGAAAAGTATCTATTAAATTTAGCAAGGCACTGGTACAAATCTGAAGCAAAAGAAAGTTTAAAGCACAATTCTCGATGGCAATAATTACAACAAAGAATCAGATCATGGGTTCTGTTCCTTCCAACCATAAAACTGAATTTTGTGACCGTGTACATCTTTATCAAGCCAAGATTTACATGCAGGTGCATTTCTTTGTCCAAAAGACGACGATCATAAGATGTGATTAAACATATTTTGCTTATAATAAATCACAATTAATTCTGTCAAAACGGGCATCTACTAAAAGTAATTCAAGTGGAATCATCTCACCTTATTGTAAAAGTACCTAATTTCATTGATTAAAAGCCAGTTTTATCATTAATGACAGTGCTTTCAAATTGTCAAATCTAGTCAAGCGTTTGAGATAAGTAGCTAAGAAGCTACTCAGTAACTCCTATAATTTCATACTTTCCATTATATCCAAGTAGGAAACAAGGAAGAGTGGGATAAAATGGCCAGGAGCCTATAGCAGGACAAATGGAAGAAGCAATGTCCACTGAAGCAGAGAGCAAAGAAAGAAATGGCAGGATATTACTATTATAGTTTAGCCATTGCAGACCAAAGACCAGACTGTATGTTTCTCTAGCAATGCAGACCAAAGACCAAACTGTATGTTTTCATAACTATGCCAAGCACAAGCACATGAAGATTATCTGGATCAAGAGGGTGAAGCATATGAACCTGCCCACTCTCTAGTGGTTTACTATATAAACTCTCAGTCCTACAATAAATTAGATAAACAAGATGGCATACATATTAATTTATTGATGACACAGAATTGAGTGGAATGGTACATATGATGGACACACAATCAGGGTCCAAAATTATCATGACGATTTAAAAAATGTGCCAAATTTAATAAGCTATAATTTATTGATAATATATTGTTTGCATTGTCTGATGTCCTTTATCATCTTTGAGAATTATTTTTAAAGTAGTATTGTACCATATAGATGTAGCAAAATTCGAGTGAATTTCTTATGTTGAAAATATAGGTTTGTGCCAATCTTTCAATTTTATAAATAATTTCACAACAAATATTATACCCAAAGTTTGTATGTATCTCTGATTGTTTCTTAGAATAAGCTGTAAGAAATGTAATTATTGAATCAAAGGTTTACAGTTTTTAAGACTCTTATACACATTTTCCCAAACAATCCTTCAAAAAAATGTATGTACAAACTTATACTCTCCAATGCAGAAAATGAAGACATCCATTTCGACACATCTTGAAGAAAATGCATGTCATTTAAATCTATCAATTTTAAAGGGTAGAAAAATGTATGATCTTAAACATTTATTGAGTACTGCTTTAAGCAAATCATTGTGCTAGACATTAGGAAGAAAAGTACAGAGTCCATTGTGAAAGACACATAATCAGATATTAGCAATACAATGTGATACACACAAAGAAAAACAAGAATTAAGTTCTATGGGTAGACAGAGGGAATAATTATTAAATTTAACAGTTGCAGGTATCCAGAGATGGAACAGAAGATATTTTACTCTTATCAATGGTTAAGGATAGGGAGGACAACTTGACTGCAAACTTCTTGTAAATGATGGTATGTATGACTATTAGGAAACTAGGCCCAAAGTATACTAGATACCTTTTTATGTGATCATTTTTTTTTAACTTTAGAAAGCCATTGTCAGCTAAATAAAGAATTTTTTTAAAGTTGTACTTGCATGCCTTAAAAAGTATATTTTAAAATCACACATATAAGTGCAAAACCACTGGCCAATATTTTGTTACAGAGCCATGCCTTCTTTTAGAATGTAAGTCTACTGATTCATAGACTGCACAGTATTTTTGCACAAACCACACCCATTATATACCAACTATGATTTCCAGTTATTGTTTTTATTTAATGAAAACCTGAAGACACTGATGAAATAACTGGAACACAGAATCTTTCCAAACTTTTTCCCCAGTTTTTTATAGTTGATCATCAGATTAAGAACAATTATTTGTAAACAACCTCTGTTTATTCTTTCCAAAATATGAAAATTTAATGGAAACAACTTTTTGCATTCATACTTCATCAATTTACAAAACATGAAAATTTAATGTAATTCCAATAACAAAAATAAAACTGGCAGGTTTGCAAAGAAACATCATTGATTCTTGGTAAGCTTCCAACTTCACTGAAATGTACATAAGTGAGGGTGCATGTTGGAGAGCAGCCTTTTAAGCCCCAAATGTCCAGGGCGTCCTGAGCGACAGTCACAAGGTTTCACAGAAGAAATGGGGAGTTTTGGGGGATTAATCATATCACCTAATCCACCAAGTCTTTTATAAAATGCTGCAGCTATTTTAGCAATGCTACTTATTGAGGCTACAAAAAGACTTTAAATTATAGAAGAAATAAAATAATGAAAAATAATTTTATATGTAAGCTAACTTGTTTTTTCTTCTTTGTATAATTAATCGACTTTAAAATCTGACAGCAAAAGTCATAATGTTAAACAAAATGAAGATTTTTAATATTTAAAATATTGAAATAATATAATTCTAATCAACTTAATTAAGAATAAGATTTAGAGGGACTTCCCTGGTGGTCCAGTGGCTAAGACGCCACACTCCCAATACAGGGGGCCCAGGTTCAATCCCTGGTCAGGGAACTAGATCCCACATGCCGCAACTAAAAAAGAGATCCTGAATGCTGCAACTAAAGATCCCGCACGCAGGAATGACGATCCCATGTGCCACAACTAAGACCTGGCACACCCAAATAATTAATTAAAAAAAAAAGAATAAGATTTAGAAAAAGGATCCTAAAATCATAGAACCTACCATTACATTTCTCCCTTCCCTAAAACTAAAACTAAGAAGGAAACCTCCCTATTAAGTCCATTTTCTAAAGAACAACTGTCTTTCATGTCTTTCGTTGGTTTACTATCATATCATATTTCATATTCAGGTTGAAATTTCTACCTGGAAAAAGGCATTTTTCATGTCACTGTTTGACACAATTTGATTTATACTGAGCAGAAGTCTTAATGAGAACTCTAAAAATGTTAACAAAAGTTAAGACTGTAGAGGAAGATAAAGCTAGAACATATACATACAAGATAAAAGACATCAATCTTTTTTGGATCTCCAAATGTGCTAAAACAACTTTTATAAATTTATTTTTAAGATAACAAAATTAACATCTACTATGAAGGCAAGCAAACCTCCCATTTTAGGCAATTTATATCACTCAGTCTAAAATAGAAGATTTTTTTTCAGTAACTCAAATCACTAAAAGGCTGTTTGTGGCCATACGCTACACTCTAAAGTCTAAAAAGCAATATAATGGTTATAAAATAAACAATATCTGTGATACCAAAACACATGTAATTTACCTGGGGAGATAGACATTTCTTTTATAGTAGCTTTATTGAAATATAATTCACATAGAATAAAATCAACGTGTATAATTCAACGCTTTGTAGTATACTCACAGAACTGTGCAACTACCATCTCCATTGATTTTAGAACATTTTCACCACCTTGAAAAAAAGTTTCATCATGCTCTAATTATCATACTCAATCTTACCTTTTCAATTCTAAGCAACCACTAAGCTACTTTCTGTCTCCATTATATCTCACTATTTTAGATATTTCACATGACTAGAATCACATAATATGTGGGCTTTGCATAACACTTTTAAGACTCATCTATGTTGTAGCATATATTAGTACACCATTGCATGTACATACAAATTGGGTTATCCATTCATCAGCTGATACACATTTAAGTTGTTTCTGCCCTTTAGTTCTTATGAATAATGCTGCTATAAAAACATTCATGTACACATTTTTATACAGACATATGTTTTCACTTATCTTGGGTAGTTATCTAGAAGTCCATCTATTGAGTCATATGGTTATTCTATGTTTAATTGTTTGAAGGACTGCCAGGTTGTTTTCCAAAGCAGCTGCACCATTTTACATTCCTACCATCAGTATATGAGGGTTCCAATTTCTCTACATCATCATTAATATTTGTTATTATCTGACTTTTTAATTCTTTTTTACAGAAATACATAAGCTCTACTCCCTTAGCAAACTTCAATTGTACAATATAGTATTATCAACCATAGTGACCATGTTATACATGGATCCTCAGACCATATTCATATTATAACTTAAAGTTTGTATACTTTTACCAAAATCTCCCTATTTAGCCCAATTCTGACCCCTGGTAGCCATACTACTACTCTGTTTCTATAAACTCAACTTTCTTTTTACTTAAACTAGATTTACATATAAGTGATACCATTAAGTATTTGTCTTTCTCTGTTTGGTTTATTTCATTTAGGATAATGCCCTTCAACTTCATACATATTGTTCCAAATAACAGGAGTTCCTTCTTTTTTAAAGCTGAAAAACATTCCATTATATATATATGTGTTTGTGTGTGTGTGTGTATTTATTTCTTTATCCATTATCCATAGACAGACATTTAGGTTGTTTCCATACCTTTGCTATCATGAATAATGCTGCACTGAACATGAGAGTACAGATATATCTTTGAGAAAATGATTTTGTTTCGTCTGGATATGCATCCAGAAGTGACATTGCGGGGTCATACGGTAGTTCTATTTTAATTTCTTGAGAAACCTCCATACTATTTTCTTTAGTGGCTGTACCAGTTTACATTCTCATCAACAGTATTAAAGGGTTCCCTTTTGAGAGGGGGAAGATGGCGGAAGAGTAAGACATGGAGATCACCTTCCTCCCCGCAGATACATGAGAAATACATCTACACGTGGAACAACTCCTACAGAACACAACTAAATGCTGGCAGAAGACCTCAGACCTCCCAAAAGGCAAGATACTCCCCACGTACCTGGGTAGGGCAAAAGAAAAAACAATAAACACAGACAAAAGAATAGGGACGGGACCTGCACCAGTGGGAGGGAGCTGTGAAGGAGGAAAGGTTTCCACACACTAGGAAGCCCCTTTGCGGGAGGAGACTGCGGGTGGCGGAGCGGGGAAGCTTCAGCGCCACGGAGGAGAGCACAGCAACTGGGGTGCGGAGGACAAAATGGAGAGATTCCCGCACAGAGGATCGGCGACGACCGGCACTCACTAGCCCAAGAGGCTTGTCTGCTCACCCGCCGGGGCAGGCGGGACTAGGAGCTGAGGCTCAGGCTTCAGTTGGAGCGCAGGGAGAGGACTGGGGTTGGCGGCGTGAACACAGCCTGAAGGGGGTTACTGCACCACGGCTAGCCGAGAGGTAATCTGGGGAAAAGTCTGGACCTGCCGAAGACGCAAGAGACTTTTTCTTCCTTCTTTGTTTCCTGGTGCGCGAGGACAGGGGATTAAGAGCACGGCTTAAAGGAGCTCCAGACATGGGCATGAGCCGCGGCTAACAGCCACAGACCCCAGAGACGGGCATGAGACGCTAAGGCTGCTGCTGCCACCGCCACCAAAAAGCCTGTGTGTGAGCACAGGTCACTATCCACACCCCCCTTCCGGGGAGGCTGTGCAGCCCGCCACTGCCAGGGTCCCAGAATCAAGGGACAACTTCCCCAGGAGAATGCACGGCATGCCTCAGGCTGGTGCAACGTCACGCTGGCCTCTGACACCGCAGGCTGGCCCCGCACTCCGTACCCCTCCCTCCCCCACGGCCTGAATGAGCCAGAGCCCCCGAATCAGCGGCTCCTTTAACCACGTCCGGTCTCAGTGAAGAACAGATGCCGCTGGCGACCTACACGCAGAGGCGGGGCCAAACCCAAAGATGAGTCCTGGAAGCTGTGCGAACAGAGAAAGGTAAATCTCTCCTAGCAGCCTCAAAAGCAGCGGATTAAAGCTCCACAATCAACTTGATGTACCCTGCATCTGTGGAATACCTGAATAGACGACGAATCATCCCAAATTGAGGAGGTGGACTTTGAGAGCAAGATTTATTATTTTTTCCCCTTTTCCTCTTTTTGTGAGTGTGTATGCTTCTGTGTGACATATTGTCTGTATAGCTTTGCTTTCACCATTTGTCCCAGGGTTCTATCTGTCCGTTTTTTCTATTTTTCAGTTAAAAATTTTTTTTTCTTATATTATTTTTCATTTTAATAACTTTTTTTTTCTTACTTTATTTTATTTTCTTTTATCCTCTTTCTTTCTTTCTTCCTACTTTTTCTCCCTTTTATTCTGAGCCGTGTGGATGAAAGGCTCTTGGTGCTGCAGTCAGGAGTCAGTGCTGTGCCTCTGAGGTGGGAGAGCCAACTTCAGGACACTGGTTCACAAGAGACTTCCCAGCTCCACCTAATATCAAACGTTGAAACTCTCCCAGAGATCACCATCTCAGCACCAACACCCAGCTTCACTCAATGACCAGCAAGCTACAGTGCTGGACATTCTATACCAAACAACTAGCAAGACAGGAACACAACCTCACCCATTAGCAGAGAGGCTGCCTAAAATCATAATAAGGCCACAGACAACCCCAAACACACCACCAGACGTGGACCTTCCCAGCAGAAAGACAAGATCCAGGCTCATCCACCAGAACACAGGCACTAGTCCGCTCCACCAGGAAGCCTACACAACCCACAGAACCAACTTTAGCCACTGGGGACAGACACCAAAAACAACCACAACTACGAACCTGCAGCCTGCAAAAAGAAGACCCCAAACACAGTACGATAAGCAAAATGAGAAGACAGAAAAACACAAAGCAGATGAAGGAGCAAAATAAAAATCGACCAGACCTAACAAATGAAGAGGAAATAGGCAGTCTACCTGAAAAAGTATTCAGAATGATGATAGTAAAGATGATCCAAAATCTTGGAAATAGAATAGAGAAAATGCAAGAAACATTTAACAAGGACCTAGAAGAACTAAAGAGGAAACAAGCAACAATGAACAACACAATAAATGAAATTTAAAATACTCTAGAATGGATCAACAGCAGAATAACTGAGGCAGAAGAATGGATAATTGACACTGAAGATAAAATAGTGGAAATAACTACTGCAGAGCAGAATAAAGAAAAAAGAATGAAAAGAACTCAGGACAGTCTCAGAGACCTCTGGAACAACATTAAACGCACCAACATTCGAATTAAAGGGGCTCCAGAAGAAGAAGAGAAAAAGAAAGGGACTGAAAAAATACTTGAAGAGATTATAGTTGAAAACTTCCCTAATATGTGAAAGGAAATAGTTAATCAAGTACAGGAAGCACAGAGAGTCCCATACAGGATAAATCCAAGGAGAAACAGGCCAAGACACATATTAATCAAACTGTCAAAAATTAAATACAAAGAAAACATATTAAAAGCAGCAAGGGAAAAACAACAATTAACACACAAGGGAATCCCCATAAGGTTAAAAGCTGATCTTTCGGCAGAAACTCTGCAAGCCAGAAGGGACTGGCAGGACATATTTAAAGTGATGAAGGAGAAAAACCTACAACCAAGATTACTCTACCCAGCAAGGATCTCATTCAGATTTGATGGAGAAATTAAAACCTTTACAGACAAGCAAAAGCTGAGAGAGTTCAGCACCACCAAACCAGCTCTACAACAACTGCTAAAGGAACTTCTCTAGGCAAGAAACACAAAAGAAGGAAAAGACCTACAATAACGAACCCAAAACAATTAAAAAAATGGGAATGGGAACACACATATCGATAATTACCTTAAATGTAAATGGACTAAATGCTCCCACCAAAAGACACAGATCGGCTGAATGGATACAAAAACAAGACGCATATATTTGCTGTCTACAAGAGACACACTTCAGACCTAGAGACACATACAGACTGAAAGTAAGGGGATGGAAAAAGGTATTTCATGCAAATGGAAACCATAAGAAAGCTGGAGTAGCAATTCTCATATCAGACAAAATAGACTTTAAAATAAAGACTATTAGAAGAGACAAAGAAGGACACTACATAATGATCAAGGGATTGATCCAAGAAGAAGATATAACAATCATAAATATTTATGCACCCAACATAGGAGCACCTCAATACATAAGGCACATACTAACAGTCATAAAAGGGGAAATCGACAGTAACACATTCATAGTAGGGGACTTTAACACCCCACTTTCACCAATGGACAGATCATCCAAAATGAAAATAAATAAGGAAACACAAGCTTTAAATGATACATTAAACAAGATGGACTTAATTGATATTTATAGGACATTCCATCCAAAAACAACAGAATACACATTTTTCTCAAGTGCTCATGGAACATTCTCCAGGATAGATCATATCTTGGGTCACAAATCAAGCCCCGGTAAATTTAAGAAAATTGAAATTGTATCAAGTATCTTTTCCGACCACAATGCTATGAGACTAGATATCAATTATAGGAAAAGATCTGTAGAAAATACAAACACATGGAGGCTAAACAATACACTACTTAATAACGAAGTGATCAGTGAAGAAATTAAAGAGGAAATCAAAAAATACCTAGAAACAAATGACAATGGAGACATGATGACTCAAAATCCATGGGATGCAGCAAAAGCAGTTCTAAGAGGGAAGTTTATAGCAATACAATCCTACCTTAAGAAACAGGAAACATCTCGAATAAACAACCTAACCTTGCACCTAAAGCAATTAGAGAAAGAAGAACAAAAAAACCCCAAAGTTAGCAGAAGGAAAGAAATCATAAAAATCAGATCAGAAATAAATGAAAATGAAATGAAGGAAACGATAGCAAAGATCAATAAAACTAACAGCTCGTTCTTTGAAAGGATAAACAATATTGATAAACCATTAGCCAGACTCATCAAGAAAAAAAGGGAGAAGACTCAAATCAATAGAATTAGAAATGAAAAAGGAGAAGTAACAACTGACATTGCAGAAATACAAAAGATCATAAGAGATTACTACAAGCAACTCTATGCCAATAAAATGGACAACCTGGAAGAAATGGACTAATTCTTAGAAAGGCACAACCTGCCAAGACTGAATCAGGAAGCAATAGAAAATATGAACAGACCAATCACAAGCACTGAAATTGAAACTGTGATTAAAAATCTTCCAACAAACAAAAGCCCAGGACCAGATGGCTTCACAGGCGAATTCTATCAAACATTTAGAGAAGAGCTATCACCTACCCTTCTCAAACTCTTCCAAAAGATAGCAGAGGGAGGAACACTCCCCAACTCATTCTACGAAGCCACCATCACCTTGATACCAAAACCAGACAAGGATGTCACAAAGAAAGAAAACTACAGGCCAATATCACTGATGAACATAGATGCAAAAGTCCTCAACAAAATACTAGCAACAGAATCCAACAGCACATTAAACGGATCATACACCATGATCAAGTGGGGTTTATTCCAAGAATGCAAGGATTCTTCAATATATGCAAATCAATCAACGTGATACACCATATTAACAAATTGAAGGAGAAAAACCATATGATCATCTCAATAGATGCAGAGAAAGATTTTGACAAAATTCAACACCCATTTATGATAAAAACCCTGCAGAAAGTAGGCACAGAGGGAACTTTCCTCAACATAATAAAGGCCATATATGACAAACCCACAGCCAACATCGTCCTCAATGGTGAAAAACTGAAAGCATTTCCACTAAGATCAGGACCAAGACAAGGTTGCCCACTCTCACCACTCTTATTCATCATAGTTTTGGAAGTTTTAGCCACAGCAATCAGAGAAGAAAAGGAAATAAAAGGAATCCAAATCGGAAAAGAAGAAGTAAAGCTGTCACTCTTTGCAGATGACGTGATACTATACATAGAGAATCCTAAATATGCTACCAGAAAACTACTAGAGCTAATCAGTGAGTTTGGTAAAGTAGCAGGATACAAAATTAATGCACAGAAATCTCTGGCATTCCTATACACTAATGATGAAAAACCTGAAAGTGAAATCAAGAAAGCACTCCCATTTACCATTACAACAAAAACAATAAAGTATCTAGGAATAAGCCTACCTAAGGAGACAAAAGACCTGTATGCAGAAAATTATAAGACACTGATGAAAGAAATTAAAGATGATACAAATAGATGGAGAGATATACCATGTTCTTGGATTGGAAGAATCAACATTGTGAAAATGAGTCTACTACTCAAAGCAGTCTACAGATTCAATGCAATCCCTATCAAACTACCACTGGCATTTTTCACAGAACTAGAACAAAAAATTTCACAATTTGTATGGAAACACAAAAGATCCTGAATAGCCAAAGCAATCTTGAGAATGAAAAACGGAGCTGCAGGAATCAGGCTCCCTGACTTCAGATGGTACTGTCACCACTCTTATTCAACATAGTTTTGGAAGTTTTAGCCACAACAATCAGAGAAGAAAAGGAAATTAAAAAAATCCAAATTGGAAAAGAAGAAGTAAAGCTGTCACTGTTTGCAGATGACGTGATACTATACATAGAGAATCTTAAAGATGCTACCAGAAAACTACTAGAGCTAATCAATGAATTTGGTAAAGTAGCAGGATACAAAAGTAATGCACAGAAATCTCTGGCATTCCTATACACTAATGATGAAAAATCTGAAAGTGAAATCAAGAAAACACTCGCATTTACCATTGCAACAAAAAGAATAAAATATCTAGGAATAAACCTACCTAAGGAGACAAAAGACCTGTATGCAGAAAAGTATAAGACACTGATGAAAGAAATTAAAGTTGATACAAATAGATGGAGAGATATACCATGTTCTTGGTTTGGAAGAATCATCATTGTGAAAATGACTCTACTACCCAAAGCAATCTACAGATTCAATGCAATCCCTGTCAAACTAGCACTGGCATTTTTCACAGAAATAGAACAAAAAATTTCACAATACGTATGGAAACACAAAAGACCCTGAATAGCCAAAGCAATCTTTTTTTTGTGTGTGTGTGGTATGCGGGCCTCTCACTGTTGTGGCCTCTCCCGTTCCAGAGCATCAGGCTCCGGACTCGCAGGCTCAGCGGCCATGGATCACGGGCTCCGCGGCATGTGGGATCCTCCCAGACCAGGGCATGAACCCGTGTCCCCTGCATCGGCAAGCAGACTCTCAACCACTGCGCCACCAGGGAAGCCCCAACCAAAGCAATCTTGAGAAAGAAAAATGGAGCTGGAGCAATCAGGCTCCCTGTCTTCAGACTACACTACAAAGCTATAGTAATCAAGACAGTATGGTCCTGGCACAAAAACAGAAATATAGATCAATGGAACAGGATAGAAAGCCCAGAGATAAACCCACGCACATATGGTCTCCTTATCTTTGATAAAGGAGGCAGGAATGTAAAGTGGAGAAAGGACAGCCTCTTCAATAAGTGGTGCTGGGAAAACTGGACAGGTACATGTAAAAGTATGAGATTAGATCACTCCCTAACACCATACACAAAAATAAGCTCAAAATGGATTAAAGACCTAAATGTAAGGCCAGAAACTATCAAACTCTTAGAGGAAAACATAGGCAGAACACTCTATGACATATATCACAGCAAGATCCTTTTTGACCCACCTCCTAGAGAAATGGAAATAAAAACAAAAATAAACAAATGGGACCTAATGAATCTTAAAAGCTTTTGCACAGCAAAGGCAACCATAAACAAGACCAAAAGACAACCCTCAGAATGGGGGAAAATATTTGCAAATGAAGCAACTGACAAAGGATTAATCTCCAAAATTTATAAACAGCTCATGCAGCTGAATAACAAAAAAACAAACAACCCAATCCAAAAATGGGCAGAAGACCTAAATAGACATTTCTCCAAAGAAGATATACAGACTGCCAACAAACACATGAAAGAATGCTCAACATCATTAATCATTAGAGAAATGCAAATCAAAACTACAATGAGATATCATCTCACACCAGTCAGAATGGCCATCATCAAAAAATCTAGAAACAATAAATGCTGGAGAGGGTGTGGAGAAAAGGGAACACTCTTGCACTGCTGGTTGGAATGTGAATTGGTACAGCCACTATGGAGAACAGTATGGAGGTTCCTTAAAAAACTACCAACAGAACTACCATATGACCCAGCAATCCCACTACTGGGCACATACCCTGAGAAAACCATAATTCACAGAGAGTCATGTACCAAGATGTTCATTGCAGCTCTATTTACAATAGCCAGGACATGGAAACAACCTAAGTGTCCATCATCAGATGAATGGATAAAGAAGATGTGGCACATATATACAATGGAATATTACTCAGCCATAAAAAGAAACGAAATTGAGTTATTTGTAGTGAGTTGGATGGACCTAGAGTCTGTCATACAGAGTGAACTAAGTCAGAAAGAGAAAGACAAATACCGTATGCTAACACATATATATGGAATCTAAGAAAAAAAAAATGTCATGAAGAACCCAGGGGTAAGACAGGAATAAAGACACAGACCTATTAGAGAATGGACTTGAGGATATGCGGAGGGGGAAGAGTAAGCTCTGACAAAGTGAGAGAGTGGCATGGACATATATACACTACCAAACGTAAAACAGATAGCTAGAGGGAAGCAGCCGCCATAGCACGGGAGATCAGCTCAGTGTTTTGTGACCACCTAGAGGGGTGGGATAGGGAGGGTGGGAGGGAGGGAGACGCGAGGGGGAAGGAATATGGGAACATATGTGTGTGTGTCACTGATTCACTTTGTTATGAAGCAGAAACTGGCACACCATTGTAAAGCAATTATACTCCAATAAAGATGTAAAAAAAAAAAAAAAAGGGTTCCCTTTTATCTACATTCTAAGAAGCATTTGTTACCTCATGTCTTTTTCATGCTAGTCATCGTAGCAGGTCTGAGGCAATACCTCATTGTGGTTTTGATTTGTATTTCCCTGATTTTTAGTGATGCTGAGCACCTTTTCATATATGTGTTGGCCATTTGTATGTCTTCTTTTGGAAAGTACCTATTAAAATTATTTGCCCAGTTTTTAATTGGGTTAATTTTTTTGCTATTTATTTATATGAGTTCCTTGTATATTTTGCATCATAATCCCTTATTGGATATGTGGTTTGCCAATATTTTCTCCCATTTCCATAGGTTGCCTTTTCATTTTGTTGATGACTTCCTATGCTGAGAAGAAGATTTTTAGTTTGATGCAGTCCTACCTGTTCATTTTTACATTTGTTGCCTTTGCTTTGAATGTCAAATCCAAAAAAATCATTTCCAAGACCAATGTCAAGGAACTTACCCCCTATGTTTTCTACCAAGAGTTTTATAGTTTCAAATCTTATATTTAAGTCTTTAACCAATTTTGAGTTGGTTTTTATGTATGATGTTGGATAGAAGATCAGTTTCATTCTTTTATCTGTGGATGTCCAGTTTTCCCAACACCATTTATTATTCTTTCCCCACTGTATATCCCTGGCTCCTTTGTTGAAAATTAAATGACCATATATATACAGTTTTATTTCTGGGTTCTATATTCTGTTCCATTGATCTATGCCATTGTTTTTATTCCAATATCACATTGTTTTGATTACTGTAGCTTTCTAGCATAGTTTGAAATCAGAAAGTGTGATGTCCCCCAGCTTTGCTGTTCTTTCTCCAGATTGCTTTGGCTATTGGGGGGTCTTTTGTGGGTCCATATAAATTTTAGGACTGTTTTTTTCTGTGAAAAATGCCATTGGAATTCTGATAGGGATTGCACTGACTCTGTAGGTCACTTTGAGTGGCATGGACATTTTAACAATATTAATTCTTCCAATCCGTGACAGAAAATAGCTTTCAATTTATTTTTGTCTTCTTCAATTTCTGTCATCAATCTCTTCTATTTTTCAATTTACAGATCTTTTATCTCCTTGGTTAAATTTATTCCTATGCATTTTGTTCTTTTTGATGCTATTATTATAAATGAGATAGTTTTCTTAATATCTCTTTCCAATAGTTTACTATTAGTGTATAGAAATGCAACTGATTTTTGTATACAGGCATACCTCACATATATTGTGAGTTTGGTTCCAGACCACCACAATAAAGTGAACATTGCAATAAAGTGAGTCACACCAATTCTTCTGGTTGCCAGTACATATGAAAGTTATGTTCATGTTATACTGTAGTCTACTGACTTTGCAATAGCATTATGCAATTTTAAAAAAATGTATATTCCATAATTTTAAAATAATGCTATTGGAAAAATGGCATCAATAGGCTTGCTTGCCATGGGTTATCACAAACCTTCAATTTGTAAAAAGCACAATATCTACAAAGCGTAATAAAGTGAAACACAATAAAATGGGGTATGTGTATATTTATTTGTATCCCGGAACTTACTGAATTTGCTTATTAGTTCTAACAGTTTTCTGATAGAGTCTTCAGAGTTTTCTATATATAAGACTATATCATCTGCAAACACAATTTTACTTCTTCCTTTCCAATTTGGATGTCTTTTTTTTTTTTTTCTTGCCTAATTCTTCTGGCTAGGATTTCCAGTGCTATGCTGAATAACAGTGATGAAAGTGAGCATCCTTGTCTTGTTCCCAGTCTCAGAGGAAAAGTATTCAGCTTTTCATCATTGAGTATGTTAGCTGTGGGTTTGTCATATATGCCCTCTATTATGTTGGGGCACATTTCTTCCATACCTATGTTGTTGAGAGGTTTTATCATGAAAGAATATTGACTTTTGTCAAATATTTTCTCTGCATCTGTTGAGGTGATATTTTTTAGCCTATATTTTGTTAATGTGATGTAGCACATTCACTGACCTGCATACCTTGAACCACTCTTTCATGCCAGGAATAAATCCCACTTGATCATAGTATATAATCCTTTTAATGTGCTGTTGAATTTTGTTTCCTAATATTTTGTTGAAGATTTTCACATCAATATTCATCAGGGATACTGGCCTGTAATATTCTCTTCTTGTGGTGTCATTGTCTGGTTTTGATATCTGGGTAATGCTAGCTTTGTTAAAAGAGTTTAGAAGTTTTCCCTGCTCTTTATTTTCTGGAAGAGTTTGAAAAGAAATGGTATTAATTCTTTAAACGTTTGATAGAATTCACCAGTAAAGTCATCTGGTCTTGGACTTCTGTTTGGAGGTTTTGGATTATTGATTCAATCTCCTTACTAGTAATTGGTCTGTTCAGATATTCTATTTTTCTTGATTCAGTTTTAGTAGGTTGTATGTTTCTAGGAATTTATTTCTTCTAGGTTATCCAATTTGTTGTCATATAATCTTTCTTGGTACCCTCGTCTGATCCTTTGTACTTCTGTGGTATCGTTTGTAATGTCTCCTCTTTCACTTCTGATTTTATTTGAGTCTTCTCTCTTTTTCCCTTAATCTAGCTAATAATGGTTTGTTAATTTTGTTTAACTTTTCAAAGAAGCAGCTCTTAGTTTCATTGATCTTTTCTATTGCTTTCTAGTAGCTATATGATTTATTTCCACTCTGATTAGTTATTTCCATCCTTCTAGTTCCTGGAGGTATTAAGTTAGGTTATTTATTTAAGATCTTTCTTTTTCCTTAATATAAGCATTCATCAATATAAACTTACCTCTAAGAACTGCTTTTGCTGCAACCCATTAAGTTTTGCTGCATTTAAGATATATCATCCCACAACCTTCTGGCTGACAAGTTTTCTGCTAAAAATCTGTTCAAAGGCTTATGGTGATTCCCCTGTATGTAACATGATGCTTTTCTCTTGCTGCTTTTAACATTCTCCTCGTCTTTAACTTTTGACAATTTAATTATAACATGTCTCAGTGTGGGTCTCTTTGGATTCATCATCTTTGAAACCGTCTTGGCTTCCTGAATCTGAGTGTCTATTTCTTTCCTCAGGTTAGGGAAGTTTTCAAACATTATTTCTTTGAATAAGCTTCCTGTCCTATTCTCTCACTAATCTCCTTCTGGGACTGCTATAATGCATATATTGGTCCACTTGATGGTATCCCATAAGTCCCTTAAACTATTTTGACTCTTTTTCAATATTTTTTCCTCTGTCTTCAAGCTTGCTGATCCCTTCTTCTGCTTGATTTAGTCTGATGATGAACCCCCCTACTGAATTTATCAATTCAGTTATTTTATTCTTTTGCTTTATGAATTCTGTTTGGTACTTTTTAATATTTTCTAAGTCTGTTGAAATTCTTACTTTGTTCATGCATTGCTCTCCTGACCTGAGTAAGCATCTTTATGACCATTAACTTGAACTCTCTATTGGGTAAATCAATGATCTCCACTTCACAAGATCAGATTCAGGAGATATATCTTCTTCTTTTGTTTGGAACATACTTCCTTGTTTCTTCATTCTCCTTGACTCTCAAGGTTTTTGCACATTAGATAAAACAGCCACCTCTCAAGCCACTCCTCAAAGTCTTAACCTACTGGTCTTGTGTAAGAGATAAATCTTGTCAATCAGCCCAATCTGATAAATCTTGTCAATCAGCTCCTGGTTGTCTCTTGAACCTCTGTGATTGTCCAAAGCACCTTCTTTCTTCTTAGTGGCTCCCAGTAATTGAGGGTGTGCCAAGACCCATCAGTATCTCCAAGGTGTGAGAATTGCCCATACAGGCTCCCAGGGACTACAAACTGACTGACCCTTCGGCTCCCCAGTGTAGGCTAATTAGAAACATTTCAGCTGGGGGCTGGGAGAATCAGGACATTCAATAAATAATCTAATTCCAATCAGGGAGAAGCTGGGAGTTGTGCGTTTTTGCTTACTCACTCTGTGGTGCTTGTGCACTCAAATAGAACCACCTCTACATTTGTTTTTTGTGGTCCTGATGCTGAAAGCTCGGCCTCTGTGCACCAGTGCCAAATCAAATCTCAGAGACAGAGTTTTGAGTGAAGTAGAAAAGAGTAGCTTTATTGCTTTGCCAGGCAAATGGGGACACAGTGGGCTCCTGCCCCCCAAAACTATGTGTCCCAACCTGGGAGGATTTGATAAGGAATTTTATAGCAATGGTTCAACGGTGGGGTTACTGATAAGATTAGGGTGTGTGCAGGGCCTGCACTCCTCTAATCTGGTCTCAGGTAATCTTCTTGATGAGCTTCTCTGGTTCCTGGCCTCTGGTGGTCTTCTCTGGTATGAAGAATGCTGACAGCTTCCATTTGTTGGGTTTTCATTCCATAAAGAGCTTAAAAAATTTGTGATGTGTATCCTTTGAGATGGAACCAGGACGCTACCCCAAGGCTGCACTATTGTTTCTTGGCTCCCTTCCCTTCCCAGATTAGCAACTGTTCGAATCTGCCCTTTGGAACTCAGGGAACATCATGGAGGCTGGAGTCTGTTCCCTACAAGAAATGAAGGACATGGAAAGGTTTCTGTGCCCAGGAGCCCCACAGGGTCCTGCTCGGTTTTAGTCCTGGGATACCTGTGAATGCCAAGCCTGTTCCCAGAGCAATGTGATTTAGGAGCCAGTCCCTTGGGTGGCAGCCTTAACAGTTTGGGTACTAGATGTGTAGACAGGCTCCTTCCAGGGAGCTGGCAACTTGATTTAACTGTTGGAGTGAGACAGTTGGAAACAGCGGGGGATGTGCCCACCAGGTCTGTCGGGCCCCCTCTAGTATTTCGGTTAGCACATGCAGCCTGATTAGAAGCTGGAACCTCAGGCAACAACTAGGAAAGTATGCAGTCAAATCCCTTCCAGGCAGAAACTGGGAAACTGCCATTTTTGCCTGACTTTCTGGCTGAGCCCCATCACCCTAACTGTGGAGGAGTGGGGTAAGGATAGCTGCAAGAAGTGCATGTGCACCCATTTGAAAACTGTGGGGTTTTTTGTTTGTTTTGCTTAATATGGTCCTGTGGGACTCATGAATGCCAAGTCCTGTTGGTTATCAGGGATAGGAGATATGATAGCCCGTCCCTCAGGTGGCAGCTGTAAAAATGTGGGCACTAGACAGGTGGACATGTTCCTTCCAGGTAGAAACTAAAAAAAAATTTTTTTTTAAATAAGAGCAAGCCAGTGGGAGAATGCAGGGCAAGTACCCACTGGCTTTTTCGGTCTCCCAGGAGGATCACAGTCAGTACCTCTATGCATGCTAATTAGAAGCTGTACCCTCAGGCAGCAGCTTTTTAAGTATGCAGCCAAATCCCTTCCAGGGAAAGACTGGGAGATGGGCATGTTTTCCCCTGCTCCCTTTGCACTGAGCCCCAGGGGAATAGCTGCAGTGAGTGCTCACACACTCATTAGTAACTACTTTGCTATACTCCTGTGGAAGCCCGATTGGTTTTCAGAGCTAGGTGATTTGGGGGCCAGTCCCTCAGCTTTAAAAGTTGGGTCCTTGGGGCTTCCCTGGTGGCGCAGTGGTTGAGAGTCCGCCTGCCGATGCAGGGGACACGGGTTCGTGTCCCGGTCCAGGAAGATCCCACATGCCACGGAGCAGCTAGGCCCGTGAGCCACGGCCGCTAAGCCTGCGCGCCCAGAGCCTGTGCTCCGCAACGGGAGAGGCCACAACAGTGAGAGGCCTGCGTACCGCAAAAAAAAAAAAGTTGCGTCCTAGATATACGATCTAAACCCTTCACTCCTCAGGGAGCGGCTGGGAGTTGAGGCTTCCCTCACAACAATATGGTACTACATCTGGGATGAGATTTATGGCAAGGATTGTCTCAGCTTTTTTTACCTGTTTTGATATGAGTTTTTCTCAGCTACCCAATATATAAGAGGCACTCAGCTAGTTTCTGGATTTCTCACAGAAGGAATCATTCTGTGTGTAGCTCTGTATTCAGTGTGTCCATGGCAAGAGAAAGTTAGAGCCTCCTATGTTGCTATCTTGGTGATGTCTCTCTCATTGTAGTTTTGATATGCATTTCCTGATGACTAATGATGTCAAACATCTTTTTCTTCCCCCCGTATTAGGGTTTGTTCAAACATCTTTTCATATGCTTATCATTAGTGTATCTTCCTCGGAGAAATGTCTATTCCTTTGCCCATTTTAAAAACTGGGTTGTCTTTTTATTTTTGAAATGTAGGAGTTCTTTATATATTCTGGATAAAAAAATCCAAATCAAATAGTTGATATTCAAATATTTTCTTCCATTCTGTGGGGTTGTCTTTTCTTCACTCTCTTGCTGGTATTCTTTAATGCACCAAAGTTTTAATTTTGATTAAGTTCAAATTATCTATTTTTTCTTTTGTTGCTCCTACTTTTGGTATCATTTCTCAGAATCCTTTGCTAAACCAAGATCATGAAGATATACCTCCATAATAATTCTTCTAAGAGTATTATAGTTTTAGCTCTTATGTGTAGGTCTTTGATCCATTTTGAGTAAATGATGTATCTGGTGTGAGGTAAGGGTCCAATTTCAATTTTTGTATCTGCCTATCAAGTTGTCCCAGAACCATTTGTTCGAAATACTATTCTTCTCCCACACTGAATGGTCTTAGTACCCTTGTGAAAAAATAGTTGACCTGAAACACATGATTTTATTTGTGGACTTCAATTCTATTCCACTGATATATATTTCTGTTCCTGAGCCAGTAACACACTGTCTGGATTATTGCTGCTTTGTAATAAGTGGTAAAATTGGGCAACGTGAGTCCTCCCACTTTGTTATTTTTGATTTTCAAGATTGTTGTGCATATTCTGGTTCTTAGAATTCCATATAGATTTTAGATTCAGCGTATCATTTCTATAAAGAAGTCAGCTGGGGTTCTGATAGGGATTGCACTCAACCTGCAGATCAGTTTAGGGAGTACTGCCATCTTAACAATATTAAGTCTTCTAATTCATGAACTTGAGATATTTTTCCATCTATTGAGATCTTCCTTAGTTTCTTACAATAGCATTTTGAAGTTTTTCAGAGTAAAAGTTCTGCACTTCTTTTGTCAAATTCATTCCTTAGAATTTTGCTCTTTTTTTGATGCTACTGTGAATGAGGTTGTTTTCTTGGTTTCATTTTTGTATTATTCATTGCAAGTTTATGGCAATACCACTGACTTTTGTATATTTATCTGGCATCCTGCTGAACTCATTTATTTAACAAAATTTTAGTGGCTTTCTTAGGATATTATACTTGAGCATTTCATTTTCAAATAGAGATATTTGTACTTCTTTCTTCCTTCCCAATCTAAATGCCTTTTATTTCCCTCTGTTGCCTAGCTGCCCTGGCTAGGACTTCTAGTAAAATATCAAGTTGAGGTCATACTGGAGTATGAATCATGTCCTTATAAAGAGAGGGAGATTTGAAGACCCAGAAGAGACACACAAAGAACAGGACCATGTGATGATGGAGAAACAGACTGTAGTGATGAAGCTAAAAGCCAAGGAATACCAACAATCAACAACCTGAAGCTAGGAGGAAGGCCTAGAACAAATTCTCCCTGACACCTAGATTTCAGACTTTTGGTCTTCTGAATTTTGTGAAAACCACCTGTGTTTTAAGCTACACAGTTTATGGTAATTTGTTACAGCAGCCCTAGGAAACCAACACAGAGACTATTATGGTAATCCAGGCACGAGGGATGGTAGATTGGGGTCAGTGTGTGGTAAAAGAAATAAAGCAAGGTCATATTAGAGAAATATTTAAGTGGTAGAAAAGACATGACTTGATGATGAACTGGATTTGGTAACAGAAAGGGAAAACAAGGTGTTATTGAAGAATCCTCAGTTTCTGGACTACCAAACTAGATGGTCGATTGTGATTTCATAATGCTTCTTAGCATTTGATCCTTTTTCTAAATATCATTGTAAACTTTTTGCCTTTAACTTTTATCTAAAAATTTGTTCTTGAGCTTTCTGGGCCAATGCTTGAGTTCTAATCTTAATAATTAATAGACTTTTTCATTCCTCTTTCTATGTAGCATTTCAGAGACCTGCAACTGAAGGAAAAAGACTAAGAGAAACTGGTTGCCAGTTCCTAAACATCACACTAAAAAGTCCCCTTAAAAATAAAATATAACTTATCATTCATTTTCTAATCTTCATGTAACTACAAACATTAAAATACAGTTTACTTTTTATTTAAATATCAATGTTCATATTGCAATCTTGCTGGGATACGATAGTCCTATCCTAGTATTCTCCTCCAAGAATAAGTGAGTAGCAAGATCCCAGGGTGAGTTTACTATTTGAATATTCATAATCTATACCTGGATTATTCCAATTTTACATTTAAAATGTAAAATCATTTAAAATGTAATTCATAGGTTTAGAATATAAGTTTTCACTTAATTTTATTTTCAAATCTTGAATTTCTTTCAATTCCTCAGAATTACTTTTGAAGTGAAAATCGTTCAGGTTAAATCTCAAAGTGAATTGTAAGGAACAAAAAGCTACCTAAAATAATTTTTCAGATTACACAAGTTTTCAATTATTTTATTCTCCTGAATACATAACTTTTTCCTTTATTTAAAAAATATAAATTAGCACTGAATCTGGACTACAATGAGAAATCAACTTGGCAAATTTAATACCTTTTCTGACCTGACCATTTGACCTTTTGAACCTTATAAAAATATTTAGCTAAATCTCACTAATTTAAAATAGTCAAAATCTTGTGTAACACTTCATTTCATATACTGCCTCTACCTGCAACCACTATCAGCTACAACGTTAAAGATAATGTAAGAATAAGGTAAATAGTTACATTTTAATTTTCCCTAATGGAATGTAAGCATGTAAGGAAAAGAACTGTCTTACCTTTTTCCATGCACATAATAGCCACTTGATCAATAATTACTGAATTGAATTAATTAAAATACAATTCTAGGGCTTCCCTGGTGGCGCACTGGTTGAGAGTCCGCCTACCGATGCAGGGGACACGGGTTCGTGCCCCGGTCCGGGAAGATCCCACATGCCGTGGAGCGGCTAGGCCTGTGAGCCATGGCCACTGAGCCTGCACGTCCAGAGCCTGTGCTCCGCAACGGGAGAGGCCACAACAATGAGAGGCCCACGTACCGCAAAAAAAACAAACAAAAAAACAACTCTACTGTAGCAGAAGAAGAGACTAAATGTTCTTACAAGTTACCTTTAGCCCATTTTATTGTCATTATAATTAATCAACGAACCATTCTTTGCCCCCATTTTCATACTTTTTCATTTCTTTGAAAAGACTCAAATCTACATTATAATTAAAACTAAGTATAAAAATGAGAAATTATTGTTTGGTCAGTATCCATTATTTATACATCTTATATATATATATATATATATATATATATATATATATATATATACATATATTTCTAATATAATGTGGAAAGGAGGATCTATGTTTTTAAATGATGAAGAAAACACAAAAGAAAATGTTCTAACAGAATTATCATCACCCACACATTATACATATATAGTAACTTTGGACTACTATTTATGCTTATGAAAAACTGTATACATATTTAATGAGCAAGTGAATGTCAATGCAGAGATGAATAAAGTTATAAGCTTATATAGCACCTTTCTCCCACAGATCTCAAAGCATTTTCCAAAAATTTTTTACCATCTTCCATGAAGTGAGCAGATGGCAAGATTCTTCTAGCTTTAGATTGCAGATTTAGACACAAAAAGGTTAAGCAGTTTCCCAAAGAGTCCAAGTGAGTCAGGAACAAAACAGAAATAGAACTCCAAACTCCTGATTCTTAATCTCACACTGAAGCCACCAGACCTCACTTAACCCTTACCTTTTCTGATCTTAGGATTTTACAAAATAACAGTAGTAATAACACCAGCAAACATAATACTTACTAAGTGCTAGCCACCTACTGTACTAAAGGCTTTATAAGCATAATCTCATTTAAGCCTCACAGCATCCCTGCAAGGTTGGAACTATACCTGCATATTACACATAAAGAAACTGAGGCACAGAGAATTTGAACAAATTGATCACAGTCACACCGTTAGTAGGGAGTAAAGTCAGGATATGAACCAAAGTAGTCTGACTCTGTAGCCCACAATCATAATCATAATGCTATGCTACATCAGGGCTACCCAACAGGAGTCAGGAGATTTGGGATCTCATTAAACTAAATTATGTACTTACTAGTAATTTGATCATTACTAGTATGACCACATGTCCCAGATTATACCTGTTGTATAATTATACCCGAAGTAATTGTTAATAATGCCCCCTTTCAATCTTCAAAAGTCTCTCTGTTTCGATTACAAATTACAAGGTCATCTTAATATTAGGCATGTCTTTAATATTTTACCTGTGTGTAAAATAAAGACACAAAAGGACTTTTAAGGTCTTTCTAAATTCTAAAGTAATATAACAAAATAAAGTAAAATGACATAAACATACAGGAAGGTTTTTGCTTATATAAGTATTCATTGTAGTCCTCACAGTTATAAATTTTTATAGAGAAATAAAAGTTTACCAAACACAAAAATGTTCACTAGTTAACAGACTCCTTATAAAACTCAATCGCCACGTGAACAGTATCATCCCTAAACCTTTGTTGATCACTGTCGAATACTGTATGAGTGCAAAATAACTACAGAGTCAAATTGCTAATCTTGTTAAAAAGAGATAGGATTTCACAAATCTGATGAGAGCTATGTTGGGAAAGAACTCAGATTCCAAGTAAAAGTTCTTATAAGACAGGATACAGAAGATTTATATTGTTGAACAACTGAAGAAAATTGACATAGATGATCACAGGTTAGGCACTCTAAACAAAAATGTGAATAACAAAGAATTAAGAATGAGTCTTGGACCAGACAAGATGATACAGACTCCTGTCTTGCTGCTGCTCCCTGCTAAATACAACTATAAACTTTGGAACTTCAAAAGGTAGCCATAGGACTCTGAAAATAGAAAGAAGGCTGACTTTTTAGGTGTCTTCGGAATGGAATGCTTCTTAGATTAGCTTCAGTAACAAAGGTTCAAGTATGTCCCAAAAGGGGTAGTGTGAGAAATGGGAGAAGGGCTACAGGAATTGGATTAAACCATAAATTTGTACCAACCTGGTGAATGCAGACAGTCTAGTTTCCATGCTGCAGTGAGGACAGCATAGGGTATCACAGAAAAGGATGGGCCCAGGAAGAAGAGATGCAGGAACTCCTAAAGGACAAGATGTGCCCTATGGGTGCTCTGGTATGGGATATTCCCAAATCTCTGGGGTTGTGGAACTGATGGTAAGTGTTAAGGGCTGTTTGGTTCATATGTTTTGACTTATTTATGTAAAGTAGATAATTCTAATTTTCACTGAATTGGCAGAACATCTTACAACCCCAGGTTCAACAAAAGAAATTGACCCAGACCTTGCCCCAAGCCTAATAACAGGAAGTGCCCTAGGTAGGCTCATTACTTTCAATGACACTAGGCAAGCCCAACAGCACTGGTAAGGGGGTATTGATAGGGAGGACTACAGACAGTGAGCAGCCAAGGAAAGCACTCTCATTCCCCCCCAGACCTGAGCTTCCCCTCTCCCACTGAGACACTAGGTCAAGGTATTGAAGGTGGCATTGGAAAGAGGGACCTACCACAACAAAGGCTCAGCCTGGGAATTGTTCTCCATCTCCTACAGACAGTGGGATCCTACCACAGCAGCCCAGCCCAGAAAGCCTCTCTGTATCCACTAGCTGGAGACTCCTTCTCCCTTCTAGAAGCACAGATAGCCTATTCTGGGGAAGCTCATTCCATTCCCTGCAACCAGCACTAGCAGGGACCAGTAGGAGGTCCAGATAAACCAAACAGACTAAAACAGTGCTGCAAAGGATCTGAAAATTAAATTGTCATTGGAACCATGCCCCTCAATGGTAGGCCTAAAACTACATGGTAAATCTAAATAGGGCGACTGCCTGCTAAAATAAAAGATTTAAATAAACCCAGAGTTTCCTAATGTAACAGTCAAAATGCTCAAGATTCAATTAAAAAGAAAAAATCATCCATCATACCAAGAAACAGGAATATCACAACTCGAATATGAAAAGAAAATCAACTGAGATGAATCAGATGTTGAACTTATATGAGAAGGAATTTAAAGCAGCCATCATAAAATGCTTTGCAAACAATTATAAATTCTCTTAGAACAAATTAAGAAAATAGAAAATCTCAGCAGAGAAATCAAAATTACTTTTAATAAACCACATGGAAATTACAGAACTGAAAAATACAATAACAAATAAAAATCTCACTAGAATAGCTCAACAGTAGAATGGAGACGACAGAAGACAGAATCAGCAAACTTGAGGACAGATCAACAGAATTAACTGAAAATAAACAAAAGAGATAATAAAATAGACACCAAAAATAATTTAAAAGGAATAAAGACCTGTAGGACAATATCAAAAGATCCAATATTTGTATCATGAGGGTCCCAGGAGAGGAGTAGGGATAAAAGAGTATTTGAAGAAACAATGGCTGAAGACCTCCCAAAGGGTAGGCAAAGACATAAGCCTACAGATTCAAGAGGCTAAATGAACCCAAATAGGATAAATCCAAAAAAACTCCAAGACAAGACACATCATAATTAAACTTCTGAAAACTAATGACAAAGAAGAAGTCTTGAAAGCGGCCAGAGAAAAATGACTTATTACCTGTAGGGAATTCAGTGGATTTCTCATCTGAAATCACAGAGGCCAGAAGGAAGTGGGACAAAATGTTTCAAGTGTTGAAAGAAAAGAACTGTCAACTGCAAATTCTATACCTGGTGAAAGTATCCTTCAGAAATGAAAGGGAAATAAAGATATTCTCAGACGAAAGAAAACTGAAAATCACTAGCAGACCTACCCTTAAAGAATAGCAAAAGAGGGTTCTTCAAACAGAAAGGAAATTATAAAAGAAGGAATTTTAGAGCATCGGGAAGAAAGAAAAAAATAATGGTACTCACTACATGAGTGAGTGACCAGGTGAACTGAGGAGACAGCTAAAAGTAAACACCATAGCAAGAGAATATAAAAGCTTCATATGGAAAGAAGTTTCCAGACTAAGCAGTCCAACTGTAGCCTCTGCATGTACCTCTCTACATATGTATGTATGTGACAGGGGTGGAGGGTGTAATTCATCTGTACTATTATCTGCATGTTATCAGTTAACCAGATAAAGTTGTTCAAGATACTGCAATGAGAAGTTAGGAGGCTGCTTGCCACCCTTGGCTCATTGCCCAGTACAACCTTGGTCATCCTTCTCTGGCAGAGGAAGAAAAGGTATTAGTAAAGGTTACTGAATCTCACTCATGATCAACGCTAGACTTATTCTAGTTAAATTAATGTAAAGATAGAAGGATAGAGATATCAGATTGGTGGAGGATTCAGGTCTAACTCTCAGGATCTCCCATTTCTCAATTCCAAACCCACAGCCACATTTTTAAGAGGAAAGAGCTTCCGTCTGGAAATACAATATTTATCTCCATATATAAAGTGTTTTTCACCATAATAAAGTGAACTTACTACTTTCTCCACAATGTACTTATCAAATAACACATGTGATAGGGTTTGAAAACTATGAAGAACCCCCAAAATATACAGTACTTCTGCTGCAATACAGCTCGGAGATCTTTTGATGTCTGTATATAGAGAGCACTTTGTTCTTTAATACAGTTACTCAGCACTCTGCATTTTATACCAAAGACAGACAAGATTTATATCAATAATACTCCTTTAGGATATGTAAGTTCTAAATACATAGCACTCCAGAAGGAAGCATGATTATCAACACCTAGATATTCAGGTGTATTCATAAATTCATTCTATTTTAAAATTTTATTTATAAATTGTAAACTATTCTTTCTTCAGAATTTTTCCTTGTGCTTGATGTCTTGCACTTTAATTTTAAAACAATGTTGTTAAATTAGAACAATGAAAGAGATCTTTCAATGAAAGAGATCTTTAGTATCTTATTTTAAGGGCACAACACCTCCATCCAGCTCAAGGACCAGTAGTAATACAAGAAGGCTTATTTTTTAAAATCCTTGGTTTAGGAGGCTGTCAAGAGGATGGAGGTAAATAAAACTTAAATACTAGAATGTCAGTGCCTCGTCTCCACATATTAGAATCATCACACAATCTTAAAGCATGTTTCTTACTCTGAGATTCTGGAAAGTAATTCTGTGAAATGGATGAGTTCTACTAGGTAGAATTTTGAGCAGTCCCTTGGGTAATGTCTAAATACTTTGAAAAAAAATGTTCATTATAAGTTGCTTAAAATACCATCACTAGTACTTAGGAATATTAATCATGTTTTTCTTGAAGACAGCTTAAAGAATGGAATCACAAAGTACCCATGACAGTTATCACTATTTTACCTATACTATCAGTAATTTGTCGTATATTATTCTGCTAACAGTATAAAATCTTCACTAGTTACAATGCATTTACAGTATATAAAGCACTGTACTAAACATATACCAAGCATAGTCTCTGTCTCTCTTCAAAAAAAAAAAAAACTTGGATCTGAGAATAAACCCACAAATGCTGACAACTCTTATGTTCTTACCACCAGATACCACTTTTCTCCAGAACAACAAACCACACACATAGCATTCAAAATATCCTTTATTTTCACCACGGTTATGGTTTTATACTGTGCTAAATTATAATTGAATTGGTATCCCTTAAGCTTCAAATTACTTTGACATTTTGGTGACAAAGTGTAAAAACATGGATACAACACAGGATTTCTGTTTTGTAAAGGCAAATGAATAATCATCATCGAATCCAGAAATAAACTAAGAGAAAAAGAAACTAAGGATATCTCAATGAGAAAATTCACAAGAAATGACAGGAAAAATGCCTGTGGTTTGCTGACTAAAGCTCAGTAACTACGAACCTGTATACTCATATGGATGAGGTTTCATAATCATAGATTCAGAGTCATTACTCATTTTACTCTTCTCTTTGCTTCCTCAAAAAGATATACCGACCTTGAGCGTGAGAAATTAAATGAAAACTGCCTCAGGCAGATAAAAACATGACAATCATCCTGGCAATGAAGACAAATCACCATGTTCATTACAGTCAAGCTACCAAAAGAAAACTCTAGATCACACTAAACTAAAAACATACTTACGTTTATGTTTTCATTACACATGTAGGAAATTGCCATTTACTGAAAGTAATTGTAGGATATGCCATGTAGGAAATTGCCAATTACTGAAAGTATTCAATTAAGACTAGAATCTTATAAGTACCTTATACAAATATTTATTGAGTAAATATACAGATATAACACACAAATAAAATGGCAAAATTGTTACATGTTTAGATAAAAGATGGGAAACTAAATGTAACTTAAAGTCTCAAAACACTAATTCATTATCTTGGATGCAGGATGTGTCCTTCAAAAATAGAAGGGTAAATACCCAAGAGAAATGAAAACATGTCCACGTAGAAACTTGTTCATGAATGTTCAAAGCAGCATAATTCATAATATCCAAAAAGTAAAAACAATTCAATGTCCATCAACTGGTGAATACATAAATAAAATGTGATATATCCATATAAGAGAATATTACTTGGCCATTAAAAGAAGCGCTGATAGATGCTACAATATGGACCAACCTTGAAAACGTTATGCTAAGTAAAAGAGGCTATACACAAAAGGCTATATATTGAATGATTCCATTTATATGAAATCTAAAGGCAAATTTATAGTCACAAAGCACATTAGTGGTTACCTATGGCAGGGGGAGAAGGGGGTGCATTGGGAAGTGATTGCTAATAGGTACAGGGTTTCTTTTTGCAGCCGTGTGACTGCAAAACACCATGAATATACTAAAAACAACTAAATTGTACCAAAGGGCAAATATTGTGTGATTCCACTTACATGAAATACCTAGAGTAGTCAAATTCATCAAGACAGAAAGGAGAATGGTGTTACCAGGGGCTGGGGAGAGAGAAGAATAGGGAGGTATTTGTTTAATGGATACAGAGTTTCAGTTTAGAAAGATGAAATACTGTGAGAAGAATGGTGGTGATGGCTGCACAACAATGTGAATGTACTTAATTCTACTGAACCCCACACTTAAAACTGTTAAAAAATAAAATGTTTAAAATGGTAAACTTTATGGTATGTATATGTTACCACAATTCAAAAAAACCCAATTGAGTTGTAACTTTAAATGAGTAATTTGTATGGTATGTGAACTATATCTCAATAAGCTGTTAAATAAATAAGTTGTGTGGGTATAAAAGTAAGAATGTTAAACTTGCCACCATGATAGGTTAACTCCAAGTCTATAACTGTAAAAACTGAGTGGCTCTGCTAATAGACTCTGGTTAGCCTGGAGTAAGATAGCCGGATGTGCCAAGGTCAGGGTGCTAGTCTTGACACACTCATTACCCTCACACTACATCCTCTACTGAGTGATTTCATACTCTCCTGTGACTTCAACATCCTTGTATATCTTCATATGGGACCTGGTCTCTACTTTTGAACTCCTGCCCCTTTATTCCTCAATGCTCATTGGACAGCTATTCCCAGGTTTTTGAAAAACTCTCAAACACCACATCACAAAATGGAGGGTAAGAACAGGAGCTTGAAGTCAGAGACCTGGACTTAGCTGAGACACCACTTAGCTGCATAGTCTAAGGGAAGTAACTAAACCTTTCTGGGCCTCTACTTCCTTACTTTTAAAATGAGAATAATTACCTCACAGGATTATTCAGAGGGTTAAACCAGATAAATGCATATAAAGTACCCGGAGGTTGAAAAACCAAGCATATAGAAAATACTGAACACATGTTCACTGACTTCCCCTACGAACTTGTTCTGCTTTATTCTCAAATTTAGTTAAAGGGGTCACCATTTTCTAAATCTACAAAATTTGTTACTATTGATTCCTATTTGTCTTTTGCATTATTCTTCAAATTCTGTCAATCTACTTCAAAAAAGTCTTTTTAAGTCTCTACCCTCAGTCATTATCAACACTTTAATTTAGGCTTTTATCATGTCTCATTCTGGCACAATTTAATTGTCTCTCTCCATCATTAGTCCACCCTCCATGCTAACATAAAATTATCTTCCTGCTTATCTCCTACTTTAAAATATCTGTTCAAACTTTAGCTTGGTACTCAGCATAGAATGCTTCAAACACTGACCCTCCACTGTCCTTTCCAGTCACATCTACTCATCTTCACATACTCTACACTTTTTACCTTGTGAACTTCTCACCATTCCCTAGATGTACTCCTGGCCTTCACACTGCTCCCTCTGTCTAGAATACCCCTAACACCTTTACTTAACTTGGGAGACTTTTATTAATCCAAATCTATTTCAAATGACATCTTCTCAGGGACTATTATTTATCTGTTTACATATCTGCCCCTTCACTATGTTGTAAAGTAGTGTGGAGTATGGATAATGGGCTATATTCCTTTCTGTATCATCCTCAGCGGCTGGTGATGAAGAAAAAATGAAGGAAGTCAATAAAGAATGGAAGATCTGGATCCAGTTACATTAAGGTATCAGAGCCCAATATAAAAAGTCACAGGTTAATTTTGCTCCAAGGTAAATGCCAGAGATCCTAGTGTTTGGTGCAAGTCACAACATAAAGTTCCAACCAGTGAAATAAACTATTAATCACAATATTTAAAACCAAATTCTTTCTGATTTTTTTTCTTTTTGCTTTACTTTGCTTGTTAAGACTTTACTGGAAAACTATGAGCAACTGAAAACTAAGGAATTACTAATCTTTATAGGCTTAAGGAGCAAAAAATGACCCCGCTGCAACTATATAAAAAAATATATTATTACCTGGATGACTAAGCAAGTTTTAGAATGGTTATTGAGAATTCTACTAGCTTTCAGCTTATGTCAAAAATTAGAATCTCTGATTTTGGAAACTGAGATTATCAACAAATTCTAACACTGAAAGACAAGTCCAGATTACATACCTATGAAGTGATAAATTCTATTCAAGGTTAGAGGTAGCTCAGCACGCAAGATTATTGGGCATAGACTAGAAAAACTGCTATATGATTGATGTCACCATTAACTACCATTTGGACCTAATATCTCAGTAAAGAATATCTTCTGATTATCTAAGGGTTTGATAATCAATGGCTCTCTAACTTAAATTTCTACAAAATGAGCATGAAAAAACATACTGGCGGCCAGGAGAAGGTGGGATAACAGCTGAATAATTTTTTTTTTTTGAAAACACACTAGGATATTTTAGATAAATAAATAAATAGCTAGGCGATTTTATTCCTTAGGATGCTGGCTCTCTATAAATTTATCGATTTACTTACTGACTTGATGAATTTAAGTTAAACTATTTTGTTTTAGATAAGAAAATCAAACCAGTTATTTGTTAAGGAAAGTCGTTGCATTTAAAGCACATATTTTTTTCATTTTATTATTCAGATTGCTCAGAAATTACATAACCACATGGAAAGAGTGAAATCTGATCATTTAAGCATGAGACAAAAAGGACAAGAAAATTCTACTTTCAAGAATAGATTCGTTGAAAATAAGAAAGAATGTATGTATATGTATAACTGAATCACTTTGCTGTATAGCAGTAATTAACACAACGTTGTAAATCAATAAAAATAAATAAATAAAATTTTTAAAAAAGAATAGACTCATTGAAGCATTTGATACAAATTCATTGAGGGAAATAAACTAAAATACTCAAGCAAGTTCTTTTTATTGATTATACCTAATAATTAGCTGCATTTATATTAATTGGATTTACTTAAATATGAGGCAAAAATAAATACAAATTTTATTAATGTTGGAGGTTATTTTACTTAGCACATATTAATATACTGAAAATTCACGTGAACGTAATTTAAAAACAGAAAGCACCAAAGTGAAACAAGAGGTAGAAAAACAATTATCAATAACAGGGAATGCAAAATATTAAATCACCTTTTTAAAAATATCACTGAATAATTAAGGCACCATGAATGAATTCACTAGAGATAATTTCCAAAGTATTATATATCATTTTAATATTCAGAAAAGGATTATACTTTATTCAAGGGGCTAAAAACTAATACATAGTTTTGACCACAAAATCACTCAAAATAAGATTTAAAAAATTACTGTGCAATCTCAAAGAGAAACATAGTTACAGATGAGCTACAAAAAAAAAAAAGGGCTAACTTACCTCAGCAAAAAATACCTCAAACCAATTATCCACCATACATAGCTTATCCTAGACTTTCAATGTTAGTAAAATAATAGAAAAAGAATGATAAAAAAAATAGATCTCAGTAGATGACAATAAGGCATTTAATAACAACTCAGTATTCAACTTTAATTGATACTATAGAATATCAAATTTAAAAGTTCTTCATGTGAGAAAAAGCATATTTATTTCTAGAGTCAAAATCTTATTATCTTCAATAATGCTAGTTATTAACTCTAAATATTTAAATAACAGGAGTTAACAGTGGTTGTTGTTAAACATTTAACACTGCGGCTCCTGAAACACCACCATCACCCCAACCACCACCCCTCTCTGATCTGTAACAGTTCTGGAGTATAAATAGTCCCACCATGTCTAATTTAAAGCTATCATTGCCATGTCACTATGGGAATTGGGAACAGATGCACAAAACTGGCTTCTGCTTGCTGCCTCCAACAAACCACTGAGTATTAACTTATTGAGCTCTTACTATCTGATGAGCACATGCTATGAACTTCACACATCCCCTTTCATTTGACCCTCACAACAACATACAAAGTAGATATTACTTTATCTTACAAATAAGGAAACTGAGGCTTAGGGAGATAAAGTAATTTGCCTAAGGTCACATTACTAACGAATGGTAGAGGCAGAATTTAAGAATATCTTTAATCACTTTAATTATCATTCTTCATTCATGACCTATTGTTATTAAGGAATCATGCATGCAAATTAATCAACTCATCCATTTATCTCCTTATTTGTACCACAACATATATTGGTAAAACCATAATTCAACCCCTAATGAAAACAATACCAGTGACTTACATCAACCTATGCATTCCTTCCCTTCACGTCTGCTTAGTTCTCCCCAGCAAAGTTATATCCTAAAGTTGGTGTTAATTATTCTCTTTAAAGCCAGGTTTACATCCCAAATATCTGTAAAGAAAACCTCAGATTCTTGACAACTGCATTACGTTGCTTTTTAATAATCTTTCAATATAGATATTGTCCTTATTTTAAATATGAGGAAGGTAAGGCTCAAAAAAGTCAAACAAACTCACCAAGAATTACTTAGCAAATAGATGACATAAAAAGAGTTTGAAAACAGGTCTTTATGTCTCCAAAGACCAATCTTTTCACTAAAATATTCTGCTTCAAAAATAAGGTGATTTTAAATATCAGATAATTAATCAGTAATACACTAGAGCTCACCATAAAGATCAATGTACCTCCTTACCATCTTTAAAATTAACTGTAATATATGCAATATACAATATGCAATATATGCAATATATATGCAATATGCAATATATGCAATAAAAACGAATCATAAGTATAATAATATTTGAAGGTTAATTTTTTTCTCTTATTAAAAATAATATGCAAAATTCCAATGGAAAAAATTAAAGACGTCAAGAACAAATGGAAGTGTATACACACACACACACACATGCACGTGGTGCTCTTGATTGGGAAGACTAAATACTGTAAAAAGTTGCAATAGTTCTTCTATTAATTAAACAGTTAGCAAACAGGAAGCTAAAGTAAAGTATTCCCAGAATTTAAGAACACATTTAGAAAATAACACTTAGACAAAACTGAATTATAAATATATAACTAAGATTGGAACATTTTTATTTATTAAGTCTACTGAAAAAAGATTCCAAGGTGTATCTTCATGAACATACAGCATTATTATTATTTTAAACCATTAATTGAGCTCTTACTATAAGTTAGGTAACGTGCTTGACACATACTATCTGATTTAATCCTTATAATAACTTCACGACATTTGTAATACTAGCTCTATTTTATCGTAAAGAAAATAGAGAATCAGATAGGTTATGCATACATTTAAACAGAAAATTTTTTTTTACTTTTATAATTGGAGAAAAGGCTATTTCATTTTGCAGGAAAAAAAAACACCTTATTGCTTCTAGAAATAGAAAAATCTGTGAAATAAGAGAAATTCCAGGGAACATTTAAAAACAGACATAGAGACATTCAGAATATTTTAAACATAAACACTACCAAAAAAAGAAAATTACAAGCCAATAACTTTGATGAATATAGATGCAAAAATTCTCAACGAAATATTAGCAAACCAAATCCAATTAACACATAAAAAAGACCATATACCACGATCAAGTTGGATTCATCCCAGGGTCACAAGGATGTTTCAACATACACAAATCAATCAGTGTGATATATACCACATCAACAAAAGAAAAGACAAAAACCCCCCGATCATCTCAATAGATACAGAAAAAGAATCTGATAAAATTCAACATCGATTCATGATTAAAAACTCTTACAAAAGTAAGTATAGAAGGAACATATCGCAACATACTAAAAGCTATTTATGACAAACCCACAGCCAATATAATACTCAACAGTGAAAAGCTGAAAGCCTTCCTGGCAAAATCTGGAATAAGACAAGGATGCCTACTCTCACCACTTCTATTCAACACAGTACTGGAAGTCCTAGCCACAGCAATCAGATAAGAAAAAAGAAATACAAGGCATCCAAACTGGAAGGAAAGAGGTAAAATTGTCATTATATGCAGATGACGTGATACTATATATAGAAAACCCTAAAGTCTCCACACAAAAACTACTACAACTGATAAATGAATTCGACAAGGTAGCAGGATACAAGATTAACACATAGAAATCTGCTGCATTTCTTTACACTAACAATGAAACATCAGAAAGGGAAAGTAAAAAAAGAATCCCTTTTAAAGTCACATCAAAAAAATAAAATATTTAGGAATAAACCTTACCAAGCAGTGAAAGACTTACATGCTGAGAACTACAAAACACTGCTAAAGGAAACTGAAGATGATTCAGAGAAATGGAAAGATGTCCCATGCTCTTGGATTTGAAGAATTAATTTTCTTAAAATTAATATCGTTAAAATGGCCATACAACCCAAAGCAATCTACAGACTTAATGTGATCCCTATCAAATTACCCATGACATTTTTCACAGAACTAGAACAAAAAAAATCCTAAAATTTATATGGGAGAATAAAAGACCCAGAATTACCAAAGCAATCCTGAGAAAAATGAACAAAACTGGAGGCACAACCCTCCCAGATTTCAGACAATACTACAGTAATCAAAACAGCGTGGTATTGGCACAAAAACAGACATATGAATTAAAGGAACAGAATAGAGAGCCTAGAAATAAACCCAGACACCTATGGGCAATTAATCTTTGACAAAAGAGGCAAGGATATACAACGGAGGAAAGAAAGTCTGTTCAGCAAGTGGTATAATGTAAATGTAAATGTAAATCAATGAAGTTAAAACACTCCCTCACACCATACACAAAAATAAACTCAAAATGGCTTAAAGACTTAAATATAAGACATGACACCATAAAACTCCTACTAGAGAACATAGGCAAAACATTTTCTGACATAAATCATAACAGTGTTTTCCTAGGTCAGTCTCCCAAGGCAACAGAAATAAAAGCAAAAATAAACAAATGGGATCTAATCAAACTTATAAGCTTTTGCACAGCAAAGGAAATCATAAACAAAATGAAAAGACAACCTATGGACTGGGAGAAAATATTTGCAAACAATGCAACCAACAAGGACTTAATTTCCAAACTATACAAACAGCTCATACAACTCAATAACAAAAAACCAAGCAACCCAATCAAAAAATGGGTAAAAGACCTAAGTAGACATTTCTCCAAAGAAGATACACAGATGGTCAATAGGCAAATGAAAAGATGCTCAACATCACTAATTATTAGAGAAATGCAAATCAAAACTACAATGAGGTATCACCTCACACTGCTCAGAATGGCCATCATTAAAAAGTCTACAAATAACAAATGCTGGAGAGGGTGTGGAGAAAAGGGAACCCTGCTACATTGTTGGTGGGAATGTAAATTGGTCCAGTCACTATGGAAAACAGTATTGAGTTTCCTTAAAAAACTAAAAATAGAGTTACCATATGACCCTGCAATCCCACTCCTGGGCATATGTCCAGAAAAGATGAAAACTCTATTTCAAAAAGATACATGCACCCCAATGTTCACAAGAGCACTATTTACAATAGCCAAGACATGGAAGCAACCTAAATGTCCATCGACAGATAAATGGATAAAGAAGATGTGGTATATATATACAATGGAACAGTACTCATCCTTAAAAAAGAACGAAACAATGCCATTTGCAGCAACAAGCATAGACCTAGAGATTATCAAACTAAGTGACATAAGTCAGAAAGAGAAAGACAAATACCAGAGGATATCACTTATATGTGGAATCTTAGATAAGATACAAATGAACTTATTTACACAGAAACAGACTCACAGACATAGAAAACAAACTTATGGTTACCAAAGAGGAAAGGGGGTGGAGGAGGGATAAACTAGGAGTTTGGGGTTAGCAGATACAAATTAATATATTTAAAATAGATAGACAACAAGGACCTACTGTATAGCACAGGGAACTATATTCAATATCCTGTAATAAACCATGATAGAAAAGAGCATGAAAAAGCTTATATATATAGCATATATACATATATATATAAAACTTTATATATATATATATATATATATATATATATATATATATATATATAAAAATGAATCACTTTGTTTTATACCAGAAACTAACATTGTAAATCAACTATACTTCAATTTAGGGACTTTCCTGGTGGCGCACTGATTAAGAATCCACCTGCCAATGCAGGGGACATGGGTTTGATCCCTGGTCCGGGAAGATCCCACATGCTGCGGAGCAACTAAGCCTGTGCACCACAACTACTGAGCCTGCACTCTAGAGCCTGCAAGCCACAACTACTGAAGCCCACACGCTCTAGGGCCCGCGTGCCACAACTACTGAGCCTGCATGCTGCAACTACTGAAGCCTGTGTGCCTAGAGCCTGTGCTCCACAACAAGAGAAGCCACCGCAATGAGAAGCCCGTGCACCGCAATGAAGAGTAGTCCCCGCTCACTGCAACTAGAGAAAGCCTGCACACATCAACAAAGACCCAACGCAGCAAAAAAAACACCAAAAAACTATACTTCAGTTTTTTTAAACTTTTAATAAAAAAAGAATATTTTAAACACATACTGAGATCATGTAGAAAGAAATAATTTGTTACAAAGGTTTTAAGTTACAAATAATTTGCTTATTAGCTCTATACCTCACTTCACACAACTAAATCAATCCCAGATAGAATATAATTAAGCATTAGCAAAACAAATTTTTAAAATAATTAACTATAAGGATATATTTGTACTAACTGTTAAGATAAATTTTCTAAATAGTCAAGAAATGAAGAAGGATCACAAACATGCTTTAAGGTTTGAATAAGTCTTTTAAGCTGCACAAATTTTGTTTGAAAACAAAAATATCTGGGATAAATGTAAATGATTTTAAAACCTACAATGTAGAGTAACTGAAAATAAATGAAATATTGCTACATATACTCAGATTCCACTTGATAGTCAAAAGAAACAAGAGGGTCTATGTGAAAAATACTCAAATATTATATTACAAATATAAACTATTTTACAGAAAAGTATACCACTTCACTAATAAAATAAAAATACAATAGTAATATTATATACCTATTAAACTAATAATCATAAAAATGTTATTAACTAAGTACCTAATAAGAGCTAGATATCTTGTTTCAGTTACTATTTATAATAACCCTACAAGATGTTATCACCATTCCACACTTTACTGATGAGAAAATGGAGGCTCAGAAAGGTTATGTGAAACTTTCTCAGTCATATAAAACTAGACAACCACATGGGTAAAAACCTAAACCTACTCATCCAACTCTAAAGATCTTTTCTTTTTCCTCACCCTATGCTATGAGTAAAACACAAATCACAGAACTATAATAAAGCAATGCTTAAGCCCAGATTTGGTAAAGTCATGGGGGGAAACTGTACTCATAAATTGTTATGGGCATTATTAATGTGTTATATCTTTCTAGTGGAAAATCTTATAATATATAATGAGCTACGAGATAGTCATATTCTGCAGTATAGTCATTCCTAGTATACCCCCAAAGAAATAAGCCAAATTGGGGAAAGGGGGGTGGGGCACGTATCCATAAGGAGAAACTGTAATGGAAAAAAACTATAAACAATTGAAGTGTCCAACAGAGCCTACTTCAACATTTCAATGTAATAGATTAGCAGAGTATCCCACATCCTCAACATTTTTATTATTGGTCAACAGATGGGAATGTATATGAAATAGTCTTAAATGAAAAAAAGGAATACAACTTACACTGTTTACAACCATTTAAAAAATATACATATACAATGAGAAAAACAAGACAAATTTAAAGTGACATAGCCTATTTTTCTCTAAAGCTACTTAACTTCATAACAAATTATTTTAAGTTTGAGCATATATATGACTATGTCATATAACATTTTAAAATTTATGCTAGTATATTGCATTAATGACCTCATAATTGATGAGACCTTTGTTCCCTGATGTTATGGACTGAACTGTGTGACCCTAAAGTTTGTATGTTGAAGCCCTAGGCCCCAGTATGACTGTGGGCCTTTAAGGAAGTCATTAAGGTTAAATGAGGTCATAAGGGTGGGGCCCTAATCTAATAGGACTGGTGTCCCTTTAAGAAGAGAGAGAGACAATAGAGTTGCCTGTGCACAGAGTAAAGGCCAAGTGATAATACAAAAAGATAGCCCAGTCTACAAGCTGAGGAAGCCTCAGGAGAAAGCAGCCCAACCACACCTTGATCTTAGACTCCTAGCCTCCAAAACTGTGAGAAAATACATTTTTTTTTAAGCCATCTAATCTGTGGTATTTTGTTATAGAAGCTCTAGCAGACTAATACACCCAGAATACATTTATTTAAAAACAGAAGAATTATACTGATATGTTGGATAATTTTAAATACAATAAAGTTACATGTAAATAGCATAAATTATTAAAGTTCATTGCCTAAGTTTTTAAAAATATATTTATTAACTTCAAAGTTGCTTAACAATAGACATCATAAATATCATAAGTGACAAAACGTTGGACTGACAACTGCAAGACAGCTTAAAAGCAACAGATGAGTGACAAACTGCTAGCTGGGTAGGGGTTATGCATACTGAAATGCAATGATTCTTAGGAGAAATGGCAGGAAAGGAACATATTTCTCTGCATTTTGCAAAGAGGTCTCTTTTAATTCATTACGATATAAAGCAAATAGACAAGATCTGAGGTATTATATGTACATCTTATGAACTGAGTACTCTATTTTTTTTCTAATTTAGGTACTGACTCCCTAGAATAAGTGAGGAAGTCACCAGTTACTTAATTAAATAATGTGCTGTGTTCCCAGTACCAAGAGCAGTGTCTGTTGATTTAATGTATAAGGCCTTTTTGAATTAGATTTTTTATTAATAAGTTGATTAAATTTGAATGAGACTATAAAAAGAAAATTATCTTGAAGAAAAAAAGTAAAGCTTTCTAATTCCTAAGTTAGGAGGTCTTTAAAAATGTAACACGGGGAGAGAGGATATTGTTATTACTATGACATTATAGATAAAGACAACATATTAACTGTAACCAGAAAGGAAAACTACACAAGGTATATTTAATTTCTTTTCCTACTTTTTTTATTTAAGCTTTCAGTCCTATCTATACCTACTGACAGAGGAAGAAAAATAATTTAGGAATAAAATTGCTTCCCAGTAATTTCTCCTTTTAAGTGTTATACACATGGGATATATATAGTTTACATCCCATGTATATTTATATTTTATAGTTTCTTCTGAGTTTCACACAGCTAATAAGTGACAGTTATGTAGACTATATGGTATTTTGTTGATTTTATATGTCATAATCTGTTTAGTTAATCCTCTTTTATTGGGTGTTTCAATTTATTTCCACTATTGCAAGCATGGAGACACCATTAGACATGGGCCCAAAGCAGTTGGAATTACTTTTAGCTATAAGAAGCACAAGTTTTATTTTTTATATTGTAGCAGGTGACAGAATACATATTGTATAGCTGGAGGGTTAAACATAGTACAGTAGTGAAACCTCTGAGCTTTTACCTCTTCAATTGGTTAGTAATCCTGAGTATGGTATATTTCATTGCTTTAAGCATGAGATTAACCGTATTCAGCTATGACACAAGGAATTGTTACTTATATATGCTCAGACATACACATGCTCAGAACAGATTCAGATTCACAGAATTTAAGACTAGCACATTACAATTTATTTACATTTGGTAATTATAACAAATTCAATGATCAGGTTTTCTCTTTCCTATTTTTTTAAAACTATATCCCTATCAGTTCACTTTCTTAATAGAAACAATATCAAATATATACTGAACACTGTAAATCAACTATACTTCAAAAAAATAGAATAAAACATTTTGAATGAAAACACATTAAAAAAATAATATATATATATACTGAACAACCGCTATGTGCCAAACACTATTTTAAATGTTTTAAATACATACTATATTATTTAATGCCCCTCATATGCTGCAATTCCTATCAAACAAGAAAAGTAACAAACACTAGTGGGTTTCAAATTTTAAAATATATTGATTTTCTTAAAGACATCTATATTTTAATAATTTCACACCTTGCCATAATACTATAATAGCAACTCTGATAAGAACACATTCTACTCACACAGCATTTGTGAATAAATGCTACATAAACTATAATTTACATAGTGTTTCCAAATTTCATTTATCACTTTGTAAGAAAGAAATTACTATCTCATAAAAGTGTAAACAGAAATTCAGAGATTAAATTTCAAAAATGAGAATTGGCATAGATGGAAGTAGAATTCAGGTCTCCTGGATCAATGTATTCTTTCCCCTGTGGGGAATGAGAAATGAAGAAAGGTTCACAACTGCAGAAAGTTAGAAAGCCACTTACATAGACTCTAGGCTGGGTAGAAGCTACCGCCCAAAGAGAAAAGGAAATCTCTACACAAGAACTAGCTCCAGTCTTTGTATTAAACAGTATATTTCTGCCTTAAGAGCTTGACTCTCCACTAGTGAAGCACTTAGGAGATATCATAGTTACTGCTAAATAAAAACTGCTGATCTGACTGGTAGGAACACTATGTACTGTTCTTTACTTCCTGGACCTGAAATCCCTTACAATAGCACCTTAAACTCTGTTTAAGCCTCCATTTGCATAATTATTATATGATTAGAATGTATAAGATATTATGAAGTAATAAATATAGAATATTTTATATCACTTTAAGTAGACCATAAATGTGTAAGAAGCAGGGACACATTCTCAGAGTACCTCACACATAAATGGGCTACCAATAGGTTGGCATAGTTGCTAAAAACTGAAAGTTAACTACAGAAGTCCAAAAATGTTTGTAAATACAAATACCAAAAAAACCTCAAAAACCTATAGACTTCTTTAGTCAAATGTATACATGTTAACCACTGAGAGGCACTGATTCTAAGAATTTCTTTTAAACTCTTTATTTCCTTTGATGCTCCTTTACTTAGATCATCCTATGATCACCTGGAAAGGAAATAGACATACTAGTATCCAAGGAAATGCAACAATCTAGCCTTTCAAAAATTTTAGCAGAATGTTAATAGAGGCACATCAAGAAAGACTTTATTCTTTTGGTAATTATCTATAAGCCAAGGGTAAGAAGAAAACATATTTACTTAATAGTATAATTAAAACTCATCGGGCAAAGGGAAATCTAAGGGAGGACAAGGTTTAGGAGAAATACTGAATTTCTGGCACAAATATATTTGAAAAATTACTCAATTTTTCACTTATATTATTTTTAAAGAAATTAAATTGTACTATAATAATAAAATTATTCAACAATTCCCACAGTTTTAGAAAGAGTTTAAACTTCTGCTGATGTGGTCAATCTCATAACAAAGATAAGGTAAAGTTTCAGTGTTAAGGTTTTCAAAAGTTTCAAAAGTTTCAGTGTTAAGGTTTTCAAAAACAAAAAACAAACATAGGTCTTAACTCATAATTGGAATACTTCATCAGATAAGGTCAATCATTTCCAAGGCAATCAGATAAAAATTTAAGTTCTTTTTGTAGTTTAAAATGCTATCTCAATATAAAACTTTTTAAAATTTAAACAAGTCCTAAATGAGTTTTTTTAAATGTTGAAGACTCTGTTATCTGAAACGCATCAAACACGAATTTCTATTTTGTTATCCAAAGAAATATTCAAGATTTGCATCTTCTGCTTCCACATTCAAATTGTGTATTACTATGACGTGAGCAAATCAAAAGCCCCACTTATTAAAAGCTATCAATACACTTCAGCTCTAAATAGTTCTCTCTAATAACATTTGTCAATTTTTATGAAGAGATAATAGTAGAAATTCTACCTTTTAATTCTCAACTTTGTCAGGAGAAGATGATTTGATAATTTCTCCCTCTAAATTGCATTTAATGTACAAAAGTAGATCAACGGGATGAAAAAGGGTAAAAGACAAAACAAAACAAATAGTTTTACACAGGCCCCAAAATAGAGTTCAAGAGTATAATGTAATAAAAAATTTCTTCTAAATCCATTTTTTACTATTAATTACTATCATTCATTGAGTCTCTAAAACAGTGTTTATTACTTTCTAAAAACTGTACTAATTAAGTAAATTAGTTTAAAATGAGCAAACAGAATGGTTTATTATAAAACACAAATATTAAAATTCCAACAGTCATTAAATCTGAGCCCTCCCTCTTTCCCCTTATTCATCACAATATACCTTCTCTTACTGGCTCATTGGTTGATTCTCCTTTTAGACTCAGCATCCTGGAGAAGCCACTGGAAAGAGTAGAGAAAATGCCACGGATGAAATATCCCTGCTGCTCAGACTCCATTGACCCCACTGAAGTCGGCCACCGTCTAACAAATCTGATACTGCAGCGGTGCTCTGGCTCTGAAAGAGATCTGCTGAATGGAACCCGAAGTGACGGAGTGTTGACCAGGTTCTGCTTCTCCATTGATGTTCCAAGGACCTCATTAGCAGAGGAAGAAACATTATCCCCAACCATCTTTGGCAGGACCTCTTGTTGTGGTTCATCCAAGCCTCCTTTATTATTTTGCAATTGCTCCCTTTTGCCCCCTTTCCACCTAAAGCTGGGATGTGTTTGCCACCGATAAGCACCCAGTGGCTCTCCTAGATTGGAAACAGCCTGTTCATTTTTCTTCCTCTTGCTTTTCATTGGACCACACCATGGATAACTCTTTACGCTTGTTCCTATCTCTGAATGTGCATAATCAGGTTCTGACAAAGATCTTCGATAGCTCGGAGGACACGGTGATGTTTGTCTCCTAAAGATGCTCATCTTCCATGACTCCATTTTTTAACAACTTCTCGAAACTTTAAATTTCCACTGCTCTGCAGTCTTTGCAGTTGAACCACACTTGTCCGTGCAGTCCAAAACATTCAACTGCTTAAGCAGCTTTCTTTGTGCGGCTTTGAACCACAGCAGATGTTGCTGCTTAAGAGCTGGTGTCATGTTATTACCCCATATTCCCAGATCTCCGAAATTTCAGCAAGCACCCAAAAACCTCCTGTCTGAAGCAAATTATCTTCATAATACAGCAAAAGAAGATCATCTCGCTTTCTGCAGTAGGTTGTATTTCTGCACTGAGTTTTCGGGAAATGGTGTTTTTAAAAAATGAGAAGTGAAATGAAAGCGATAAAAAAGCCACAAACACCTTTATGGACCAATAGCAGTTAAGCGTTCACTATGTGAATGACACTGGGTTAAAAACAGATTGTGAAAGTACTCAAGCTTACGTCCACACTTTCCGGAAGAAGAAGAAAAAAATCTGCCTAAAAGCCTACTCTCTAAGTGACAGCTCTTCAGAATAGTTTTTAAAGTTTGCATTTCAAGAGAATCCTTGTTATTTACACCACAACTTCTCTCAAAGTTAATACTGTTTTTCAACTAATAGGTAAAGTCATATACTGTTTTGTGCAAGTACGCATTGCAAAGATGAGGGAAAATGGACAAAAGAATGTCAAAATATAAAGCTATTTTTAGTGTAAACATACTAGGGAGAATTTTAAAAGCACAAATGGATTAAAAAAAAGGGATAGAGGATATTTGCTATCAACTACAGCAAAGGAAAAGGAAAGTCTTGAGGCAACATCTTGTGGAAACTGGAACACAAGAAAGTACATACTTAAATGATTTCTAGAAGGGAAAAGTTTGCTTTGAAAATCTAATTGGGATAAGTTGTCTGGAAAAATATTCCCTATCTATTTAACCAAAGAAATTCCTTTATTCCTCTTTGTGATATTTACAAGTTAAAAAAAAAAGAGCTGACTACCTAAAATTTTGTTAAAGCAAGTACCTTATATTGAACCAAGATAATGAATGCCAAGTTTTTGGCTGGTTAATTTTTTTTTCAACTGTCTGCTCATAAACTCCTGAAAATAGGGGTTTCGAATGGAAAGCCTGACAGACTTTAGACCACCAATAAAAGAGATATAACACGGCAATCAAATCACTTCGCAAGTTGTATAAAAAAATGATGATTTCATGTGGAAAACTAAAAAACCATCCATTTATTTGTAGAATATGTACAATGAAAAACAGTTCTTACACTAAGTCTTTCTTATTACTGCCAAATAGTAAAGTTGGTAACATATCTATTCTTTGAAACATATTAAAATGTTCTAGTTATTTCCATTATCATAAAGCAATAATCTCATCTTCATTTGTTTACATAGTCTGTAAATTTACACATTTCTATATTAAAGAAGTTTTGAAGAACTTGGCTTTCCCAAAAGCATAATATATCAAACTAGAGTGTATGACAATTGTAAAATTTTCCCTTGTTTTAAAAAAATACTTAGAAATGTCAATCTGCATAAAGAGAAAAACAATAAACATTAAATTCTAATCTCTATTTATGGCACATCACACAATCCACAAAAACTAATCTGTGATGGAAAATAAACCTAAATGTAAAATATAAAATGATAAAGCTTGTAAAAGAAATCACAAAAGAATATTTTTGTGAACTGAAGGTAAGCAAAGATTTCTTAGAGTACAAAACGTAGTAACAATGATAGGGAAACATTAATAAATATGAATTCATAAAAATCAAAACCTTAATATGTCTAATAAGACATAGTAAGAAATCAACAAGCAACCTACAAAATGGGAGAAAATATATACAATACAAACATCTCACAATTTGTACCACAAGATATAAAGAACTCCTACAACTTATTAATAAAATGAAAACCCAATTTTTAAAAGTAGGCAGACAGAGCTGAACAAATCCTTCATAAAGAAAGCTATATGAATGGTCAATAAGCATATGGAAAAAGTACTCAACCTCATTAGGATTTAGAGAAATGCAAATTAAAGCCATAATGAGATATCACTCACATTCACCAAAATGGCTAACACTTAAAGGGCTAATAACACCAGACGTTGGTGAGGATGTGGAGCAACCAGAAATCTCATAATTAGTAATAAAATTAGTATGAAATGATACAATTGCTATGGAACAAACTTGACAAAATTTTTTTACAAAGATAAACACACATCTACCCAATGCACATCAGTTCCACTCACAGGCACTTACTCAAGAAAAATGAAAATACACAAACTTGTACTTCAATCTTCACAGCAGCTTTATTTATGATACCCATAAACTGAAAACCACCCAAATATCCATCACAGTAGAATGGATAAACAAATTGTGATGTTTTCATACAACGGTATACAACTCAGCTATAAAAAGAATAAACTACCAACAACAAAACAATGTGAATGAATACCACAGATATTATGCCAACAAAAGAAACTAGACACAAAAGAGCACATACCATATGATTCCATTTCTACAGAGTTTTAAAACAGGCTAAACTAATCTACAATGGGGGAAAAAATTAGGAATGCAGTTGTCAGGGGTAGAGGCATTACTAACAAGAAAAGGACACCAGGAAGCTTTCTGGGGTGATGGAAACTTTCTAAGTCTTGATGTACATGTGAGTATGGGTGTGTTTATTTGTCAAATTCATCCAACTGTTCCCTTAAGATTTATGCATTTTTCCTTAATTAAATTTTACCTTAAAAAACTGTAAATACTGTACTCTAGCTAGTAAGTTTACTTATCCAGTGTAATGGGTTAGCAATTCTGAAAGCACTTTCTGTGTATTTTAGGCTTGAGGAAAGGAGTAAATACATTGAAGAGGATGAATGAATGGATGGATGAATGAATACATACATACATACAGACAGACAGACATACCAATACTGGAACAAACCAATATTATGCAACTCCTGATATGATGAACTGTGAAAGAATAGCTTGTGATTTTTTCCTGCCCCCCCAAAAAAAATTGCATAACCTAAATTTAATCACAAGTAGCATCAGATAACCTTGAATTAAAGAAGATCTACAAAATAACTGTATCCTCCTTTGCTTCAAAAATGTCAAGGTCAAGAAAATCAGAGAAAGGCAATAGAACTGTTGTAAATCAAAGGAGACTAAGGAGAAACAATTAAAAATAATGCATAATTTTGGATTTGATCCTAAAGTGGGGGGGAGAAGCTATAAAGAACATTATTGGGACAATTGACAATATTTTAATATGGAGTATGGATTAGATAATAGAACCATACCAACATTAAGCTTCCTGATTTTGATTATGAAAGAAAATGTTTTAATTCTTAGGAAATTCACACTGAAGTATTTAGGGATCTAGAGGCATGATGTCTCCAATTTACTCTCAAATGACTCAAGGAAAAAACTATGCATGTAAAGGTAGATAAAATATGACCAAAGAAATGGGGCAAACTGTACACAATTATTGAATCTAGGTAAAGGGTATATGGGAGTTTCTTGTACGCCTGCAAATTTTCTATAGGTTTGAAATTTCATCAAAATAAGACATTACACAAGCAAAATTTTTTTAAATTTCAAACTACTTCCTTTGGGTCTGTAAGATATTTTTATTATTAATAATGTAATATTATTACATGTAATATTATTAATACTATTTCAGAGTATCTTTTGAGTAATACATATAACAAAGTATCTAGTTTCACAGGTTTCATGAGAGGGAACTTAATCAAGATCACCCTATTAAAATACCTCAGTGAAAAATTAAATTAAAACTACAATTTTGAGAAAAGTTGCACCACAGGAGTAGAACTTGAGCCCCATAATCAACATTGTAAAATTCAGAGACTCAATGTTAAATGAGAAAATACTTTTACACACTAAATAGGTAAGGTAAAAATAACTGCCATAGTTTCTAAGGAACTACTACAATTCTTCTAACCATAAACTTCCCTATTTAAGGAATATGGAAATGGAAAATAATAAACAGCACAGAAAAACATTCAAGCGAAATCAGAAAGCAAAAGAACTATAGATTGAAGAAGTGACAGTCTCTAAGTAGGAATAATCAAAGAAATGAAGAGATTCACCTCTCTCACAGTTGGCTAAAGGTGGATTTGGCAAATGCTTCAAATTATCTTCTATCATTATAAAAGCCTAATATCATTTATGTTAGTTATTTCTCCAAGTTTTATCTTTCATCTGAATATAAGACAACTTGACACTTCGTTTTCTGAATTTTATTAAATATATATAATGAATTTTTAAGAAAATATTCACAGGTTTTATAATTTTTAAAATTAGAAACAATGACACTAGTGCCACTGAACTACCTCATTCATTATGAATCCTAATATAAAAATTGGCTGCTGATTGAAGTGTCATAACAAGAACATTACTGCCATCTCAAGTATCAACTAATTATTATTAATTTTCTTAATAGAAATCTGTAATATTTAAAGCACAGCTTTAAGAACCACTCTGTTGCTAAGTCAAAAGAAACATCTGAATTCTCTAAATAAACATACAAGTACTTATATTCACATAGAGCCATATTTTAAATTGTTATTGAGTACCTGCCATGTATCAGGCACTGTATTAAGACTAGAGGGGCTTCCCTCGTGGCGCAGTGGTTGAGAATTCGCTGCCAATGCAGGGGACACGGGTTCGATCCCTGGTCGGGGAAGATCCCACATGTCGTGGAGCAACTAAGCCTGTGTGCCACAACTACTGAGCCTGCGCTCTAGAGTCCGCGAGCCGCAACTCCTGAAGCCCACGCGCCTAGGGCCTGTGTTCTGCAACGAGAAGCCACCACACTGAGAAGCCAGTGCACCGCAATGAAGAGTAGTCCCCATTCACCACAACTAGAGAAAGCCTGCGTGCAGCAACGAAGACCCAACGCAGCCAAAAATAAATAAATAAATTTATTTAAAAAAAAATACTAGAGGAACAAAAAAGAATAGAACACTGTCCCTGCTCTCTTGGAACTGCCAGTTGACTAGGAAAGACTGACATTAGGAAGGGGGGTCTACAGAATGTTAGGGAAGTGATTTGTAAGGGAATTTTGAACCATGTCTAAGGCATAAGGGATGGAAACAATTTCTTTTGAGATTCTCTTAATCTTGAGATTCTATTGTTATACTCAATTCTGCTATAATGTGACATGCATTTCTAAAAATCATCACACTATACAAAATTGCATAATAAAACTTCAAGACTTATGAGGAAGTGGGGTTGGGAAGCAACGTTCAGAAACAATGACACATAAAAAAAGATAAGAAGCTAATAAAAACTGTAGACCATTTTACACAGGTTAGTTAAGAAACACCTAAATGCCAAAATAAATATAGCACGCTACTTTGAAAAAACCCTGAAGTTTGCAGTGGGCATCAGAAGGGTTGTAGCTTTTGTGTTTTTGTGAAGTGATGGAAGGAGGGTTATCTGAAATCTGAAGGACAGCTATAACACTTAAGTGGATGGATGTGGCTCATAACAAGTATGGGGAACTGAGGCAGCCAGTAGTTGGTCGAGATGTATGCCTTTCAGTATTTGCTACAACACGATGCTTTACTTGGATATAGTTTTCTGTATTCAGCTAACGTTTCTCAAACAAATGGCACATAAGCAAACACAAAATTCATGTAATGCTCAAATTGTTCCCTACTATCAATCATGTGGTACAAATCCTCATTTTCAAAATAAGCGTGATATAAAATAAAATTAAATTAAAAAAAATTTTTTAAAACACCTGAAACATGTAATAAAAATAATAAAAAAAAAATTTTATTTTTAAAACACCAAAAACAAAACCAAGCATGATAGTAGAACTGACTATATTTTTTCTTTTCCATATAACTGGTATGGTAAAAAAACAGGTAAAAATCAACAGGAGACCTTACCATTGGAAGGCACAATAAAAGCAGAGGGGAAATAGCTCTTATCCTTAGTAAATTCCACTCTTTAGTTTAAACTTTTCATTTTTTTCTTTTCTTCCTCCTCTCTATATCAGAACAATAAGAACCACAGGATCAAACTCATGATGTGGGCATAGAGGACCAAGCATAAAAAGGTAATGCAACAGATCTGCTTCTAAATTGGTGCTTCTCACATTGTAATATGTAGATGAATCACCACAGATTGAATTAAAATGTAGATTTTGCTTTAGTACATGTGGGAGAGGGCCTGAGATTCTACATTTCTACCCAGCTCCTAGGTGATACCTATGCTGATTCATGGGCCAAATTGTGAATAAAAAACTACAGACAGATTTTTAAATAAAAGGACTAATGGAATTCTCAAGGCTCCCATAAGATTCAGTCAAGTTCACCAAAATAAAAAAATTGTATTGGGATTGAGGGTAAAGTGAGAACATTTGCCTGAAATATTCTGTGAGAGCATATACATCACATAGAGACTTAGCTCATGGTAGTGTACTGAGAATCAAATATACAGTAATCCAAACCTCTTCCTTGGAGACAGCAAAGACTATCTACAACATATAAATAAAGCACAATTAAAAACTGAACAATCTTCTGCACTTTATGAACTGCAGCATCTTTTTAATGGAAGGAAGCAAGGGAGGAAGATGCAAATGACCATCTATAGGAGAGTGACAAATAAATCACAGTACAGAACTATGTAAAAACAAACACATATATTAGGGTGAGCTACAAAGACACACATTTTTAAAGAGTGATGCCTAGGAGGAGTACAACTGAGAAATCACCTTAGATCCTTAAAGTTTTATTTTTTAATTGTTAAGTATATACTATAGTCATAATAGTAAGAAAAAACTTAAACAAATTTATGTGGTAAGAGGTCTAAGAGATAAGGTAGAAAAGCAATATATACTATAAAAAAGTAGATCATGATCCCACTTTTACTGAAGATTATCATCAGTATGTACATGGTGGAATATGCACGGAGAGAAAAATCTGTTGCTATTTCTTTTAAATATTTTCTTTTTTAACAATAATAAAATCTGTTGTTATTTTTGTTACTACAGGAGATTTTTATATTATTAATTTCTGTAAGATATGAAATTTTACAACAAGTGGGTATTTTTATTCCTTTTGAATGCAGAAAATTTTAATTATTTTTTTTTTTTTTTTTTGGCCACACCACACAGCATGTGGGATCTTAGTTCCCTGACCAGGGATCAAACCCACGCCCCCTGCATTGGAAGCATGGAGTCTTAACACTGGACCACCAGGGAAGTCCCTAAATAAATATATTTTTAAATCTACCCAGAGTGAAAAAGGAAGCCTTAATGTTAATGCACAGAATCAGAATTAGAGAACAGAAAACTAAACAAGTCATCACAGATTAACTTAACCGACTCTTTCATATAATCAAACAAGACCAGAGAAAAGAACTTGTCCATGACTACTTAGTTAACAGCAAAAAACAAAACAAACAAACAAAAGGAAGAACACAGGTGTATCCTAATTCCCAGTTCAGGATTCCAAAACATCTTTAAATTAGCATTTTCCAAATTATGATCCACAGAACATAGCTGAGAAATTTAGGCTTACAGAGCATAATTGTGACATTAAGGCCAGACATTATAGTGTTATTTCGTTTAAATGCTAAAATTCTTTCTTTTTTAAAGGTTAAAATAGGATATCAGTTTCTCATTAAAATGGCTTTTTAAAATTTATTTCAACTAAGGGAAGCAAGTGGAGATGAAAAGGCAAAACTTGAGCTTTCTCAGTTTACAAATACTAGTCTGCCACCACTTCCTTTCTTAAGACACACCTCTTCTATAATGAAATTCTATAGTATAAATCCCACATGCTCTTTTATAATAGAAGACATAACACATGTTACAATTAACAAAGAGTTCTGGAGTTCTGTTATCAGAAAAGAGAGTACATACCTCTTAGATCAACTCATGAAAAACTTTAAAAATAGGATTAATTTCTATAAACCAGAAGAAGACATCTTTTAAAAATACAAAGTCTTTGTTTATACAAAGCTAAGTAATTAATAACAAAACATCCCCTTCCCATCTCCTATCACTGGAGCACATCTGCTTCCCGATGAAACACTTCCTGTGGCAAAAACTACCTCCCTTCTAAGTAGTAGAACTCAGACACACCTGACACGTACACAACTGCTTTTCATTTAAGAGACAAAGATATGTCTAAAAGCACTAAATAAAGATTATTTTTAAAAGACAACTGCTGGAATCGATAATAATTTTTTAATAAGAAAACACTGTAAAATGAAAACAAAAACATAGATGACTCCTAATGCCATTATTAAAGTCTTTTTTAAAAAATAAATAAAAACTTCTGCTTTTCCTCTCACCTCTCTGGTCACACCTTTTCTGTCTCCTTTGAGGTGCGTTCTTCTCTATCTAGCCTCTAAATGTTAGTTCTTCAAATTGGGTCCTAGGCACCCCCTTCTCCATATTCTCACCATGCACATCATCATTCACAGTTACCACAGCAACTTATACCTCCAGTTCAGACCTTGTCTCCTTTGAGCAACATACTCATATATTCAATTTGACAATTTGTGGCCTCTCAAATTGAAAATGTATAAAACTTAACCTGTGATCTTTCCTTTAAAATCTGGTCTCATTCCAGTGTTGCTTATTCTAATAAAAAGCACCGCATCCACTCCACTGTACAGACCCCAAACCTTAGTCCTCTCCCTCTCTTACCATTTAATATCAAATCCATAAGACTCACTGATTTTCCCTCCTAAGTATTATTTAATCTATCTACTTCTCACCATTTCCTCTAAATCAACCTACTATCATTTCTCACCTAGATTATAACAGCCTCCTAAATTAGTCTACCTACATCTACTACAGCCCCTTGCAAACCATCATTCCCACTATAGTCAGAATAATCTTTTCAGAATACAAATTTACTGCATACTGTTTAAAACCTTTCAATTGCTTCCCAATACTCTTATGAAAACAACACAAAACAAACCAAAATTCCTCAACATAGGCTGGTCCCTACCTATCCCACCCCTTCAGCCTACCTTGAAACATTTTGGTCCTTCATACTAGCTACTCTCCTTCCCCACCATAGGGCTCTTGCCCACACTGCTCCCTCTACACGGAAGGATCTTTCTCTCATTATTGCCTTCTCATAATTCACATTTCAGTTCAAGTGTTACCACTTCCTGAGGGAGGCCTTTCCTGACCTCCCTGACTAGGTCAAATCTCCTTTTATAGGCATTTACAGTCCCATGTATCTCCCTATTACAGTTATAGACATATTTGGATATTTCCTTGTGAGATTATTAATCAATGACTGTTTTACCCACAAAACTATCATTTCCATGTCTGTTTTATTGTCTACAGAGTTCTCAATGCTTGACATATGATAGGCACTCAATAAATATTTGTTGAATTCATTAATAAAATCTGAGAAAGATCTAAACTAAAAGCACCTAACTTCAGACTAGTAGTAAGAAGGGTCAGTGATCACCTATTTGAGTTTAACATTTTCTCTGATACCAGGAAGATCACATTAAAATACACAATGGGGGAGGGGGACAGGGGAAAGAAGATAGTCAGATATACTACAGGGAGTTGTTTTCCCTGAACCAAGGAAAAATAAAAGAATTCTGTGAAATGAGAAGAGGGCAAAAGAGAGGCAGGAAATATTGCTTTAATTGTTACAAAATTTTTTTCCAGAAATGTCAATTTAGTTGATGCAGAAACCATTATCTGGCTTTTCCAGGTTTTCTTCAAAATTATTTTTAAGAAAAATTTTGGCATCACTGCAAAAAATCTTTAAAAAGCATAAAAAGATAACTACAAGCACTCAACAAGTTATATACATTCTTTAATGAACATATACTTGGAAAATGAACAACATTCTGATAACCTGAAATAAATATCGGCATTGTACATCTGATAAATAACCAAGCAGCTTGTACTAAGGTAGACTTAGCTAAGCACCAAAATTGGGGATGCCAAAGGAAGGAATTAGGAATATTTTATTATTATAAGGTACTTGCACTACCTGGGAAACAATATAGTATCATTTGAAAGTGGACTTGGATTAACTGTAAATATATATTGCAAATTCTAGGGCAAACACTTAAAAACTTTTTTTAAAAAGTAAGAAAGAGAAAAAACAGAATGATATAAAATAATCAAAATCACAAAAGGCAAAAAAAGTGGAAGACAAATACAGAAACAAAGAACAAGAGCAACAATTAGAAAACAGTAACAAATATAATAGATATTGACCCAACTATATCAAAAATCCCTTTAAACACAAATGGTCTAAATAGTACACCAATTAAAAGACAGAGGGCTTTCCTGGTGGCGCAGTGGTTGAGAGTCCGCCTGCCGATGCAGGGGACATGGGTTCATGCCCCGGTCCGGGAAGATCCCACATGCCGCGGAGCGGCTAGGCCCGTGAGCCATGGCCGCTGAGCCTGCGCGTCCAGAGCCTGTGCTCCGCAACGGGAGAGGCCACAGCACTGAGAGGCCCACGTACCGCAAACAAACAAACAAACAAAAAAATAGAGATTGTCAGTGGGGATCAAAACACAAGGCCCAACTATATGTTGTCTACAAGAAACCTGCTTTAAATATAAAGACACAAATATATTAAAAATAAAGGGATTGAAAAAGGTGTAGTATGCTAACACATGTAACATATAACATGCTAATCAAAAGAAAGCTAAAGTAGCTACAGTAATTTCAAACAGAGCAGAATCCAGAGCAAGGAGAAGAATCAGGGATAGATAAAGGCTTATGTAATGATAAGAGTCAATTCCCTAGGAAAATATAAGAATCCTTAATATATATGCAGCTAACAGCAGAGTGTCAAACTGCATGAGGTAAAATCTGCAAGGAGAAACAGATGAATCTCCATTATAGCTGGAGATTTCAACCACCCTTCTATGAGAAATGGACAGATCCAGTAGGCAGAAAATCAGTAAGACACAGCTGAACTCAACAGCACCATCAATCAACCAGGTATAATTAATACCTATAGATTACTTCATCCAACAATGGAATACACATTCTTTTCAAACTCACATGCAGCATTCAAAAAGATGGATCACAGTCTGAGCCATAAAACATACCTTGACAAATTTGAAAAACTAGAAATCATACAATGTATGCTCCCAGACCCATGAAGAATAAACTGGAAATCAGTAACAGAGATAGCTGGAAAATTTGAAAATATGTGGAGATTAAACAATACTCAAAGAAGAAATCTCTCAAGAGAATTTTTTTTTAATTTTGAACTAAATGGAAATGAAAATAAGACATCAAAATTTGTGGGATGTAACAAAGAAGTACCTAGAGGGAAACTGAATGCATATATTAGTAAAGAAGAAAGATCTAAAATCAGTAACCTAAGCTTCCACTTAGGATACCAGAAAAAGAAGAGGAAATTAAATCCAAAGTGATTATGTCTAAATATAATTCTTATTGCAAGAGTGAAACTCAAATATTTCAAAACTATGCTATTTAAAGGTTTATATAACAGTCTAAGTCAGACATATCACCCTCAGCATGACTCAAAAAAAAAATGATAAAGACAGTAGATGAGGTAGGAGAGACTACCTTTCAAAGAGGTCTAATTCCAAGAAGAAAGGTAACCTTGAGCTAGGCCAATCCTAGCACTAGGGAGAGCCTCCACCAAGTTGTACTGTTCTGACAGGAGCTGGAAAACCTGAAGTATTTGGTCCCTGGAAATACAGGATTGTCAGATTATCCCTGTATTAATGGAGCTGAAATTCCTTAATCTCAAAGGGCCTTTAACAAGCAGTATTGACATTAATCAACTAAAAGTAAAAGATTCCTCCCATACTTTGCATCTGTGTTTGAAAGTACAGCGACATCACTAGGCAAATAAGGAATTAGTGATGACAACCATATACTCAGTAAATTCTATTGAGATATAGTCTGGGTAATGGAAAGAAGCCCAAGCTCCTCTTCATCAGACTCTGCCTTTATCTTCAGTGAACCAACCACATTCTGGAACGAGAACAAAGGAGCTGATACTCTGGATCAAAATAATGAAAATTCCATCAAAAATGAGAAGCCTAGCTAGATGGTCACTTTCCAAGTCTGATCTCATTTTCTCATTTAGTTCATACAGGAATTTTATAAAATCTCATGCACTTCATAAAAGCCAACACCTATTTGATGCTCTACATGAGATTATTCCTCAGGCTTCTCTTTTACATAGGTCTGTATTATTACTATAATTCTCCTAGGATTTACATCCAGAAATTTACCACATCACTCTTTAGTATAGTTCACAACTAGTAGCAATGTTCTACAACTGTTTGTCAATATAAATATCAACATAATTCCTACACTTAAATACAATCTCAATTTCCTAAGCTTTTTAAATTACAATTATATAGTTATTGTCAACATTTTTTTTCTGTCAGGTAAAAATCAACGCTTTCCCATTTTTTTTATTCCTATTCTTTCATGGTATGTTTCATACTTAAAAAACAAGACAAGGGCTTCCCTGGTGGCGCAGTGGTTGAGAGTCCGCCTGCCGATGCAGGGGACGCGGGTTCGTGCCTCAGTCCGGGAGGATCCCACATGCCGCGGAGTGGCTGGCCCGTGACCCATGGCTGCTGAGCCTGCGCGTCCGGAGCCTGTGCTCCGCGGTGGGAGAGGCCACGGCAGTGAGAGGCCCGCATAGTGCAAAAAAAAAAAAAAAACAAGACAAAACAAAAAACCAAAAACTCAAGCTACATCACTCAAACTGTATCTTACCTGTAAGTGTGATGGGCCATCACCTCTTAATGGCAGCCATACAGACCTCAAGCATGTGAGTAATAATGTTAAATATCTTTATTTCTCCTAGTCATCCTTTCCCTCAGACTATTAGCAACCAACAAGGATATGCAGTTCTTGGGGAGTTTGGGGGAGAATGTATACATTGGCTGAGTTGCTTTGCTGTGCATCTGAAACTATCACAACATCGTTAATCGGCTATACTCCAATAGAAAATAAAAAGTTAAAAAAAAATAAAATAAACCTAAAAATTATCAAACCACACACACACACACACACACACACACACACACACACAAAAAGAAAAAGAAAAAAAACGATATGCAGTTCTTCAAATGCCCTACTTGGGATTATTTATTATACTGCTGCCATATCCTAGTACCAGTTCCTATATGGGCTAATTGGCATGAGCCATTTAGTAGGTCATAGAATTCACATAAAAGAACCATACAGACAGCAATCTGAAAATGCTATTTTTATATTTGTTTAGTTATTTCAACTTATAATATGGTTCACCATATTATTTGTTGGGTGAGTTCTTTTGTAATTCACTCATTCGACAAACACTTTCTGAATGCCTACTACCTTATGATGAACTGAACTAGTTGAACATGTACTCTGCCAGTTTTTGGTGACCTCCAAAATTTTACAGGGACTTTTAGACATCCTTTTCCAAACTGTAGATCATCTCAACATGTAATAGGATACTAGAATTCTACAAGATAAAACTCTAGAAACTATATAATGTACTTCTTCATTTTATAGTTCATTATGAATACCAAGCGAGAAAGATTTTACAATACTGCTCAGGTCAAAACATTCATTCAACTACTTCAGCAGACATTTTTAAGGCACATATTGTATTCTCAGAGTTAGGCTAAGGAATGGGCATAAGTTACAATGCATTCTATATCCCCTCAATGACCTTAGAGTCTAGTAAGGAGAAACAGACATAGACACTAACAAGTGCTAAGATAGGTTGGTTAGTCCAAAAGTATTAACTACATATGGAATATAATAGGGACAAAATGGAAACCACAGTCTACTCTGTGGAAAATGAGGTGATAAGAGAATACATGAAGAAAGTTCTAGAGAAAAAAAACAACAATTTTCCCAGGTTTTAAAGGATGAGAAGTTCTTCAGGTCAAGGGGACAGTGTTTGAGGGTAGAAGAAAGGTACTCCTAGCAAAGAGAAAAGTACAGGCAAAGATACAAAGACATAAAATATTTCAGGCAAAGATTAGCATACAGAGTACAAAGAGAAAGGCAATGGGAGACAACACTACTGTAGAGGTAGGCCAAGGGAGGACTAGTGAGACTCTTTTTTGCTTCATCTTACAAATAATGAGAGCTACTAAAAAAGTTTAAGTGAGCTAGTAATGTGATTGTGTTTGGGTTTTCTTAGAAAGCTACTTCTGGTAATGGTCAGGAAGTTAGATGGCAAGGGACATGGCTCAATGGAGAGAGACCAGCTAGGATATAACTGGAAGTAAAATAATGAGAACTTGAACTGAGACAATTGGGTTAATGATCCCATTCCTGGTTCCAAGACCTACCAAAGATTTCATGTTATAAAACAACTAACCATGGTGAGGAAGTACCTCAATGAGACAACAATCCAGAGGAGTAAGCCTGGCACTGGAAGCAGTTCCTACTTGAAAGCCTTTGCTACCAAAAACAGGTCCTGAGAAACTGAGCTATGTTGTTAATAGTAAAAGGGTCTAAAGAGATAAAAAGTCAGAGACCAGGGAAAGACAGGGTTGGAAATCCAGGTTACTAATATCCTTCTCTTTAGCCCACTTTGGACTGGGACTCCAAAGAGTCACCCTAGGACTAAAGTGAATTACAAGTAAACCAGATTTGTAAAGAGCTTGGCTTTTACTCTTTTAGGTTAGCTCATCAAAAATCTCAAGAATTGGGGGCTTTCCTGGTGGCGCAGTGGTTGAGAGTCCTCCTGGCGATGCAAGGGACACGGGTTCGTGCCCTGGTCCAGGAAGATCCCACATGCCGTGGAGTGGCTGGGCCCGTGAGCCATGGCCGCTAAGGCTGTGCGTCTGGAGCCTGTGCTCCACAACGGGAGAAGCCACAGCAGTGAGAGGCCTGCGTACGGCAAAAAAAAAAAAAAAAAACTCAAGAATTGAAATTGGATATGATTATTTCAGTTTGTTAGAACCTTTGGTGTTCAGCAGGAAATAATAAAAATCTTACTGAGAGAAATATAACATTATCCCAAGCCTCAAATTATTTCTAGAAATAAATTTTCAAATAGGTCCACTATTGTTTATCTAAACTTTCAGGCTAAATGTGTTTTGAGAATTTGGAAGATTTCACATTTTAGAAAGATAATATGGTACATATACCATGTATTGTTACATCAGTAGGGTATGGGGCATCACCCTGTTATCAATCTGACACAAAAAGTACAAACATTTACACAAGTTGGATAAGATTAAATAGCTTTGTGTCACTTCACAGCAGGTTTGGACAATAAATCAGTTATGAAACAGATTTAGTTGTAGAGCTTTCTGGATTTCTGTAGATAAAGGACTCTAATGCTATATAATGCTCAGCACAAAATAAAAGATAACAATGCACATGAGAAGGCAATAAATCATGAGCACAAACAAGTAAAACCAACAGGCAATAAAAACATACATATCTAACAGAGTCATTAATAGAGATATGGACTTGAATTGCAAAACCAAGTCTATATAATTACATGCCTACAATATACAGGACAATAAAATCCAAGCTTTGAGGTTTAGCAAAACATTGCAAATTATAAAAATGTCATAGTAGATCAGAAAAAGAACTAAATAGAAGTCCTAGATCTCAGAAAAACCATTAGATACTGCTGAAGAGAGAATCAGGTCAGAGGAAACTATCCAGAAGAAAGCATGGAAATACAAAAACATGAAAAACATAAAAATATAGAAAGTATTCAGGAGTAAAAATATAGGAGTAAAGAGACCTAGAAGTTACAAGGAGAATGTTTAACACGTTAAATTGGAGCCCCCAAAAGAAGAATGAATGAAGACAGGTATTGTTTGAAAGGTAATGACTAAGGATTTTCCATATTTGATGAAAGATATCAATCCACAGCTTTAGGAAGTTTGAAAATGTCAAACAAATAATTTTTTTTTAAATCCAGGAAATATAACTTTAAGGGTTTTTTTTTTTTTTGGCGGTTCGCAGGCCTCTCGCTGTTGTGGCCTCTCCCATTGCGGAGCACAGGCTCAGCGGCCATGGCTCACGGGCCCAGCCGCTCTGCAGCATGTGGGATCTTCCCGGACCGGGGCACGAACCCGTGTCCCCTGCATCGGCAGGCGGACTCTCAACCACTGTGCCACCAGGGAAGCCCTAACTTTGAGCTTTAAGATAAATAATAAGCCCTCTTATTACTGCTCTCAGAATAATTCATGCAGATATTTGCCTTCATTAAAGAAAAACAGGATGCCATCGAAAAAAAGCAATTTTTAAAAAATTAGCCTTCATTTGGTTTATAAAATTGCCCAAGAATCTTAGGGTCAAAAGTAAAAGTCATATTACTCCTGCCTCAATTTTTACCACTAAAAATACACAAACAAAACAGTTGAAACACTTGTACATAGAAAAATGGGCAACTGTATTATGCAACCTCATTAAGACTTTAATTGTTCCCAAACTTCCAATCTATCCATTCCCCCCACCCTTCGCCCCTGGTAACCATAAGTTCATTCTCTAAGTCTGTGAGTCTCTTTCTCTTTTGTAAATAAGTTCATTTGTATCATTTTTTTCCGATACCGCATATTAGTGGTATCATATGATATCTGTCTTTCACTGTCTGACTTACTTCACTTAATATACACTACTATGTTTAAAATAAATAACCAAGAAGGACCTACTGTGCAGCACAGGGAGCTCTGCTTAATATTCTGGGAATATTATATAAATGGGAAAAGAATTTGAAAAAAAATAGATACATGTATATGTATAATTGAATCACTTTGCTGTACACCTGAAATTAATAAAACATCATTAATCAACTGTGCTCCAATAAAAATAATTTTTTTAAAGACTTTAATTGTTGTATTTTTAAAATCATGTGTATGGGGCTTCCCTGGTGGCGCAGTGGCTGAGAGTCCGCCTGCCGATGCAGGGGTCATGGATTCGTGCCCCGGTCCGGGAAGATCCCACATGCCACGGAGCGGCTGGGCCCGTGAGCCATGGCCACTGAGCCTGCACGTCCAGAGCCTGTGCTCTGCAACGGGAGAGGCCACAACAGTGAGAGGCCCGCATACAGCAAAAAAAAAAAAAAGAAAAAATCATGTGTATGGTCAAATATCAAACGTTACAGAGAGCACATAGTAAAAAGGAGGTCTATATCCCACCCTTGTCCCACAGTGCTTTTTCCAAGAGTCAACAATATGACTTGTTTCTTATATCCTTTTAGAACTAATCAATGCACACCCAGCATTTAGGTAGGTGCCTCCTTTTTATTTCTCTCAGGTGATAACATGATATAAAAACTATACAGGACTTTGTTTTCTTTTCTACTATTTCCAACATATCTTGGCAATTATTCTATGTTAGAATGACCAGAGTTATCTCAGTGTGGAAAAAAAGCAATTATATTACAAGAAAGAACTGCTGGGAATTCAAATTAGCCAAAACAAAACTAAAAGATAAAAACAAATTCTCAAATATCACTTGAAAAGTAAAGTTGGGAAAATGTCCTACAAATAAGGACCAAAAAACAGGGGCAGAAAAATGAGGGGAAAAAAGATACGCAGATCAATCTATGAGGTCTAACATTTGATTAATAAGAATCCAAGAAAAAAAGAATGGGAAAATGGATGGGAGGATATTGTTATATAAAAGAAACAGAAAGAGAATTTCCCAGAACTGAAATGCCAAGTCTTTAGATTAAAAGAATCTACCAATTATTGAATGAAAAAAGACCCAACCAGTGCACATCATCACAATATTTCAGAATATTGGGAATAAAGAGATGAGCTTAAAACTTTAAAGGAAGGGGGATAAAAATGTCACCTACAAAGGAATGAAGAAAATGAAAAAGCACTAGACTTTTCAGGAGCCACAGTGAATACCTCCAAGATATTAAAGTGTTATTAGACCAGAACGACATGCAAGGACTCAGAAATTTTTATCTCAGTGCATCATTTCTTAGGAAGCTACTTGATGATATGCCTCAGCAAAATGAGAAGTAATTCAAGAAAGAGGAATACATTAGATCTAGGATATAGGGTATCTAATCCTGGAAAGCAATTAGAGGAAGTCCCAAAACTAGGTCACAAAGCAGAAAAGAATATAATCAAAGTATGGTCTCATGTTAAAAAAAAACACTTTTTTCCGATTTGACTAAACGATATACAGCTATTTTGGAGATGCTGTGTGAAAGTGGGTGGTATAAGAGTCCTAATGTCTCAAAAGAGGAAGAATTAAATATATAATATCTAAGATCAAGAAATAAAGAATATTGTCACATTACTTATTTGAGAAAACCCAGAGTAAACCATTTAAAGAATTTAAAAGTAGTTGCTCTGGAAGTGAGAAGGCGGAGGGAGGAGGGAACTGTTGTTTTTCATTACAAGCCTTATAAGTTATTAACCATAGGCATACATTAGTCTGTTTAGCAATAAAAGAATAATCTAATATCTCACCACTCAATTAACATTTTAGTTTATTCTCTTCTCGTATTTTTTTAATGTGTATATGGGTTAGATATATGTATATTTCCTTATAATCGAAATCATAATGTTTTCATATAACACATTTCCAGTCATCATTAAAAATGCTTTAAGCTCATTACTTTTATTTTCTATATTATATTACATTGAATAGATCACCATAATTTATTCAGCCATTTCTTTAATGATGGACGTTTACTTGTTCCAGATTTTTCATCAGTTTATCTTTGCTTTTAAAAGTAACATTGTGACAAACAACTTAGTACAGATCTTTGTTCCAATATTTACTTTTCTGGAGTAGATTTTTAGAAACAGAATTCACGGTTCAAGGACTTTTACCAAAGAGTAGTGACTAGGATGGGATCTTAAACTGAAAAAGAAGATAATGGTGAATTGCAAAGAACATGGACGGGCTTTATAGCCAGACAGCCTTCCACATCCAGTATTAGTTCCATTCCTTATTAGCTGTGTAACTTTGCTTGGGCTTGTCACTTAACTGGTTTCCTCATTTCTAAAATGAAAATAATACTTCTCTCAGAGTTTTTGTGGACAGTGTCACACACAAGTATTATCAATAACTCTTAGCTGAGAGTCTGACAAAGTAGAAAGGGAATGGTTGAATATTCAAGAGAGAAAAGCATTGGTGTGGCAAGGTCTAGTAGGGAATAGGAAGGGAAAGGGAAGGGTAGAGGTGAAGTATAGCTTAGCCATTTGGTCTCTAAAACAAGATCTTTAAGAATAGAACAGAATGCTACTCCTCTTTCCTCTCTGGCTTTCTTTATTCCTATCTTTCCTGAAACCTTCATCTAAGCTGGCTTGTTTGGATATACAAGAGTATAAAGAGAACAGAGTACACAGAGCAAGAGAAATACACTGATGAGAATTATATACTTAAGGGAAGGGCAAAGGACTAGAACTGAGGAACAGTCAGAAAAACAAAATTAGGACAGTAACGTTAAAGAAACCAGAGAAGAAAGAATTTCAAGGACAGTATGGTCAAGCGTCAAACAGAAGTCAATAATGTCCAGGATTTAGAAGTTGCCATTAGATTTAGCAACTAGGACCTTCGTGATTTCAGTAAAATGTTAAGTATAGATGTCAGGTTCCAATAAGCTAAGAAGTAACTCTGTTTCTGGCCTTTAACTAAATCATTCAGGGAAAAAAAACCACTTTACTAAAAATTCTATAAGATCTGATATGGCCTGTTAAATCACATAAGCATCTATTTTTCCATAAACATGAACCAATTTTTGACAGTATCTGAATGACAAAAAGGCTTCTAAATAACTGGCTTTACTAATTGCTTGACTATATATTTTTAACTAGTAATTCTAATATTTCTTTTCCCTTTTTATCATGGATATTTTAGGCCCTAATTATGGTCAGGAATGAATTTGGAAGCCTTTATATATTCCCCCAGTTATGAAATACAATTATATTCCATTTTCTGGAAGAAAGTACATGATAAATTGTAACTGAAATTAAAATGGCAAATGATTTGTCTTTAACTGTATAAGCATTTTATAAACGAATTGGAAAAACCCATGAAACAATTTCATAAAGGGCTTTTATTCTTTCTGTATAGACTATAGGATGATTTAATCAAATCTTAACATCAAGGTTTCTCAAAATACAGTGTTGTACTTTTTAATTTGTGGAAATTTTCAATATTTGGCTTAAGAACCATCTCTTTCAATTGTCTGCCTCCATCAAGATCAGCAAGCAGCTTTCTTCTGGAGATCATTTTAAAAAATGCAAAAATCTTCCGGTTTGTATTTCCCCCTTAGGAGGATACTGCGTTCTACATATGCTTGAGGAACAGAATGAAATTATCAGAGATGCAGAGAAGAGGGAAAGTGTTAGTAGAAGGCTACATTTGTTTAGTGCAGGGTCTGGCTCCCTCTTGTCTGCCTCCAGGTAGTTGAGGCTAGAATTTTTGCCTCCAAAAAATTACAAGAGTATCTATAATAGGCTATGAGCATGTTTAACTTTAGCAAGTAAAGCTGAAGAGTTTTTTAAAGTGCTGTACCAATTTACAGTCCCATGAGATGTATTAAATAAGAATTCCTATTGCTGTATATCTCCTTCAATATTAATTCTAAATGTTTACTGATCTGATGGTGTGTGATGGCGTTTCCTTATATTTTAAGTTGCATTTTCCTGATTAGTTACTAGCAATTTCTGTTTCTTCTTTTGTGAGATGTCACTTGAAGTCTACTGATTTTCTATTGGGTGGTTTATCTTTCCCTTATTAACTTATAGGAGTTCTTTATTTTAGATGTTAATGCTTTGTTTTATATTGATACATTGCAAATATCTTCTCTCACTTTTGACTTTTCTTTGACTTCTCCTTCTCTTTATAGTGTTATAGTTATTTTTTAACATGGTTTTAATGAGTGTGAATGGCCCCCCCAAATTTGCAAAGCAATATTTTTAGGCATAAATGATACCACTGGCAACTATTCACTTTTTTTTTTTTTTTTTTTGTTTGCGGTACGCGGGCCTCTCACTGTTGTGGCCTCTCCCGTTGCGGAGCACAGGCTCCGGACGCGTAGGCTCAGCGGCCATGGCTCACAGGCCCAGCGGCTCCGCGGCATGTGGGATCTTCCCGGACCAGGGCACAAATCCATGTTCCCTGCATCGGCAGGCAGACTCTCAACCACTGCGGCACCAGGGAAGCCCTCACTTTTTTTTTTAATCAATGAAAACAAGTACCACAAAGAGAGAAAAAGGCTTTTGAGAATTAAAGAGTCTACTTTATTTCTTATATTAAAAGCCTATACTATTTTACATCCTTCTTTCCTTTTTTTTATTTACTATGGTTATACTGATATCCTCAAGTATTTCTGAGATCTAGAATCCTCTTAAGTCTTTGATCTCGGGTTAGTGGATTTATATCTTTAATATGTTACAGAATCCTAAGATTTACATAAGTCACTTGAATAGTGTGGACAATATATACTGATCACATGGAAAAATATGAATATACATATGTGAATGGTATGAGTTGAGGGGAAACTGTCAGTAACCTATTTTTTTATGATCACAATAATAGCCATGGAATAATGAATCCAATATATTTAATTCAGAGCCCACCATAGCTTATTTTTTTGTCCTGGGTATATATGTTATGCTTTGAAGAGTTCTATCCAGAAAATAATGTGTAGTTTGATGAGTAATTCTGTTTAGTCTTGACGTCATAAAAAAATGATCCATCTTCTGCAGCAGTTTTTTGAGAGGGAAAATAGCAAGTATGCTAAAGGATAATAATACATACCATTTATTGAATACTTAACACCTTATATTATCTTCTTTAATTCTCACAGCACCCTGTGAGGTAGGTATTATTCCCATTTTATAGATGAAGAAAATGAGGCTAATTCCCAAAGCCACACAATTAGGTACCAGAGCCACAGTTATTAAGTCGTAGAGCAATATTTAGCAGGAGGCAGAACAATAATTCAACACAAGCCTAGTAACTCTTAACCTCGTAATAACCAAAGTTGCATATTATTGAAAAGATAATAATCAGCTGTTCAAGTGAAATTAATTAAATAGCAAATTTTTTTTTTTTTTTCCAGTATGCGGGCCTCTCACTGTTGTGGCCTCTCCCGTTGCAGAGCACAGGCTCCAGACGTGCAGGCTCTGCAGCCATGGCTCACGGGCCCAGCCGCTCTGCGGCATGTGGGATCCTCCCGGACCGGGGCACGAACCCGTGTCCCCTGCATTGGCAGGCGGACTCTCAACCACTGCGCCACCAGGGAAGCCCAAATAGCAAATATTTCATGAACTTTTACTATAGGGAAAGTAGTGTCTTGACTGTTGGCAAAGTAGAAGAGGTCTAGATTGTAGGATAGAATATAAGCTTTACAATCAGAAAAAAGATGAGGTCTAGCTGGTCCCACCCACGACAGTCTAGCTGGCTGACCCTGAGCAAATCAGTTAATATCTCTTGGCCTTACTTTACTCAAATAAAAAAGGGACTATAGTGGAATTGAATTGTGTATGTGTATCTGAGCTGAGTGAAATGGAAGCAGGAGTGGAGTTAGGTCTCAAAGTAAAAGTTAAAATTGGGTGGAGTCAAAAATTACCCTTGAAAGTTTTAAAATTACTCAAACTACAGTATCAGAAGTACTATCTCTTACAGTGTCCTACACAACTATTTTTATTTTTGTTTTTCATCAATTGACTATGGCAGGTAGAGCAACAGAAAAATGGTTGGCAAACATTTGGTGGGCATACTGAACAAAAAATATCTACATTTAAATCTTAAAAACATTCTTTGTGTCAAGTCCTTATAGTTAGATTTGTTTTAGTTTCATACATATATGAGGCAATATAAGTTGTTAGCTACAAGGAAACAAAGATTAGGTCCCTCTCAAAGAGGACATTTAAATCTAGGTAAAGAAGTGATATATTAAGTACCTGTGTTAGCTGCTGAGCAGGAGTCGGGGGGTCGGTGGTTGGGGGAGAGAGAAAAGAGATAGAAGTAAAAAGTTAAAGAAATGAAAAAAGGTTAAAGAATTTCCAAACAGAATTAAGTTTTATGAAGCATGATGTCATAAAACCATGTCCTCGGTTTTTTAGGACAGTGCTAGCTTATCTCATTTTTGTTCTTTTCTATATAGAGGACTCATAAAATTATAAGCAAAAGCAATTTATTTTTACCGTTTTAAGAGTTTTCCAACAAACTTCTCATCAGGAAGGATAGAAAAGACGGTCTATGGCATTTATTGTGGACTTCAACATTCGCTTGATAACATGACCTGTTCTTATCCTATGAACCATATTTAGAGAACATTACACAGTTGGCAAGTGGAGTTAAAACACAACAGAAGATTATCAGTCAATGTTTGTGAAGGATCATCAATAAAGGTAATTGCCACATGAATCCACACTGATTTATGTCATGGCAGAACAATTTGAAATTGTTGGGATGGGTTCCCTCAAATGTGATCCAGATTTAAATATATTTTTTCATTGCTTCTTGTTTAGCTGAAGAAATCTGATCCTACTAAGGGCCTTTATTCCTTTAAAAAGTAATTTTCCTGATTCTCAAGTTGTGACTCAGTCTGGCTGGGTCTATCTGCCTCCTGCCAAGCATCAGCTTCTCTGTGGGAACTGGAAATGTGCGCATACCCAAGAAGTGATGCAAGATCTGAACTTTCCCCGAGGGCAGTGCCAGCATCCTAGGACTTCAGACTTCTGTACTTCTTCCCTCTCCTAAACCAGTCTCTCAGAGACGGAATGCAAAGGAAATAGTTGTACAGCCTCACAGGAGGAAGTCCTGAAAATTATACATTCATTTGCCTACTCAGTCACACTTTCAAGGCAAAAGACTGTATACCTCTAAATTCCTCACCATTTTCATCTCCTGTAGATTAGAGGCTAAATTTAAATTTGTCCATTTGTTGATGGGCTGCTTAAGCTAGATCAATATGGTCTATCTATCCAACCACCTTTCTCTAAATTATCGATTTTATTATTTAAAGAAAATATTAAATCCACTTCAATACAGATGTGTCATCTATAAACACTTAATTTTAAAATAATCTAGACATATTTTAAATTTCTTCATTACTCTTCTATTGCAGTATCTAATGCATTTTACTCTGTATTTTAGTTAGTTTTATATATTTTGACTTATTCACCAGATTTTAATCTCCTCACGCTCAAGTTCCTTTGTACTTTCCAAGGTGCCTAGCAGAGTACTCAGTAAGGTATCATCAAATATACATTAAAATAAATTGAAAGAGTATGATGGGATACCAAGTTGCAGGAGCAAGAAGAAGGTATCAGTATAGCACAAAGTAACCTTCAAACTCTTAGGGCACTAGTTTTCAAGCCCTTTCCCCATCCTAACATCCTCCTCCTCTGCCAAAAACTGTTTAAGACAGTGTTGCTAGCAGGTTAAAGTGGTTTAAGTTCTTTTTTTTCTCCCAGTCTGTGTTATACAGTTACAAAATGCGTGTATGTATTCGTCTGCTTTTCTATCAAGAATTATTTTTAGGGCTTCCCTGGTGGTGCAGTGGTTGAGAGCCCGCCTGCCGATGCAGGGGACACAGGTTCGTGCCCCGGTCTGGGAAGATCCCACATGCCGTGGAGCAGCTGGGCCCATAAGCCATGGCCACTGAGCCTGTGCGTCCAGAGCCTGTGCTCCGCAACGGGAGAGGCCACAATAGTGAGAGACCCGCATAACACACAAAAAAAAAAAAAAAAAAAAATTTGATTCACATAGACATAAAATTACTAGTCTAACTTTTGAGACTAATAAGCTGTCTTCTTTTCTTTCCAGAAAATGAAGTTTTCCTCCACCCAGTATGTACTGACATTTAGAGCCTTAGGATTTTGCTGCATTTATATATTCAATTCTTATTTCATTCATCGAGCACATTTTTACTTATTGCCTGCTAAATCCCCAGTTCTTAAGGATTGTTTTTACATTTTCCTTAAATAAAATAAATGAATTAATAAAATAGTTGATAAGATGAAGGCCCCTTTGAAGTAAAGTGAGAGTACAGATGATGGATTACCCAAGTCAGCTTGGGTAAGTCGAGGAAAGCTTTGCAGAGAAGGTCATACTTCAACTAAGATTAGGCAGGAATTTGTACTTAGTGAAGGCTAAGTTGCAAACAGTAAAAAAGGAAATTTTATTTCAAATAATTTCTATTGAAATCAGTCCTATTCAAAACTTAGTTCTCAGACCTCTGGTGGTCCACAAACTGTCTGCTATAAGGCTGTGTCAAGATGAATACAAAAATTGAGAACAAGTGTTTAGAAAGCTTTACAGAAATTTGACAGAGTAATTTTATATCTCTTGAATCTAATAAAAAATTACAGCTTGTTTTTTATTTCATTTCTCTAGTTACCCATTTTTATTGTGTTTTGCTAAAGTACTGGTACACAACAGATTGAAAAAATTTTTTAGACGGAGATAGTTTGATATTAAATGTATCTAATTCTCACTATAACTCTCCAGTTGCTCCCTCTTTAAAGCTTCTTTCTGGATTTAGAGGGAACTCGAAAGGCTTATCCCCTGACTTCAGGGAGAACCTCATATATCAATTAGATGATGATCCATTTTAATTAAGAATCATGCTAACAATTCAGCTATGCTGACCAAACTCCTTAAGCATCTTAGTAGAGTGAGGAACAGCTGGTTCATATTCTTTGGCATATGTTATCAAAAGTAGAAGCAACTAGATGGTGATAGAATACTGTTCTATTTCATTTTTCTAATACTTGAAGCCATTAATCCTTACACAATTCTTTTTTGAGGCCAGCCTTGCATCTCTTTGGAATCGTCTTAATTCAAAGCACACAAGTACACATAGAAATAAGACACGTTTGATTCAGATATAAATGCAAATAAAGACAGGTCTTCACTATCTAAAAAATTGTGCTCTGAAATGGAAAACACACAGTGAATGTTTATTCCTACTATAAAAAGGGTTTTTTCTATCCCTAGGCTGTAAAAACCAAAATAAAGTTTAATATGCAAAGAATAATGTACTGAAAGCACATAAACTCAGAAATAAAATTTCAAGTCAGAATCTTTCACCAAAATCATTAGACCATATAGTCTTTGTTCTTCACTTTGCAAAACAGTTCATTCTAATTGATGATGGATTCTCTCCTGTCAATCTTATCAGTAGCTACTTTCTTTTTAGATTTCAATGCATCAGGACACCAATTTAATTTATAAAATATCAAAAGGTTTGGTAGCATACAAAGTAGAATTTGATGAAGTGTAAAATCACACACAAATATTTAAGATACTACTATGTGGGCCTTCACACATTTTCTTACTTGTTTTCCTCTAATTAATTAGATTATCCTTTTGGTTTTACAAAAGTCTGGATACTTACAAGCACCTTCAGTTCTTTTGGTGCCTATTTTTGAGATACTAAAATTATAGACATACACACGGGAAAGCCCACTATTAGTCTAAGGTGAGATGAAAAAGAAAAATGGGCTAGACTCACTTCTTTGTTATCCATCTCTCAAGGAAGAAGAAATACAGCCTGTAGCAAGGTTTCTCAAATTCATTTTAGACCAAATGATAATTCTTTGTGTGTGTGTTTGGTGGCATGTGCTAGCAGAGAAAACTGTTCTGTGAACTGAAGGGCATTTAGCAGCACCCCTGGCTTCTGCCCACTAGATACTAGAAGCTCCCTGAAGCTACCCTTACTCCCTAGTCATGACGATCAAAAATGTTTCCAGACACTGCCCCCAGTTAAGAACCGCTGATTGACAGAGAATAATAGCTCCAAACTTTTTTCGCCAACACATACTGTCATTAAAAAATAAATTTGAGCATGCATCTCTATCTAGTTATATTTATTTATAAATTAACATACATAGACTATTTTACTTATGTTACATACATTGTAAAGCATAAATTTAAGCAGAATGAGATTTTAAAATATCAATAGCAGTGCTAATACTTTTAAGACCTGAACCCAGAGGATTATTTTGTGTACTCCCAGGGATGTACACACCACACTTTTGAGACAACTGGTATAGATTATATTCACAGATTGGAGATTTGGTTCTTTTGCTAGCTCAGTTACTGATCTATACTGAGACTTAGAGACAATCAGAGTTAATATAAATCTAATATATGGTATAAAAGGTTATTACGACCTTTGTTGAAAATGAAATAATTCTAAAGCTTTCAAGACACTGTATTAATTAAATTCTTGATATTATTAAGAAGTATGATCTTGAGACCAATGACTCAGGATGAATTCTCTGGTTGACTATGATATTTCCTTCTCCTATATCTGGTACTTGTACATATTATTAGTTCAAAAAATGATAGATGCAGTATTCCTACCAGTTACCACAAAGTTCCACAACCCTTATTTTCAACCGACTCCAATACTGGACCAGGAATTAGTTATTATATCCTTACATGATAATCAATCTTTATTAAAATTATGTGGGGTATATGTACCAGGGAATATAAGAACTATAATTATAGCTATTGCTAAAAGTCTCTTATTTATGCCATAATGATCTCGCCACATGGTTTTGGAGACTATCATGAATCGTTTACTTATGGTGCCTCATGGTTGATAATGATGCTTTGATATCTGTGTAATCGCTCCAGATTTTACAAAGGTAACATAGATAAACATTAGAAGTGAATGACAATAACTGCTATGGTTACGTGTCTATATTTTGGATGCTTCTAACAACCATATGGGTCTTTCTTTTATAATTGGTGCAAGTGAATATGGCTCCATATTAAGCAAACTTAGTGGTCCCATCTATGAATCAAAACAGAAGAAATGTCTGAGGAATAGGGGCTTATATAATTGAGAAATTAAGTACTTTCAGTGACTCCTAGAGTTCTTCACCCTAGAACAATGCAGTTTAGCTCATATTTAGGCTAATATACAGATATTTGTAAATACTAAATATAATTTACCTTCTAAATAGTAATACTCCATAAATGTTTGTTGAATTAGAATTAAACGTAGAATCAGAAAGTAAGTTTAAGGATTTTACTATTTCTAGGTTTTATTTAAACATGCTTTGTGACAGGAAATATTTTAAATTATCTGTTAAGTAAAATTACTTAAGTGGTAGACTTTTTGGTGACATAATTAATATTGTGCTAAAAGCGAAACTACAGTCATCCATTTCCTGCCATGACCAAGTAACTGATATTGAACTTGCCCTCCTGCTGTAAACAACTAGAAAACCAGACAAAATATACAAAACAAGATTTTTCAGATATTAGAAAACAGGAAACACAGGACTGTGATGCCTAGGAAACGGAAAACATGTCAGATAAGCCTTATGACAATCCTGGGTTTTAAACTGGAGGCATTTTCTGAATATTGGCACAGGCCAGAACACAGGCAGAACACAATCATCTCACTAAATTTAAGGAGACAAAAATGGGAGTTCACGGAGATTGAGACTGATGGAATTTGTGGGTAAAGTATTAGAGAAAAGGAAATTACACAGAGAAAGAGATCCAGAAATCTGCATGGGGATCCCTTTGAGTGACTGGTTGCATAATTAAGCTGCATGTGTGGAGGATTAAACTTCATGACTACTCGCCAAGAAAACTACCAGGGAGCTATAAACTGGAAAATCCTCACAACTCAGGTCTGGAAGATATTTGAGATCCTTCAAGTCAAAGAAGAAATCTTGTTTAATACCCAAAGCATGTGTAGATATCCCCAAAGGTTATGCATTGGTAGCAGGACTAAATTAGCCCAAGAAAAAAAGGCTACTTTAGACCCATCCTAACACAGCTTTAGGTCAAGCCTCAAAACAAGCTGATTCTCAATAAATGTAAATTCAATCGTAATTAGAGGAAGACAACAAAAAGCAAAAAATCAACAATGTAAAATGCACACTGTCCAAAATCCAATCAAAAGTTACTACCCAGGCTTCCCTGGTGGTACAGTGGTTGAGAGTCCGCCTGCCAATGCAGGGGACATGGGTTCGTGCCCTGGTCCGGGAAGATCCCACATGCCACGGAACGGCTAGGCCCGTGAACCATGGCCACTGAGCCTGCGCGTCTGGAGCCTGTGCTCTGCAACGGGAGAGGCCACAACAGTGAGAGGCCCGTGTACCACAAAAAAAAAAAAAAAAAAAAAGTTACTACCCACGTTGAGAAGTAGGAAAATGTGAAACATAACCAGTAGGAAAATTAGTCAGTAGTTACAATACCAGAAATGAAAGAGATGATGGACTTAACAGATAGAGACTATAAAAGTACTATTAAAATATGTTTAAGGACTTGAAGGAAGACAAGATAAGAGGCAAAGAAATGGAAGAAATTTTTTAAAGGACCAAATGGAATTTATGAAACTGAAAAATATAATATCTGAAATGAAAATTTTACTTGATGGGTAGAAGAGCAGATCAGATTACATTCCACAAAAGAAAATATAGTTAAACATGAAGAGAGAGCAATTCAAAATATATCAATTGGAAAACAGACGTGGGAGAGGAGGCTGACAATAATGACCAGTAGTCTGTGGGACCATATCAAGCAATTCCTGAAGGAGAGGATAAAAGGGGAGGTGACAGAAAAAAAGTTGAAGAAGTCTGAAATCTGTAAAAATTTGAACTAAAAATCCATGAAACCAACAACAAATCCCAAACAGGATAAAGCCAGGGAAACCACACCAAGACACATAATACAGTTGACCCTTGAAAAACACAGGGAGTTGGGGTGTCAACCCTGCCACATATAACTTTACAGTTGGCCTTCCTTATCCCTGGTTCCGCATCACTAATTCAACCAACCACAGATCTTAGTACATATTTACTGAAAACAATCCACGTGTAAGTGGACCCCTGCAGTTCAAACCTGTGTTGTTCAAGGGTCAACTGTAATTAAATTGCTGAAAACTAGTTAGAAAAATAATAAAGTGAGCCAGCAGGTTGGGGGATATACCATGAAGAGGAACAAACGTGAGAATAACTTGATTACTCATCAGAAAAAATTCAGGCTTCAAGATGATGGAACAACATTTCTATGAGCAGGAGAAAAAAAACAAAAAAAACACTGAACAAACAAAAACACCCTGTCATACTGAATTCTATATTTAGGGGGAAAAAAACCTTCAAAAATGAAGGGGGGACAGAAAAGACATTTGGGGGGACATAGAGCTGAGTGAATTCATTTAGAGCTTGCTTAAGTGTAAAACAAGCAGGGGAAAAAAAAAGAAGAGCAACAAATAAATGGAACTGAAAATGGGAAATCAACGGAGAAAAATCAACAAAACCAGAAGCTAGTTCTTTGAAAGGATCAATAAAATTTCTAAATCTCTACCACAGGTAAACAAAAAGACAGAAAACACAAATTATCAATTACCAGGGGAAAAAAAGAGAAGTCATAACTACTGATCACACAGACATTACAGGATAATAAATATTACAAACAACTCTGCCCATAAATTTGAAAACTTAAATGAAATAGTTCCTGAAAGACCTAACTTACCAAAACTCACACAAAAATAAAAAGCGTTAATAACCTTATGTATATTAAAGAAAATGAATCAATAATTAAAACAGGGAAGAACAAATCTGACTCCATATTGGATCTGTTTCTTTTACTTTAATGCTTGTATTCTACTGCTTTTGCTACAAATTAATCACTGAAAGGATGTTGCCTATAGCTTAACGCATACATAATGGCCCATATCTCCAGGGAACCCTGTTTCCCACACCTGAACTTTAAGTTAAAATACCTTTGTTTAAGGTCACAGGAAACATCCTGACTTGGCCCACCTGTGCATGGTGGCAGGAAAGAAGAAATTAACACAGGCCCTGTAGAGTCCGGCAGAACCAGGAAATATTTGCAACAGCTTATCACCTTTTTTACTTTACCTCCCCCTCTCTGCTCTATAACAGAAACTAGCATCCAAACCTGGATAAGATGTTTCTTTGGTACACTAGTCCACTATCTTCACGGTCTGCAGGCTTTGCTAATGAAATCATTATTCCTTGCCCCAATACCATGTCTCTTGATTTACTGGCCTGTGGTGTGGAGAGCAGTACAAGCTTGGACTGGGTAACATAATAATCTTCTAAAAACAAAGAACCAGGTCTAGACAGTTTCAGTGGTGGATTCTACCGAACACATTAAGGAACAAGCAAAGCTAATTCTCCATAGTATCTTCCAGAAAACAGAAGCAGAGAAGCCACCTTCTAACTCATTCTATGAAGTGAGAATTATCCTAATACCAAAATCCCACAGAGACTTTACAAGGGAAAAAAAAACGAGCGGGGCTTCCCTCGTGGCACAGTGGTTGAGAGTCTGCCTGCCGATGCAGGGGACACAGGTTTGTGCCCCGGTCTGGGAAGATCCCACATGCCGCGGAGCGGCTAGGCCTGTGAGCCATGGCCGCTGAGCCTGCACGTCCAGAGCCTGTGCTCCGCAACGGGAGAGGCCGCAACAGTGAGAGGCTCGTGTACCGCAAAAAAAAAAAACGACCGAACAATCTCTCTCATAAACATTGACATAAAAATCCTCAACAAAATATTAGAAATCAAATCCAATAATGTACAAAAAGAATTATACACTACAACCAAGTAGGATTCCAAGCATGAAAGAATAGATCAATAATCAACGTAATCCACTATATGAACAGGATAAAGAAGAAAAATCATAAAACCATCTGAAGACAAAAAAAAAAAAAAGACTTGGAAAATCCATATAATATTTTAAATCAACTATACTTCAATTTAAAAAAGGAAAAAAATCCAACACTCGTGAATTTTAAAAAAACCTTCAGCAAATTTCCTCAACTTCATAAAGAATATCTACAAAAAACTTACATAGCTAACATCATATTTAATGGTGAGAGACTGGACACTTTTTCCCTAAGATGGGAAATATGGCAAGGATGTGCACTCTCACCACTCTTACACAACATCCTACTAAAAGTCATAACTACTGCACTAAGACAAGAAAAGAAATAAAAGCTATCCAGATTGGAAAGGAAGAAATAAAACTGTCTTTATTTGCAGATGACATGGATATCTGTGGACAAAAAAACAAAGAATCTACAAAAAAATCTCCTGGAACCAGTAAACAATTATAGCAAGGTCACAGGATACAAAGTTAAACAAACATTAATTGCTTCCCTATACACCAACAAAGAACAATTGTAATTAGAGAATTTTTAAATACCATTTATAATAGCATCTCACTCTCTTCCAAAAAAGAAAAGAAATACTTAGGTATAAATCTAACAAAATATGACCAGAAACTATATGCAAAAACTACAAAACGTTGATGAAAGAAATCTAAGATCTAAATAAATGACGAGCTATTCCATGTATTGGAACACTCATTACTGAAAAAGTGTCAATTCTACAAACTTGATCTATATATATCACCACAACCTCAATCAAATTCCTAGCAAGTTATATTGTGGATACCAACAAACTGTTTCTAAGGCTTTATAAAATGGAAAAAGACTAAGAATAACCAACATATAATACTAAAAAAGAACAAAGATGAAGGATCACACTGCCAGATCTTAAGACTAACTATAAAGCTGCAGAAATCAGGACAGCATGGTATTGGCAAAAGAAGAGACAAATAGATCAATGGAACAGAATAGATAGCTGAAAGGAGACCCACACATATATATTAACTGATTTTTGACAAAAGCAAAAAGGCAATGCAACAGAGAAAGGACAGTCTTCCAACAAATCAGATGTCTATATGTAAAACCATGTACCCAGACACAGATCTAACACACCTTTCACAAAAATTAACTAAAAATAGAACACAGACCTAAATGCAAAATGCAAAACTATAAAACTTGTAGAAGAGAACATAGGAAAAATTCTATGTGACCTGGCATTTCATGTTTGGTTTTTAGATATGACATCAAAAATACATAATCCATGAAAGAAAAAATTAAGTAGGACTTCATTAAAATTAAAAACTTGTGCTTTGCAAAAGATAGCTCTAAGAGAAAAGACAAGCCATATTTTCTGCAAGAAAATATTTGTAAATTTTTGACATAGGACTTGTCTTCAAAATATACAAAGAGGGCTTCCCTGGTGGCGCAGTGGTTGAGAGTCCGCCTGTCAATGCAGGGGACACGGGTTCGGACCTTGGTCCGGGAAGACCCCACATGCCGCGGAGCGGCTGGGCCTGTGAGCCATGGCCCCGGAGCCTGTGCTCCACAACGGGAGAGGCCACAACAGTGAGAGGCCCATGTACGCAAAAAAAAAAATATATATATATATATATACAAAGAATAATTATAATTCAACAGTAAGAAAATAAACAACCTATTAAAAATGGGCAAAAGATCTGAAGAGATACCTCATCAAAAAAATATACAGATAGCAAATATGCATATGAAAAGATGATCATGGGTCACTGAGGAAATTCAAATTAAAACAACAATAAGATAGCAGATACAAACTACTATATACAAAATAGATAAACAAGAAGGTCCCACTGTATAGCACAAGGAAGTATATTCAATGTTTTGTAATAAACTGTAATAAAAAAATATGTATAATTGAATCACTTTGCTGTACACCAGAAACTAAAACATTGTAAATTAACTATACCTCAATTAAAAAATTTTTTTCATTTAAAAAAAGAACAGTAAGATACCACAACACACTTATTTGAGTAGCTAAAATCCAAAACACTGATAATACCAATAGCTGCTAAGAATGCAGAGCAACAAGAACTCTCAATCATTGTTGGTAAAAATGATACAGATGCTGTGAAATACAATTTGGCAATTTCTTGAAAAGCTAAACATAGTCTTATATAGTCATATGACCTAGCAGTCACACCTCTAGGTATTTACACAACTGTTTGAAACTTATATCCACACAAAAACCTGCACACAGATGATCATGAGCTTTATTTATAATCACTAAAACTAGAAGCAACCAAAATGTCCTTCAATAGGCAGTGGTAATAATAAGCTATTAAACAAAAGAAAGGAATGAGCTATCAAGACACACAAAGACATGAAATCTTAAATGCATATTATTAAGTGAACAAAGCCAGTTTGGGAATCCTATATAATATGTATGATTTCAATTGTATGACATTCTGGAGAAGGCAAAATATAAAGATGGTAAACAGATCAATAGTTGGCAGTGTAAGAGGGGACAGGGGTGTTGAATAGGTGAAGTACAGGGAATATTTTTAGGCAGCAAAACTCCTCGCTATGATACTGCAATGGGGGATACATGATATTATACATTTGTCAACCCATAGAATTTTATAGCATAAAAGACTGCACCTTAAAGGATACAAACTAAAAATAAATCATTTAGGAAGTCGGGGGATCCCAGGATTGATGCAGAATCTGATAAAACAAACTACCTCTCATACAAATGAAACAATCTCACTTTAGGTGGCGGGGGTAACAAGTGCTACTGTAAGTAACTCTGGAGTCTGTAAGACTAAAAGTAAAAGAAATTATATATAAGCATTCTACTTTAGATGATGAAGTTATTTCCCACAGATGTGGATTAACAATTCTGAAACCCCTACACAGGTATACTGAAATTGAACAATTAAGTAAATGGGTGTCAGACTATGGGAGCCAGGTTTCTCCTTGTTGGAGTGGGAATTCACAGATAAGCCATGGAGGGAAGGTAGACTGATCCATGTGGTAACAGAAAACAGAGACATGAGTACGAACTTATGTTTTAGCTTATATAGATACAGATGGTTACATTTAAAAATATTTATTTATATGTGTATATACACAGGTCAATATACACACATATATGTCCTTCCTCTGTCAGCTTAGGAAGCCAAGAAGCAACAGAGCCCCAGTATAAATAAGAACACCTAGTGCCCAGATCTTGAGTCCTAATATCATTCTCCAATAAAAAAAAGGAACCAGGGGCTTCCCTAGTGGCGCAGTGTTTGAGAGTCCGCCTGCCGATGCAGGGGACACAGGTTTGTGTCCCGGTCCGGGAAGATCCCACATGCCGCGGAGCAGCTGGGCCCGTGAGCCATGGCCGCTGAGCCTGCGCGTCCGGAGCCTGTGCTCCGCAACAGGAGAGGCCACAACAGTGAGAGGCCCGCATACCGCAAAAAAAACCCCAAAAACAAACAAAAACAAAAAAAAAGGAACCAGGGCTCTTTGTAGAAATAGCTAATTCTAGGACTGGGGTAGAAAATATATAAGATGGGCCGGGAGCATCCTGTAGTTCCAGAAAGTAAGGAACATTTTCAGACAAAAGCACAATGATGGGGTATGTCAAAAGGACAAAGAGCCAGCTGAAAGAGCTCCCAAAGGCTAAAGTGAGAATAATGTGAACAACAAAAAATATAAAGTAGTATGGATTGTAACCCAAAGTATGAAATAGTGATATAAATAAGTAAATGGGGAGATGGGGGAGACAAGCAGGAATAGACAAATCTCTTGTGCAGAAACAATTTCAAATAATTCATGTAGATACTCCAATTTCAAGAAGTTGGAACATAACTCATCACTCCTTAAGTGTGCTGACCAGTGGACTTCCTTCCCAAAAATACAATATGAAAAAGAGGGGAAAAGAATGACTTCACAGTGTACAAACTTGACAAATGCTATCTCAGCCAGCTGATCAAGGTCAACATCAATTGTGCTAAATCATATTCTTAAATGTAATACCTGAAACAGTAAAACTACTAGATGAAAACATAGCAAAAAAGCTTCTTGACATTGGTCTGGGCAATGATTTCTGGGATATGATGCCAAAAGCACAGGCAACGAAAGCAAACATAGACAAATGAGATTGCATCAAACTAAAAAACTTTTGCAAAGGAAAGAAACAATAGAGTGTAAAAGGCAACCTAAAACTGGGAGAAAATATTTGCAAACCTTGTATCTGATAGGGGTTAATATCCAAACTATAGGACTTCCCTGGTGGCGCAGTGGTTAAGAATCCGCCTGCCAATGCAGGGGGCATGGTTTTGAGCTGTGGTCCGTGAAGATCTCACATGCCGCAGAGCAACTAAGGCCGTGCGCCACAACTACTGAGCCCGCGCTCTAGAGCCCATGAGCCACAGCTACTGAGCCTGCATACCACAACTACTGAAGCCTGTGCACCTAGAGCCCGAGCTCTGCAACAAGAGAAGCCACCGCAATGAGAAGCCCGCGCACTGCAACAAAGAGTAGCCCCCGCTCATAGCAACTACAGAAAGCTAGCACACAGCAACAAAGACCCAATGCAGCCAAAAGTAAATAAATAAATTAATTAAAAAATACATTTAATAATTTAAAATATATATATATCAAAAATACATAAGGAACTTCAACAATTCAACGGCAAAAAAACCAAACAACCGATGTAAAAAAATGGACAAAGCCCCTCAATAAACATTTTTCAAAAGAAGACATACAAAAGGCAAAAATATATATGAAAAGGTGCTCAACATCACTAATAACCAGGGAAATACAAATCAAAAGCACAATGAAATATCACATCACATCTGTTAGAATAACTACAATCAGAAAAAGAGAAAGATAAGTTGGTGAGAATGTGGAAAAAAGGGAGCCCTTGTACACTGTTGGTGGGAATGTAAATTGGTACAGCCTTGTGGAAAATAAGATGGAGGTTCCTCAAAAAATTAGAAGTAGAACTACCCTATGACCCAGCAATCCCACTTTTGGGTATATATCCAAAGGAAATAAAACCTGGATCTCGAAGAGATGTCTGTACTCCCATGTTCATTACAGCATTATTCACAATGGCCAAGACACAGAAACAATCTAAACGTCAAAAGATAAATGGATAAAGAAAATGTGAGATATATACACACACATACATACATACATACACACATATATGCAATGGAATACTATTTGGCCTTTGTAAAGGAGGAAATCCTATCATTTGCAACACCATAAATGAACCTGGAAGACATTATGCTAATTAAGTCAGACACAGAGACACAAATACTGAATGATCTCTCTTATATGTAGAATCTGAAATACACATACAGCAGAATGTGGTTGCCAGAGATTAGAGGGGTGGAGAAAATGGGGAGATACTGGTCAAGCACAAAGTTTCAGTTATGCAAGATGAATAAACTCAGTTGATTGTACAGTATAGTGACTATAGTTAATAATGCTGTTTTGTATACTTGAAATTAAGTCAGTAGATCTTAAGTGTTCTCAACACACACACACACAACTACGTGAGGTGATGGTTATGTTAATTAGCTTGACTGAGGTGATCATTTCACAATGTGTATCAAAACATCAACTTGTATACCTTAAATATACACTATTTTTACTTGTCAATTATACTTCAATAAAGCTTAAAAAAAAGTGTTTCATTGATAGTATGTACTCTTGATATGATGTAATGAAAATGGTACTTTACCTCTGCATCTCTCTCCAAGAAACTTCTAACCCAAATCTAATCATGAGAAAAATGATACATAAATTTCAACTGAGGCACCCGACCCTTACTCCTTAGAATTGCCAGGGTCGTCAAAAACAAGGAAAGCCTGAAAACTGTCACAGCCAAGAAACACCTAAAGAGATAATGATAACTAAATTTAATGTGGTATCCTGGATAGGATCCTGGAATGGGAAAAACACATTAGGTAAAAACTAAGGAGGGAGTTCCCTGGTGGCACAGTGGTTAGGACTCCACACGCCCAATGCAGGGGGCCCAGGTTCAATCTGTTGTAAGGGAACTAGATCCGACATGCATGCCGCAACTAAGAGTTCTCATGCCACAACTAAGAAGCCTGCATGCCACAACTAAGGAGCCTCCCTGCTGCAACTAACCCCAGCGCAACCAAATAAATATTTTTAAAAATAAGGAAATATGAATAAAGTATGAACTATAGTTAATAATATATCAATATTGGTTCATTAATTGTGGCAAATGTGCACTAGTAAGATATTAATAACAGGGGAAAATAGGTGTGGGGTATATGGGAATGCTGTAGTATCTTTGTAATTCTTGTATAAATCTAAAACTATTCTATTATTAAAAGTTTATTTAAAGAAAATGTAACAACATCAGTAACTACACATATTGACTGCCCCTCTCAACAAATACACTCCAACTCTTTTTCTGGAACAGGCACTAAATTATGAAGGAAAAATAATGCAGTGCACAAAATACAGATATGATCAAGATGCCATTTACCTTGGATTTCTACCTCTTTCTAGTCTTCAACGTATCACGGGCATTTTCAATGTGTAGGGATTTGGGGTAGGAGGATAAAATGCAGCTGACCTGATATGAAGAGGAGGGAAGTGAAACAGTAGTTGATGTCCCAAACACATCTTCCACTGATCAGGGAGTTGGGAAGATGTTATTAAAGGGTACAAACTTGCAACTAGAAGATGGTTAAGTCCTGAAGATCTAGTGCACAGCATAAAGATTATAATCAACAATACTGTATTATAAACATCAAAATTGCTAAGAAATTAGACTTAAATGTTCTCACCACAAAAAAATGATAATTTATGTGATGTGATAGAGGTGTTAACTAAAGCTACAGTGGTAATCATACTACGATATGTAAATGTATCAAATCAACACGTTGTACACCTTAAACTTACACATTATATGTCAAATATAGCACAATTTAAAAAATAAATTGGGAGTTCCCTGGTGGCCTAGTAGTTAGGATTCCGGGCTTTCACTGTTGTAGCCCTGGTTCGATCCCTGGATGGGGAACTGAGATTCTGCAAGCCGCACAGCACAGCCAAAAGTAAATAAATAACTAATTTAAAAATGTTATGCATCACTGACACAAAAAGCTGGTTTTCTGGAGAAAGATTAATAAAGTTGAAAAACCTCTAATCAAATTAACCAAGAAAAAAAGGTACAAATTACCAATATCACAAATGAAATGGAGACGTCACTATAGAGTCTAGAGACACTAAAGAGGTAAGAAAATATTATAAATAACATTATGTCATTAAATCCAGCAACTTAGAACGGAATGTATATCTTATGAGATACCAAAACTGGCCAGTAGAGAGACTGGTTCAAGATGGCAGAGCAGAAGGATATGCACTCACTCCCCCTTGCAAGAGCACCAGAATCACAACTAACTGAACAATCATTGACACGAAGACACTGGAACTCACCAAAAAAGATACCCCACATTCAAACACAAAGCAGAATCTGCAATGAGACAGTAGAAGGGGCGCAATCACAATAAAAGCAAATCTCATAACCACTGGGTGGGTGACTCACAAACTGGAGAACACTTATACCACAGAAGTCCACCCACTGGAGTGAAGGTTCTGAGCCTCATGTCAGGCTTCTCAACCTGGGGGTCTGGAAACGGGAGGAGAAATACCTAGAGAATCAGACTTTGAAGGCTAGTGGGATTTGACGGCAGGACTTCGACAGGACTGGGGGAAATAGAGACTCCACTCTTGGAGGGTACACACAAAGTAGTGTGCACATTAGGACCTGGGGGAAAGAGCAGTGACCCCATAGGAGACTGAACCAGACCTACCTGCTAGTGCTGGAGGGTGTCCTGCAGAGGTGGGGAGTGGCTGTGGCTCACCATGGGGACAAGGACACTGGCGCAGAAGTTCTGGGAAGTATTTCTTGGCATCAGCCCTCCCAGAGTCCCTCACTAGCCCCACCAAAGAGCCAGGTAGGCTCCAGTGCTGGGTCGCCTCAGGCCAAACAACTAACAGAGAGGGAACCCAGCCCCACCCATCAGCAGACAAGTGGATTAAAGTTTTACTGAGTTCTACCCACCAGAGCAACACCCAGCTCTAACCACCACCAGTCGCTACCATCAGGAAGCTTGCACAAGGCCCTTTGATAGCCTCATCCACAACAGGGCAGACAGCAGAAGCAAGAAGAACTACAATTCTGCAGCTTGTGGAACGAAAACCACATTCACAGAAAGATGTACAAAATGAAAAGGCAGGGGCCTCCCTGGTGGCGCAGTGGTTGAGAGTCCGCCTGCTGATGCAGGGGACAAAGGTTCATGCCCCGGTCTGGGAGAATCCTGCATGCCGCGGAACAGCTGGGCCTGTGAACCATGGCCGCTGAGCTTGCGCGTCCGGAGCCTGTGCTCTGCAGCAGGAGAGGCCACAACAGTGAGAGGCCCATGTACCACAAGAATAAAAGAAAAGGCAGAGAACTATGTAACACATGAAGGAACAAGATAAAACCCCAGAAAAACAACTAAATGAAGTGGAGACAGGCCACATTCCAGAAAAAGAATTCAGAATCATAGTGAAGATGATCCAGGACCTCGGAAAAAGAATGGAGGCAAAGATAGAGAAGATGCAAGAAATGTTTAACAAAAACCTAAAAGAATTAAGGAACAAACACCTAGAAGAATTAAAGAACAAACTAACAGAGACAAACAATATAACAACTGAAATGAAAAATACACTAGAAGGACTCAATAGCAGAATAATGGAGGCCAAAGAACAGACAAGTGACCTGGAAGACAGAATAGTGGAATTCACTGCAGTGAAACAGAATAAAGAAAAAAGAATGAAAAGAAATGAAGACAGCCTAAGAGACCTCTGGGACAATATTATATGCAACAATATTCACGTTATAGGGGTCCCAGAAAGAGAAGAGAGAGAGAAAGGACCCGAGAAAATATTTAAAGAGATTATAGTCGAAGACGTCCCTAACATGGGAAAGGAAGTAGCCAACCAAGTTCAGGAAGTGCAGAGAGTCCCAGGCAGGATAAACCCAAGGAGAAACACGACAAGACACATAGTAATCAAACTGACAAAAATTAAAGACAAAGAAAAATTATTGAAAGAAGCAAGGGAAAAACGACAAATAACATACAAGGGAACTCCCATAAGGTTAACAGCTGATTTCTCAGCAGAAACTCTACAAGCCAGAACAGAGTGGCATGATATATTTACAGTGATGAAAGGGAAGAACCTACAACCAAGATTACTCTATCCAGCAAGGATCTCATTCAGATTTGAGGAAAAAAATCAAAAGCTTTACAGACAAGCAAAAGCTAAGAGAATTCAGCACCACCAAACCAGCTGTACAACAAATACTAAAGGAACTTCTCTAAGTGGGAAACACAAGACAAGAAAAGGACCTACAAAAACAAACCCAAAACACTTAAGAAAATGGTAATAGGAACATACATATGGATAATTATCTTAAAGGTGAATGGATTAAATGCTCCAACCAAAAGACACAGGCTTGGGCTTCCCTGGTGGCACAGTGGTTGAGAGTCTGCCTGCCAATGCAGGGGACACGGGTTCGTGCCCCGGTCCAGGAAGATCCCACATGCCGCGGAGCAGATGCTCGCGAGCCATGGCTGCTGGGCCTGCACATCCGGAGCCTGTGCTCCACAGCAGGACAGGCCGCAACAGTGAGAGGCCCACGTATCGCAAAAAAAAAAAAAAGACACAGGCTCGCTGAATGGATACAAAAACAAGACCCATATATATGCTGTCTATAAGAGACTCACTTCAAACCTAGGAACATATACAGACTGAAAGTAAGGGGATGCAAAAAGATATTCCTTGAAAATGGAAATCAAAAGAAAACTGGAGTAGCAATACTCATATCAGATAAAGTAGACTTTAAAATAAAGAATATTACAAGAGACAAGGAAGGACACTACATAATGATCAAGGGATCAATCCAAGAAGAAGATATAACAATTATAAATATATATGCACCCACTACAGGAGCACTTCAATACATAAGGCAAATCCTAACAGCCATAAAAGGGGAAATAGACAGTAACACAATAATAGTAGGGGACTTTAACACACCACTTTCATCAAGGGACAGATCAACCAAAATGAAAATAAATAAGGAAACACAAGCTTTAAATGATACATTAAACAAGGTGGACTTAATTGATATTTATAGGACATTCTATCCAAAAACAGCAGATTACACTTTTTATTCAAGTGCACATGGAACATTCTCCAGGATAGACCACATCTTGGGTCACAAGTCAAGCCTCAGTAAATTTAAGAAATTCAAATCAAAAAAAAAAAGAAATTGAAATCATATCAAGCATCTTTTCCAATCACAACACTATGAGATTAGAAATCAATTACAGGGAATAAACCATAAAAATCACAAACACATGGAGGCTAAACACTACATTACTAAATAACCAAGAGGTCACTGAAGAAATAAAAGAGGAAAACAAAAAATACCTGGAGACAAATGACAGCAAAGAAAAGACGATCCAAAACCTATGGGATGCAGCAAAAGCAGTTCTAAGAGCGAAGTTCATAGCAATACAATCCTACCTCAAGAAAGAAGAAAAATCTGAAATAAACAATCTAACTGTACACCTAAAGCAACTAGAGAAAGAAGAACAACACCCAAAGTTAGTAGAAGGAAAGAAATCATAAAGATCAGAGCAGAAATAAATAAAATAGAAACAAAGAAAACAATAGCAAAGATCAATAAAACTAAAAGCTGGTTCTTTGAGAAGATAAACAAAATTGAAAAACCTTTAGCCAGACTCATCAAGAAAAAGAGGGAGGGCTTCCCTGGTGGCGCAATGGTTGGGAGTCCACCTGCCGATGCAGGGGACACGGGTTCGTGTCCCAGTCTGGGAAGATCCCACATGCTGCGGAGCGGCTGGGCCTGTGAGCCATGGTCACTGGGCCTGCGCATCCAGAGCCTGTGCTCCTCAACGGGAGAGGCCACGACAGCAAGAGGCCCCGCATCCCGCAAAAAAAAAAAAAAAGAAAGAATAGAAAAAGAGGGAGAGCACTCAAATCAATAAAATTAGAAATCAAAAAGGAGAAGTTACAATGGACACCGCAAAAATACAAAGCATAATAAGGGACTACTACAAGCCACTCTATGCCAATAAAATGGAAAACCTGGAAGAAATGGACAAATTCTTAGAAAGACATAACCTTCCAAGACTGAACCAGGAACAAATAGAAAATATGAGCAGACCAATCACAGTAGTGAAATTGAAACTGTGATTAAAAATCTTCCAACAAACAAAAGTCCAGGACCAGATGGCTTCACAGGTGAATCTATCAAACATTTACAGGAGAGCTAACACTCATCCTTCTCAAACTCTTCCAAAAACTTGCAGAGGAAGGAACACTCCCAAACTCATTCTATGAGGCCACCATCACCCTGATACCAAAATCAGACAAGGATACTACAAAAAAAGAAAATTACAGACCAATATCACTGATGAGTATAGATGCAAAAATCCTCAACAAAATACTAGCCAACCAAATCCAACAACACATTAAAAGTATCCTACACCATGATCAAGTGGGATTTATCCCAGGGATGCAAGGATACTTCAATACATGGAAATCAATCAATGTGATACACCATATTAACAAATTGAAGAATAAAAACCATAAGATCATCTCAATAAATGCAAAAAAAGCTTTTGACAAAATTCAACACCCAATTATGATAAAAACTCTCCAGAAAGTGGGCATAGAGGGAACCTACCTCAACATAATAAAGGCCATATACGACAAATCCACAGCAAACATCATTCTCAATGATGAAAAAATGGAAGCATTTCCTCTAAGATCAGGAAGAAGACAACGATGTCCACTCTCGCTACTATTATTCAACATAGTTTTGGAAGTCCTAGCCATGGCAATCAGAAAAGAAAAGGAAATAAGAGGAATACAAATTGGAAAAGAAGTTAAACTGTCACTGTTTGCAGATGACAGGATACTATACATAGAGAATCCTTAAGATGCCACCAGAAAACTACTAGAAGTAATCAATGAATTTGGTAAAGTTGCAGGATACAAAATTAATGCACAGAAATCTGCTGCATGCCTATATACTAACACTGAAAGATCAGAAAGAGAAATTAAGGAAACAATCCCATTCACCACTGCAACAAAAAGAATAAAATATCTAGTAATAAACCTTCCTAAGGAGGTAAAAGACCTGTACTCAGAAAATTATAAGACACTGATTAAAGCAAAGATGACACAATGGAGATGATACACCTTGTTCTTGGATTGGAAGAATCAATATTATGAAGATGACCATACTACACAAAGCAATCTAGAGATTCAATGTAATCCCTATCAAATTAGCAGTTGCAGTGTTTTACAGAATTTGAACAAAAAAATCTTAAAATCTGTATGGAGACACAAAAGACCCCTAATAGCCAAAGCAGTCTTGAGGGGAAAAAAAAGAGCTGGAGGAATCAGACTCCCTGACTTCAGACTATATTACAAAGCTACAGTGATCAAGACAATATGGTACTGGCACAAAAACAGGAATATAGAATAATCGAACAGGACAGAAAGCCCAGAGATAAACCCATGCACCTATGGTCAACTAATCTATGACAAAGGAGGCAAGGATATATAATGGAGAAAAGACAGTCTCTTCAATAAGTGGTGTTCTGAAAACTGGACAGCTACATGTAAAAGAATGAAATTAGAATACTCCCTAACTCCATACACAAAAATAAACACAAAATGGATTAATTACCTAAATGTAAGACCAGACACTATAAAACTCTTAAAGGAAAACATAGGAAGAACACTCTTTGACATAAATCACAGCAAGATCTTTTTTTTTTTTTCAGTATGTGGGACTCTCACTGTTGTGGCCTCTCCCATTGCAGAGCACAGGCTCCGGACGTGCAGGCTCAACAGCCATGGCTCATTGGCCTAGCTGCTCCGCAGCATGTGGGATCTTCCCGGACGGGGGCAAAAACCCGTGTTCCCTGCATCGGCAGGCGGACTCTCAACCACTGTGCCACCAGGGAAGCCCGCAAGATCGTTTTTGATCCACCTCCTAGAGTAATGGAAATAAAAACAAAACTAAACAAATGGGACCTAATGAAACTTAAAAGCTTTTGCACAGCAAAGGAAACTATAAACAAGACAAAAAAAACCCTCAGAATGGGAGAAAATATTTGCAAATGAGTCAACGGACAAAGGATTAATCTCCAAATATATAAACAGCTCATACAGCTCAATATTAAAAAAAGAAACAACCCAATTAAAAACTGGGCAGAAGACCTAAATAGACATTTCTCCAAAGAAGACATACAGATGGCCAAGAGGCACATGAAAAGCTGCTCAATATCACTAATCATTAGAGAAATGCAAATCAAAACTACAATGAGGTATCACCTCACACCAGTCAGAATGGCCATCATCAAGAAATCTACAAACAACAAATGCTGGAGAGGGTGTGGAGAAAAAGGAACCCTCTTGCACTGTTGGTGGGAACATAAATTGATACAGCCACTATGGAGAACAGTATGGAGGTTCCTTAAAAAACTAAAAATAGAATTACCATATGACACAGCAATCCCACTACTGGGCATATACCCAGAGAAATCCATAATTCAAAAAGACACATGCACCCCAATGTTCACTGCAGCACTATTTACAATAGCCAGGTCATGGAAGCAACCTAAATGCCCATCAACAGATGAATGGATAAGGAAGATGTGGTACATATTTCAATGCAATATTAGTCATTAAAGGAACGAAATCGGATCATTCGTAGAGATGTGGATGGGTCTAGAGACTATCATACAAAGTGAAGCAAGTCAGAAAGAAAAACAAATATCGTATATTAACGCATATATGTGGCATCTAGAAAAATCGCACAGATGAACCGATTTGCAGGGCACAAATAGAGACACAAATGTAGAGAACAAAGGTATGGACACCAAGGGGGGAAAGTGGCGGGGGGTGGTGGTGGTGTGATGAATTGGGAGATTGGGATTGACATATATATACTATTATGTATAAAATAGATAACTAATAAGAACCTGCTATATAAAAAATAAAATCAAATTTTTAAAAAATTTAAGTTTCCAAAAAAAAAAACCTGGCCAGTAGAATTAAATTTCAGTGGTTTCTTCTTTCCAGCTTCAATAGGTACATTTGGTTGTAAGCTATAATTATTTGTACACAAGCAAAGTGTGTTTTACTATACTATGTCCATTTTTTATAAAGTCCCTGTTCAGGATTATTTTAGTATTTTCCTGAATAAACATTTTAGATACCTCTAGTTGCAAAACTAACTATAAAATTTGTGGCTAAGGTAGGGTAATGGTGCCTTCTTTTCTTCTTTTCCCATATCCTATTTTTAATACCAAATATTTTACAAGAGTGGGAAAAGGAAAGATTTATAAAATTAATAATGTGTTGTCTTTTTTGTTGGGTGTTAATGCTACTTGGCTCAACTCAGCCTTTATATGCTTCATGAAAGAATCTAAATACCATTAAAAGAACTCAGAACATTTCAGTAAAATACATGGTTTTTAAGTGATTGGTTATAAACATACAGAAAAACTTTTTAATCTGGCATCTTACATATCTCAAAGCTACATGTAGTAATAGGATTTTACTGTAGATAGAGCATCCAGATTAATACATATTTCATAATCAGTTTCTGTAAAATTCAAGTGAATGAACACTCATTCTAGATGTGCTCTGAAACCCTCTCTCCCCTTGTTATTTATAACAATAAGCATTTTTGCAAATGCTGAATATACGACAGCATATTTGGCTTTTTTACCCCAGAAAATTGTGATCATTTTCTGTGTCATATGAATAAGAGATTGTTATTTATTATCTACATTAGCTACTTTGTTGGACTGTTTTTGTGTGCAATGGTGTGGTCACAGGTTGAAGATGGTGTGAATAAGAGGAGTAAGAATAGATCATCAGTTACAGGAAGGGGGTTGTCCGAACACAATCCCACTTAAGATATGGTAGTCATTATTATCATTTCTATATTCTGTGCAGCCTCTTGAGAGTGAGAAAAATCACAGTTGGCTGCTACCATTTTGATAAAACTTAAGTTACCACTTTAACTAAGACTTATGTTTCTCTTCTCCCACTCCAACATGGTCTGAATCATTTGCTCTCAAATTTCAGTCTTGAAGCTCCTTTCTTCCTCCTTCTCCCCTCCCTCCTCCTTTTCTCTCCCATCTCTTCCAATTCTTTGTCTTCCTCAAGTTAAAAGGGCAGTACTCTACTAATTTTTATCCACAAAGGAAAAGGAGTATTCTAGAGAAAGTAGTCTTTAGAATCAGACTGATATGAGTGTGAATTTTGCCTTTATCAAATTAGTTACTTTGTCTTTAAGATCTCAGTCAGTGGTTCACGGACTTCATCTGAAGTCAGCTGATAACTTGAAATCAGCCATGGTGGGAGCATTTACCCCACAGAAATCAGCAAATGCTTCAAATCAGGGTTTGTTTTTTTTTTTTTAACCAAGGAGCCAGTCGTTGAACATGCACCAACACAACACTGAACACTGGCTTAGTTTCCACACTTCTCAAACAGGCCGATAACGTGAACCCTGAAAATTTGTTGTAAGAATTTCAAATAATATAAATAAAACACCTGGCAAAATACCAGACACATATAAGGCACTTAGTATGTGGTAGATGGCAACATTGTTATGGTATTACAGAGTCTGGCTATCTGAAAGTAGAGCATTAAAAAAACCATGTAAGCCATGAAATCAATATGAAAAAGTATAATAAAACACTTGAACTTTATTTTAGTAGGGCTGTTGGATCTTTCAGAATTTATAAATGGAAAAAATTAGCACAGTATTCCATACAATACCCCTCAATTAATGAGAACAAATTTTTTTTTTTTGCATCTACTCCAATTTTCCAGGTTCACTTTTAATTATGACCTCTGTTCAAGTTGTCAGCCACCACTACATATCATATAAATGCAAACTTTTTGAGTAGTGACTTGGAAGGATTCAGAAAGCCACAAGACTATGAGGAAGTACCTAAGTGAGAAGTCATAAATAGAGATAATTTAGTAACTGTAATTAAGCGTATAAAAAAACTCTTAGGGGGCTTCCCTGGTGGCGCAGAGGTTGAGAGTCCGCCTGCCGATGCAAGGGACACGGGTTCGTGCCCCGGTCCAGGAAGATCCCACATGCCGCGGAGCGGCTAGGCCAGTGAGCCATGGCCGCTGAGCCTGCGCAGCCAGAGCCTGTGCTCCGCAACGGGAGAAGCCACAACAGTGAGAGGCCCGCGTACCGGGAAAAAAAAAAAAAGCAACTGGAGAGAAAAAGATAAGCATTACATACATGTAACCAAGTTGAAAATAAATGCTTGCTTTATTTAAAACAAACAAACAAACAAAAAAAAAACCTCTTAGTTTCATCATTAGGATCACCTGTTTACCATTTCTTCTGACACTGAACCAAGATTTTGGCTTCCACTAGAAAAAGTGGATTTTTTTTTTTTTTTTTTTAATAAATGTGACATTCTCCTAAACAAGGAGGCAGAAGAGAAGGGATTATTGTGACCAATAATCTTGGACTGTAATCCCTACTTCTGGGTCTTGTGTTTGAGGCTTTCACAGTTCATTTTACTGAAGGCTTCAGAAATTTGAGCAAATCTCTTGCCTATAGCTTCTGCATAATAAACTGACTTACCATACTTCATTTAAAAAGATCACTTGAAGGCCTCCAAGTGTCTCAGAGTAAAAGGTGTTTATAAATCTGTCTAGAAAGATATTGTTTTTCTTCCTTCATTAAATAATGATTTGAGTGGTTTTTTACTTCAGCTCTTATATATAAATACCAGCTCTTCATTTCAGATTATCACTATGTTGCAAACATAAATGAAATAAATCATTTAAATAATTTTTTATTTTCACATTCTTTGTTTCAAGTGGTTACTACTCACATTTCCTACTCAGTCCTATATGTCCTCTGATGCTGATTTATTACTTGTATTGAAGTTAATTTTTTTATGGCAATCTAATGTGTAAATGTTTGCAATGGTGTTCAGAAGCTCTCAAATTCCTTTCTTATCACTGACACAAGTCTTATGATAGCTAATACTCCTAAAGCCAAAAATCAACTCAATAAGCAACACTCAACACAAAATTTGAAAACTGTAATCACAAGACAGATAGATAAAACTCTTCAATATGAGATTCAGGTTTTAGCTATGAATAGTTTGAAACTTTATGGAATTAACATCGAGATTAGAAATGTTTTTCTAGTCTAGAACATTTATAATGGTAGTATGGGGCATTATCTATTATGAACTACAAAAAGTATTTACAGAACTCTTTAGAATTAATCAAGTCCTGTAGTCATTTAAATTAGCTATTTTTACTGTAGGCCTGTTCCCTGCCTACTTTCTGGAACAATCTAACACCATCAATGACCCTTCACACCCAGCATTATTTGGTTTCTTTAGTTTTTCTAATACACTACCCTTCCTCATTCCAAAGGGCCTTTCCAATGTCGTTCCTTCAGACTGGAATGTTCTCCCAGCGCTCCCTCCACTTTAAATCCCAATTCAAATATCACTTCCTCGGAGAAATCTTCCCTTATCTCCCACTGAAAGTCACAGTCCTTTTCTTGACACAACTTACCAGTTTATATTTATACATTCATTGTCTGTGACACTAAACTTTAGGCTCCATGAGAGCAGGGACCTTGTCTATTCCTGTTCACCATTATAACCTCAGGATGTAGCATGGTCTCTGGCACATGGCAGGTGAATGAATGAATGATATACACAAATTAAGTTTCAAGATATATTAATCCACAGTAGATGTAATTCAAGATCACGGTATAGTTACTGAATCCCAAACAATACTGATCTGGATACAGCATTATCAAAACTTAAGAAAAAGATCATACTGAAGCCTATTGATACCACTGAATATATCAGCTTCCAAAGACATCACTCAGGCATTTTTTTTTTCCAGTAGCAGGGAGACTTTGAGTAATTCTCAGGCAGTATCACACGCTGTATTCATGACACTGTTCTCTCACCTACTCATGTTACCCACTGTTCCTTTAAAAAAAAAAAAAAAGAAGGAAATATTCAGAGGAAGGAGATTCTAGAGATAGCAAATTTTAGATCCGTTTTCCATATAATGGTCTACACTGATAGGATGCTCCAAACAGAACTTTAAAATTACAGTGGTTTAATATTACATGGTTTAATTTTATATGTGGTTTAATGTTATATGATTAACCAACTCTGATGAGTCAACACTGACTATCTAAAGTATATATTAAGAAAGATCCTGAACTCTACTCAATACTCTGCAATAATCTTCAAGGGAAAAGAGTCTGAAAAAGAGTAGATATATGTATATGTATAATTGAATCACTCTGCTGTACACCTGAAACTAACACAACATTATAAATCAACTATATTCCAATATAAAATTTTAAATTTTTTTAAGTTAAAAATAAAATTAAAAAAGGAAAGATCCTGAGGCTGAGTCTAAGCTCAGAGAAAAGAGAACTGTGAAGGATTATTAATGAAGTATCAGCCAGGAGTGCAAAAGCCCAGGAGAGTAGTGGCATATATGTAATGAATTTGCTCATCCTAGTTAAATGGCATGGATTTATTTTATTTATGAGAGAATTTAAAATGTTTATGTATTTTGTGAATCACATTAACATTTTGTTTATCTGAATATATAACTGAACTAAATGCCAGTAGGGGAAAAGAGCATAGGTAAAAGGACAGTGTATTGAGAGGCTGTAACTACCTAAATTACTGATTGCCTAGACAAAACAGAGAGGCCTCAACTATATAACTAGTTCTGACAGGTTTCTTGGACTTGGAAACCTTGGCATGGAATGTTTCCACTCTGAAAATAACACCCCACTTTCAGTGCCATATGAAAATGGAAAGTTTTGACATAGTAAGTTTTTAAAACATGTGAACCAAATGGAAAAAAATTATAAAATATAAAGCACTATCACCATTACTATTGTTGTTTGAAATTATATCACATACCTTCTCACCATCTTTAAAATGGAAGAAAAGTACTAACTGATCATAAATTATTTTCTAATAAGGATCAAAGTGTAGTAATGGTCTAACAAAATAAATTGCATTAAGTAAATAAGTTAGTTATTAAATAACTGTAAAACTCTATAGCCATTATTATTTATGTATAATCTATTTCAAAAGAATGTGTTTAAAATAAATATAAATAAATACAAAATAAAATATAAAGTAAAATATAAAATATGTTTGGTGAAAAGTGGGCACACACATGCATTCAAACACATATGTGCTCATGCATGCATAGAATATTTCTGAGTGGATACAATGGCATTAATGGTTAGCTCTGGGAGAGAGGCCTGAGAAACTGGGAGAGTCTAGGGTAGGAAGTGGACTTCCCTTTCATCATACTTCCTTGTAGTTATAATGTTTTCCATACTCATATGACTTCCCCCCCTAAAAAGTTAATAAAAATTTTCTAAGTTAAATGAATGGAATTAAGTGGGAATAACTAATCATTCCCATAACTTAACTAAAAGGGAAAAAAATGTTAGAATCATGGAAGTAAAAGGGACCTAAGATTACTCTCTGCATTTTATTAATGAGAAAACTGAAACAACAATTAAGAAAATGTTGTTCTCCTAAAGTCAGCAGTCAAGTCAGTGACATCATCTCTAAAACCTAGAACCTCCCTATTCTCAGTAATGTGCCAAGTACTATATCATTCTATCTCATCTTAGTTATAAAAGTATCAAAAGCTCCACAGAACAGTAGAAACCCTTCTAAAAGTGTCTCTTGACTGACTCAAGGTAAGCAATACACAGCAATCAGGATTTGACAATAATTTACTGATTTGAAAACAGGCAACTCAAGCTGAAATCTGGCAAGGATGATTATTTTTTAAAGTGAGCTCAGGAAGGAGCTGAATTTAGCTCATCAAGGAACTAGCTGCTGCCTGCAATTGTCCTTGGAAAGTAAATGCCAAAGTCAAAGGGTTCATGCATGAACTCTTTAGACTGCTTAAATCCAGAAGCAGAGGCAGGAAACTAATTAGCCTCTCATTTATTATCTGTTCAGGCCTTCTTGTCTGACCTAATTATAACTCATCTCCAACACAATCTAATCATTTAGGGAATTTGGCCTAGAAACAGTTTAACTTCATCTAACCTATGGAATACATAACTTAGGTGCCACCTTGATAAGAGAAGCCCCCAATAACTCTTCTTCCCCCAATGATATACTTACTTGAAAGATATTTTATGGCATCATTCAGATTATATGTGTTAGAGAAGACACATTTTGTCTCAGCAAAAATTGATAAATGCTTTTAGAATCTTCCAAGTTAATACAGTAGAAACTATATCAGGTAAACATTAATCCTAGATGGCAAATTAAAAAGGAAATATGACAAATATTAGAAGAGAGAATCCTGATACCAATTCCCAAATAGTAAAGACATAGAAAGATACAGATAGATAAGAGATACAGATATTCTAAAAAGACTACCAGGAGGATACAGGATAGGGTAAAGAGAATATCACAAAATATTTGCTATAAGAAGTAGACAGTGAGTGTGACAGAGTTGAGCATCATTGATCTAGGGATGACAATATTACATTTAAAAGGGAAAACTGTCAAGCTTCTTTATAAACTGAATATTGTTAAATGATAGTTTATAGGATTAATTTATGGGTATTTTTATCCATCTCATTATGCTAGAAGATGGGTTTATAGTCAGCATCTCTTAGATTACCACCATTTCCACAAGTTACGCAGGCCATAGTCAGTAGTCCCCCCTCTCACCTGAACCCTTGACACACTATTACCTGGGCCAATTTGTAGGTATACTTGATTTTGTGAAATTGGTTGAGGGGGAAAAAACAAAAGATTAAAAGGACTTGCAAATTCATTAAAAAAACATCTCTTTCATGTATCAATTTTTCTTTGACAACTTCTCCAAACAGGGCACAGTCAATAATAGTTTCAAATTTAGTCAGGCCTTGACCAGGTTCAAATTTGGAAAAGGGCTGTCATGAATGAACGTTAAGGAAGAGAAGAATGGAAAGAGGGGAAAAGGAAAAAAGAACCTTGCTCAGGTTGGTAAGGCTACACATGAAACAGAAGATAAAAAAGGCTCTCCAGGAATGTATAAAATTTATATGCTGATAAACTTCTCAATGATTAAAACAATCTTAGGCATAATAAATCTTTTTTAAAAGCCTTGAATGATACAACCAAGTAAGAGGGTAAATTTATGGACAGGGTTACTCCCGTAAAAGACTGTGAAAAAACAAAGCAATTAATACTTGCGGGGGGGCGGGGGGTGAGGGGGTGTTCCCGCTCCTAGCACTTCAGTCTCACATCTCCCCCCAGGCCAAAACTTCGTAAAATATCTCCAAATAAGCCATCTGATTAAAATAGCTTAAATTTTGGTTAAAATAGCTTATATTAAGTACTGGGTAAAGAACTTTTGCCACAGAAACTGTTCACAATCTACTCTTTCTATGAGGATCTGATCGACCAATTATAAAAGCATCAAAAGCTCCACAGAACAGTAGAACCGGTTCACTCCAATTCCACGGGTACAATATCATTTGAAAGGACAAAGTACAATCTACGCCATTTTCAAATAGTCCTTGCTTCCCTCAGAACCACTAACTGCTCAGACTTCAAGACTGAATTTCCCAGACCAATATTTTAGGCAAGTTACTCAAGTTTCAATTATTATTTTCATTCTTCTGTAGAGAAAGCTGCTCACATAATATTAGTTTGCAGGTTTTATTAATGTTTCCTTAGCCTCTACCCTGTGGACAGAAACCAGTTACTGGTTAAACTGCCTGAGCTCCATGGTATTGATGCTTCTCAAAACAAAACCAGGACCAATGTGAGGGTAAGAATGAGGAGGAACAATATGCTGATAGATCAGATTACTTTAAAAGGCTTATGTTTTGTTCCTTATCTTTTCAACTCACATCTTCAGGATTAGAAATTGCTTTTGGATGGCCTAGAGATGTAGTATGTGGATAAAAATGCTCCATACTCTCAGGAACAATTGGTGTATAGTTGTGTATGAATTTACTGACTGCTGATTAAGTAAATATTAATTATTAACTTATTAAAGACATAAAGACAAGCAAATTTATGTTGAACAAGAGCATATGCCAAGAAACTTAGCCAAAATGAATTTACTGCTCCCATTCAAACTGGCTGAAATAAAATGTCATTAAAAACCAATCAGAAATGATGAAGGAAGAAATGGAATGATGAACAATTCAAAGCAACAAAACTTAAAAAAGAACTGATCATTTTAAACAGAAAAACACCCAGGCTGCTATGTATGTGCATATGGGCATGCATGCATAAGTGTGTGTGTGTATATGTGTGTATGTGCTTAATTGTAAACAGATGTTGATGCATGAATGATTAACATTTGAAACCTGAAGACCTGAAAAAAGGCTAAAGATAGAGAGAATTCCTGAATAAATAAGATCTGCGAAAAAAGCATGAAATACAAGTAAATAGCATGTCTTTCAGAGGACAAAGCAAACTGAATCAGCTTAAAAAGTGAACACAGAAGGGTCAACCATAAAAAAAAGAACCACCAAAGAACTCCTCTTGAAAAGTATGCTGTAAAACAGGAGAGAAAATTTTAAATAGTTGCACATGTGAATGAATATTAAAAATATTTTAATCCTCCTAAGAAGCATGTTTCTAATTAGATATTCCCTTTTCTGATTATATATTTTATTGCAATGGAGGAATTAACTATGACTTAACTCTTCCCACAATAGCAGCTGTTAGATTTAACTTAGCAGCTTCCTCTTTTATGCTCCTACCAAAACATGTGTATACTATGTCTTAACATACTTCTTCTGGGGAAAGACCACAGAATTTCTGTATCTCAATTTAGCTAGTTCCTAATACAATTTACTGTATCTTTTTCTATGTTAAAATAAGAGAGGAAATCCTTTAATCTACTCCATAAATGTTTAATTCTCTGGTCAACACTCCATTCCCTATAAAATGCAAGTCGAAAATCCACTTTCAAATGTCTTGGAATCCTTCTTAGCAACCAAGTAATAGAAAGTATTGCGTATTTTCAACCTATATATTCAGAAATGAGGAAAAGTTTAAACCATACAAGACAAATCTAAAATAAGTCAGGGTGAGAAGGATGGGGAAGGACAAAGTCACACACTAAGTATTTTAAGAGTGAAAATAAATGTATTCATAATCACTTAGCCAAACTGCTAATCTATTTTAAAACTTCCATTCTTCCATGACATGTATTTCTTTGAAATATAAAAGTGGAATGTTAAGAAAGCAGCACTCTGGCAAGCATAAACACCCTAGTAATTTTTACAAGTTGCTTTTTGGAAAGGCCCACCACCCAACTAACTCCATCCCCATTTTAAAACTGTGCTGTCCCATAATTAAATAATATGGCCTTCATTTTAAAGGTAAAACTTCAAACTATTCTCTACATTTGGAACTCAACATATGGTTGCAAACCCTAAAAGGCAAATTCAATCATAAATAGAATGTTAAGAAAAAGAAATGGTAAGAAAAAAAATTCTCCACAAATTTGAGAATTGTGGAGAGGAATTTTTAAATAATAATTGTGTCATAAGCAAGACCAATAAGACTTCTGCATATCTCTTGCCTTATACCTCCTCTACAGGTAAAAGATAAAGACCGTCTCTTGGATCTACTCAAAAGTTAGCATCCTCATTAAACACCCAAAAAAGCAGGCAATTAGTGTCAACTGCAGTGATTAAAAAGAACACCTTTCAGGCTTCCCCAGTGGCACAGTGGTTGGGAGTCCGCCTGCCGATGCAGGGGACACAGGTTTGTGCCCCAGTCCGGGAAGATCCCACATGCCGTGGAGTGGCTGGGCCCGTGAGCCATGGACGCTGAGCCTGCGCGTCCGCAGCCTGTGCTCCGCAACGCGAGAGGCCACAGCGGTGAGAGGCCCGTGTACCGCAAAAGAAAAAAAACTTTCAAAAATGAACTCATCCAAGAATGAACCTACTGAAAAGTCTTATCTGAAAGACATATAAAAATAAATGAACACTTCACCAAAATAAAATCTTCTAATAAGAACGGTCACCAAAGATCCCTTTGGGTTTTTCTAAATTGTGAATACAACTTGTCAATCAGAGAGGGAAAAAAAGTAACCATTACAGTTAAGTAAGACTTGGAGATATTCAAATATAAATAGACATTAGGCTGTTTTCTTTGAGTACACACTGGCTTAAAAAAATAAAAAGGTAATCATAAAAATGTCAAAAAATTGACAAATGTTACATTTTAAAGGGCAGGTGGACAACTGGTATATGCAGTTGCATATACCAATGCTAAAAATAATTTTAAAGATTATAGCTTCTATTGTTCTATTACTGCCCTAATAAAAGATGAAAACTAAGGATAATTTCATTGATCTTTCCTCATTGTCTTGAAAATCTTAAATTTAAATGAAAATTAGTTTGGTAGTTAAAAGAATTTATAGAGCCACAATTAACTTCAACATTACCGTACATGCTCAAAAAAATATTAAAAGACTTTGGTTCCCATATATGAGCTGTATAACATTTGACATAAGCATGACTATAAAAGAGTTCATTCTGTGGGCTTCGTTGGTGGCACAGTGGTTGAGAGTCTGCCTGCCGATGCAGGGGACACGGGTTCGTGTCCCGGTCCGGGAGGATCCCACATGCTGCGGAGCGGCTGGTCCCATGAGCCATGGCCACTGAGCCTGCGCGTCCGGAGCCTGTGCTCCTTAATGGGAGAGGCCACAACAGCGAGAGGCCCGCGTACCGCAAAAAAAAAAAAAAAAAGAGTTCATTCTGTGTGACCCACTACCCACTGCTCACGTGATGGCACAGACAGCCCCACTGACTGTTGTGAGGTTGAATATAAGCTTGTAGGCAAAAATCTCAGAAATGCAGAGCCCAGTGTGCATTTCCACCAGCTTCCAAAGCTAGCAGTGCTATTGCTAAGACCTTCAGGCCACATTAAAGGCAGAACATACCACAATCCCAAATTCTAAAATGAGACAGTAAAGTGGGAGTAGAAAATAACATACTCAGAACAGAAGTGCTCTCTCACAGATTACCAGTGAAAACTTCTGATTACAAATCGGTCCTTTATAAAGTACTTTAAAGGAATTACCTCTGGAAATTAAGCTAAAGGTGTGAAAAGAAAAAAAGGTTTCTAGTAGTAAGATTTATGATGAATTTTCTCCTTGGAGGATACATCTACATCTACATATAATAAATATGTAGTATTTTGCCAGTAATAAGACAGTCAACTTTCTGGTCTACCATTTTCACTTTTTAGTTTGTCACAGGATCTGAAATAAGACTAAATCTTAGCTATTTGTGTGCTATCTCTGATTTCAACTTCAATCAATGTGTTAAAAATGTAGAGAGTATTTGAGTTTAAAAGTGCACAGGATTTTATGAATACTAGAACATACGCAGGTGGGTGCTTGAGGAATTTTCTGCCCATTCTGCCAGAAGCAGGATGCCATCTGCTTGTGCCATGAATCAAGCTAACCCTCAGCAGTTTCCAAAGTTGACAGGAAAATCTGGTTGTTTAGTTAACATTGAAAACACACTCTAAATCCAAGATGAACTGATATTTTTAAAAATGCTCTTAGATGTAGTTAAAAACTTGTTTCCCCCTTTAAAAGCAGCTGTCTGTTTTTATATCTTTTTTTTCTCAGACAACTAATTTAAAAAGAACTGAATTATGCAAACTGCTGATTTCAAAATAGTACTCTCAAGTAACTGAAAATCTATTATTTTTATTATCTGAAAAACAAGCTCATCTTTTATACTGGAAATTATTTCTCTCTTGTATGGTACAGATATCAACAATAAGACAAGAAAAAGCCAAAGTAAAATCATTTACGTGACTATGATTCACAACAGTTAAGTGGAAACTATAAATCTTCATTCTCTCATTCTGTCGTTTCTTTATCTGCCCCTCTAATTTAAACTTCAAGTCTTCTGGGCTAAAGTCCACTGTCATTCTGTCATTGTGTTTAAATAGCATAAAATACTAATAACTAGTAGCATATCCACATTCTTAGTGTGCATACTACTAAAAGTCTTAAAAAACCCACTAAAGATGGAAAATATCTTGCCAGATGTTGGTGGAAGGAAAAACAAATCTTGTTGGATGTATCAATTAGGGAAGTTTTTTGTTTGATTATTTTGATTAACAACTGGAAATGCATTCCTCAGAACAGAAGCTAGAAAGAACTGTAATAAAACTGTAAAAAATCCATATAAATGACTAAAATTTTAAACTAAAAAGTGACCAGCATTCACTGATTTTTTTCTTATTTTTGCTTCCTTTTTGAATAAACATAATAATAATGAGATATCTATCTCTGTCTTTTAAAACTATATAGAACTTTTAGCCATGTCTTATTCATATAAGGCACCTACTGATTTTAGTTCCGTAAGTATGTCTGTCATTTCATTAAAAACTTTCCCCTTAAAATTGTTGATAACATGCTTTGATTTTTTTTAAGTGCATTTAATTGAAAAATCCCTTAAGTGACCACACTGGTATTGTCACACAGCTATTATTTTCACAGTTTGCAACACTGAGATTGATCACAGCACACAACCCATTTAAAAAAAATTCCTTCTATCTTCTCTGTTTCTAGCACCGTTAGGAAACAAAGTCTTGTTTTACTTTCAGGAAGCTGAAAACAGATGAATCTGGCTTTGGTGAGATCAGGCAACACTTATGCGAAACTGGGTTTTTGGCATCTGCAGTGGGGATAAAGTGAATTTGGAGAACTGTGTATGAGTATGCATGTGTGTGCATGTGCATAAAGAAGGGGAAAGATCATGAATGCAATTCTACCATCTCACTCATTTACAACTAAAGCCTTTAAAGAGCAAAAGGGAAATATTAGGTTAATGTTAGGCGGGAGGTCTAGTTTAAAGGTTCCTTTCAGTTCTAAAAATCAAATATCCATTGAATATCAATTACTAGGAACATAAAAATGAATAAAACATAGTTTTAGCCCTAAGGATGATTTGATGAAAAACTCAATCACCATGTTCACTGTAACTACATACTTCTGGACCTAAGGCTGATTTGATTAAAAACTGAAGCACCATGTGCACTGTTTCTAAATAATTTTTACACACACACGTGCACATGCACGCACACACACACATATGAAATGTTTGAAGAACAAAAGCCTATCTTCTGAAAAAACTTAAAACTTTGGTCTCATGAAATGAGAAAAATACGTAAAAATAACAATATATCACTCCACTAAAATAAGTAATTTATCAAGCCCAGGACTGCCCAAGATCAAGCTTTTAACACCATGCTCAATAACCAGCCATACATATTTTTGTCTCCTTTAAAGAAGACAAAAATCCTGCATCCCTAGAGGAAAACGACATCAACAAATTTAATGATAGCTTATTTTCAGGAAAGCACTTAGAACAAGGAAGGAGAAATATGGTTTAAACACCACACACATACACATATATACAGACCACAATGCTATTTATCATTGTAATTCTTGCTTAGATGCTTAAAGATTAAATGTTTCCCATGAAGATTTGGAGTCTGTTCCATTTGGAAAGAACCAAATTTTTAAATAATTAGAATTAGAAATGACACTAATCTATCTGATTGCTGGCACAATAATAATTGCCAAAACAGATGTTATAATTGGCGTCCTGAACTCAGAAATGCACTCTATTTTTGCCTACCCCACCCAGTACTGCCAAATAGTAAATTACTGGCAAATCTAAGAGCTAATTCCTGTATCAGTTGCCTTATCTTCCTTTTATGTAATGTTTTTAAAACTTTTTTGTGAAGTAATTTCAGACTCACAGAAAAGTTGAAAGAATTGTACAAAGAATTCTCATATACTCTTCACCCAGATTCTCCAAATGTTCTTATCTTACTACATATGCTTTATCATTTTCTCTTTTTTTAACAAAATAGCATGAAAAAGAATAAAATACTTAGGAATAAATTTATCAAAAGAAGTGATAGCCCTGTATATTGAAAACTATAAAACACCAGTATAAGAAATTAAAGATGACCTAAGTAAGTGGAAGGATATCCCATGTTCATAGACTGGATATCATTACAATGGCAATAGTCCCCCACCCAAGTTAATCTACAGATTAAACAAAATCCCAATAAACATTCCAGCTGATTATATTTTGGCAGAAGTTCATAAGCTTATTCTAAAACTCATGGAATTGCAAGGAACCCCCAAATAGCTAAGACAATTTAGCTGTCAGAAATTAGAACTTAACATCTAGAAAAAGAACAAATTAGAATACACACACTTCTCAATTTCAAAACTAACTACAAAGCTAGTAATTAAGACTGTGTGGTACAGACACAGGATAGACAAATAGATCAAGGAAACGGAAAAAAACCATGTATTTAAGAACAATCGATTTTGACATGGGTGCCAAGACAACTTAATGTGGAAAGAATAGTCTTTTCAAAAGTGGTGTTGGGGGCTTCCCTGGTGGCACAGTGGTTGAGAGTCCGCCTGCCAATGCAGGGGACACGGGTTCGTGCCCCAGTCTGGGAGGATCCCACATGCCACGGAGCGGCTGGGCCCGTGAGCCATGGCCGCTAAGCCTGCGTGTCCGGAGCTCGTGCTCCACAACGGGAGAGGCCCGCGTACCGCAAAAAAAAAAAAAAAAAAAAAAAAGTGGTGCTGGAATGACAGGCTACCCACATATAAAAATAAGAAATTGGACCTCATACCTCATATCATACACAAAAATTGACTCAACATTGATCTATGTATATTCTGGACATTAGTTCATTTATCAGTATACTTATATCAATATATGATTTAAAAATATTTTCCTCCATTCTGCAGGTTGTCTCTTCACTTTCCTGATATCTTTTGAAGCTAAAACTATAAAACTTTTAGAAGGAAACATATGCATAATTCTGTGTGACACTGGAGTAGGCAATGGTTTCTTTGATATGACACCAAAAGCACAAAAAAAAAAAAAAAAAAAGAAAGAGAGAGAGAAAAAGAAACAGGACTTCATTGAAATTTAAAACTTTCATACTTCAAAAGACATCATCAAGAAAGTGTAAAAATGACCTGCAGAATGGGAGAAAATATTTTCAAATCATGTATCTGATAGGGTCTGGTATCCAAAATTCTTACAAATCAACCATCAATTTAAAAATCAGGCAAAGGATTTGAATAGATATTTCTCCAAAGAAGATATACAATGTCCCATAAGCACACGGAAAGACACTTAGCATCATCAATGACTAAGGAAACACAAACCAAAACCACAAAAAGATGCCACTTCACACCCACTAGGGTGGGTATAGTGAAAAAGATGGACAGTGACAAGTGTTGATAAGGATGTGAAAAAACTGGAATTTTCTTTCATCACTGGTGGGAATATAAAATGGTACATTTCTTCATTTCCTCAAAAAGTTAGGCACAAAGTTACAATATGACCCAGAAATTTCACTCCTAGGCATATACCTAAGAAAACTGAAAAAATCAACAAGCTTGTTCACAAACGTTCATATCAGCATTATTCATAATAGTCAAAGAGTGAAAACAGGCTTCCCTGGTGGCGCAGTGGTTGAGAGTCCACCTGCTGATGCAGGGGACACGGGTTCATGTCCTGGTCCGGGAAGATCCCACATGCCGCGGAGCGGCTAGGCCCGTGAGCCATGGCCGCTGAGCCTGCGCATCCGGAACCTACGCTCCGCAACAGGAGAGGCCACAACAGTGAGAGGCCCGCGTACAACAACAAAAAAAAAAGAGTGAAAGCAACCTACATGTCCATCAACTGATGAATGTGGTATATTCACACATTGGAATACTATACAGTCGTAAAATGGAATGAAGTACTAATACATGCTGTAACATGAATGATCCTTGAAAACATTATGCTACGTAAAATAAGCCAGTCACAAAAGGCCACATTATATGACTCCACATATATGAAATGTACAGAATAGGCAATTCCATAGTGACAGAAAGTAAATTAGCGGTTGCCAAGGACTAGAGGAGGGGAAAATGGGCAGTGACAATTGACGCATAGAGGGTTTCTCTTTGGGGTGATGAATATTCTGGAATTAGACAGAGGTGATGGTTGCACAAGTTATTGAGCAATATACTAAAAACCACCTAACTATACATTTTTAAAGGGTAACTTTCATGGTATGTAAATTATATCTCAATTTTTTAATTATTTGAGGGGAAAAAAAAGAAAAAATGTGTTTGAGACCTTTGTGAGTAAAAAGAGAAAGAAAAACAGCAGGACAGACACTTGGGAGAACCCTCACCTACATGGAGCAGAGAGGAAAAAGAGGCCAGAGAAGCAATCAGAGAGAATGTGGAGTTTATTATGTCCCAGAGAACACCACAGTCAACAGCATCAAATCCCTTTGGCAACTGATTCTGAGTGATGAACACGCTTAATACAAGTCTCACCCAGTCTAAAAGTTCTCTCTCTTACAAAAGAAGCCTGGTTACTACTCCCTCTTCCTTCTCTAGTGTGGGCTAATCCTGCACATTATTGGAAGCAATCAAGCTATCTTCTTTCAAAATGTTCCATAAGTCAGACTGTTCACTGTCTGGTTGACCTTTTCTTCATTAGACAGGCTTAGTAAATATTTCCTCAATAAATTTAATATAAATGGTATCCCTTCATTACCAACCTTGACCCTGATCTCATTTCGTGAGTTTAGTTATTAAAAGAAAATCTATTCTCTTGACAATCTTATAAAGTAATAATTTTATTACTTTATTATTTTTATGAAGTTATTTCTTTTTTTCCTCTGGACAAGTTCTACTGTCGTTTTCAAAACTACAGAAAACTTTCCCAGAAATAACTAGAAATTTTAAAGTTCTGATCATTTTGATTTTTGCTTTGCCCACACTCATCCAAAGTGGTATTTTATGGAATACATGCAGAAGAGAAAAAAATTTTTTCTTATTTTTCAATAATTGTCTAGTAAGTGAAAGCATCTTAGAGAAGAACAGGTGGATGTGTAAATCAGTTTGTCTTGAAACACTTTCCCTGCATCACTTTGTTTTGTTTAATTTTATTTTCTAGGGCATCTGAAAACTACTAGGCTGTTAAGCAGACTGTCTGGTTAGCCAAGACAAAGCCTTGGCACTACTTTGAAATAAGATATGCCAGGTCTACCCTCCTGTATTATGTGACTGGCCTAGATAGAGGATATATATACACATGATAGTCAGAGAGACATCATCAATATGGATGCTATGGGGTCATATCTCATGAGCAATGTTTCTTGTGGCAAAGATGTGCATGCTAAATCAAAAAGACAAAAATATGAAGGATAAAGAATTCTAAAATAAAAGCCCAACATATCCAGTGTAATACTAACTTGCACAATTCAGTTGGAAACACCAAGTACGGGCTTAAACTTTCACTCTTTTAAAACTATATTTTATTTTCCAAGAATAATTTCTAAATTAAGTCTTCTATTATTTATTCTATTTATATTCCAAACTTCAGGTTACATTTTTACCTGCTTCCAGTATGATTCCAGTATGATTAATACTTTTTTAAGCCTATATTTTGGCAATATAGAGTTCACAAAGTAAGTACTATCCAGCAATCTAAATTTATGCCTTAGAATCTAGACGTCATCAAGAAACATTTTTATTACAATACTTTTTAACACTTGCATGTTGTCCCATGTTCTATGACCTCAGAAATATCGGGATGAAATGGATACCTATTAAGAGAAACATCAAGTAAATTTTAAGGGAGAAATCCATTAAAATATTTCCACAAAGAACTTGGGGATTTGAATTATAAGGTAAAAAAGGATGGGGGATCAAAGTAATAGGTACTACTAATATTCTGAGAAAGCTACCATGATACTAGTGGTTCTTCTGTCTACAGTAAGAATCATTACCATTTATGGTGTACCTACCATGTGCCAGATGCTACATATAAATTGTCTCTTAAATTAAATCCTTAAAAAGAATATTATTTTCCCCATTTTACAAATGAGGTAAATAAGATTTTGTCAACTACTTTGTCCAAGGACACACAACATATGAGGCAGAGTGGGGTTTTGAATCCAAGTTGATCTAATTCCAAAACCTATCCTTTCACTATACTATGATGTCTGTTGTTCTAAAGCAGGGTTGCAAACTCAAATGTCAACAGGAGACTGCAATTAAAATAAAATGTATGGGGGCTTCCCTGGTGGCGCAGTGGTTGAGAGTCCGCCTGCCGATGCAGGGGACACAGGTTCGTGCCCCGGTCCGGGAAAATCCCACATGCCGCGAAGCGGCTGGGCCCGTAAGCCATGGCTGCTGAGCCTGTGCGTCCGGAGCCTGTGCTCCACAACGGGAGAGGCCACAACAGTGAGAGGCCCGCATAGAGGAAAAAAAAAAAAAATGTATGCAGTGAGTTAAATAGAGAGAAAAAAAACAAATAGAGAATAAGGTAGCTTTGCAACCAAGCATACACCTGCCTAACCCAATCTGGCCTCTTGATGTATATTGTGCAAGCATAAGAAAGCAGCCAAACAAAATACATCCACTGGCTACTAATTTTCTAGACACATGTAAAAAAGAAAATTACCATTTAGAAATCAGCAAAAGATGAAAAGCAATCCGAATAAAAAAGTATTTTTTGAAAAATTAGTGGTTTTCATATGAGATGTGTAGGGCTGAAACCAGTTAACACTGAACTAAATAAAATAAAACACTGACTGACTTTTTAAATAACTCCTTTAACTTTTGAATCTTATATACAAACTCTGTAGCAATAATAAACTCTTTAGTAAAGCATCACTTAATACTGGTTGTCCCTTACTTTTATATTTAACAGTTACAAAGATGTGCTTGAAGGCTGAATGTGTACAAGTCTAAAAATAGATATATATGCTATAATGGTGGTAATATTCTCAGAGTACTAAAAGATATAATCGTATCCCTAATTAAGGCTTTGAGAGCCTGTTATCTGAACCAGCTACTCAGGGAGCAGCAGATAACCCTCAGAGGCACCTCAATAATCTCTGGCCTTGCAAATTAGAACCAGGTATTTCTCCTTCCTACAGGCCTACAGCCCTTCCACTGACCAAGCCCCAATCACCACAAGAATAAAAACTGGGTGGTAAAATGGCAGAAGGATGACAGAAAGGGAATGGCAGGACATGGGGGAACCCTGAGTAGATGGGCACCACTGTAAACAAATTCTAGGCTCTGGCTGTGCGGTGATCCAGGGAAGCACCTGGCACTGTAAAATTTCTGGGAGGCTCCCTCTACAAGTCAGGACGCACTGAAAATATTTAAACTATTGCCAGCCCAGTCACACTAAGCTAAAAAACATTGTGAATGATCTGGGGCAAGAAGTGTCACAATGCAATAGTTCAAAATCATCAAGATTCAGGAAACAGAATATGGATGATGGGGATGCAGAAAGGAATTCAGGAAGTCTATATAATGTTCAGAAATAGGATTTTTATGAAAGTCAAGGCCCACCAACTATGTACTATCATTTTATATACACAAAGAAGGCTACCTATAATGTCAGGTATTATAAGAAGAGATGATACTAGGGAGTAGGTATTTAGGTTAAATAGAATTGTGGATTTATAGATGAAATGCCATTCTAGGCATTCAAAAAATGACTCTGCCAAGGGTCTTATACATAATCACATTTTCCAACCTGTCCTAACTTTGTTTATTTTATTTTATGTTAATTAGTATCATCTATCTATACGCATTCACTGAATCAGGTTTCTAACACTGACATTTTTCACTGTGTTTTTAAGACTAGCATTTACTGGAAAGTCTAATATAAGACCTGTTAAATGCCAATCATCCAAAACTCCATCACTTACTCTTCTAAACAGAATTGCTAAATGGCTCTAAAAAAGTCTAGTACTTTAGCTAACACTAATAATTTAGCCGCTCTAATTTCTTTCAAATAAAAAAGTATGCATCTGAGCACAGCTGACATTCTGACAACAAAAAAAATACATATTCCCTAATCCCATCCACAATTTACTGTTATAACCACCAAAGTTCCATATTAACATTCATATCATATTTTAAATTTACTGTTTACAAGGAATCCACTAAATTAACACATAACTCATATTCATCCTAGAACTACTTGATATAATAAAATGGGGAAGAGGGCAGAAATCACACAATGCTTACTTAGAGATGAATGATTTTTATAATGTACAAAATGAAAATTAAATTCAGGTAAATGAGAGAAAATTCTCAAAACAAACAATAATTTATATCACTATCATTTCTAAATAAATAGCTTCATTTCTTCTCATTTATGTTTGTGCTTTCAACAGCAAATAGTGAATAATTTGGTGGCTCAATTTCAGTGTTTAATACGCCTCAAATGAAATCATTTTTAAACCTCCAGTTAGAAATTTGGGGACTGCAAGTTTCTATTATAAGGAGTAATTATGAGCTCCCAGCTGTGAAGTAAATATTACCTAAACAGAACTTCTTAAAATTCTCTTTGCGGGCTTCCCTGGTGGCGCAGTGGTTGCGAGTCCGCCTGCCGATGCAGGGGACACGGGTTCGTGTCCTGGACCGGGAAGATCCCACATGCCGCGGAGCGGCTAGGCCCGTGAGCCATGGTCGCTGAGCCTGCGCGTCTGGAGCCTGTGCTCCGCAACAGGAGAGGCCGCGACAGTGAGAGGCCCTCGTACCGCAAAAAAAAAAAAAATACTCTTTGCAATAAAATACCTAGTAATCATTAAACAAGGCAAGAAACATAAGGTTTATGGGGGGGGGGGGTGGGGGATCAATGAAGCACGATTTTACAAGTTTCTGGAAACTATGAATTCAACTGGCAGATTACTAATTACCAGGAAGGAGAAGGGATCTTGGTTCTAAGATCTCTGTAACAACTTAGATACACATGTAATAGCACCTAACTAAACTGTTCCTTGCATAGAACGAAAGCCCTGTAGCATACACCACAGTCTGCTGAAAGATAGTCATCAGTGGCAACCAGTCATTCACGGGGGCTTTAAGTAGAACTAACAGAGGAAGTCCAACATATTCTGCATAAAAGTAAAAAAAAATTAGGCTGGCAAGATGACGGCGATCCAGCAAAATCTGTCTCCTGTGCTATATAAAAGATGTAGGAGGCTGCTTTAGAACTTACTAAAAAAATCTCCTGGAAGACATTAACAGATTTTTTAAAGGTAACATGTAAATTATAACAATAGGATGTCACCACATTTCTAATCTTTTTTTTTTTTCCCCTGGGTTATTATGTACTGAGCTATGTTCTTCAAGGCAGGGGAAAACTTCCTAAAAATGTCTTAAATTTTAAAAATAAAGGGCAAGTTTATCAGGGAAAAAAATGCATAAATTATAATCAAGAAATTTTGTTAGAAGACAAAGCATGCAACCAGATGAAGATGACTCAGAACAGAGTCATTTACATCAGAATGGCATCTATATCCTGAAATATGCTAATGCCCTCTGGGCCCAGAGAAGAATATAGAATCAAGGTCCTATTTCCTGGTACTGTGTCTAGATTATCTGTCTAAACCCTTGTTTATACTTTATAGAACTAGATTTTAGTGTAAAAAAGACTGAATCAATGACAGAACCAAAGTGAATGACTATTTCTTTCAACAATATATCAATCAGTCACCAAGACTCAAAATCTGGGAGTTCCTTTCCCTTTCTTTTATGTCATATAATTAATTGATTACTAAAAACTAACTCTTCTCTCAAAATGTTCCTTACTAATTAGCACAGCCTCAGGATATCTCCCTCAAATACTGATTAATTACATGGTAGGTTTAACATGTGTCCACAAATTCTTTGATATGCCTCCTTCCAGGGGGTGGAGCTTAATTCTCTTCCCCTTGAATAGTGACTTAGTGACTTGCTTCTACTGAACAGATTATGGAAAGAGAAAAATAGAAACTTGGCAGTGGAGAAACCTTACCAAGTGATCAAAGTTAACATTACCAGTGGTAAGTCATGTTGATATCATGTATCTCTTTTTTTTTTTTTTTAAGCCACACCACGCAGCATGCAGGATCTTCCCCGACCAGGGATGGAACCCATACCCCCTGCACTGGGAGCACAGAGTCTTAACCACAGAACCGCCAGGGAAGTCCAATATCATGTACCTGTTGATATGACACAGTGAGAAGGGTTCTTCACAAGTGTGGTATTCTTCCCAGAAAGGCATAAATCCAGTCTAATCATGATAGGACATCAGGCAAACCCAAATTGAAAGACACTGTACAGGATATGTAACCAGTACTCTTCAAAAGTATCAGGTCATGAAAAACAAGGAAAGCCTGAGAAAGCATTACAGATTGGGAGAGACTAAGGAGATATGACAATTAAATGCAACATGATATACTGGATTCGACCTTGGAATAGAAAAAAGGTATTAGTGGAAAAACTGGTGAAATCTGAATAAAGTCTGTAGTTTAGTTAATGGTATTGTATCAATGTTGATTTCTTCATTTTGATTTAAGGTTACATAAGATATTAACATTAGGGGAAGCTAGGAAAAAAACACTTGGGAACTCACTGTACTATTTTTGCAACACATGTAAATCTAAAATTATTTCAAAATAAAGGGTTTTTTTTCCAATTTCTTAACCACATCTTCCCTTACTTTTAGACAGCCACTACCCTAACTCATAACCCTTATCGCTATTACTGAGATTGTCCAGATTCCCATGTCTTTAGGATCTGCCCTCTCCAATTTATCTGATACATATCGAAGGATCAATCTTAATTTATACCACCTCCTTATTCAAAAACTACACACTCAAACCTACAAATGACTATTCAGTGCCTCAATATTATTTATCACTAAGCTTATCACTAAAAGGCATCTACAAAACAGCCATACACTGCTTAGCTAACCTTCTATCACTACTAGAGATACTTTCTTTTTTTTTAATTTTCTTTCTTATACAGCAGGCTCTTATTAGTTATCAATTTTATACATATTAGCGTATATATGTCAATCCCAATCTCCCAATTCATCCCACCACTATCACCCCCCACCTGCTTCCCCCACTTGGTGTCTATACATTTGTTCTCTACATCTGTGTCTCTATTTCTGCCTTGTAAACCAGTTCCTCTGTACCATTTTTCTATATTCCACATACGTGCGTTAATATATATTTGTTTTTCTCTTTCTGACTTACTTCACTCTGTATAACAGTCTCTAGGTCTATCCACGTCTCTACAAGTGACCCAATTTCGTTCCTTTTTATAGCTGAGTAATAATTCCATTGTATATATGTACCACATCTTCTTTATCCATTCGTCTGTCAATGGGCATTTAGGTTGCTTCCATGACCTGGCTATTGTAAACACTGCTGCAATGAACGCTGGGGTGCATGTGTCTTTTTGAATTATGGTTTTCTCTGGGTATATACCTAGTAGTGGGATTGCTGGGTCATATGGTAATTCTTTTTTTTTTTAAATAAATTTATTTATTTATTTTTATTTTGGCTATATTGGGTCTTCATTGCTGTGCACGGGCTTTCCCCAGTTGCAGTGAGCAGGGGCCACTCTTTGTTGCAGTGCGCAGGCTTCTCACTGCAGTGGTCTCTCCCGTTGTGGATTGCCAGCTCTAGGTGCGCAGGCTTCAGTAGTTGTGGCTCACAGGCTCTAGAGAGCAGGCTCACCAGGTGTGGCACATGGGATTAGCTGCTCTGCGGCATATGGGATCTTCCCGGACCAGGGCTTGAACCCGTGTCCCCTGCATTGGCAGGCAGATTCTTAATCACTGCGCCACCAGCGAAGCCCTCATATGGTAATTCTATTTTTAGTTTTTTAAGGAACCTCCATACTGTTCTCCATAGTGGCTGTATCAATTTACATTCCCACCAAGAGTGCAAGAGGGTTCCCTTTCCTCCACACCCTCTCCAGCATTTGTTGTTTGTAGATGTTCTGATGATGTCCATTCTAACTGGTGTGAGGTGATACCTCACTGTAGTTTTGATTTGCATTTCTCTAATAATTAGTGCTGTTGAGCAGCTTTTCATGTGCCTCTTGGCCATCTGTATGTCTTCTTTGGAGAAATGTCTATTTAGGTCTTCTGCCCATTTTCTAATTGGGTTGTTTGGTTTTTTAATATTGAGCTTCATAAGCTGTTTATATATTTTAGAGATTAATCCTTTGTTCATTGACTCATTTGCAAATACTTTCTCCCATTCTGAGGGTTGTCTTTTCGTCTTGTTTATAGTTTCCTTTGCTGTGCAAAAGCTTTTAAGTTTCATTAGGTCCCATTTGTTTATTTTTGTTTTTATTTCCATTACTCTAGGAGGTGGGTCAAAAAAGATAGAGATACTTATTTTTAATCTTTAATCATATACCAATGATAAGAAAGTTTTTAAATTCAGTAATAAAACTGGGCAATAATGGAGGACTTTTAAATAAAAGAAATACGGATTTTGCTTTTAGAAAGATTACAATCTTGTTAGGTAAATAATGGTTATTTGTTTTGTATTTTTATCTTATTTCTTATCACTTTGCCAAACTTTTTAGTAATTTTCATAGGTTTTATTCAATTGATTCCTTTACTTCCTAAATATCTGATCATATTTGTATAATAAAGCAATCTTATATTTCCCATTATTTGTATCTACTTCTGGCAACGGTTAATAGTCTAAATTAATTTTGTTTTTACTTGAAAATAGTAATAACAATTCTCAACAATTACAAATGATGACATTATAAAATGCAGTAAACACACAGCTGACCCAGAAGAGGATAACTGGTCACAGAATTACCAAATCTTATCAACACACCCTAAGAAGCCTCCATGGAATGTTTACTCTTCCTTTTTCCAGGAGGCTTTTTCAGTACATTTTAATGGACAAATAGTTTTCTAACTACCTACCTTAAAAATATTTTAATTATATCCACCAAGTTATTTTATGAATATCAACCATCTGGTTCTAAAGTTTATATGGAAAGGCAAAAGGCCCAGAATAGCCAACACAATACTGAAGGAACAGAACAAAGCTGGATGCCTGATGCTACCTGACTTGAAGACTCCCTATGATGCAAGAATAATGACACTGTGGTATTGGCAGAAGAACAGACAGATAGATCAATGCATAGAATAGAGAACCCAGAAACAGACCCATATAAATATAGTCCACTGATCTTTGATAAAGGACCAAAGGCAGCACAATGGAGAAAAGAAAATCTCTTCAACAAATAGTGCTGGAACAACCGAATATCCACATGTAAAAAACAAATCCAGACACAGATATTACATCTTTTACAAAAATTAACTCAAAATGGATCATAGATCTAACTGTAAAATGCAAAACTATAAAACTCCTAGAAGATAACACAGAAGGAAACCTAAATGACCTTGGATATGGTGATGTCTTTTTAGATACAATACCAAAGGCATAATCCATGAAAGAGATAAGCTGGATTTCACTAAAATTTAAAACTTCTGCTTTTTGAAAGACAATATAGAAAGAATCAGAAGACAAGCCACGGACTAGGACAAAATGAATACAAAATGGTCCAAAGACCTTAAAAGACACCTCACCAAAGAAGATATACAAATGGCAAATAAACATATGAAAAAAATGCCCCACATCATACATCACCAGGGAAATGCAAATTAAAACAAGGAGATACCACTAACCCCTAGCCCAAACCTGGAACACTAACAAAACCAAATGCTAGCAAGGACGTGGAGCAACAGGAACTCTCATTCATTGCTGGTGGGAATGCAAAATGGCACAGACACTCTGGAAGACAGTTTGGCACTATCTTACAAAACTAAACATACTCTTACCATATAAGCCAGCGATTGTACTCCTGGGTATTTACCCAAAATAGCTGAAAACTTATGTCCACAGAAAAACCTGCACATGGATGTTCACAGAAGCATAATCCATAGCTGCCAAAAATTAGAACCAAACAAGATATCCTTCAGTAGGTGAATGGATAAGTAAATTGGGGTACATTCAGACAATGGAATATTAATTCAATACTAAAAAGAAATGAGCTATCAAGCCATGAAAAGACATGGAAGAACCTTAAATACATATTAAGTGAAAGAAGCCAATTTGAAAAGGCTACATACTATATAATTGCAACTATATGACGTTCTGGAAAAGGTAAAACTATAGAGACAGTAAAAAGATCAGTGGCTGTGGTAGGAGAGGGAAATGAACAGGCAGAGCAGATTCTTAGGACAGTGAAAATACTGTGTATGATACTATAATGATGGATTTATATCATTATACATTTCTCCAAACCCATAGAATATATAACACCAAGAGTGAAACCTTAGGTAGACTATGTGATGTGTCAGTGTAGACTCATCCTTGTAAAAATACACCATTCTGGCATTCTGGTGGGGGGGTGGGGGAAGGATGCATGTGGGGGACAGGGAGTATATGGGAACTCCCTATACTTCCCTCTCAATTTTGTTGTAAACTTAAAACTGCTCTTTAAAAAAGGTCTTAAATTTTTTAAATTATATTTATAAACACACAATATATATTCATATACACAATATATATTCATATACTGAATATTATATCTGATTCTTTATAACTGTTTCAGTTGGTTACGCTGCTTCCCTTTCCTTCTTTTCATTTAACCTTATGAGCCAATTAAACCCAAGTATCCATTTTGTCTTTGTAAGTCATCTGACTTCCCCTTTAATTTATCCTTTGTCTCAGTGCTACAGATGTGGGGAAGAGCACTGATGAAAGTCAAGCAAACTGGGGTATAACCTGACTCTGCTTATAACCATACAATTCTCCACGTTTCAGATTCTGCATCTCTAAAATGAAGTTTAGAGACTAAATGACCTCCCAGTTCTTCCTAGCCCTAACCCTTTACAATTCTCAGTAACAGGTACAAGTAAAGCAAATGTGAAGGGATTTGGGGAAGATGATGAAGGCTGCAGACTTGTGAATTTCCCTAAATTTCCCTGTGAAAACAGAACAACTAGGATACCTAAACCAATAATTCACAAACAACATTTATTTAAAAACTAGATAAAGTGAAATTCCCACGAACCTCAAAATATAAGCAAACAAGGCAATAACACAAACAGCTACAAGATGTGTATAACCAAAGATTCTATAGCAACACAAACTGACCTTAAAGTATATTGGCACATACTTTTATGAACATGCAAGAATCCAGGGAATATAATTTCCTTGAGCCCTTCCTGAAAACAGACTATAAACTGGCACTGCCCAGTAAAAGTCTCTACAATGATGGAAATGTTCTTTCTATGCTATTCAAATTGTAGCCACTAGCCATTGTGACTATTAAGCACTTGAAATGTGACTAGTGTGACAAAGGAACTGAATTTTAAATTTTATTTTAATTAATTTAAATAGCTGTGTTGCTAGTTTTTGGTCGTGCAACTACAGAATGAACATTAGACAACTAAAATGACTGGTATGCCATAAAGACAGGCAATATCTTGGAAAATAGTTTGGCAGATTTTTTAAAGGTTACTTATAGAATTATAATATTACCTGGCAATTCCACTCCTAAGTATCTGCACAAGAGAAATGAAAACATACGTTTGCACAAAAAGTTACATACAAAAGATTATAACGGTGGGACTTCCCTGGGGGTGTAGTGGTTAAGAATCTGCCTGCCAATGCAGGGGACACGGGGTGGAGCCCTGGTCCGGGAAGATCCCACATGCCTTGGAGCAACTAAGCCCGTGTACCACAACTACTGAGCCTGCGCTCTAGAGCCCACGAGCCACAACTACTGAAGCCCACTGACGCCTGCGCGCCTAGAGCCCGTGCTCCACAAGAAGCCAACACAATAAGAAGCCCACACACCGCAACGAAGAGTAGCCCCTGCTCGCCACAACCAGAGAAAACCTGCGCACAGCAACGAAGACCCAATGCAGCCATAAATAAATAAATAAGCGAAATAAATTTATTTTTAAAAGATTATAGCATTATTATTTTCTTCTTTTCAGTTTTTTCCAGTTTTATTGAGATATAATTGGCATATAATATTGTATTATGTTCAAGGTGTACAACAAAATTATTTGATATATGTATATATTGCTAAATGATTACCACAATAAGTTTAGTTAACATCAATCACCTCACACAGCTACAATTTTTTTCCCAGTGATGAGAACTTTTAAGATCTAGTCTCTTAGCAACTTTCAAATATAAATGCAGTATTGTTAACTATAGTCAATATGCTACGTATTATAAATCCCCAGAACTTATTTAACTTGTAAGTGAATTTTTTACATTTTGACCACCTTCACCCATTTCCCCTATTCTCCCATCCCCCTGCCTGTGGCAACCACCAATCTGTTCTCTGTTATCTATCTTTAGTTTTTTTTAGATTCCACATAAGTGAGATCACACAGTATTTGTCTTTCTCTGTTTGATTTATTTTACTTGGACCCTCAAGGTCCATCCATGTTGTCACAAATGGCAGGACTTCATTCTTTTTTATGGCTAAATAATATTTCATTGTATAAAAATATACCATATTAGGTTGTTTCTGTGTCCTGGCTATTGTGAATAATGCTGTGATGAACATGGGAGTACAGATATTTCTTTGAGATAAGATTTTGTTTCCTTTGGATATATACCCAGAAGTAGATTTGCTGGGCCATATGATAATTCTATTTTTAATTTTTTGAAGACCCTCATACTGTTTTCCACAGTGGCTGCACCAATTTACATTCCCACCAACAGTGTACAAGGGTTCCCTTTTCTCCATATCCTCACTAGCACATATTATCTGCCTTTTTGATAAAAGCCATTCTGACAGGTGTGAGGTGATATCTCACTGTGGTTTTGATTTATATTTCCCTGATGATTAGGGATGTTAAGCACCTTTTCATGTATCTGTTGGCCATCTGTAGGTCTTCTTTGGAAAAATGTCTATTTAGTTCTTCTGCCAATTTTTTAATTGGATCGTTTTTGCGTTTTGTTTTTGTTTTTCTGCTTTGAGTTGTATGAGGCAGCATTATTGTTAAGAGACATCAACTGGTGAATGGTCAAATGTGATATATCCATATAATGAAATACCATATTGAACAATAAAAAAGAACTAATTACTGATACATGCCACAACATGGATGAATTCAAAAATATACTCTATACTAAGAAGCAAGACACAAAAGAACATGTTTTCTATGATTCCATTTACATGAAATGTCAAAAAAAAAAAAAGCCAGGGGCAGAAATGGGAAGTGATTATAAATGGGCATGATTAGTGTGTTGCAAGTGTTCTAAAATTGTTATAATAGTTGCATAACTATAAATATACAGACATTCATTGAATTGTTTACTTAAAGCTAGTATATTTTACATTATGTACATTATACCTCAATAAGGCTGTCTAACAAAACAGTCTTGCCAAAAAATCTAAATCAGATCAAGCCCATGGATCTAACTACAAATATTTAGGAAGTGCAGGGGCAAGATGACATGGTAATGACACCACAGGGATGCAATCAGCAAAACTTAGACTGTGGGAAACTGCAAAAAAGAATCAATCCTATTTCTTCAACAAAATATTGCAAGGGGGGGGGCGAGGAGAAAGAGAGAAACAGGAGGAACCTACAAAGTAAAAGAGACTTATGAATATATCAACGATTAAAATGCAGGAATTTATCTGGATCGCAATCAAATAAACTAAATGCAAAATGAAATTATAAAACCAGGGAAATATGAATAGTGATTGGGTATTAGATGATTTCTAAGAAATGATTAACTTGGAGGGATATAATAATGATTTATAGAGTTCTTATCTTTTATAAATACATACTGCAATATTTATGGGTAAAAAAATGTATGGGATTTGCTTCAAAATAATCTGAAGTGTGACTGGGGAGTAAACTGGTATAAATGATTGGCCACGAGTTAATCATCGTTGAAGTTGACTAATGGTCACATGGGACTCATGACACAATTTTCTCCACTTTTGTGTATGCTTGAAATTTTCTATCAAAAAGGTTAAAAATAAGAGAGATGTATCAGTTTCTATGCCTGCTTAACAAATTATCCCAAAAATTAGAGGCTTAAAAATCACAGTAATCACGTATCACAGGATCTGTGAGTCAGGAATTTGAGACAAGCTCTGCCAGTTAATTCTCATATGGGATCTCCCAGTTAATTACAGTCAGATGGCAGCTTAGGCTACATCCAACTGAACATTTGATTGGATATGGAAGATCAATTTCCAAGGTGTCACTCACCTGACTGGCAAGTTGGTGCTACAGCTGTGTACAGTTTTTTAAATCTCTGACACCAAATATATGGTGTCTTTTCCAACACCAATTCCCCAACACCAAGTGTCCAACAATTCAATTCAATTCTGACACTAACTACTCAGGGTTAGCACAGAGCCCACAGGTTAAAAGCTCAGTCCTACAGGACTGCTAGGTGCTAGGCACAAGTCTACAGGGGGCCATCCATACGTCTGACCAACTGGCTCTAAACTGGGGGCTCCCACAACCCCCTCTTCAGGTTCAATAATTTGCTAGAACAACTCGCAGAACTTAGGAAAACATTTTACCTACATTTACCGGTTTATTATAAATGATAAACTCAGGAACAGCCCAATGGAAGAGATGCATGGGCAAGGTATGGGGCAGGTGGGGAGGGAAGTCCCTGTGGAACTTCCATGCCCTTCCACACCACCCCTCAGCAACCCCATGTGTTTACCAATCTGGAAGCTCACCCAATCTCACTGTTCAAAAGCTCCTGAAGAGCTCAATACCTAGCTTCTCCTTCCTTCCCTGGAGGTCAGTTGGTGGGTCGAAAGCTCCCACCTTTTAATCACTTGGTCTTTCTGATGACCAGCCCCATCCTGAGGCCAACCAGGTGGCCCACCCTAAGTCACCTCACCTATATAAACTCAGATGAGATCAAAAGTGGCTCATTATGAGTAACAAAAGACACTCCTTAACATGCAGGAAACTCCAAGGGTCCTAGGGGCTCTATGCCAGAAACTGGAGACAATGACCAAATACATATTTTTACTATACCTCAGCTAGGGTCCTCAATTCCTTTCTAGGTGGGCTTCTCTATAAGAGTACATAGATGTCTTCTGGGTACAATAGCTGACTCCCCCAAGAAAGAGCAATCCAAGCGCCAAATTTGTAATAATGCCTTTCATGATCTAGTCCTGGAAGTTACAAATCATCACTTCCACAGTATTTTACTGGTCACACAAGATTCAGTGTGGAAGGGGACTATACTAGGGTGTGAATACAAGGAGGCTTGGATCATTAGAGGTCATTTTGGAGGCTGGCTACCACACTGTACAATCGATTCTCATTATTTGTAGTAGGTATGTTCTATAAAGTCACTGCAAACACTGAATTAGTGATTACTGGACCATTACTGCTAAGGGAAATAGTCGGTTAAGTTCCTGTGTGCCTCTGCTGACAACATTTTCATCAACTGATCAATATAATCTTGTTTTATATGTGTTTCTGTTTAAAGCATCTTAATATATATTGTTGACTCACTAACATTGAACTCACAGCCAACAGCACTATAACTCATGCCTCAATGAAGTGTATCTAACATACATGCTTTCTTCATAAAGTATAGCACAGCCTTCTTGAGCTCAGGAACACAAGACAGCACTTAAACACTATGCCTGGGTGCCATTTTAAATAATAAAATCACCAACAAAAAGCACAAAAATAGGATAAAATGTGGAATTAAATAGACAGCAAAAAGGACACACATTTACAGTATGAGAATTAAAACAAGAAGGTAGAGGGTTGCCCTGTTTGATCTCACCTGGGAACCTGCACATCCGGGAACTCAAATTTTCTGCTGTTCTGCAAATGGCCACAAACGCATCAGCGTATTGATTAAAATAAAATTTAGCGAGTAGGCAAATTCTCAAACACAGAATCCATGAATAATGAAGCACAATTACATATGGAAAGCACAATTACTTCAAGTTGCACATCCATTTGGGGAGTTTCAGTGATCATCTGCGATTACTAAGTAGTAACTCCTTAAGGAGAATGGTCTAAAATGTAATACCCTACAATGCTTAAGGAGATATAGAGCCAATTAAATGAATCCTTTTTTGACATGAGAAATTTCAGCAAATTTTACTGATACTCCTGAAATTTTAGAAGTAACTAGCTGCTTTTTATTAATATTCATTTTGCCTTTTATTTTTAACCCCAGGTAAGCATCTTGTTTGATGCAGATGTTTATTTTCTTTTCCACTGGGGAATATTTTTGAAGAAAAAAATTTACCAAACTTTCCTAATGATCATTTTAGGGTTATAAGCAGTATTTAAAGTACTGTTTCACCTGTAAAACAGAAAATGTACAAAAGACCTAAATAACCTTTTATTCAACCTCCACAACACTAAAAAGCAGGCAAACAAACAAAAAGCACTAATTAAAATATTCCACAAAAAATGTACAGTCATCCCTCGGTATCTGATAGGGAGGACTGGTTCCAGGACACCCCATGGATTCCAAAATCTGCAGATGCTTAAGTACCTTATATAAAATGGCATAGTATTTGCATGACCTATGTACATCCTCCCATAAACTTTAAATCATCTCTAGGTTACTTATAATACCTAATACAGTGTAAATGCTATGTAAATAGTTGCCTGCAAGGGCAAATTTAAGTTTTTCTTTTTGGAACTTTCTGGTATTTTTCTCCCCAAATATTTTCGATCCCTGGTTGGTTGAATCCAAGGAAGCAGAACCCGTGTATCAGAGGGCCAACTACCATCACCATCTAAGCACAGCTTTATAACTTTACATACAAACTTCACACATTTTGAAACCTAGATACAATAACCTATATTGTTTTTTAAAATCAGAAAGCTACACATCTTTAAAAATGTTGAGCCCATTCAAAGCAAGTGTTCATTAAACCACTGTCACTGTTAACCTGAACTGTATTCAGGAGACATGAATTACTATACTAGCGCTTATACCAGCTTTGGTCAAGCTATTTATCTTCTCAAAACCTCAATTTCCTTACCTTTGAAATATAAAAGTTGACCTGCAATGAGAACACTTCCAACTCTATAATTTTACAATTAATACTTCCTCATAAATTATAAAATAGCAAGAATCCTCAGCCCTTAGAGATCTATATTTAACTGTCAAAACAATTATCTCTAAGACAGCTATGCCTGACACTTCCACCTCTCCAAAGATTACAAAAATCCCCAGTGAAGATATCACTCCTCCACTACTCACAGATTTTTACAGATCTTACTTCCCTTTCTCTTCCCCTTTCCTCCCACTCCCAAAAGCTCAAGGAAATGTAATATACTGAAAGGTTGAGAGATCCTAACTACAGTTTAAGAAACAGATGATGATGATGATGATAATGATGATGAAAGAATTTTGAACTACAAACAATCCCCATAGAAGCAACAAGTATTTATTATTTCTATATCATGATATTTGAATTTAATCCCTAATGTCCCCATTAATATAATAGCAGGTGATATTTTATCTTTTACGGAGAAAATAATCAATGGATTCTTATTTTGTCTTTAAAAATACAAAACAGTTAAGTCCAATAGGCTCTAATTTCTTAATTGAATCAGACAAAACAAAGCTTTTAATTTTTAAAAACATCTCAGAAAATCTATAAAAGATGAAAAGTTTAAGGAACAAGCTTATCTAATGACCTAACAAGGAGCTAATTTACAATCTAACTCTCCAAAAGAGGACAATACTTTTAAAAATGGGAAAATTACAAGTTGAACCATCTAAAGCAGAAAACAACACTAACAGAACTCACAATGTTTATATACTGGGGTTGAGGCAGTTTCCAAATCCAATCCACTAACAGCCATTCCTAGTCTAATTGTTCCCATTAGCTAACGAAGGAGGATAACCAATGGTCAGACAATAGATAATTAAGAATCAGTGATCCTATTTGCATCTTAAATGTATTATTTTAAGTGTAACAGAAACAGACTGCACTATTTGATCAAATCTGCCTTCCATTTAGGAAGGTGGTAGAAGGAAGGATGATGGGAAAGTGTTTAAGGAGAATATAGGACGGTGGTTTTTTTTTTTTTTTGGCTGTGTTGGGTATTTGTTGCTGCATGCGGGTTTTCTCTAGTTGCGGTGCGTGGGCTTCTCATTGCAGTGGCTTCTCCTGTTGCTGAGCACGTGCTCTAGGCGGTGAGTCCCAGATTGCATGGGCTCCCGTAGTTGCCGCACATGGGTTCTAGGGCATGCGAGCTTCAGTAGTTGTTGCACATGGGCTCAGTAGTTGTGGCACATGGGCCCAGCTGCTCTGCAACACGTGGAATCTTCCCAGACCGGGGATCGAACTCGTGTCACCTGCATTGGCAGGCAGATTCTTAACCACTGTGCCACCAGGGAAGTCCTATAGGACGGTTTTGATTTCATACAAAAAAGAACATCCTTTTTAAAGTGACTGCTTTGTTCCGATGTGTCTCACAGAGAGAACATGGAATCTCTCTTCAAGTGGTACCCAAAATGTTTGGCAAAAAGGTAAATTAATGATTAAGGCAAAATATGGAAAAAAGACAGACAGCAAACACCATTAGGCAAATAACAGAAAATTAAGAGATGACACACAGAAGAGAAAGATTGCCATGGTTGAAGAGGCACTGAAAGAAATATTTAGGCTAAGGGAGAAAAACGAGTTAAAACCACAGGAATTTTGCAATTTCTTTTTATTGACAATGTGTACAACCATCAGAAACAAAAAAAATCTACTTAAGATACATGTTTAGGGCTTCCCTGGTGGTGCAGTGGTTGAGTCCGCCTGCCGATGCAAGGGACACGGGTTCGTGCCCCGGTCTGGGAAGATCCCACATGCCGCGGAGCGGCTGGTCCGGTGAGCTATGGCCGCTGAGCCTGCGTGTCCGGAGCCTGTGCTCCGCAATGGGAGAGGCCACAACAGTGAGAGGCCCGCGTACCGCAAAAAAAAAAATGATACATGTTTACTTAATCAGACTTTGGCATGCTCCTTAAGAGGTTAAAACTCCTACAAGTGCCTAGTATGTTCCCTTGTATACATCAAATACTCAAAAATATCTAAGAACATAAATCTTCCTATCTTTATTCTCCATAACTTAGGAATCGCTAAAAGGCTTCTTACTTTTCATATCGCAATGTAACACATAAATTAATGAATAGTTTAGATATAGCTTATGTCCTAGAATAACCTAGCTCAACAAGCACATTTTTACACTGATGTAGATCATCCACATGGCAAGATCCTCCCTAATGAAATAATTTTAATTATCTATATTTAAATGAAGTAAGGAAGGGAGGATGAAAGGTCGGGGGGGGGGGCGGGGAGAGGCACAAGCAAGCATGCACCTAACCATCCCAGTAGTCCCATTTTTTTCCAGGTAAGAGATACAGAAGTGGAAAATTATAGTAAAAGAAAATGTAATTTGCAAAATTACAAAGGCAATTCCAAGACTGCCTCAATAAACCCATATATTTACATGCTGATATTCGTTTAAGTGTAGAGTAACAGTTTTAAGTAGCCATGGACAACTCTCCAAATTTCTAAACTCTAACCTAGTAAACAGTAAAGAATAAAATAGATAAAACATAGTCGGCCTGTTGATTATGCTTGTAATAAAATGACTGTGTTTAAATTCGCCATTAAGGAGACAGTAACTAAATGGTTTTCCTTTGGACAATTTAAGATGTATATATGAAACTTGCCCCTGAAGGGTCAAAATTAAAAGTCAAAGCAGTTTACCAAGCCTTACTCTTTTTTGTCCCTTCTTTTATCTAATCCCTTACTTATGGTTTTATACCCTATTTAAAAAATGAGTAAAGAAAAAAAAATGAACATCAGAGAAATACCAGTTACTCCAGTGCAGATGCTTATGGTAAACTAACAACTCAATCATTTTATGGCTAGTCTGGAAAATGAAAGCCACATCACTTCAGGAATAAAGTTGCTCAGTAAAGTGAGCTTTCTCCAGCTGTACATTATGCACACAACGTTGTTCTCTTACTGCATCTCAGACCACCAGGGAAAAAACATCTTGCTTTGTATAATCTCATTTATTTGCCAAAGGGAGCCTGTGAGCTTATATATATTTTAATAGATTGTTCATACTCACTTACCCATTTTACTGCTTTTATAAACAAACTTAAGGAGAGTAGAATGGAAGGTAAAGGTGAAGACAAAATATCCAATCCTCCTAATACAAAAGTTCAAAATAAAACAATGAGTTATTTACCATAAGCATCTACTTTTGGCATAACCAATTCAAAGGAAGATTTAATTATAGCTATAATGTGCAACTTTATAAATAATCCAAGTTGTATGGAATAAATGAACCAATCTTAAGAAAACTGGAAACAGCCAAAGGCTACTGTTAAAAGAAAGCATTTTATGCTATTAAGTGACTTTGGCATTCATACCAAGCCTTTATATAGGCATCTCCACCCACAGGTTAGCCTGACATTATGCCATGCTGAGACTAGGTCGGTGTGGGAAAGGTTACTGCCATCTATCACTGTGAAAATTAATAGCTTTGTAATAGTTGAAGAAATAAAGGTATGGCACAGCAATCTCATAGCAAATATAATTTGCTACCAAAAAAGCGTAGGCAAAATCCATTCATAACATTCCCTTCCCAAGGCCACCTACAAGTTAATTCATTATTCAAATGCCAAAGACAGCAGCAGGCACACATACTCAGCCAATAAGTCACCATTATAAAAGCTGCATAAACATTTCCAGTTCAATCATCTAAGAATAACAGAATGAGACAGGAACATGTTTCCCAAGTATCTCAGCAATAAAACTTGCAACAGCTTTGAAAACAACATGATTGCATGCAAAAATAGGCACAACTAATATTTTTTGAGTGTCTCATGGAATAATTTATATATCCCAAGTTTTCTCTAATTTTCTTTTTGAACTTCAGAAAACAAAGAATGAAATCTAACTAGAATTGGTATGCATATAACAGCTAAATAAAGCTTGCAAAGGATAATGTCAGAATCCCCTTAGGACTCCAGAGCTTAAGTATGAAGAGTAAAAATAAGAAAGATTATTCCTCTCTATAGTGAAAAATCAAAGTATAATCTGTCTTATTTCCCAGAAGTACCTTTTTAAAGCCCTCTGAATATATGTCCATGGCAATCGCCCATGTTCCTTCCAACAAGGAATTTATAAGAAAGACCTTGCCAATAGATGACTAAAATTAATTTATTACAAACTTGCAATAATCAACAAAATTTTCAGTATTACCTATTGTATCTCAGTAGAAACAGAAGCTATTATTTCCTTCTCTATGGTAGAGAGTGCTACTTTCCTATCCAATACGCACTCTTCCTTCCTTAATAATGGAGCCCCAATTTTATTTGGGGCAGTAATGTATCTAGTTTACTTTCTCTTATAGACAGGTGTGGCCACATGTTTAAATTCTGGCTAATGAGATCACGTGGAAATGTTGTGTGGGACTTTCTGGAAAGGCTACTTATATGTAATTGGTTCAAGTGAACAGTGGAGTCTTTTGGTCTTATCCCCTTCTTTTTTTTTTTTTAGCGGTACGCGGGCCTCTCACTGTTGTGGCCTCTCCCATTGCGGAGCACAGGCTCCGGACGCGCAGGCTCAGCGGCCATAGCTCACAGGACCAGCCGCTCCGCGGCATGTGGGATCTTCCCGGACCAGGGCACGAACCCGTGTCCCTTGCATCGGCAGGCAGACTCTCAACCACTGCGCCACCAGGGAAGCCCTAGAAAAGGTATTATATAATCTTAAAATTATAAATAAATCAGCCAACCATGGTTGTTATATTTTTAATAGATATTAAAAATAGCTAACACATATAGCATTTATTATGTAGCAGGTACTAAGTGCTTTATGTATATACTAACTAATTTGATACTCAAAAGAACACTTTGAGGTAAGTACTATCATCAAATCTCTGAAGGTGGCTAGTTGCTATGATCTTACCAGAAGGTATCAACAAAAGATTTTCAAATAACTTCATCTCTATTGTCATCTGGCTAACAGTAAGACATAGCAATCAATCATAAACATACATCCCAACTTCAGAGCACTTAGAATATGAAAAACAAATGTTTGCAGTTCAGAATCAAAGGAAACAGGGCATTTCCATTCCATCCAGAGATAAGGGAACTACGGAATAAGAAGGTCCTGCTATTTGCTCAGGGTTATGTGACCACAACTCTCCATTCTGAAAAGAGACCAACAGAGATGTCTGTGATGCATTATAGAGAGAACATGCATGATAAAGTCAGTTCTAATTCAGGCAACTATTCTGAAAAAGTATTCTGTAAAAAACTTTTACAGCTGCGATATATTCATATGAGGCATAAAAGAACCACAATTATGACAGCCATGTACAAGAGTATATGATATCGTTCATCTGACAAAGTAAAGGAACTTAAGGAGAATTAACTCATGAGTTTAGAACTGGTTATCAGTTGTTATTCTCCCCTTTTTGTAAAGGTGGCCAAAAGATCTTCAGATTCCAGATTCCCTCCCTGTGTAGGCAAATGCAGACATCAATCACCATTTTTCTATTCCTACAGTAATGTGAATGCTTAACTGACATACCTAAAAATATTTAACCTTCATGTCATTCACATGGAAAACTTGTGAAAAACATAAAAGTGACAGAAAATTTATATTAACCAGCTTTAGGAGATAATATATAAATTTCCTCCCAACTGAATCTTGCCAGTGACTTTACTCTCTAGGACTATATTTGGGATCTTACTTAAAGGACGTAACAAGTAGATGCAATGCATATACTCGACTGATACTGGTTTGGAAAAATCAACTGCAAAGGAAACTTTGGGGTTAATCAGCTCACTAAAAAAAGATGAAAATTTATTGAAATGTTGGGAGAGCTAAAAAAAAAAAGGCAAAGTAACATTAAGTGTTCAGACAATGGTAGGTGCTAAATGGTGGGAATTTAACTTTTTTTTGCTTATCTAAATATTTAAGTAAAATATAAAGTATGTATGCATTTTATAATTTTCAACAACACACCTAGATTACTTCTATAATAAAAGGGTTTTTTTTTAAAGGAAGGGAACAAAAGGAAAGAAAAGAGAAGAAAGAAGGAAGGAGAAGAAAAGAAAGAAGGAAGATAGAGGAGGAAGGGGAAGGGGAAAAAGGGAAGAAGGGAAGAAAGGAATGGAAAAGGAAAGACAGACCTGGTTCAAATCCTGACTGCATCAGTTAAGAGATGTGTGACTATGGGCAAGTTACTCAATCCTTTAACTTCAGTTTCTAGAGAATATCACCTGTGTTATAAAAATGTTTATAAGGATTAAATAAGACAATTAATTATTATCTAACACTAAAGATTCGTTAAATATTAGTCATTTTCTTCCTCTTCCTTCTCCATAGCTAACAGAAGGTGGGAAAACAAACTCAGCTCCTCTCCTGAGCGCTTCTGGAAAGTGTGGAGTGGGAGAGAAGCGAAAGCATCTCTGTTTCCACAGTGTTTTTGGCAATCCAGAAGAGGAGAAATGGTGGGAAAAAAACTGTACCTGCTACAGACACATTATATATTGTTACTTAGTTTAAAAAGTATTTGGTATTGGTTTAAACAAATCATCATAGTCACAGCCTTGATATTTTGGCCACAAACAAATCATTTCAAAAAATCCTTAAGTCTGCTACTATCTTGAAAGTCAAAATAGGTGACTATTTGAAAGCATCAGTCAGCATCTAAGGCTGACTCTTCCTAAAAGCAGTGACAAGATTCTTCCTTTCAAAGTTAACAGAGGTTAATAAATTAATCACCAATATTATTCCCTACTATATATCCCAGATGCATAGCAATAGAATATTGCTGGCATGAAGAGAAAAAAGGGATGGGAGTATATGTGCCTTCGAAGTGTTCCAGATAATCTGCTTAGCCAACAGTAAAACAGTGCAGCACTCCACAGAAAAACAACAGAGGGAGACAGCAGAATTCACTTCAAATGCTCAATTCCTAACTTCCTTAAAAATGCAGTAATGGGAAGAAAGAGGACAGAGGAAAAAATAACTTCAATTCTGGGAGCAGAAACAGAGCAGAGAGGAGGGAGAGAGTCTATCTCAGTCCCTGCAGTTATTTTAAAGTTCTTGCTGAGAAAGGATCTTAGATGTACATGGATCTCCTCTAGAAAATTTTATTCACTGGATTTTAAAAAATAAAAAAACCTTGAAACCAAGTAATAAACATTAGATTCTCAGATTCTGAATAATAAAAGAAAATTAAATCCCTCTTCTGGGATTAACTACAGCCTACTGTCTCAAAATTTGGGAAATCAGAGTTGCAGCCCCTGTGGATTTAAACTCTCCAATGACTCCCACTACACTCAGAATTAAATACAAATTAATGCTTGCTGCAACCTCAAAGAGCTTTAAGAGTTGGCTCCTACTAAGTTCTCCAATCTTATCCCCACTCTGTGCAGGCACCAAGCCTTTGATTAGTTCTCTAAACTGTCAAGCTCGTCTCCACCTACAGCCTTGCACACGTTACCCCCACTGCCTGGACAGAGCTGAACCTTTAGGTCTCAGTTTAAACATACCTCCTCAAAGAAACCTTTCCTGACTGCCTTATCTTTTCATTCTTTAAGGGGAAGGAGTAAAATGAAGGTAATTAAAATTTACTGAGAATCTAAGAAACACGGGGCAACCCTTTACATGATTTCCACTTAATCTTCACTATAAACCTCAAGAGATTGGTACTGTTCTTATAGATGAGAAAACAGACTCAAAGATTAAATCGCTGGTCCAAGTTCACACAGGTAATACAAAACAAAGATTCAAGCCTGAATTTGTCTAATCCCAAACCCACAATCTTTCTGCTGTACTATATTGCCTCTCTGTTTAAAGAGAAACTACCTTACTAGGAGGAAATGTTTAATTAAATACAAAGTACAAAAAGGATCGTAGTTTACATAAAGATCTCTAAACTGACAGTTTGGATAATTAACTCTATTTAGAACTCTCATTTGGTATCTGTATTTCTTTTATATTAGCAGTTAGCTAACTAGGATCATTAAAGGGAGAATGGCTATTTTTCCTAAGACTAAAAGAGTTCATGAGATATATTTAAAATGTTGCTATTTCTCTTCTATATTTTATACAGTTGGTATAATAGGCAAATCAAGTAATTAAATTACCTGAATACCTGAGTATACACTAAAGAGTTCAACTAACACACACTCAGGAACAGCACATTTTTTGTTAATGAAGGGAAGATTTTTTTAGCATTCTCCAATTAAACTTAATAAATTGAAACAATATGAGGAAAAGTTAATTTGAAAAAATTCACAAGTACTCTGGAAATACATTTTATCTTCGTTTCTTGTTGTTTATATAAACGCCTGACTTTCCCAACTAGGACTACAAAATCCTAGAGGGCAGAGTCTTTAACCTATATATATCCATAATACCTTGCAATGGAACAACTCAAAATATTTTCTAATGCCAGATATTAGGGAAAAATTTTTTATTTTATATCCCCTATGTTAGTTTTAAAATATGTCCACAAATTCCTTAGCATTCCTCCCATTAAAATATGAAGCCTAATTCTCTCCCCTTGAGGGTGGGTTGGCTTAGTGACTCCCTTCTAAAGAAAAGAATAAGGTAGAAGTGACAGTATATGATTTCGAAGACTAGGTCACAAAAGGTACTGCAGCTTCCTCCTTGCTCCCTCTTTTGAATCACTCACTCTAGGGGAACTAGCAGCCATGTCCTGAGAACATTCCAACAGCTCTACAAAGATGTCCACTCTGCTGGGACTAAGGCTTCCTGCCAAGTGAGGAAGTAAGGCCAGTGAGGAAGTGAAGTCTCCTAACAGTCATATGAGTGAGCCATCCTCCAGCCCCAAACAAGCTTTCTGATGATTACATCCTGGCTGACATCTTGACTACAATGTTACGACACCCTGAGCCAGAACAACCCTGCTAATCAGCTCCTGAATTTCTGGTCCACAAAACTGTGTGAGAGATTAAGTGTTCATTATTGTTTTAAACTGCTAAGTTTGGGGAGGTGGGGGGATGTTATGCAGCAATACATAAAGAATTAAGAAATCTCTCAACTGTTAAAATCGTCTTATTGATACCAATAAACATCTGCTTCAACCTTTTTCCTTTCTCAACATTCATCAGAATCCTGGGGAGCAAGGTAGCTATTTATTTAGAAAAGGTCCTCCCACATGATCCTGTCACACTTCTCCCTGATTTGACAATTACTGATAAAGAACATAATTATCTGAAAATAAATGAAATGCCCTTTAGATGTTGAGTACAGTAAGAAAGATAAGAGGATTTGTCAGACTTAGCACCCAGGTTCTCCCAGGACTTTCCTAACTGGTATGATTTATCTAAACCTCAGAGGGATTCCCCCTACTCTCTCTTTCACATGAGCCCTATGAAAAGGCTTTCATAGGGAGCAGGGCAAGAGCCCTACGCATAGGGAAGAGAGCATGAGCCCCATCAGAATTCTTATGGAAACTCTAATACATTAAAGTACCTAATTACATATAAGACAAATTTTCAAAGTTTTGTTAGATAGTAAGTTATAGAACAACTTAAATTACTACCCCTCCCACCAAATATGCCCCCAACCTCCTGTAAAAACCAACAACAACAAAACAAACAAAAAAAGACCAACAGGGAGGTGTTTTCTGGTGGCACTTTTTTAAGTGTGAGAAAAGTAAATACCCTCCTTGCACACATGCCACATTCAAGTCTGTCCTGCTGCTCATAGAACTGTCAGGTTTACTCATGGCTGATACAACAAGACCAAAGTGATCATAGAAAGGCAGGTGACAGGCAGTTTCGTTTCATGCCATTTAGAACTTAGAACACCCCACACACGCCTACAAAAAAAAAAAGAAAGCAAAATACAAGACTGAAGCTATTTCCTCAGGCAAGTTTATGAAGGGGTTGGAAGTAAGGAGAGGAAAAGAATGGATACAGTAAAAGGATGATGGCAGACAAAGCACTGAGCACTAACAGACACCAAATTGTACTCTTAGCTCATGGATCTCACTTCCTTGCCCCAATCAATATTCTGTTATCATCTAAATTTCCAAATTGCAAAAGATGAATGAAAGTAACATAGAAGATGTACAAATCATACAGTTATAGCACTCATCCTCCAAACCTCAAGAAAAACCCATCCTGCTGTTCAAATTCTATCTCTGAGTTAAATACCCAGAGAGATTTCTCCCTTACTTTAAACAGCTATCACTCATCAATTCATCAATTCATCACTGGGGAACTGCTTCTACTATAGTATTGAACTGTTACTTAAAGTTATTGTTATTTACTTTTTTTAAGCATTTATTTATATTGTGAAAATAAAACAAGCTCATAGCAAAAATTTTAGAATACAAAAAGTTCTCCCACATCCAGACCTTAGTTCTATTCACTAGAGTTAATGGATACATCAATGATGTATCAAAATGACACATAAGTTTCCTGTGTATCCATAAAATTGGAAATTATTTACTTTTCACATACTTGTATTCTGTTTCCTTCTGAAGAAAGAAGCTATGCTTTATATTTATTTGCATCCTACCCAGCACCATGCATACAGTAGAAAATAAATATCTGTGGATTTGATTTGTTACTAAAAAGTACCTATTGTTCATTTATTCCCAGAATTGACCATTCCAATAAACAACCTTGCTTGTTTGCATACATTTCATATAACTTGAAATGAATAAATCTACAAAAATCATGTCATAGTGCCAAGAAGATAATTGGAACAAAAAATATAAGTTATATTTAAACACAATAATGAAGTATTTGATCCTTCTGGAAAAAAATCTTGAGTGTCCCACAAGACATTTTACTGTAGTAACACTCTGCATATTTGGAGATAATTTATCTTGTAATTTATGTTATCCTGATTTATGATCTACTCACTTTTAAATTAGAAATATTAACAAGGTTGTTTACCTGATGTTCAAGCCTACAGAAGATTAGAAAAAAAAATTAGAGGGATAAAAACAAGTATGTTTGACCGTAGTAAATTATCAAAAGAAAAAAAGAAAAAGAAGCCATAAAATGAGGAAACAAAACTAGAAAAGCAGATGTACAGAGCCCCCCCAAAAAAAGAATAGCCAAATTGGGATTTTAATACAGGAATAAACAGTCTTACTGAGGGCATTCTAGTACTATATAACTGCTGATTTTTATAAAGATGTAGAGGTAATGTTGCATAGTGATTAAGAGTTCAGACTCTGTGGTCAGACTGCCCAGAATTTACAGTAGCATTCTGCCACTCACAACTCATGTGACTGGCAAGTTACAATTATTTTACTGCCCTGGAGGTGATTCAATTAATCCTTAGTCTAAAGATACTAATACTTAATTTGTGTGCTAATGAGAAAATAAGATAATTGATATAAATGTTCAGCCAAGTTCTGAAAAACACCATCACCATCACCACTCCCAATGGTTAAATAAATAAATAACGAGAATGTTAAATTAAGTTTGGTGTTTACTTTCTAAGAGGGCAAGAAAATGAACTTGAATATTCCCATCCAAGAAGCTTGCCGTTGAAAGGATCTTGGCACTTAGCAGGTTATAATCTAATTATATGGAAATTTAATTATACAAATCCATCTCATAACCTAGCAAAACAAAATTACAAATATTTTATTTTTTAAGTGCATAGAAAGAAGGGAGGGAGGAAAACAGAAAGGAAGGAAAGAATATATGACAGGAAAAGTGAAGTCCGAAGATCAAAATTAACATTTGATTATATCTGCCCAATAAGGTAAAGAAAAAATCTTTAACCTTGAGGTTTATCACCAAAGGTAACACCCAAAGACTGGACGTAGATCAGACATAGTGTAAATGACATATGGCTTCCTTATATTTCCCATATGATAAACTATTCAAGTCAACATACACTGTAGTCAAGACAGTATTCAAGATTTAACTTGTATAAAATATACAAAAAAAATAAGAATACATTCTATCTCTCACACAGAGGTGATGTGGTTGAGGTTACATAAGATGTTTTAGGAAAAAAAAATGCTCTTTCATATGCCAAAATAATAACTGTGGCCCTGGCCCCCCATCCCCCGCCGCAGCCGGGGGAGCAGGCTAAATTTGGTTGCTTGCTGGCCTTAACACATGCCTCCAAATTACAAAACAAGATTTACTACCAGGTACACGTCGGAAGAAGCAGGTGTTAATACCACTGGAACTTTGCCTTGCAAATTATTTACATAATCTGGCCGTGTGGAGGACTGGCTCTGGCTGCTCCAGTCAGGAGTAAGGGCTGTGCCACTGAGGTGGGAGAGCCAAGTCCAGGACACTGGTCCACAAGAGACCTCCCAGCTCCACATAATATCAAATGGCGAAAATCTCCCAGAGATCTCCATTGCAACAAAAAGAATAAAACACCTAGGAATAAACCTACCCAAGGAGACAAAAGACCTGTATGCAGAAAATTATAAGACACTGATGAAAGAAATTAAAAATGATACAAATAGATGGAGATATATACCATGTTCTTGGATTGGAAGAATCAACATTGTGAAAATGACTGTACTACCCAAAGCAATCTACAGATTCAATGCAATCCCTATCAAACTACCACTGGCATTTTTCACAGAACTAGAACAAAAAATTTCACAATTTGTATGGAAACACAAAAGACCCCGAATAGCCAAAGCAATCTTGAGAAAGAAAAATGGAGCTGGAGGAATCAGGCTCCCTGACTTCAGACTATACTACAAAGCTACAGTAATCAAGACAGTATGGTACTGGCACAAAAACAGAAATATAGATCAATGGAAAAGGATAGAAAGCCCAGAGATAAACCCATGCACATATGGTCACCTTATCTTTGATAAAGAATATACAGTGAAGAAAAGACAGTCTTTTCAATAAGTGCTGTTGGGAAAGCTGGACAGCTACATGTAAAGGAATGAAATTAGAACACTCCCTAACACCATACACAAAATAAACTCAAAATGGATTACAGCCTAAATGTAAGGCCAGACACCATCAAACTCTTAGAGAAAAACATAGGCAGAACGCTCTATGACATAAATCACAGCAAGATCCTTTCTGACCCACCTCCTAGAGAAATGGAAATGAAAACAAAAATAAACAAATGGGACCTAATGAAACTTAAAAGCTTTTGCACAGCAAAGGAAACCATATACAAGATGAAAAGACAACCCTCAGAATGGGAGAAAAACTTTGCAAATGAAGCAACTGACAATGGATTAATCTCCAAAACATACAAGCAACTCATGCAGCTCAATATCAAAAAAAACAAACAACCCAATCCAAAAATGGGCAGAAGACCTAAATAGACATTTCTCCAAAGAAGATATACAGAGTGCCAACAAACACATGAAAGAATGCTCAACATCATTAATCATTAGAGAAATGCAAATCAAAACTACAATGAGATATCATCTCACATCAGTCAGAATGGCCATCATCAAAAAATCTACAAACAATAAATGCTGGAGAGGGTGTGGAGAAAAGGGAACACTCTTGCACTGTTGGTGGGAATGTAAATTGATACAGCCACTATGGAGAACAGTATGGAGGTTCCTTAAAAAACTAAAAATAGAACTACCATACGACCCAGCAATCCCACTACTGGGCATATACCCTGAGAAAACCATAATTCAAAAAGAGTCATGTACCACAATGTTCATTGCAGCTCTATTTACAATAGCCAAGACATGGAAGCAACCTAAGTGTCCATCAACAGATGAATGGATAAAGAAGATGTGGCACATATATACAATGGAATATTACTCAGCCATAAAAAGGAATGAAACTGAGTTATTTGTAGTGAGGTGGATGGACCTAGCGACTGTCATACAGAGTGAAGTAAGTCAGAAAGAGAAAAACAAATACTGTATGCTAACACATATATATGGAATCAAAAAAAAAAGAAAGAAAGAAAATGGTCAGAAGAACCTAGGGGCAAGATGGGAATAAAGATGCAGACCTACTAGAGAATGGACTTGAGGATACGGGGAGGGGGAAGGGCAAGCTGGGACAAAGTGAGAGAGTGGCATGGACATATATACACTACCAAACGTAATATAGATGGCCAGTGGGAAGCAGCCGCATAGCACAGGGAGATCAGCTAGGTGCTTTGTGACCACCTGGAGGGGTGGGATAGGGAGGGTGGGAGGGAGGGAGATGCAAGAGGGAGGAGATATGGGGACATATGTATATGTATAACTGATTCACTTTGATATAAAGCAGAAACTGACATACCACTGTAAAGCAATTATACTCTAATAAAGATGTTAAAAAAAAAGAAAGAAAATAAAAATAAGTGTGGCCCTGAGGAATATTTAAAAGCAAATGTCCCTAAAACAGAAAAGAAACTTAATTAAGCATTTTTCTTTTGACTTTTATCCTCTGAAAGTTGTATGATCTGCCAATTATCAATCACATATTACTGGTATTGAAATTTGGGTAGAAGTCAATAAGCAGAGACCCAGAATGACAATAAATAAAGATGCAGGGACTGGTCTTTTAAACAAATCATGTTTAATGTGAGCCATAATTTAAAATGTGCTATACTTCTTTTACAAATTGCCCTGACAAATTTGGATATAATACAGAAAAGACCTGTTCTATATTTGAAATAAAGATCTTCCTTCTTCCGTTATGCAAATGTCCATATTCTATAAAAAGCAAAGGGCTATAATACTGGTACTTATGTTAATGCTAAAATATAAATCTTGCTAATGAGCCATAATAGTTTATTTTAATTATTCTAATTTACTGTGCTGAAATAAAAAGAAAAAATGTTTCAATGTATGTACAACATATCAAAAATTCACTAACAGTCTTACCTTATGGTCCATTATTTTTCAACAAAGATGCTAATATCATCTGATGAGGAAAGGACAGTTTTTTTAAACAAATGGGGACAGGATAATTGGATATCAACATGAAAAAAAATGAATATAAAGAATTTTACCTGATACCATATATAAAAATTTACTTACAAATGGCTCAAAGACCTAAATTTAAGAGCTAAAACTACAAAACTTCTAAAAGAACCATAGATCATCATCACAACCTTAGGTTAAACAAAGAGTTCTTATACAATATATGATACCAAAAGCCTAATTCATAAAATTAAAAAATTGACAAACAAATTCACCAAAATTAAAAACTTATACAGTTCAAAAGACATCATAATAAATAAAAAGACAAGCCATAGACTGGGAGAAAATGTCTTAAACTCACATATTCTTTAAAAGACCTTGTATTCTGAATATATCAATAATTCATAGAACCCAATAATAAGATAAACAACCCAATTTAAAAATGGGCCAAAGATATGAATTAACATTTCACTAGCAAAAAGATATAGTAGTGTCTAATAGGCATTTAACATTATTGGTAATCAGGAAAATGCAAATTAAAACCACAGTGAGATACCACTTCACACCTACTAGGATAGCTATACAAAAGACACACACACACACACACACACACACACACACACACAGAAAGAAAATAAGTGTTGGGGAGGATATGGAGAAATTGGAAGCCTCATACATTGCTGGTGGGAATGTAGAACGGTGCAGCTGCTTTAGAAAACAGTTTGGCACTTCCTCAAAAGGTTAAACACAGAGTTATCATACAACCCACCCCTTCCAACTGTAGGTATATACCCAAGAGAACTGAAAACATAATAATAAAAAACTTGTACATGAATATCCATAGCAGTATTAGTCATAATAGCCAAAAGGTGGCAACAATACAAATGCCCATCAATTAATGAATCAATAAACTGTGATACATCTATACAATGGAACATTATTCAGCCATAAAATGAAATATGAAGTACTGATTCATGCTACAACATGAGTGAACCCTGAAAAGATTAGGGTGAGTGAAAGAATCACGCATTATATGATTGGAATCATATATATATATGATTCCATATATAAATGGAATCACGCATTATATGATTCCATTTATATGAAATATCCATAAAAGGCAATTTAGCTAGTCAGAAAGTAGATTAGTGGTTATCTAGCACTGGGAGTGGGAATTAACTGCAAACAGATACAAGGGAACTTTTAGGAGTGATGGAATTGTTCTAAAATTGGACTGAAGTGACAGTTGCACAGCTGTATAAATTTACTAAAAATCAGTGAATTGTATAATTACAATAAGTGAATTTTATGATAAGCAAATTACACTTCAGTAAAGCTTTTTACAAAAAAGATATACCAAAAAAAAGTGTGTTATGTTTCAAATTACATAAAATGAGTCTCTTCTTTCTGTTATAATGTTACCAATATGAGATACTGAGTAATTCACTTAATCTTTACAATAAGCTAGACTTCTATTACTATCTCCATATCACAGTCCAGGAACCTTAGACACATGAAGATTAAATAACCTGTTATTCAGTTAATAAACTGCAGAACCAGGATTGGAACTCTAGTTTATCTGACTTCAAATTACAAACTTGATAGGTACTTCATTTGTTTATAAAATGCAATAAGCATTTTCTATATGGATCAATGTTTTTAATCCTGTGGTTTTCAACAGGAGAAATTCTTTAGATCACTGAAGAGATCATAAATACCTAAGAAGTGACATAAAAAGAACACTTCATCAGGGTCAGAAGGCCCAAGTTGATAAACCTTATGTAAAAATGAGAACTGAACTAGGTTGTCTCTCTAAAATAAAATGCCTTTCAGGGGCTTCCCTGGTGGCACAGTGGTTGAGAATCTGCCTGCCAATGCAGGGGACATGGGTTCGATCCCTGGGCCGGGAGGATCCCACATGCCATGGAGCAACTAAGCCCGTGTGCCACATCAACTGAGCCTGTGCTCTAAGAGCCGATGTGCCCCAACTGCTGAAGCCCGCGCACCTAGAGCCTGTGCTCTGCAACAAGGGAGGCCACCGCAGTGAGAGGCCCGTGCACCGCAATGAAGAGTGGCCTCCGTTCATCGCAACTAGGGAAAGGCCACGCGCAGCAACGAGGACCCAATACAGCCATAAATAAATATATATATATATATATATACACACACATACATACATACATAAAATTTTTTTAAATGCCTTTCAATTTTTTCACAAAATAAAATGTCTTCTGAAGAAAACAGGCACTTTCAGCATAGATTTTTCTACAGCTTTCTGTAACACAGCCACCATGGCAATCATTTGTTCCCTCCTAATTTTTTAATGTGCTTTAGTACGTAGGGTGGAGAGGCACTGCTCTCTGTCTGGCCCTCTCTTCCATTAGTCATTCATTGCAAACTTCTATTCTTTAGGAACAAAGTAACAATGCCAGAATTCAACTGAAGTTATGTACAGTTGTCCTGATCAGAAATTGAAGGGGAAATGTTTATGGGCTAGGGAAATGTACATAAGAAAAGTCTATATTTGAGAATAAGTATTGAGCAAAGAAAAGCAAATGTACTAAAGGCCTTTTATACAAAGATCACCACTATAGGAATTTATCTCTAGCCTAAAAGTAACAAAGTTACAAAATGTAATGTTCATTCCATTTCCTCTGTGTCTTAAGTTTCATATATCTATGCATCTTAAATGAAGTTCCAAAGAGATGTGTTCTTCCCAAATAATCTATGCTTGAAATTTTAAAAATCAGAGAAAGCACTATCAATGACTCAAAGGAATCAGTTTTACTTACTATTTGGGGATGAAAAAAATTAATGCTATTTTTGTTATTCCCACAGTAAAAAAAGGGACTAAAACTTCCTTGTGTCTTTAATGCTTCCATTTCAGAACAGAAAGCATTTTTTTTTCATGCTGCCTAATTTTTAAGAGGCTGTATATCTCACTAAAACTCAAGAATGATTCAAAGTCAAGAGAAAATGTTAAACATACTTAAATATAGTATCATTAAGTACTGGACAATAGTGATTGTTAGAAAGAAAGTTACTTTAAAAACAAAAACCTTTCTTAAGTATCTTCAAACCACTCTATCTTCCTATCTGTGACACACTGTGGAAATAATAAAATTAATAAGAGTAGAATCAACCTATAATCTTTGGGTGACAATGTGACTGAGGGCAAAAGAAGCTATCTATACAATGAAGGACCAAAGAATGAAAACCATTCTTAATCCTCCAGCTGCTCTAAGTGGATGTTTGCCTCCCTTGAGGCCAGGCCTCAATCAAACCACTGAGTCAGATTTACTCAGAGAGTCATGAGGAGGCAGACTGCACATGACAGCATGCTGTGTAATGCATGACACAGACCTGAAGTTTTTTGTTTGTTTTTGTTTTTTGACATACATTTAGACTTTATTATAGTACCTATGGAAGAACCAAATTTAAGCATTCTTTGTTCATATTTTCTGAAATATCTTACAAAGCCCTCACATAATTTTTTTATAACATTAAATTTACCAGGTTCTCTTCTATAGCAAATGAGAATAATTAGCAAGTGTGATGATGCCATTTTCTAAGTTTATCCAGACAGCTGAAGCTTTCAGGATCAAGCTGCATTCGCCAAAATGACCGCATTCTCTTCTGCCGTGTTGCTCTCTCCCCCACTGCAGAGCCTTTGCTAAGTTACATGCAGATCGTGACGGAGATCGTGGTACCTACAGTCTGCACCCTCTGTACACTAATCACTGCAGTTCTGATGCTTCTGCTGCGGAGCCTGAGCTGAGACAGGGTCACCAATTTTGTAGCTGCATGTTTCACAGAGAACCTTTGGGATCTTCAGGATCTTCCTCCTTTTTCTCCTTCGAAGGTTTACATACATCTGTTCTCAGGTTCTGTGATAATTACCTTCCCACCATCCCTCTCTCTCTCTCTCTCTCTTTTTTTTTTTTTGGCTTGAGCTTACAGAGGGCCCCATCAGCACACTTCACTTGAAATGCACCTGGCTGCAGGTAACCATGTTAGTAAAGGATATCCTTTTTTCCAGGCTACCATTTAATGTTAATTCAGAAAAATCATCTCTACCAGGTTTGTGAAGTATTAAAACACAGCTAACAAAAGTCATTTATGGGGGGTTAGATGAATACAACTGCCCCCTTCTTTTCTTTCCTCTCCCCAACTTCTCCCATGGATTATGAAGAATGACTTTCAAAGGGTAGTACAAGTAGAAATCCCTTGAAAAGGCAGCTAGGTTATAAAATATACTTGCTCTTGAAGCTTTCCCAGATTTTAATTTAAATAGACTTCAAAAACAAGTGAAAGGGACTTCCCTGGTGGCGCAGTGGTTGAGAACCTGCCTGCCGATGCAGGGGACACGGGTTCGATCCCTGGTCTGGGAAGATTCCACATGCCTTGGAGCCCCTGGGCCTGTGCGCCACAGCTACTAAGCCTGTGCGCCACAACTACTGAAGCCCGCGTGCCTATAGCCCATGCTCTGCAACAAGAGAGGCCACTGCAGTGAGAAGCCTGTGCACCGCAATGAAGAGTAGTCCCTGCTCGACACAGCTAGGGAAAGCCTGCGCGCAGCAACGAAGACCCCACGCAGCCAAAAATAAATAAATAAATTTATAAAAAAAAAAAAAAAAAAAACAAGTGAAAGAATGTTCATAAACTATTCAATATGACTACATATTCATGGCTAAAAAAAATTTTTGAATGAACAAACAAAAATGTACTGCCTAAAAGAATGGTGTTTCTTTCCATCTTACCCACATAGAGTAGATACACATAGTGGAAAGCCCATCCCAGCTCTCCATAATATTATGCAACAATACTGCCAGAATCTAGAATTCTGATTCTGCCTTGCTATGCCAATCTTTGACTACTAATTGGACCCATCTTTCTCCTTATTGCCTTTATTTACAGTCTACAATGTTTAAAAATATATATTATATATCTTTGCATGTGTTAGATACATGTCACCTCAACTAGACTACAGGTTATTTGAGGGCAAAAAATATGTCTTCTACTTTCTGGTATAGAGTACAGGTTAAGAGCACAGGCTCTGGAACCATATCACCAGGGCTCAAATCCAAGCTCTTTCGTCAGCTTTGTGACCTTGACCAAGATATTTATCTTTCCTATGCCTCAGTTTTCTCATCTGCAAAGTGAAGATAAAAGCACACAGCTGTTGTAAAAATTATATAAGCAATAAATTCTGAGTGCCTAAAAGTGTCCTGTACATAGTAAGCACCATAAAATATTAGTTATTATAATTATCTGTACCCCCTACAATACCTTGTACCAAGCTTTGTTCCTTTAGTAGATGTTCAAGTACCTGCTAACTGGCAAAAAATCTACAACTCTTATCAGCAACACAATTTCTCTTAACACAGCCATATAATTTATGAGCAATGTAGTCTCTACAGTTCAAGAACACTTTCTTTAATTGTTTAAGATATTTTGCTCAGTCTAAAACATAGCATCATATATCCCTACTTTTCAATCTAGTGCTAGACTAGTTTACACACATAGTTTTTAATAGCAAACTACTAAGATAGAAAATTTTAAATATGTTATATTTTTTTGCTGTAGTAGGGAGACTAAACTTGATCCAAACCATCATCTTTGTGGCTCCAACTCATTACAATATAGTTCCTAAGAACTTAAATTCATGGGAGGTTTGCATAGAATGACTGATTAGTCATAGCAAAACTTTGCACTAGGGGTGGGAGAGATGTAAGAAAAAATCATTTGTTTCATAATAGAACCAGAATCACAGCTTTTTAATACCAGTAAGTAAGATGATACCAGCAGCAAAGAGAATGCTGATGTGTATGCTGGGAGTTTGAAGAGGAGGTTAAAAAATAACTACTAAGCACAAAACAAATTCTTCAGTTCGACAGTCCCAGCTATGAAGTATGAGAGAGCAGAAAACCTAGGGCAATCCAATTTTAAACTGGTTAGAATATCACATACATTATCAGAATACAGGAACGTTTACTGTTATTTTTTTGAAAAATAATATAAGTTCTTAATTTCAAGAGCAAAACAAAATAACATATTTTAGAGGCATTTTTCACAATGTAACAAAAGAAAAAAAAAGCTTGTGATATTAAAACCACAATGAGATACCACTTTACACCCATCAGAATACTATTATCAAAATAAAAAGAAAAGAAAAAGGAAGGAAGGAAGGGAGGAAGGGAAGGAGGGAGGGAGAGAGGAAGGGAGGGAGGAAAGAAATAACAAGTGTTGGCAAGGATGTGGAAAAATTGAAACCTTTGTGCATTTCTGTGAGAATATAAAATGGTGTAGCCACTGTGGAAAAGAGTATGGTGGTTCCTCAAAAAAGTAAACACGGAATTAATATATGATGCAGTTCCACTTCTGGGAAGATACCCAAATGAACTGAATGCAGGGACTCAAACAGATATTTGTACACCAATGTTCACAGCAGCATTATTCACAAAAGCCAAAAAGTGGAAGCATCCCAAGTGTCCACTGATAAATGAATGGATAAACAAAATGTGGTATATAATTCACTGGAATATTATTTAGTTTTACAAAGGAAGGACACTGTAACACACGCTACTATATGGATGAACCTTGAAGACATTATGATAAATGAAATAAATCAGTCACAAAATGACAAATATTATATGATTCCACTTATAAGAGGTACCTAGAATAGTTAAATTCATAAAGACAGAAAGTAGAACTGTGGTTGCCAGGGCTAAGGGGAGGAAGAATGGGGATTTGTTATTTAATGGGTACAGAGTTTCAGTTTGACAAAATGAAAAAATTATGGAGATGAATGGTGGTGATGGTTGCATAATAATGTGAATGTACTTAATGCCACTGAAATGTACATTTAAAAATGGTTAAAACTGTCGATTTTATTAATATTTTACCACTATATGTTTGTATGTATTGACAGATTATTCGAGAGAGAGAGAGAGAGAGGAAGAGAGAGGACAGTCCCTTAGAAAACAGTTTGACAGTTTCTTATAAAGTTAAATATACTCTTACCATGTGACCCAGTAATCTAACACTCCTAGATATTTGCCCAAGAAAAATAAAAACATATACCCAGACAAAAACCTGCATGCCAATGAATATAGCAGGTTTATTCATAATTGCCAAAAACTGAAAACAAAATATTCATCAACTTGTAAGTGAACAGATAAACCGTGGCACATTCGTATAATAGAATACACTCGGCAATGAAAAGAAATAAAATACTAACACATTAAAAAATTTAAAAATTAAAAATGGAAGAATCTCAAAAGCAACATTCTAAGTTAAAGAAACCAGACATACAAAGCTATATACTTTATGATTCCATTTATATGACATTCTGGAAAAGTCAAAAGTACAGTGACAGAAATCAGATTGGTAGTTGCCAAGGACTGAAAGTGGGAAAGGGGAACTGATGTAAAGGAGACAAGGCTACCTTTGGGATGATGGAAACACTCTCTATCTCGACTGTAGATGGGAGTTTACACGACTGTCTCTACTCATCGAAGTTCATATAATTGTACCCATTATATGTGAATTATAACTCAACAGCAAAAGCCTGGAGTACTATGATCAACTTAAACATCTCTGCTTCTATAATAAGTATTCTTAGTAAGTATTCAATATGTAAGACAACAGTAATTTTGTACCACTTTGCTCAAACAGAACAGAGGTAAAAATCATGTTTCTAGTTTCATCCTTCAAATTTGCATTTTATTCCTAAGACAAGGGGTTGAGTTCATCATGACAATACACTAGAAATAACCAAAGGGTGAGCAATAAATTGAAAAAAATGGGTTATCATAACATAAATAGTTCTTTGGGAACTTATCTTACAAATCACAGTAACCAGACACAGGTGGCAGTTCTAGCAGTTTCCACCTAGTGCAAACTCAAAAGCACTCTCCTATATACACAGAATTACCAAATACCACATAAAGCAGGATGGTTGTGCATTGTTGCATGTAAAGTTAGTGTTTTCAAATGAGTTGTTTCTACTTCATAAAACTGGGTGAAATTAATAGCTAGCTGTTGTTTTCTACATCCATAGAAAGTGTTGAGGTACTAAATTTTCTACACTTTTATGAAAAATTCCATGCCTAGTTATTAGGTTCCTAACTTACCCAAGTTAGTAAGTATATTCTACATTTCATATAAAGAGACACCATTCCACTGCCTTATGAAAAAAAAATAGGGAAAAACTTTTAGATAAGAATAGCAAGAATATCGTTCCAACATTCTTCAACAATCAGATACTTCAATTTCCCCTGAAATATAAAGCAAAAATTATCTGAAATGTGGTACACCTATTAAATATATAATGTCACAGGAACTGGGTAAAATGCTACATACCCACTGAAGGAAGCATTTGGGATGAACAGAACTTCCTTAATGTACTTTTTCTAATTAACATTTGGGCATCAACTCCCCCAGGATATCTGTAGGACTGGCTGTTAGGAAAGACCTAAGAAGGGTAGGAGGACTTCCCTGGTGGCGCAGTGGTTAAGAATCTGCCTGCCAATGCAGGGGACACAGGTTCGAGCCCTGCTCCGCGAAGATCCCACATGCCACGGAGTAACAGAGCCCATGTGCCACAACTACTGAGCCTGCGCTCTAGAGCCCGCAAGCCATAACTACTGAAGCCCGCATGCCTAGAGCCCATGTGCCACAGCAAGAGAGGCCACCACAGTGAGAAGCTCGCACACTGCAATGAAGAGTAGCCCCCGCTCGCCGCAGCTAGAAAAAGCCCCCAAACAGCAATGAAGACCCAATGCGCCAAAAAAAAGAAGGGTAGGAGATAATTTCTTAAAGACTGAAACACAACATTCTAAACGTATATAGAATTTAATACTGAATTAAAATGCAGCTGCATTAATAGGAACAAGTTTATGGAGAAAGATTCTACAACTAGAAATACTTCCACTTTAAAAAAAGACAACTCACTTCAATAAATGTGATTTAAAATTTCTATTTTAAAAAAAAGTCAAATTATCTGATAAAAGTTGGTCATAAAATAAAAGCAAACCGCCCACCCAAGTTGGGGAGGGTGATTCCAAAAGAGAGGCTGTTGGGACCTCCCTGGTGGTCCAGTGGTTAAGACTCCATGCTCCCAAAGCAGGGGTCATGGGTTCAATCCCTGGTCGGGGAACTAACATTCTGCATGCCGCACAGCATGGCCTTAAAAAAAAAAAAAGATATCCTTGTTCTCCCCTGCCTTCAAAGATCTCCTAATTTAACTATCTTAAACAGAAGAGCAACATATGTAACATGTTAAAACATCTGTAAAGGAGATCTCAATTTTAATGTGCCTCCAAATTACCTAGGTGCTTGTTAAAATGTAAATCCTAGGCAAAGTTCCCAAAGATTTTGATTAGTGGGAGACAGGAATAGGAAAGGTCCAGAGATCTGCATTTTTAACAAGCATTCCTAGTGATTCTTATGTAGATTGTCTGAAAGACTCATTTTTAGTAACACTGGTTGACATGTTGAATGTGGCACCAATGTTATCTGTCATGAAATTCTAACAATCTCTATACACAGACTATACCATACTTGGTATTTATTACCACTAGCCTCTGGTCGACTCAACTAAGATCTAAAGATAAAAACAGATTTTAAATACTATACAATTAAATGGTCCAGAGCAGTGTGTGAGCTAAGAAATGAAAAGTAAATATCAGAGATTGATTTTATGATGAATGGCTAGGCTATAAAATCCAATAAATTTGCATCATCAATTTTTCCCTCATGCAAAACTACACTCACCGCGGCTATAATTTTATCCCCCAAAATAAATAAACCTTTACTGGTTATAAAAATTCTAGCTCTCTGATAAAGGTTTTTTTTTAATTTATCATCTTAATCTTTTTTTTAATTATATATATGTTTATTTATTTATTCTTGACTGTGTTGGGTCTTCGTTGCTGTGTGCGGGCTTTCTCTAGTTGAGAGAGAGCAGGGGCTACTCTTTCCTTGCAGTGCGCAGGCTTCTCATTGAGGCGGCTTCTCTTGTTGCGGAGCACGGGCTCTAGGCGTGAGGGCTTCAGTAGTTGTAGAACACAGGCTCAGTAGTTGTGGCTCGCGGGCTCTAGAGTGCAGGCTCAGTAGTTGTGGCGCACGGGCTTAGTTGCTTCGCAGCATGTGGTATCTTCCCAGACCAGGGCTCGAAACTGTGTCCCCTGCATTGGCAGGCGTATTCTTAACCACTGCACCACCAGGGAAGCCCTCCAATAAAGGTTTTTCATGCACCCCAAACATACTTGCCCCTAACAAACAGTACAGTCAGCTCACGAACCAGTCATTTTGATTCATTGTCTTCCTGGATACACGTTAAAATGACGTGCTAGGATGCAAACAGATAAATGACTTCTCATGTCATTTTGACATCCAATCATTTTTACCGCATTCCTGCTACAGTCTTCATTCCTGAAGACCTGAAAATATTGTTTAAGCAAGTGGCCGTGTCAATTTCTTTTCCTCCATTTCTGACTTAAGCATAGTTAAAGCAGACGGCATTATTTTCTTTTTGACTTAATGTGCCTCCCAAAATATTCAATTTTTTTAAAAGCGCTGGTTTTATAAAATAGATGAATAACTCCATACTTGTCTATTTTTTTCTTATACCATATAAAAATAGGATTACTGATAAAGCACACTAATGTTTTCACATTTCACCTAACATTCCAAACCCATTCAGTTGAACATTTCATGAGTCTCAAGCTAGTGGTACATTCAGTCATTGATTTTTTTTAGCAGTAACAACAGGAGTCAGCTCCATGGATTCCATGCTCCTTTGAGCAAACTTAGGGTGCCCTTTGTCTTCAAGGTACAGAATATCATAAATAAAAATGAGGCAGTCCTAGAGCCAGGCTTAGCTTTTAAAGAACATCTATCTCCAAAAGCTTCCAAAGGAACCCAGGAATGAAAACCATTATCAGAAAGACTAAAACCAAAAATGAGGTGAGGTTAGTGAAAAATGCTAAAGATAAAAAAAACAAGTCTGGGTTTTTTGTTGGTTTGTTCTTTGTTGGTTTGTTTTAAGCAATTTACAGAAAAACAAAGCAGAGAGAGATCTAGGGTTTGAAGGGAAAGAGTGTAATGACAACAAATGACCAAGAGAAAGCAGAACTACTGTACTGGAGTCTCTAACTCTAAGTAAGTCCCAACCTGCTTCAGGCTCAGTTTCTTCATCTATCACCCTATTTCACAAAATTGCTATGAGGAACACAAAGGAAAATGCATATCTTACATGCCCAAGAGCTACACAAATATAAGTTTTTAATCCCTTAATGAACAAAATACATTTTTTAAAAAGGAACATTAAGAGGAAATTGGAAAAAGAGAAAAATTTATTCACAGAACTCTGAAGGTGATCTTATGTAAAGAAAACATTGTATTGATTTTCATAAAGCAGTTAGGGGTAGGTCCCAGAAACCTAACAGTTTAGAAACCTAAATCACCAGTAAGTTTGATGACACCTGGAAAAAGCTGAAAATGTATAATGAAACAGCTGATTTTTAAAAACTTAGGGGAAAGAAGGTTTCTGGGATCCTGCTCTGATGCCCTTTAACATATTAAAAGAACTTGAAAGAATCGTATTGTCATATTCCAAATCTTAATTGTGCTTTATTTATAATATTTACTATTTCCTTCACTCAAGTACATTTATTTTTAATATAAGTAAATCAATTTTAAAATGCAGATTTACTAGTTACTTGGAATACACATTTAAGAGCTTTTTTTAAACTAAAATATAAAAACATCATACAATGTTTAAACAGAATGGGTTAGAGTTGAGTTCATCTCAGAAACTGAACCTGACTGAGATGACAGCCCAAAAAGCTATTCAGGTCAAATCATCCAAAAGATTACTATTTACAAAAGTATCATGACTTTAACACTCAAAGGGCTTCCAGTTAGATCTATTAGAGAAAGTAAAAAGGAATATTTTGATCTTTGAAAACACAAAATAATCTCACCCCACGGTCTTCAAAAGTATCCTTTAATATATGGCATGGATCTAAAAAATTAGAACAATACTTATCTTACCTACCTAATAGGGCTATTATAGGATTAGATTGAGACATATTATGTGTGAATATGTTTTGAACAATTACTAAGTCTTACACAAATGTTAGGTATTTTATAAGAACATGCTTAGCTCATCAATTGCAGACTGATGAATTAAATTAATCACCTATTTTATTAAGAAACCTTGAGCAAAAGCAGATTTAACTGTAGTTCCTTCTTTAAAAAAAGTAATGTTTAATAATGACTAAGATCTAAAAATGAAATCATAAAAGACCTTTCTACCATTATGTTACCCTAATGAATTTTTCTTTTATACAGATATCTTTTTTTTTTTTTTTTTTGCAGTACGCGGGCCTCTCACCTTTGTGGCCTCTCTCGTTGCGGACGCTTAGGCTCAGTGGCCATGGCTCATGGGCCTAGCCGCTCCGTGGCATGTGGGATCTTCCCGGACCGGGGCACGAACCCGTGTCCCCTGCATCGGCAGGCGGACTCTCAACCACTGCGCCACCAGGGAAGCCCTATATAGATATCTTAATGTACAAAGAGCTTTAATTAACTGAAATAGTATACTTCCTCATGGAACTCACACCTTACTAAGGTGATAGTATTAAAGAAATATTACTGTTAGTTGTGAGACTGTCAAATTCATTAAAGAATAGTTCAGTAAAGAAACAGTTACTATTAGCTGTGAGACTATCAAAATGAATAAAATTCCCACTCAATAAGCAGCTTTCAATACAATAAAGGAAATAAAACGTATACAAAATAAGTAGAATACCACAAGTTAGATGATGAAAAGTTCCATAATAGAAATGTAAACAAAGTTTAATAGAAGTTCAGAGAAGGGAAATGTTATTTCTAGCTATGGGGGAAAGTAGGCATCTTTGTCAGGGAAGAAGTCATATTTGTGCTAGGTCCTAAAGGATGAAGAGGACTTTGAAACGTCCCTAAATAAAATACACATTTCCCTGGAAGAAAAATGCTTCCAGTTCACTGGGGGGGTAAAAAAAAAAACCAAAAAACAAAACAAAACAAAAAACTGTATCTCGTTAAATAGTACCAATATCCCTCCAATATTCATTCACAATTAAACAGAAGTTACCCTTTTCACATCCTCCCATCCTTCCCCACATCTCAATGCCCCATATTTAACCCTTCACCAAATCTTACCCATTTTAACCTACTTAATGTCTCTCAAATCTGTCCACTTCTCTCTTCTCCATCACCATCTCCATAGTCTGAATTACCATCATCTCCTGCCCAAACTACAACAATAATAGCCTTCTGACTGGTCTCCCTGCTCCACACCAATCTATCTTCTACACTGAAGGCAGAGTGGTCTTTTCTAAAGCAAATGTGCCAGGCACTACCTTCCAGACCCAAATCATTAACACATGGTTACTTCTCTAGCCTCATCTTATACCATGTGCCCTCTCACTATTTGTGACCCAGCCACTCTTGTCTTTATTCCGAGTTCCTCAAACTTGCCAGGCTCACTAACACCAGGACCTTTGCACATGCTACCCTCTTCATCTGGAACACTTGCCCACTCCTAACTCCCCTCACCTAGTTAACTCCTATTCACCTCTTAGATCTTAGTCACTTCATTAAGAAAGTCTTCTCTATTCTCCCAAACTAAATTAGATCATTTAGCTATATACTCTTAGGACCGACCCTGTGTACTTTCTTATACAGTATTTGTTAGAATTGTAATTTTATATTTATTTTGTGTTTATTTGATAAATAATTACCTCCCTGACTAAACTTGTAAACACTATTAGGACAGGATTCACAAATAATTAGACCTGCCAACATACACACTTGTTCCTAAGTCAATACATTTTCTTTTCAGTCAAAATATGTATGGTGAACCAACAGGAATAGACGTCATTGCCCTGCCTACACTACAACAAGCAGTCTGTACACCAAATTCTGGCCATTCACCAATTCCCACCTACTCTTGTTTCCCATTGTCTATTTGGCAAAAATTACTTTATTTTTTGACCTAATAATAAGCGTGATTTAGCAGCTTAATTGCCTGCTAGTAAGAAGATTAGAAAGTTCAGTCTAAACGTGGAAAAACTGACTTTGCTTGCCAAAAATAGCACCTTCAGAAAAGAAAAAAAGTATTTCATTGATTTATTCAGGTCAGGTAAACATTCCCAACTTCCACTCCACCATTTACAGGAAGAGGTGTGCTATGAAATTTGTAGTCAGGGCTTATGCCATTAATAGTTTGCAGCATATCTGGAGGAATTTAAAGTAGATATGAAGGTTTTTTATTGTGTTGAGTCAGATGGCTATATGGGTGACACTACACTAAGGAGATACAGTGACCTCATTGGAGCACTGACTTTAAATAAGTATAAGGCACTAAAGAAACCCAACTTGTCAAAGCTTCAATAGCTCAAGGTCATACCCCCCTGAAGAGGTGAAAACACCAGATTTGAAACTGCAGAAAGAAAAGAAGAACACTGCTAATTTGCTCCAGGATATGTTATCATTCAGGTCCAAACCAGATATGGGGGGACTTCTATCAGTCAAGATTAACAAGGACCAGATTTACCCTTCTGTCTGAAACAACTAAAATTATTATTTTCCCATATTATATAAATCTTTTTAAAAGACTGAAGCAAAAACAATATTTTTGTGGGGTTTATAAGTAGAAGTAAAATGTATGACAACAATAGCACAAAAGCCAGAAAGGAAGAATTGTAAGTATAATGTTATAAGGTTCTTAAACTATACGTGAAGTAGTGTAATATCACTTGAAGGTAGACTATTATAAGTTAAAAGATGTATACTATAAACTATAAAGCAATCACTAAAGTGAAATAGAATAGAAAATTGAATCATAAAAAATACATATTTATTTCAAAAAGCATTAAAAGAGTAAAAGAGAGAAAAGAACAGATGACAAATAAAACATAAATGGTAAGATAATAGATTTAAACCCAACCACTCAATTTAAACCTAACCAATCACATTAAATATAAATAATTAAGTACAATCATATTAAATATAAATAGTCCAAATACCCCAACTGAAAGGCTGGATAAAAGATCAAGACTCAACTACATGCTGCTTACAAGAAACCCACTTTATACAGACAAGTGGGTTATAAGTAAAAGGATGGAAAAAGGCATTCCATGCTAACACAAGTCACAAGAAAGCTAGAGTGGCTATATTAAAATCAGATAAAATAGATTCCAGAACAAAGAATATCACGAGTGATAAAGATGAAAATTTCATAACAATAAAATACATAATGATATTATGTCTTCATCAGGAGGACATAACACACCTAAATGTTTATGCTCTTAATAACGAAGCTTCAAAATACACGAAACAAAACCTGATAGAGGGACTTGCCTGGTGGTGCAGTGGTTAAGAATCCACCTGCCCCATCATCAAAAAAATCTACAAACAATTAATGCTGGAGAGGGTGTGAAGAAAAGGGAACACTCTTGCACTGTTGGTGAGAATGTAAATTGATACAGCCACTATGGAGAACAGTATGGAGGTTCCTTAAAAAACTAAAAATAGAACTACCATATGACCCAGCAATCCCACTACTGGGCATATACCCTGAGAAAGCCATAATTCAAAAAGAGTCATGTGCCACAATGTTCATTGCAGCTCTATTTACAACAGCCAGGACATGGAAGCAACCTAAGTGTCCATCGACAGATAAATGGATAAAGAAGATGTGGCACATATATACAATGGAATATTGCTCAGCCATAAAAAGAAACGAAATTGAGTTATCTGTAGTGACGTGGATGGACCTAGAGTATGTCATACAGAGTGAAGTAAGTCAGAAAGAGAAAAACAAATACCGTATGCTAGCACATATATATGGAATCTAAAGAAAAAAAAAAAAAGGTTCTGAAGAACCTAGGGGCAGGACAGGAATAAAGACGCAAACATAGAGAATGGACTTGAGGACACGGGGAGAAGGAAGGGTAAGCTGGGACGAGGTGAGAGAGTGGCATGGACATATATACACTACCAAACGTAAAACAGATAGCTAGTGGGAAGCAGCCTCATAGTACACGGAGATCAGCTCAGTGCTTTGTGACCACCTAAAGGGGTGGGATAGGGAGGGTGGGAGGGAGATGCAAGAGGGAAGAGATATGGGGATATATGTATATGTATAGCTGATTCACTTTGTTATAAAGCAGAAACTAACACACCATTGTAAAGCAATTATGCTCCAATAAAGATGTTAAAAAAAATAAACACAATCTTAAAGATTAAAAAAAAAAAGAATCCGCCTGCCAATGCAGGAAACACAGGTTCAAGCCCTGGTCCAGGAAGATCCCACATGCTATGGAGCAACTAAGCCCATGTGCCACAACTACTGAGCCTGCGCTCTAGAGCCCGTGAGCCACAACTACTGAGCCCATGATCCACAGCTACTGAAGCCCGTGTGCCTAGGGCCCATGTTCTGCAACAAGAGAAGCCACCTCAATGAGAAGCCCGCGCATCACAACGAAGAGTAGCCCCCACTCACCGCCACTAGAGAAAGCCCACACAGCAACAAAGACTCAATGCAGCCAAAAAAAAAAAAAAAAACCTGATAGAACTGCAGAGAAAATTAGACAAATCCACAATTATACCAAAGACTTCAACAAATCTGTCAATAATTGATAGCAAATCAAGAAGAATATAGAAGATTTGCACAACACTATTAACCAACTAGACCTAATAGATATTTATAAAACACTCCACTCCACAACAGCAAAATACACATTTAAGTGCACGCTATATTCTGGGCCATAAAACAAGTCTCAGTTAATGTAAAAGGATTCAAATCATCAAGTATATCCTGACCACAAATTAGAAATTAGTAACAAAAAGATACCTGGAAAATCCTCAAATATTTGGAAACTATATGAACTTCTATAAGTCCATGAGTCAAAGATGATACCAAAGGAAAAATGAAAAATTATTTTGAACTAAATGAAATATCCCATATGTGTGGGAATGGAACTAATGCAGTACTTAGAGGAACATTTACAGCATAGAAATGTCTTTCTTAGAAAAGAAAAGTTGCAAATCAATGGTCTCAGCTTCTACATTAAGAAACTAGCAAAGGGATAACAAATGAAACCCAAAGTAGACAGAAGAAAGGAAATAATAAAGATCAGAACAGAAATCAGTAAAATTTGAAAGAAGAAAAAATAGAAAAATGACAATGAAACCAAAAGCTGTTTCTTAGACCAATAAATTTGATAAACTTAAACCTACCAGACTGATGGAGGATAAAACAGGGAAGACACAAATTTATAATATCAGGAATGAGAGAGGTAACATCATTAAAGATTCTGAAGTCATTAAATAGATAAGGAAATATCATAAACAATTTTATTCTGATAAATCTGACAACTTAGACAAAATGGACATAATCCTTCAAACACACAAACAACAAAAGTTCAACAAGAAGAAATGAATAACCTAAATGACCTTATATTTATTAAAGGAATTGAATTTGAAGTGAAAAAAATCTTCCCACAAAGAAAAGTCCAGGTCCAGATGGCTTCTCTGATGAATTGTACCAAAAGTACAAAGAAGAAATAATACCAATTCTACACAAACTCTTCCAGAAAATCAAAAAAGAAAGAAGTACTTTATACAACACATACTATAATGTCAGCACATTCTAAAACCTAAGCCAGAGAAATAACACAAGAAAACTACACACCAATATTCCTCCAAGAATATACATACAAAATTCTTTAACATAATTTTAGCAAATCGAATCAAACAAATCAAGCAACATATAAAAAGATAATACATCAAGATCAAGTAGGGTTTATGCAAGAACGGCAAGTTGGTTTAAGGCTCAAAAATCAGTGTAATTAGGGAATTCCCTGGCGGTCCAGTGGTTAGGACTTGGTGCTTTCACTTGTGGTGGCCCAGGTTCAATGCCTGGTCAGGGAACTAAGATCCCCCAAGTCTCACAGCCAAAAAATTGTAATTATTATTAGACTAAAAAAGAAAAACTATATGATCATCTCAATAGATGCAGAAAATGCATTTGACAACATCCATTACTGACTGAAAGAAACCTATCAAGAATAGGAATAGAAAGGGATGTCTTAAAATTGGTAAGGGCATCTACGAAAACACAAACAAACTTAAAGCTAACATCACACTTAAACAGTAAAAGACTGAAAGCTTTCCTTTTAAGATCAGGAAGTCAAGGATGTCTGCTCTCACCACTTCTATTAAACGTTATCCTGGAGATTCTAGCCAGTGTAATCAGGCAAGAAAAGCTAATAAAAGGCATCCTGATCCGAAAAGAAGTAACATTCTTTATTTACAGACATTATATATGATCCTCTGTATAAAAAAGCTAATAGAATCTACAAAATACCCACTAAAAATAACAAGTGAATTTAGCAAGGCTGCAGGATAGAAGACAAAAATGCAAAAATCTATTATAGTTCTATATAGTAGCAACAAATTAGAAACTAATTTTTTTTAATATACTATCTACAACATCATCAAAAATTATAATATACTTAGGGGTAAATCTAAAAAAAGATGTGCAAGACCTGCACACTGAAGGCTTTGCAGAGAAAAATTTTAAAAGACAAAATACAGAGATGTACTGTTATTAATATTATTAAAATATTAATTCTCCCCAAATTGATCTATAGATTCAACACAACAACAATCAAAATCCCAGCAGGCTTTCTGTATAAAATTGACAAGATGAGTCTAAAATTCATTCAGGCATGGAAATGATCTAGAATAGCTTAAATAACTTTGAAAAAAGAAAAACAAAGTTAGAGGATTTATACCTGACTTCAAAACTTACTAGAAATCTATAGTAATCAAAATAGTATGCTTGTGAATCAGGATAGACAGTAGAAAGACAGAATATACCAAAGACCAGATGTAGACCCCCATGTATATTTGATCTTCAACAAAGGTACAAAAGCATTTGAGTGCAGAAAAAACAGTCTTTTCAACAAATGGTGCATGACAATTAGATATCCATATTTTTAAAAGTAAATCTCAATCCTTATTTTGCACTATAGACAAAAATAAAATCAAAATGGATCACAGATCTAAAATTATAAAACTTTTAGAAGAAAACACAGGAGACAATCTTTACAACCTTGGACTAGACAAAACTTTCTTAAGTAAAATATGAAAAGCACAATCCACAAAAGGAAAAGAAAATATTCATCAAAATTAAGAACTACTATTCTTTGAAGACAGTGTTAAGAGTATGATTAGGTAAGTCACAGAACGGGAAAAAGCAACTGCAAATCACATATCTGATTAATGACTTGTATCCAGAATACAGAAACAACTGATATAAACTCAATAAGGCACACCCAATCTATTTTTTTACTGAAGTATAGTTGATTTAAAAGTTGTGTTAATTTCTGCTACACAGCAAAGTGACTCAGTTAGACATATATATACTCTTTTTTATATTCTTTTCCATTATGGTTTATTCCAGGACATTGAATACAGTTCCCTGTGCTATACAGCAGGACCTGTTGTCCACTGACAAACCCAATTTAAAAATGGACAAAAGATTTGATTTGACATTTCACTAAAGAAGACAGATGAATGTCTGATAAGCATACGAAAAGATGCTCAATGTTACTAGTCATCGGAAAAATGCAAATTAAGACCACTTTGGATATTGCTACACATCTCCTGCAAGGGCTTAAATTAAAAAGACTGACCATACCAAGTGTTGGTAAGGCAGTAAAACTGGAACTGTCATATCCTGCTGGTGGTAAAATGACACAAGCACTTAGGACAACACTTTGGCAGTTTCTTAAAATGTTAAACATAAACCTACCATATGACCCAGTCATTCTACTCTTAGGTGTCTGCCCAAGAGAAATAAAAGTATATGTCTACACAAAGACTTGAATGCAAATGTTCATAGAAGCTTTATTTATCATAGCCAAAAAACTGGAAACAATCCAAATGTTCAACAAAAGGTGAACTGATAAATAATCATGGAATATCTACTCAGTGGCATACTACTAGATAATACAAATAAATTAACTGTTGATACATGCCACAACATGGATGAATCTCAAAATGTGCTGAATGACAGAAGCCAGACTAGAAATAAGTGTATGTTATATGACTTCATTTATATAAAATTCTTGAAAATCCAAACTAACCCATTAAAAACAAAAAGCAGTTTAGTGGTTGTCTGGTGATGCGGTGGTGGGGATTGAGCAGGAAGATTACAAAGGGATGCAAGGAAACTTTTTAGAGGAAATAGACGTCCATTTTCTTGATTGTGGTGATGGTTTCATAGTTATTTATATATTTCAAAACATATCAAATTATACTTTAAATATGTTAGTTTGTTGTATGTCAAATATATTATATCAAATTGGTTTTTTTAAGACGTATGAATTAGATCAGAATGTAACACTATAACTAACTTCCCACTGCTATAATGCCCATAACTCAAAGAATCACAGATTTTGAAGAACTGCAATTCATTAGTAGGAAAGTTAAATTTCAGAACTGGTTCACAGTTTGCTGTGTTTAAATCATGCTTTAAGTTTCTGAGTCCTTGAAATACAAACCTTAGGATATGTTTAAACTACAAAGCATATGCACCATAAAGATAACCAGGTTCAAGAGGAACTAAGATGAAAACAAATCAGGAATGATGAGAGGCCAGTGTTCCTGGGCTTTTGGAAAAGAACATGTGAATTCTAAAAATATCCTAAAATGTCTCTTATATGGCCAAGCTCTGATCAATGCTTGGGTTTTCCCGGCTCTATGAAAGTGGATTCTCTTTTCAGAATTTCTGATATCAAAGGGGAGAGGCACTTGAAGTGTAAATCCTAGAATAAAGCTATGCCCCAGATGAATATGATTCATGGTTCTTATGATTGTGTGGTCTCTTATTAATTTTTTTTTTTTTTTTTTTGTGGTACGCGGGCCTCTCACTGTTGCGGCCTCTCCCATTGCGGAGCACAGGCTCCCGACGCGCAGGCTCAACAGCCATGGCTCACGGGCCCAGCCTCTCCACGGCATGTGGGATCTTCCCGGACCGGGGCGTAAACCCGTGTCCCCTGCATCAGCAGGCGGACTCTCAACCACTGCGCCACCAGGGAAGCCCATGTGTGGTCTCTTAAATTTCAGTATTCTCACTGGCTTGGTCAAACATCAATAATAGGCCGACAAAGGCATTATTGGGGAAAAAACACTATTTTTATATTTTGTATTACTGCTAAAAATACATAAATTTTAGATCACTAATAGACTTTGTGTAACCTTTTTTAAATATAGAAATATTCACACCACTCACCCACATACAGCTTCCTCATGTTGTCTACAGTTAATAAAACTTGGACAACTCTACGAAGATGTTCAATAGCATCAAGACATCCAAAGCATATCCAGCACATCAAATGTCATTATTTTATAGTTATGGTGCTGTATAAAACACATAGGTAAACTTCAAGGTTCAAATTAACAAATATCACAGTGAATGCTTTTTATAATAAGAGTTTAAGGTTCTTATATATGAGAAACAAAATTATACAGTAGTTAAGAACACAGACTCTCAAGACTGAACTGCCTGAGTTCAAATCTCACACTAGCCACTTACTTGCTCCATAACGTTGGCCAAGTTCCTTTATATGTCTACGCCTCTGTTCCCTCATCTATAAAATGAGGATAATAATAGCATCTACCTCATAGGGTAGTTATGAAGATTAAATAAATTAATAGGCCTAAAGAACCTCGAACTGTGCCTGGCTCATGGTAAGCAGCCAAGAAGTTTTACATTATTGTTGTTGTTATAATCATGCTTATGACTGTCACTGTTATTAGAGTTAAGATTACTATATAGGATAATTAACACTTATCACTGATAATTTGAAAAATACAAATATATCTACTAAGAATTAATATAAAAGAAGGATTTGAATAGACATTTCTCCAAAAAAAATATACAAATGGCCAATAAGCCCATGAAAAGATGCATGGCATCACTCATCATGAGGGAAATGAAAATCAAAACCACAATAAGGGTACTTCCCTGGTGGGAATGCAGGAGATGCGGGTTCCATCCCTGGTCAGGGAACTGAGATCCCACATGCCGTGGGGCAACTAAGCCCGCACGCCACAACTACTGAGCCCATGTGCCACAACTAGAGAGCCTACATGGCACAACTACTGAGCCCTTGTGCTCTGGAGCCTGCACACCACAACTAGAGAGCCCACGTGCCACAACTACAGAGCCAGAGTGCTCTGGAGCCCAAACACCACAACTAGAGAGAAGTCTGCGCACCGCAACGAAGATCCCACGTGCTGCAACTAAGACCCGACACAGCCAAATAAATAAAATAACTAATTTAAAAAAAAACCACAGTGAGATATCACTTCACACTGACTAGGATGGCTTTAATAAAAAAGAAAGGAAAATAACAAGTGTAGGCAAGGATGTGGAGAAATTGTAACCCCGTGCATTGCTGGTAGGAATGTAAAAAGGTGCAGATGTTGTGGAAAAGTGGCAGTTTCTCAAAAGTGGGTATAGATAGTGGTGAGGGTTACACAACTTTGTGAATATATTTAATGTCACTGAATTGTACAGTGAATTGGTTACTCTCTCTAGCATCCTCACTTTTATTCCTTCAGTTCACCAATAAAGAACTCAATACCCATTCTTACCTAAAAGGCTCCAAAAAAGGCAGAGAAGCTAGGATAAGACATACTGCTAAATTCTAAGAGAACTTAGAAAAGCATAAAAATGCTACTTTGATAACTCGTGATAGGGACTTCCCTGGTGGCGCAGTGGTTAAGACTCCACGCTCCCAATGCAGTGGGCCCAGGTTCAATCCCTGGTCAGGGAACTAGATCCCACATGCATGCTGCGACTAAGAGTTCACATGACACAACTAAGGAGCCCTCGAGCCACAACTAAGGAGCCCGCCTGCTGCAACTAAGACCCAGCACAACCAAATAAATAAATATTTTTTTAATTTATAAAAAATAGCTCATGATATATTTTAACACAACTATATTAAACTGGAAACAGTAACTATGAACTTGGATAATAGAGATGGGATAATTTTTCCCAAAAAAGTACTGGATTGTAACTCAGTTCCAATCTTACTCAGATTCCAATATAACTTCACCAAGAATCTTTAAATCACTAACTTTACATGATTACTTCCCAGTAAAATGGAGAAAAGACATCATTTTTCATAAATTTATTGAAAAATACAGGGTATTTTCAGACTGTAGAATAAAAGCAACTTTGTAAAAAGGTATCATTTTATAGAATATGCTCACAGGTAAATGGAATAACATTACTGGTTATATAAGTGAAACATTATCATTGCCAGTTATGCTACAGGCAAAGAAAGATTACCAGCTTCACAAGGTAATATGACTATTTCTCAAGGTATGACAATCAAGATGTACATCAAAAACATAACCTAAAGTACAAGTAACTAAAAATTTCCTCAAACTGATTTAGGGGGTGCTTGAAAAAGAATGACTTAGGACTTTCTGACCTGAATAAAACAACAAGAAATATGGCCATATTAAATCCTCTAGAGAATCTTTCTATTTCAATAGGAATCACCACATATGATATTGTTCTTTCTTAACCATGTTATCAAACAAGATTCAAAAATTAGCAAATAAATCTTCATTTCTCTAAAAATGAAAACTACTATGAAGTCTTTATGAAGCCAGAAAATACTAAAAGTAGAGTCATTTTTTAGATTTGAACCACGTCTTTTTTTAGTTGGTAGCTACTATGCTGGGCATCTTTTTCAGGTTCATTGATACAGGCTAATCACCAACCACTGGGCAAAACTGGCCCATTTCAAAATAGGAACGTGCACTAGAAAGACCTTGGGTTTCCTCACTCGGGGGTATTCTTGAAATCTACAAATACATAGAAAATTGTACACAGTCAAGCCTAAGGAAATCATGGGAACAAGATATATAGTATATCCTGCCCAAATTTAAATCAAACAAAATCTCCTACAAACTTCCACAATATTAACTGGATACAGGATTCTTCATTTCACTCAAACTGCTCTATGTCACTATTAAAAGTTAAGCTACTTTGTTCCTTTCTAAGTGTGCTCCTATTACATGCTAAACAAATGACTAATGGATAAAAGAAAATTTGGGTATGATTTCAACTATATAGCATTTTGGAAAAGGCAAAACTACAGAGGCAGTAAAAACATCAGTGGTTTCCAGGAGTTAGCAGGGTAGTGGGTAAGAAGAGATGAACAGACAGAGCACAGAGGGTTTTTAAAGCAGTGAAAATACTCTGTATGATCCATAATGGTGGATACATGTCATTTTACATTTGTCCAAACCCACAGAATGTACAACACCAAGAGTAAACCCTAATGTAGACTTTGGGTAAAAATGATGTATTAATGTAGGTTCATCAACTGTAATAAATGTGACAGTCTGATTGGGGATGTTGATAATGGGGGAGGCTATGTATGTGTGGGAACTGGGGATATATGGGAAATCTGTTATCTTCCTCTCATTTTGCTGTGAAACTACATCTGCTCTAAAAAAAATTAAGTCCTTAAAAAAAAAAAAAAATTTGGTTAACTGCTTAATGGTCTATACAAACTACGCTTTTCCAAAACAATTCCTATTCCTGCCCTTTTTTTTTGAAGAAAATATTTTAAATTACTTTTGTCATTAATGTTAGTTCTTGTTGCCATTCCTCAAATTTGGCTTTGACATTATAAACTTCCCTAGAACATACCTAAATGAATCCCATGCTAAAAACTCAGCATTAACACAGTGCTATATAAGGTATACACCTCAGTCATTCATCCAGCTAAAACTAAATGAACCTATATTCAAATCACTGATGTCGATTCCTTCTAATACTCTGAGAAACAAAGAGTAGAAGGAGGACACGATCAGCTGAGATGAAAGCCACCAACTATGTTCTTCTTAGAGTATCTAGAACATTATGTATCTGTGTCAGGTCATTTCAGTCGGAGAGTCTAACATAGTATAAATAAGGCCATGTTCATGGATTTGACCTTTAGCAGACCAACTGCTTTGACTCTATACTCATGCTCCCCTCATTCACCTAGAAATATGCCATTAATCAAAAGGAGTACCATTGAGGAAAAACACTCAGTTTTGAAGGTCAGTCTTATAAACATTAGAACTCTGAGCACATTTAACATGTGCTAAATAACGTTTAAGGCACTACATGAAATCTATGCAAACATACTTCAATATGTTGAAAGTAGCAATACAGAAGTAGGACTTAAAATTATGAGCCATACTTTCATATACTCGTAGCAAGAACTGCTTTCCAGGAAGGTCACACAAATTTGGCACTAAGTCTCAGGCCTTTAAAAACATACTCTTCTAGGAATTCAGCCTAAGGAAACAGTCAGAAGTTCAAAGACTTATGCACAAAGAGAATCAATAGACTGCTAATATAAAATTTTTGAAAAATGTTAATGTTTAAAATAGGATAATGGTTAAATCAGTTACATTCAATTAGTCATCAACAAATTATATTTTCATATAAGCCTCAGTAATAAAGCTGTGTGATACTGGCACATGAACATAGACAGACCAACAGAACATAATAGAAAATCTTGAAATAAACCAAAATGTGTATGGCAATCTAATGAAAGATAAAGGAGTCATCTTAAATCAGTGGCGAAAAATTAATTATTCAATAAATGGTGCTAGGATAACTGGAAAGCCATCTTTCTAAAAGTGAAATTGTATCTATATCTCATACTTTACACCAGGATGAATTCTAAATGGCTCAAAGGTTTAAATGTAAAAATAAAAACAAGAAAGCACTAGACAAACCATTATTATTTTATAACCTGAGAATAGAAAGGCCATTCTAACTAGGACATAAAACCAAAAAGCCATAAGATTGATACATTCGGGACTTCCTTGGCAGTCCAGTGGTTAAGAATCTGTGCTTCCACTGCAGGGACACAGGTTCAATCCCTAGTCAGGGAACTAAGATCCTGCATGCCACGCAGTGTGGCAAAAAAAAAAAAAAGAAGAAGAAGAAGAAGAAGATTGATACATTCAACAGCATAAAAATAATTTCCTCATTGAGGAAAAGAAAAAAAAAGATAAATGAAAATACCAGCAACTCATGGCAGACAAAGGGCTCTTAATATACTAAGAGTTCCTGCAAATCACTAAGAAAAAGATCCAACAACCCAATAAAAATGGGCAAAAGATATGTACAGTCACAATAAAAGGTATATTTAAATGGCTCTGTAAGGTATTCAATCACATGTAATATAAGATTTGAAAGAATAAAATTAAACTAAGACTAATTTTTTAGATTGTCACATTAAAAATCCTTGATAATTCCCTATGTACGGGGAGATGGGCATTCTCATACCTTGCTGGAGAAATATAAATAGGTACAACCCCTAAGAAGAGCAATTTGGGAATATCTTTCAAAATTACAAATACATCTATCTTTGACCTAGCAATTCCATGAATTTTTGTTATAGATACACACAAGCAAAATGGCTTATATCCAAGATTATTCATGCACTATCACTTGCACCAGCAAAATGTGGGGAGTGGTTTAATAAATTATGATTCATCCAAGCATCATGCAGCCATAAAAAGAATGAGGAACCACTTTACAAATGGACAGGAAAATATATCCAAGATATATTAATAAGTGTGTGTGGAGGGGAGATGTGAGGGAGGAATAACACAAACTCCAGATCAATTCCTATAATGGGTTAACAATTCTGTAAAAAAGGAGAAAAAAGCATATACACAGTAAAAACTATGATACTATCAATTCAGCAATTAACAACTGGCTCCAGACCCCCAGAACACCCAACCAACTTCCTTTGGGGGTTTGTTCCAGTCACTTCATTAACCTCACAAAAAAATGACCCAGCCTTTTTTTTTTTTTGGCCATGCGGGATCTTAGTTCCCTGACCAAGGATTGAACCTGTGACCTCGGCAATGAAAGTGCAGAGTCCTAACCACTGGACCACCAGGGAATTCCCAAACCCTGAATTTTTTTAAACTACATTTCTTGGATCCCACTCTTGGCAGAGTTTTTACCTATCTATCTATCTATTTCTGTATGCCTGGAATAGGTATGGAAGGATACACAAAAATTTCCAACATTTATTCATTGTGTGGGAGGGAAATGATTGCCTGCCAGATGGCAAGTGAGGGGTGGGGAGGAGGGGTGAGAGAGACCTCATGACATATCCTTTTATACCTTTTGAATTCTGAAAGAAGGAAATGTATTTCCTATTTTTAAAATTACACTTAAAAATAAAAATATATTTGAAAAAATTTTAAACATTTTCAAAGCCATAAGAAAATATGCTATTAGAAAAAGGCAGGATATAAAATAGATGCAGTATGATACCAAATATGTACAAACAAGTATATCTGTACACAGAAAAAACTGGAATAAAATAAAATATTAAAGGAAGAATTATCTCTAAGAGGTGGAATTATAGCTGATTTTAATTTTCTTTGGCTTTTCCTATAATTCAAATTCTTTACATTAAGCATGGATTACATTCATAATTAGGAAAATAGTATTAAATTTTTAATAATATGAATCAGAGAGGTTAGAAATTAAAAGGGAAGTATAAAGCTACTAAGGATTATCCAGGATTCTAAGGATCATAAATGAAACATTCAAATTTCCTCAAAACATCACTCCAATGGCAGAATAGAGAATTTAGGAAAAGATCTAATCTGTCCTCTAATCTACCTCTTAAGGATCACTATGAGATTATTCTCATCCTCCTACTTTCTGGATGTTTTGACCGTTTTTGTTTTCTGTTACCTAGGTAATGGTACTTCCAGCATTTCCCTTAAAGACTGTGAAACTAACAATGTGGTATTTCTCACTGACCTTCAGCTTTGAAAGGCCATCTCCCTAAGGGAAAGCAGTAAGATCTAGAAGCTATAACAGGAGGCTGAGGAATCTGAGGTTAAGAGTTCTAATCCTGACAAACTGTGGAATTTGTCTCCAATTTTGGGAATAAGCTAAATTTCCTGAGTCAGTTTACTTAATAAGGAAACTTAAAGGATTATTTTGAAAAATATTTAGGACTATCAACTTTTTACACTTTTTAACTCTTCACACTATTCTTCTGAACTCTGTTTTCTTGCCTCATGTTAAATTTTTCCTCCCTAAATTTTCACTCTTCCAAACAGTATCTGCAAGTATTACCAATGTCTTAGACTTAGGAGCAGGGAGGGGATACTTTTAGAAAGCCTACTGTAAATGACACAACATGAACAGAACTTGAGCCAAGTTGAAGACAATTTATGGGGGAATAAGCATGCAATCAGGATCTAAACTGGACCCTTATGAGCAAAGTGGCCACAGACAACCAATTAATGTAACTACATTGAGTAAGGGAAGGTAAAACTCAAGACTCCTAACACCTGAACCCTGCTGATAGAGATAGGAAGATGATAACTTCTGTGTCACAGGGCAGCAAATGAAGTTTTGTCATGCTTGCTTTCAAGGGCTCAATTTTTATTTCTTTTGTTTACCATATTCCCTCCAACCCCATTGAGCTGGGCCTCAGGACATCTTTTTTTCCCTACTATTTACATATCATGTACTTCTTGATGGCTGCCTTCCACAAGAAAACCAGCTACATTAAACTTGTAAAAGGTTCTCTACCAACAGGTCTTGAGAAACACTTGATAGCCTTTGGGAAGAAACAAACATCAGAGAGCAATTATCCCTCTGCCAAGGGCGGAGTGCCCTCAGCACACTTCAAACTCCTCCTCCTGGTTAACAAGACCGAACACCTCTCTAGTTACTTAAAAGTTATTCCAATAGGGTGGGACAAGGGAGCAGACAGCTGAATTTTTTCTGGATTAACTCAGTCATTAGTTCAATGCTTTTTTGTGGTTCACCTACTTAAAAGGTGATCAAATCACTTTGTGCTACTCCAGAGAGCAACTGCTAAAAACAATTACATAAATCCTCCACTTCAATTTACCTTATCCTTCTTTCTAATAAAGTGTAAGAAACCACTGCCTTGCTACCATTTCTTCAGTAATCTCAGTAAAGCCTACTTTGTCATATGAATCCCTTTTCTTTTCCTTAGCAAATCAGAAAAATTTATTTCATTCATCATAAATAGGATACAACTGTACATCTTTTTTTTTTTTTTTTTTTTTTTTTTGCAGTACGCGGGCCTCTCACTGTTGTGGCCTCTCCCGTTGCGGAGCACAGGCTCCAGACACGCAGGCTCAGCGGCCATGCCTCACGGGCCCAGCCGCTCCGCAGCATGTGGGATCTTCCCGGACCGGGGCATGAACCCCTGTCCCCTGCATCGGCAGGCGGATTCTCAACCACTGCGCCATCAGGGAAGCCCTGTACATCATTTTTTAAAGTGCATACACTGAATCTTATTATCTGAAGAAGATAAAGGCAATCCTTATAAACAAACTATTCTCAGATAAACAGGGGCAATCTAGAACTTCATATTATTTACATCAGAGAATTTGTACAGATCCTCAATTCCATACCGGCAATTCCTAAACCCAAAAAGCTCTGAACACTCTTTTTTCATAACTTCTTTAGCAGTAAAATCTGACCTGCACTGACACCATGCTATGTATAGTGTTAAACAATACTTAGCATGAATGTCCATTTGTTTAACTGCAGAACTATTAACATGACTGATGTTGCTCCACACACCACTAGGGGGGTTATATCACTATATATACCATATTTTCTAAAATCAAAAGTTTTGAATTTTGAAACACTCTAATCCAAACAGTTTTGGACAAGGGATTGTGGATGTATAGTTTCTATTCTGCAAAAGTATTTTCGTTCTCTGAAAATGAAACAGCAATAAACCAACATGATAGAGGGTAGAAAAATACTAAGATGTTGTAAAGGAAATTGTCCACCATCTAAAACATTAGTAGAATACATAATTTAAATGAGATACATAAATTTTCTCTTGAAGGAAAAAAAGGAGGGCTATTTGAAATCAATATAATTTAAAATAAACAGTATATACCTAGGCCTTCTTGGAAGTTCTCTTTAATTTCAGTGGAGAACTGTCTACTCCTACTGTGTATAAAATGTATTGGAGATTATGGGAAAATGATGTATCAACACTCAAAGTCATCCTTGAGTATTTCTTGTTTAATGAATGGGCTTAAATATATTTTTTTAATATTTATTTATTTATTTGGCTGTGCTGGGTCTTAGTTGCCGCATGTGGGATCTTTAGCTGTGTAGTGCAGGATCTAGTTCCCTGACCAGGGATTGAACCTGGGCCCCCTGCATTGGGAGCCTGAAGCCTTAGCCACTGGACCGCCAGGGAAGTCACCATCCTTGAGTACTGAACTCAAGCTTAAGATCCCAAGGATTCCTAAAACATTAATACTCATTTGTAAAAGTTCAATTAATAGTATTTGAGGAAATTAAAACACTTAAGTAACATGAACATGTTGTGGGATATACTGAATACATAGTCACTGATTTTCTTCTGGCAATCAATTAGCTAGAGCACATAAAACTTCTAGTCTTGGTTGAGCAATTTCATTTATCTACATGTTACCACAAAACAGGAGTCATGGGGTGCATATGTAAGACGTGTAAGAATGAGTGATTTGTGGGACTTCCCTGGTGACACAGTGGTTAAGAATCTGCCTGCCAATGCAGAGGACATGGGTTCAAGCCCTGGTCTGGGAAGATCTCACATGCTGCGGAGCAACTAAGCCCGTGTGCCACTACTGAGCCTGCACTCTAGAGCCTGCGAGCCACAACTACTGAAGACCACATGCTACAACTACTGAAGCCCGCACACCTAGAGCCCGTGCTCCGCAACAAAAGAAGCCACTGCAATGAGTAGCCCGCGCACCGCAACGAAGAGTAGCCCCCGCTCGCCGCAACTAGAGAAAGCCCATGTGCAATAACGAAGACCCAATGCAGCCAAAAATAAAATTAATTAATTTAAAAAATAATAATAAGTATTTTTTTTTAAAAAAAGAATGAGTTGCTGAGAATATTCAAAGTGAATTATACTAAGAACTTTCTGTATAAGGCCAGTGAGTTAGTTATAACTAATTCATACTAGACCAAAATAAAATAACTTCCTGGACTTGTTACTGGTTGCAACATTTTAAGTAAACATAGAAACATGTTCTCTAAAAATGCAATAAAATATACTTTTTTAATTAACTCATCCTTTGTTTTAATTTATGAAGTATAAGCAATATTACTTACTACAACCAGATAAGACTTCTGCCCCCATCAACTCATAACCAGTTCATGAGAAATTCTTACCAAATTCCCATTGCCATATTTCTAGAATTATATTATATTTGATGCAGTATGATTAATTCCCTTTTTCTTCTGCTTGCTGAAATAGTACCAGCCTTTAGAAATTTTCCAGGAGGTCCCTATCAATCATTAATAAACAATAAGCTATATATTAGCTTAATGGTAGGCAATAATGTTGATGTTATTTTATTAACTGAATATTTTAGATAAGTCCTGCCCATACTATTAAAATTAAAAACAATATGGTTTCTTGGTGATCACTTCATCATGAGAACTATATTTCCCTTCTAGCTATTTAAAAGCACATCTGTGCATACACCTGCAGATCTGTTGTACTGATGGGTGCAGAGCTCCAATGCGGGCACTGCTGGAGACTGGTATCTTTAATTTCCCCCAAATAGTGCCCTTCACTCACCATCCATTCATGGTAAAGTAGTTAATTTTAACGTCCTCATTGTTTACCAGAAAGCAGAGACAGTGAGACTGGCTTTGCCGTTCCCGTTTCCTTTTGCTGGGCTGCTGAGCTTTTTCAGCCAATTGACTTCACTTTGAGGCTATAAATATCTGAAAAATGTTCTGCATTTGATGCTCTTGGATTCTGCATCCATATTTAGCTGTTTGTGGCATGCCTTTGTTTAAGCTACTCTACCACCCATACAGTCAGTCAGGTTGAGATCTGGATGGTCAAAGGACAGATGGATCAACATTCAGCACACACTGACTTACCGTGGGGGAGGCATCGATCTGCTAGACACCCTGACAATGAAGGGAGTGGCAAGATAGGAATACAGAGATAAACAAGACAGACAGATTCCCTGGTGTCAAAAATATTATAGTCTTGACGGGCATGGGCACAACTTATAATAATATTGGAATAAAACAAATGAAACACTTTACAACTAAAAGAAAATGAAGAATAGCACAGCATAACTATTTTCTCTTGGCTGTGTCTCAAAAATGTGCATTTGTTTGTGTTCTAAATATAGGTCTACATATTATAAAGCTCTGGACATATTCCAAAAAGTATGCAATCATGACAATACACAAAACTCTGAATATAGGTATAATCCACCAAAGAGCCAGACCTATCAGTAGCAAACTCAAAACAGTGCCCAGTCTTCAAATTTTGTGAGGCAAACTAATAAAATATTGTTTCCAAAAGTTTCTGTAAGTAAATAAATAAAATAAAAGTTTCTGTTAAGATATTTGGGGAGAGGGGTTACTTCTGTTCTTCTTGTTTGTTTGCATACTGATTTCAAACCTTAAGTATATTGAAGAGGATATAAACCATAGCCAGAAGCCAGGAGCACTTAATACAGCTCCTTACTTTGCATCTTATCTTTAAAACCCACAGGTCTATTCTAGGTTAGGTCTCAAAACTGAATGAGCTAGATCTGAGATCCCCATTCCCACCTTCCTATCTTGTGAAAACATTCCAAACAAATCTACATCTGCCTTCAACATTCCTTCTTTCAAAACTCAGTTCATTGACCTTTTGATAAAAGTGCTCCCCAGAATCCTGATAGTCATGATTTAAATGTATTAAAGGCTTGCTTGATGCCTCGCCCCAAGAGTCAGGGTGGAATTGGGAGGCAAAGTTGTAGGTTAAATAATAGGGTAGGCCATAGAATCAGAAAACTCAAACTAAAATGTACCATAGATACAATTACTCCAGATTCCACATTTTATGTAGAAACCTAGACCCACGGACTTAAAATTACTTGCCCAAAGTTAAACAACAATTTGTGGCAAGGCCAGAATGAAAACCCAGGTTCTCAACCCCCAGTTGCATGCTCTAGACTAGTTTCTGGATTTCTTTAAAAAACGTTTGAGTACACTCATCAAAGTCTCTTTCAATTGTGTAAAAGAACCTTGATGTTCCAAAACAATCAGGATTTTGAACACACAAAACAAATAAACAAGAAAACCAAAACGAACTGTTTTCCAAATTGATTTTCTACATTCTATTTTTTTTACTTCAAAGCTTTTCAAAGAGCTATACAACAGGCAACTTAAAAACTAGCTAAGGACATAGAAAAGCCAAGAGTCATTCAGATAGTTTTGGAATATTTACGTCAAACTAAAGACAATAAAGTAGTACCCAAGATGAGCTGCCTTAGAGGAAGGAAAGTAGCAGTACTAAACAGTAAATAAAAACTTCTGGTTAATTGATAGGGAAGACAAAAAAGTTACAATGCAGTAGAAAGTCTGCAAATTGGCTTTGAAATGCACACTATATATGTGTGTGTGAGAGAGAATATATATCTAAGAATATACACACAAACCAAGCCCTAGGAATGGACTACAAAAACAAGCACATAGGTTTATGGGTTATATGCAAAGAAAGTAGTTAACACTAAGTCTAGAAAATCCAGACAGAATAGTTTGACACTGAAACACTGAATTGTCATATATACATATTCTTGCAGTAACAAGGCCCTATCTCTAACTTCATATAAAAAACAATATGCAAAAGAAGTGTATAAGGACAGAAAGGATAGAATAGGAAAAAGTTGTAACCACAATATACTCTAATTCAAGCTCAATTTCAGATTCCCACCAACCTTTGTTATAAACCATCGGCTAAGTAGGAACAGCAGGTGGGTGGAAAAATCAGGCACTAAAGTTTTTAATCTGCTGAGAATGAACTGGGTGACCTTGCATCATCTCCCACTTCTTTGCTTTAATTCTTTCAGTTAATTAAAATAACATCAAGAAACATTTATAAGCATCCAGCAAAATACAATTAAGAATTGGTTATAAAAATTGATGGATTTTTAGAACTACAAGGACCATTATGAGATTATTTAATCCAATCCACTCATTTTACAGAAGAGGAATGAGACGTCAAAAAAGTGACCTGCTCTGCTCCAAATCACATAGCCATGTAGTGGAAGAACTGAGACCAAAATTCAGATCTCTGGGCTCCCAGTTCTATGATCTTTCTCATGGTGATAGACTTAAAGTCTTGAAATCAACTAAACTATCCAGGAAGACAACTTCAAAGTCACAGTCACTCTTGAATACTAAACACATACCCTGTTCAGGATGAAAAAAAAAAAACAAAACATAATGTACTTGATCACTAACAGGCTTAGATGCACATGACTGCAGGATAACATCTTAACATTGTGTTGATCTCAGGTGCTTCAAATTTGCCATCTTATACTCAGCCACATTACTAATGTCTTTTATAGTCCTGTGAACTAAGTGATAAACACCCTGACGTTTCAATATTTTGGAAAGCCACAGCTCAGTCCTGAATGCCAGGCTATAAATCCTTGGGCTATGGGTTTTCAAAACCAGCATGGTTTTAATGCTGCTACAAGGCTCGCCCTAATAGAATCTCATCATTCAGTTTTAATTAAAGAGGTGGTTACTAGGAATGCAGAAAGGGAAAGTTTTAGTGTGTTCATCACTTTTTAACTTGCTGAGTAGCAACCCAGTCACTTTACAAAGAGCACCAGAAACAATAGTGCAATCCGAAACAATCCACACCCCTTGGACTAAATGCTTGCCTTTGGAGAGTGAGGTTCAGAAAGAGGTTATAGAATTAGACTGTTCCCACCAAATAAATGCTTCTGATTTTTATTTTATTATCTTAACCTCTGCTAAGCTGTTTCATAATATCTTAGTTTCCAGCCTTGCCTCACTCCAGAGAAAGCAGTGAAACGCCATTCATTTGATTTCACGGTGTGTTCTTCTTGAAGATCAGCTGACACTTCCCTTGAAGTCACCACCTGAGAATTAAGTCTACATAGCCCAACTCCACCTTAAATTTACTGCAGGTACCTGAAAAGGTCCAAAAACCATACTGAATCACATCTCTCTCCTCAAGTCCTAGTCTGGAGAAACTTGTCAAAAATGCACCCCAGAACCAAAAGGGATGTGGGAAACGGACCCAGGATGGATGGGGACTGAGAACAGGACTGAGACCAGGGAATGAATTTCAGCCTGAGCAAAGACACAAAACATCAGCCTCTAAGACGGCCTTTGGTCCTTACCGTACACCCGGACCCAGCTCTGTTGCTGGCACACGGACTCCAGAAGGATCCGATCCAACATGCCACCGGCCACGGCCCCACTGACCGGGACAACAGCGTCCAGCTCCTCCGGGGGGAGCGGCGAGTCGGACTCCAGTCCCGGGAACATCTCCGGCCAGGAGAGCGCCTCAGCGGCTCCTCCGGACGACAGGGAGAGCTCCATGGTGCCCCTGAGGGACAAGGCGGCGGCGGCGGCGGCGGGGCGGGCGCGCGGCTCCGCGCCCTGCCTGCGGGAAGGGGAGGAGGAGAGCGCAGCAGCGGGGGCAAGGACCCGAGAGGCAGCCGGCGCGGACGCGGCTCACCTCCTTCCCCGCCGCCCACTGCCCGCGGCTCGGGCGCTGCTGCCCACCTGCAGCCGGCGGGCGGGACCCAGCCCGGGAGGCGGATCCAGCGTGGCCCCGGGTGGGGGTGGGTCCGGGCTCAGGTATGGGTCCCTCCCGGGAGGGGACTTGGAAGGACCCGGGAGGGGCGGCTCGCCCGCCCGCACCCTCGGAGCCGCCTTTCTGTGCCCCAGCCGGCGTCACCCGCGGGCCGATCGGGCCGGGGCTGGGGATGGAGTGGGGCCAGACAGGGCTGCGCTGGGGGCGTCGCCGCCAGGGGCCGCCCCCTTTGACCGGCTCCCGCCGCCGCCGCCGCCTCAGGGGCTCCGAGTGTCCACTCCCTCACCCCTGGGTGGGGGGGCGGGGGAGGCGGTGGCCCCGGATTCTCGCCCGCCAGTCCTCAGCACCCACCCCAGGAATGAGCCGGCCCGCCCCTCTAACTCTCAGGCCAAGGCTCTCGCCGCTGCTCGGGGTCCGGCTCCGACTCCGCGGCGGAACCCACAAGCCCGGCTGCCGCGGCTGTGGCGGCGGCAGGCGGCATCCCAGGGTGATAGGCCGGAGTAATCGAGGGCCGAGAGCCAAGCCGCGTGTGCAGTAGAGTAACGAAGCGGAGGAGGAACTGCCGCCGAAGGCAGGAAAAATCAGACCCCGAGTTATTCATCCAGCCAGTCCCGCCTACTTTCCAAATACCCTCTCCGCCACCGCCCTGCAGTGCGTTTCCCGGTCTACCAGTCTTCCCAGCTGCTTCTTGAAGTGGAGCCGGCTTGGAGAGGCGGGGTGGAGAAGGGGTGCGGGAAATTTAAAAAGAAAGGGAAAGAGCTTCCCTTTCCCCTTTTCCCACCCTTTTCCTTGTATGTATGCATTTATGTCTTTATTTATTTGGACCAACATTTCTTTCTCATTGGACGGAGAGATTGGAGATGCTGCTTTATTTTACAGTCACCCTAGGGGAAAAGCTTCCTTCCTTCCCAGAGAGGAGAGTTGGCAGCGGGGTCTGGGATTGTGGGATTGTGTGGGGACCGCGCTCTGCGACCTGTCCGCACTAAAGCTGGATTTGTCATCGGTTTAGAATAGCACGGTTAAGAAGTGTGTTGTGGATGGATGGACGGGCCTCGCAAGCACATGAAATGCTCAAAAGCCTAGTATTAACCAAACGTGTTTCTCTTTTTTTCCCTTCGATCTTTGTGCAATATGTTGGCTTTTTTACCGAGGTCTCTAATGATGTCACTTGCGTTTTATTTTTGGTCTATCTGTAGACTGTCTCCCTTGACCTTGGGTTTAACTTTATGCCCACCCAAGGCAATATTCACCAGTTCAGATTTGAGTTGCTGGAAAAGTAATAATTATGATTTTAAAATTGAAAAGTAACAAACAGTGTCTTGCACATTGTAGGTCTCCAACAGTGTTTCTTGAACATGGCTGCATAAAACCTAGCAAGGGTTCCATAAGTATACATTGCGTTGTTTTTTTTTTTTTAAACTCCTTTTGGGGGAGGTGTTTAGTGTTTGTCCCCCGTTTCTCCCTACTTGGCACAAAGAGACGGGTCTACAAGGGGACATTTTTGTTTTCTGTATTGTTTGGGCTTATCAAGAGGTATGAGGAGGCGTTTTGTAATTTTCTCTAAACTGTTATTTAGAGTAATAGTATTTCACAACAGGAAGTAACCTTAGAGAGAATCTCATCCTGCCTCCTGTTTAACAGGTGAGAAAACTGAGGAACAGCCATGTTACCTGGCAAATCAACCACCAATACAGATAGGTCTGCAACGCTTCAGTGATATTGGTTACTTAAACTTCTTTTGCTCAAAAGCCTGTTGTGATTAAGCTTGTTGATATGTGGCTTGGTGATGTATTGAAGTGATCATTTCCAGTATCTAGAACCCTGATTTCTTACTATCTGACACCATAGTCAGACTTCCAAGTCTAACCATCCTATCCCTCAGTGTCTGAACAAAAGAAAGTGTTGAAGCTAGAGATTTAGAGCCCTGCACTGAATAGAGCTAGAGCATTTTTATTTACACTAAATTACTGTTGAAGTCATGGTAACAGAAGTCAGGGACTTCCCTGGTGGTCCAGTGGTTAAGAATCTGCCTGCCAGTGGGGCTGGGAAAACTGGACAGGTACATGTAAAAGTATGAAATTAGAACACTCCCTAACACCATACACAAAACTAAACTCAAAATGGATTAAAGACCTAAATGTAAGACCAGACACTATCAAACTCTTAGAGGAAAACATAGGCAGAACACTCTATGACATAAATCACAGCAAGATCCTTTTTGACCCACCTCCTAGAGAAATGGAAAGAAAAACAAAAATAAACAAATGGGACCTAATGAAACTTAAAAGCTTTTGCACAGCAAAGGAAACCATAAACAAGACCAAAAGACAACCCTCAGAATGGGAGAAAATATTTGCAAATGAAGCAACTGACAAAGGATTAATCTCCAAAATTTACAAGCAGCTCATGCAGCTCAATATCAAAGAAACAAAAACCCAATCCAAAAATGGGCAGAAGATCTAAATAGACATTTCTCCAAAGAAGATATACAGATTGCCAACAAACACATGAAAGAATGCCCAACATCATTAATCATTAGAGAAATGCAAATCAAAACTACAATGAGATATCATCTCACACCAGTCAGAATGACCATCATCAAAAAATCTAGAAACAATGCTGGAGAGGGTGTGGAGAAAAGGGAACACTCTTGCACTGTTGGTGGGAATGTAAATTGATACAGCCACTATGGAGAACAGTATGGAGGTTCCTTAAAAAACTAAAAATAGAACTACCATATGACCCAGCAATCCTACTGCTGGGCATATACCCTGAGAAAACCATAATTCAAAAAGAGTCATGTACCAAAATGTTCATTGCAGCTCTATTTACAATAGCCAGGACATGGAAGCAACCTAAGTGTCCATCAACAGATGAATGGATAAAGAAGATGTGGCACATATATACAATGGAATATTACTCAGCCATAAAAAGAAACAAAATTGAGTTATTTGTAGTGAGATGGATGGACCTAGAGTCTGTCATACAGATTGAAGTAAGTCAGAAAGAGAAAAACAAATACAGTATGCTAACACATATATATGGAATCTAAGAAAAAAAAAAGTCATGAAGAACCTAGGGGCAAGACGGGAATAAAGACACCTACTAGAGAATGGACTTGAGGATATGGGGAGGGGGAAGGGTAAGCTGTGACAAAGTGAGAGAGTGGCATGGACATATATACACTACCAAACGTAAAATAGCTAGCTAGTGGGAAGAAGCTGCATAGCACAGGGAGATCAGCTGGGTGCTTTGTGACCACCTAGAGCAGTGGGATATGGAGGGTGGGAGGGAGGGAGACACAAAAGGGAAGAGATATGGGAACATATGTATATGTATGACTGATTCACTTTGTTATAAAGCAGAAACTGATACACCATTGTAAAGCAATTATACTCCAATAAAGATGTTAAAAAAATAATGATAATAAATACATGTATGGGCACTGAAAAAAAAAAAAGAATCTGCCTGCCAATGCAGGGGACACAGGTTAGAGCCCTGGTCCGGGCAGATCCCACATGCTGCGGAGCAACTAAGCCCGTGCACCACAACTACTGAGCCCGCGTGCCACAACTACTGAACCCCGCGTGCCAAGAGCCCGTGCTCTGCAACAAGAGAGGCCACCTCAATGAGAAGCCTGCACACCGCAACTAGAGAAAGCCTGCGTGCAGCAACGAAGACCCAATGCAGCCAAAAATTAAAAAAAATAAAGAATCCATCTTCCAATGCAAGGGACACTTATTTCAATCTCTGGTCGGGGAACTGAGATCCCACATGCCGCAGGCAACTAAGCCCACGCACCACAACTGGAGAGAAGCCCACGTGCCACAACTAAAGCTCCAGCAAGCGGCTGCAAAGACTCAACACAGCCGAAAATAAATAAATAAATATTAAAAAAAAAAAAGAAGAAGAAGAAGAAAGAAAGAAGTCAGAGAGCGAGGGAATAATGGGCATCAGATGTACAAATCTGGGCATCTTTTTATTAGTCATTATATAAGGAATTTATTTACCCAAGCAGTTATTTCAAAGCAGTATTAGGAGTGGTGTATGAAACATTCACAGTGTTTTTTTTTTTTCTTTTTCCTAGTTTGCTCTCTCATTAGCGTCATTCATTGTTGAGCTGAAGAAAAAAACTTCTGCCAATCCCCAGTAATCCTACTTTCTGCATCCAGTTTCCCCAAATCCTGGTTCTTCCTTCACCTCCCCATTCTGACCCCAGACTGGCTTCAGTGGTTATCTAGTTGCTTAAGTAACAGTATGTCTGGAATGTATCTAATGTTTATAATTTAAAGAGAAAATACTTTCACAATCTGAACAATAATTCTGTGAAATAAGCCTAACCAGTGTTTTTTAAAATCACCATTTAGCCAATGAAAAAACTTGAAGCATAGAATTCTATTAAGCAACCTACATAAAGTAACATAGCTAGTTCATAGATTAAAACCCCAGTTTCCTAATTTTTTAATTCACTGATGGATCTGGATTCCTTAAGGGGTTTCCACCCTTTGGCAGGTAGAATTGTTCTAACGGTTGTGGAACCAAAAGTAAACATTTCATGGTTTTTGTAAATTATTATCACTTAAGAAAAATATTGAAGAAAAATAAAATGAACAAAAGTGTTAAACCAATCGGCATTGCTGGGAGGCAGTTAATCCTACTTGGATTTATACCAGTGTTATCTGCCTGGTGAAATCCCAGATTTTAAAGTGAAGATAAATCCTTTGCTGTTAAAGTCGTAGTTTACATTGTAGTTTGCAAACAGGCCTTTGTGTGTGAAATACAATAAAGTCTCATTTCCCTGCCTGCCCTACACTCTCCTCCTTTTTCCTCCCTCTAGAGCTTCTGACACCAAGCTCCCAGAGGTGATCTACATATTTATTGTCAATGGAATTCAACTCTAAGAAGCTGACCCAAAACCCAGGACCAGAGGGAACTAAAAGTTGGGGAACTCTGGAGGAGAAAAGATAATAAATTCCCTGGTCATAGTCTGAAAAACAAAGGCTGGTAATAATCTGAGATTTCCAAAAGAAAGAAAGCAGCTTTGGGTTCTAAGTACACATTTTCAGTATAAAGGAGAGATGAGGATTTGCAATCTTGGCTGTCAGTCTGAGGACCAGGTACATGTCCAATTTTCTCATCTGTTCATCTGTCAGAAAACACATACATAAGAGGCTCCATCATCACAAATGCTCTTAACTATTTTCTTAATAGCCAGTTCCTTCTAGGTAATCTAGACACTAGCTCCAAACCCTTAATCCCTCAAGCAGTAATGCAACTGTGGTTCACCAGCCACTCCCTTTCAATATTCCCTTTCCCCTTGGACACAATGATGTGGCACTCTCTTGATTATATTCTGTAACATTGGCCATGCCCAGTTCATCATAATGGAAGAATTTAGACATTTCTCAAGACTCTGTTGTCCGTCTTCTTCCTGCCTCACTCTCCAATTCCTTGGTGATCTCTTCACTTTGAGGATTTCAGCTCTTTCACTTAGATAATGTTGACTCCAAGATACCCATCTCTAGCCCCATCCACAGTACTGAGGTCCAGTCAGGAGAAGTTTGTGACTGTTGAACACCTCCACTAAGCTATGCATGCTTCCTGTGCTTCAAATTCAGTGCATGTAAAGTGAATTCTTTCCCCCTTTCCCCCACCCAAACACCCTTCTCTTCTTGAATTTCCTTTTTATGTTAGTAGAACTAGTAGGTTCTACCACTGACTTGCTTAAACACGGAGTTACCTTTGAGTACCCTCCTCCCTCCCTAGCTTGCATAAATCCAAGCCATTTGAAAGCTTTCCATTCCCACTGACACCATCCTAGCTCAGGCTTGGTTAGCTTTCACTAAGATTATGCATTGGCTTTTTAGCTGTCCTCCTTCCCCTGAGACCTTTCCACTTCCAGTTCATCCTACACTTTGCTGTAGGTGAATTATCCTAAAGCACAGTTCAGGCCAGGTCACATCCAAGTTCAGAAAGACAGCTCCCCGCTGCCTACTAAGTAAAATGCATGCTCTACTAAGATTAAAAGGACTTCCCCAGGACTTCCCTGGTGGCGCAGTGGTTGAGAATCTGCCTGCTAATGTAGGGGACACGGGTTCGAGCCCTGGTCTGGGAGGATCCCACATGCCGCGGAGCAACTGGGCTCGTGAGCCACAATTACTGAGCCTGCACATCTAGAGCCTGTGCTCCGCAACAAGAGAGGCCGCGATAGTGAGAGGCCAGCGCACCGCAATGAAGAGTGGCCCCCGCTTGCCACAACTAGAGAAAGCCCTCGCACAGAAACGAAGACCCAACACAGCCGAAATAAAAATAAATTAATTAATAAACTCCTACCCCCAACATCTTCTTAAAAAAAAAAGGGGGGCCTCCCCAGTGTGGTCCCAAACCATCATTGCTACCTGACTCATAGCCTCTGCTCAGCCACCCCAAATGGCTCATGTTCCCCAAATACATCCAGCACTTTTCTTGCCCCTTGCCTCCTCTTGTTTCTTATATCGGGAATGTCCTTTTCTCTACCTCTGCCTGCTAAAAACTCACCAACTTTCAAGCCCCCACCCCCTCCCCCATCAAATGCGCATGTCCTCCTCCAGCAAGTTATTTCTTATCGTCCAAGCTGGCAGTGATCTCTTCTTCCTCTGAGTTCCCATGGCATTTGTTCATGTCTGCCTCTGGAATCAATCACAGTTTATAGTATTTTGTGTAACTCTAATATCTGCTAGTATGTTATAAGCATCTTGAGGACAGAGGCCTTGTGTTAATTCATGTTTACGCCCTACCTTGTCTTTCACATACCAACCCCTCAATGAAACTAGAAGCCAGGAAACAAGAAACTAAACTGAAAAAGAAAAATGGTTGGGTTCATAGATGTTTAGGGCTGCAAAAACACCTAAAAAAGTCAATTTAATGAACCCGGCCATGAAACCCCATTCTCACCCTGCCCATCCCCCATTTAAAAAAAAAAAAAATATATATACCAACAGAAATAGAGTCACAGATAGAGAGCAGTCTTGTGGTTACCAGGAGGGGAAAGGAGGGGGAGGGATGAATTAGGAGGTTGGGATTGACATATACACACAACTGTATATAAAATGGATGACTAATAAGGACCTGATGTGTAGCACAGGGAACTCTTCTTCATACACTGTAATGACCTATATGGGAAAAGAATATGAAAGGGAGTGGATATATGTATATGTATAGCTGGTTCACTTTGCTGTACAGCAGAAACTGACACAACATTGTAAATCAACTATACTGCAATGAATTTTTTTAAAATAAATATAAATAGAGCTAGACCCAAGAAAATGACCTGGCTTGCCCAAGGTCATACACCTAGTGACAGAGGAAGGATTAGAATTCCGATCTCCTGAATCTTAATTCATCAACTCCATCAACAGATTGTTTCCTTCCTGCTCTTTTCTGTCCTTCTCTAAATGGAGGTTTTTCTTGTTGATACAGTTTTCTTCAGTAACGTAATTTTGTTCTTTTACGTATTATTTAAGCTTAAAGCATTTGTGCCACATTCCTGGCCCCACATATAATTTTAGCAAAATTATACTTTTTTTTATAAACCAAAGGACCAAACAGAGACATCAGAGAAACATCTGGTCTGATTCATCAGGGTAGCAGCAACATTTCTATTTATACATGAGCACAGCCCTATCTTTGTAGCTCTCAGCTGTTCCTCATTGCTCAGTATGTCCCTCTTTTCAGCCTTGTCTGTCCCCCATCAAGAGAGCATCCTGCATCCTGAGTCTTAAGCAGAATCCAATGCAAAGGAAGAAAATAGATTCCCTACTACCTAGAAGGGGTCTGTATTTCAAAGGAACTATTTCTCTACTTTCTTTTTATTCAAGAGCCTAGGACAGCGAGCCTCAAGTGGTTGGGTGGCTGCCATTCATTCTGCTGCATTCTGGGTAGAAAGAGTTGGATGAAAACCAAAGCTGTGGCATGAGTCAAGTTAGGAAGCAGGTCAGGTGGAAAGGAAGTGAGTATTCTAAACGGGAAACTGAGGTTGAGGTAGAGAACTTAAGGAACACTGACTCTCCTCACAGCAACATTTGACTGTGATTATAAATTAGAAACTGCTGGATCTTAGACATTCATCCGTACCAAGAAAAACTTAGGGATCTTCTGGGGTTTTGTGAGCACACTTTTATACCTGGCCGTGTTGCCTAAGAGAAAGTCACTGTTTGTACCAACCGATGACAGTATTGTTTGGGAAAGCAGCAGAACAGGCCAAACAGAGCTCTGCCAGTCATTTCTTTTTGGTACAACCTCCTCCAGAATAATAACCTTGCCTCAGCATTCAGCGGCAGGAACGCAGAAAGAATAAAAACACTCAGATGGAGCCACAAGGACCACCGACATCAGGGCCTCATTGAAACCTTTCGAGGTCCTAAGCACTGAAAATAATAAAGGGCCCTACTGCATACCATGTAATTAAAATGAAAACATTGCAAAGTGTCAGAGAGAGCAACAAAGTGCTGATTTTTTTTTCAGTGATGACCACTACAGAGCCTGTTTTAGAAATGGCAAGTATCAAACTCTTAAAATTTGTGTGTGTGTTTTTGTGTACTCCTGCTTTTGCCAGCGCTCTAAACACCGTATCTTTTCCAGCTCTGCCTGGAACATACAGTACCAACCATCTATTAACTAACACAATCTATGAAGGGGGTAATCTTTAGCAAATTAATTTCCGTGTTTTTCTAGTAGCTATAGAAACACTAAATTACTTCAGCCTAGCTAAAGAAAATGACCCTTTCCTTAGCATTTTTGTTCTAATGAGTCCCCAAAAATGCAATTTAAAAAATCAAAGCCAAATGATTCTAGAGTGGTGATTTTTTAGATAATTTTGCTGTCCTTATGTTACCCTGAGAGCAATACTATCACCATTTGTCAACATGTGGAGGCTACACTGGCCCATTTTCATTTTGCCTCTAGTTTAATAAAGGTGTTAAGACATCGGTTATAATAGTTGGAGCCTATTTAAAATGACTCTTGTGAGTAAAGACCAAAAAAGACCTAAAATATATCCCTAGAAGGCTGTCATCTAAATATGGATTAACATGGTCATACCTCCTGAAATGTCTCACCATTATTGATCAGGGTGGATTGCTCTTGAGAATAAGAACTCTGCAAAGTTTTTTTGGATCATTTTCCACTTGGTCTGTAACAGGACATCCTTACAAGACAACTAGGGATGAGCTAGAAGTTAGAAGCTAGTAGTCAGAAAGTGGGTACTGCCATTCAGCGTTGCTGGGGTGTAATGTCTGAGTGATGACAAGATATAGAATGTGGTCCTGGGAAGTAGATAACTGAAGTAGAGTAGAAAAGAAGGTTGCAAGTGTTAAGGAGGTACAAAAATTAGGAAGCTAAGTTATTGAACTTTTAAGATGGGGGTAGGAGATGGGATAAAGAGGACGACTGTGAGTTAAGTCTCAAAGTCTTTGAGGAATGAAAGGAAGCAACCTGAAGGGTGGTTAGAGGCAGGGAGGAGGAGAGGGTAGTGATCATCCTTAAGAGAAGGGTGAACTTTTACATGAGAGTTGAAGAGTGATGGTCTGGAAGCAGCAATGGGATTACAAGTAGCCAAATACCAACCCCTGCACCTCAACTCCCTCTATAGCACAACACAACAAAGTGTATGAGAAAATGAACAACCCCAACTAGAGGAATTTGCAGGACAAATCCTAGCCTTGAAGGAAACTCCCTTAATTACCTTGGAGGCACATACCTCCAAGAAGAATAAGAATGTATTTTATTACAATGGAATAATGATCCATATGACTCAGTGGAAAGGATGATTAAGGGGCTTGTAGTGATAGGTACAAGAAATAAGAAACAAGGAGTTTATAGTGATAAGCTGAAAAAGTGAGAAGGTACTAAACTGTTAAAAGGACAAGGGTAAAAGAGAATAGGTGACTAGAAGCATTTCTCTTTTAATCAGTGACTGAGGATTATAGGGAAGAGAAAGATACGGGCTTCAAATATTACACTTTGGTGCACAGTTTTTGTTGTCCCAATAGGGTAAAGCCTCTGTCAAAATGCAGAGATGTGGTGAGGGCTGCCACAGAGTTTCTAAAGAGGCCATGAAGACTTTGTTCTTGAACAAATTGTGTCTCTGTGTTTGGAGTTGTAGCAGTGAGCCTAATTAGAAAAAAGCTCTCTAAATTTGTGGCTCAGCAAAGGGGCCATTTCTCCACTTCATGAGAACTCAAATCTGTTGATCGCTTTATTTGATTCCTAGACTCTCTTAGTCCCATGCCCTGCTTGGGATTAAGAATTGTTCCTCTGAAATACTCTCATGCGAGTCTTTTCCATTCCCTTGCACCCTGTCCTGCAGCATCAACTCTAGATCTTTCCTACAGTCTGCTTCTTTCTGCTTCTCCTTCTCAAACAGCTGAGAGCTGGAGAAAATCACATAACCTAGAGTCTTGCTTTGCTACAGATTCAAGTTCATCTGGGCACTCAGAGACTCCATCAATTCCTTAACTTATTTTTGATCAATTCCCTCTCCCATTCTCTCCAGTAAATATACCTAATCTTAGGAGTTCCCTGGTGGTCTAGTGGTTAGGATTCGGTGCTTTCACTGTCATGGCCCAGGTTCAATCCCTGGTCGGGGGAACTGAGATCCTGCAAGACGCGTGGCATGGTTTAATTATACACACACACACACACATACACACACACACACACACACACATACACACACCTAATCTTTGTCTCTCTCCTCAGGACCTAGTCAACTCCCAATTCTCATTCTCAAAATATTTCTGCCTCCCATATCAAGGAGAAAAATTGAGGCCACCGAGAAAGATCTCCTTCAACATCTCCACCCCACCACCATCTTTTCCTTCAGTCTCAGAGAATGAGTGGTTCCTCCTCTTTTTCAAAAGTCAAACTCTCCCACCTTTTTCAGCCTCAACAATTATCTTCTTTCTTTTTTTCTTTCAACCACACTTCCAGCATTGAGGGCTTCTTCCCTCAGTTTATATGTTCATCTCTCCCATTTAATCAAAAAGCTCTTGACCTATGAAATGCACTGATGTCTGCAACTTTCTTTAAAGTGCATGCACTAAAATAAGATGTGTTGATGGGTGGATAGATGGACAGATATGTGAAAAACCAAATATAGTATGTGTGTATGCAAATCTCTTGATGATTTTTCCTATTGAATTTGTCTTTTGTGACTCCATGAAACTTACATATACATAATGTATACTGAAATTTACTTTTTGCATTCAGTATTGTGTTTTTAAGTTTTACCTACATTGATACTCTTGGATCTAGTCCATTCAACTGCTGTGTAGCTTTGTATTGTATAAATATTCCAATATTAATTTATACATTCTGCTACTGATGGTTGTTTCCAAATTTTTGTGATTGCAAACAATAAAGCAGTAACCATCCTTAAGGCAATTCTCCTTGTGCATATGTATGTATAAGTGTGCCTCTAGATATATGTCCAGAAATTGAATTGCTATGTATTAGGGTACACACTGATTTCACTCTGTAAAATATTGACAAATTGCTTTCCACAGTAGTTGTGGAATTTACTTTCTCATTAGCAGAGTATGAAGGTTTCTAATTTCACATTCTTGCCAAGATATTATCAGATTTTAAATTTGTGCCATTCTCATATATATGAAAAACAGTCAAATTTTACATTTACATTTTCCTCTAGAGAGGTTAAGCATCTTTTTATATGCTATTGGCAATTTGGATTTCATGTCTCTGAATTGCCTATTCACAGTTATTGACAATTATTTTTCTATTGCATTTTGGTCTTTTTCTTATTGACTTATAAGGTTCTCTTTATATACTGTGCCCTAATCTTTTGTCAGTTATTTGATTTGCAAGTATTTTCTCTTAGTCTTGTCTCTTAACATTGTTTATGATATCTTTCTCAATAGAAATTTTAATTTATCTTTTTTGTTTGTTTATGGTTTGTTTTTCACGCCTTGAAAAAGCCTCCCCGGGACTTCCCTGGTGGAGCAGCGGTTAAGAATCTCCCTGCCAGCGCAGGGGAGAACGGGTTCGATCCCTGGTCCAGGAAGATCCCACATGCCACGGAGCAACAAAGCCCGTGAGCCACAACTACTGAAGCCTGCGCACCTAGATCCTGTGCTCCACAGCAAGAGAAGCTACCTGAACGAGAAGCCTGCACACCACAAGAGTAGCCCCTGCTCGCCACAACTGGAGAAAGCCTGCGCGCAGCAACGAAGATCCAATGCAGCCAAAAATAAAATTTAATTAATTAATTATTTTAAAAAACCTTCCCTACTTGGAAGTAATGAATATATTGTACTCTATTATCTTCTGAAAACTTTATTATTCTGCCTTTCACATTGAAGTCTTTGATCCAATTGTTATTTATTTATCTGTACAGTGGGAAGGATCTAATTTTTCCTTGTATGGATAGCTAATTGACCCTGCACCATTTATTGAATAGTCCAGCTTTTCCCCATTACTTTGTACTTTCACTTCTATTATATACCAAGTTCTCATATGTGTTGCTTTCTGTCCTGTTCTATTAGTCCCCATTTATTTATTTATGCTCTAGTACCATATTGTGTTAATTTCTCCCCCTTATTTTTCTTTTTCAAAATTACCTTTCCTATTCTTGGCCCTGAAGTATTCCATGCACATTTTAAAATCAACTGGTCAAATTCCACAAAACACCCTGTTGGGATTCTGACTGTAAATTTAACAAAATTCATACATTGAGGAGAATTGTCTCTTCATAATATTGAGTTTTCCCTTCAAGAATAAGCTATTTCTCTCCTATTTTATATCTATCAATAAAGTTTTATTTGTTCATACAGATATTAGATTTTTTTTGTTAGATTTATTTCTGAATACATTATGGCCTTTCTTGCCACTATAATTCAGGGATTATCATTATTATATTTTCTAATTGGTTATTGCTTATGTATAGAAACACTATCAGTTTTTGAGCATTGATTTTGGGAATTCCCTGACCAAGGATCGGACCCGGGCCCCCTGCGTTGGGAGCATGGAATATTGACTGCTGGACCATCAGGGAAGTCCCTTGAAAAAAGTCTCTTATATGTATTGATTACATGTCAAAAGATTGTCTTGAATGTTCTCTGTAGATAATCATATTATTTTCATATACTGACTATTTTCTTTCTTTCTTTCCAATCCCTTTTTTCCCCCTTGTCTTACTACATTGGTTAGGTCCTCCAGGACAATGTGGAATGGACACACTAATTCTGTCTTGTTTCTGATTTTAAAGGGAATGTTTCCATTATTTCACCATTAACTATGATGTTTTCTATAAGTTTTTGATATTAATGATTCTCTGATCTATTTCTAGTTTTCTAAGAAGGATATTTTAAAATCATAAAGTGAGTGTTAAATTTTATTAAATTTAAATTGTATTTATTTATTTAATTAATTTTAATAAATTAAAATTAAATTTTATTGTATTTATTGAGGTGATCATTTAGTTTTTTCCCTTAATTGGATAAGATAGTGAGTTACATTAACAGATTTCAAAAAATAAAGTATCATTCCATTTCTGGGATTAAACCTTTCTTGATTATATTGTATTTTTAATGAACTGTAAATATTTTATTTCATTGTTATGTATCTATATTTATATGTGAGACGAACCAATAACTTTCCCTTCTGGTGCTGTCCTTATCTGGCTTGAATAACCTTCCTGGATACTCAAGGGGGTTTCCTCCTTACGTACTCCTCAACCTGTTTCTACTCTATGACAACAGCTCTCAAAATGATATCTAAGTGTATAAATTGAAAGCCCTATATTGCAATGCTTCTGTTACATATAACAATTAAATTCTTCCTTCTTAAAATTTACTCTTCATTTTAATAACACTCTCCTTGTTCTCTCATGCATCTTTGAGCATTCCTTCTCTACCTTCTTTGTTGGCCTATTTATATTCTCCCTGGAATCTCCCTTGACCAGCACTCTTCTCACTCTACAAGGTTTCCTAGGTGATCTGACGCATCCTCAAAGTTTCAACTATCCCTGTACAGAGGTGAATTTCAATGCTGTACCTTCATCTTACATCTCTCCCTTCAGTTCTAGCTTATCCTGACTCATTCTGGCTGTCCCAAAGTCACCTGGGACTTCACACATTTAGAACAGAACTCTCCATCTGTTCCATTAAACTAACTTCTCCTTCTGTAGACAGAATCTTAGCTCATGACCCATTTATCCATATTTGTCATCCAAGAGAGAATTCTTTGGATTCTTCTCCTTCATTTCACAAGTCCAATCAATTACCATGCCTGACTATTTAACTTCCTCAACATTATTTGATCTGCTCCACCTCTCTACCTTCACTATCCATGCCTCAGATAGGGTTCTCTTTGTCTTTTACCTGGACTAGAAAAAAAATTTGCTAACAAATCTCCTTTGTTTTGTCTACCTCAAATATAGATACAACCATATGGGACTTCCCTGGTGGCACAGTGGATAAGACTGCGCTCCCAATGCAAGGGCCCTGGGTTCGATCCCTGGTTAGGGAACTAGATCCCACATGCATGCCACAACTAAGAGTTCACATGCCACAACTAAGGAGCTGGCAAGCTGCAACTAAGGAGACCTGGAGCCGCAACTAAGGAGCCTGTTTGCCACGACTAATGAGCCCATGTGCTGCAACTAAGGAGCTCGCCTGCCACAACTAAGACTGAGTGCAACCAAATTAATTAATTAATTAATTTAAAAAATATAGATACAACCACAGGCACCACTACAACCACTTTCTAATTGTTCTCTTTACAGTCACTGAAGTAATTTATTTAAAATTCTAATCTTGCCATGGCACTTTTCTGCCTCAAAACCCTCTAATGTTTCTCAATTGCAGATAGGATGGTCTACATTTTTTAAAATGGCGTTCAAATCCCAGAGTTATATAGCCCTTATCTTTTTCTCTAGCTTCATTTATGTCTTAATCTTGCCTCCAGCAACTCAAAACCATGTGTAGCCTATGCATATTTTTCCTTCCATGCCTTTGCCATGTTGTTCCTTCTAGAAAGCACAGCTCCACTTCCCTTCACCTCACGTACCCCAACCGAAATCTAATTCCCCACCCCCATTTCTACATGACTAACTGTCCACATCTTTTAAGAGCCAACTCAGCTGTCAGCTCATTCAAAAACCATCCTAGGGTTTCCCTGGTGGTGCAGTGGTTGAGAATCTGCCTGCCAATGCAGGGGACACGGGTTTGAGCCCTGGTCTGGGAAGATCCCACATGCTGCGGAGCAACTAGACCCGTGAACCACAACTACTGAGCCTGCGCGTCTGGAGCCTGTGCTCTGAAACAAAGAGAGGCTGTGATAGTGAGAGGCCCGTGCATCGCGATGAAGAGTGGTCCCCGCTTGCCGCAACTAGAGAAAGCCCTTGCACAGAAACGAGGACCCAACACAGCCATAAATAAATAAATAAATAATGAAAATAAAGGAATTCCCTTAAAAAAAAAACCAAAAACCATCCTAACATTGACCCCTCCTGCAGTCTTCACTAAGTGCCTCTCTTTAATCATCTCATAAAAGTCATTGTTTTTACTATATTTGGCACTTACCACATTGCACTGTAATTATCTGTTTGTATATCTCCACTGGACAGTGAACTTATCAAGAGAAGCAATTGGGTTTTATTCATATTTAAAGTTCGAGAACCTAGCACAGAAATATTTGTTGAATTCAATGAATAAATGATTTTGTTGAACTGAATATTCTCTTTGCAGAAACTTTTGGTCTTTCTAATTATTATTGCTTAAAATTTAGTTTTTGCTAGACTTTTCCCACCACATAGACTTCATAAATTTAATTTTTTTCCCTGGATAACCAACTCTAAGAATAGTAAAAAAACAGTGACCTATGATGTGGCTAATATGGTCTAGATTAGAGTAGAGAACCACCAGGGAGAATAGAAGCAAATAAAGTAGGATACAGTGATGAAAGGAGAGGATCCAAATTGGAACACATACTGTCTATCATCCCTAACTAGGGTTTTCACTAATACTATGGTGAGGAGTAATGGAGTAATGAATATTTATCAGTAGAATCACACTGTTAATGTCTCCTGGATTATCTGGAAAGTCGGATATCACCTTGAGGTTTACGTAAACTCATCTGAAAACCCCATCCCATGTCTTCTGGGGAAACCAATGCTCTCCCCAAACTCCTTGCAGTTTTTCTGGGCTCCCTATGCTCTTGATAACCTCAGGATTTGATTTCTGGCTTCTGCTGAATTCCCATTCTTCAGCTCTCTATCCTGCAGCTGTTCCTTTATCTTCATTTGGCACTGACTCAAGGGTGGGTTACAGCCCCTCCTCCTAGATTTCCCACCCCAAATTCATGACAGGCAGCTGTGTGCAGTAGTATCTTCGTGCAGATTCAGAGATAATGTTTGCCAGATAAGAGGCTAAATGGCAAATATGCAGCACTCTTCAGCAGCCAATTTAAAACTGAAAATTAAAAAAAAAAAAACTGAAAATTTGATCTTCTTGCTCTATTTCTACCAACCCAAAGTTAAGCCTCCTGACATTTTGCTCAACCTTCTCTCCCACTCTTCCTCCTCATTTACTTCTTCTTTTTCTTCTCATATCTCCCAATTTCTTATGCAGAATGACTTTGTGATCTTTTTGTTGTTTCTTTCCAACACATACAGAGCCTGTACTTTTGCTTCTTAGGCGTCTCTCAACAAAGACAAGTTTTACCTAAAAAGAACTCATGTCAGTTCACAAAATAACATTTTCTCATTCCTTGACTAATTTCTATTTATGGTATATATGTTTATGTATCAGAGAGATAAACATTCAATATTGTTCATTTTAATTCATGTGATTATTTCTTCCCAATTAAATCTTTTGTAAAATCTTTTGTAAAAGAACACCTTTGCTAATGATTGGTGCCTGAGCCAGGTGGTACCAACCAACATGTATAGTCACCATGCTGGTTTATAAGTTGGGACAAACCAAGGAGTAGTCTTTACAGAATTATGTCTGAACTGGGCCTTAAAATAGTCTCGACTTAATATCTTTAAATAAACATTCCTCGTGTTTGATACATGTATATGTGGTCAATCAGAATTGGATATTTCTGAACAACAGCAGATATTGATGGTTCCTAAACTTCTGGAATCCCAAAGAGATTTTCTCTTTTGGAAAGACTTGAATTCATATTCAGCAAATATTTGTCAAGAGCCTACCATGGGTCAGGCAGTATGGTAAACCCTAGGGACTGAGCGGTGAGGAAAAGAGTTGAACTCTCTGCTCCATTGGAGCTTATATTCTAACAAGGAGCATAGTCAATAGGAAGGAAGTAGATATTCACACATTGTGGTGAGAAAGTCAGCATGGCAAGTTAATAGAGAACAAGTGGGAGGAAAGGGTAGTTTGGGAAGTCCTCTTTGAGCTTTGACCTGTTTTCTGAGACCTAAGACATGAGAAGGAACTAGTCATGCAAAGAAATGGGGAGATCAGTTAAGAGGTCATTGTAGCAGCCCTAGTAAGAGATGATGGTGGCTTAGACTGGGGTTGTGGCAGTGGAGAGAAAAGAAAGGAGATGTAGTCCAGATATGTTTTGGAGGTACATCTATAGTAGTATTGGCTAATAATGTATATATTTAAAGACAGAGAGAGAAAAAATGAGGGATAATTTCTATGTTTGTGGCTTGGGCAACTATGTAGTTCATTTTGACACTAAGATGAAGACTAGAAGAACAGGTTTAGGTTGGGAAATCTAGTGTTCCATTTTGGACCTATACATTTAAGATACCTCTTGGACATTCAGATGTGGATATTGGATATACGAATCTGGAGCTCTGGGAAAGGTTAGGGCTGGAAAGAACATATTTGGAGTAATCAGCACACAGATGCTATTTAAAGCAACAGAATTGAATGAGCTCTCCTAGAAAGAGAGTTATTCTTAGAGAAGAGGGCCCAGGCCTGAGCAGTGAAGCATGCTGACATTTAGAGGTTGTATAGAGAAATGAGAGACCGAAAAGGACTGAGAAGGAGTGGCCAGCGAGGCAAGCTAAAGCCAAGAGAACATGGTATTATTAAGTCAAGAAAAAGTGGGACAACAATTAAGTCAGGGACGAGCCATGTTCACTCTATGTTGCATACCCAGTGCAAGAGTCTGCCCAACCTGTAAGTTTTCTTAGCCTGAAGATAGACATCAAGAAAGATTTCTAACATCAAACCTTCCAGGGAAGGTTTTGCAGCCTAATTGGGTGTCTGAAGAGGCAGCAACTCAGGGCATTTGCACGAGTTCTGGTTCTTCCAGGCTGTGATTGAACACAGTAGTAGTAGGCAGTTAACAAGTGACTCCAAGCTGCCTTCATATTGATATAAATTTGTTGGCTGCTCCTTAGTCAATAATTCCAAAAGATCTTTGTGTTGAGAACAAAGTGTAAAGGCATGATTATAAAATTAGTATGGGAGTTTCATGACTTCCATGGTGAAAGCTGGATGATCTTTGTTAATTTGTGCCTAATTCCTTTTTGCAGGAGCCATTGATAACTAGAAACAAAGAGTGGTGCCTCTTTGTCTTCCAGTTCCTTGTGGTTAACTCCAGCTCCCTGCTGAAATTTGGAGCATCAATGGAAAGAAACACAACTTTTCACCTTACCTTGCTATAAACAGCACTGACATTCTAAAAAGCATTCCTTTGATGGCAAGTCCTGTGCCAATGTAGGATACAGCCATTTTGATACAAGCTGTTTTATTATAGACAATTTGCTGACACACAGCTTTGACACAGTCATTTTGATGCCAGGAACATCTTGATGTGGCTGCCTTGAAGTGGCTGTTTTGATATGGGAACATTTTGACTCTGCCTAAAAACAAACCCATAAACTTTTCGTTTAAGAAAGTTATTACCGAGTAATGTGCATTGACAGACCTCCTCACCCACTCCCTGGGCTCCATCTCATCCCCACCCCCTTCAACAGAAGCTGGACTGCAGAGGTGGACAGGGGGACCCTTGAAAGGAGAAAAATCACCATGAGGGAGGGAGGAGACTGGAACAGTAGACCCAACTCAGCAATACAACCTGAAGAAAGAGGAAGGTAGTTGTCTCTTGAACCCATCTGTCTCAGCCCCTTAAAAAAGTCATTTCATCTCTACAGCACTGCAAGTGGCTGAAGGAACTCTGCTCTAAGAGAAACCCCCATCCCCTCAGATTGCAAGAGCTGTGCCATGACCAGGCATTTCTTTTCTTTTCTTTTCCAAACAAAAGAAAAAACAAACAGAAGTTTAATAACATGTATACTTCCTATATAGATAGGAGATACCCAGGAAACTGAGTAACTCTAAGCAGACATTTCTTTGACAGGACATGTACCATTGAATGAAACACAGTACCTTTGAGCAAGGAGGTTAAAAAGAGCCACAGCCCTGCCCACCCAAACAGGAAGCAGCAGCTCCAGGCTGCCAAGTGACAGATGTGGGCATGGAGAAATCCGATGGTTGGGTTGATCCAGGGTTGATATTTTGTCATTCAGGTGTGATTAGACAATAGGGAAAGGAAAATAAAATGTCTTGGGCCCATTGTCTCACTCATATTATCAGGGATCCATCAGGGATCTATTATCAAGTGTCCTATTAGATGAATGCAGAATATAAACTGACTTCCTCTAGAGCAAATTCTTTTTCTCTATAAGAGCTCTCTCTTTAAGCAATAATAGAACGGAAACACTCTGGGAAACCAGTTAAATCATTAATATGATTAATGGTATAATTTCTCCAGTACCAGATGTTCATATCATTTATGCTCATGAAATAAAATATTAAATATTTTCAAAAGATGAATCTCTGTCTATTTCTGCCACCATTAAATGTTACTTAATTGAATTTGAAGATGTACGTGGAGGGTATTGAATGAAATGTAATATGAACATCTATACAGTGCACGTGATTTATTTCCTAGAAATAGAAATTTCCCTTCTCCCCAAACCCATTTACTTTTTTTTTTTTTTTTTTTTTTTTGGTATGCGGGCCTCTTACTGTTGTGGCCTCTCCCGTTGCGGAGCACAGGCTCCGGACTCGCAGGCTCAGCGACCATGGCTCACGGGCCCAGCCTCTCTGCGGCACGTGGGACCTTCCCAGACTGGGGCAGGAACCTGTGTCCCCTGCATCGGCAGGCGGACTCTCAACCACTGCGCCACCAGGGAAGCCCTACTTTGTCTTTTATTGCTAAGCATTTCTGTTTTTTTTTTTAAACAAGTTTATTTTCTTTCTTTTTCTAAAAATTTTATTTATGGCTGTGTTGCATCTTCGTTTCTGTGCGAGGGCTTTCTCTAGTTGAGGCGAGTGGGGGCCACGCTTCATCGCGGTGCGTGGGCCTCTCGCTGTCGCGGCCTCTCTTGTTGACGGAGCACAAGATCCAGATGCGCAGGCTCAGTAGTGTGGCTCACGGGCCTAGTTGCCCTAGCGGCGTGTGGGACCTTCCCAGGCCAGGGCTTGAACCCGTGTTCTCTGCATTAGCAGGCAGATTCTCAACCACTGCACCACCAGGGAAGCCCGATTGCAAGCATTTCTTAGTGTTTTAGTTTCAGTCCTTTCCAAACACTCTGATTTCAGTTTAGGTCAGCAGATACGTATTAAATTCTATACTATGTGCCAGTCATTTTGCTAGGCACTACAGGGAACAAAAATATAAATATGAATAAGAAATAGCCTCTGCTCTCAGGGAATATGTTGGGAGAGATTAGACTTGTCTCTAAACAAAATACAAAAATAGAGATGTCACTAGGCACTCATGCAGTTGAATATCATCTGATAAACTGGCATAATCAGAATGACCTGGGACTACAACAACTAGAGTAATTAAACTCTACTGGGAGAAGGAAAGGGAATATGGCATTTAACTGTGGATAGCCTGTTCTGTGATAAGCACTGTGCTAAGTGTTTTACATATCTTATCTCATTTAATCCTCCCAACAGTCCCATTTTACAGCAGCTCAACAACAGTTAAGTACCTTGCCCAAGGTCACACAGCTCTGGTGTTGGAGGCCAAATTCAAACCTGGAAGAATCCACATTCCTTCCAGTCCCCTCAAGGAAGGTAGCAGTGTGGATTACAGTTGAGTCAAGAGAAGAACTGGCGCCTCTTGACATTCATGTTTGAAAGAATGACTTTGGGTTATTAAAACTGTATAAACAGAAGGTAAAACACATGGTAGTCATAGCCAATCTAGATCCACCACTGAGCAATTCAGCGTGCACTTCAATTAAAACGGCTATTTGGGGGACTTCCCTAGTGGCACAGTGGTTAAGTATCCACCTGCCAATGCAGGGGACACGGGTTCGATCCCTGGTCCGGGAAGATCCCACATGCTGCAGAGCAACTAAGCCCGTGCACCACAACCACTGAGCCTGTGCTCTAGAGTCCACGAACCACAACTACTGAGCCTGTGTGCCACAGCTACGGAAGCCCGTGAGCCTAGAGCCCATGCTCTGCCACAAGAGAAGCCACCGCAGTGAGAAGCCTGCACACCACAACAAAGAGCAACCCCCGCTCGCCGCAACTACAGAAAGCTGCCGGCACGCAGCAGCAAAGACCCAATGCAGCCAAAAATAAATAAATAAACTTATTTTTTTTAAATGGCTATTTGGTAAATATGACTTTGTATAAGCTTTGTTGGGTTGTCAATGAGAGTAACAAATTAACAAAAACATACAGTTTACCTTTTAAAATGACTACTCCAATTCTTTAGCTTCTTTCTTTCTTTCTTTTATTTTTTTTCGGTACGCAGCCTCTCACTGTTGTGGCCTCTCCCGTTGTGGAGCACAGGCTCTGGACGCGCAGCCTCAGCGGCCATGGCCCACGGACCCAGCCGCTCCGCGGCATGTGGGATCCTCCCAGACCAGGGCACGAACCCGCGTTCTCTGCATCGGCAGGCGGACTCTCAACCACTGCGCCACCAGGGAAGCCCTTTTTTGATTTTTAAAAAATATTTTTATTGGAGTATAGTTGATTTACAATGTCGTGTTAGTTTCAGGTGTACAACAAAGTGAATCAGTTATACATATACATATATCCACTCTTTTTTTAGACTTTATTCCCATATAGGCTATTGCAGAGCATGAGTAGAGTTCCCTGTGCTACACAGTAGGTCCTTATTAGTTATTTATTTTATATATAGTAGTGTGTATATGTCAATCCCAAGCTCCCAATTTATCCCTTCCCCCCTTACCTTGTGGTAACCATAAGTTTGTTTTCTACATCTGTGACTCCACTTCTGTTTTGTAAATAAGTTCATTTGTACCCTTTTTTTAGATTCCACATGTAAGCAATATCATGATATTTGTCTTTCTCTGTCTGACTTACTTCACTCAATATGACAGTCTCTGGGTCCATCCATGTTGCTGCAAATGGCATTATTTTGTTCTTTTTTATGGCTGAGTGATATTTCAGCTTCTTGAATGTAGAAATTTACCTTTTACTCCAATGAGAAAAATTAATAATTATAACCAACATTTATTGATTACTTACTAACGCTGGGCTCTGTGCTGAATATATAGAACCAGAGATTGAGATCACGGATTTAGAACCAGGTTTAGAGGGTTCAAATCTTGGTTTCACCACCTGTTAGCTATTACCTTCACCAAGTTACTTAATCTCTCTGGCCTTAATTTCCCATCAGAAAGACTCCATAGTGTCTGATAAACATGTAGTAAGATTAGCTGTTATTACGAAGTTGCAGTATGTTTAACTACAATCCTGGGGAGTGAGGGGGTTTCCTGAGTACACGCACCCATGAATAAATCCAGGCCTCCTGCTTTGGGGCTCACGGCAAGGTGGGGGTCACACACACAGGGTAAGCAGGAAGGAGCCAGTCTCCGAACATGGTGGCCATCACCCCTGCTGGAAGGCCCTGTAAAATAAGGGGAAGTCTGCTGTGGAAGTAAAGTCCTCAAATGATGCCAAAAGGAAGTTGAGCTGGCAGAGCCATAAATGCTGATCACAATTCCAGGGAAGTCATGGTCTGCTCCCACTCATGCCTGGATGTTCTAACAAATGCCTCACAGTGTCTCTGATAGCCAGGCTCTGAAATAACCCCCAATGGCCCTCACCTTTAGTAGTCACGTTCTCGTACAGTTCTCTCCCACATTGTAACAGGGTAGATCTATGTAATAGGCCAGAAGTGATCCTAGATGACACATCCAAGATTAAGACAGTGTGGCTTCTGTATGTTTCTTTCTTTCTTTTTTTTTTTTTGGCTGTGCCCGGGTCTTAGTTGCGGCACGCAGGCTCTCCTTCATTGCAGCATGCAGGTTTCTTAGTTGTGGCATATGGGCTCCTTAGCTGTGTCACACATGAGGGATCTAGTTCTCCCACCAGGGATCCAGCCTGGGCCCCCTGCATTGGGATCTCGGAGTCTTACCCACTGGACCACCGGGAAGTCCCTGGGGCTTCTGTCTTGGTCTCTCTCTTCTCTCTTTCAGATCACTTATCCTGGGTGAAGCCAGCTGCTGTGTCTTGAGCATCCTGATGGAAAGGCTCACATGGTGAGAAATTGAGGCTTCATGCTAACAGCCATGTAAGTGGGCTTGAAAGTAGATTCTCCAGCTCCATTTAAGTTCAGATGATGGCAGCCCAGCCAATGGCTTCACTGCAATCGTGTGAGAGACCCTGAGCGAGAACCACTGAGCTAAGCCACTCCCAGATTCCTAACACTCAGAAACTGCGGAATAATCCGCAATGTTTGCTTGTTTCCTTTGACTGCTAAGTGTGGGGGTAAATTGTTACAGAACGATGGATAACTGGCAGAGCGTCCAGCAATAGAGAGCTTGCTGAGTTATCCCTCATTCCTATGGGCTTGGTTCTGGTAAGTCTTGACTTCTCTCCAGTGACACCCTCCTCCCCGTACACACACACACACACACACACACACACACACACACACACACACACACCCTTCTCTTTCAGCTCCTTTTCTTTATTGGCCACTCCACGTGGCTTGCTTGCGGGGAACTAAGATGCCCCACTAGGGGCACGGCAGTGAAAGCGCCGAATCCTAACCACTGGACCACGAGGAAACTCCCTCAGCTCCTTTTCTTTCTCTCCAGGACGGAGGGAATCTTTTCTACTCTTCAGGGAAAATCAATTGCCCAGAGACAACCCTTCTCTTTTTTTTCTTTACTACAAACTTTTATTATGCTAATATGTATTGTGAATGATCATAAGATACATTTAACATATAGCGTTTCCCATAATTAGTTTTCCCCAGGGCTCTTCCTTTGGGAAGCATCTCCTGGAAGTATGGTTGCTCACAACATACTTTTGGAAAAGCAAAATTAATCTCTCTGTCAGGGCAACTGTTTCAATTGATTGCTTTTACCCAGATGAAGGCTGTAGATTTTCCCTTGATGAGGTTATTTGGTTAGCCTTTACCAGCCTGCCATAATGTTTTTTTTTTAATATATGTATATATGTCAATCCCAATCTCCCAATGCATCCCCCCCCACCACCACCCACCCCACTTTCCCCCCTTGGTGTCCATACGTTTGTTCTCTACATCTGTGTCTCTATTTCTGCCCTGCAAACTGGTTCATCTGTACCATTTTTCTAGATGCCACATATATGCGATAATATACGATATTTGTTTTTCTCTTTCTGACTTACTTCACTCTGCATGACAGTCTCTAGGTCCATCCACACCTCTACAAATGACCCAATTTTGTCCCTTTTAATGGCTGAGTTATATTCCATTGTATATATGGACCACATCTTTATCCATTCATCTGTTGATGGGCATTTAGGTTGCTTCCATGACCTGGCTATTGTAAATAGTGCTGCAATGAACATTGGAGTGCATGTGTCTATTTGAATTATGGTTTTCTCTGGGTATATGCCCAGTAGTGGGATTGCTGGGTCATATGTAGTTCTATTTGTAGTTTTTTAAGGAACCTCCATACTGTTCTCCATAGTGGCTGTATCAATTTACATTCCCACCAACAGTGCAAAAGGGTTCCCTTTTCTCCACACCCTGTCCAGCATTTATTGTTTGTAGATTTTGTGATGATGCCCATTCTGACTGGTGTGAGGTGATACCTCATTGTAGTTTTGATTTGCATTTCTCTAATAATTAGTGATGTTGAGCAGCTTTGCATGTGCTTCTTGGCCATCTGTATGTCTTCTTTGGAGAACTGTCTGTTTAGGTCTTCTGCCCACTTTTTGATTGGGTGACACAACCTTTCTCTTGCTATTGGCTTCAGATGTATTGATTACCTGGCATAATCTTCTTAATGGGTTTTGGGGCTCCCCAATTAGGCAGATACTTTTTTCTCCTTTTTTCTCTTGTCCTCTCTCCCCCACTGTACTTCAAGGAGTAGACCACAAGGAACAGTTCCAGGAAGAGATTTTGCTAATAACTTAAAAGTTAATATATTAAAAATATTATTCCACCAAATGCATTATCTCCTTTAAAAACCCTATGAGACAAATGTTCTTATTATCCCCATTTTACAGACAAAAAGTTATCTTGCTTTAGGTCATGTAGCTGGTAGGTAACCTAATCAGGACTGAACCTCAAGTTTGACTGACTCCAGAGCCTGTGCTTTTAACTATCAGGCAATATCACTTCCTTATATCAATTATTCCAATGTTGTGATATTAGAATCTAATGAAAAGATGCGATTTGTGGAGTCTGCATATACACAGTAAAATACAGACCTAAAATGAATCATTAATGAATATTAATTCCAAGAAATATTTATTTATTCTAAGTCCAGTCAAGTAGCTGACATATCCACCTATGTTTCAAACTTGTTTGTGGAGTAGGATAAAACACTTTCCCAGGCAAGCTCCTGGGTCTCATACAAAGCAGGGAATTTGGTTAAAAGCAGACATCACAGTGGGGGAGGTTCTTCAACGTCACTCCGGACCCATCTGGGACCCTCGTAATATGTTCCCTTCCATGCTCCAAAGCGACCGTCACATGTTCTTCTCTCTCCGCAAATCTGCAGCCATCCTTCCCACCCACACATGTCACTTCCCCTTCACTCTCAGCAAGTGACTCAACACCCACGGATAGGGAAAGTACAAGCCACCCTAGATAGGCACCTCAGATTCCTACCCAAATCCTGCAGCCTGGCTCCCACCAGACATACCCCATCCGCCTTCTACTTGGTTACGATGGAAGTCCTCTTCCTCTTCTCTGCGGTTAAAGCCCCTACCCATCCTTTGGATCCCAAACCCTCCCACTTTCTCAGGAATGTATTGTTTTCTCCTCCTCTCTTCACTGCCCACCTTTCCCTCCCAACAAAATCCTTTCATCCATATTTTCAAATGGTTGTCCCAGCTTAATCAATCAAAAAAAAAAAAAAAAAAGCACCCTCCTATGGCCTCTGTTTTTTCTCTCTTCCCCTTCTCAGCCACATGTCTTAAGGAATTGTCTACACTTGGTGTCACTAGTTCTTTACCTCCCACACACTCCTCACCCTCACCACATCTCAGCTCATGCTATCAACGTTTTTCTCTGTCTCTATCATCAAGGACACCAGTGACCTCCTTATTGCAAAATCCTAGGGACACTGCTCACTCCATTTATTTCCTCCCCCCTCAGTGTTTGATACTGTTGTTCATCATCTCTTGAACTGCTTTCTTTGCTTGGCTGGACTGTCTTTGTACCTCTCTGGCTGCACTTCTTTTAAGCTCCTCTTCCATTGGTCATCCCTTTCTCTTGGAGTTCTGTGTAGGGTCCTTTTCATTTCTCAATCTGTACCCCATTTTCAGTCACATCTGATGGTCATACCTTTAACTATCTCTGGAATCCACTCACTTATTTTCATTTCCTCTACCACTGACTAAGCCAAGCCCCCACCCCCTCTAACCAGGATTACTGCCAGCATCTCCTGACTGGTCTGCTTGCATCCAATCTTGTCCTTCTCAAATCCATTCTCCATCTTGCAGCCAGGGTGATCTTTCTAAGTGCAAAATTTTCAAGATAAAACCCTAACTTCTTGGCATGGCATGTGTGGCCTCTTGTGACCTGGCCGTCTGTCACCAAGCTCTCCTTTGTCCCCTCTACCCCCATACAATCTTCTCTCTGGCCTCAATGAACTGACACTGGTCTCTCTGCTAGCAGATTGTCCTTAGTCTCAATCTAACTAATGCCTCTTCTGCAACATCATTTCTCTTCCACTAATTTATATGCCTGCATGTTTCTACCTATTGTGGATTAGGCTGAAGTACTCTCCCAGGCATGCTTTTGAGTCTCAAGCAAAGCAGGGAATTTGGCTAAAAATGTGTGTCATCGTGATGGGTAGCTTGAGTCAATATATCTTTTAAATACTGTCTGATTTCCTACACTTCCTTCAATCATAGAACATTTGTCTGTTTTCTCTCTTTAGACCCAAGGCACTTGAGACCATGACAATCAAGCACACTGGTTAAGAATTCGGGCTCTGGAGCAAGATTGCCTGGATTCAAAATCAAACTCTGTGATGTCCTAATTTTGTGACATTAGATGACTTGCTAATCTGTGCCTTAGTTTTGTCATCTGCAAAATGGAGATGACAAAGTACTCATCTCATAGAACTGTTGTTAAGATTAAATGAAAAAAGCTAAGTAAAGCATTTTGAATGGCGCCTGGCACATAGCAAGCATTCAAAAGAGGGCTGTTATTACTTTTGAAGGCAGGTACTGTATCATTTACTTCCATAGAGCTACTCAATAAATATTTATGAAACGAATAAATGAAGGAAATGTTTGTATCTAAACTCGTTTGTATCTAAAATGTTAACCCAAAAGTGAATAATAAATAAGCTAAGCACCATGCATACAAATTACACCAGTATGGTCGCTGGTCACCTGGAGCTTTTTGGAAATGAGGTCATTCTATTTCTACCCAAGTGCTCCGGGAATTATACTCTCTAGAGGAGGGAGGTCTGAATCAAATGGGACACCTCAAGGTTCTTGAAGGTGTCATGACTGACCCTGAGGTAATGTCTTCTTTACATAAATGTGACTGTTAAAAGCAAGGAAACATTAAGGTAACTGTTTTAACTTGTTTTCCAGTAATTTAAGACTACTGGGCCTTCCATTCTGCCAGTGTCACAGACCTGTAATCTCACTCATCCAGCTCAAGGAAAGGGCTGTGTTCTGAGGGTGCTTTCCCTCCCAGAGCCATAGAAGCTAGAACTTAGTTCAGACTTCACAGACTTTTGTTATTTAAAAGTCAGTTTTTAATAACGAAAGTAGTGCCACCAGATGCTTAGTTTGATCAGGGGAGAGATAGAAGCAGAATAAAATTATTTAACAGAGGTGGGTTTGTTTCCAAAGAAACAGTCGAAGAGGGAACTAAGGTGGCCTAAGAGAAGTTTCAGAGTAGGAGAAAAAGCTGGACCAGACGTATGCATGGCACCAAATTGCCAAATACGTGTATGTGTGTATACATATGTATATAAATACATGTGCATCCCACTCTTATTACTGTTTGCCTTCCTCACTGGCCTCCTGCCTCTTCTAGGGATAGAGACACTGACACAGTATTTCTGTCTTCATAAAGGAAGGCGGGCATCTAGGGAAATGACCTTGATAGACTGAACTATAAATACAATATTAATCAGAGCAATTTGCTCTTGAATTGTGCCCCCTTTCCCAATATCCCAAAGCAACTCCAGGAGAGAGGCAAAAATGCTCAATCACTAGCCATTTAATGAGTGTGCAAGTAAAGGTCAAATATTCCCACACAGTGGGAAAGTAACCTGAGCCCTGCTTCCAGAGAAAGTTATTTCCCAAGATTGGCTACATTTAAATAGATTCCATAGATCCCTATGCCAAAGGGTCTCTGTCTTGGTGTCATAGAGCAAGGTGGTAAGGAAAATAAGGTTAGGGGTTTAAATCACATGTAACTACTCACATTTGCTCTCTGAACAATCCTTATTCTTGGACCAGCCGTCGTGCAAATGTCTGTCCTCCAGAATGTCTGGGGTGGGGAAAAGCCTAAGAAAGGGCCAGCCTATGGTCCTTACTGGGTAAAGGAAGCAGCAACTCACAATCATAGCCTATTGGTAATAAGAACAGCACATTACGTTCATTTGCTCTATACTATCATTGGACGTGAGCATTACTTTTCAGGTCAAATAAATGCTTGATTTCAACAAGACCAGGACTTTGTGTCCCCCAAATAAAAGTCATCAAGAGGATATTCCACCCAGTAAAAAAGAATATTTTTAGCGTAATGGTTGAACACAAAAAGAAGGGCTCTCGGTCCTCCCTGCTTAAGGGCCTCTGCCGCCAATTTAGCTACTGTTTTACAAGTCAAAAGCTGGCTTTTCAGCTGCCAGCACTGGGCCCTCCACGCGAGCCTGGAGAGTTGAGCTGCTCTCCCTCTGCCTCTAGTGACCTGCTGAGTAATAAAGGTTTGTGGAGTTGCTTTGTTTCTTTCTGTTTTTGTTTTTAAATCGGAACTAAGCTGACAGTCTTCATGGCGACAGGGAGGGCAAGGCCAAGTTAAAATCCACCTCCAGCTCCTCAGGGAATGAAGAAGCTGAGGCTCGTTCCTGTCAGCAGGTGTGAGTCATCCACACAGGGAGCAGCAAAATTGAGGAAGAAGGTGCCATTTTGTTGTCAATGTTCCCACCATCACTGCACAGAAATAAATAGTTGGAGAAAATGATCGAGGATAAAAGAATGATCCGGCTGGGAATCAGACTGAATAGAAGGTTCCCACTGAATACTGCTTCATTATGCAACTTTTCCTTTCACTGAAGGATTCCAATTCTTGGTGAACCAATCGTGACAAGGAAGTGCTGACAACCCTGGGAACCAGCAACTCGGGCCTTTGATTCGTAGCTTTGAAGCCCAGTCCTATCACTGGATTGTTAGTTGCGTGTAACCAAGTGAACTTGGCCTCCTCGAGTCTCAGTTTTTTAAAATCTGGATCTGTAGCCTTTACCTTTAGATTAATGTTTACGTATAGTGTCTGTGTTGAGGATACCATCGTGCCACTTTTTAACCATCCTCCAAACTTCCCCAGAGATACTCTCCTTGTCGTCTTGTTTTTTTTATTTTTAATTTTTTATTTCTTTTGGCCACACTGCGGGGCTTGCAGGATCTTAGTTCCCCGACTAGGAATCAAACCCGGGCCCACAGCAGTGAAAGCACGGAGTCCTAACCACTGGACTACCAGGGAGTTCCATCTTCTTGTTTGTTGCCGGAGGGATGGCAATTGGCTTGATGTTTAGCCCACACTAGAAAAGCATCAAAGGAACCTAAACAGACTCAGGATAGAACTATCTCATAACCAATTTTCTAGTAAAAAAGATTGAAATTTAACCTCACAGCTTCATTTTATATCATTTATCATTTCTGTATGCTTAAGCTTTAACTGTTTTGTAAGCTAGACGTAGTTCATTCGAAATAAATTTGGAAAGGAGGACCTGTAGTTCATCCCAGAGAGTGGGAGAATTTCTATAAATCCTTTCATTTGTTTCATTATAAAGTCCAGAATTTTAAACAGAAAAACCCACCAAATATTATTTTACAATTCTGTGGTTCTCAACCTAAAGTGTACATCGAACATATGTTTGAGCCCCACTCCAGATCTACTAAAGCAGAATCTCAGAGGTGCTTGGGCAAGTGAAATCGGCAAACTTGCCACCACGTGATTCTGATTTGCACACTTGGATAAGAACGCAGAAAAAGTTACTCGGATCAAATGGACCCCAGGTGACCCTGGTGTAGCCTTTCCTTTCTCAGGTGATGCTTATTTCTTCCTTCCATTTGCTTAGGCCAAGAGCCTTGGCATCATCCTTAACTTTTATTGTCACACCTCACATCCAATCTATCAGCAAATCTTGTTGGCTTTGTCTGCTTTCAAGATACATCCAGGAAAAAAAAAATGTGTTCATATATCTAGGATTCATCACTTTTACTGATACCCTAACACAGTCTTTTTTCTACCAAGCAGCTAGGGTGATTCTGTTAAAATTTTAAGTCTAATCATTTCATTCCTTTGCTCCCAAACCTCCTGTGGCTCCCTCTTTCACTCAGAGTAAAAGGTAAAGTTCTGACCTTGGCACTCAGGGCTCTGCTGACCTAGAACCTGCCACCTGTCTGCCCTCTCCTCCTGTACTCTGCTACTCTAGTCACAGTAGCCTCCTTGCTGCTCCAGGCACATTCTCATCTCAGGTCCCTTGCATCGGTTCTTCTCTCTTTCTGAAAAGCTGTCCTCCAGAGGCATCCACATGGACAACTCCACCAAGTCCTTGTTCAAGTGCCACCTTCTCAATGACCTCCTCATGGCTACTCTGACCAGCTCATTTCCTTTACCCCAGCTCTCCTGGTTGCTCTTACTCTGATCTACTTTTCCTTTTCTTCCCCAAAGAACGTATCACCTTTCTATATATAATCTATTTACTATGTTTTGTTTATTGTTGATCTTCCCTGGCTAGAATATAAGCCCTACAGGGCCAGAATTTGTACTTGTTTTGTTTCCTAATGTATTACAGGCCCCCAGAACACTGAGCACATAGTAAACGCTCGATAAATATTTGTAACATTTAAGGAATACAAATTCTAGGATCCAGAGAGAGCAAACTAGGTAAGTGCAGAATGCTGCCTCCACAAAGTTCCATTCTAATTGGGTTTGCCACTATGGGGACAATCACAGCTTATAGGAGATATTGAGACCTTTGTGGTGCTGTTGCTATAAATGCCATGAAATATGCTACTCTTGTTTTTCAAATCAAGAACTAAGAGCTGTCGAACTACTTCTACACTGACAACCAACAGCTAAATCAAAATCGTTGCTAGAAATTTTACTTTAGCTGCATGTTTGCGTGTTATGTGTTATTATGTAGGAAACGGGGTGAGACAGAATGTGGCTTTAGTCCTGGGACCTCCAGCTTCTACCAGATGGGTAGGGGTCAAAAACCATACTGTCAGAGAGTCCCGCTCTGAAATGAGTTAGTAATAGAAACTCAATTCATTGCAGAGAAAATGTTTTTTTAAAAAGAGAGAGAGGGAGATTTCACTTCACATATCTATTTTTATTTTATTGGGCATTATCACAATCTCCGCCCAAAATGGTTAGCCCAACGGGGCAGAGAGATCAAGAGGAACATGACAGCGATCAGAGGCAGTGGCACTCACCCCTGGTGGAAACAGTCTCTGAAACCTTCCCCCTCCCTGGACAATGCTCTTAATTAGCTGTACCATATTTCCCAGAGAACAAAAGCTCCCCACCCCTCAGAGGAAAAGCTTTTCCAGGAGATATCTCATTGGGGAAGCGCCAGGCACACAACAGGGAGAGGAGAACAGACAGGCTGTTCTGGGCTCTGCAAAGAGACACAAACTTTGGATTCCCAAGGGAGTCTTAGAGGTTACCTGGCACATTTTTCTCCACGTGACAAGCATGTGTTTCACATACCCTGAGGTGGCTGACTTCAGAGGCCCCCTTTTTCTTTTCCCTCTCCCTCAGCCACTAGCTGGGGTTAGGAGTCTTGCGGGTGGCTGGCAAAATCAGCTGGAATCATCTTCAGAACTGAGCATCTGGGGAGCAGTAGGGAAGGAACTAGGAGTTTATTTCAGGTGACAGACATGGAGCAGGCCCCTATTTTTTTCCTGCGACTATAATAATATTTCTGAAATGGGGATGCTTGAATCATATGTCTCTTCATATCACTGTGTGGGAAGTCTCAGTTACAAGCCTAACAACGGAAGAGATGGTGGGGTTTTTAGGACTTGGTGGGTGCTGAGCAAAGGGGTCTGGAAGATTGCTGGGGGTGGGGATGGGGGATGGGAGTGGGCTGGAGGTGGGGAGTGCAGGCAGAAAAGGCAATTAAGGGCAAAAGGACTGCTTCACCTGAGCCTGTTTAGGGAACAAAGAAGAGGGGGCTGAAAAGTCTTCTCTCCATAACAATTTTGCTCCCCCATTACATGTGTTTTTTGAAAAAACACAGAGGAAAAAAAAAGTCTTGTTTAAGTGCCTCTTCCTGAGTAAGTTCACTGTCAGGAAAGGAAAATCCAAACGCTCAGATAGTCTATTTTTGTGCCCAGAGGCTCCAGGCCCTGCACACAGACTCTTCCTTACTCTGAAGGAAAGGAAACTGAGCATGAGGCCTCCCTGTCACAGAGGCTGGAATTGAGGAACCTGTATTACTCGAAGGCCTGTTCCCCGTACAACCTCCATTTTAGGAAATAAGGATATAGTGCAGGATGCTTTGGGAGGGACCTGAGTGGCTGGTTAAAAAAACAAAAACAGAAACAAAGCTCATTATTCTGTAGGCAAACAACCAAGGCACTGGACTTTAACTGGAAAGTTCAATCAGCTGCATCAGTGTTATGCTGCTTCTAGTCATTACGGTTTACTGCCACCACCTGCCTCTTGGCTACCATGCAGATAAGGATGAGAGGCCTGATTAAGAGTTTTGATGTGCAGGTCAAGCCAAAGTCCTAAGTCAGTAATAAGCATAATAAAACAGCAGTTGCCTAGGTAGATAAGGCCTTTGTACATTTTGCATAAATTTTCTACACCATTCACAAGTTTGTTGTTTTTCCTCTGTACTGCCTTTAACCAGTTAAAGGGTGTTGCTTAAGGTGTCCAGCCAAGGAAATGGGGTTCAGACCACTCCCCCTTTCAATCCAGCGTGGCCCTGCCTGCCTGTCTACTTTGCCGGAGATTACCTTTTGTGAGGACCACAGGGTACACCGAGAAGAGCAGTCCAGCTTGTGACAATCACACCTCTTGGGCTGTTCTTGTCTCCTCTGCTATCTGGCCTGTGAAGCTGACCTTAAAGAGACCTCTGCTTTTAAAGGGTTTCCTGGGGAGCTGGTGACTGGGGATGGAGGAAGGAAATTGGAGAGATCCAGTTAAAGGGAGAGACTGATTCTTTACTGGCTTATTAACAGTGGCCCTCGCACGGGCAGAGCCTCCTAAAATGCAGATCTGATCGTGGCACTACCCCTGCTCATAATCCTTCAATGGCTCCCCAGTACCCTTAGGATAATGTCCACATATCCCCATTAAGGTTTACAAGGCTCCTCACTCTCTGGCCTCGGCTTGCTCTGCTCCCCCAACACTGTTTAGCACATTTCCCTTGCCCTCCCTCTCTTCCCAACTCCCCCAGTTGAATTCTCTACTGAATTTCTTTTGGTTCCTCAAATATCTGCTTCTTCTCTTCCCCAACTTTCAAACATCCTTTTGTTGCTGCTCCTAATTCATCCTTTAAGTTCTTTCATTGAACATTTCTATCCCAGGAAGCCTTCCTTCACCACCACGACTTGGAGTTAGGTTTCTCCCCTATGAGCTCCCACAAGCCTCCTACTAAGCCTATCACTTACACACTACTTTGTAATTACGCGTTCATTCGTCTCCCTGCTGGATGGTAAACACCCGAGGGCAGCACTAAGGTGTCTGTCTTGCCCACTGCTTTCTCCCCAGTGCACGGCCAATGCCTGGCACGTGGTAGTGCCCCACAGGGATTCGTTGAATAAATGGGCATTATGCCAACATGACAAAAGAAGTCCCAGTGGTCCTTCCCAGATTCGTGTTTGCCTGTTTATTTGTCTGCTGAGACACGAGGAAGAGCTCTGAATTCAAACGACACGTGTTGTACTTGGGCCACCCTGGACCCCCCTTCTCCTCTTCCATGATGCCTTCCCAGGGATCCTGGTGCACAGTTTTCCCAGTCAACTCAGGGCCACCGGTGGAGTTCCTTGTTTGTGCATATACTGGCATCTGTTTGTGTGACATTTAGTAATTTATTCTCTTTTTTATTAATTTGAAAGTTAATTTACCATTATTTAATTATTTTCAAATGATTTCGTATTTATGCCTTATCTTTCCCACATTTTTCTTGAGAGTAGGAAATATGACTTCTTTTATCAATCCTTTTAATACCTAATGTTCACAATTTGTGTTTAATGAATATACACAAGGATGACTTAAAGTCTAATTTTTTCTTTAGAAATGAATTTATTACAGCGCCATGGCGGAAATGCATGGTAGATATATTTGGTGATGTGGCAATGGATTGTTTCTTAAAGGAAACTGTGGTTCCAGGATGGGCCTGGAAACTGTAGCCCAGAAGTATGAGGGCGCCACAGCCCTGGTCGGTTGGCAGAAAGCCTGAAGCCTGGGGAAAATGTTGTTCCAGGGTGCCCTCTAGTGATCCAAGGTGCCGCTACGTCAGAAGCCAAGGCCAGATGCTCTTGAACTTCTGCAGGAAGCAGAATCCATGGGGGAGCCTAATAAAATGACAGATGCCAGGATGCCACGCTAGCTGGGAGACCAATCCTTCTAATCAGCACCTTCAGGCATCTGATGCACAGTCCACGGATCATACTTTGTGAAATACCGACTGTGATGCCCATCAAAGAAAATGTTCCAGATATGTAGTCTGAGAACACCCAGTCTCATTCTTCTGCTTGTAGGGATGGATCACTGACTCCTTGCTGATTATTCAAGTATGGACATGAGTGAGAAAGAGGGAGACACAGAGATAGCCTAGACCTCTGGTATGAAATGCAGTCCAGGAAACACAAAAGCAGTCAGCAGCATTTTTAGCTAGACCACTGAGAAAATGTTTTAGGGAGGATTGTGTTACCTTGATGTCTATTCTCCAATCTAATGGAGGGTAGCCCCTCTCCTCTTTTTTGCCCTTCCCAGCAATGGGTGACTGTTTTTTTATTGAACACACACTCTGTGGCCAACACTGTGTCAGACTGTTCATGTATATCAGTATATCATCTCTGGAGGTACCTGGAATCACCACAAGTGAGGCATGCCTTATGCCATACAAGCAGAGGGAAGGATTACAGGACAACTAGTTCAAGCATAGGCAACAGCTAGAAACTGCTTTCCTGCATTCTATACTTATGCTCTGTTAAGCAAACTCACTAGAAAGATAAACAGAGCAAAACCCACATCATTTTCTCTATTGTGAAGGAGCTAATTCCTACTCAGAAACCAAATAACATCCATCAGTTATAAAAAATTGTATCTCTGAATCCCTATCAGTACAGTCATCCCTTGGTATCCTGGGGGAGTGGGAGAGGGGAGAATTGGTTCCAGCACCCCCGGTGGATACCAAAATCCACGGATGCTCATGGCCCTTATATAAACTGGTGTGGTACAGTCTGCCTCCATATCTGGAGATGCGGAACCCATGGATACAGAGGGCTGACTGTACTTTTTTTCTGTCCTCTTGAAAATTTCCGTTGAAGGCTGCTGCTTTAATTAGGGGCTGTTAGCACATTAAAATGTTTGTTGAACCTTGCAAGGTGATAAATTACTCTGATTTTCAGTCTAGTACTTAGGTCTAATTAGTTTATGTACTTTTTCATGTACTAACAGCACCTAATGAATTCACTTAAATGGTAAAATCACATTTATTGAGTGTCTATGTGTCTGGACACTGTGTTGGACCATGGAAATATAAAGGAGGCTAGGTGAGGTTGAGTGCCTACGCCATGGGGGATCAAAGCCTAGAGGGTACATTATCTCTGACGCAATGTGATGAGTACCTTATCAGAAATATGAACCCAGGGTTAGGATAGCACAGGACAGTTACTTCTCTCCATGGGAACCGACTGAACAGAGAAATGCATCACAGATACACACTAGTATTCTAATAATTGCTGAACATTAGAATTTTCATGGGGAGTGGGGAAAACCACAACATTCATTTCCAAATTATCTTGGACTAAAGAGTTATCAAGGCTTCCCCGGTGGCGCAGTGGTTGAGAGTTCGCCTGCCGATGCAGGGGACACGGGTTCGTGCCCTGGTCCGGGAAGATCCCACGTGCCGCGGAGCGGCTGGTCCCGTGAGCCATGGCCACTGAGCCTGTGTGTCCGGAGCCTGTGCTCCACAACGGGAGAGGCCACAACAGTGAGAGGCCCGTGCACACAAAAAAAAAAAAAAAAAAAAAAGAGTTATCAAATCTCTCTTCTCACAAATAGCAATGTTTTCTTTCATACTACCCCACCCCCTTACTATATCTTTAAAACAAAACATGAGGTGCTGGCCTGATGCCGTCTGATTTCAGTCCTGCTCATTTGCTTGTCCGGAAAACTTTAAGCATAGGCTCACAGAGCCCTTGATGAGAAAGCTCATTAAAAAGCTGTCTGAAAAGGGGAAACAAATTACATCTACAACACAGCCCACTCTTTTCCTCTTCATTTCCTTCTTCCCCTCTCAGACTGCGACATTATAAAAGACAAGGCAAAGTGAGTCATCAGGTCTGGAAAAGGCATTGCTGGATGGGTCCGTCTTTACCTTGCTGCTTTGATGACATTTATCTTGCTTCACTGCAGTGCTAAAATGCTGCCCAAACAGCAGGAGGGCCCTGTGTGTGTAATGACGGCCTTGGGAAAGCCTTTGATTGTGTGTATTTGGGTGGAACTTGAGCTTGTAATTGGCAAATGCACACATAGTCTGATTTCAGAGCATCTCCCTAGAAACTTTGTTTATTCCTGAGGAAAGGGGAAGTTTCTTTCCTCCTAGGTATATCTGTGACCACCTTCTGAAGGTTTCCTCGGGAGCATTACTTCAGGATGGCAGCGATCATACTCAGGGCTGGCCCAGCCATAAAGTGTCTTATTAAGTCACCCCCTACTCCTCTCAAGTGGGGAATTTCATGAGCTAGGATAGGCTTCCTGCCTCCTGGCTCGAAAGGGAAGTGATGGGGGTGATTGTCCACTGGGAGGAAGAGAAAGGAGGTGGGTTTTATTTTTTCTTCCTTCTTCTCATCCTGGAGTTTGCAAAAGGAAGGCTACAAATACCAAACAATCCTTCCACAGCTGGTAGCTGGGGCAGTGTTTGTGGGGAAAAGGAAATCCTTCCTGCCACCTTGCCCCTTGTTATATATAAATTGCTGGGGTTGAGGCACTTACGGTAAAATACTTGGAACATGGTTCTTTTCTGTGCTGAGGCAGAGAGACTATATCCTTTAAAGCCAGAAGACTACGGTTGAGGTCCTGTCTTTTCACTTCCTAGCTGTTTGATTCTTGAGAATTTGCAAAACGTCTCTGAATCTTATTGTCTACCATGTGCCAGGCCCTGTGCCAGGCACCGAGAATTCATAAATAGAGAAGTCACTGGCTCCACCCTGCAGTTTTGTGTAATCTCCTGCGGAGACAGACCCATGCACCAGCACAACACAATGTGGGATGTGCTTTACTAAAGCTGCAGAAGAGTTCCCAGGAAAACGAGAGGAGGGGACTGTGTATGTTTTGGAGGTGGGAGAGAAGAATGAGAAGGTGAGAAGTGGTGAGACTATGGTTAGGGAAGGGCTCCCAAATCAGGAGCTTGGGCAGGATTTTGAAGAAAAAAGAGAGTTCACTTAGAGAGAGAGAGAGGGAGAGAGAGAGAAGGATGGTAGAAAGAACCCTGGCTGACAACATTAAAGAAGTGGCAGAGGAAAGGAATCTAAGAACAAGACTGGGGAGTGGGCTGAGAAGTAGGAGGAGAACCAGCAGAGACTGGCTTCAAATGCTGCAAGAGGCCAGCTGCAATGGGGACTGACTGGCAAGCATCCATTGGACCAGCGGCATTTAGGGGAAGAGCACAGTGGAGAGTGAATGGAAGGAGAGCAGCGGAGTCACTGAGCATATTCCTTATATTATTATCATTATTATTGAGGAATAGTTGATTTACAATATTATATTGGTTTCAGACAGACAGCATAGTAATTCAGTATTTTTACAGATTATACTCCATTAAAAGTTACTACAAGATAATGGCTATAATTCTTTGTAAAATATATCCTTGTAGGGCTTCCCTGGTGGCGCAGTGGTTAAGAATCCACCTGCCAATGCAGGGGACAAGGGTTCGAGCCCTGGTTCGGGAAGATCCCCCATGCCGCGGAGCAACTAAGCCCACGAGCCACAACTACTGAAGCCCGCGCGCCTAGAGCCCGTGCTCCGCAACAAGAGAAGCCACTGCAATGAGAAGCCCGTGCAACGCAACGAAGAGCAGCCCCTGCTCACTGCAACTAGAGAAAGCCTGCACACAGCAACAAAGACCCAACGCAGCCCAAAATTAATAAAGTTATTTAAAAAATCCTTGTAGCTGATTTATATTATACATGGTAGTTTGTATCTCTAATCCCCTCCCCCTACTGTGCCCCTTCTCCCTTCCTTCCCTCCACCAGTCAATGCTAGTTTGCTCACTCTATCTGTGAAGCTGTTTCTTACTATATTCACTGGTTTGTTTTACTTTTTAGATTGCACATATAAGTGATATCATACAGTATCTGTCTTTCTCTATCTGACTTATTTCACTAAACATAATATTCTCCAGATCCATCCATGGTGCTGCAAATGGCAGAATTTCATGCTTTTTATGGTTGAGTAATATTCCACCATACATCTTTTTTATTCATTCATCTGTTGATGGACACTTGGGTTGCTTACATATGTTGGCTATTGTAAATAGTGCTGCTATGAACATTGGGGTGCATGTATCTTTTCCAATTAGTGTTTTTGTTTTTTCTGAGTATATATTTAGGAGTGGAATTGCTGGATCATATGGCAGTTCTATCTAACAAGCATATTCTTAATGTTCAGTGGACTTGGCTGTTAGGAGGAGATGAATAGGGTTTTGGTTAGAGAGGGATGAGAGATGAACAAAGATTTTTGTTGTTTTGTTTATGATTGAAGCTTGGGTGTAGTTAGATACAGGAGGACAGGAGGAGTTAATTTAAAGGAAAAGGATGGGATTAAATGGGGTTAATTCCTACCTTGTAGAGCCCTTCTGAGAATTAAATGAAATCTCCTGGGGAACCCTTTTTGTAATGAGATATACACATGTGAATATGATTATCCTGCTATGGAAATAAAACTTCCACACATCACAGGCATTTGAGCTCACTTATCATGGGGCTGCTGAGATAGGCAAATCTCCCTCTCCATAGCCTTTTTGTGTGAGCTGCTTTCCTATTTCCTCTCGCCACCACTTTAGACTTAGAGCCCAAGAATGAATTGAGCCCTCCTTGACATTTCTTCCTGCCAAACAACACAACTCACCAGTTCCCCTGGATCACAACAGGAAGCTGGGAGTTGATAAGTGAGAAGCAATTAAGGGAGGGGACAAGAGCCTCCTCCTTGTTAGGAGGTGGGACTCACATCTAGACCTCTTGGAAACTTGGAAACTCGCTTTGTCAGTTTATTAGCTTTTTATCAGATAACTTTGGAGCCACATGGGCTATAAAGTAGACTGTCCCCTCACAGACACCAGTGGCCCCTTTTCCATCTCAGTTCACGAGCTGCAAGTCCCAGTAGGGCAAGGATTTTTGTCTGTTTTGTTCACTACTATATCCCCAGTGACTAGAACAGTGTCTGCCACCAGGATGGTGTCTAATAAATACTAATATTAATAAGTTAATGAATTTACCCATTCATTCATCTTTCCATCGACTCAATCGAAATGGCCAACCACTAAGCTCGTCCTAGATAAACAGCGATATATAATTCCTGCTATCATTTAAAAAAATGTACATTCTGTGCCAGGCACTTTACATACACTAGTTCATGGAATCACAATCATTTTACAAATGGGAAAAGCGAGACTCAGAAAGAGGTCACTTGGTTGAGGATATTTGGCTGGAAAGTGGTGAAGCTGGGATTCCTCACTGTCTGATTCCAATACCTACGCTTTTTCTACACCACCATCTTCTTCTCCAGTCTCATCCCTCACCATTCTCCAACTCAAACCGTAACTTCCGTCATAACTGACCACCTATAATTCCTTGAGCATGTCATGTTCTCTCTCACTCACTCCTTTGCCTGGGACACGTTTAGCTGTGTCCTCTGTCTGGCTAATTCTTCTTCACCCCTCTTCTGGGAGACTTTCTTGAAATGATGCTCTCCAAGTGGGGTAGGTTGACCTTCTCTGTGCTCTCACAGCCCCCTTTGCAGCCCCCTATCATAGGACATTTCACAGGCATCTTAGAAGCCTATATTTTTTTGGCCACGTCATGTGGTTTCTGGGATTTTAGCTCCCCGACCAAGGATAGAACTCGTGTCCCCCGGGGGTGGAAGCGCAGAGTCCTAACCACTGGACTGCTAGGGAATTCCCTTAGAAGCGTATTTTTTGTGTGCCTTTCTCCACTAGCTGGGCAGGGACTGTCTTCATAATAAGAGCTGCCATTTGTTGAGGGCTGCAATGTACTGGCTTATCTTGTTCAATTCTCACAGCTATTATTATGCTTGTTTTATAGGTGAAAAAATGGATGCTCAGAGAGGTTAAATAACTTTCCCAAGGTCACAATGACTGAGTGGCTAAGCCAGGAATCCAGCATAGGTACATCTGATTCCAAGGCCTAAATTATTTTCTCTTCAATATGTTATCATCGGAACCATCCACAGTGCTCACAGCTTAGCTGTTGGGATAAACAGATAAATACCACCTGAACAGTGAGATTAGTGAGCTAATCCAGGTTTATAAAATTCTTGGGAGGGAACATGTGGAAGGGAAGGGTTTGTTCTCTCTGGAGGAGGTGGGGTTGGAAAGGCTTCATAAAGTTGCCCGACTGCTTGGGAACTTGTAAACTGGTTCCATAATGATGGCTTAAGATGGAAAATAGATTCCTGCATCAAATATTGGTGATTAGTTTTGGAGGCCATGGCAGACATTGTTCAGGTCACCACTCCTTCCGATTGAGTCCATCTGGGTGCCAGGAATTTAGCCCAAATGCCTGCTGGTACCTGCAACCCAGTCAGCACATTGTTTCATTAAAATCTTATTCGCGCACGCATGTGTGTGTGTGTGTGTGTGTGTGTAGATGTGGATGTGTGAAAACGACTTTACATAATCATAGTTTTAATCTTACACACTATACTTTAAATTTAAATGAAATCAATACATTTTCAAGTTTGTGGCTATAAGGAATAGGGTAGTACTCCTAATTATGTGTTAACTTTTCTTCCTGCTCTTGGGTCTTAACTGCTGGCATCCCTGGAGGCTGCTTTCTCTCTATTCTTCTCTTCAGGGAATTCATCTATTTTCTAGGCTTGAACTACTGTAAAATTCCTATAAAATTAAACTTAAAACTACAAGCAAAAAAGCATGGCTTTAAAATGTACGGTACAATACCTTCTTTGTCTGCTGCAGAGGGCGTTTGTGAGGGAGGGCACAGTGGGTGGCCGGGCTCTGGCATCAGGCAATTAGGAGGCTTCTAAACTGCTCCATTTCCTAGCTGTGTGGCCTTGGGAAAGTTACTTAACTTCCTTAAGTCTGCATTCCCGATCTATAAGAGTGAAAATAATAGTATCCTAGTAATAGGACTATTGTGAGGACTAATAAAATAATGTAAAAGCACTTAGTAACTTGTTTGTTGTAAGTTACCAATAAGTGCTAGTTATAACAATAATTATTATCACTCTCATCACTGGCAGGATAAAGCAATTTGGGTGACAGTGATTTGAAACCAGTGATGTACTATGAAAATGTGAAATATTATTGTTTTGTATAGTGTTGAGTGAAATCCAAAGAGCTCGATAGAAAGGGAATCGAACAAGAAATCAGGAAAGCCAGATCCTAACAGATCCTAATGCTACTTCAGCCACTAACCCTCACTGTGACCTTGGGCCAATCTCTCTCTGAGCCTCTGCTTTCTCACTTGTAAATGAAGCACTTCGCTGAGATTATCTTGACGAGCAATCCCAGCTCTGAAATTCTATGATTCCATGAGTGTTGGAGCAAATAAGTTATGTAGCAAGTCTTACACGGTTCTTGGAATAGACTAGAAGGTTAATATGTCCCACATATACCACTGGCCAAAGTCCATCTCTGAGGTTGATAAAAGTTAACTGCAACTGCAACAGTCAGAAAGAGCTATCTGGGGGAATTCAATGAAAAGGCAAACTACAACGCACCTCAAGACTCTTGGGAGACATCTTTTTTGGTAGAAGATAATAATGTATCTATAATGGCAATACTGAACTAGTCAGAAAAAAGGATCAGATCATGCCCGGCAGCTGTACACTTAGGCAGGAAAGTAGGTGCAAGACCCCCTAACATTTTTGGTTGTGGCTTTGAATTGTAATGTGCTGGTAGCTCTCCCACACAGCTTGGGGGCCTCCTGGCTTCCTACCTTCCTAATGTACTGAGTATCTGCTGTGTGCTAGATGTAGTGGTCAACTGGGCTACTGAGACACACGGTCTCTATTCTCAAGGCACTGACAAACTATTGGATAAAGCATTTTAACTGTGGGTGGCTACTGTTACATTTTCAGCACAGTCCTGCATGGTATTTAATATTGTTTATATACTGTTTGTCTACTATTCTGGGAAAACATAGCTGTTTGTGTATTCAGCTCTCCACCCTCAGCCCTCCAGCAGCTTCTGGATGTTAAATATTATCTCTTCATGTGAGCTGTACCAGCAGGAAGGGTCATCTGTTACTCTTTTACTTCCTAATGAGCCCTCAAACTGGTTTGTAGGGCAGTTAGAGATTCTTTCTTCGCAGAGGAGTGATCATTTCGGATTTAGTTTGCTTGGTCTTATTCTCTGCCAGGACTCAAATTTTGTTCTTCCTCTTCACTTTCCTACCTTACCCCACATAAAACAAAATAACCAGAAATGATAACAAAAACTAGACAGTATGGTGTGGTAGCAGCAATTTGATGGATCAGCTAAAATGCTTCTTTTGCTACTATAGCAGCTACTATTAAATGCCTTGTCACTTACCTTTGAAGTTCTTTGGAAAAGTGAAAGTTATTTTGCATATAAGTGCTTAAAATCACCTCAGTTACCTAAGATACTTTCATCTCCCTCCAAGATTCTTCTTAAAGGGCCTTTTGCTATTTTCTTCATATACTGTTATACATGTAGAATGCAGTATTGATAGATTTCTCCAAACTCACTGATTTTCATATGCCCTGAGAATAACAAAGATATTATGAAAATGACAATAGAAAAAATTTCCATAAAAATAATTAATCAAAAACCTGATGCTTAGAGATACTTCCAATTATCTGGAAAATTGATACTAGGTAACCGACTGCTCATTCAACAATTCAGCGATAAGCATGTATGAAGTGCCTAAAAGTGTGGCATTGTGCAAAGTACTGCAAACATAAAGGAGATTAAGAAATGGTTGTTGCTTTCAAGGAGCTCAATTAAAAATTGTTCCCTTTATGTAAACCAACTATACTTAATAAAAAAAATTTGCTTGCTTTATATCTTGTATAAAAACTTAATATTTTACAAAACGTTTTCCACATGTAACAACTCATTTCATCCCCAGATCAATATTGGTTTCATACTTCATAAACTTGAGATTTCTTGTTGCTCACTCTTATTTGGCAACCAGAATGTTGATTTTGATGATGATAATGTTCATATTTCTCCACTATTCCTGGTTTGATTTTATGTACCTAATGACTTAAGAGTTTGCAAAGTGTTCCATGGAAGATAATATTTTCCACCTTCTCACCTTCTAGTCCGTGTTCCTCTTCTGCTCAGTTTCTTCCTGAGGGAGGTGGGGCTAAAATGACTTCAAATTCCCTGTGAGTGCTCTTAAGATAACGGTGACCTCTGCTACATACCTGTGGTGGGAAACTGGTTTTTGAATTCCTTTCCCACCAAAGCCTTTAGGTCATGATTTCAGAAATTCATTCCTACTTCATTTTTGCTTTCGATTTTTCTTTTATTCCATTCCGGATCATTCCATAATTCTATGCTATCTTGGACTATTGTTTCCATCAAAAAAATAGAAACAGAATTTAGCAACTGAGGAATTATTCTGCCCAATACTTTCACTTTATGGGGGAGGAACTGGGTTCCACAGCCATGAGGATTGCCAAAGCCATACAAATAGGTGGTAGAGTTGGGCTTGAACCTCAGAAGCTATACACTCTTTGACCAGATATCTTTTTTTTTTGTTTTTTGGCTATGCCTGGAGGCTTGTGGGATCTTACAATAGTTCCCCCACCAGGGATTGAACCCTGGCCACCTGAAGTGGAAGCATGGAGTCATAACCACTGTACTGCCAGGGAATTCCCTGACCAGATGTCTTTTTAAAGATATCAGACTTTTTTTTTTTAAATAAATTTATTTATTTTTGGCTGTGTTGGGTCTTCATTGCTGCATGCAGGCTTTCTCTAGTTGCTGTGAGCAGGGGCTACTCTGTTGCGGTGCGCAGGCTTTTCATTGAGGTGGCTTCTCTTGTGCAACACGGGCTCTAGAAGCGCGGCTTTCAGTAGTTGTAGCACGCGGGCTCAGTAGTTGTGGCTCACAGGCTCTAGAGTGCAGGCTCAGTAGTTGTGGCACATGGGCTTAGTTGCTCTGCGGCATGTGGGATCCTCCCAGACCAGGGCTCGAACCCGTGTCCCCTGCATTGGCAGGCGGATTCTTTTTTTTTTTTAGATGTTGGGGGTAGGAGTTTATTAATTAATTAATTTACTTTTGCTGTGTTGGGTCTTCGTTTCTGTGCAAGGTCTTTCTCTAGTTGTGGCAAGCGGGGGCCACTCTTCATCGCGGTGCGCGGGCCTCTCATTATCGTGGCCTCTCTTGTTGCGGGGCACAGGCTCCAGAGGCGCAGGCTCAGTAGTTGTGGCTCAAGGGCCTAGTTGCTCCACGGCATGTGGGATGCTCCCAGACCAGGGCTCAAACCCGTGTCCCCTGCATTAGCAGGCAGATTCTCAACCACTGCGCCACCAGGGAAGCCCTGGCAGGCAGATTCTTAACCACTGTGCCACCAGGGAAGTACCAGGCTGTCTTTAAAAGCTATCTGTCAAGTGAAACATTCTTCCCAGGATAACATTCTTTTATATTGCTAGTATATAAATATTTGGCTACTGTTGCAACAGAGACCTACCCAGTTTTACAATTTTTCACAGATTATACTGTTATGTTTTCAGTTTTCCCAGAGTGTACCTGTTCACCCAGGTACACTGTCCTTGAATCAATTGTTGAGCATCTACTACGTATCGCGCAGAACATAGGTGTTTTGGCCTGACTTTAATTGGAAGTACTCTTTGGATTCGCGTAGAATCATTTAACATTGGATTGCTAGTAACTGTACAGTTTTAGTGTAAGTAAGTGGTCCAGTAAGTGTGAGAAAATTAATAACAAGAATTGAATCCTAATAGGATGTTGAAGGTAGACATAGGATTTCACACATGCAGAGGACCCCCCCCAACCCCTAATTATTTATTTATACATTGTCTTATTGAAGTAGTTGATTTACAATGTTAGATTAGTTTCAGGTGTACAACACAGTGATTCAATATTTTTCTAGATTATACTCCATTTAAAGTTATATTGGTGGTATTCCTTGTGCTGTACATTACATCTTTGCATCTTATTTATTTTATACCTAGTAGTTTGAACCTCTTCATCTCCTTCCCCTACCTTGCCCCTCCTCTCACCCCCCCTTCCACTATTAACCACTAGTTTGTTCTCTGTATAAGAACCGCCAAGTGTGGTTTTTAAAGTCTCCTGAACTTGCTACAAAGAATGCCAACAAAGGTTAATCTCCGGGGGATCTGTTTCTATTTACTCATCTTCCTCCATCCCCGCCCCCAACTCCACAGTGGGCTCCACCTGCAGGGGGCCCCGGGGGACCAGGGGGCCCGGGCGCCCGGGAGAAGCGCGGCATCCCCGCGGGTGGGACTGGCCAGTGGCGCGGTCCCGGCCGCTGCCGCCAGCCTGGGTCGGGTCGCGAGTCCCCGGCGGCCGGGGCGGGGCGGGGCGGGGCGGGGAGGGGCGGGCGGCGTCCTGCTCTTCCTGCCGCGCTCGGACCTCCCCCTCTGGCGACACTTGCGCGTGGCCCTGGCGTCGGCGTCGGCGTGGGGACTGTGCTTGCCTCGGGCGTGGCTCTGCAGGTGCGGCCCTGACTCACCACAGAACCTCCAGAGGCGTTAACCGGCTCGACCCCAGTAACCCGACCCTTTGTTCTGCGTTGCAGGAGGGCCGGGCAGGTTTGCGGCAGGCACTACCGCGCCGCGCTGGGCGCCGGGTTGAAGCAGCCCCTGGCCTTTGAGGAGGCAGTCCCCCGCCATCTCCGGCCCCGCGAGGTAGGGTGACTGGCCTGGCCCCGGAACCCCCTAGACGCCCCTTCTCCGCGGCCACCACGCAAGTCCCGCGGGCTCCCGACCGGAACTGAGTTCCCGAGTGCTCAGCTAAGGGGCGCCCGCGAGACTGGAGCGCAACTTCGTGCTGGGCTTCTAGAAAGGCCCTTTCTGGGGTCACAAAAAGGCCGAAGCGCAAAAGGAAGATTGTTCCCCAGAACACAAATGTAGAAGTCCCCAGAGCAGTTGCCTTAGAAACAGAGAAGTCTGATTTGCACACGACTTTGCATAACCACCTGCGAGTTATTGATTTAGCACAGATAAATGGACCCCATGCTTTGCTTCCTCTTCTTCAATATCAGCATCTAATTATCTGCCCTCCCTCCTCCCCCACAGCCAGCCCGCTAACGCTATTTACATGATAATGTGCCTTGTTCCCTCCCCTGGTGTACTGCAGTGATTTGGGGTGGGTGGGGTTATGTTAGGGTTGTGGGCATTTACCCACATTTAGGGTGGTGGAAAATGGGGTAGCCACTTTGGCTTTGCCTGTTGATCACCTTGGTAACACTGTCATCTGGCCTGGAGAATGAGAACCTCTGACAAGGTGAAGCAGGCAGTGAGTCTCAGGGTTGGGGACCGCTGGTGAGAGGGAGAAATGTGACTGCAGCCCTGAAGTGTCACTAACACGGGCCCTGTGACTAAATAGGTTATTTGGGTGAGCGCAGGACAGCAGCCAGTCTGCTTCCTGGGACTCACATGCTGAAAGATGTTCACCTTGAATCAAGGTGGAGTGGCTTGAGGATTTATAGGTGCTGTACATGTCAGCAACTGTGTCAAGCACACAATGTGCATAGGCTTGAGGGCTGGGCTCCTTTATTCTGTTATTTGTCCGGACTGCTGTGTCAGATATTAGCTCCTGAGAGCTGGGACTATGAGAATTTATCCATCGTTAAATCCCCATAGGATTTAACGTTAAATTTAACATTAAATCCCCACATAGGCATGTGGCAGATGCTTAAAATATTGTTGAATGAATCCATTTTGCCCATAAAGTATCTTCTCATAAATAAGGTCACCTCTGTATGATATGGGAAATGTAAACAAATATATAAATGAATGTCACCGATTCTGTCTCTCAGCCTTCATTTCCTCCTGTGATTCCAAGCCCTGTTGAGTTGGGTTGGTCTATGACAGTAGTTCTTTAACTCCAGGCTGCATCAGAATTACCTTGTCAAAACAGATTGCTGGGCTTTGTCCCCAGAGTTTCTGATTCAGTAGGTCGGGGGCTGAGAATTTGGATGTCTAACAAGTTGCCAGGTGACACTGAAGCTGGTGATCTGGGGACCATACTTTGAGAACCATTGCTTAACAAGGTCTAGAGAAATTGCTGCAGGCCTGCCTCTGCTCTAGCTCTGTCATGAAACACATAAGCTGGGGAATCCTGTTCTAGCTTCTAGAATTCCTGATTCCCAAAACAGCTGATCATGTTACCCTTTGCTTAAAATCTTATAATGGCTTCCACTGTTCCTACGCTAAAGATTAAGATCCTCAGCAAACCCTACAAACCCTCAGATGCTGTGGGCCTTGCTCTCTAGCCCCATCTTTTTCTCTTCTTTGTGCACTAAGCTGTTTTTTCTTTTGTCCCCACCACCGGGCCTTTGCACATGCCATTGCTTTTGTCTGTGCCAGGCTCCCTACCCCCCTATTTTGAATAGTTAACTCCTAGCTGTTCTTAGGTCAAGTGTTACTTTCACAGGGGATTCTCTTGATTTCCCCCAAAGGTCAAATCTCCCCTTTATGTGCTTTCATGGCACCGTATATTTCTATCTTTAACATTTTGTGTAGGAGTTGTAATTTAACACATAAATCCTCATAATTATTTGGTTAATGTCTGTCTTCTCTGCCATACTCTTAGCTCCATGAGGTCAGGGACCTTGTCCATTCTGCCTCATGAATGTACACTGGTACTTAGTTCAGTACCTGGTATATAGTAGGCATTCAGTAAATTCAGTAAATATTATGGTATAATTGAGTGAACTTTGTCTCCAGAGATGTGTACGGCTCTGCCTTTTTGCTCTATTTCCTTTGCAGGTCAGAGTTGATGTCCATTTCTGTGGGGTTAACTTTGTTGATATTTTGGCCTGTCGTGATCAGTATCAGGAAAGGCCCCAACTTCCCTTCACACCCGGTGAGTAGGAAGGGGCCAAGTGACTGCTTCAAAAAAAGAAGATATAGAGTGTTTTCAGAACCATGTGCTTCATCTTGGGCACTACGATGGCGGTGTCTGCCTGCTGTCAGTGGTGTCTTAGATATGTCAGCCTCACTACTAATTAGAATCACTAGATTGCAAGTGCTGTGAGGGAAGGTTCTATTACTGTCTTGCTCATCGTTATTTCCCTCCCCCCACCCCCAGCCCCATTAGTACTCTTGTATCTGGCTCATAGTAGATGCTCAATAAATACTTGATGGATTGATTGATTGAAATATAGTTGATGTACAATGTTATGTTAGTTTCATGTGTACTACATAGTGATGTGACATTTGCATACATTATGAAATGATCACTATGGTAAGTCCAGTAACCATGTGTCCCATACAAAGTTATTACAATATTATTGACCATATCCTTATGCTATATATTATATCCCTGTGGCTTTTTATTTTACAACTGAAGATTTGTACCTCTTAATCCCCTTCACTTATTTCATCCACCCCTCAATAAATACTTTAAAAATGCGTAAATGAACAAATACAATTTTACATATCATTATGCTCACCAGAATCCTGATCAGAACCATCATTGGCCGTAGTCATTCCCTTTCATTCCTTGACAGTGCCTCAATTTTGTTTTTACCCTGAAGGATCATAAACATCTGGTTGCAGCTAAAACTCTCAGTCCTCATGAATACATTCCCAAAGAAACCTAATACCAGAGGATCAGAAAGAAACAGTTTATACATTTCTTAGCAGCCTGCTCTCTGATTTGCATTATGCCCAATCTGATTACATTTAGATCCTGAATATGTGGACCAATGACTGATTTTTGTTGCTGAAATTTATTAAAAGAGATATAAGTATAGTTTAGTATGTATCTGTATATATATATATATATATATAAGTAATATACAGTTATATACTGTAAATATACAGTACACGTATATTTTATACAGATATATACTATTAGGGATGCAGTGATTGCATATTAGGGATACAGTGATTGCAAAATAGTTGCTGTGTTTTGGCCTTAGGGTACTTGGTTAAGTCTCAACTCAACAATTGGAACCATTTCCCTCTGTTTGTATTTGTTGAAATGCTGGATGGGGGAAGATGTCATACTCAATTGAGTTATTCTTCTGGCGGCTCAGTGGGAAATGTATGATAATTAAATTCAGAAATTTGGAGGTAGAAGAAGAAAGGGCAGACAACACCAATTCATCCAACTGAGCCAAGTACTATGTGAATAAATATAGTTCATGTCCTCGAGGGCCTCATAGTTCAGAAGAGGAGACATGGGAACAGATAAATACAATATGATGAATTTGTCACTGAGGTGCTGTAGGAACCCAAGGCCCCAGTGATCAAGGTCAAAAGTACTTGTGTACCCGCGATTCTCTGTGCTTTCGCCCATTCTTAAAATTTTCATTTGTGTCACGGTAAGAATGGGACTACTATAGCTTTTTAGGTTGTTATCACGAAATCTTAGTTCACTTTCCTGTGCTTTGGGTACAACACTCTTACCCTTCTTCCTGGGTCGGGGGAACACAAACCCTCTCAGCTCCAGATTACTCATAGGACGGCCTGTTGATCAGGGTTTTCTCATCTCTCTTGTGCTGGGCTTTACAGATAATCTTTAAACTATTTGTTTTAGGAATGGAGTTTTCTGGGACAGTATTGGAGACAGGCACAGATGTCAGCATGGTGAAAGAGGTAAATTAGTTGAATCTAGGGAATTGATGTGTGGGTAACTATGAGAAATGTGCTAACCTCATTTGTAGCCAAAGGGTCTTGCTTCTCCTGGACTTTGCCAACAGACACCAAAGGGAAAACGAGACGGAGCAGGGAGAAACTAATTCTGAATTGAGGGAAGGAAGTCTGTGGAAGTTCCTGGCTTCGTTAAATATTTTATTACTAATAAAAGGCAGCACCTGGATTTTTAGTTACTGAGAGGATAGAGAATTCTCAAGTTTCAGTCTCATGTGAAAGAAATGAACACTGGGATTCTAATTCATATTAGTCTTTTTCTTTTTTTTTCTTTTTTTCTTTTTTTTGCGGTACGCGGGCCTCTCATGTTGTGGCCTCCCCCGTTGCAGAGCAAAGGCTCCGGATGCACAGGCTCAGCGGCCATGGGCCTAGCGGCTCCACGGCATGTGGGATCTTCCCAGACCGGGACACGAACCCGTGTCCCCTTCATCGGCAGGTGGACTCTCAACCACTGTGCCACCAGGGAAGCCCCATATTAGTCTTTTTCTTGCTCAGTCCTATCATTGTCCAAAATGTGCTCAGATTGGCTTGGCCACCTGATGGGGGTAGTGAGAAAATGGCTGAATTATTTACTGAACAGTAACACTGAACAGATAATTAAGGGAACCTGTGTCTTAGTGGGTCAGAAAGAAAGATTTTCTTTCTTTTTTGGATTAATTCGGGAAGGGATAAATAGCAAGGGCATGCATTTGAACATACCCTTAATGGTATTTTCCCTTCAGGGAGATGGAGTTATTGGCGTGAGTGGCTTTAATGGTATGGCTGAAGAATGCATCACTGACCACAAGGTAGCCCTACCTCTCAATACTAATCCTTGGAGATATTTTTTCTGCTTTCTTTTCTTTACTTTTCATCTATCCATCATTCCTTCTTCTCCTTTCCCTCTCTTTCTTTGTATTCTTTTGGTTATATCTTGTTTCTCAACCAAGCACTTCTTTCTTTCAAATGCTAACCCCCCCCCTTTTTTTTTTTTTTGCGGTACGCGGGCCTCTCACTGTTGTGGCCTCTCTCTCCCGTTGCGGAGCACAGGCTCCGGACGAGCAGGCTCAGCGGCCATGGCTCACAGGCCCAGCCGCTCCACGGCATGTGGGATCTTCCCGGACCGGGGCACGAACCCGTGTCCCCTGCATCGGCAGGTGGACTCTCAACCACTGCGCCACCAGGGAAGCCCTAAACCCCTTTTTTATATCGGTGTGACAACACTTGCACAGAGGTTTGTTTGTGTAGAGTGGTTTAATGAAGAAGGGCATTTTGTTTTCTGAGCCCCGGAGCAACTGACTGGCTTTCCAACTGGACCATAGTTAGGTGGTTTTGGTAGAAAAACTGGTTTGGGGCATTGAGCTGGATGTAATGGGTTTCTTCCCCACGTTGAGCTTGTGAAAGAGAGAGTCCTGGGAACGTTGCCAGCCAGGGTGGGCGTGGGGTGGGCGTGGGGTGGGCTATGTTTGTGCAGGATGTGAATGATGCCCCCTAGTGGTGAACGGTACACTTTTTTAAAAAACAGCTTTATGTGAGGTAAAATTTTTATACCATCCAGTTCACTCATTATACTACAGTGGCCTGTGTTACCTCCTCTGTAAGCTGGTTCCTTCCTGATCCAGATGCCAGCCTTAGGATTTTCGAAGAGTGATGCACCCAAGTCTTGAACTTGGCCACTGCTTGCTTGGTCTTGACTTCCACTGGACTTGGTTCCTGACATGTGTTGCCCTTTGCAAATCAAATCATAATATATATATTGAGCAGCCTTTATGAAAAGGTACAGGTGCTTAATCTCTAAGTCACTGTTATCTCTTTTATAGGCACTGTGGCAGATTCCAGAAAGGGTCCCCCTCCGAGAAGCTGCTGCCCTGCCGGTATCTTATGGCACTGCTACTTTGGCCTTGGAGCATCAGGCCCATACCCAGCCCGGGTGAGAACTGTGTAGACAATAGAGGGCTAGATGGTACCTTCTCTGATACCAGAAGTGTCCACCAAGACCTTGCCCCTTCCTTTCCTTTCCCTGACCCTTACCTCATGTCTATCTGAGGAAAGGCCGAAGGAAGGTAGCGAGTGACCCAAGATTGGAGTCTGGTGACAGTGGGGATATCTTTTTGTCTGAGAGGGAATGGTAGACTGAGAACTTGGCCAATATGTATTTGGAGAAATCTATCCCTCAAGTCTGACCCCTCTGGATATCACCTCCTAGAAAACTTTACATTTTAGCCAGCTGGTTTATTTAAACTCGCTTCACTCTGGTTTTAATGGAGGCCTGTGGTATTTGTTTCTGTGAGGCTTGGTTGGGTGTACCTAACTGGGATATTTCAAACTCAGAGGTGCTGAATTTCCCACTTTACCTGGAGCATAACTACAGCTTCTTGCTCTTTTCAGAGAGCCTCAGAATTGATCCAGGGAGATGGGCTTAGTTGAGCAGTGGCTGTTACCTTCTAAAATTTGGCAGTGTTTAGTAGGAGAATGATTTTAGGACAGAATTTATGAAGCAGAAATTGGACTGGTAGTGCAAAGGAAGGCTGCCACTGGAATGAGGAAGGGACTACCTAGAGAGATTAAGGACCCTTACCTGGGAAGTCTTCAAGACGGGACTAAATTAGCACTGATCTACATACATAACCCAGCCTGAGAAGCTGGAGAGCATACATATATGTGTACATGTACATGAAGGGTTGAATTAAATGGCCTCTCAGTTCTCTTCTTGCTTGAAAATGTCCTAGCTTCAAAATGTTTGTGAAATCATACCGTTGGAGGAGTTTTGATTTCTTGAGTAACACTCATCTTTCTCTGGCACAGAGAAGTTGTTTTAGTGACAGCAGCAGCTGGAGCCACAGGCCATGCCGTGATTGAAGTGGCAGCAAATGTTCTTCAGGCCAAGGCATTTGCATGTTTGATTCTCCATTAAAAAATATCATACCTCTTATTTTCAAACATGGAATATATTCATTTATTTATTAAAAATCATGTGCAAGTTACTGGGGATGTAAAGTAACCTAGAGTAGGGTCTTGCCATCTGTTTGCTTGCAGACTAGTGAGGGGACTTAGGAGTAAACCACGCATCCTTCTGAGTTACTAGAACCTGGCAAGGTTCAATTCGCTTCACAACCTCTGAAGATTCTATTCCTTCTACCTATAATGCTCTAAACTGTCCCCCACCGAGCTTCAAATTTAAACTCAGATGCCGCTTTTTTGGAGAAGTATTCTTTGTCCCTCAGGAGATGTTTGTCCCCTCCCCTGGACTATTTGTATGTGGTCTCATAGCATCCTGTACTTCTCTTTCATAGCATGTGGTTAATCCTTTACTTGTGTCATTACTAGATCAATGTGTCCCTCCCACTGGACTGTAATCCCCATCAAGGCAGGAGTAGTGTCTGTTTGATTCATTATTGCAGTCCCAGCACCTAGCATGGTGCCGAGACCTAAGTAGGCACTCAATAATTATTTCTTGAATGAATGAATAAATACATGAAAGCAAGACCCACCTCTCTACAGGGGCTTTTCTAGGAGGCTGCGGGTGTTAGAGAAGAAGGATTTCTTGGAGGAGGTGGACATTTAAGCTGACTTTTGCAGGACTGATAGCAGTTGAATAGAGGAAGAAGGGAAGGGAAGGCCATTTTAGTGGTGGGAGGACATATTAGAAGACAGAGACATAGGTACTAACGTGATGCATTCAGGGAATTGCAAATAGCATCTGTGGGGCGAAGGATGTGTGTGGGGAACAGTGGGAGATGACTCTAGGGAGGGGGGCAGAGATAAAATCATGAGACACTGAGGAATTTGAACATTTCTTGGAAGCTGCAGGAGCTATTGAGGATTTTGTAGAGAAGTGACATGATCATCTTTGCATTTTGCAAAGTTCACTTTGGTAGCAGTGGGGATGAGGGATAGGGGCAAGGTCAGAGGCAATAGGACAGATTCCTGGAGCAATCCAAGCCAGAAGTGATGATACTTGAAACAAGGCACTGGAGGCGATGATCAGAGAGATACCAAAGTAGAAGAAAATAGAGAATTTGGTGACTGGGGAGCATCCTGATATAGTTGAAGGAACAAAGACTTTGACATTAGCCCGACCTAGGGGCAAACTGTAGCTCTGTCTCTGGCTTAATAGCTTCAGTTTCCTCATTTGTACAATAATGCTTTCTCATTGGGTGGTTGTGGGAATATTGAGGTCACTCGTGCCATGTGCCTGTTTGAGGGCATGGTGTGTCATGGAGGATCCCTTAAAAAGGGATCCTGTTATTATTAGATATTGAGTGGGAAGGCGCAAACTAGGTGCACTTGGGGATTTGCCATTTGTTGGGACTGAGAACCCAGGAGGACATGGTGAGTTCAGTTTTGGATGTGCTGAGTGTGAGGTTCCTGCGTAGCCTGCGGTTGGGATATCCAGAGGCGCCAAGATGCTATACAGGTTTGGTGATAATTGGACTGGTGTGGAATTTCTCCAGGTGGCAGCTCTCTTTTCTCACATTGACTTTCTTTTGGGAAGGACATATGAGTTCTGAAAGCAGTCTTAGATACCAGGAGGCTCTTCATGGAGTATTAACACATTTCAACTCAAAAGTGAGGGCTTTTAGCACCTCTCTTAACGGGGAGACCACAGTTAGTCTCATTGTCTAGAACCACTGACTATTTAACATTTCTGGGAAGATAAAACTGTACCATTTGTTTTATTTATTTATTTTTAATTTTTTAAAAAAATATTTATTTACTTATTTTTGGCTGTGTTGGGTTTTCGTTTCTGTGAGAGGGCTTTCTCTAGTTGCGGCAAGCGGGGCCACTCTTCATCGCGGTGCGCGGGCCTCTCATTATCGCGGCCTCTCTTGTTGCGGAGCACAGGCTCCAGATGCGCAGGCTCAGTAGTTGTGGCTCACGGGCCTAGTAGCTCCGCAGCATGTGGAATCTTCCCAGACCAGGGCTCGAACCTGTGTCCCCTGAATTGGCAGGCAGATTCTCAACCACTGTGCCACCAGGGAAGCCCTATTTTTAATTTATTTTAAAAGGAGATTCTGCTACTTTTTTTTTTTTGGTTGCACTGGGTCTTAGTTGCAGCGGTTGGGCTCCTTATTGTGGCAGGTGGGCTCCTTAGTTGTGGCATACATGTGGGATCTAGTTCCCTGACCAGGGATCAAACCCGGGACCCCTGCATTGGGAGCGTGGAGTCTTATCCACTGCACCACCAGGGAAGTCCCTACCATTTGTTTTAAATAGTTATAGGAAGTTAAGTAGAGAGAAAAATTTGTTTTAATTCAGATATTAAAATTAATCTAAGCTATATTTTCTTTAGCAGCAATAATGGTTTTAAGCAAAAACAAACAAAAAAATAATGTCATCATGCCACCTACTTGGAACAGGTCATTTTGATAACATCTTTCATTCACAGTATTTCATATTGCTTTCACATTGCCTCCACAGCAATTATCTTACCCTTGGTCCTCACAGACCCCTTGGGAGATGGGGAATGCAAGTGTTTATTATCCCTATTTCACAGACAAAGAAGGTGAGGCACAAAGAGAGAAAATGATTCACAGCAGGCCTCACTGGGACCTACAGAGAATCCTGGGGTTGGAATCAGGTGCCTGACCCTTGACTGGTGTCTTCCCTCTGTGGCACTGTGTGCTGATAGCAGTCAGTGAAATGCAGATGTTTGAGGGTTCCACGGGAGAGTATATGAGGGTAACTTTCAGTTTCAAATAGTTATGGGTGAGTTTGGAATTTTTGAAGGACACAGATGTTCTTGGGTGTTTGCACATTCTGAATGTTACCTTGGGGCCAAAGTGCTTGGGCTGGTGGATGCTGCTCAGGGCTAAGGCACCTCTAGGCAATTCTTGAGTGTCTGAAGATTTTCTGGAGACTTCCAAACCCCAGACCTCCTCACAATATCACCCACAGCCATCTATGCCATCTTTGGCAGGTCTTAGGCATGGCTTTCTCCCAGGGTGATGGAGTGGAAAAGCATGGGCTTTGGAATCAGCAGCATTGGATTTGAACAGTTGTTCTATCACCTACTACCTGGATGATCCTGGCTTAATTATTGGGTTGGACAAGAAGTTTGTTTGGTTAGTGAATACATTGTTCAGTAAAGTTCTTCATGAAAATGAAAAATGTGTCTTTTATTTTTACTTAAAACAGAACAAACTTTTTGGCCGACCCAATACTTAACCTCTCTGGGTCTTTGTTTCCATCTACAGAATGGGAGTAACTGTACCTCCCCCATAATGTTCTTATGAGGTTTAAATAGAATAAACGATTGCATATGTGTAACAATAGATTCAGTTTATCCAACACTTTGTTTTCTAAGTGCTTTATATACACTATTCCATTTAATTTTAAAAATTTATCTTATTTTATGGATGGGGTAACTGAAGCTTAGAGGAGTTGGCAGGCAAAATAGAGGTTAAAAGCATGAACTCTAGAGACGAATTACCTGGGTTTGGATCCCAGTTCTGCCTCCCATGAGCTGTGTGACCTTGGGCAAGATACTTAACCTCTTTTGCCTCAGTTTCTTCATCTTTAAAATGGGGATAATAATAGTATGCATATTATTGGGATATTAAGATTAAATGAGTTATTAATATATGTAAAGCATTTAGAATAGTGTTGGGCACATAGTAAGCACCATGTAAGTGTTAGTTCTTACTAAGTAATTTGCCTTAGGTAATACAGCTAGTTAGTAGCAGAGCCAGGATTTGAACTCAGGTCTGTCTGACTTCAAGATCTTTCCATTGAATCATGTTTTACCCTCTGAGAAGTTTTTCCTGATCTTGTAGATCGAGGTTAGATACCTCTAGCTTGCACATACTGGACCCAGTATGATGGCAGTACTTCTGCCATCATACTGCTGGATCTTGCTTTTTTGACTCTAAGCTGGTTATTTAGCTTGTGTCCTTACTACTTGACTCATAGTGGGTACTCAATAAATGGTGGTTTTAATTTGCATTTGGAGAAGAACTTGTGAGTGTCTCCTGAACTGTCGCCTAGCTAGACCCACTGGGGTTCCCGGATTCCTGGAAATGTGGATCACGTTGCCAGTGGGTATGCAGGGGCCAGTGTGATGGTGCTGTGTGATGGGCCTTATGTGTTGGGTTGAGGCTGATGCTAGGACAGTGAGGTCACGCTGGTTTCCTTCTTTAGTTGGAGGCTGGGTGGGTGGGGTGAGCCTTCTTGGTACGTATTCTGGACCATCAGAAGCATTGTGTTCTTTATGTAGGTAATAGCTGCAGCCGTGCAAGCTGGCGATGCAGAGGGGTGCACAGTCCATCGTGAGCTACAGTCAGGGCAGCCTGAAGGAAGCAGTGGGGAAGCTGGTGGGCAGTGGTGGGGTGAACGTGGTCATTGATACCGTGGAAGGAGATATCTTCCTGGAGGCTCTCCGCAGGTACATGCAGTGGTCCTCCCGAGTGGGCTAGACCTGGGGCTCTGCAGAAACCTTTCCAGACCTCTGTCTTCCTTCTGGCCTTGCTTCTTTTTTGTCTTTGCTGCTCACTTTTCCCATAGCCACCGGCATCAACGAGAACAGCTGAGTGGCCGGGTGAAAAGGAATAGAAGCAGAGGGAAAATCAGGAAATGCTTAAATATAGCAAAAACAAAATAGCCAACTGGAAAATATCCAAAAAACGACTGCGGACTCTCTAGTTGGAAATATCAAATATTTTAGAAATTATACATGTGTTAAATTCAGCTATGCCTGCCCCCACTAACTACTTTATATACATGGTGTCGGTAATTCTTGAGATCATTGTTCAGATGTTAGAATTACTGGGGTGGCAGTCTCCCATTCACTGAGCAGCAAGGTACAGACTCTTTTGATCTTACTGGTTTCTGAAGCAGCAACCAGTATAGGTGTCTCCTTGACTTGTTTTATTAAAAAAAAAAAAATCACTGGAGATTTCATGGGACTGCTGTAACCACACCAATTCTCATTCTGTTTCAACCAGGGACCCTGGAGGGCTCTGATAATGTTAGCTTCATTTCTTGTGTCATCCTGGTAAGCACAGTTTTGTGGTTTATCTTAGTTTAAAGTAGAAGAGACAGAAGCAGAGAGAGCAGCTTGCCCACAGAAGGGATCCATGTGGTTCTATAGCCCCTGTGCATCACTGCACTGTGTCCACTACTGTGCTTAGACAGGAGGCAAAGGGAGGAGTGTGTTGACTAAATGGGGAGCCAGGACAGAGGACTGCTAATACATACCCTTCTCTTGCCTTCCAGGTAATAGTATTTTGTCAATTATTCAAAATTCCCTAGAAAAGTATATAAATTAAATGTGTCCTAAAGTAAGCATTAGTGTAAAGCAAATGATGCTTCATGAGAGTGTCTGAATTCTTATTCTTGCTTCCTAAGTTCAAAATTTTCAAACTGAGTTGTTCAGCATTGGAATGATATCTGTTTATACCTGATTCCCTTCCACAAAGTAGTTGAGTAGTTAAATAGACAGCTTTGATTCTAAAGTGGGTTCCCTTACAAGACTGGCTAGTTTCTCTGACCCCCTACTATCTTGCTTATGGCTTATTTTTCTATTTTCCTACAGAGGAATACAAATTGGTGTAGAATGGGTCACCCCTGCCAGTTTGTAAGGTCAATAGGAATTCCTAGCTGGGTGTTTAATGCATGTTGCTTTTTTTGTTAATTGTGGTAAAATATACAGTAACCTAATATTTAGCATTTTAACCATTTGTAAGTATACAATTAAACATGTTGACAATGTTGTGTCAACATCCCCAACAAAAACTCTGTACCCATTACACACCTGCCCCCCACCCCCAAAACCTGCTTTGTCTCTCTGAATTAATGTACATTGCTTTCTCTCCCCTCATTCTGTGTTTTTTTAATTGTGGTAAAAAATACATAACAAAAGACTTGCTACATTTACCATTGTAAAGTATAAGTTCAGTAGTGTTAAGTATATTTACATTGTTGTGAAACAGATCTCCATAAGTTTTTCTTCTTGCAAAGCTGAATTCTATATCCATTAAACAACAGCTCCTCTTTCCCCGCTTCTCCCCAGCCCTTGGTAACCACCATTCTACTTTGCTTCTATGAATTCGACTACTTTAGATACCCCATATAAGTAGAATAATACAGTAGTTGTCTTTTTGTAAATGGCTTATTTCACTTACCATAATGGCCTCAAGGTTCATGCATGTTTTAACATGTGACAGGATTTCCTTCCTTTTTGAGGCTGAATAATATTCTACTGTATGTATATAACACATTTTGTTTAAACATCCATCAGTTGATGGACATTTGGATTGTTTCCACCTCTTGGCTATTATAGATAGTACTGCTGTAAACATGGGTGTACAAATATCTCTTCAAGACCCTGCTTTCACTTCTCTTGGATATAGATTCAGAAGTGAGATTGCTGGATCATATGGTAGTTCTATTTTTAATTTTTTGAGGAACCTCCATACTGTTTTCCATAGCATTTGCACCATTTTACAATCCCACCAACAGTCCATGAGGGTTCCATTTCTCTAAATCCTTGCCAACACTTATTTTCTGTTTTTTTTTTCTTTTTTTAAATAGTAGCCATCCTAATGGCTGTGAATGTACATTGCCTTTTATAATCTTTTTTTTCTTCTCCTTTTCCCCTCAGCCTGGCATGGGAGGGCAGGATTGTGGTGGTGGGTTTTGCTGGAGGAACCATTGCTTCTGTGCCGGCCAGTCTTCTGCTCCTGAAGAATATCTCTGCCATGGGGCTGTACTGGGGCCGATACCAGGACCAGAACTTTCCCCTCTTCTTCAGAGGCCTGTCCTCAGCAATTCAGTACTGCCAGGAAGGGTGCATCCAGCCATACATTGGAGCGGTTTTTAAGCTGGAGGAAGTGAGACGCTCTTAAGGGATGTGATGTAGATAAGGCCAGGAAATAATCTGTGCCAAACTACTGGATAGTTTCTCTCTAGGTACTATAAATCCTCCTTTTATAGAATTAAAGAGTAAACACAATGCAGAATAATGAGGTCTCACAGGCTGCAGAGTCATAGGATTTCTCCCTGTTGGGTTGTATGGCTGTATACTCAGGCCTGGTAAGCCAGTGGGAAACTGAAACTGTGAAGGCCTTGAAGGAGCTGGATTTTGAGGGCTCTGTCTACATCACTGGTGTCTTAAATAGAGGGATGTGATAGTGCTTAGAAAATAATTTACCCGTGTTGATATGAACTCTGAACTTCACAACATACAAGTCTAAAAAGGAAGCACTTAACTTGACCTTTGATTTTAGAATACAGACTCCTTTAAAGTACAACCAGATGATTTAAGCTGGAGTTCTGTGAACAGAACACCAAAATCATGCTCAGTATCATATGACTATAATTCATCCATTAGTCACTGTAGTTAATTTCATTGGCTGTTCAAGCCCTTTTTCATTCCCTCACAGTCCCATTAATGTGGCCTAAACTTCCTCCAAAGTATAATTGTGTGCATTCATATGCAGTATAGTTGTAAATGTGATTCTGTTATGCATTCACTGTGAAGGGTTTGTTTTCTTTTGGTTGCACCTTGTGGCTTATGGGACCTTAGTTTCCCAACCAAGGATCGAAACCCGGACCCTGGCAGTGAAAGTACTGAGTCCTAACCACTGGACCTTCAGGGAATTGCTGAAGGGTTTTTTTTTTTTGGCTTAATTTGTTTTAATGTTCAAAAAACTGTTTTGGTAACTCTAGTCAGCCACTGATGGAGGTGGTGTTCCATTCATATGCAGACTAGTGGAGCCCAAGCTGCCAGGCTTCATTGCTCTCCAGCCTTCCATTTTTCTGTTTTTCCTATGATGAGGCACATTCTTCTCAAACATGTTTTACTTTCCTCCTCATCTTTTTGGTATGTCAGTCAAGAAGGTAATGTTCAGTGGTAAAAAGGGAACCTGACTGGCCGTCAGATAACTGTTGGATTCGATTCTGTTTTAGCTCTGTCCCCATCTGGTTACAACTTTGTGGAAGTCCTCTCACCTTTCTGACCTTCACTTTCCACATCTCTGAAGTTGAGGGGCAGGAATTCCTGCCGTGGCACTTTCACTGCCAAGGCCGGGTTCAATCCCTGGTCGGGGTACTAATATCCCATAAGACGTGTGGCATGGCCAAAAAAAAAAAAAAAAGTTGAGGGGTAGGACGGTATCAGTGGCTTTCAGATTATACTTCCGAGCCACATTCGGGATGGGGGGTTGCTGGTGTAGACTTGAGCCTCTTGGGCTCTGGGACTCCATTTCTGCTGCTGAGGCCTGAGTAGCTGCACGTTTTTATTTTTTTATTCATGCTTTTCTTAAGAAAAGGTTTTGTGGCTTAAAAACTTGAAAACCACCAGTTTAGAGAATTTCTGGATCCCTTTGCATCTTGTGGCTTTTATTATGTGACTCGTAAACTGAGGTTTGCTGTACCTGTGGCTCACACACACCTGTTGATGGAGGATAAGCACAGTTAGGCAGTACCGGCGTGGAACTGCGTGCTAGTCTGTGCTGTTTCTTCTCTGCTTTGGTGTGTTCTAGGTGCATCTGGTAAGAGAAGAAGCCAGAGGTAGATTACGGTTTTAATCATCCACAATGATATCCTCTCTTCTCTTAAAAACAAATCACTAACCCGCTGTCAGCTTCCATTTGCCCTCCTTTTCACTGAGGAGGGCACATAGGATTTTTCTAGTTCTTCCCACTCTGCTGACCTTCCCGTTATCAACTGTTCCCCGAGGCCACGCTCCCTAACATATTTCAAGCATCTCATTTACACACCATCCATTTACTATTTCTTCCCTTTCTGCTTCTTTCAATATGCAAGCCATTTAGAATGATAGTAATAACGGCAGCTCACAGATGTTAGGTGCTTATTATGGGTCAAGAACTGTGCTAAGCACTTTACAGGCATCTTCTCACCTAATCTTTGCAACAACCCTTTGAGGTATGAACCATTTTTATCACATGTTGCAGATGAAGAAATCAAGACTTGTAGATCTAAGAAACCTGCTGTATTGTATGTAGTAATGACAGACCCGGAATCCAGTCCAGGTGTGTTTCTGACTCCAGAATTGGAGCTCCTCATGGCTGTGTCAAACTCTCTCTTCAAACAAGCCAGGAAATTGCTTCTTAGAAACCTTATTCTAGTGTATGAAGTTTATCCATCTATCATGGAATCATCTATGTGAATGAACTATCTCACCGTTAAAATGACCAGGAATCTTGAATTTTCCTAAGCAGTACCAGAATTTATATATTTTGTTCTTTTAAAATTAAGATGATTAAATGAAATTATAATTAATTTCACTGAACTTGAAAGTCTGGATAATATTTTTTTCATGTTTCCAGGTATACGTGTATGTATCTGCTCTCTGCTTTCTATTCTATTCCTTTGGTTCACGTATCTGTTCCTATAATAGTATCACACTGTTTTATGTTTTTAGCTTTGAAGCATGTTTTAATATCTGGAAGAGTAACTCTTCCACCTGTGTTCTTCTTTTTCAAATATGACTTAGCTCTTAGTGAATCTTTATCCTTTTAGATAAATTTTGGAATAAATTTCTTTAGTTTGTCAAAAAATCTGGCTGAAATTTTGAATGGAATTGTGTTGACGTTAGAGATTAATTTGGAGCAGTACTGATATTTTTACAATTTTAAGTTGTCTCTTTTATGAACAGGGATATATTGCTATTTATTCAGATCTTTCATGTTTTTAAATAGAATTTAAAGTTGTTCTCCTTAAAGTTGTGTGGATTGTTCTGAGTTATGTTAATTACAAGTACCTTACTGGTTTTGTTGCCCTTGAGAACAATATTTTATTTCTGTTATATTTCCCAGTTGATTATTTCTGATATAGAGAAATACCAGTAATTTTTGTAAGCTGATCTTGTATCTTGTAAGTTTCCTCCATGTCTTTTCATGGCTTGATAGTTCATTTCTTTTTATCACTGAATAATATTACACTGTATGGATATACTACAGCTTGTTTACCCATTCACCTACAGAAGGACATCTTGTTTGCTCCCAAGTTTTGGCAAATATGAACAAAGCTGCTATAAACATTCTTGTGTAGGTTTTTGGGTAGATGTAAATTTTCAACTCATTTGGGTAAATACTTAGGAATGCGATGGCTGGATCATATAAGATTATGTTTAGTTTTTTTTTTTTTTTTGCAGTACGCGGGCCTCTCAATGTTGTGGCCTCTCCCGTTGCGGAGCAACAGGCTCCAGATGCGCAGGCTAGCGGCCATGGCTCACGGGCCCAGCCGCTCCGCGGCATGTGGGATCTTCCCGGACCGGGGCACGAACCCATGTCCCCTGCATCGGCAGGAGGACTCTCAACCACTGCGCCACCAGGGAAGCCCTATGTTTAGTTTTATAAGAAACTGCTATACTGTCTTCCAAAGTAGTTGTATCATTTTGCATTCCCACCAATAAAGAATGAGAGTTGCCATTGCTCCACATCCTCGTCAGCATTTGGTGGTGTTAGTTTTTGGATTTTAGACATTCCAATAGGTGTGTAGTAGAGGTATCTCACTGTTGTTTTAATTTACAATTCTCTAATGACAATATGATGAGCATCTTTTCATATGCTTATTTACCATCTATATATCTTTTTTTTTTTTTTTTTTTTTTTTTTTTTACCGGTACGTGGGCCTCTCACTGTTGTGGCCCTTCCCGTTGTGGAGCACAGGCTCCGGACGCGCAGGCTCAGCAGCCACGGCTCACGGGCCCAGCCACTCCCCGGCACGTGGGATCTTCCCGGACCGGGTCACGAACCCGTGTCCCCTGCATCGGCAAGCAGACTCTCAACCACTGCACCACCAGGGAAGCCCTGTATATCTTCTTTAGTAAAGTGTCTGCTTAGAGCTTTTGCACATTCGTAAATGGGGTTGTTTGTTTTCTTATTGTTGAGTTTTAAGAATTCTTTGTGTATTTTAGGTACAAGTTCTTTATCAGATATGCATTTTGCAAATATTTTTGTTCCAAGCTGTGGTTTATATTTTTATTCTTTTAAGTGTCTTTTGCAGAGCAGAAGTTTTTAATTTTAATATGTCCAATTTACCAATTTTTTTTCATGGATTGTGCTTCAGTGTTATATCTAAAAAACTCATTCCTAAACCTAAGGTGCCTTAGTTTTTATCTTGTCTTCTTCTGGAAGTTTTTTAGTCTTGCCTTTTACACTCATGTATAAGATCCATTTTGAGTTAATTTGGTGAAAGATATAAGGACAGTGTCTTCATTCATTTTTTTGCATTGGATATTCAGTTGTTCCAGCACCATTTCTTTTTTTTAAATAAATACATAAAGGCACACATTTATCTATTTATTTTTAAAATTTTGTTTAGTTTTGGCTGCGTTGGGTCTTCATTGTTGCATGCAGGCTTTCTCTAGTTGTGGTGAGTGGGGACTACTCTTCATTGTGGCACATGTGCTTCTCATTGTGGTGACCTCTTGTTGCAGAGCACAGGTTCTAAGTGCGCAGGCTCAGTAGTTGTGGCGCATAGGCTTAGTTGCTCTGAGGCATGTGGGATTTTCCCGGACCAGGGATTGAACCCATGTCCCCTGCAATGACAGTCGGACTCAACCACTGCGTCACCAGGGAAGTCTCCAAACTTACTTTTTAATGTGAGCTATTTTTCCATTGAAATGAAAGTTAGTTTTCAAAAATATCAAGATACCAACTTTGAAGCTAATTTTAGAATTTCCTGACACCTTTTGGGGTAGTAGAAGACATGCTGGAGAGACCCCAGGAGAGAAGGAAGACAAATCAGGATTGAGAAAAGTACACAAGCCCCACTGGGAGCTACCTTTCCCACCGTTCAGAGCTGATCAGTAGATATCACTAGTAATAAAGATCGATTGTCCCCAGCTCACTAATGTCAAAATGACTTAGATTGAAAGAGGCAGTCATTAAGGAGAGTGAGTTTCTTCAGGTTTAACAAGTATTGGTTAGAACCCCTAATGACCTGCTCTCTGCTTGCCTGTGTTCCTGCTTCATTAGACTGATTTTATTTGAAAGCATTTGACTCACATTTTAGTCATTGTTTGGTTGTTCTACTGTCTAAGCCATTAGTCTGAAAAAATAATCAATGCAGCTCCAAGTGACAGCATTTATTCTATATTCACAGACTTTTCCCAGCTCTCTCTTGTAGGCTGGCTGCTGGAGAAATCACTCCCACACAGCTACCTCTTATTTTCCTCTGTGGGTCTATCCACCTGCACACACTTCTCTTGACAACTGAAGTGAGGTTTTGTGCTATTAGCTGTGGAATAATCCTGTCTGCACATCACCCGTGTATTTGTCCCTGCTCCTTCCTCTGCAGCCTGTGTGGCTGTAGAACGCTATCTTTTCTATTGGAACTATGGTAAAGACAACGAAAGATTTGTTCTTCGGCAAGTAAAGGAAAATAAAAGTATCTGCACATAATCACTTTTATTTAACAACAAAAAAAAAGCTAAGTAAACTAAGAAAAATTCACAGTATTGTTTCTCTTATTTTCCTTCCAAGATTGTATAACTAAATAAAGAGCAGTGATTTTTTTCAAAATGTTTATTGTTTATATGGGTCATGTGAGGGAAGGAAAGGGTTGTATGTGATGTACATCCTCATTATGAAATACTAAGCAGTTATTAAAAAGAATGAGACAAACACACGTTGGCATGTCTCCTTGTTCTCTTCCGTGCTGCCTCTTTTTTTTTTTTAATAGATCTTTATTGGAGTATAATTGCTTCACAGTACTGTGTTAGTTTCTGTTGTACACCAAAGTGAATCAGCCATGTGCATACATATGTCCCCATATCCCCTCCCTCTTGAGCCTCCCTCCCATCCTCCCTATCCCACCCCTCTAGGTCATCACAAAGCACTGAGCCGATCTCCCTGTGCTACGCTGCTGCTTCCCACCAGCCAACTATTTTATATTCGGTAGTGTATATATGTCAGTGCTCCTCTCCAGACACCATGCTGCCTCTTCATCACAGCTAGACTGGAGATCTGAGCTGGAAATATGCTGATTTCTGAAACTTTATCATTGTTGAGGAATCATACACAAAGTGGTTATTTTAGCTGTACATAGAAATGGCCAGTTTCCTGAACTTTGTTGAGTTCTATCATTATCTTTAAAAATGATATTGTTAAAATAATTACAATACCACAGGGTCATTGAAAAAAGTCAAACCAGCAAGGAGTTTTTAAGTAGAAGTTTCTATTCTATTTTTCTGTATCCTGTCTCAGTCCCTTTCTCCAGGGCAACCACTGTAAGCAGTTTGGTGTTAGTCTTGCAGACCTTTTTATTTGTATTTGTTTATTTTTTATTGATATTTAGTTGACTTATAATAATATGTTAGTTTCAGGTGTATTGCAGGCCATTTAAAACATGTACACACATGCATAAACACATACACATGTATACATACACACAGAGATTTTTTAAAAATAAAGACATACATAGGTTTAAAAAATAACTGATCATAGTATTCATACTGTTCTGTAATGTACTATTTTAAATTAATAATATATCATGGACATCATTCTGTATTAGAACATATAGACTTATTCTTTTTAACAGCTGCCTAGTATTCCATAATGGGGATGTATAATCCATACAACCGTTTCCTCATTAGTGAGTTTATTCATCTATCTAACAAACATTTATTGACGTGCTTCTGTGTTCCAAGCTCAGCACAGCACGGGGAATATGATGGTGAGCAAAAGTTTACAAATCTGGTGGGGGAGACAGACATAAATTAAAACCATGCCCAAGCAGTGCCGTGAAAAGCATAGTGGAAGAATTTAACTCAGGGAGGTCAAGATTGGATTTCCTGAGCAAAGACCCTTGAACCTCTATATGAAGTTGGAGCCTTCTAGGAATCTAATTCTAGGAATTTAAATAATCAGGGAAGACAAGGAAGAATATGCTAGGACCCTGTGGCAAATGAAAGCATGGTGAGTAAAGAGGCCTGAACGAAGGCTAGTGGGGCTGGAGCTTAAGAAATGAAGGCGAGTGTTGTGAGATGAGGCTGGAGGTGGGACCAGGTTAGGCAGGACTGGTGGGCCCATTCTGGGTGTTTTGCCTTTACCCTATGAGCAATGGGATGCCATTGAAGTGTTCTAAGCAGGGGTGGGGTAGGGATGGCATGACCAGAATGGCATAGTCTATAGTGAGGAGGAAGGACTGGAGAGGGAGACCAGGTAGGAGTCCATGAAAGTCCAAATGGGAGATAATGGTCTTGGACTAAGGTGGTGATTATGGGGAAAGAGAGAAATGGACAGCACGGGAGCTGTGTGGGAGGTAAAAGTGAAAGGACTTGGTGTTAGATTGGATATAGCAGTGGGGGTAAGGGGAGGGAGAGAGAAAAGTCAAGACTCATAGGTTCCTGGATAGGTATCTGAGAGGAGGAACATCAAAAGAGAACATACTGAGACATCCAAGAGATGTCAAGTATGCAGTTTTATACCTTTCTGGTGCCAGAGTGGAGATGTGACCTAGAGATAACAGATTTGGGAGTCATTTGCGTGGAGGTGACAATGATGACTGTGTTGTGGCTGAGATTGCCGCTGGAGAGCAGGTAGAGAGAAAAGGGAAGAGGGTTTAGATTAACCTTAAACATCTTTCCTTTCAATAGAACTATAGAATATTTTGTGACTGTGCTGTGGCCACTGAAAGAGACTCAGAGAGAGGTAGTTTGGTGCTTCAATGTAAATCACAAGTGTTTATAAGGAAGGCTATATTGCCCAGTGGATAAAAGACCATTCTCTCGATGGAAGGCAGTGACTGGGGCTCTAATTCCAGCTGTTTGACTGTGGGTTAGACTCATCTTTTTACTTTTCTCATGTGAAAAATGAGGACAATAATACATTTTTTCTACTATGCATGGTTCATGTGAGGGTCAAGTGAGATCATAATCTATGTGAAAGTGCTTTGCAAATTGTCATTTTCATAATAGATTACAAGGTTGACTAGTAGCGGTGTGTTCAAATTTATTTCAGACTTGAAGCAAAAATGTATATTTTTTTCATTCAGCCTATGCTGGGCTGACTTGGAGCAAAAGAATTGCTTGATTTTTAAAAGTGTCTCTCAAATATTTCTGCATTTGATTTTAGCTGAAGCCATTTGTGCTCTTTTATAAAGAATGATGGACAAAGTGATGAGGGCCTGATGATCTGATACACCTCAAAGACATACAGAGCCAACCAAGGTCTAGAGAAGGATGCCTAAATTGGGCCAGAGGGTCAGGAGAGGCCTTTGTGGGGGATGATGAAAGAATTAGGGCTTTTCATTCTGGAAAGACCCATGCTGAGAGGGGAGTATAATTGAAATTTATAAAATAATGAAAATCGTAAGATAAAAATATGAATTTATGAAATCCCAGAGCACAAGAACTAGGGGAAACTTTATCATTTTAAAGAAATAGTTTTAGGACAAAGTAAAAATAGCACTTCTTTCCACAGAAATAGTGAGTATATGGAACTTACTACTCTAAAATTTGGTTAGCACCAAGCCAACTATTATAAGAGAAAGGCATGTTGTTGGAGGGTAGAATCATAGGAAAGTACAAAATGAAATTAAAACTATTTGGGCAAATCTCCCTAATCTTGGAGGATGACATCATAGAGACTGCCCATTAAGCTTTCCTATCCCTATCTGGCATCTTTATCCAAATCAGCGTTGTTGAGTGGATATGCAAGAGATGACAGAGGACAGAATTGAGCTCAGAGGGCCTGGCTGCAAGTTCTACCTCTCTGACCTTAGGGACCCACTTCTTTTTTATGTACCTCAGTTTCCTCAACTGTAAAAAAAAAAAAAAAGTCATATCAGCATTAAAACCCACCTAACTATTGTGAGAGATTCAAATGAAGGCCTGTTCTGGAAGTGCTTTATAATTGATAAGCAGATATTATCTATATGAACTTAAGAATTTCCACATTTACTGTAACATCTCCAGTTCTATGTCCTCTAGGTGGGTTGACCTTCATGATCCTGGCTGGCCTCCTTGGGAGCAGTATTTCCCAACTCAGAGTGAAGGAAAGGACTGAGGGCAGGGAACAATCCCTCATCCTCTCGGGAGGTGGAGAGAGTGTAGATACCTCTTCTCTCATGCCCTTTTCCTCCCTGGGAAGATGGAGAAATAAAAGCTAAGGAGAAATTTGCAGTATATCTCTTCTCCTTCATATGTTTTGGGTGGTAAGATGTCACCTAAATAACTAGTGTGCTAGTCTCTGGGTAACTGTGAAGGTTCTTGTGGATCTTGGGAAAACTAAAAAAGGCCAATATAGGGCCGGATGAGAAAAACCATGGGGAACGGTTTCTCATAGGTTTAGGATTTAAGGGAGAGAAAAAAATAGGACTGAAATTTCCTTTCAAGATGGCCATTGCAGTTCACTATGGCAGGAAAGTTGATGGAGATCTGGAGGGAGAGAGTGTGTCTTGCCTGAAGGGTCCTCTGAATTCTGTGTGTGAACCTTGGGAATCTGATTTAGGCAAAGCAGCTAAGGCAACAGCAGGAAGACACAACCGATAACCAATACCTTATTTCCTCCACAGCAAACATGGACTGATTCACTGGCCTTCCAAGCACTCCACCATCCACCCTCCCCGACATCATTTCCCATGGGGTATTGTGGAAAGGGAATGGCCCATGAGCTAGGCAGCCCTGGATTTGAATTTTGGCTTCACCACTAATTAGCTCAGTGGGCTCAGTCTCCAATCCATAAAATGGTGATAATAGAAACCCCCCTTATCTTTGAGTTGCAGTGAGGAGCAAGTGAGATTATATTTGTGAAGCACTTACCATAGTGCCTGGCACATTATAGGCCCTAAATAAATGTCAACTTTTGTCACAACCCACCAGTACCCTGGATTCTAAGGAAACTGATCTCTGGACAACAGCTCTGTGAAAGCAGGGACCAGGATGCACTTTGCTCACCATTGCATTTGTGGCGCACACACAGTGCCTGAAGAAATAAATCTCTTCACCCCAAGAACCTGTCACTCCCTTTCAGTGCAAGTTGTGTCCATTCTGAGCTTGGCTGAAGTCTCGTTTGTTCAGTGAAACCAGCTTGTATTGATCTTGCCCTCCTTGGAACTCTCCTGGCACACAATTCAGCCCTCAGGTTGCCAGGGATTTGCACAGTTGTGTTGTTGCATTGTGTATGGTAGTCTTATCCTTCAGTGATGTTCAACATTCAGGGAACATTTTCTTTTTTTTGAAATTCATTTTATTTATTTATTTTTTATAGAGCATGTTCTTATTAGTTATCTATTTTATACATATTAGTGTATACATGTCAATCCCAATCTCCCAATTTATCCCACCCTCCCCTTTCCCCCCTTGGTGGCCATACATTTGTTCTCTACATCTGTGTCTCTATTTCTGCCTTGCAAACCAGTTCGTCTGTACCATTTTTCTAGATTCCACATACATGCGTTAATATACGATATTCGTTTTTCTCTTTCTGACTTACTTCACTCTGTATGACAGTCTCTAGGTCCATCCACATCTCTACAAAGGACCCTGTTTCATTCCTTTTCATGGATGACAAATATTCCATTGTATATATGTACAACATCTTCTTTATCCATTCATCTGTCGATGGGCATTTAGGTTGCTTCCATGACCTGGCTATTGTAAATAGTGCTGCAATGAACATTGAGGTACATGTGTCTTTTTGAATTATGGTTTTCTCTGGGTATATGGCCAGTAGCGGGATTGCTGGGTTATATGGTAACTCTATTTTTAGTTTTTTAAGGAACCTCCATACTGGCTGTATCAATTTACATTTCCACCAACAGTGCAAGAGAGTTCCCTTTTCTCCACACCCTCTCCAGCATTTTTTGTTTGTAGATATTTTGATGATGGCCATTCTAACTGGTGTGAGGTGATACCTCACTGTAGTTTTGATTTGCATTTCTCTAATGATTAGTGATGTTGAGCAGCTTTTCATGTGCCTCTTGTCCATCTATATGTCTTCTTTGGAGAAATGTCTATTTAGTCTTCTGCCCATTTTTTGATTGGGTTGTTCTTTTTTTTTAATATTGAGCTGCATGAGCTGTTTACATATTTTGGAGATTACCCCTTGGTCCATTGATTCATTTGCAAATATTTTCTCCCATTCTGAGGGTTGTCCTTTTGTCTTGTTTATAGTTTCCTTTGCTGCAAAAGCTTTTAAGTTTCATTAAGTCCCATTTGTTTATTTTTGTTTTTATTTCCATTACTCTAGGAGGTGAGTTTAAAAAGATCTTGCTGTGATTTATGTCAAAGAGTGTTCTTCCTATGTCTTCCTCTAAGAGTTTTATAGTGTCTGGTCTTACATTTAGGTCTTTAATCCATTTTGAGTTTATTTTTGTGTACGGTGTTAGGGAGTGTTCTAATTTCATTCTTTTACATGGAGCTGTCCAGTTTTCTCAGCACCACTTATTGAAGAGACTCTCTTTTCTCCATTGTATATCCTTGCCTCCTTTGTCATAGATTAGTTGACCATAGGTGCATGGGTTTATCTCTGGGCTGTCTATTCTGTTCCATTGATCCATATTTCTGGGGGTTTTTTTGCCAGTATATTATTCTCTTGATTACTGTAGCTTTGTAGTATAGTCAGAAGTCAGGGAGTCTGATTCCTCCAGGTCTGTTTTTTTCCCTCAAGACTGTTTTGGCTATTCGGGGTCTTTTGTGTCTCCATACAAATTTTAAGATGTTTTTGATCTAGTTCTGTAAAAAATGCCATTGGTAATCTGATAGGGATTGCATTGAATCTGTAGATTGCTTTGGGTAGTATAGTCATTTTCACAATATTGATTCTTCCAATCCAAGAACATGGTATATCTCTCCATCTGTTTCTGGCATCTTTGATTTCTTTCATCAGTGTCTTATAGTTTTTGAGTATAGGTCTTTTACCTCCTTAGATAGGTTTATTCCTAGGTATTTTATTCTGTTTGTTGCAGTGGTGAATGGGATTGCTTCCTTTATTTCTCTTTCTGATCTTTCGTTGTTCATGTATAGGAATGCAAGAGATTTCTGTGCATTAATTTTGTATCCTGCAACTTTACCAAATTCATTGATTAGCTCTAGTAGTTTTCTGGTGGCATCTTTCGGATTCTCTATGTATAGTATCATGTCATCTGCAAACAGTGACAGTTTTACTTCTTCTTTTCCAATTTGTATTCCTTTTATTCCTTTTTCTTCTCTGATTGCTGTGGCTAGGACTTCCAAAACTATGTTGAATAATAGTGGTAAGAGTGGACATCCTTGTCTTGTTCCTGATCTTAGAGGAAATGCTTTCAGTTTCTCACCATTGAGAATTTTGTTTGCTGTGGGTTTGTCGTATATGGCCTTTATTATGTTGAGGTAGGTTCCCTTTATGCCCACTTTCTGGAGAGTTTTTATCATAAATGGGTGTTGAATTTTGTCAAAAGCTTTTTTTGCATCTATTGAGATGATCATATGATTTTTATTCTTCAATTTGTTAATATGGTGAATCACATTGATTGATTTGCACATATTGAAGAATCCTTGCATCCCTGGGATAAATCCCACTTGATCATGGTGTATGATCCTTTTAATGTGTTCTTAGATTCTGTTTGCTAGTATTTTGTTGAGGATTTTTGCATCTATATTCATCAGTGATATTGGTCTGTAATTTTCTTTTTTTGTAGTATCTTTGTCTGGTTTTGGTATCAGGGTGATGGTGGCCTCGTAAAATGAATTTGGGAGTGTTCCTTCCTCTGCAGTTTTTTGGAAGAGTTTGAGAAAGATGGGTGTTAGCTTTTCTCTAAATGTTTGATAGAATTCACCTGTGACGCCATCTGGTCCTGGACTTTTGTTTGTTGGAAGATTTTGTTTTCTTTCTTTTTTTTTTTTTTTTTTTTTTGCAGTACACGGGCCTCTCACTGGATGCACAGGCTCAGCAGCCATGGCTCACGGACCTAGCTGCTCCGTGGCATGTGGGATCTTCCCGGACCGGGGCACGAACCCGTGTCCCCTGCATCGGCAGGAGGACTCTCAACCACTGCACCACCAGGGAAGCCCCTGTTGGAAGATTTTTAATCACAGTTTCAATTTCATTACTTGTGATTGGTCTGTTCATATTTTCTCTTTCTTCCGGGTTCAGTCTTGGAAGGTTATACCTTTCTAAGAACTTGTCCATTTCTTCCAGGTTGTCCATTTTATTGGCATAGTGGCTTGTAGTAGTCTCTTATGATGCTTTGTATTTCTGCAGTGTCTGTTGTAACTTCTCCTTTTTCATTTCTAATTTTATTGATTTGAGTCCTGTCCCTCTTTTTCTTGATGAGTCTGGCTAAAGGTTTATCAATTTTGTTTATCTTCTCAAAGAACCAGCTTTTAGTTTTATTGATATTTGCTACTGTTTTCTTTGTTTCTATTTCATTTATTTCTGCTCTGATCTTATGAGTTCTTTCCTTCTACTCACCTAGGGTTTTTTTTTTTTTCTTCTTCCTGTAGTTGCTTTAGGTGTAAGGTCAGATTATTTATTTGAGATGTTTCTTGACGTAGGGCTGTATGGCTATAAACTTCCCTCTTAGAACTGCTTTTGCTGCATCCCATAGGTTTTGGATCATCTTTTTTTCATTGTCATTTTTCTCTAGGTACTTTTTTATTTCCTCTTTGATTTCTTCAGTGATCTCTTGGTTATTTAGTAACGTATTGTTTATCCTCCATGTGTTTGTGTTTTTTACGTTTTTTTCCCTGTAATTGATTTCGAATCTCATAGCGTTGTGTTTGGAAAAGATGCTTGATATGATTTCAATTTTCTTAAATTTACCGAGGCTTGATTTGTGACCCAAGATGTGATGTATCCTGGAGAATGTTCCATGTGCACTTGAGAAGAAAGTGTAATCTGCTGGTTTTGGATAGAATGTCCTATAAATATCAATTAAATCTATCTGGTCTATTGTGTCATTTAAAACTTGTGTTTCCTTATTAATTTCTGTTTGGATGATCTGTCCATTGGTGTAAGTGAGGTCTTAAAATCCCCCACTATTACTGTGTTACTGTCGATTCCCTCTTTTATAGCTGTTAGCATTTGCCTTATGTATTGAGGTGCTCCTATGTTGGCTGCATATATACTTATAATTATTATATCTTCTTCTTGGATTGATCCCTTGATCATTATGCAGTGTCCTTCCTTGTCTCTGGTAACATTCTTTATTTTAAAGTCTATTTTGTCTGATATGAGTATTGCTACTCCAGCTTTTTTTTTTTTTTTTTTTTTTTTTTTTTTGCAGTATGAAGGCCTTTCACTGCTGTGGTCTCTTCCGTTGCAGAGCACAGGTTCTGGACACACAGGCTCAGAGGCCATGGCTCATGGGCCCAGCTGCTCCGTGACATGTGGGATCTTTCCAGACCGGGGCACAAACCCGTGTCCCCTGCATCGGCAGGAGGACTCTCAACAACTGCGCCACCAGGGAAGCCCTCCAGCTTTCTTTTGATTTCCATTTGCATGGAATATCTTTTTCAATCCCCTCACTTTCAGTCTGTATGTGTCCCTAGGTCTGAAGTGGGTCTCGCTTTTGTATCCATTCAGCAAGCCTGTTTCTTTTGGTTGCAGCATTTAATCCATTTACCTTTAAGATAATTATCCATATGTATGTTCCTGTTACCATTTTCTTAAGTGTTTTGGGTTTGTTTTTGTAAATCATTTTCTTCTCTTGTGTTTCCCACTTAGAGAAGTTCCTTTAGCATTTGTTGTAGAACTGTTTTGGTGGTGCTGAATTCTCTTAGCTTTTGCTTGTCTGTAAAGCTTTTGATTTCTCTGTCAAATCTGAATGAGATCCTTGCCGGGTAGAGTAATCTTGGTTGTCCGTTCTTTCCTTCCATCACTTTAATATATTGTTCCACTCCCTTCTGGCTTGTAGCGTTTCTGCTGAGACATCAGCTGTTAACCTTATGGGCATTCCTTTGTCTGTTATTTGTCATTTTTCCCTTGTTGCTTTTAATAATTTTTCTTTTTCTTTAATTTTTGTCAATTTGATTACTGTGTATCTCAGCATGTTTTTCCTTGGGTTTATCCTGCCTGGGACTCTCTGCACTTCCTTGGACTTGGGTGGTTATTTCCTTTCCCATGTTAGGGAAATTTTTGACTATAATCTCTTCAAATATTTTTTTGGGTCCTTTCTCTCTCTCTTCTCCTTCTGGGATCCCTATAATGAGAATGTTGTTGCATTTAATGTTGTCCCAGAGGTCTCTTAGGCTGTCTTCATTTCTTTTCATTATTTTTTCTTTATTCTGTTCTGTGGCAGTGAATTCCACCAATCTGTCTTCAAGGTCACTTATCCGTTCTTCTGCCTCAGTAATTCTGCTATTGATTCCTTCTAGTGTATTTTTCATTTCCATTATTTTATTGTTCATCTCTGTTTGTTTGTTCTTTAATTCTTCTAGGTGTTTGTTCTTTTAATTCTTCTAGGTCTTTGTTAAACATTTTTTGCATCTTCTCGATCTTTGCTTCCATTGCTTTTCTGGAGTCTGGATCATCTTCACTATCATTATTCTGAATTCTTTTTCTGGAACGTTGCCTATCTCCACTTCATTTAGTTGTTTTTCCAGGGTTTTATCTTGTTCCTTTGTCTGGTACATAGTCCTCTGCCTTTTCATTTTGTCTATCTTTCTGTGAATGTTGTTTTCATTCCACAGGCTGTAGGATTGTAGTTCTTCCTGCTTCTAACATTTAGGGAACGTTTGCTCTGACTGGGGTCCTGGGTTAGTGACCCAACCAGGGAGTAAATTCCTTAGACTCAGGACCTACCTCTGATACTTTTTCCCCTGCACGGGACCCCAAGGCTGGAAAGTGCCCATCTTGTCACAGTCCTGAGGGAAACCGTCTGTTCTTAGGTGCTGCTTTTGACACATGACATGGTGGGATGCTTTGCAGAAACATCTCACTCTGAGGTCCTGGGAGAAATAGTTTGTGGCACTTAGAGCTTCCTCATTCCTGGTATCTTTGAGCTGATGGGACAGCTGTGCACAGGTGGTTATATTATTGCTGTTTTTTTCTCAAAAAAAACACAAAGCAGCACTCAGAATACCTTTCTTATAAGAACAGCATTCATATGTCAATTGGTCCCACTTTCATATTACTTAGGGCAATGGCTTAAAAGACTCCCCTTCTTTTCATCTTGTTCTGAAATTGCAAAAGCCAGTGGTAGATGCTGGGAACAAACCCACTGAATTTCTTTCTCTCTTTCTTCTCTGAAGAATGGATCAAGGGCAGTGTTTTTAAAGGGAAGGAAGGTGTGGGGAAGTGCACATGCACCCACACCTGCATGTCTCCTTCCATCAGTTTCTGCTCCAGTCTTAGGTCCACGTTCTGATGTAGATTCCAGGCCACCCTTCTCAGTTCTGATAGAGCCAGGAAGTGCTTTCACCCACCAGGGACCCTCCCTGCAGCTTCCAAGTCAGGGTCAATAACCTAGCTGTTCCTATTGAATAGTTCCCTTTTGACTTGAGCTTGTAACATTTCTTAAATGTTTTTCATTTTTATCCTCTCCTTTTCTTTAAAGGTTATATTTTTAAGTTAAAAATAAGCACAGGGAGACCTTGTGATCCTCTTCTCACTGACCCAGATATTTTAAGAGCTGGAGGACTGACAGCAGCATCTCATCTGGGGATACAGGCTGGCTCTCAGGAGCCAACTATCTCAATGTAATAATAAAATATTAATCCATTTATCCAATTTCCCACACATAAAACCCTATTTTTTATTTCAAATAAAATTTATTTTATTGGATTATCCAATAATCCAATTTCCCACGCATAAAACCCTCTCCTTGTTTTGCCTTATCTATCCAAACCCTATTCATCCTTCAATGCATTGTAGAAAAAGCTATGGAGTTGAGGATAAAAGACTTGGGTTCAACTCCTGACTTGGAAACTTACAAGCTGTCTGACCTTAGGTGAGTCACTTTATGTCAGTGAACCTTGGTTTCTTCGCCTGTGAAACAGAGATACTGATAATCTCGTGGAGTGAGGGTTGGGGGTTTAGGGTCCATCCTGGTGACTGGGGTACACAGAACAGACTCCAAAGAAATACTTATCGAACTGCAGAAAGCCCCATTTGATTAATCCTGGAATCATTACTCTTCTATTTTTGGATTTCTGTATGATTGAATGTATCTACACCATACAATTTAGCAATTAACTATACATTGTCTTTAATATGTGGCTCTAGTTTCTTCACATCCCCAACCGATAAGTTCGTTTCAGGGCAGTGCTGTTCATTTTATTTTTCTTGTGTCAATGCTACAATAATAGGCACTTAATCCTTGATAATTGATTGATGGAGTACCTTACTTTTTCAACTAAATTTGAGTTCTTCACACAACACAGGTTATTTTCTTTGGCTTTATGTCTCCTTCACTGCTTGCTGCTAATGGTGAGGTAGCAGGAAATCTTTTCATTATCTTGTCACTTTGTAGCTTCTCATCAAATATATGTTCTATGTATATTCAAAGATACTGCTGACCTGCCATGAACACAAAGTTTATTTGAACTGTTTATCCGCTATGAGGATGGGTTTGCCCTGAATCAGCTTTGTTTTCTCACTCAGGCAGGGTTGAGGACAGTCCACTGAGCATATGTGCTTGGTGAGGTTGCCCTTTCCCCTGCCTGGACACTGAGGTCTATAAAGTAGGTCTACTGCTGGCCCTCTTATGCAATGATAGGTGAGCAGCGGATTTAATAGAGACCCAAAGAGCCTGTGTTCTTTGGATAAGAACACTCTTCCTGGCTGTCACATCAACTCCTTAAATTGCCTGTTGTGGGTTGAATTGTGTCCCTCTCCTTCCCAAAAACGATGTGTTGAAATCCTAGACCTCAGTAGCTGTGAATGTGACCTTATTTGGAAATAGAGTTTTTGTAGATGTAATCAAGTTAAGATTGGTCATACTGGATTAGGGTGGGCCCTAATCCAATGACTGGTAGCCTTATAAGTAGAGAGAGACTTGGACACACACAGAGGGAAGACAGCCGTATAAAGATGGAGTCAGGGGCTTCTCTGGTGGTGCAGTGGTTAAAGAATCTGCCTGTTAATGCAGGGGACATGGGTTCAAGCCTGGTCCTGGAAGATCCCACATGCCACAGAGCAACTAAGCCCGTGTTCCACAACTACTGAAGCCTGTGCTCCTAGAGCCTGTTCTCCACAACAAGAGAAGTCACCATAATGAGAAGCCTGTGCACTGCAACCAAGAGTAGCCTCCACTTGCCGCAACTAGAGAAAGCTGGAGCGCAGCAACAAAGACCCAATGCAGCCAAATAAACAAACAAACAAACAACTAAACAAATTAATTAACTAGAAATAAAAAGATGGAGTCAGAAATTGGAGTGAGGCAGCTATAAGCCAAGGAATGCCACGGATAGCTGGGCATTGTCAGAAGCTAGGAAGAGGCAGAAAGGATTTTCCCCTACAGGTTTCATAGGGAGCATGGTCCTGCCGACACCTTGATTGCAGACTTTCAGCTTCCAGATCTATGAGAAAATAAATTCTTGTTGTATTAAGCCACCAAGTTTGTGGTAATTTGTTACAGCAGCCCTAGGAAATGAATACACTGCCTAAGAGTCTAAATAAAATGCAAAAGAGAGGCTCTAATTAGAATCAAATACCCAACTTCCCCTGAAAGGCCTTGGTACTAATCCGTCATGCCTCCCCTTGTCATTATTTCAATGCAAGACTCCCGGGTCCCCTTTCCCACACAGCTTCGTACATCTCCTTATTTGACTTTATCTCCCACCCTCCTGACTCCCAAATCTCCCCTATGTCCTCAACCTCTTCTCTGAATGTCCCCCTCATCTTTTTGCTCGAGTATCTGGCTCACTTCTGGGGACATGGGGACACCCCTCAAGTGTCCCAGGGCCTAATGATGGGATAGGTGTCTGCTTTGCTCCTCATGGCCACTCCAAGACCATGGTTCCTCCCTGACCTTTCCCCACCAATTTGAAGGACAAACCCTCAAATCTCCATAAACCTCCATGCTGTAGTCTTCACCAACCTGCAGTCACTCCTCATCCAGTGAAGCTCTGCCGGCTCACTTCCCCCATCTTCACGCCACTTCTGTCCTCACTTGGTGGTTGGCCCACTTAGATCAGTCAGTCCCAACCCTGGCTTCACTCTAAAATTATTCAAGAAGCTTTTTTTAAAAAGCCGAGGTACCACTTCCCTCCCAAACAATTGAGCTGGAATTTTTGAGGGCTGGAGGCCTGTGTACTTAAGAGCTCCCCAGGTCATTCTAGTATGTGACCAGGTTTGAGACCATTGGTGTAGGTGGTCCAAGTAATATTTTGCCTTCTTGGATCCTTAACTTCCTTACTTTTAACATCTTTTCTCCCCATTCAGCCACCCACTCTTACAGTAACACTCTGGTGTGTCATTACTAGTACCTGCCCCAACTCAAAAACTTTGGTTTCTGACATCTCACTGTGACCACCACCTCCCCACTTCCAGCTCACTCCATCTTGAACCCCAACTCCAACCATCCTTCAACTTCACCAGATCCACCAGGCCATCATCCCTACACCTTTCCACTGTCTGTCATGGCCCCTGGACCTTGCCTTCCACCTCATCAACCTGAGTCCATGACCCTGCTCAACTCCCCAGCTCTCTCCCCCTCTCCTGCCTGCACCTGGTGGACCTCCGGACCTGATAACACTCTACTCACCTGTTCACGTCTGCATCCAAGCACCAGATCTCAGAATGTGACTGGATGAAAACACACAGCTGGCTGACTGGTCTTCATTTTATGGAAACAGGGCTCAAGTGGATTCGACAGTGCTGCTTCATTTCCCTAGTTAATTCACTTTCTTATTCTTTGAGAGGCTCTTTTACACCTTCTCTCTCCAGACGAGCTCCCTCCAGTATCTCTGGCCTTTTCACACCTCCAATAGGTCACTCTTGTTCCTGCTTCAAGATGTGCCATTACAGTTCACTTTGATTCCACTCTTTCTCCAGATGATACCTAGAGCATGCCTCACTGAATTCATCTCACCTTCTCAGGGAAGTATATTTCCTGACTCCTCTACCTAAAGTAGCCTCCCATCTCAGCCCTGACACTCTCTATCCTCCGACTGTTTCTTATTTTCTTTAGGGCACTGACTGCCATCTGTTTATTACATGATGGATTGATTTTTGCTTGCTTGTCTATCTCCCTTCCCAGCATGTAGGCTTCATGTTGGCCATTCCTTTCTGGTCTGCTAGTTCACGACTAGATCCCCAACACCAGGTACAGAGCCTGGCACACAATAAGCTGTCAGTGAATGAATAAATGAACAAATGAATGAATGAAAAAAAAGGGATCTATGCTGTCGTTTTGTTGTTTTTTAATTTTTAAAAATTTTTATTGAGTATAGTTGATTTACAATGTTATGTCAGTTTTAGGTGTATGGCAAAGTGAATCAGTTATACATATATCCACTCTTTTCTTAGATCCTTTCCCATATATAGTAGTGTGTATATGGTTTTTTTTCATCTTTATTGGAGTACAATTGCTTTACAATGGTGTGTTAGTTTCTGCTTTATAACACAGTGAATCAGTTATACATATACACATATTCCCATATTTCTTCCCTCTTGCGTCTCCCTCCCTCCCACCCTCCCTATCCCACCCCTCTAGGTGGTCACAAAGCACCGAGCTGATCTCCCTGTGCTATGCGGCTGCTTCCCACTAGCTATCTGTTTTACGTTTGGTAATGTATATACGTCCATGCCACTCTCTCACTTTGTCCCAGCTTACCATTCCCTCTCCCCGTATCCTCAAGTCCATTCTCTAGTAGGTCTGTGTCTTTATTCCCGTCTTGCCCCTAGGTTCTTCATGACAGTTTTTTTTCTTAAATTCCATATATATGTGTTAGCATATGGTATTTGTCTTTCTCTTTCTGACTTACTTCACTCTGTATGACAGACTCTAGGTCCATCCACCTCACTACAAATAACTCAATTTCATTTCTTTTTATGGATGAGTAATATTCCATTGTATATATGTGCCACATCTTCTTTATCCATTCATCCGATGATGGACACTTAGGTTGTTTCCATCTCTGGGCTATTGTAAATAGAGCTGTAATTAACATTTTGGTACATGACTCTTTTTGAATTATGGTTTTCTCAGGGTATATGCCCAGTAATGGGATTGCTGGGTCATATGGTAGTACTATTTGTAGTTTTTTAAGGAACCTCCATACTGTTCTCCATAGTGGCTGTACCAATTCACATTCCCACCAGCACTGCAAGAGTGTTCCCTTTTCTCCATACCCTCTCCAGCATTTATTGTTTCTAGATTTTTTGATGATGGCCATTCTGACTGGTGTGAGATGATATCTCATTGTAGTTTTGATTTGCATTTCTCTAATGATTAATGATGTTGAGCATTCTTTCATGTGTTTGTTGGCACTCTGTATATCTTCTTTGGAGAAATGTCTATTTAGGTCTTCTGCCCATTTTTGGATTGGGTCGTTTGTTTTTTGTTATTGAGCTGCATGAGCTGCTTGTAAATTTTGGAGATTAATCCTTTGTCAGTTGCTTCATTTGCAAATATTTTCTCCCATTCTGAGGGTTGTCTTTTAGTATTGTTTATGGTTTCCTTTGCTGTGCAAAAGCTTTGAAGTTTCATTAGGTCCCATTTGTTTATTTTTGTTTTTCTTTCCATTTCTCTAGGCGGTGGGTCAAAAAGGATCTTGCTGTGATTTATGTCATAGAGTGTTCTGCCTATGTTTTCCTCTAAGAGTTTGATAGTTTCTGGCCTTACATTTAGGTCTTTAATCCATTTTGAGCTTATTTTTGTGTATGGTGTTAGGGAGTGATCTAATCTCATACTTTTACATGTACCTGTCCAGTTTTCCCAGCACCACTTATTGAAGAGACTGTCCTTTCTCCACTGTACCTTCCTGCCACCTTTATCAAAGATAAGGTGGCCATATGTGCGTGGGTTTATCTCTGGGCTTTCTATCCTGTTCCATTGATCTATCTTTCTGTTTTTGTGCCAGTACCATACTGTCTTGATTACTGTAGCTTTGTAGTATAGTCTGAAGTCAGGGAGCCTGATTCCTCCAGCTCCTTTTATCGTTCTCAAGATTGCTTTGGCTCTTCGGGGTCTTTTGTGTTTCCATACAAATTGCGAAATTTTTTGTTCTAGTTCTGTGAAAAATGCCAGTGGTAGTTTGATAGGGATTGCATTGAATCTATAGATTGATTTGGGTAGTACAGTCATTTTCACAATGTTGATTCTTCCAATCCAAGAACGTGGTATATGGATTTTTGCATCTATGTTCATCAGTGATATTGGCCTGTAGTTTTCTTTCTTTGTGACATCCTTGTCTGGTTTTGGTATCAGGGTGATGGTGGCCTCGTAGAATGAGTTTTGGAGTGTTCCTCCCTCTGCTATATTTTGGAAGAGTTTGAGAAGGATAGGTGTTAGCTCTTCTCTGAATGCTTGAAAGAATTCGCCTGTGAAGCCATCTGGTCCCGGGCTTTTGTTTGTTGGAAGATTTTTAATCACAGTTTCAATTTCTGTGCTTGTGATTGGTCTGTTCATATTTTCTATTTCTTCCTGATTCAGTCTTGGCAGGTTGTGCATTTTGAAGAATTTGTCCGTTTCTTCCAGGTTGTCCATTTTATTGGCATAGAGTTGCTTGTAGTAATCTCTCATGATCTTTTGTATTTCTGCAGTGTCAGTTGTTACTTCTCCTTTTTCATTTCTAATTCTATTGAGTCTTCTCCCTTTTTTCTTGATGAGTCTGGCTAATGGTTTATCAATTTTGTTTATCTTCTCGAAGAACCAGCTTTTAGTTTTACTGATCTTTGCTTTCATTTCCTTCATTTCTTTTTCATTTATTTCTGATCTGATCTTTATGATTTCTTTCCTTCTGCTAACTTTGGGGTTTTTTTGTTCTTCTTTCTCTAATTGCTTTAGGTGCAAGGTTAGGTTGTTTATTCGACATGTTTCCTGTTTCTTAAGGTAGGACTGTATTGCCATAAACTTCCCTCTTAGAACTGGTTTTGCTGCATCCCATAGGTTTTGGGTCATCGTGTCTCCACTGTCATTTGTTTCTAGGTATTTTTTTACTTCCTCTTTGATTTCTTCAGTGATCACTTCGTTATTAAGTAGTGTATTGTTTAGCCTCCATGTGTTTGTATTTTTTTACAGATCTTTTCCTGTAATTGATATCTAGTCTCATAGAGTTGTGGTCGGAAAAGATACCTGATACAATTTCAATTTTCTTAAATTTACCAAGGCTTCATTTGTGACCCAAGATATGATCTATCCTGGGGAATGTTCCATAAGCACTTGAGAAAAATGTGTATTCTGTTGTTTTTGGATGAAATGTCCTATAAATATTAATTAAGTCCATCTTGTTTAATGTATCATTGAAAGCTTGTGTTTCCTTATTTACTTTCATTTCGGATGATCTGTCCATTGGTGAAAGTGGGGTGTTAAAGTCCCCTACTATGAATGTGTTACTGTCGATTTCCCCTTTTATGGCTGTTAGTATGTGCCTTATGTATTGAGGTGCTCCTATGTTGGGTGCATAAATATTTACAATTGTTATATCTTCTTCTTGGATCAATCTCTTGATCATTATGTAGTGTCCTTCTTTGTCTCTTCTAATAGTCTTTATTTTAAAGTCTATTTTGTCTGATATGAGAATTGCTACTGCAGCTTTCTTTTAGTTTCCATTTGCATGGAATATCTTTTTCCATCCCCTTACTTTCAGTCTGTATATGTCTCTAGGTCTGAAGTGAGCCTCTTGTAGACAGCATATATATGGGTCTTGTTTTTGTATCCATTCAGCCAGTTTGTGTCTTTTGGTGGGAGCATTTAATCCATTTACATTTAAGGTAATTATCAATATGTATGTTCCTATTCCCGTTTTCTTAATTGTTTTGGGTTTGTTATTGTGGGTCTTTTCCTTCTCTTGTGTTTCTTGCCTAGAGAAGTTCCTTTAGCATTTGTTGTAAATGTGGTTTGGTGGTGCTGAACTCTCAGCTTTTGCTTGTCTGTAAAGGTTTTAATTTCTCCATCAAATCTGAATGAGATCCTTGCTGGGTAGGGTAATCTTGGTTGCATGTTTTTCTCCTTCATCACTTTAAATATGTCCTGCCAGTCCCTTCTGGCTTGCAGAGTTTCTGCTGAAACATCAGCTGTTAAGCTTACGGGGATTCTCTTGTGTGTTATTTGTTGTTTTTCCCTTGCTGCTTTTAATATGCTTTCTTTGTATTTAATTTTTGACAGTTTGATTAATATGTGTATTGGCGTATTTCTCCTTGGATTTATCCTGTATGGGACTCTCTGTGCTTCCTGTACTTGATTAACTATTTCCTTTCCCATATTAGGGAAGTTTTCAACTATAATCTCTTCAAATATTTTCGCAGTCCCTTTCTTTTTCTCTTCTTCTTCTGGAACCCCTATAATTCGAATGTTGGTACGTTTAATGTTGTCCCAGAGGTCTCTAAGACTGTCCTCAGTTCTTTTGATTCTTTTTTCTTTATTCTGCTCTGCAGTAGTTACTTCCTCTATTTTATCTTCCAGGTCATGTATCCGTTCTTCTGCCTCAGTTATTCTGCTATTGATCCCTGCTAGAGTATGTTTAATTTCATTTATTGTGCTTTCATCATTGCTTGTTTCCTCTTTAGTTCTTCTAGGTCCTTGTTAAATGTTTCTTGTATTTTCTCTATTCTATTTCCAAGATTTTGGATCATCTTTACTATCATTATTCTGAATTCTTTTTCAGGTAGACTGCCTATTTCCTCTTCATTTGTTAGGTCTGGTGGGTTTTTATCTTGCTCCTTCATCTGCTGTGTTTTTCTGTCTTCTCATTTTGCTTATCTTACTGTGTTTGGGGTCTCCTTTTTGCAGGCAGCAGGTTTGTAGTTCCGGTTGTTTTTGGTTCTGTCCCCAGTGGCTAAAGTTGGTTCAGTGGGTTGTGTAGACTTCCTGGTGGAGGGGACTAGTGCCTGTGTTCTGGTGGATGAGGTTGGATCTTGTCTTTCTGGTTGGCAGGTCCACATCTGGTGGTGTGTTTTGGGGTGTCTGTGGACTTATTATGATTTTAGGCAGCCTCTCTGCTAATGGGTGGGGTTGTGTTCCTGTTTTGCTAGTTGTTTGGCATAGGTTGTCCATCACTGTAGGTTGCTGGTCGTTGAGTGAAGCTGGGTGTTGGTGTTGAGATGGATATCTCTGGGAGATTTTCGCCATTTGATATTACGTGGAGCTGGGAGCTCTCTTGTGGACCAGTGTCCTGAAGTTGGCTCTCCCACCTCAGAGGTACAGCACTGCGACCTGGCTGGAGCACCAAGAGCCTTTCATCCACATGGCTCAGAATAAAAGGGAGAAAAAGTAGGAAGAAAGAAATAAAGAGGATAAAAGAAAATAAAATCAAGTAAGGAAAAATAAAATAAAGTTATTAAAATAAAAAATAATTATTAAGAAAAAAGAGTTTTTAACGTAAAAAAGAAAAAACAGATGGTTGGATAGAACCCTAGGACAAATGGTGAAAGCAAAGCTATACAGACAAAATCTCACACAGAAGCATACACATACACACTCACAAAAAGAGTAAAAGGGGAATAAATCATAAATCTTGCTCTCAAAGTCCACCTCCTCAATTTGGGATGATTCATTGTTTATTCAGGTATTCCACAGATGCAGGGTGCATCAAGTTTCTTGTGGAGATTTAATTCGCTGCTTCGGAGGCTGCTAGGAGAGATTTCCCTTTCTCTTCTTTGTTCTCACAGCTCCCAGGGCCTCAGCTTTGGATTTGGCCCCGCCTCTGCATGTAGGTTATAGAAGGGCATCTGTTCTTCGCTCAGACAGGACGGGGTTAAAGGAGCCGCTGATTCAGGGGCTCTGACTCACTCAGGCCGGGGGGGAGGGCGGGGCACGGAGTGCGGGGCGAGCCTGTGGCGGCACAGGCCGCGTGACGTTGCACCAGGCTGAGGCGCGCCGTGCGTTCTCCCGGGGAAGTTGTCCCTGGATCCCGGGACCCTGGCAGTGGCGCCTGCACAGGTCCTGGGAGGGGAGGTGTGGATAGTGACCTGTGCTCGCACACAGGCTTCTTGGTGGTGGCAGCAGCAGCCTTAGCGTCTCATGCCTGTCTCTGGGGTCCGCGCTTTTAGCCGCGGCTCGCGCCTGTCTCTGGAGCTCGTTTAAGCAGTGCTCTTAATCCCCTCTCCTCGCGCACCAGGAAACAAAGAAGGAAGAAAAAGTCTCTTGCCTCTTCCGCAGGTCCAGACTTTTCCCCGGACTCCCTCCCGGCTAGCTGTGGCACACTAGCCCCTTCAGGCTGTGTTCACGGCGCCAACCTCAGTCCTCTCCCTGCGCTCCGACCGAAACCCGAGCCTCAGCTCCCAGCCCCGCCTGCCCCGGCGGGTGAGCAGACAAGCCTCTCGGGCTGGTAGTGCTGGTCTGCACCGATTCTCTGTGCGGGAATCTCTCCGCTTTGCCCTCTGCACCCCTGTTGCTGTGCTTTCCTCCGCGGCTCCGAAGCTTCCCCCCTCCGCCACCCGCAGTCTCCACCCGCGAAGGGGCTTCCTAGTGTGTGGAAACCTTTCCTCCTTCACAGCTCCCTCCCACTGGTGCAGGTTCCGTCCCTATTCTTTTGTTTCTGTTTATTCTTTTTTCTTTTGCCTTACCCAGGTACGTGGGGGAGTTTCTTGCCTTTTGGGAGGTCTGAGGTCTTCTGCCAGCATTCAGTAGGTGTTCTGTAGGAGTTGTTCCACGTGTAGATGTATTTCTGATGTATCCGTGGGGAGGAAGGTGATCTCTGTGTCTTACTCTTCTGCCATCTTCCCCCGAACCCAAGCCAGTGTGAATATATTAATCCCAATCTCCCAATTTATCCCTCCCTCCCCCCTTATCCCCTGGCAGCCATAAGTTTTTTTTTCTACATCTGTGTGTTTTTGAACTGCTATCTTGAGAGGCAATATAAACAGTGATGAAAGATTCATAGCCCTGGATTCAAAATCTGGGTTATCCTTGCTAGCTGTGGGACTTTGAGCAAATTACTCATTATCTGCAAGTTTCAGTTTTCTCATTTATAAAGAAAGGGGAGAATCTTCTGGGTTGATGAACACACAAAGATATGGGGAGAGTAGCATGCTGGGAGAGGATTTGGAAGCTCCTGGCGCCTTCCCACATACCTTGTTCTGTGCGACTCTCCCATCTGGCTGTTCCTGAATTCACACCCCAAAACAATTCAAGATAGATCACGGACCTAAATGTGAAAGCTGAAACTATAAAGCTTCTAGAAGAAAGATTGGAGCATATATTCATAACCTTGGGAAAGGCAAAGATTTCTTTCATGAGATCCCCAAAGCATTAACTTTAAAAGAAAAAAGAATTGATAAATTGGACTTTATCAAAATTAAAATTTTCTGCTTATTAAAAGGCAGTTAAAAGTGGGGAGGGATAAATTAGGAGTTTGGAATTTTATATATATATATATATCTGAATCACTTTGCTGAACATCAGAAACTAACACAACATTGGAAATCAACTATAGTTCAATAATAAAAAAAATCGTTAAAAAAAAAAGACAGTTAAGAATTGAAAAGGCAAGCCACAGACTGGGAGAAAATATTCCCAATATATATCTCTTTCAAAGGACTCGTATCCAGAATTAGAACTCCTACAAATCATAATAAAAAGGAAAATAAAGCTTAACATGGGCAAAAAAAGGAAAAAAGAAGAGCGGTAATAGGAGCTACTCCATAAGGCTGCTGTGTGGATTACATAAAATTAATATAAGCGCTTTTTTCTGTAACAATTCAATTTCTCTTCTTTAACCTCATTTTACAGATAAGAAAACTGAGGCCCAGAGAGATTCAATTACTTAACTGACATCAATGGGGCTAGAGAGTGGCAGATGAGCCAGGACCTCAGCCTGACCGTGTGGCTTCAGAGCCCACACACATAACCATTGTTGTATACTTCCTCTGCTCAAAAACCTTTTGTGTAATCTCTCCTGGAGAGTTCAAGATGTCTTCCTGTCTTTTGACTTAGTCTTGTGGTGGGTAAACATGAGATTTTTGGTTTGTTATTATAAGTAATTTAGTTTAAGGGTTGGAGCTTAAAATTCTTTCAAGAAGCAACATTTGTGCTTGTTGTTTCCTGCTGTGGTTTTGGTTTAGCAAAGTCTGAGCTAATTTCTTGAATCTGCTGATGATACTGCAAAGTATGTGCCTATGTGACCCAAAAGGTATGTACTTGGGAGCATAGCAGTCATTGCATTTTCTGCTTTTTATTTAATTGTTTAGTTACATACAGACAGGTCTATAACTTTCTCAATTTACCTGAGATGTCTGAGCCAAGGAAATTGCAGAAAGAGACACATTTTCCTAATGTGTCTCTTTTTAAGTGAGGGAAATGTGTGGAAAATGAGACCGCTAGATGGTCTTTGGATCAGGGTCATAAGTCTCATGTAAACTAAGGCCCAGTATGGTCAATAATAGCCTGAGCAGTAGAAGTGTTCTCGAAGAAGAAACGTTGTATTTTGAATATTCTTTCCTATCTTTTTTTGCATTGATTCCTTTTCTCACCACCCTTGAAATTACCTTAAGTTTATCTTCCTCTCCTGATTTCTCGTAGCTGACATCACACACTTGGCATTTATTTACATTCTGCTTTTTATGGATTTCTATTTGTATTCTTCATTTCATCTAGTTGAGTGATTATTAACAAGGTAATGGAGACTAGACTAATCATAAGACAAGATGGTAAATGCAGGTCATATTTAAATATTCTTTGCATAAAGCTAAGGAGGTGCTTTTTGCATATAAAGCAAGGATATGATAATTATAAGTGCCTTCTCTAGTTATGATAAGTCAGGTTAGGTAGGATCTATTCTTAATACTTACAGCACAATGTTGTGAGATGATCTCTGAGAGCCAGAGCCCTAAGTTCTACTGTGTGACCTTGGGCAAGTTATTTAACCTCTCTGAATCTCTAATTATTTCTATCTAAAATGATGGGTTGAATTCAAGATCCTTTTAGGATAAAAAATTTTTGCCTTTACTTTGAATTATTTTTGTAGTTTAAAGTAAAAGAACAACATTTATTTTTAAAAGGTTATTTCTAAAACAGTTCTATAATTTAGAAATTTTATCTAAATCAGGTCTTCTTCTCATTTAAGTTTAAAATTGAGACCTTCACCCATTCCTGGGTAATGAATATATACATATGATATATGCCTTCTGGTTTATACAAATATCTACTTAATTCACAGTCTTTATGGTGATGGGACATCTTGAATTTTCTATGATTGCCCCAATTTAAAAAAACTCTGTGGTGTTTCCATATAAATAATTTTACATCCAAGTACATTCATATACCTCACTTCATTTTAATTCAGAAAATGTGGCCAGTGAATACATAGTGACCTTGCCCATATTTTAATTATGTAAGATGTGTTGGTTATTTGGTCATTGATCAATAAGAGCTTATTTCCCAATTTCTGGCTCTGTTGCCGAAAGCAGGATTGACTGGTCAATTCCAGCTCCCTTTTCCTCAATTGGCATTTTCCCAAATGATTCCTGAGTCACCTCTAGAGGCATAATCTGAGGCAGTATGGATTACAGCCCCATCACAACTTCTCTGTGTGTGCAGGTGCCATGGGGCCCTCCCTCTGCACCACACATCACGGGAAGGTGTGAAGATGTGACGCATCTCTGCCATCGATCTCAAAGGAGAGGAGAGCCGTGTGAGGTCTGGGCTAGAAGAGTGTTTTACATTTTGCTTTGGCATGGCTTGTCTGTTCCAGATAAGCACAAGAACATCTTCAGAATTCTGGAGTGTATTTGGAACACAAAGGAAAAAACCCAAATCTGTTTAAGATTCAGCAGAGGGCCTCAGAAGCATAAGAGCTCAGGCAAGTTACCACTTGTCAATACTTTTTACATAATAGAAACAGCTTTATTGTTTGTTCTGATTATATAAATAAAACTTTTTCTTTGAAAAAGATTGAAACACATAAAATTACAGAGAATAAAATAAAAATCATGTGGAAGCCCACCACGAGATATCTAATTAACACTTTTGTAAACTTACACATACTTCTCTTTATACATGCCATTCACATGCAGATAATTTTATAGGAATGGGCTGTAATAAATGCTGTTTATTGTGAAGGCTTTAAAAAAGTTACTTCCATCCCTAGTCATTGCCCTTATACATCCTCCCCCTCAAATAAAGGAAGTATTATTAACTGCCAGGTACATATCTTTTGTGTACTTTTATCTATATAGATACATAGTCATATATAACCACATATAATCATATATATCTATGCATATATAATAGCATGTGGGACAATATTATACTTTTTCACTCAATAATATGTCATAGAAACCACAAACAGAATAATATTATACCTTTTTTGGCTCATTAATGTTCCATAGAAACCCCTTCAAGTTAACTGATATAGCTCTAATTCATTATTTGTCATTAGATATCTGAATATTCCACAACATAAATGTCTCATAATCTATTAAAAAATATTCCTGTTCATGAGAATTCACTTTCAGTTTTCTGCCACTCCAAGCTCATAATTTTGTTTCAGCTCAAGCTCATAATTTTTTAATGAACTAAAATCTGTAATGCTGACTACAAGTCTCTAAATTTTACTTTTTCACTTTCTAATCCTGATTTTTTTTTGGTCAGTTATCAACTTGCTGTCATGATTGTTTAGAAAGTCAACATGATATTTAGGCTCCTTTTGGAATTCTCATTAGGTACATGAAGGGCTATGTGCCTTCTTTCTGTAATTCTGTAAAAGTGAGCTCTTTTACTGAGACCTTCTCAATATGGTGGTCAGATCATGTTTCCAGCCTCAGGATCTACACACAAATCATTCCGTTGGGAAACTGTTGCTGAAGCAGAAAGCTTCTGGGCAGCTGACGTGGCATCATGCTTTACAGTGTCTGCCAGTTGTGAGTAACAGCAGGCTGTCATGTTGGGATATAGCCGAAGCAGCAGCAGCAACTCCTGATTTAGGGGCAAAAGATGTAAGTACTTATTTTCACCATTAACCAATTAACCTAAACCAAACTCAAACTGAAGAATGCTGAGGGAATACAATTCCCACTAGAGACCCTTCTACCAGATTCATTTGAGAAACATTTCGTCTTAACCAGAGTAGAAAGTTTCAAGCCAGCACATGGTTTTCGGCAAAAGGAAGAAACTCACAGGGTCTTGCTTGAAAAAACAAACAAACTTCAACTGTGGCTAATGCCACTTTCAAGTCCTAAGTCCTTGAAGTACCTGCATACTCTGGCAGGGGCTGTCCCCTGTGGGATAGAGTGCATTGCTAATGTGCAAAAGGACATGTGATTTCAACTTATATAAACATTTTAGGCAGGTTTGGTTATAGGAAGATGAAGGGAGGCTTAGCAGTTACAGGGTTTGGGGGAGAGGAGAGAGCCTGTTAAATATTTTAAGGTGGATTCAAGCTGGTTAAAGCTGACTTAGAGGCAATGGTGGAAACTTCTGTTCTCGAGGTATATAGATGACTAGGGGCATGGTGCCTGCCAACCCAATGACAAATGAAGTCCTGGCACGGATCCTTAGGTTGAGCTGCTGTTCCCAAGGCTCCCACCCTGGAAATCATGTCTTCAGTGTCTGGTATTTTCAGAGTTTCTAAACCATGTGTTTAGGGGTTGGTGATTTTTTTTTTCTTCTTTCTGTTGAGACCTTTTACTCTGATGCTCAGCTCTTCATAAAACCTCACAAAGACCAACAGTGGTCCACCCTGAGTGTGGTTAACTTACTAACAGATATTTTTGATTGTTACCTCTATGCTGGGGACACCTAAGTGAACAAGATGGAAGGGGTCCCTGGCCCAGTGGAATTTGCTGCCCAACAAGAAAAACAGATGTTATGAGAGGAGGGATGAACAGTGGATGGGGAGTCAGGAGACCTGGATTTGGGTCCTGGCATTGATCCCATTAACCATATGGCACTCTGGGCTTCAGTTGATGTGCTATAAAATGAATGGGTGGGAAGGATAACCCCATCAGTAATTGATTCCTCATCTAGTGTGAGTTTTTCCCTTGCTGAACAGCTTTTTACATAGCACTGAATTTGCTCCACATCCAATTTGGGAACGGGTGTTTTATTTATAAAATAGATCTCACATGTCACCCACCAGGCTCTATCAAATGGTGATTTTTCTATAACAGAAACTTGAAGGATCCTTCCTGGATGGGCCCACATATGATATGATATTAATAGGAGGAAAGATTGTATCTGAGAAAGATGTCTTAAAGGTAGTGATTTCACACAGACTCACCTTAAATATCTATTTTCAAATGGTTATGGATCGGATCAGGTACTTTTCCAACTGCTGCTGATTTTTGAGGAGCAAAGACACAAGAGCCCGACACTAAGGAAAATGAAATTTCTTAAAATAAGTGTGACCCACAGGCTACAGCTTCAGAGGAATTAAACTGAGTCAAAAATAAGCCAGACTGTGGTTTCCAATAGAATAGAAAATACAAAAAAAAAAGAAAAGAAAAATAATAGAAAATACCCACCACTGGGGACTGTGTGATACATCCTCAGCTTCCTGAAACCCAGCAAAATCAGCTCAGTCAATTTTAGCTTTGGAAACTGTGGGTGTCTCATTAACATGTTTTAATAGAATGAAGGAAAAGTCAATTTCTTTAGCATAATTAGTATGTATATTTTTTCTATCAGCCTTGCCTAGCCTAGCTCACAAAATTATCCACATGGGCATTCATACATTCCTTGCTGCCTCCCTCCCTTCTCAATGGCAGAAGTGTACTTTTTGACCCCTGAGTAATCTCTTCTCTTGGGCTATGAGCTCCATCCCCCTTGGCCTTCTCTCTGTTTCGTGTGTGTGTGCATTAAAAAAATTGTTTTTTAAATTTGTTTATTTTTTTGGCCACATCACAGGGCATGGCATGTGGGATCTTAGTTCCCCTGACCAGGGATCAAACTTGTGCCCCTTGCAGTGGAAGCGTGGAGTCTTAACCACTGGACCACAAGGGAAGTCCCCGCCCACCACATCCATTACTCATTTCTCTTATTCTCCCATCTCTTTAGTTTCTCCTCTACACTGTCTCTCTTTAGTTTCTCCTCTACACTGTCTTTCCACCATAGGTAAAAACATGTTCGAGTGTCTCCCATTTTATACCAACCAACCAACCAACCAGCCAGTGAACAACCACTCATGGTCCCTCCCTACTGTCAAGTTCTTATGTAACTTGATCTCTTACTGTTTTTGTTCTCTTTACTCTTCCTCTGTCTTGACCCCTTGGCTTCCTTGATGCTGTTATGACTCTGCCTTCTTAGTCTTCATGAACTTCTCATTCTCTGCATTTTAGCCTTAATTATTATTAGTTTTTAAAAATTTTGAAGCCTGTGCTATCCCTTACCAATCTCATTCATATCCATGATTTTAATTATGACTTGTGTGCTGATAACATGTAAATCAAAGCACATACAAATCTTCAGGAAAGAAGCAACGTATAAACAAATGAACACCACCCACCACATTGAATGTCCCTGCAGACTTTTGTCAGGAGCTCCTGACTCATATTCACTGCCTGAGACACCCTTAAGTATATTGTCCTGCGGACAGCAGTTCAACTTGCTATGGTCCAACCAGAACTTATCTTTCCTCAGAATATCTGCTTCTTCCAGTAAAATGCACTTCAATCTTGATCAGGGACATCGCCATCTACCATCACAAGGCCAGAGCTGCGTAAATACAGTGATCCTCTAGATCCCATTTATTCTGCTTCCTTGTTTTCTCTTGAATCTGACACCTACCTCCTGCTCACTTTTCCCCTTCCACCAGTGCTTTAGTTTGCTTTGCATTGACTTTAAAACGGAGGATGGTGGTGACTGCCTCTTAAGGCTCACCCTGCCCGCAGTCTGGCACTCCCCAAGTTGTTCTCTACATTGTGACTTGTCTGGTTTTCTAAAATACCAACTTGATGATGTCACTTCTGCTTTGGGTCTTTTAGAAGCCCCTTGAAGTCTTCAGCAAAAATCCAAGGCCTTCACCATTCAGTGCCAGTTTGGCCATCTGACCTCCTTTCTCCCGCTCCCCTGAAAGGGCATTATCTTCCAGACTGGTTGAATATGGTGGGTCATCGGAGCTTGTCCAGCTGGGCCTCCCCTCCATGCCTTTTAACTTACTGATTGCTCTTCTGGAACTACCCCCATGCCTCAGTTCACTTGACTAAGTCCTAATTATCTAACAAGGTTTAATGAGCGTTTTCCCCCCTAGGAGGATTTGCTTGAGTTGGCTGCCCTTCTGTGATCATATAATACTCTATGTAACATTTATCACTTTTAGTGATAATTTATTTGCCTTTCCAGTTGATGGTGAAAACCTAAACAACAGAATTATGTCCTTTATTTCTGTGTTCCTAATGTCTACAACAGCATGAGGCACATTGTATTTATTCAAGAAACTATTACTGGGTGAATGAATGGGGGACAGATGGCTGCCTGCAGCTCCAGGTTGATATTGTATCACCTCAGTCAACCCAATGGGAAGCACACTTCTTTCCCAGTAGTTCAAGTATAAGTTCTGGGAGCATGCTTCTTGGACATGTCCCTGGACATCTGCTAACTGCCAAATTAATCACTTTGGCCAGGGAGCTGCAGGACTCTTACTGTCAGGTATGAATTTTGTGTCCATTCATAGAACAAGGGATGGGGTCAGTCGCATACATGCTGTATAAACTGAGAGGGGGCAGGGAAGCTCATCAAAGGAAAACTAATGATTTATTACCAGAAGCTGGAGGATAGGATGCAGGGCAGGCAGAAATAGCGCATGTTTGCCACACTGTGTGCAAACAGTCTGGGTACTGGGGACAGCTGGGGCTACACTCTGCTCTACTTGCTGGCGGAGGCAGCTAGGACAGTCTCTTCAGTCTCAGCCCTCATCACTTCTGTCTTTATCCATTCAAGCTGCTGTGACGTGGTACCATAGACTGGCTGGCTTATAAACAACAGAAATTTGTTTCTCACAGTTTTGGAGACTGGCAAGTCTAAGATCAAGGTGCTGGCAGACTGGGTGTCTGGTGAGGGCCTGCTTCCTGGTTCATAGACGACCATCTTCTCACTGTGTCCTCACATGGAAGGAGGGGCACGGGATTTCTCTGGGGTCTCTTTTATAAGGGCACTAATCCCATTCATGAGGATTCTGCCCTCATGACCTAATCACCCCCCAAAGTTTCCACAAATACCATCAGATTGGGGATTAGGTTTCAGCATACAAATTTTGGGAGGACACAAATATTCAGTCTATAGTAATTTTTTTTTGCATTCTAGGCTCCAACTACACTGAATATAAAACCCACTGATGATATGCTGAGTGCACAGGCCCTCCTTCACCTCTGAGCCCTTATCATATCCATCCTCTTGCTGGGATCACCTTCTCTCTTGCTCTCCCTTCCCTCCTTCCAGGCTAATGAACTCATATCCTTCAGGTCTCCTTTGAGACATCTTTCCTTGCTGGAAAGCCTTCTCTGACTAGGTTTGGCAACTCTGCTGTGTGTTTCATCTGTTTCTTACTGCCATCCTCTTAGCACTGATCATTGGTGTTGCCTGTTACTTTGTCTACAGTAAACTAACTCCAAGAGGATAAGGAACAATCTCACCTTGGTCACTTCCTGTGGCCTGCACTTAACACCTAAGACAATGCTTGGCACATAGTAGGCACTCAATAAATACATGATGAGTGAAGTACTCAGTTTCTCACCCATTTCTTGGTTATTAAATAGGAACCAGGATTCTTTTGGTTTCCTTCTACATAGTCCTGGGGCTTAGCAGCTTTTTTTTTTTTTTTTTCTTCAAAGAAGAGTGAGTCTTGTAGTATTTCTTTCTTTTTTTAAAAAAATAATTAATTAATTAATTAATTAATCTCTATTTGGTTGTGCTGGGTCTTAGTTGTTTCAGGAGGGCTCCTCAGTTGCGGCTTGCCGGCTCCTTAGTTGTGGCATGCATGTGGGATCTAGTTCCCTGACCAGGGATCAAACCTGGTCCCCCTGCATTGAGAGCATGGAGTCTTAACCACTGCACCACCAGGGAAGTTCCCTTAGCAGCTTTTTTAGGGAGACTGTGGAGAGCCAGCTCATACAGGAGAAAATATTCTTATTACAATAAATAATAAATTAATATTTGTCCAAAATATTATTTATTGAATGAAGGAAATAATTTGAAAAATTCTCCCAGGGGCAAGGCTATATACCCCAGTCAAATTCATTCAGTGACCTCATCCATCCAATGAACAACGTTTGGACCAGCACTAAGACATGGTGTCACAGTGTCACGATGTCGTGGAGCATAGAAAGTATCGCATCTTTAGTGAAAAAGGAAGTATTCTTAGGAAGCTTGTACAGAAATGTCACAGAAACAATGTTGGGAAAGGCAGTAAGTATTTACTCAGCATGCAGAGACTCTATAATATTCATTTATGGGCTGCTCCCAGAAAATAATGAACTTTGGCCATCTCCCTTGTGATGACTGCAGACATTTATGCTTAGAAAAGAAACTTCTCCATCAGCTTGTCGTGCCCTTCAGTGTCCTCCAGAAACTGAAGTTTGAGCTTTGTTTTTTGGCATCGTAAGTGGCTCCTATGGAAATTGCCCTGATGTGCTAAATTCAGCAATAGAGCAGCACTCCTGGGGATCTTGGCTATATCTGCAGTCACTTATTCCAGGCTGAGAGAACAAGAATGTGAGTGCCACTAAAATACGTGTATGCACTCACGCTGTGCACACACGGGCTATTTCTGTACGTGGAATATCAGGCAGAGGAGTAGAACCAGCAAAGTGATATGCGCCTTTACTGACTGACAGATGGGACAAGGAGGAAATACAGAAATTAAGCTTTGAGTTTCTGTTTTTATGAATATATATATTCCTATTTATATGTCAAATTGAATGAACCTATTTACAGTGACTGATAGCTTTGAAGATTATGGAATAGATTTTTAAATAATTGCATTTTTGTATTAAATATATCACATGGCTATTACTAACCAGTAGGTTTTTCTGAACAAAGCTTTGACTAGAAGTCCTGTAATTGATTTTCCTCCAACTGATGACTGATACTGACACTGCGTGAGTTTAGTGAAAGCCCTTACCCTTTCTGGTCTCACTTTCATTGCCCTCTAAATGGACAAACTCTGTTGATATCACTGGGTAATGTAAATAAAGAGCCAAGGATGCCCACCACTGGGGAAGACAAGCTATGAATGCAGTGGGTTATGATGATGAGAGAGAAGGCAGGAGAAAAATTGAAAACAATAACCTAAGATTAGATTCTAAGTCAGTAATACAGAATAGCTAAGATAAAAATTAAATATGAACAGCTATGATAAAAGAACATAAGAACATATACCCTGAACAGCCCAGAAGGGAGCTCTCCTGCTATGTTCTTTTACACAACAACACTGGTGACAAGCGCTTGGTGAACACTTCCTATGTGCAGGCGCTGTGCCACGTGCTTTTCCTAGCTCGTGCATTCATCTAGAATCAAATATTCATTGCACACCTCCTACATGCCGTGAACAGTGCTTTGTCTCATTTATCCCACAACAACCTTCTGAAGATATCCATTATTATACAATCACTTAACAAATAAGAACACTTAGCCTGAGAGGTTAAGTAACCTGCTTGAAGTCTCACAGCTAGTCAGGGGAGGCTCTGGGACTCATCCAATTTGGACTGCAAAGCCTGAGCTCCTAACCCTTATACTGTACCACACTCATGAGCTTTGTATACAGTTTAGATTGTTACCCCTTTAACAGCAGGTAAGGGACCCAGAAGAGGAAGAGGCAAAGAGATTTATTGCAAACCTCTATTTAACAGGCACTTTGGTGTTTTGCCATGTAACATTTCATTTCATCCACATCACAGCCCTGTGGCGTACTTTTTAGACTGCATCTTAAAGAGGAGGAGACTGGGGCTCATAGAGACTGAATGATGGTTTTACAAAGGCACATGGCTGGGAAATGGCGGTGTTAAAACTAAATCCAGGTTTCAATTCCTGTTTCCTTTCCCCTGGGCCTTTGCTACTCTTCAAAATGATTGAGGAAAGGAAGTTGTACAAGGAAACATAAACGGAATTGGGACTATGTAACCTGGAGAGGAGAAGGAGGCTGAGTGGCATGACGTTTTCCCCTATTCAAAGAGTTTAAATGGGTCTGAGTCATGCATGTGTGTTACCATCAAGGAAGAGTATCTTGACTCTAAAATATTGGGGTGTGTTTCTATTAGGAGTCTGATAATGTACCTTAACTGGAGACCAAACGCTTCCTGTCCCAGCTAAACTGGGAGAGTCACTGGCCTCCTGGGTACCCTGTAGAATCTTATATAATAGAGGATTTTTATCCAGCAGTGGAGAGCTTACAGGTCTGTAAATCAAAGAGCTGTATGCCTTGGCCTGAGTTTCCCTGGCTTAGACACTGCTTCACCTGCAGGGATGGATTCCTTCCAGAGATTTTTTCCAGGTCATCAGTTACATGTCTGAATGTCTGCTCTTGTTCGGAATGTGTCTCTCAAACATTTCCATCAAATGGCAGGGAGTGATTCCTGGGGGTGCAGGGGATGTATATGTGAATGTGTGTGTGTGTGTGTGTGTGTGTGTGTGTGTGTGCGTGGTGTGTACCTGTCTGTTGCAAGTACAAAAATTTTTTGAAGTTTCTCATCGTTGTAAAAATTAATACAAATTTGAATTTTATTCCATAATATTCAATAGTACAATATTTGTGTTTGTTAAAAATTAAAATAATATTTTAAATAGCTTATAAAATAAAATTAGTGCTGATCCTGTGGCATCCTGCACTGTCCCTGGGGCTACAAGTAGTCCAGAGTGAGAAGCATAGGACTGCATTTTCGTGAAGTTTCTAATTCTGATGTTTTTACGTTAACCCATTCTTTTTTGTCGTATGTAGTTATGAGACATAGTTTCTCAATTTTCCCTTGATCTCATGGTTCAGTGGGGACACTGGGTTAAATGTGAAGGAGGAGTTGGGGATTTCAGAGCAGTAATGGATAATCAATTAATTCCTGACTGATGACTTGTACAGAACGCTTCCCAAGCACTTTATAGCATTTTCAGGGAAATGGTAACAGTTAACATTTATTGAGCATTTACTATATGTCAGGTAGTTTGTAGTTTTTTAACCTAATTTTACTCTTAAACAATAACTCTCTGAGAAAAGTTCTATTATTGTCATCCCCATTTTATAGAGGAAGAAAAGGAGATACAGAATAACTTGCTCAACTTCTTGCAGCCAGCAGATAGTGGGGCTGAGATTCACACTCAGGTAGCCTTATTCTGCTTACTTCCTATTGGCTTTGGGGGCTCGGAGGACACTCCCAGCATTTATAGCCTTTTATTTCATTTAGCAGGTGCATGAGTCACCTTTGCCTGATGGAGCTTGATGTGGGGTTAAAAGTCACAGCAGCATCCAAGTGCCACCCCACTCATCCTGGTTCAGGGGGCATCAATTAAATGGGAGGGGCAAAGAGCGGAGAAAGTGAGGCCCCTTCTGCCAGCCCAGGGCTGATAAGGAAGAATGGAGGCCTTTGTCTTCATGAGTGGTACCCTCCTTCTCTAGCACCTGGCAGCAGAGGCAGAATCGGGGGGGTCAGGTGTGCAGGCAGCCACAGGGGTGGCATTTAAAGGACCCCTTTTGTCAGGGCTCACATACAGAGTTCCTTGGTCCTGTAGGAAACCAATAAAGTAACCAAACCTTCACTTCTAGGACTGTGGTGAGAGCAACAGTCCCAGGATTGGCATGAGTAGCTCGTGATGCCTGTGCCAGGCTAATTGTCTCTGGCCCTTAGACCATGTTTTCCTGGCACTCGTCCTTCCTGATAATGGAACTGCTGACAGGCACATGCTGCTCTGCCTCTCGCCTGCCACCCAGCTTACCGGAAGGAAGGGGTTGAAGCCTTGGTGGCCAATCCCTGGCCAAGGCCATGAGCTCCGGATCTCCAAGGCTGGCTTCAGGGTCTGGCTTTGCTGGAGTCAAGAGGCTGCTCGACACTAAACCTTCCCCAGGTCTCCTTCCTGGAGTCACAGCTATGAGATGCTGGCTGACTAAAAAGCATCTCAGTGTATCAGATATTTTTGGAAAGGCGGGTATAGGCATTATCCTGTCAGTCCCACTTCAACTAAGGTTTTTTAGTTTGAATTGTGATGGAATGTTTTTCTTTCACTGTCCTATTGGAGAGGGCCTCTTAAGTATTTCTAGGGACCTCAGTTTCACAAGGTGTGCAGAGAATTTGTGTTTCTGTCTCATTTATGACCCACATGGCATACCTTTAACCACTCTCTGGTCAGTCCTCTTAACTCACTGCCTCAACATTCCCTTTTACTTTCTCTAGGAACTCCCTGTTAGAGTTTAATTCTATACTCAGGCTGTAAAAAGTACTGGATACAATCTGCAGTAAGGCTGTTGCTGCTATAAATTTCAGATGTCCATTCATTTATAAATAAAATCTTTATTGTGCTCTTATCACACACTGGGCACCGTCTAGGCACTGTGGTCATAGCCTGGACCAAACACAGATACTCAATGTCCCCATGGAGTTTCAAATCTGTCTAAGGGTCCAATAACAGCTGCACTTCCTGCCTACTTGTTCCTCTGAGGACGTGTTCCTGGTTAAAGCCCACTCCCAGTTTCCACACAGGCCAATCCAAGCATTCATCACGTTTCTCAGGTCTCTCTCTAAATGCTCACCCTGATCTCTAGCAGTCTACTCCACAGAGAGGTCTCAGTATCCAGTCCCTTTTTGTACAAACTTGCCTCCATCCATGCCCGTCTTCACCCCCTTTATCTTTTTCTCAGAGGAAGAGATGCCCTTCCTCTTAGCTAGGCTTAACTTTTGCTCCTGTGCTCTGGATCCAATGTGATCAGCCTCTTTTGAGATTTATTCCTCCAGTAATTGTATTTGCTTTCTGTATCTCCAATCGCCTTATGAATCAGCATGTAACTCCCTTTCATCTTGTCCACCCTAAACCAATTCTTCAATCCCAAGTGCCTCATAGTAGTCCAGGCTATCGTCCCCTTTTCTTCACATCCAGGCTTCTCAAAAAAAGTAATTCTACTTGCTTTCTCCTTTTCCTTACTTTCCATTCGGTGTATAAGTGATTTCTGTGTCTAATTCCTCACTCCCTTGACCATAGTTCTACTGAGATTGTTCATGTTATGATCATCAAACCTCCTTGGTGGTTAACCCAGTGTGTGAACACTTTCACTGTTGCCTCTCTCAGTATTTCTCCTATTGTCAGTATTGTTGACCACGCTCCCATTTCTGAAGCCATCACCTCCCCTGCCTTCTAGGACACCATCCTCTCCTGGCTTTCTGCCCACCTTCTGGCACTTCACTGTTGTCTTTCACAGGCTCCTCTTTCTGTGTCCAGCTCTTCAATGTTGCTCTTCCTCAGAACTTCTCCCTAGGACTTCTCTTCTAACTTCAAGCTTTTCCTAGGCAATACTACCCATACCTGTGGCTTCAATCACCACGTCTCTCTCCTTAGACCCCTTTCTTAAGCTCTACACTCTTACAACTGACTTCTTACTGACCACACTTAGCTCTGTCCACAGGCCCCTCACAATTAGCATGTTCAGAGCTGAAGTTGTCATCTTCTCCCACCAAACTGGCTCCTCTTCCAAGATTATTATCCCAAAAAGGGGCAGTGTGGTCCTGTCTTTATAGCCTGAAAACTTGCGATTGTCCTTGACTTTTCCTTCTCCTTCATTTTCTACATTCCACAGAGTGTCAATTCATGTTGATTCTACTTTATATTCATATATCTGTTCCTTCTCTTCCAACCTCTTTGCAGTTGCTCTAGTTGAGGTATTCATTGGTCTTGCCTGTTTGTGGGGTAACCTTGAACAGCACATCTCCCTGTTTCTAGTTTTGCACATGCCCCCGTGCTTCCTCCTATTTGAAAAAGTAGTGATTATACCCATTAGCATAATGATTGTGTTGCATATTGATTGCATATTTGAATTTCTACTGCTCCACCAGACTGAAAGCTAGGGCAAGGATTATATGCCATTTATCTCAGTATCCCCAGTGCAAGTGACAATGCTGGGCATATAATGGGTGTTCAAAAAACATTTGCTTAGTGAATAAATGACTTCCAGAGTCGTCTTTCCAGAAGAGCAGACTGAGCACAATCGATCAATCTTGGATGCTTTGGGGAGTCACTGCTCCATTTTAGCAACATGAGTGCATAATTAGTTACTGATATGACAGCACCACATTTGGACATAGTATTTTTTTTTTTTTTTTTGCGGTACGCGGGCCTCTCACTGTTGTGGCCTCTCCCATTGCGGAGCACAGGCTCCGGACGCCCAGCCGCTCCGCGGCATGTGGGATCTTCCTGGACCGGGGCACGAACCCGCGTCCCCTGCATCGGCAGGCGGACTCTCAACCACTGTGCCACCAGGGAAGCCCTGGATATAGTATTTTTTGTTGTTGCTATTTTTCATCCTTTAATTGGGAAATATTAAAAAGAATATCCAGTGTGGATAAGAATGTTCAGAAAGTTCTTCTCACGTAGAGAATAGAGTTGACGACATGGGGAGGGGGAAGGGTAAGCTGGGATGAAGTGAGAGAGTAGCATTGACATATATACTCTACCAAATGTAAAATAGATAGCTAGTGGGAAGCAGCCACATAGCACAGGGAGATCAGCTTGGTGCTTTGTGACCGCCTAGAGGAGTGGGAAAAGGAGGGCGGGAGGGAGACTCAAGAGGGAGGGGATATGGGGATTTATGGATACATATAGCTGATTCACTTTGTTATACAGCAGAAACTAACACAGCATTGTAAAACAATTAGACTCCAATAAAGATGTTAAAAAAAAAAACTTAAAAAAAAGAAAGGTATTCTCATGTGTTGCTGGTGTGGGTGTAAATTGCTATAATATTCTTAGAAAGAAATTTATAAAAATTAGCAAAAATATAACCTCTGACCTAGGAATCTTGCCTTGGATATAGTATTAATCAAAAATAATGCTAGTTGATTTTGTCTTTTAAAATAATGTAAGTTTATTGTAGAAAAGTTAGAAAATATGGACAAACAAGAAGAGAAAAATAAAATCACCTGCAATCCCATTACCCAGACAGATAATTACTGTTCATCTGTTGACATAGGGCCTCTCAGTTTGTTTCCTAAATTTTCACTTTTAGTAAAGAAATGGGGTCAAGCCTGGGGCATGTCTCAGCTGCTGAGCTGTCCCTTGCAAGAGTCAACAGTCATTAAATCATAGTGCTCACGGATTCATGGCAAACCTGACCTAGATCCAGGTGGGTGTTCACATCTATCAGCACTATTCTGGTGGGAAAAGATTAGCAGCATCATTAGCAGTGATGATGCCTTCGTTAGATAGATGTCAAACTAGGGTAGTTATTCCTGGTTGAAGCAAGATCCTCTTAGTGGTCTGACATTTGGAAAGGGTGGCAGGGACTGGGAAAGGAAATTCACAACAATTAGCAACTGGCCAGGGCTCCAATTCCAGTGGATAGTTGGAATGCAGAGCAGGAATCAGGCAAGAGGACAGGACACTTGGGGAAGAGATAATGTGAAGACTATAACTGTTCTAGCATGTGGGAGCCTGTGGGATCATGCCAGGGCACTGCAGCCAGGACTTGAGGTGACAAGACCAATTTTAGCCCAACTCCTGTTGGGGATGAGCTGCTAATGTATTCTCAAACTGAGTGAATTTTGTTAGGAATCAGGAAGACTTGAGTTGCCAGGTTGAAAGACTTAGTAACTGTTGATATATGGGGCTGGGGAAGGCAGGGACTGATAAATCCCAAACTTTTGGAGTGGTGAGATCCCACGCGATCTATTTCATTCCATGACCCATATAACTGTGGTATGCCATATGTCTATATAAAATAATTAAAACCAATTAAAATTAATTTTGGTTGGTGAGTGTTTGAAGAGTTTCATAATAACACTTGAGATAATTAGGGACGCTTTGGGATGTCGCAAAAGGAGCATTTGGAATAACTGAGCTAGATGTTTAAACCAGAGACGTGCAATGAAGGCTTGTAAAAGAATGACAATTCTGTGGTTGAAAGAAAACTGGAATAGGAGTTAGGAGTTTGGAGTTGTAATCCTGCCGATAAGCTGATTATTGAAAAACAACAACAACCTGGCTTTGTAGCACTTACCAATTTCTGTGGTGTAAATACTCTCACTGTGGTGGATTTCAAATGATCAATGGTCTAACTACTGGCTCACACAATTCCTGAATATTTAATAATCAGCTCTTGTAAGCCCAATGCAAGACAGGTCCAGTACATCAATATAATCTTAACTGAGTTTCTAGTTAGCTTTGTGACCTTGGGTCACTTAATCTCTCTGGATCTTAGTTTTATTACCAACGAAGTGAAGTTGCTAAAATAACCTGTAAGGTATCTTCCAAAGTCAACATTTCAGTAATGTAGCTGGTGTTATAGGGCAGGACTAACGTCATGTTATAAGCCAAAAGAGTTACATCAGATTTTTCTGAATGTTATTGTGAGATATTGGGACAGATAATTTGATATCTGAGTCTGTGTCATAATCAACCATGTTCTGACTCCTGCTGTCAATGTGTGTGTCCTTCTCCAGTACCTCTTCCCAGGAGGATTAAAAATGGCAGTGCAGCCATTAGTGAGTCAAACCTCACCAGTGGGGTAAGAAACCATGACCCAGAGTCAGAGAATTCTACACTCAGTTGTCAGGTCCTAGGAGTCAGTTGTAGGGCCATGACAAAGTCTTATAGCTTCGGTACCTTACCCTATCTGACCATGAGACCAACCGTGGTGGTCTTCCCTGGACTAATAGCAACATGAGAAGTTAATTTGCTCGAAGCTTTTCAGAACTAAGGGCTGTGTCCTTCATGTCTATGTGTGTCAAATCCTGATACATAATAAGGACTTAGTGTTTGTTGAAAGAAAGAATAAACGATTTGAGCCTTTTTAGAGCAAATTCTGAGTTTTATTTATATTTACCCCCAGCATTATTTAGATATAATTGACATATAACATATAAGTTTAAGGTGTACAGCATGATGATTTGCTGACTTTTAAAATATTAATTCAAAAGTGGACATGAGCTACTCTGTACTTACCTAAAGAAATGTATTTTTCAAACAAAGAAATTACTTTCTTGTAATAGAAAACTTCTCAGTGCCTTCAGTTCAATATTGGGAATTTAAATTTGCCTTCCATCTAGATAACACAACTGGTGCACAACCAGAATCCAATGAAGAGAAACATGAATGAGAAAAACCCAAACCGGGCATTTACTACCCACCAGTGAGTACTCTGCCTGCCTCAACCAGTAGAATTAGCTCATCTCTTTAGAAAGGAACAGATAATACTTATTTAAAGAGCATACATAATTATATATCACGTGCCACCTTGCCAACATTTACAGGCATACCTCGTTTTATATCGCTTCGCTTTACTGTGTTTTTTACAAACTGAAGGTTTGTGGCAACCCTGCGTCAAACAAGTCTGTCGGTGCCGCTTTTCCAATAACGCTTGCTTTGTGTCTCTGCGTCACATTTTGGTATTTATTACAATAGTTAAAACGTTTTCATTATTATTACATTTGTTTTGGTGATCTGTGATCAGTGATCTTTGATGTTATTATTGTAATTGTTTTGGCATTTTTTTTGGCAACAAAATGTTTTAACATTAAGGTACATTGTGTTTTAGACATAATGCTGTTGCACACTTAATAGACTACAGTACAGTGTAGATGTAACTTTTATACGCCCCGGGAAACCAGCACATTCGTGTGACTCGCTTTGTTGCTGTGGTCCGGAACTGAACTGGCAATATCTCTGAGGTCTGCCTGTACTCCTCACGATGACCCTCATAAGCTAACTACTGTTATTCCCCTTTTAGAGAAGAAGCTGAGAGGCTGAGCGATAAAGCCACTCGTGGCCGAGCCGGGAGTTCACAGCCCATAAGCCACGCTCTTCTCCCCGGGTCAGGCTGCCTCAAGGCTTTCCGCACTTCCTCTCCCTCAGGTCTCTGCTCCTTGTTTGCTGTGGGGGTCTGGATGCTTTGTCACATGTCACATGTGAGTGAACCTGGCTCAGCCCGCGACCAGGCAAACAGAAGCAGCAGCCTCTGACAGGGTTGTGAGCAAATACTCCAAGCCGGGTCTGGCCGACTGGGGGAGCTGCGCTGTACTTTGCCCTCATGAATCGGCTCCATGGAGGCCGTGGCAAAGGTAGCTGACAGGCTGTAGATCTGAGGGCCAGGTAAGTCTTGGTAGATGTGGCACCTGGACTTTGACAGTGTCCAGGAGGAGAGCAGACACTCCTGGAGCTGCGCTGAGGGAAGGTGGTGGAGAGCCGTCAGAGCAGGTGTGTGGGAATGCTAGCGCCCTTGCTTGCTTTGTCTTGGCTGTACTTGCTGTGCTGTCAAATTAGGAAAGGCAATACTGACCTTAGTGGGACCAGGGAAGGTCATTTACATGATGTGTGAGGATGACTTGTCACTGTAGGTGTAATGCCTTCATTTGGAGACTCTTAGGTGCTTTTCATTTGGGGTCCTTAATTGTAACCTGAGGTCTAACCTGCTGGAGTTGATATCTTGGCAACGAAAATCAATTGTAGTTGACTTTGGCAAAGGGACTGGGTATTGTGCCTTTGCAGTCGGAGGAGGGCTGTCTAGTGAAAATATCTGGGAACAAGGTGGAAGAAGCTTTCTTCTTGTTGAAATTCCTTGTGTCCAAATGCTATCAAGTTCCGTGGGCCTTCAGGAAAAACCCATTTAGCCTTTCACTGTGTCCGGGGCATTTGGCCTCTGCTGGGATTTGCTGGAAAAGGCTCTCATCGCACCTGACTTTTTCAAGTCAGTGGGCTGACACGGGAAGGAAGGTGCAGGTTTTCCTGAGCTGGATTGCTCTCGAGCTGGAAGGCACTTCTGTGCTTTGTTTTTCTGGTATGTTCTGCTTACAGCTCTCGGCTCATAGCTGTGGACCCTGGCTCCACCGCATTCGAGCAGTGTGACGTCTTGATTTCAACACACACCCTTTGACCTTTTGTTCTGATATTCATTTTTATATTGGGCTGGGAGTTTCAGGAGTGGGAGCAAGTTGACTGGATCCGATCAGAACTTTTCAACGTAAAATAGTTCCCAAGGGAGAAGAAACATGGGGTGTGACTGAGCTGTGTATTCTGACACGAGAGACTCCTGAGCAGCAGTAAGGTGTGATGTGTGCTTTTTCTTTGGGGGCAGCTGGATGTGGGTGCTGCTCTGTGATACAAGCAGAGAAGCTTGGAAGGTATCTTGTCCTCTGGAGCTATTTCCCATTTTGAAGCATAAATGGGGAAAATCAGTTTGATGCTGGGGAGACTTCCAGGTTTTAAAATCTCCAGACACGGCTCTCTAGTTTGTCAGGGAAGCAATCCCAAACTTGTGTCTCATCGCCTCCCCTGGAGCAGGGGCAGGAATGGCCAGATTATAGGGCCTAGTTCTTCTAAGACTTCAAGGTTTCAGAAAAGATGTCTCTTGAGGTCGCTTTAAACTCCTTTTTATTTAGGAAATGTCTTCAGCTGCTCACACTACCCTAATCTTTATCTCTGATAACACTGTTATTTATTGAACAATTACTATATACCAGCCAGAGTGTAAGGATCTCTGACTCTGACAGGTGACCCTGTCAGCTCATTATGGTCCTCATTTTATGGGTAAGGAAATTAAGGCTTGAAAAATTTAACTAGCTAATAAGTGGCAGAGTTAGGATTTGAGCTGTGGTCTAGCTCTGTCTAAGGCCCACTCTATTTCTATGACAGCATAGGGCCTCCATAGTAAATGTTGAATAAACATTTACTGGTGGAATATGTGAACACACATGTATTTTTTAATTTTTATTTTATTTTTATTTTATTTTTGGCTGTGTCGGGTCTTCGTTGCTGCGCGCGGGCTTTCTCTAGTTGTGGCGATCAGGGGCTACTCTTCGTTGTGGTGTGTGGGCTTCTCATTACGGTGGCTTCTCTTGTTGCAGAGTACACTCTTTAGGTGCACGGGCTTCAGTAGTTGCAGCATGCGGGCTCAGTAGCTGTGGTGCGTGAGCTTAGTTGCTCCATGGCATGTGGGATCTTCCCGGACCAGGGATCGAACACATGTCCCCTGCCTTGGCAGACAGATTCTTAACCACTGTGCCACCAGGGAAGTCCAGCACACATGTATTTAATTGGGATATTTTGATAGTGTTTTGGAGCTTCATCTATTACTGTTCTCTCTCCCATGCCTCCCACATCTATTGTTGCTCCAAATATACTTTTTAATTTTTATAGCAACATCAGTATAGTTGTCTAGCCTGTTATTTATTTCAAATATCTCCTTAAGATTTTTTTCAGATATCTCTGTATCAGTGCCTGTGTGGTTTGTTTTAGATAGAAGATTTTGAGGACCATAGGTACTTCTTTCACAAAACCTAATTAACCTTCATGTTTGGATATAGGCCTAAAATGATGATAATTTTTTTCTTTCTGTTTTGTCTGTAGGAAGATAAAATAACTACACAACTGACTCAAAACACGAGAGAAATTCAGAAGGTCAGGGATGAAGCCTTGGGTTCCCCAGTGGCCGCCTCAGCCAGTGGGGAGGCCCCCATCAACATCAAGGGATCCAGACCGAGGGCTTCAGAGAGATAGATACTATCGGCCTATTCGTCACTCTTGGCACAATGGAGAGAGGGTCCAACAAGAACAAGACATGGGCAGGAGCCCCCAACCACAGCAGGACCCTGGGGAAGACCACCAGCAGCCTCACTACGCGTCCAGGCCTGGGGAATGGCATCCGCCTGTGTCCAGGGTTGACTATTATAAAGGTGGTTATCCCAGTCAGTTGTATTCAAGGTATGGGTTTAGAGCTGGAATTGACCCAGCTCTCCTAAATGCTTACAAACAGATTGCTCTTTTCCTTGTTCTTTTTCCTTTTATTTCTCCTCTTTTTCTTTTTTTTCCTTCTCCACCCTACTATACTGACTTAGCTATACCCTTTCCTCTCCCAAATTGGATTTTGGTGACTGAAAATATAATATTTTCCTTTCTTTATCCCCTAGGGGAGCTTCTTAAAGGAGCCATCACAATGTGATTGGGTGATGGGGGGAGAGGGTAGAAAGAATGATGAAATTTAAGACAGCAGATGAGACCGTCTTACTCTGGGATCACAAAAGGCAATGTTTGTAGACTCTGGAAAAGCTTTTCCTATGGAGCTCTATAAAAAGTTCCTTATCGGGCTTCCCTGGTGGCGCAGTGGTTGAGAGTCCGCCTGCCGATGCAGGGGACACGGGTTCGTGCCCCGGTCCGGGAAGATCCCACATGCCGCGGAGCGGCTGGGCCCGTGAGCCATGGCCGCTGAGCCTGTGCGTCCGGAGCCTGTGCTCCGCAAAGGGAGAGGCCACAACAGTGAGAGGCCCACGTACCGCAAAAAACAAAACAAAACAAAACAAAACAAAAGTTCCTTATCCTCTTTGGAAGACTCTGACCCAGGGTTAGCACTGACCCACTAGACCAAGAAGAGCCCTAGTGCCTAGAACATCACCTAGAGTGTGATGGGTACAGAAAAAAACTATGTATTGAGTGAATGAATGGGAACTTAAAAAAAAATTAGAGAAAGCAGATACAAGCTTGTAGGCTCCAAATTCAGAATGAAGAGGTCTCAGTGAGGTAATTCTAGGAGAATCTGGAGTTCCTCCTCCTGGACTTCATATTTTATGGAATGTTGCAAGCCATCTATTTTCTACTTTCACTTTCTCAGGTGGGGTGATGTTTTCCTGCCTCCAGATTTAGGGTTGAAATTATGACAATTACTGTAAAGAATTCTGCCCCTATGAAATAGTAAAGAATTATTAATTGATAAAGATACTAACAACATGACATTCCTTTGTTGAATTCTCGAAGGAAGGTATGTTAAGGACAGAGGCAATAAAAGCAATCAGATTTAAGATGGTCCAACTTGACTTTTTCATCTCATTGCCATCCATAATATGCATGGGAATTGCAGTGGTATATGAGGCACTTACACAGTCTTCTTGGGAAGGGGTTTCCTAAGGTGACGTCAGAGCAGGGTTTTCTCAGATAATATTTTGTGTTGTTGGCTGTGTGTGTATTGGAGGAGTAAGAGGGACCATGGGGAGGGAGAATGAGACACTTGGCTATGGTTTTGCTATAAAAATTGCAGCCTTGTTCTGACACAACGGTCCTACTCCTGCTCTGATTCTGGATTTTTTGGTTATGGGATCCAGAATGAACCGTGGCTTTAGAGCAGATTCTAGACGGGGGTCACAATTCTGTCCTCTGAAGTTGTTTCGTTTGTCAAGTCCTCCGCTGGTTTTTCTCTTTACCATGCTCATCCTTGAATGACTGGTTGTCTTTGTGATTCTTTAGGCCGGGCATTGAGGATCTCTATCAAAGCTATCACTCTCCAGCCCTAAGGGAAGAATATGCTTATGGAAGTTATTACTACCATGGACACCCGCAGCAGCTGCGGGAAGAAGGAGGTACGGAATAATCTCCAAGAAGCCTTTGGGATGGTGCAGCTGGTCGGATAGGGCAGAGGGCAAAGGGGCCGTGCTCGGAGCCTCACCCTGGGCCTCCTGCTGGGCTGAGGTAGAGCCCCAGCCTCACCTGCTTCTTGCTTGGCCAGATGAGGCCGCAGCAATGACACTACTGCTAAATGTCTTGAGAAGAAGAGATAGAAAAGAGTCACTTTTCTTTGTACGTGTAGATGATGGCACTGACACTGTTACTACATTACTAGTATTGTGGATAGTTTGTACTTCATCCATATTTTTCTTCTAAGTAACAAGTAACAGTGAAGCCAGTTCTTAACAGTGAAGTCATCAAGTATGTGGCTGGGCTGTAATGAGTCTGACCATCATTTACCCTGAGGAAGGCAGATATGTACAACAAAGGATTTAAACCTTACACCAATAGTAAGGCTTTAGGTAGGTACTAAAGGCATCTTCTGACCTGCTAGCAAAGAGAAACCTGTTTCAACGTTGAAAACACAAACATCTGTGCACACACATTGGATCCCCATTGTATAGAGCCGTGCTCATTGGTTCAGAGAGATGCGTCTTACGGACTTTCACTGTTGGCTTTTACTTATCAACTGTACTTTACTCAATTTGGCAGATACGGTCAGCCCTCCGAATCTGCGGGTCTGCCACCAACGGATGATTGAAAATATTAGAAGAAAAGAAAATTCCAAAAAGCAAAACTTGAATTTGCTGCTTGTAGGCAACTATCTGCATGAGCACCTACATTGTATTTGCAACTATTTACATAGCATTTACATTGTATTAGGCATTATAATTCATCTAGAGATGATTTAAAGTATATGGGGGATGTGCATAGGCTATATGCAAACACTACACCATTTTATATAAGGGACTTGAACTTCCCCAGGTCCTGAAACCAATGCCCCCCATGGATACGGAGGGATGATTGTATGTTTTTATACCTGCTGTGCTCCAGTAACTCAGCTTCATGGCTTGCTAGTGTCTTTCTGAACTTTTAGGAATAGAAAGTGACCTGTCTTTATTTTGTTTTTTTCTGAGGGTGCAGTGCCAAGGCAAGGGAGTCCTTATACCTGGCATGAAGATTATCGAGATCAAAAGTACCTGAATGAACACCAACATGAAAACCAGAATAGTCCGTTTGGAACAAATAGTGAGACCCAGTTCCAGTAAGTGTGAAAGGAGAGGCCGGTTCAACACGATTCAGCCAAACGCAGGCTATGTTAGGCAAACCTTATGTCATCTGGTGCTGGTCCCTCATCTTCAGAAGCCCGTCTGCTTTTGTTCTGGCCACAGGGGTGTGAGAGTAGCCTGGGTTGGCTGGGACCAGCTGTTCCCATGGACACTAGGAGGAGGGATTCTTAATTCTGAGAGGTGGTTCCCAAAACCTGTGAGATTACTTGAGGTCCGTCTTAGAGGAGGGCCTTAATTCTATGTTGGCCTCGGAACAGATGTGGCCTTGCAGAAGTCCTCCTGATTGGGTCCTGCCTGGGGCTGGGGTGCTTCTCCTCTGCCCCCTCCTGTGCCCTGAGAATAGGCTCTCCCGTGGGATAAGGTGAGCAGGGAACAGCATTTTGTTCAAGCACCTGTCTGGTGTCCTTAGACCTGGTGCCTTAACCCTGCCTGGAACTCACCAGCCCAGCTGCTCTGATTTAACTTATTCTAGGACGTCAGGCGACAGAGACTGAGCCTCCTCTGCAGGGTTTGGGGCCACTTCTAGTCACTGTACTATGAACCCCAGGAGCTCCTGTTTTTCTGGTCCAATAGACTGAGGTGGAGAAATGGAGGACAAGGCTTTTCCCTGCGACACACGGGCCAACCCGACACCTGCCCACGCTTTGCAGCAGAACAGCCTCCAGCAGAGAGCAGCTCAGCCTTGCTGGCCTGCCCTGGACCCTCTCTCACCTGCTCCTGTCATTTTGCCGCAGATCTAAGCGTTGGAACCCTTATAAAGACAGTCCCGCTTCTAACTCTGGACAGGAGAGGCCTGGGGACTTATTTGTGGAGAGTCCGCTAACTGGGGCCCAGAAAAACAAGGTAACCTGAAGTGACATGGGGCTGGTGGTCTGTGACAGTGCATCACACCTGCCCTCGTCAGTAGGGGCGGAGCAGGGCCCCGTGGGGCGGGGTCCCCAGTGGCCAGCAGTCTGAGGGGTCCCATTCCTCCCCAATTGGCAGAGCCTCTACCCACCTCTTCCTTTCCCTGCTCCCTGTTTCAGTCTTCTGGATCTGGGGCCCTGATCTGGCCCTTTTGCATTTTTTTTGCCAAGTTGGCTGGATCAGGAAATGTCACCCAAGTCACTCCAAGGTAGGAAAGAGAAGAGGCTGTCACCGGTATCCCAGTGGATTAGCAATTCGGTTTACCCAGGAAGTGGGAAGTTGTTAGAATCTTTTAATTCAGGTCTGAAAAGCAGAACTTTTCTTGACTCTTCCATCTCTCTTTTCTAAAATCTTATTGTGTGTACCAGCTGGGTTACAAAATGGAGCTCTTGAATTTTTTTTACAATAAACTTTAAATTTTGGAATAATTTTAGATTTATGGAAAAGTTACAAACAGACTACAGAGACAAGCTCTTCATTTTTGAGTCATGTATTAATTTTGTATCCCTGATGAGATTTGTATGATTTGTGGGGACAGTTTCTTCTGTACACCTGATGCTTCACAGGGCGGGGCACCTGTTATGACTAAGAGTAACAACAACACAGTAACAGCAGCCATACACACGTACAGCACTTTACAGTGTGGACAAAGAGCTTTGTATCCATTGTGTGCATCCATTGTTTTACAGTCCTCAGGATGTAAGTTCTGTGAATTTCTTGTACACCTGTATCCTTAGGGAAAGCATAGCACCTGGAGCATAGTAAGTGCTCATTAAACAGTTGGTGAATGAATGCAAGAGTAAGTACCTGAACTATAGGGTAGGTATGATTATCTACTTTGCAGATAAAGGTCCTGAGCTCAGCGAGTCTAAGTCACTTGTTCAAGTTCACAGTACTTGGTATTGACAAAGCTGGGATTGAATTCAGCCTCCCTGACCCCAGGACCTGCATGCTTCCCACTAGGCCACAGTGAATCCTTTAGTAAACACCTGTCAATTGAATGATCCCTTCTTTTCCTTTCAGCACATCCACATTCATTATATTTATTTGAAAGTTTGAATTTTGTTGCTTTGAAGAAACACTTGGGAGGACCGTCTCTCTGAAAGTGCTTCTGATTCTTCCCATGTGTTTTGCTGTTTTTAATTTCCAGCCATCACTGACCGAGGAATCCAACCTTCTCCGGCAGCACGAGTCTGGTCTCACCTCCAGCAGCTATGAGCTCAGTCAGTACATGACAGACGCCTCTGAGCTGTACGACCCCATGGCTGCAGCGGGTTGGAGTCCAGTTCAGGCTGGTGGGTACTGAAGTGATCAAAGGAGTTGGCTGAGTCTGTTGAGAAGAGGGCTGGGTGGCACATGTCTTGGAAAGTCACCTTTGCCCTGTATTTCCAAGAGCAGACCATTTGTCTGCCTCATTTTTGTAAGTAGGTCTCCTGAGCAGAGTGGCCAACTTTGGTTCCATTTCCCCCCTTTTCTCTGGTACTGGAGATTGCATCATAGCTGCTTCTTGGAAGGGAACACTGCCCCTAGCCATCATCAGGCTGGGAGAGGAGGCACTCAGAGGTACTGTTAGGTAATAGGTGAAGAAAGTAAAGACCAGAGTCAGTTTGGGAAAGTGAAGGCAGGTCACAAAGGTCTGGATGTAGGAGACTTGCCCTGAGTACTGGGGCTATGAGAACCAGAGTTCCCAGCGTGTCACCATTGCTGGGAGTCTGGCCCTGGTACATTATCATTTGCACCAAACCATCAACTCCTTGCATTATATTCTGACATATTCTCAGAGGTTCAGCTCTTATTGGAGCATGGGCTTCTTCTAGTTATGTAGCCCATCCAGAATCTTATCTTGGTCCCAGGTGGAATTTGGAAAGAAGTGTGTCTGTGGAGTATTTCTAAAGTAAAGCAAAGCAGTGGCAGTAATGCTAACAGTGTCCATCTGTGTCTGTTGGTCAGAGGACATCTCGGCAGCTGGTCCCAAGACACCCATGAAGTTCTACATCCCTCACGTGCCTGTGAGTTTTGGGCCAGGAGGTCAGCTGGTGTGTGTGGGTCCCAGATCTCTCAGTGATGGACAGACGGCCCTTGTTGAACTGCATAGCATGGAGGTAGACAAGATTCTGTGTCCTCGGAATGTCAGCACCCTGCTCCCTCATTCCCTTTGCTTGAGCCCTGGGCATCTCCAGGAATAGGGTGCTCTTGGAGGGGACTGGGCCAGGCACCCTCTGGATTGGTGTGTGTGTGTGTGTGTGTGTGTGTGCGTGCACACGCACGTGTGTGTGTATGAAGGAATGGCTGGGGCTCTTCTGTGAGAGAAGTAATGCTAGACTTCTGTTTTTCATGAGATGCTATTGGGTCATATCCAGCAACTAGAGAGCTCATTTCTGTCCTCTGCTTTCTCCATGAGGCACTGAGCCACATCCTAGGATCATGGCTCTGGGTTCTGATGCTGGACTTAACTGAGCAATGGGGCACTGGGGGGACATAGTCTTAAAGACCAAACTTGATTTTTTGTTCCAGGTTATTCTTAATGATTCTGAGGAACAAGAAAATATGAGGACTTTCTCAGGACCCCTGATTAGGTAAATTACCATGAGAGCTGCAAAATAAGGGCTTTTGAAACCTATACAATCTTCCTGCCCAGATCAGCATTTTGGGGATTTGTTCTTGACTTCCTTGAAAGAAAATGTCTCTCCCCGTTGGAGTGGAATCTCCGTGCTACAAGTTGGAGCCAAATGTGGCCTGAGCCATTTTGACAAGCAATTTGAGTGTTGAAAGAAAAATTAACTTAAAAGTTTAAAAATCTGAAATCAGTTCTATTTTTACAAAGCCTACATGGTAAGGGGTTTTAGCGTTCTGTGTACTTAATAGTACTTAAACTGGTAGAAGAGTGGAACACAGCCTGGGAAATCATAGGCAAGTGGATCATATGGAAAAATTTTTTCTGGAGAGATAAGTAACATGGCCAGCATTTGAGTTACTGGACAGTGTGCAAGTCTGCCCTCTGCAGGATTGAGCTAGAACTGCTTTTACATTGCTAGTCATGTTACTGATAAATATTCAGGATGCTCTTTGTCGTGGAGAGAGGAGTCCTGGCTGGTGTCAGAAGTGAGATAATGCACCCCAAAGCCCTTAAAATATCATCACTACTGTGTAAATGTGTTCTTATCCTGAAGCTTCCCCCTCCAAGAAAATCCCCATAGTATTTTGACAGTTCCTTCAAGTAAAAATGAGTGTTGTCTCCATTTCTTACACACGGGTGTACAGGTGTGGGGTAGAGCACCGAGCTGTGTATTCGGACACTAGGGTACTGGTCCAAGTTTGATTGATTTCATTGAATGATCTCAAGCAAATAATAATTCCTGTTTATTGAGCACTTACATACACTACACAATTGGCTAATTCCTTTTTGTACGGAGGTAGACTTTAAAAAAATTTTTAGTTTGAAATATAGTTGATTTACAATGTTGTGTTAGTTTCAGGTGTACAGCAGAGTAATTCATATAGATATATATACATAGGTATATATATATATATTCTTTTTCCAATTCTTTTCCGTTATAGGTTATTACAAGATACTGAGTTGGAGGTAGACTTTTTAACTATTCCTATTTTAGCGAAAAGAGCAGAGGCTCAGAGGAGATAAGAAACTTGTGTAAGCTGAGAAGTGGCTGGCTAGATTTAAACGCAGGGTTGTCTGAGCCCAAAGTCTGTGCTCTTCCTTGATACCAAACAGTCATTTCAGGTCTCTGGGCCTCAGTTTCCTCCTCTGTAAAATGGAGAGGGTGGACGAGAGAATCTCTGAGGTCCCTTCCTGTTCTATAAGGAAACAACTATTCTGTAGCTATAGACTCACTACCCCCATCTTGGATTGTCAGGCTTCTATCCCATCTCCAGCCCCAGCAACACCCTCACACTGTAGGAGGGGACTGTGGTCCTACCCGGGGGAGGAATCTGTCCCTCACTCTTTGCTCCCTGAAATCTCTCCATAGGGAAGATGTACACAAGGTGGACATCGTGACGTTTTGCCAGCAGAAAGCAGCGCAGAGTCGCAAATCTGAGACACCAGGGAGCAGAGACTCGGCTCTACTGTGGCAACTGTTGGTTCTCCTTTGTCGGCAGAACGGGGTCAGTATCACCGCTCTGGGAGGTGGGCAGGTGCAGGCTGGGTTGGAATTGAAGTCTTCCTGGGAGAGAGAAGATTTGGCTTGTGGCATGATTGATTATAAAAGGTAACATTAAAGAAGCAACAAATGGCCTCAAGGGGAAAAACTGCTCAGATGTCAATGCCAGTTTGCTAATGCTAACGTTTCCCCTGCCCTTCTCCACTAACCTGGGGTTATCGCCCAGCTCTTGGGTTACTGCGCTAAGCAGATGATACACCTGGGAGAGTGTGCATATTTCTAGTCATCGTTGTGGCTCCTGACAGGCAGAAAGCAAGCATGAGAGTGAAGCTGGAGTTTGAATTACAACAATCTAAGAAGGGGCTGTCTTGTGTTTGCATGTCAGCCTTCTCCTGAAGAGGGCAGGTGCTCTGGTGCCTTCCTTCTTCAGCCTGGGCTGCTGGCATGAGGATGAATAGGATTCTCTCCCAGGATGGCCCTCTTTCCCTTGCAGTCCGTGGTGGGGTCTGACATCGCGGAGCTGCTGGTGCAGGACTGCAAGAAGCTGGAGAAGTACAAGCGGCAGCCGCCTGTGGCCAACCTCATCAACCTGACGGATGAGGACTGGCCAGTACTGAGCTTAGGGACCCGGAACCTGCTCACTGGGGAGGTTCCCCCCAGCGTGGAGACGCCTGCGCAGATCGTGGAGAAATTCACTAAGTTGCTCTACTACGGAAGGAAAAAGGCAAGTGCTGTGCCCGCTTCTGCTTAAAAAAGTAACCGGCATCCCCAAACCACTCACCCCTCCCAATTGTATGAGTGACATATACTCATTTTATAGCACTTAAGTTCAGAAAGGTACAAAGAAAAAGAAGAATACCCATAATCCTTTCACTAAAAGATAATGCCTGTTAACATTTTAATATATTTATTTCTAGCATTTTCAATGCGTATATATTAAAAATCAAATTAAATTACATATACAATTACTTCTTTCTTTTCCCCTTAAGAGTATATGGTGAAATACTCTCATAGCATTAAAATGTACCATTTTAAAACTGGACTATATTCTATTATATGAATGTATCACATTTTATTTAGCCAGTTCACTGTTGTTGAATATATAGGCTATGTACAGATTTGTCACCCATTATAAATTATACCATTCGAACATCTTGTTGTATAAACCTTTGGCTGATTTTTTAAGATACATTCCTAGAAGAATTACTGAGTTAAAGGCTATGCACCTTTTTTTTTTTTTTAATTTTATTTACTTCTGGCTGCGTTGGGTCTTCGTTGCTGCGTGCGGGCTTTCTCTAGTTGTGGCGAACGGGGGCTACTCTTTGTTGTGGTGCGCGGGCTTCTCATTGCGGTGGCTTCTCTTGTTGTGGAGCACGGGCTCTAGGCTCATGGGCTTCAGTAGTTGTGGCTCTAGGCATACAGGCTTCAGTAGTTGTGGCTTGCAGGCTCTAGAGCGTGGGCTCAGTAGTTGTGGCGCACGGGCTTAGTTGCTCCGCGGCATGTGGGATCTTCCCAGGCCAGGGCTCGAACTCATGTCCCCTGCATTGGCAGGTGGGTTCTTAACCACTGTGCCACCAGAGAAGTCCCAAGGCTATGCACTTTTAAAAGGTTCTTCACATATACACTAAATCAGTTTCCAGAAAGTTTGTTTACAAATGATATCCCCATCAGTTATATCTAAAATATACCTATCAATACTAAATAATTTAATTCCACTGATGAAGTGATGCCTTGTTTTTTTTGATATGTAAATTAGAATTTATTAATTAAAATTTTAAAATTGAGGTATATTTGACAAAATTGTAAGATATTTAAAGTGTACAGTGTGATGGTTTGATATACATATACATTGTGAAAGGATTCCTCCCATTTAGATAATTAACACATCCATCACCTCACGTGTTTCCCTATTATTTTATGCCTTGTTTAATTTTGAAGTTGAACTTACATTTTACAAAAGTCTTAAATATTTGAATATATGACTGGAATCAATTTGAATCAATCTAATTTAAAAAATCAAAAGATGAAAGGGATATAATGGGAGAAATGATGCTGTCCCCCACCTCCTCGCCATGCAATTTCTCTCATTGAAATATCCAAAGATATTTTCTGCATATATAATTATTTTCTCCTTTGTTCCCTTATAGCATACTATGTACCATTTCTTTACCTTCCTTTTGTCATTTAGCAAACTACTTTAGGAAACACTCTATGTTGGGGTTGGCATTTTTTTTCTGTAAAGGGACAGACAGTAAATATTTTAGGCTTTGCAGGCCATGGGGTCTCTACTCAACTGTGCTGTTGTCCCCTGAAAGCAGCCACAGACAATCTGTAAATAAATGGGTGTGGCTGTGTTTCAATAAAACTTCATTTATCGACATAGAAATTTGAAATATATATCACTTTCATGTGATGAAATATTATTCTTCTTTTGATTTTTTCCAGTAATTTAAAAATGTAAAAACTATTCTTAGCTTGTGGGCTGTACCAAAACAGGCAGTGGGCTGAATTTGGTCTTCAGGCCACGTTTTGCTGTCTCCTGTTCCTTATAGTATATAAATACCTTCCTCATTATTTCTTACGGCTGCATAGGTTTCTATAGATAAATTATAATTGATTCAACTAAACCTCTATAGATTGACATTTAGATTATTTCTAGTCTTTTGCTGCTACAAATAATGCTGCAATGAATAACATTGTCATTTTGCCATGTGGAGAGAATATATGTAATGAAAGTTTGTGGAAGTGGAAGCTTTGGGTCAAAGGGTATATGGTTTGTAATTTTGATAGATATCGACAAATTGCTGTTTTAGAGGTACCGATTACTCTATCAGCAATGTATGAGAGTGTCTGTCTCCCCACACTGTCACCAGCCCAGTGTGTTTCCAAACTTTCGGATATGTGCCAATCTGAGAGGTGAAAAAAAGTATAGTAGTTATTTGCATTTCTCATTATAAATGAAGTTGAATATCCTTTAATCTGTGATTATTTTTTGACATGGATTTTCCACATTTTCCTGTTGGAATTTTGATCCCCACTTATTGATTTGTAGGAGCACTTTACTTTTTAAGGATTTTCTGTCCAAAATCACTTTTTTGGGGTCATATTTAGAAAGGTTTTTCCTGCTTCAAAATTGATTTATGAAAATAAAGTTGAAGTACTTTTGTGACTTCACCTTTACATTTAAATCTTTAATTGTATGTATTTGTATGTGATGTTATCTTTTAAATGAGTGCAAGATATACTCAGTGAAAATTAATGGGATCAACTTATAGGATCTATATGTATGTATATATATGTATGTATGTGTGTGTGTGTGTGTGTGTTTGTGTGTGTGTGTGTGTGTATTCATTATATAGTAGGGACTTGCTATTTCACCAGTGATTCATTTATTCAATAAACATTTATTAAGCAGCCACTACTTCTAAGACATTGAACCCAGTCGGGGGATACAGAAATAAATCAGTGATAATCTCTTTCCTTAAGAATGATAAATAATGACTATAACAACAGCAATAAAGTGAATATTTGAAAAATACTTTCTATGTGCCAGATACTCACTTAACACCTTACATGCATTATCTCATTTATCTTCGTAGTAGGTCCTATTCTTGTTTTATGTATTTACCAAGGAGGAAAGTTAGTAAATAATAAAGCCAGGGTTTAGATTTAGGCAGCCTGGTGCCTGAGCTTGGGCTTGTAATCAACTACCACATCTCCTGTCATACACTGACCCATAGGTAAGCGGTGGGTAGGTAGAGCACTATGGGAGTTCACGGTGATCTGTGAGGAGCTGGACACCACAATATCTAAAACCTTTAACACTTGACTGGGGTCTTATTTCTGGCATTGTGTGAGATTGACATCCTTGATATAAGTTCTCAATTTCTTCACTTATTCTTAAATTATATTTTTGGAGATGTAGATTTTTGAGTAAACTAGTTAATTCTCAACCAATCATTAGTAACTCCTTTGAAAAATACTATTATGAAATAGTTTAACATACAAAAAGAGCATTTTTTAAAAGATTTCACCTGTTTTTCTTTTTTTAAAAATTTAAGTATAGTTGATTTACAATGTTACATTAATTTCTGCTGTACAGCGAAGTGATTCAGTTATACATATATATGCGTTCTTTTTCTAAATATTCTTTTCCATTATGGTTTATCACAGAATATTGAATATAGTCCTCTGTGTTATACAGTAGGACCTTGTCGTTTCAAAAAGAGCAATCTTAATGTCATTTTTCCTTCCACTGGATATGAGGCTGAATTTCTTAACTGTGATTGTTTAAATTTATTCCCTCTTCAAAGAAGATAACATGGGAGATGTTGGGATAATCAAATAAATTTTCATTTGGAGGTAGAAATACCTCATTAGTGACCTCCTGTCCAAAAATCACATTATTTGGGGGGCACTAAGGAAATTATTAATACCAGGTCAACCTCACATATAAACTAAGCTCTTACTAAATAGTTTTGAAAATTAAATGAAGAGGTAAATATGTGTGTGTGTATGTTTTAAAATTTGCAGCTTCAAACCCATGTCACCAAGTTAACAGTGTCATTAATTTGATGTATGAAGTTGATAGTTAACAAGCACTTGATAGTAAGCAGTTAGTTATAGTGTTAGCTGGGGGTAGGTTAACTACTATGTATACTGGCTTAAACATAACAGCAGCCTCGGGATTTCCCTGGCGGTCCAGTGGTCCTTAGGACTCCACGCTTCCAAAGCAGGGGGCATGGGTTTGATCCCTGGTCAGGAAACTAAGATCCTGCATGCCGCATGGTGCAGCCAAAACCAAACGAACAAACCAACAACCCTCCACCCCACCAAACCATAATAGCAGCCTCTTTCTTTTCATGCGAGAGTACTGGGCAGGTGAACAGAAGATGGGGCAGGCCTCCTCCATGTACTCACCCAGGGACTCAGCTATACGAGGCTCCACCATCTTCAACGCAGAGTCTCTAAAGTTTCTGGGAGTCATCTTCATTCCAGCCCGATGGGGAAGAGGCCATGGAGGGTTGAGCACGGGGAGGGGTTCTATGGGCCAGACCTGGAAGCTTCACACATCGCTTCCCTTCCCATCTCAGTGCCACACCTCAGTGCCAGGGAGGTGGGAAATGCAGTCCGGCTCTTGGCCTAGGAAGGGGAACTTGGATTTGGGTGAGGAGCTAGCAGTCTCTGCCACAGTTGTTAATAAAGAAATGGTTCCTTGGGGCTTCCCTGGTGGCGCAGTGGTTAAGAGTCCACCTGCCGATGCAGGGGACACGGGTTCGTGCCCTGGTCCGGGAAGATCCTACATGCTGCGGAGCGGCTGGGCCCGTGAGCCATGGCCGCTGAGCCTGCGTGTCCGGAGCCTGTGCTCCGCAACGGGAGAGGCCACAACAGTGAGAGGCCCGCGTACCGCAAAAAAAAAAAAAAATGAAAAAGAAATGGTTCCTCAAGAGGGGGTATCTGTATGTGTATGGCTTATTCATTTGGTTGTGCAGTGGAGGCTAACACAACATTGTAAAGCAACCATACTCCCAACAAAAACTAATTAAAAGAAAGAAAGAAAGAAATGGTTCCTCTACCACGCCCCCACGAACACCATCTCGCAACTCGTCTTTTGAGACCCAGTGCTGGGGGTGAGATGCTTCTCTCATTTTTTGGTGCTTAGGTTCATAAAAGTGTTGTGTGACTTTGGCTAAAGAGATAAAGCTAACTGGAAACTATGTCCGAGGGGGAGCTAATGCAATCACATAAGGGGTTTGATAAGGTGAAGCCTGGAGAAAGGGGCAGCTTAGAGAGAAGTACCTGCCAGTTAAAGCCATTTCTCTACCGTTCCTTTCTCACGTTCCCAGGGGAGGCTCTGAGAGTCTTCTTGGAAGCCCGGCCTCTGCTGCAGAGGGGGTGGGGGTGGGGCAGTCCCCAAGCACAGTCATTTGCTGTCACTCTTAGAGGCAGGTGAGCAAGGTGGTACTGAAGGTGATGTGTGTGTTTTCAGGAAGCCTTGGAGTGGGCCATGAAGAACCATTTGTGGGGTCATGCTTTGTTCCTTGCCAGCAAGATGGACCCAAGGACCTACAGCTGGGTCATGAGTGGGTGAGTTGGGGATGTGCCAGGAAGACCAATGGAGCAGAGCGGCATCCCCTCCAAAGGTGGAGGTGAGGGTGGGGAGAAATGCAAGATGCACTGAAAGGCCCCACCCTCCAAGCATCTTTCCAGTTCTGAGTTGGACGTAGCATTTCTCTTCTCCAGATCCTAATAAACTAGACACAGACACATTCTTTCTAGCTGGTAAATTGAAAAAAACATTTTACTAATGTTTCCCAGGGTCAAAGTTTCCAAAAATTAAGTCGGTTTCTACATTGCAGTAGCCTTCTCTCTTTGGGAGGGTCTGCTCTGGAGACTTCCATCAGTGAGGGGGTAGATCACTTAAGGGAAACTGACAGAGCCTGAAGCCTGAGAGTAACTTACTGCTTCGTCCTGCAGCACGGGTGTGGGTGCTGGGAAGTAGGAAGGGATACAGGGTAGCAGGACTGCAAGCTGTGGTAGAAAGGGGTTTATAGGACTGGGGATTAGATCCAGCAGTCTTCATCTACTGGGAGATGTCAAGACTGAAGGCATCCCTTCAGGTTACACTGGGCCACCAGGACCCGGGTGCCGGGGGGACCGGAAATAATACCCAAACCAGGACGGAATAGGAATGGAGGTGTGAGTACCTAGCCAGGAATTTAGAACAAGGGCAATGAAACAGCTGAAGAGACTCAGAACCAAATGGAGGTGGAGGTATATGGGGTGCTGTAAGGGGTCAGCCCTTCAGGCTGCAGTTAGTATCCATGGATTGTTGGGGACAGATGTGTGGCAGGGGTGGGAGCCCTCCTATAAGGAGCAGCCTTGGGTTAGACAGAGAAAAGGATGGTACCTCAAAATTTGTCTTCTCACGTTGGTTAAAGCCGTGAAGCTACCGTCTCTGCTTATCTTATATTTCAATCCCCCGTACATCCCGTTGGGCAGAGAGTTGGATGAGAAGATGGACACCCACACTTTAAGTTCAGTCTGTGGGGCTAACGTCTGTCACTACCTGGGAGCCCATTCTTCACCATGGCTTCCATGAAATCTCTTTATTACTCTGACCCTCGGTTTTCCCGGGGACTAGTGACACCACCACGTACTTCGTTATGTTCAGAGACCGGAATGGTGAGAAGCTCTGAACTTCTATTAGGAGAAGCACTCTGAGCTCCGGGGGAAAGGTGCTGTTAAAAAAAAGATGGTGTTGGACTTCCCTGGTGGCGCAGTGGTTGGGAGTCCACCTGCCGATGTGGGGGACACGCGTTCGTGCCCCGGTCCGGGAAGATCCCACATGCCGCGGAGCGGCTGGGCCCGTGAGCCATGGCCGCTGAGCCTGCGTGTCCGGAGCCTGTGCTCCGCAGCGGGAGAGGCCACAGCGGTGAGAGGCCCGTGTACCGCAAAAAAAAAAAAAAAAAAAGATGGTGTTCCGAGGGATGAGTTTCCTTTGGGTTTTGGAAACGAACATCCCACAACTCCACACTGTAGCATATATCTCGGCTACAGATTTTTGCCTTGGGCCATTGCTATCTGATGGGGCCCAGTGAATCATGCAAAATCTCTCTTACTGAGTATGCTTAAATCTCAAATCAGCCATAGAGCTTATTATATCCTTGTTAAGCAGATCCCATGGTTTGTCATCAGCATGATCATTTCTGGTCCCTGCTCTACGCCTCTTTGGTTACTGAAAATGACTATGTAGTGCTTGTGAGCAAAAGCAGTAGAGACCCAGGCTAGCGATGAGCCCGGAAAACAGCACTGAGAGCTGTGGGCTTGGGGAGGAGGGCTGCTGTGGGGCGGTGGGCGTGGAGGGTGCCTGGGGAGGAGGTGCCCACCGTTGGGCTCTCAGGGGTCTTTGAAGTATTTGTGGCTCACCTCCGTGATGGACGGAGGCCTATAAAATAGTTACTCAAGAGTTAGGGAGTCAGTGCTAAAATGCCGAAGATCTTCCCCAGTAATGAGGTCTATTTGGCGTGTGTGGTGGGATGGAGCAGAGGCACAACTGAAAAGAGAGACTCAAGTTCCAAAAGAAGCTGCTCAATCAAATACAAGTAGATGAGGCCTTGTGCCTCACAGGCAATGGGTTAGAGGCTCTCTTGGCTGGATTCCCACTGACGGGCAGTCTCCTCTCTCTGCAGCTTCACCAGCACGCTGGCGCTCAACGACCCACTGCAGACCCTCTTCCAGCTCATGTCCGGAAGGATCCCACAGGCAGCCACGGTACCCTCTGTGACAGGACCCCCTCAACACCCCAGCACCCTAAGGGTTTAGGGGGTAGGGACTGCTCGGGAATGAGGTGATGGCTTTAGAGATGAAAAATAAGTAATTACTGTTGGTTAATCACCTCCCATGTGCCTGGCCCTGTGCTAAGCGCTGTGATGCATGTTATTTCGTTTAACGCACGGAGGTAGGAATGATTATCCCTGTTTTGCAGACGTGAGGACTGAGTCGCAAAGGTGTAAAATGACCAAGATCACAGAGCTAGGAGTAGTGGAGTCAGGATGGGCCCAGGTCTGTCTGATTCCAAAGACTGTGCCCTTTCCACAATCCACAGCTACCCGCTGTGTGGCAAATAGCAAGAGAACCCGAGGCTGCTCTCCACGCTTCCCACAACCAGGCTTTCTTTCTTCCCCACCACTGCACGTGAACCTTCAAAGCTGGACATGTTAGATTCTACGTCATCAGTGTGGGATGTGGCTCAGGAGAACCCTGAAGCCAGCTTGATAGTTTTCCCATTATAAGAGCGTTGATCTTTTTGTCCCAAGGTATTCCTTCCCTATCCTCGAAGTCCAATAACTACTGAGATATATCTTGTTGTTGACTGTCTGTGTCAGTTATTCGGGGATACAGCACGCTCTTTTAATATGTGCATCCATATCTTACAGTTCCAGAGAAATTTCTTGAACTATATCCTTCAGTTTTTATTTTGTTCTCTTATTTTGGTTTTCTTTTCAGGAACACCCTCTATACACAAAATATATATAGTTCATATATATATATATATATATATATATATATATGAACTGTATACATATATACATGTGAATTATATATATAATTTTCTCTTTAATTAAAAAAAATTTTTTTTTGTTTCAATTCTTTCTTTCTTCTTTTTTGCTGTGTGTCCATCCTGTGTGTCCCTTACTGTGTTTTCATCAGTGTCTCTTGGCTTCTGTGCTTTTTCCATTTTTGTCTTTATTTCTTTGATTTTTCTCCCACTTCTCTCCTGAGCTCTGCAGGTCACATTTACCTCCTCCTGTTCTCCACCATCTCTTTCCTCTGCTCCTGTAACTTAGCTTTAGACCCTTGCTTCCTAGAACAAATTGTTTCATTATTTTACTTAAATTCATGATGAAATGTTTGGTGACAATTCTTTGTTTTGTGGAAACATTTTTCTGGTGAATGTTCTCTCTGCCTTCCCCCCTCCTTTTATCTTGATGGTATATTTGTAGCGATTCTGTACTTGTTCCTTCATAGGCTTCAGGTCTTCCCTGGATGGGTTATTTATGGGAGGTTTGAGCTGGGGAGGTGCCAGGGCCATATTCCAGGAAAGCTGGCATTTCCGCATGACCTGGTGTTTTCTGTGAGCATCTTTGCTTCTCCCCAGCCAGTGGAGATGGCTGTGGGATCCCCTCCCTCTGGTATTCTCTCTCTCTGCCTCTTAAACCCACCTCTGTTCAATCTCCATTACTTTTGGAAGCCTTTTCTTGTGTTTAGAGGCTTGGATTTTTGCTGACACCTAGTTTCAATGAAAATGTACTTCACGCTTTTGCTTTTTTGTCTCTCTTATTGCTGTGGACAATTTCAAGAAAAGAAAAGAGAAATGATGACTTTCATGCCCCCTCGTCAAACCAGCTGGCTATACTGGAACATGGGGTGCACCTCACAATTCTGCTGAGGGCCTGTGCTCTGCAATGAAATTGCACCATGTCACAAAGCACTAAACGCAGGAAAATATGTAATCAGCATACAGTCCATTGGGTCTCATTGCACTGGTAGAGTTTGCTAAATGTTCCCTACTCTTGGGTGAGAAAACCGAGGAGCCAGAGGTGATATTTGCAGTATTTGACCCTAGTGTTTGAGAGTTTCCTAGCATCGTAGCATCCTGTAAAAGGCTAGACTTTGGTACTTATAATAAGAGGAGTAGTGGAAAAAGCATGGCAGCTGGAAAACACAGACGTGGGCTTCTGTCACAGGCTTAACCTAGACTCTACTCCTCACTGTTGTGGGAACTGGGCCCTGCTACTTAATCTCAGAGCCTCAGTTTTTCTTCTTTGTGGGCATTTTGATGCCTAGCAGAGCTACTGTAAAAATTAAAGGGGAGAGAATATCTGAACATATCAACCACCATGCTTGGCCCACTGAAGTTAGTTAATAAGCGTTATCTCTCTCTCTTCTCCCTCCATAGACCTGCTTTACAGTGATTTTTTTTTTCCAAATCGCCTGGGGGAGGAGACAGAAGAATTACTTCTAAGTTTTTGTTCTTTTAGCAAGGGCTTTTCTTTTGCTAGAAAGAAAAGTTTCAGCAAGAAAGAGCCGGGCTCACATGTTAAAATGGGGATAATAATAGTACCTAACGCACGTGATTGTTCTTAGGAGAAATGCTTATTAGCATAGGCTGTGGCCCAGGGTCAGGGTGCAGTAAGTGAGAACTGCTGTTATTATTGTGATTTATTGTCATCATCCTCCTCATTCACACTGCATTGCCCAGATAAACAGAGTCACTATAAAATGGAGTTGGGTAAAGCATCTTTTGTTCTATGGGATAATTACAAATACAATACCAAATAACTGTGAATTGTTTTGACCTCCAGATCTTAGGTATTACTGTCAATCTCCTGCTCTATCTTTTCAGTATAACAAATTGGAGGAGAGACTGGTCTGCAAATCACCTCTTTCCTTTGCTGTGCTTCTGTGTGTGTGTGTGTGTGTGTGTGTGTGTGTGTGTATTTATATATGTAATTTATAATGTGCAAACCAAGTGTAAGGCACTATGCTATGGGCTTCTTCTAACTATATTATTATCAACAGTTATCCTGGGGTGAAGTGAGAGAGTAGCATTGACATATATACACTACCAAATGTAAAATGGATGGCTAGTGGGAAGCAGCTGCATAGCACAGGGAGATCAGCTCGGTGCTTTGTGACCACCTAGAGGGATGGGATAGGGAGGGTGGGAGGGAGACGCAAGAGGGAGGGGATATGGGGATATATGTATACATATAGCTGACTCACTTTGTTATACAGCAGAAAGTAACACAACATTGTAAAGCAATTACACTCCATTAAAGATGTAAAAAAAAAAAAATCCTGGCAGGTAGACATCATGATCTCCGTTTAAGAGATAAAGAAACAAAGGTTCAAAGACATAAAGAAACTTGCCCAAGAGGCAGGACCCCAGGTGAATCCAGGGCCTGTGTCATTTCTCTGACATTGTGTTGTTTCCTTATTGATATTCCCTGTCCTGAAATTCCCCTTCATTCAGGAGAAGGGCGGCCCATCATTCGTGAGGGACTTCTGCCTGCTCCCACTTCTCTGATTATACTCTACCGTCCCCTCGTGGAGCTCTGCTGCCTCTGCATGGTCACCAGAGGAAGGGGACACAGTGCTGGCTGGGCCACTTGGCCTGGTTTTCTCACTCCTCAAGAGGCGATAGGAATTAGAGTTCACAGGGTTGTTGTGAAGATTAAAGAAGGTGATGTGTGAGAGAGGGCTTTGGCTTTGTAAAACCAGAAAACATTAGCCATTTGGTAATAGGTATCAAGGAGCCCAGTGTTCCCCTGTCTTCTAACTGGCTTCTAACTCTTCCCATGAACCAAGGGTATTTGATCCTCTGCCTCCCACTGAAACATCAGTTGTTTTTTTTTTGATTTTGTCCCTAGCTATTGGGGTTAGGGGCACCAGGAGGAAATCTGAAAATTATTGACCAAGAGTGTCATTCCATTTATCCATCTCCCAACATCCCTCTGTGTGTGTGTATGTATGTATGTATGTATGTATATGTGTCTGTCTGCCTGCCTATTCATCCTTCTAAGAGTTTTGCTTTTTTAAAAAGAGACGCAAAATCAATGAGTGGCCACATTGCCGGCAGCATAATGGGAGTTCCCGGAAAACCAGGAAATAGACAACAACCTTCCTTACTTACCTATATTCTGGTCGGGGCTACATTACTCAGTCAATTTTCAATTTTTCTGCTGCTTTTCAGTGTTGTGGGGACGAGCAGTGGGGAGACTGGAGACCGCACTTGGCTGTGATTCTGTCGAATCAAGGTGGGGACCCGGAGCTGTATCAGCGCACGATTGTCACCATGGGGGACACCCTGGGTAAGCAGACACCAGTTCCATCCCCTCCTCTCCTCTATTTCCAGGCCAGCTTTAACCACTCTGTGCTTAGATTCTTAGGTTCTGTGTTGGGCCCGAGTCTATGCCTCAGGCTTTGCTTTGACCCAGGAGCCTCAGTGTTTTGGGGACAGAAACTCCAGGGAGAGGGGTGTCCTTCTTGCCTTTCTGTTTCCCAGTTTTCCGCTGCGAGCCAGTGCAGGCCAGGCCCCTGAGACTCTGGGGTCTGCCACTGTAGGAGGCTCCCCTGAATAGGTGATTCCTATGCCTGGGTCAGATTCCCGTGCAGATGGAGTTAACACACGGGGGCATCTCGCCTACTGTTGTTGTTAGTCCCGTGGTGACCCAGCTCAACCAGATAGGAAATTCCATTTTTGCCTGAACTACCCTGGGTAATCGTATAATCTTTATTTCTATCACCTCTCTGTGAATGTGGCCTCATAAACACTTAGGGGCTGTTGAATGTTCCAGATCAGTGGTTCTCAGATTTGGTCAAGGGCCAGAACGTCTAGAAATCATAGCTTTGTGGCACTTCGTGAAATACTGCTCTGCTAAACTTAAAATAGCTACGCGTCAGATTGTGCCCAGTCAAATGGCAGGTTGTTCAGCACCTGGGTAGAAAGAGAACTAACTTTTGCCGAACCTTCTTGGGTGCCGGGCCCCGTGCTAGTTACCTTACCTATTTGAATTAATTCAATGTTGAGGTAATGGAAAATGCATGGGAGAACATTTTAAAACTGGGAACAATTTGGTAATGAATGTAATTTTTATGATCACTGGGAAAGGTCTTCTGTTGTTTGACTTTAGCAGGGGAGGCATTAGTGCCCCAAGAAGCCTAGTTTAAAAACTGCTACTCCCAACGGCCAGCTTCTCTGCTCAGAGGTAGGCATTTCTACCCATTTCTCCCTCTCCAGAAGGACTAAAATGCTTAGAAACGTCCTCATTGAAAATCCATTAGGGGGAACGTGAAATAGTGCCTTATTCTGGCTGAAGAGAAGTGAAATAATGTCGGAGGCCAAAAATGCGGTAGGAGAGGAAGTGGGGTTTGGGGTCTGTGACTCGTAGTGTGAAAAGCTCGTTCCTTTATCCCCATGAGGCTCTCCGCTCCGACCCCCAAGCTCCTCTCCAGCCTTCCCTCCAGCCCTCTCCCATCCCCCCCAGATGGTGGGTCCTCACGTGGGCGTGTTCCGTGACCGGGGCTTGTTCTCCTCCTGCAGCTGGGAAGGGGCTGGTGGAAGCAGCTCACTTCTGCTACCTCATGGCTCACGTGCCCTTCGGCTCCTATACCGTGAAGACAGACCACCTGGCCTTGCTGGGCAGTAGCCACAGGTATGCGATCTTCTGGGGGAAAGGGAGTGGGAAGGACATCTTCCAGGTGATTGGTTTAGCCCTTGCTGGGCTACATGGCTCCATTTTCCATAGTCTTGTGTGAATTTCGGCCACTGCTGGTCCCCTCCTCTGGGATGGTTTTCCGCACAGGTAGGCTCTGGCGGAGGAGATGCCGGGTGGGTGCCGCATCACACCGCCAGGGGGCCTCAGGTCCAGGCCCTGCTCCGGGGAAGCTGTGAACTGGTGCCTGTGGGTTGCATTGTACCCCTATGGCCACTCGGTGGCGCCCTGGCTCCGTGATCAGAGAGTGACTCTTTAGAAAATGCTTAGCGGGAGCGCGGCGGCTTGAGCCTCTGCGTCAGGCAGCTCTGGACCAATTCTCAGAGCCCGCCTTGGGCAAAACCCGAAAGTGGAAGACGTTTGTCTAGCCACCACACCCTACACTGACTTGGGGCACAAGCTACTCAGAGTCCCGCCTGTCACTTATTCCCTGCTGGCCGTAGTATTAGGCTTTTCACACAGAAGGACCTTAATAATCCCCTAGACAATGAATAAACGGACAAAAAGACCGGCTTGCTCTCTAGCTGCCCTCCACCTTCTAGATCTCTCTTTCTCTTTCCCTGTAATAGTTAAGATTTCCTAAGCTCTTACATTGTGCCAGCCGTTTTATTTGCACTATTTCCTTTAATCATTACATATTTACCCTGTGAAGAAGGTACGCTTTTAATCTTCACTTTATAGAGGAGGGAAACCAAGGCACAGAGAGGTTAAGTAACTTGTCTAAGATGGTACAGCTAGTGTGGGGTCAGGTTGGACTTGGAATCCAGACTGTCAGGCTTTTCTTTGTAGAAACGCATCCTCTCATAGCCTGTCTGTCAAGGTCACGGTCTCTGATAGCACCTAGTTGGCTTGTCAAAGAGGCCTGTCTGGGCCAAATGGGACAGTAAGTGAAACGGTTTAATGTGTCCCCCCTCCTATGTTTATATTGTACGAGGATGTTTCTGGAGATACAGTCCTGACCCCAGGCATAGCCCCTCAGATTATGATTTCAAACCTCACAGCAGCTGTTTTGGGACCCGTGAGGACTCTGAGGGCCCCTCAGATCACGTTCACCCAGCCTGCTTCCTCACTGGAATGCACCTCCAGCACAGGGACCGTCTTCTGATTTGGGGCTCCACAGTGCTACCCTCTCTCTGCCGGGCCTTCTTTCTTCAGTGCTCCCGAACATCACATCACTCCCTCTTTTCTGCTCTTCGGCTCAGGCTATGGCGGCCTCTCACAGACGCCCGCTCTGGGTTCTCAGGGCACTAAGGCTGGCTCTCAGCGTGCTTACGGGGAGGACCCAGTGCCCCGCTGAGCTGGGTGTGAGAGCAGCTTGCCTTACGTGACCCTCCAGTAAAGATGGCAGCGATCTCCCCCTCGCCCCAGTCTCTCCCCCTCGCCTTCCCCCAGAGCCTCTGGAGGTGCAGATTCTCTTTCCATTCTTGGAGCTGCCCCAAGGATCAGCCCAGGACAGAGACTCTACCATGAATGGATGCAGCTGGTGTTTGGCCATCTACTAGGATTTAAATCTGTCCCCACCTCAATCTGTTTTATTCTTATTCCCTGGTTTTTAGTCAAGAGTTTTTGAAATTTGCAACAACTGAGGCTATCCAGAGGACGGAAATCTTCGAGTACTGTCAGATGCTGGGCCGCCCCAAATCCTTCATCCCTTCTTTCCAGGTAACTGAACCCTCACGAGGCCACCACCTTAGCTGTGTCACGTGGCTGTGGGCCACCGGGTTTTCTGCCTTGCTATCTGGCACGTAGTGGCTGGGCTAAGTCATCCACTGGACTTTTCCTCATTAGCTGGAATGTGGGAAGGGTTAGGATGTCTTTCTAGGTCCCCTAAAGGTTTGCATTTTAAGATAGGAAAGCAAAACGCTGCAGCAGCCTCTGTGCTGGGGGCTCCTGCCTCACTGCTGACAATGAGAATCGTGCCAGCAGCCCTGGGGCTCCCCCGCTGTCTGTAGCTCCTTCTGTTCTTCTGTCTCCAGATGGCTCCACTTCTCCTCAGCCCCACGGTCATCCTGCTGGGAGCGGGAGCAAGAAGACCCGACTGGGGGCTCTTCACCCTTCCTCCTCTCCTCTGACCTGCCGCTCCCATCTCTTTCGGATGACTCTGTTTTGTTTTGTTTTTTGCGGTACGCGGGCCTCTCACTGTTGTGGCCTCTCCCATTGTGGAGCACAGGCTCCGGACACGCAGGCTCAGCGGCCATGGCTCACGGGCCCAGCCGCTCCGCGGTATGTGGGATCTTCCCGGACCGGGGCACGAACCCATGTCCCCTGCATCGGCAGGTGGACTCTCAACCACTGCGCCACCAGGGAAGCCCTGGATGACTCTGTTTTTAACTCTGGAAATTCCTCCCTGCTCTGTCCTTGGCCCCCATCCTCCTTTCTTCCCCCTAGGGCTGCAGCTGTGCAGGTGGTGTCCACGCAGGTTCTAACCTCTCTTCTCAACCTCTCTACTGGATGCCCTGTTGTCCCCTTAAATCCATAATGACTCCTTCTGTGCCTGTATTGAGAGTGCTCTCGGTGGCAGCAACACACACACACATGCACACCACCACCACCAAACACAAAACAAAGGCTTGGAAATGAATGAATTACTGCCTAGAGGGCAATGGCCCAGTTAGTATCTTTTTTAAGAGTTTTACCAAAGACCCACCTTCTCCAGCAGAGCCCTGCCTGAACAGCTCCTTTGGGTCCATGCAGGTCTTCAGTCTCTTTCTTTCTGTTCTGTAGTCATCCCACCTCTCAGCTGTCTTTGGGCTGATAGCAGTGAGATTAGCTGTTTTTAGGGAATGAGTTCTACACGCCTGGAACTGTGTTATGGTGCTTTGACTGTATGATTTCTAATCCTGTGGTAATCCGGGCATGATTACCCCCCTTTTACAAAACAGGTTCCAAGGAGTTACATGCTATTGGGTCACATCTCTTGGGTACCATTTGTTCTAAGGACTTTACATGGATTATCTCACTGAATCTTTACAACAGCCAAGGGGTAGATCGTATTATCATCCCCATATTATAGTGAGGAAACCAAGGCACAGAGACGAGGTGGGGTAACTAGCTCAATGTGCCACACCCAGCATGGAGTTGGGATTTGAACTTGGGTCTATCTGATTTCCAGCCCTCAAGCTCCATTTAGTTCTGTCACTCATGCTTCTCTGAACTCTTACCTGTCTCTGTCTGTACACTCCCTTGGGCTTGAAGTCCCTTGCACCTCAGTCATTTTTTCTTCTTTTATCCGTCCTCCTGGTGCCTGGTCCTGTGCCCCACACACACCAGGCTTCCCAGAGATGTGGGCTGCCTGGTAAGAGTCCAGTGCGTTTCCATGTTGACCAGAGCCTAGGGAGATTCAGCTGATGTGCCTTCCAGCCCTTCCTCTTTGAGGACGGAACTGCAGGCTGGATTTGGAATTGTGCCCATACACAGATAGAACGCCCCAAATGGCACAAGGCCCTCTTTAATATTTGGATCCAGAGCTAGAGGAAGTTGGCAGTCAGCTGACTTCCAAGAAGTCTTATCTCCACTTCTCTCCTTCTGTCCCTGCCTGGATGGGCTCATCGCTGGCCCTGCTCCTCTTCACAGGTGTATAAGCTCCTTTATGCTTCCCGTCTGGCAGATTACGGCCTTGCGTCCCAGGCCTTGCATTACTGCGAAGCCATTGGCACAGCCCTCTTGAGCCAGGGAGAGAACAGTCACCCTGTGCTACTAGTGGAACTCATCAAGGTGAGCTTCTCAGAGGGTTCTCTGCAGGTGTGTTATCTTCAGCGTTCAGAGGAAGCTATTGTAAAGCGGCTCAGACACCCCATTTCATCTTCTTTGCACATGCTGTAAAGTTGGAGCCCGTGGCTGTCTTTGACCACGTACGCATGTCCAGATGTGATAAGCAGAGGCCTGACACTGCACAAAGAAGGATGTTATGGGCAGGGATGGCGGCGGGGAGGGACGCAGTGAAACTGGGGGACTGAAAACCAGGCATGTGCTATGCAGGAAATTCATTCTTGCATCTGCTTTTTTGGTACAGTAAAACTGCCTGTTACGGTGAACTGTTCTAATGATAAAAGCTGGGCTTAGAAAATATATTTTAGGGGTTAAAACAGGAAATGATCCTTATTAAAATGCTTTTAAATGCATGGAATATTTTATCACGTGTGAGATACATTCGAAAAGAGAAAACAAAAACATATCAACTTTTAGTTCCTGAGAAAGAAAACAATCAGGCAAATAATTGTTCCAATTAATTGAAGAAAAATCCATTAGCTGAGAGTAAAAAGGCAGCCCACCGTCAATTTTTTTTCGCTTTAGAGGAGGCCCAGTGTTAGATTCTGTAATCAATAAAATCTGCGGGACTGAGCCCCCTTGATGGCAAATTTCTGCCAACAGGATGATGGTTGTAGGCAGCTCAGGACCCAGAATGGAGGAGTAGGGAAGTCTGGGAACTTAATGATGGAATAGCCTTACGATACAGGCAGTCCCTCGACCAGCAGCACAGGCGTCTCCTTGTAGGGAGCTTGTTAGAAATGCGGAATCTCAGGTCCCACAGATTTCTGGGATCAGAACCAGCATTTTAGCAAAAGTCCCGGGTGGTTCCTACCGGGCTTGAAGCTTGAGAAGCGCTGCTCCTGAGGGCAGCCTTGCAGAGACACAAAGCAGAGTAACAGTTTCTTCTCTGCTGCTCTCCTCCTCCCCTGTTGCTAGTTTATTTAGTGTCTAGCAACAGGATGGGTTAACTGTTTGTTTATGTTGCAATTCGGGGAAGATATCTGCTGAATTTTCTGTTTGGCAATTCTTTGTAATCTGGTTTATGAGTCAAGGCTCCCTTCTTTTTTCTTACTGCCTCTCCCCGTGGTCTGTCCATTTCACTTACTTCTCTCTCTCCTTTTCCCTCTCTTACCGTCTGGAAACCTGGCACAGCTTGCAGAGAGACTGAAGCTGTCAGATCCTCTGGTTTTAGAACGCCACCGCCGTCACCGAGGAGACAGGGACCTGGAGCCGGACTGGCTGGTACACCTTCGGGGGCATCACAAGGAGCTGCAGGTAAGTGGGGGACAGGTCAGCGGGGTGGGCCTCTGTTTCCCTCTTGTCTGCCCTAGACCCAGAGTAGGTAGGCATGGAGGGCTCTGGGGGGTCTCCTGTCACCCATGAGGCACAGCCTGATCGGGAAAGGGGTGGCACTCAGCTTCCCTGCTGCGCCCATGTGGAAACATTTTCCTGTGTTTGGTGTGAGACAGTGGGGCCCTCTTCCAAAGCACCCAGCCACCCTTCTCTGTGGTCCCAGAAAATACATTTTCTGACCATCAAAGCTTCCATCTCTCTGTGAGGAACAATGGCTCACAGTGGCCCTTGTCACTTTCATGTAATGTAGGGCAATTGCTTAAAAGACTTCCGGGCCTTTCCTTTTTTTGTTCTGACAATTGCAAAAGCGGCTGGTAGTAACTGTTATACAGTAATTGGAACAGGGCCTCCTCCATGTTGTTTCTCCCTCTGTCGCTGAGAAAGGGCAGGGGGATTTTTTTAGGCACACACGGCCCTTGCTTCCTGCATGTGCTGTGGGCTCTGGGGCCCACGGTTTCATTCCCTCCTCTTGCCCCTTCCTCTGGGAGAGGATGCTGCCCTGGTCCCTGCCTGCTCTGGGCAGAGCTGGGAGGTAGGAAGGGCTGAGGCTGCCCCTCCCCCTCCCCCTCCAGCCCCTGCATTCACCTGCGACTCCCTTACCTTATCACTCCTGAAGTTTCTTTTCTGACTTAATTTTAAACCGTGGTTCAGTGTTTTTGTTTTTCTTTGTGTTGCTTAAGAGGTGTTTACTTTATCTTAATAGCAAAAGGTAGCAGGAGACATTGGGGATCCTTGCTCTGCTCACTCGGATATTTTGGGAGCCAGAAAAACAACAGGTACCCAAACCAATGAACTGAATGTGTAATAGCTGACTCTCAGGATCTGATTAGACGAGATAACGCAACCTAAAAGACTCTCCCCCTTCCCTTCCTGGAGTGCCTTCCTTGCCTGTGTCAATCTGACTCAGTGGTCTGGGCCCCCCCTCTCCACACAGCTCTGCTGACCACAGGCATCCCTGACACTTTTTTTTTTCCTTTTTTAAATTAATTAATTGATTTATTTTTGACTGCGTTGGGTCTTTGTTGTTGCACGCGGGCTTCAGTAGTTGTGGCACGTGGGCTCCGTAGTTGTGGCGCACGGGCTTAGTTGCTCCGCGGCACGTGGGATCTTCCCAGACCAGGGCTCGAACCCGTGTCCCCTGCGTTGGCAGGCAGATTCTCAACCACTGTGCCTCCAGGGAAGCCCCCGTCCCTGACACTTCTGTTTCTGCATTATTAGAGTTTTTGCTTCACATTCAGGTTTTAATCTTGTTATGTTGTGTTGTTATCTAATTGCTTCACTTGTGTCAGTACTGTCTCCCTAGCTGAATACATTCCTTGAGGCCAGAGGTGGTGGGTTATCTGTATTTCACGTTAGCGGTGGGGACATAGGAAGCGCCTATGGTGTTTGAGCATCAGTTGCTGCAGGCGTGAAATAGGTTTCAAAGTGTTTTCAACAGACCCCTCCTTTCCCTTCAGGATGCCTCTGAGTGTTGGGTTGGGCAGACGTTGTTACCCCAGTTAATTCTGTGCCCTTTCCCCAAACAGCACTCCCTGGTGGGGTCAGGACGGGGCCTCATCTTTTTACTTCTGGCTGTTTCCCAGCCTTTTTCGCTTCCTTCAGGGATAAGCGAGGGGGCAGCAAGGAAGGGCAGGCCTTGGTTTCTGTTTCCCAGCTTTGCTGCTGCAATCCCAGAATCTGGGAGGGTGAAGGGCTGCAAGAGAGCAGGCTGGGTGTTTCTGAGTGGCCACTTCCGCTGGGAAGCAGCTGTGTCTCCTGTCACCCAATGGAGCAGGTGGGTCAGATGACCACACCAGTTCCATAACCTTGGGGCAGCCATTGTCCCCGTCCACACCTTGGTCTGTCTCTTCAGCAACATGGCGGAGCCAGAATGAATACCACCAAGGTCCCTTCCTGGGCCAAGGTTCTGGTTCTTTAAACGCAAAGCCATCATTTCTGTAGTCTGATTTGGGTTTTAACTGGCAACGTTCTAAGTTTCAAGTACCCAAGTCCCTTAGGAGATCCTTAAAAGAGAATGTTTATCCAAATGCAAAAAATTGTGGAGTTAAATGAGATGGTAATTTCTGCCCTCCCAACCTGCTGGCTTAAGGCTCAGAGATCATACAAGGTAGTGAGGGAAATGGTTTTGTAAACTCTGAGTCATCAGCGGTGAGAGGTGTTACAATTACTGCTGTGTTGTACTTGTCATCACATCGATGGCAGCCACACTAAGTGGCCTGCCCTTGTCACTGCTTTCCAAAGGGCAGGATTGTTCCTGGTGTGATTAGTCCACACAAGTGCCACATTACAGGTCTCACTTCCTCCTCTTTGCCCTATGTCCTTAGACGACACTTTCTACCAGGATCTTTCTGGACATCAAGGCAACTCAGAAGCCCTTGGGGACTGCTCAGCCCTGTGGCCAACACTGGAGCCGATGGGCCCGGCCCAGCCCAGCCCACAGCAGCCCTTTCCCCTCCAGCCCAGCTCCTACCCAGCAGGAGGAGGTTCCGGGCAGACGGGGGTCCCGGTGCCTCTTTACTCAGTTCCTGAGGCCCATCTGCCAGGGACCGGTGGCAGTGTGGCAGTGACAGGGACTCCTGGAGGAAGGGCCTGGGAGGAAGCCCAGCAGATGCACCCGCCCCCCGGTAAGACCTGCCAGCGAGGCAGCGAACCTTGGGTGACGAGGTGTCTAGGGGAGCAAGCAGAAGAGGGAGGTGCAGGGACCAGTGCAGGGTGTGGGGTGGGAGCTGGTAAAGCCCTGAGTGGTGGGTGTGCACATGACTGAGGGCCTGGTACTTCACGTTCTTCTGAGGGAGACGGCTCTCTCCCATTCCAGCCCACGTGTCTACTGGGACAAGCATAGCACAGCCAACCGCAGCCACTCTTGCCATCCCCTTGGATTCTGTAGTTTCTAGGATCTCGGCTGGAGAAGGCAAGGAAATGCCACCTGTGCCTGGAGCTGTAGTTTAGGCCAAGTCCTCTTTCTGAAGTCGTCAGTGTCAGGGACCGCGGGCAGAGGCTCGTGCTTCTGTCTTCTCCCATCAGGCCTTGGACAACAGGGGCCGAGTATGGGTGAGCATTGCTGAGTGATGCCAGGGAAGTGTGGGAAACCATGCAGAAGGATCAGATCTTAGAGCTTCTAAGACAAGGTCCCGTCCAAGATGGGAGACTCACGTGGAGGGGAAGGTCAGGGAGGATCCCTGCGATCCAGCTTGATGTGGCCCTGATTTCCGGGGTTCCTGAGGAATGACCTTGGTTCAGGGTGAAGGTTGGGTGAGCAGCATATCCTGGGGTGGCTGGAATTCAGAGGCTTGTGCAAATGGACTTTGCATTTACTGTGATGCACTTGGAGCTATGGGCTTAGAGCTCCAGCTGCTTTGCAATTAGGAAAGCCAACTTTCCTAATGTGTCCCCGTTACCCTTCTTCAGGATAGATGGGAAAGGCCCCACTTCGCATCATGATTTCTGTTGTGTTTTGTGCCATAGGAGAGAACACAGTGTCTCCAGAAACCTTCCAGCAACCTGACGGGCAGAAGGTTGTTTCCAAACCGCAGGTGAGAGGACAGAGCCCGGCAGATGCGGTGCCCACTCTGAGCTGTGGGCTTCCTTCAGTTGCCACGGTTTCTCTGCCACTCACAGATGCCTTCCTGTGCCTTGCACCAGCCCTCTCTTCCATGTTTCACCTTGTTTCTTTCTACACCAGATCCTGCGAGGTGGAGAGGAGGCTTGTTCCGGTTCATGTTCAGTCCTGCCAACCTGTATCCACGGGGGCAGGGCCGGCAGGGCTGGGTGTAGCTTTGAACTCACACATCTGCTCCCTCTGTTGCCCTCTTCTTACTGTTGCACCGAACACTTGCTGTGCTCTGCCCCACCATGGAAGCCTCTTGATATTTCTTTCTTCCTTTTAATTTTTACCTTGCTTTATTCCCAAGAAGGACCTACCGCAGTTGTATCTCTTCTGCCCAGGTGTGCCGTCAAGTCTTGGAGGGAACCACGTCTAAGTAATCATCCAGCTAGCTGTTGAATGAATGAATCCCTTCCCTCCAACAGCAGGCATTGCTGGTCCCAAACCTGCCTGGCTGGAGGCGAACTTCCTCAAGTTGTAACCGGGCTGCAAGGCTTAAAACACTTTTATGCTTTACTTTTTTTTTTTTTCCTAACTGAAAAATTAGTATGTTATTGTTATAGAAAACTTGAAAAATGAAGAAAAAGTGTCATATAAAGAGTCAAACAGACATCACTCAGAGGCCCATAGTCAAATATTTTCGTTATTTCCTTCTAAAATTTTTTCTATGTACGGGTTTCTCCTGCTATCCGAATGTAGAGCCTTTCCATTAAACCTTTCGTAAGTCTAAATGGCATGAAGGGAAGAAGCAGTTACCTCAGTACACATCTTGCCAACAATGCACAAAATAAATCAAAAGGAAGTACAGGTGCTCACAGATACAGTTCAAAGCTATGGCATCTTGATGCGGAGATGCTGAGCGTAGTTTCTGGGAAGGAGCTCGGCAGGCCACTCTCACTGCTTGGGCTACGCTCTGCCTCTATAACGGCTCCTACAAAACAAATGCTGAACGGTTTTTTCACTTTCTGCCTTTTTTTTGTAAAAGCGAAAATCCTCTTTGGACTTTTTTTTGGTTAGGGAAAACAGGTACTAATGTAGGTCTTTGGTGAAAGCAAAGTGGCATAATGCAAACTTTCAAAAAGTGGGGGAGACCTGTCTGTGTATATATGTGTGTATATAAATGTGTATATATACACACATGTGTTTTTAAATGGTTAAGAACATATGTAGGTGAAACTTTATTTTCTATTTATTTAATACTATAAAATTGAGATTTTCCATGTCATTCCTAAATAGGATTTTTAATATTGGTGTGATAAAATCCATTGTATGGAAATAGCATCACTCATGCATTTATCCATTCACAAATACTGAGCTCCTACAACATACCTGGCACTGTTACAGGGGCTGGGGGTACACAGGGAAGCAGACAAAGCCTGCCCTCATGGGGCTTCTGTTCCGTGGAGGTGACTGCAAATAAACCACTGTGTGCATGAGGGATGTTACTTTACACGGAGTGGAAGGGAAGGCATCTCTGAGGTCAGCATGGAGGGTGGACGGAAGCCAGGTGAGTATTCAGGGAACAAGTGTTCCAGGCAGAGGGAATAGGGAGAGCAAAGGGCCTATAATGGGACTGACTTGGTGCAATCGAGGAAGAGCATGGAGTCACTGTATCTAGAAAGTGGGGAGCAACAGGGGAGAGGGCTAAGAAGCAAGACCGACCAGAGAGGCAGAGAGAGACTGGGTCATGGAGGGCCTGGTAGGCCCTGGAAGGAGCTCAGATTTTAATTCATCTTTCCCCCATCGTTAAAACACTTCAAGTGTGTCTCTTTTCTTTCCTACTCTTTCTCGCTACTCCTCCCTTCTCTTGCCCTCATATGTAAAACACAATGATGGACATTCTAGTATATAAGCCCTTGTCTATTCCTCAAATTTATTCACATAGGAGAAATTCCTAGAAGGAGAGTCAGACTGCTTAAGTTTAAATCCTTGCTCTGCCGTTTACTAGTTATGTGACCTTAGGTTGCTTAACCTTTCTTTTTTTTATAAATTTATTTATTTTTGGCTGCGTTGGGTCTTCGTTGCTGCACTTGGGCTTTCTCTGGTTGCTTCGAGCGGTGGCTTCTCTTGTTGCGGAGCACGGGCTCTCCCCACTGCTTTACTGAGCAGGTCAGGTGAGGGGGTACGTGTAAATGTGCCTTTGCAACCTGTCAAGGGCTATAAAAATGCTACTTCTGGGCTTCCCTGGTGGCGCAGTGGTTGAGAGTCCGCCTGCCGATGCAGGGGACACGGGTTCGTGCCCCGGTCCGGGAAGATCCCACATGCCGCAGAGCAGCTGTGCCCGTGAGCCATGGCCGCTGAGCCTGCATGTCCGGAGCCTGTGCTTTGCAATGGGAGAGGCCACAACAGTGAGAGGCCCGTGTACCGCAAAAAAAAAAAAAAAAAAAAGCTACTTCTGTTTTCTTTAATCCCAGGTGCCACTGATTCCCAGAGCACGAAATATTTCTGAGAGTTCCACTGTATCAGTCAAGGAGGATGATGGGGAGTCCTCCGATGAGGCAGAGAAGAAAAAGTCTTCCGAAAACACCGCCCAGAGAGGAAAGCTCGGAGACGCGAAGGAGAATACAAAGGTGGAGGGATTCTTCTGTTCCCAGATGGCGGAGCAGAGCTGGGAATCTGGGCTTTGGTGGTGCCCCTGCCCCTCCTGTCTCACCAGCATCACAGGTGGGGGAGGCTGGCTAATCTCATATTCAGAGGGAGAAGCAACCCTGCAGGCCACAGAACTCGCCTTCCTCCCTCCAGGGCTCGGGGTTTGGCTGGCTCAGCTGGTTTCGCCCGAAGCCCGCCGGCGACGCGCCCCCCTCTGGAGATGAGGACGCACCTGACAGTCCTGACTCTGAGGTAACCTGGGCAGGGAGGGCGCGGAAGTTCCCCCTTCCAGGGGCCCTAGGAGGGTCTGGAGCTGGCATTGCTACCCTGGGCCAGGTGAAACAGGTTTAGTGATGGAAGATTGTGGGAAACAAATTCGTCCAGTGAGGGGAAAGGCAGATGACGAAAGGCCTTAGAAGTTAGGATGAAGAATTTTAACTTTCGAGGGCCAGGAGTTAACTTGGATCATTGAGCAGAGGACCGGCATAAAGAAAATGGAACTTGGGGGAGAGAAGGCCAGCATCTGGCCGCCGTGTGGGCCCTGCAGGAGTACAAACAGGCAGCACCGGTTTATTTACTGTCAGCGACACCTTCCTTTCTGCACTAAGCAGGAAGCCCCCGGAGCATCTGCTCCTCCCAGGCCCAGCCCGGGCCTCTCCCCGACGCCGCCCCCAGCTTCCCAGTCTCTGCCGGACGCCGGCGCCTTCTCCAGGGACACAGGTACCGCCAACCTCATGTCCTCTGGGCTGTCTGTGGTCCTCTCTGCACTCCCCGGGGGCGTGGGGGTGCCTTCTGGGAGTGGGGACTCCTCTGTCCCGAGCAGCGGGAGCACCCCTGACTCATTGCTTCCTAGGTGGCAGTGAAGCCCGAGGATCAGCGTCCGGGGCAGGGAGAGCCGAGGGCACGGGGAATGGAGGCTTGTTGGGACCTCAGGTGAGCAGCCCACCAGCCGCCACCGTGCGGGCTGAACTTTCACGTGGGCTGCAGGTGCCGCCCTGTGAGGGCCTGACTCGTGGAGGATATGGAGAAAGCTTCTGTATTAGTTTGCTAGGGCTGCCAGAACGAGGTATCAGAGACTGTGCCATTTAAACACCAGAAACTTACTTCCTCCCGGTTCTGGAGGCTGGAGATCTGAGATGAAGGTGCCGGCCGTTTGGGTTTCCCCCGCAGCTTCTCTCCTTGGCTTGCAGCTGGCCATCTTCTCCCTGAGTCTTTACATGGTCTTACCTCAGTGTGTGTCTATGTCCAAATTTTCTCTTCTTATAAGAACACCAATCATAATGGGTTAGGGCCACTCTAATGGCTTCATGTTACCTTAATCACCTCTTTAACTTTTTTTTTTTTTTTGCGGTACGCGGGCCTCTCACCGCCGTGGCCTCTCCCGCTGCGGAGCAGAGGCTCCAGACGCGCAGGCTCAACGGCCATGGCTCACGGGCCCAGCCGCTCCGCGGCATGTGGGATCTTCCCGGACCAGGGCACGAACCCGTGTCCCCTGCATAGGCAGGCAGACTCTAAACCACTGCGCCACCAGGGAAGCCCCCTTAATCACCTCTTTTTAAAATTTTATTTATTTATTTAAAAAATTTATTTATTTATTATTATTTATTTTTTTGCGGTACGTGGGCTTCTCACCGCTGTGGCCTCTCCCGCTGCGGCACACAGGCTCTGGACGCGCAGGCTCAGCGGCCATGGCTCACGGGCCCAGCCGCTCGGCAGTGTGTGGGATCTTCCCGGACTGGGGCATGAACCCGTGTCCCCTGCATCAGCAGGGGGACTCTCAAACACTGCGCCACCAGGGAAGCCCTTAATCACCTCTGTAAAGACCCTGTCTCCAAATACATTCTGAGGTGCTGGGGTTAGGACTTCAACATATGAAGTTTGGGGGGAACAGGAGTTAGCCCATAACTGCTTCCTTAGGTGATGTCTAGAGAACAGCCTTGGGACTTCCCTGGTGGTCCAGTGGTTAAGACTATGCGCTTCCACTGCAGGGGTCGTGGGTTCAATCCCTGGTTGGGAAACTAAGATCCTGCGCGGCATGGCCAAAAAAAAAAAAAAAGAGAACAGCCTCTTTCCCTGTCCCAGTAGGAGCCAGAGTTCACCAGTATCCTTGGCAAGGGCTGTGATAAACTCTTGATGAATTGTCCACACCAGTATGGATTTCATGCCAACTGCTAGGAAAACATGTTTATTTCTTGTGGCCTGGTTACAGCACTCTTGTAGTATTCCAGGTCTTTCAAAGAATATGAGGTTACTTTTTATGATGCTATTAATACATTTATTATGGCCTTTTCTTCTCATGCAACAGCACCAAGGCTCTGCAATGCCACCCTTGACCCAGGGGTTGGCTGTGCCCACTTGAACCATGTTTGTTTGTTCAAGATTCCCTGAGCTCTATCACATCTGCATCTCTTGACCAAAGTTGATGCTCAGGGAAGCCCTTGATGTTCTGGAATCTGGGGAGTGGTGACTAAGAGGATTTTCCATTATTTTCCATCACAGGGTGTTTCCTCTGGGCTCTACTTCAACCCTGGTGTTCTGCTTCCCCCACCCACCTTGAAAGGGGCTGTCCCTCTCTACAATCCATCCCAGGTCCCCCAGGTAAGGAGGCCCTGAGGGAGAGGGGTTAGGAGCATGGGTTCTGGATTAAGGAGACCCAGGTATATATCTTACTTATAACAAATTACTGTGCCTGAGTTCTTGAGCAATGACTAACCTCTCTAAGCCTCAGTTTCTACATCTGTAAAATGGGGTTAGTAGTAGCTACCTCAGCAGGTAGTTGTGAGGATTAAACTGGAGCATGTATGTGAAGGGCCTGGCACTCAGAAAATGCTCAGTCAATGTCACTATTATTAATATTGCACTTGACCTTTCGTAAGTCTTGAGACTCAGGAGAGACAATTGGTGTTGGTATCAATGGTGTGGTTGCACCAGGGCTGTGTCCTGGGGGCGAGGGGATCATTGCAAAGTTTGATTGAAGCTAAACTCCCTGCTTCTGTATGATCTGAGGCAGACTGCTTGGTCTGATGCATTACTGGCCTCCCTTCTATATAAAGTTGAATTTCTTTCTCCTTATTTAAGAGGTGAAGGTGTTGGGTGAAAGCAAATACTGAGAACACCACCATGGGAAGCCAAATACAGCAGAAGGGTTTCTAGACCCTCAGGATGCCCAAGCTCAATCCAGCCAGTCAGCCCTGGTCAGAGTCATGCTTGGGGCTATAATCTAGTACCACACTTGTTCTTTTCCAGCTCTCCATGGCTACCAGCCTGAACCGGCCAAATCGCCTAGCTCAGCGCCGCTATCCAACCCAGCAGTGACGAGAAGGACCACCCATCCCAGGCTGGTCTCCCTGAAGCACAGCTTTTATGTTGTTCTCGTTTCTTAATCTCCCAGCCCCTCTGCCACATCAGGACCCCCAAGAGGGTTGTGCTAGCCTGTTGCCTCCATGGGGCATAGAGAACGCAAGGGGACAGGGTCTCCCAGGACATAGCTCAGTTCAGTGTTTTAAGATTAGCTTCAGAATGATGGTGCAGATGGCTTCATCGGATGGAAAAACTGGGCATAACAGCAGACTGGAGGTGAGCAGAATGCTGTGGCAGCAGCACTTAGAATGTGGCTTGAGATCCTTGGGAGATTCAGGGCCTAAGAATCCCACTGCTGGAATCAGTGGTGACACCACTGGGCTCAGCAGCAGGAAATGACTGGGGGAGAGGCACTCAGGGCAGTATTCTAGACTAACTTGCACAGACTCCGGACACACAGGCTCAGCGGCCATGGCTCACGGGCCCAGCCGCTCCGCAGCATGTGGGATCTTCCCAGACCGGGGCACGAACCCGTGTCCCCTGCATCGGCAGGCGGACTCTCAACCGCTGCGCCACCAGGGGAGCCCTAGACTAACTTTGACTTCTTCCTCAGCCTTAGTTACAGACCAATTCATGGCTGTAGTTAGCAAAAGGGTTTTGAATCTCGGAAACTTATCATTGTTTCCCGTCATCATTCCTTCTTGGGTGACATTTTGGCAGTTTCCCTCTTGGTTTTAGTTTTGTGCACATTTTTTATGTGGTTCAGATTAATTATATTTCTCTCACTTTCTTAGCTGGTCCTATTTTTCCACATTCTGGCATCTGGCTATCAAGTTAGATTGCTGTAGGCATCATATTGTCATGGTAACTACTGAACCTAATGATGCAGATGGATGGAACATCAGTGTAATAAAGGATGGAAAATGTTCCCTAAAAATTCACTCCTTCCATAAGAGAGGAGGAAGGAGTGCCTGAGTTTGTTAATACCTCCCTTCCTCCCTTGGGCCTTTGCAAATGGATGTTCGGAGGGTCAGAGGAGCCGGAGGGAGGAGGGGGACATCTTGGAAATTTCCATTTCTCCTTTCAAACCCACAATAGGAGTAACTCTTGCTGTTTGTCAGATTTGTTGAAAATTGTTCCTCACAAAGAACATTCTTTGTATGTGTAATTGTACATACAGGTTTTGTACTTTAACGTAATATGGTTCTGATGTTGATAGCGATTAAACCAGATAATTTTATAGCAGATGCTTGTCTCCGGCGGGCTTTTGCAGAGGGAGAGAGCACACTGAGTGGTCTCTTCCCTGAAGTCTTTCTAATAATGGTTTCATTGTGTGATAGGTGCGAACAGCTGGTAAAAGCCCTTTGTTAATGAAGAATCTAGGGAATAATCCTCTTAACTTCTAAGTCTACCGCTATTTTTTCAGTTAAAAAAATATGGACAAAAGCTCCTCTGATGCAAATTGGTTACTCTGTTAACTAAATATTGCATATTCTGTTCTCTAAAAAGTTTATTCATCTCTCAGATTAAATTGGGAAATGCGTGCACCAGTGTTTTGCATCTAGAAGGCCCTCAGTAAGTGCCGTTCCCTTTTTCCCTAAAAAAGACTGCAGCCCCTTCAGTTTGATATGCTGACACCCAGTGGCGGTACCATGTCAGTAGTTTGTGAGTTTCATAGGCACCAAATTGTTTAGACTTGAATCCTGGCTCATCCACAGTTCATCTTGTAGTCTTGGACAGGGTTATCTAACTGTCCTGGGCTTCAGTTCCCTTATCTATAAAATGAGGATGATAATTACAATAGTACCTACCATATAGGGACAGTGCGAGAATTAAAGGAGTCAAGCTCTTAAAAAAGTACTTAGTACATGCTAAGCATTTTATGTGTGTGTTTTAAAAAAATTATTAGTATATAATCTAATAAGTAAAATTGCCTTATCTTGTCGCCTGTGATATTAAACTGTGGATTTTTCATTCTTTTTTTTTAAATTATACTTTTGAAGTATAGTTAGTTGATTAATTCCTATTGCACAGCAAAGTGATTCAGTTATACATATATACATTCTTTTTTAATATTCTCTTCCATTATGGTTTATCACAGGCTATTGAATATAGTTCCCTGTGCTATACAGTAGGACCTTGTTGTTTATCCATTCTGTATATAATAGTTTGCATCTGCTAATCCCAAATTCCCAACCCATGCCTCCCCCACTCCCCCTCTGCCTTGGCAACCACAAGTCTGTTTTCTGTGTCTGTGAGTCTGTTTCTGTTTTGTAAATAAGTTCATTTGCGTCATATTTTAGATTCCACGTATACGTGATATATGGTATTTGTCTTTCTCTTTCTGAATTATTTCACATAGTATGGTAACCTCTAGGCCCATCCATGTTGCTGCAAATGGCATTATTTCATTCTTTTTTATGGGTGAGTAGTATTCCATTGTATATATGTACCACATCTTCTTTATCCGTTCATCTGTTGATGGACATGTAGGTTGCTTCTATGTCTTGACTATTGTAAATAGTGCTGCTCTGAATATTGGGGTGCATTTATCTTTTCAAATTATGGTTTTCTCTGGATATATGCCCAGGAGTAGGATTGCAGGAATCACAACTCTATTTTTAGTTTTTTGAGGAACCTCCGTGCTGTTCTCCATAGCGGCTGTACCAATTTACAGTCTCACCAACAGTGTAGCAGGGTTCCTTTTTCTCCACACCCTCTCCAGCATTTGTTATTTGTAGACATTTTAATGTTGAGCATTCTGACCAGTGTGAGGTGGTACCTCATTGTAGTTTTGATTTGCATTTCTCTAATAATTAGCGATGTTGAGCATCTTTTCATGTGCCTGTTGGCCATCTGTATGAGATTTTTTCTTTCTTGATACAGGTGTGTAATGGGAAGAATAATTTAAAATTACTTCTCAATAGGTGTTCTTATGACTAAGCCAGTTTCTCTCCCTGAATCCCACCTGCCACCAATGTTAGGTCGTGTGGCTTAGTGCCCCCAGGAACAATGACATAGGGGAAGTCCTACCCCATAAAAAGAAGCACTTTAGAGGAGGAGAGTGAGGACCAAAGAGGAAGGTAAAGACATCGGATGCCTGTGTCCTCACTTCTGCCTCCTGTTGGGATTATTCATGGAAAACGAGTGACTACAGTGTCAACAAAGCAGGTACTGAGATTAGTTACTTCCCAGGCACCGGAAGTAATATGTGCAACAGTGGACACATTTTATGAGGGGAAAATCAGGGGGTTTTATGCACTTGAAAGGGAGGAGGCCATGGTACTTATGCTAATTCATGATTGGAAGCTTGTACTCTGGCAAAGTCAGAATGCATCCATTAACATGGAGCATGGTTGGTTAAAACAAGTCATGTCGTTCATTTCCTGAGGGCTCAGGAAAGAGCCCTCAGTTGGGCCTAGTAAGGGTATGATGAACTGGGGTCTCTCAGAGTTCTTAGTTGTTTATCAGCTTTTTTTAGTGGTCGTGATGGTGGTGAGTTTGCTAAAGGTCATGACTGTTTTAGAGCTTTAGGGGTTAAAACCAGTTGTGGTGAAACAAAGCAAATGCAGCTGTAAGAAGAAAATACTTTGTTCCTCCTTTACAAGGTGGAAGCTTGGGGAGTAGAACAGGTTGTGCTAGAAATATGCTGCTGGGAACAGGGAGCCTGAGAGCACTGGGGCCTTTCCTCATCTATAGCTCCCGAGAGGCTGCAAGCCTTTGCAGGCCAAGGAGAAGCTGGCTTTGGCTTGGGAGCCATAGCATCTTGGCCTTGGGTTTGACCATGGTCTGAGGCAGAGCCTCCAGCTCCCTGCAGTCTGGTATACGTGGACTCTTGCAGGCAATGATTGCACAGTGTCCCAAAAGGCCACAAGGGACCAGTTGTCCCCTGCAGATGCCAGGTCAGCGCCGGGCCAGAGCAGCTACCTGCAAGGCGTAAGGCTGACCGTGTCAGCCATAGGCCTTCTTTCCCATCACCATAGGCCATTTTAGGGAGAGGCGATAAACAGAATTCTCTCTCTTTTAAAAAAGGAATTACCCAAAGACACTGTTTAAAAGGGAAGAAACTGATATATAGTTAATTGGCAAGTTTGTTTTTGCCCCTACTCCTCAATGGGGTATGAGTTTGGAGGAAGAATAGTTATAGGAAATAAAGAAGCTACATTTTTCTTAAAAAACTGAGTGGTACTGTGCAAATTTGCGCTCCTGCTATATACATATAATTTAATATTTATATGGAAACACTTAAACCTAATGTTCAGTAATTTGGAAGAGAATAGACCGTTAAATTCCATGTAAGTGTCTTTATCACATATCACCATTCCTGCCTTCTGTCTAATCCCCTTATATGGCTATAAAACTGCAAACAAGCCTGCTTCCTCAGTCACCTATACATACTCCTCTTTCAGCCCTAACTCAAGCTTCAGGTTGCTCAGGATCAAAGTCTCTGCTAGCTTTTCTCTTTACCCTAGAAATCTCCTTTCTCTTTGGTTTCTTCCTCTGAGCAACCAAGAAGGGCAGGAGACTGCATCCACCTCTTCACTAAAATCAGAATATTTTCTTCCCACAGGAAATATGCAAAGCACTCTCGCACGTGAAAAGAATAATAGGTGTGTAATTTGGGTCTCTCCACTCACAGAGGTTTCTCTGACACTTCCCCCACCAAGAGAGTGGCATGGAAGTGCCTTTTCCCCTCTTGTTTTTGTCATCTTAAACTGGAAATTGCATATGGCATGATCTGCACGTAATAGGGTATTAGGTACTTACCTGGGTTTGCCTCAAACATGGCCTTCAACACTGCCTGCTCTCAATGAAGTACTTATACCAGGCACCATTCATTCAGATCCTTCAGAAATGGTTTCTTAATGAGATTTAAAGTTATTTTGAATAAGGATTTAGAGCATATTAAACTGTTTTCATTGCAATCTCACTAAGTAGAGGAATCTGCTTCCCATACTCTCTTCCTTTTTATATGTATCTCCAGGTAATGGTACTTTGCAGGAACTAGGTCAACAGCAGTGCAACTCAGACTTGACTGACCCATGCAAGTGTTGTTATTTTAATGTGAGATGCTTTCCTGGTGTTTATCCAACTTAGAGCCGATTAAGCATCCCATTTTTAAAGAATCTCAAGAGAGAAGGATTCCATGGATTCCCCTGAGGTTTCAGGCTAGGGTTTCACACTCTCACACATTATTAGGAAGCTATTCCTAGTACTTTCCACCCAAATTACTCAAGTGGCTCTTTACGACTCTCAGCTGGTCCTCAGCAGAGACAGAAAACAGCAGCTCCCCACCACCTGTGCCTGGAACTCTTCCAACGTTCTGTAAGCCCATTAAATCATGTCTCAGGTTGTGAAATGAAGGCTTACAAAATGGGGTTTTCTTGACTAAAGTTGGGGATTAAACCAGCTAAATGCTTGGAATCTTTTGGTAGCTATGGTGACCAGACATTGTGAATTGCAGTAACAATAGAAATATATTTATTGAGTACTTAAGTGATAGGGGCCGTGCGAGCGCGGATGTTAGAGCCAGACAGTTATCGCGAGACCCTGAGCGCAGCCGGCAGTCAGCCTCGCAGTGGTCGTCCAGGCAGAGGGTGCGGTGAGAGGCGGATCGCGTCATTCTCCCTCGGGCCCTCCAGGACCTCTGGCTTCGGGCCTGGCGGGTGAAATGGGAGGCCCGGGGACAGGCTGAGGGCTGTGTCCCGCAGAGCTCTAGAGCCCTCTCCACGGCCGCGCACTGGCCAGGCCCAGGCCTGGAAGCAACAGCGAACCTCTCCCACATCCCCACCTCTGTGACCTAATGGTGGCATCTCCATGGGTCACAGTCCGTGGAGGCTTCAGCAACTGGAATATATGGACACTGCCACTAAGGTAACAGCTTCAACCAGCTTCAGTCTCTCTGTTCAAGTTTCAAAAATTGGTCCAGCTGAGATCACTTGTCTACCCCTAGGAGGTGGCTAGAGGTCAGGGCTAAGTTGCAAGGATATTGCACATTATTACTTTGGGTCCACCTCTCTGGTTGGCGCTATTCCCAAAGAGGGGAAATTGTGAGCTGGGAGTTAACCTGACTGGTATTTGCTACACGTATTCCTATTGATCCTAAACAAATGATTCTTTCCAGTTTAAATGAAAAGCCTGAGGGACTTCCCTGGTGGTCCAGTGGGTAAGACTCTGTGCTCCCAGTGCAGGGGGCCTGGGTTCGATCCCTGATCGGGGAACTAGATCCCTCATGCATGCCGCAGCTGAGTCCGCGTGCCACAACGAGGATACTGCGTGCCGCAACTAAGACCAAGCGCAGCCTAAATAAATACATAAATATTTTTTTTAAAAAAAAGAAAGAAAAGCCTGAGGGCCAGCTGGGTCCTGGGAGCCTGGCTTCCTCAGTGATGATGGCTGGGCAGGGTCTGGCCCTGAGGGTGCCACCAGCTGAGATCTGCCTCCTCAGCTGGGGCTGGGCACTGATGGGAGGACCCAGACTGGGTGCTGGATGAATGCTCCCCAGGAGGGTAATCGGCCTGTGCAGGGACCCCTCCTCTTAGCCAGGCCTGGACCTCGGACGGGGGAGAGTTGAGCCTTGGGACCTTGTCCTTTCTTGTCAGAAAAAAGAATAATGTTTATTTTGGTGGAGGTTTACAGGAACATGGTGACCTGACCATGACCTGACCTCAAGAACAAAGAATCTGACACCAAGAAGTCTGCAACAACTAATCATGCCACTCTCACCTTTCCTATAAAGGGCTTGCTGAAAGCTTTTGGGGAGTTCAGGGTTTTTAATGCATGAGTCACCTGTCTCCTTGCATGGCCCTGCAATAAACCTTTCTCTGCTCCAAACTCTGACGTTTTGGTATTGTTTGGCCTCACTGTGCGTCCGGCACATGGACTTGCGTTTGATAACACTTACTTTGTGTCAGGTGCTGTGATATACATTCTATGAAGTATATAGTCGTCTTGCAATGTTTATAGATGAGGAATCTGAAAATTCAAGAGATAGATTAAACAATTTGTGCAAGGTCACACAGCTCGTAAGGATGGAGCTGGGATTAGAATCCAGGTAGTCTGGTCTCAGAATCTCCGCTTTCACCTACATTGTCCCTGGACGTATGTACATTTATTTATTCACTAATTCATCAAATATTAATTGAATGATGTGTCAGGCATTGCACAACTTTCTCAACAAGGTGGTCTTCACACTTAAAACACTCAAAGTCTAGTAAGGGAGACAGACAAATGAACACAGAAATTACTGCCTAATGTGAGAGCTGTTGTACTTAAAAACATATTCAAAGAACTTAGTTACCATGATATCCTTCATAGTGCAGGGATGTCATATATTTATATAATTTGCGGGCTAATATATAATATGTTCAAATTATACCACATACTGCTGGTTACAATCAAGGTGAAGTTTGTTGCTAGTGGGTAGGAAAGCAAATTTAAACATTCGAACCAAAGTTTAAAGAGGCATTAAGCTGTGGAGGGTGAGCATGAAGCCTGAAGGAAAAAGGGTCATGGAGCACTGTGATGACAAGGGTCATGGAGCATTGTGATGACAAGGGAATGGACCATTGTGATGACAGGGGTCATGGAGCATTGTGATGACAAGGGTCATAGAGCATTGTGACGACAAGGGTCATGGAGCATTGTGACGACAAGGGTAATAGAGCATTGTGATGCCAAGAGGCATGGAGCATTTTGACGACAAGGGTCATGGAGCATTGTGACGACAAGGGTCATGGAGCATTGTGAGGACAAGGGCCATGGAGCATTGTGACGAAAAGCGTCATGGAGCATTGTGATGAAAAGGGTCATGGAACGTTGTGATGACAAGGGTCATGGAGCCTTGTGATGACAAGGGTCTTGGAGCATTATGATGACAGGTGTCATGGAACATTGTGATGACAAGGGCCATGGAGCCTTGTGATGACAAGGGTCTTGGAGCATTATGATGACAGGTGTCATGGAACATTGTGATGACAAGGGCCATGGAGCATTGTGATAACAAGGGCCATGGAGCATTGTGATGAAAAGGGTCATGGAACATTGTGATGACAAGGGTCATGGAGCCTTGTGATGACAAGGGTCTTGGAGCATTATGATGACAGGTGTCATGGAACATTGTGATGACAAGGGCCATGGAGCCTTGTGATGACAAGGGTCTTGGAGCACTGTGATGACAGGTGTCATGGAACATTGTGATGACAAGGGCCATGGAGCATTGTGATGACAAGGGCCATGGAGCATTGTGTTGAAAAGGGTCATGGAACATTGTGATGACAAGGGTCATGGAGCCTTGTGATGACAAGGGTCTTGGAGCATTATGATGCCAGGTGTCATGGAACATTGTGATGACAAGGACCATGGAACATTGTGATGACAAGGGTCATGGAGCACTGTGATGACAGGTGTCATGGAACATTGTGATGACAAGGGCCATGGAGCATTGTGATGACAAGGGCCATGGAGCATTGTGATGACAAGGGTCATGGAGCCTTGTGATGACAAGGGTCTTGGAGCATTATGATGACAGGTGTCATGGAACATTGTGATGACAAGGGCCATGGAGCATTGTGATGACAAGGGCCATGGAGCATTGTGATGAAAAGGGTCATGGAACATTGTGATGACAAGGGTCATGGAGGCTTGTGATGACAAGGGTCTTGGAGCCTTGTAATGACAAAGGTCATGGATCATTGTGATGACAAGGGTCATGGAGCATTGTGATGAAAAAGGTCATGGAGTGTTGTGATGACAGGTGTCATGGAGCACTGTGATGACAAGGGTCAAGGAGCATTGTGATGACAAGTGTCATGCAGCATTGTGATGACAAGTGTCATGCAGCATTGTGATGAAAAGGGCATGGAGCATTGTGGTAACAATGGTCATGGAGCATTGTGATGACAATGGTCATGGAGCATTGTGACGACAAGGGTCATGGAGCACTGTGGTGCCAAGGGCCATGGAGCATTGTGATGATAAGGGCATGGAGCATTGTGATGAAAAAGGTCACGGAGCATTGTGATGACAAGGGTCATGGAGAACTGTGATGAAAAGGGTCATGGCTCATTGTGATGACAAGGATCATGCAGCATTGTGATGACAAGCGTTATGAAGCATTGTGATGACAAGGGCAAGGAGCATTTTCATGACAAAAGTCATGGAGCATTGTGATGCCAAGGGCAGGGAGCATTGTGACGACAAGGGTCATGGAGCATTGTGTTGACAAGGACATGTAGCTTGCTGATGACAAAGGTCATGGAGCATTTTGATGACAAGGGCATGGAACATTGTTGTGAAAAAGGTCATGGAGCATGATGATGACAGGGGTTATGGAGCATTGTGATGACAAGGGTAATGGAGCTTTGTGATGACAAGTGTCATGGAGTATTGTGATGACAAGAGCATGGAGCAGTGTGATGACAGGGGGCATGGAGCATTGAAATGAGAAGTGTCATGTTGCATTGTGATGACAGGGGGCATGGAGCATTGTGATGACATGGGGCATGGAGCAGTGTGATGACAGGGCTCATGGAGCATTGAGATGAGTAGTGTCATGGAGCATTGTGATGACAAGGGCATGGAGCACTGTGATGATAAGGGGAATGGAGCATTGTGATGACAAGGGTAATGGAGCTTTGGGATGACAAGCCTCATGGAGCATTGTGATGACAGGGGACATGGAGCATTGTGATGATATGGGGCATGGAGCAGTGTGACGAAAGGGGTCCTGGAGCATTGAGATGAGAAATGTCATGGAGCATTGTGATGTCAAGGGCATGGAGCATTGGCATGACAAAAGTCATGGAGCATTGTGTTGCCAAGGTTAGGGAGCATTGTGATGAAAAGTGTCATGGAGCATTGTAATGACAAGGACATGGAGCATTGTGATGATAAGGGCCATGGAGCATTGTGATGAGAAGGGCATGGAGCATTGTGATGACAGTGGTTATGGAGTATTGTGATGACAAGTGACATGGAGCATTGTGATGACACGGGGCATGTAGCATTATTATGACAAGGGTCATGGAGCATTGAGATGAGAAGTGTCATGCAGCATTGTGATGACAAGGGGCATGTAGCATTGTTATGACAAGGGAAATGGAGCATTGTGATGACAAGGGCATAGATCATTGTGATGCCAAGTGTTATGGAACATTTTGGTGATACAGGGCATGGATCATCGTGATGACAGGGGTCATGGAGCATTGAGATGAGAAGGGTCATGGAGCATTGTGATGAGAAGGGCCATGGAGCATTGTGGTGACAAAGGCATGGATCATTGTGATGACATAGGGCATGGAGTATTGTGATGACAGGGGTCAGGGAGCATTGAGATGAGAAGTGTCATGCAGCATTGTGATGCCAAGGGGCATGTAGCATTGTGATGCAAAGGGGCAAGGAGCATGGTGATGACAAGGGGAATGGAGCATTGTGATGAAAAGGGCATGGAGCACTGTGATGACAAGCGTCATGGAACATTGTGATAACATGGGGCATGGATCATTGTGATGACAGAGGTCATGGAGCGTTGTGATGAGACGGGTCATGGAGCATTGTGATGAGAAGGGCCATGGAGCATTGTGGTGACAAGGGCATTGATTATTGTGATAAAAAAGGTCATGGAGCCATTGTGATGACAGGGATCATGGAGCATTATGATGACAAACGTCATGGAGCATTGTGATGACAAGGGCATGGAGCATTGTGATGAAAAGGGGATGGAGCATTGTGATGATGAGGGTCATGGAGCTTTGTGATGAAAAGGGCATGGAGCATTGTGATGACAAGAGGAATGGAGCATTGTGATGACAAAGGGAATGGAGCATTGTGGTGACAAGTGCATGGAGCATTGTGATGACAAGGGGAATGGAGTATTGTGATGAAAAGGGTAATGGAGCTTTGTGATGACAAGCATCAAGGAGCATTGTGATGACAAGTGCATGGGGCATTGGCATGACAAAAGTCAAGGAGAATTGTGATGCCAAGGGCAGGGAGCATTGTGATGAAAAGCATCATGGAGCATTGTGATGACAAGGACATGGAGCATTGTGATGACAAGGGTCATGTAACATTGTTGTGACAATGGTCATGGAGCTTTGTGATGACAAGCATCATGGCGCATTGTGATGCCAAGGGCATGGAGCATTGGCATGACAAAAGTCATGGAGCATTGTGATGCCAAGGGTAGGGAGCCTTGTGATGAAAAGTGTCATGGAGCATTGTGATGACAAGGACATCGAGCATGGTGATGACAAGGGTCATAGAGCTTTGTGATGACAAGGGCATGGAGCATTGTGGTGATAAGTGCCATGGAGCACTGTGATGACAATGGCATGGAGCATTGTAATGAAAAATGTCATGGAGCATTGTGATGACACGGGTTATGGAGCATTGTTATGACAAGTGACATGGAGTATTGTGATGACATTGGGCATGGAGCATTGAATTTAGAAGTGTCATGTAGCATTGTGATGACAAGGGGCATGGAGCATTGTGATGACAAGGGTATGGAGCACTGTGATTACAAGGGCATGGAGCATTGTGATGACAAGGGGCATGGATCTTTGTGATGACAAGGGTTGGATCATTGTGATTACAAGGGCATGGAGCATTGTAATGACAAGCGTCATGGAACATTGTGATGTCACGGGGCATGGAGCATTGAGATGAGAAGGGTTATGGAGCATTGTGATGACAAGGGCATGGAGCATTCTCATGACAAAACTCAAGGAGCATTGTGATGCAAAGGGCAGCCAGCATTGTTATGACAAGGGTCATGGAGCATTGTGATGACAAGGACATTGAGCATGGTGATGACAAGGGTTATGGAGCATGGTGATGACAAGGGCATGGAGCATTTTGATGATAAGCACCATGGAGCATTGTGATGTCAAGGGCATGGAGCATTTTCATGACAAAAGTCATGGAGCATTGTGATGCCAAGGGCAGGGAGCCTTGTGATGAGAAGTGTCATGGAGAATTGTGATAAAAGGGCATGGAGCATTGTGATGACAGGGGTTATGGGATATTGTGATGACAAGTGACATGGAGCATTGTGATGACATGGGGCATGGAGTATTGTGATGACAAGGGCATGGAGCTTGTGCTGACAAGTGTCATGGAACATTGTGATGACACGGGGCATGGATCATTGTGATGACAGGGGTCATGGAGCATTGAGATGAGAAGGGTTATGGAGCATTGTGATGAGAAGGGCATGGATCATTGTGATGAAATAGTTCATGGATCATTGTGATGACAAGGGTGATGGAGCATTGTGATGAAAAGGGCATGGAGCATTGTGATGACAAGGGTCATGGAGCATTGTGATGAAAAGTGACATGGAGAATTTTGATGACATGGAGCATGCAGCATTGTAATGACAGGGGTCATGGAGCATTGAGATGAGAAGTGTCATGCAGCATTGTGATGACAAGGGGAATGGAACATTGTGATGACACGGGGCATGGGTCATTGTGATGACAGGAGTCATGGAGCATTGTGATGAGAAGGGCCATGGATCATTGTGATGACAAGGGCATGGATCATTGTGATGAAAAAGGTCATGGAGCATTGTGATGCCAGGGGTCATGGAGCATTATGATGACAAGTGTCATGGAGCATTGTGATGACAAGTGCATGTAGCATTGTGATGACAATGTTCATGGAGCATTATGATGAGAAGGGTCATGGAGGATTGTGATGACAAGGGCGATGGAGCATTGTGATGAAAAGGGCATGGAGCATTATGATGATGAGGGTCATGGATCATTGTGATGAAAAGGGCATGAAGCATTGTGATGACAAGCGCATGGAGCATTGTGATGATAAGGGCCATGGAGGATTGTGATGATAAGGGCATCGAGCATTGTTATGAAAAACTTCATGGAGCATTGTGATGACAGGGGTCATGGAGCATTATGATGACAAGCGTTATGGACCATTGTGATGACAAGGGCATGGAGCATTGTGATGATAAGTGACATGGAGTATTGTTATGACAAGGGCATGGAGAATTTTCATGACAAAAGTCAAGGAGGATTGTGATGCCAAGGGCAGGGAGCATTGTGATGAAAAGTGTCATGGAGCACTGAGATGACAAGGACATGGAGCATGGTGATGAAAATGGTCATAGAGCATTGTGATGACAAGGGCATGGAGCATTGTGATGATAAGTGCCATGGAGCACTGTGATGACAGGGGTTATGGAGCATTGTGATGACAAGTGACATGGAGCATTGTGAGGACATGAGGCATGGAGCATTGTGATGACATCGGGCATGGAGCATTGTGATGACAGGGGTCACGGAGCATTGAGATGAGAAATGTCATGCAGCTTTGTGACGACAAGGGGAATGGAGCATTGTGATGACAAGGGCATGGATCATTGTGATGACAAGAGTATGGATCATTTTGATTACAAGGGCATGGAGCATAGTAATGACAAGCATCATGGAACATTGTGATGACATGGGGCATGGATCATTGTGCTGACAGGGGTCATGGAGCATTGAGAAGAGAAGGTTCATGGAGCATTGTGTTGACAGGGGGCATGGAGCATTGTGATGACAGGGGTCATGGAGCATTGAAAAGAGAAGGTTCATGGAGCATTGTGATGACATGGGGCATGGAGTAGTGTGATGACGGGGGTCATGGAGCATTGAGATGAGATATGTCATGGAGCATTGTGATGACAAGGGGCATGTAGCATTGTGATGACAAGGGGCATGTAGCATTGTGATGACAAGGGGCATGTAGCATTGTGATGACAAGGGGCATGTAGCATTGTGATGACAAGCGTCATGGAGCATTGTGATGATAAGGGCATGGAGCATTGTGATGATAAGGGCATGGAGCATTATTATGAAAAAGGTCATGGAGTACTGTGATGACAGGGGTTATGTAGCATTGTGATGACAAGTGTCATGGAGCATTGTGATGACATGAGGCATGGAGCATTGTGATGACATGGGGCATGGAGCAGTGTGATGACAGGGGTCATGGAGCATTGAGATGAGAAGTGTCATGGAGCATTGTGATGACAAGGGGCGTGTAGCATTGTGATGAGAAGGGTCATGGAGCATTGTGATGACAAGGGTTATGAAGCATTGTGATCACAAGTGTCCTGGAGCGTTGTTATGAAAAAGTTCATGGAGCATTGTGATGACAAGTGTCATGGAGCATTGTGATGTCAAAGGTCATGGAACATTGTGATGACAAGGGTCATGGAGTATTGTGATGCAAAAGGCATGGAGTATTGTGTTGACATGGTTTATGGAGCATTGTGATGACAAGGGTCATGGAGCATTGTGATGACAAGGGTCATGGAGCATTGTGATGAAAAGTACATGGAGCATTGTCATGAAAAAGGTCATGGAGCATTGTGATGACAAGGTCATGGAGCATTGTGATGACAGGGGTTATGGAGTATTGTGATGACAAGTGACATGGACCATTGTGATGACAAGTGACATGGAGCATTATGACGACATGGGGCATGGATCATTGTGATGACAGAAGTCATGGAGCATTGAGATGAGAAGGGTCATGGAGCATTGTGATGAGAAGGGCCATGGAGCATTGTGATGACAAGGGCATGGATCAATTTGATGAAATAGTTCATGGAGCATTGTGATGAAAAGGGCATGGAACATTGTGATGACGAGGGTCAAGGAGCATTTTGATGAAAAGGCTATGGCGCATTTTGATGACAGGGGTTATGGAGTATTGTGATGAAAAGTTACATGGAGCATTGTGATGAGAAGAGCCACGGAGCATTGTGATGACAAGGGCATGAATTATTGTGATGATAAAAGTCATGGAGCATTGTGACACCAGGGTTCATGGAGCATTATGATAACAAGGGCATGTAGCATTGTGATGACAAGGTTCATGAAGCATTATGATGAGGAGAGTCATGGAGCATTGTGATGACAAAGAGAATGGAGAATTGTGATGACCAGAGGAATGGAGCATTGTGATGGCAAGGGAATGGAGCATTGTGATGACAAGGGGAATGGAGCATTTTGATGACAAGGGTAATGAAGCTTTGTGATGACAAGCGTTATGGAGCATTGAGATGACAAGGGCATGGAGCAGTGTGATGACAGGGGTCATGGAGCATTGAGAAGAGAAGTTTCATGGAGCATTGTTTTGACAGGGGACATGGAGCATTGTGATGACATGGGGCATGGAGCAGTGTGATGACGGGGGTCATGGAGCATTGAGATGAGATATGTCATGGAGCATTGTGATGACAAGCGGAATGTAGCATTGTGATGACAAGGGGCATGGAGCATTGTGATGACAAGCGTCATGGAGCATTGTGATGACAAGCCTCATGGAGCATTGTGATGACAAGGGTCATGTAGCATTGTTGTGACAAGGGTCATGGAGCTTTGTGATGACAAGCATCATGGCGCATTGTGATGTCAAGGGCATGGAACATTGGCATGACAAAAGTCATGGAGCATTGTGATGCCAAGCGTAGGGAGCCTTGTGATGAAAAGTGTCATGGAGCATTGTGATAACAAGGACATCGAGCATGGTGATGACAAGGGCATGGGGTATTGTGATGATAAGGGCCATGGAGCATTGTGATGCCAAGGGCATGGAGTATTGGCATGACAAAAGTCAAGGGGTATTGTGATGCCAAGGTCAGGGAGCATTGTGATGAAAAGCATCATGGAGCATTGTGATGACGAGGACATCGAGCATGGTGATGACAAGGGTCATAGAGCATTGTGATGACAAGGGCATGGAGCATTGTAATGAAAAAGGTCATGGAGCATTGTGATGACACGGGTTATGGAGCATTGTGATGACAAGTGACATGGAGCATTGTGATGACATGGGGCATGGAGCATTGAATTTAGAAGTGTCATGTAGCATTGTGATGAAAAGGGGCATGTAGCATTGTGATGACAAGGGGCATGGAGCATTGTGATGACAAAGGGCATGGAGCATTGTGATGACAAGTGCATGGAGCATTCTCATGACCAAAGTCATAGTGCATTGTGATGCCAAGGACAGGGAGCATTGTTATGACAAGTGTCATGGAGCATTGTTATGACAAGGACATTGAGCATGGTGATGACAAGCGTTGTGGAGCATTGTGATGATAAGGGCATGGAGCATTGTTATGAAAAAGGTCATGGAGCATTGTGATAACAGGGGTTATGTAGCATTGTGATGACAAGTGTCATGGAGCATTGTGATGACATGGGGCATGGAGCAGTGTGATGACAGGGGTCATGGAGCATTGAGATGAGAAGTGTCATGGAGCATTGTGATGACATGTGGCATGTAGCATTGTGATGAGAAGGGGCATGGTGCATTGTGATGAAAACGGTTATGGAGTATTGTGATCACAAGTGTCCTGGAGCATTGTTATGAAAAGTTCATGGAGCATTGTGATGACAAGTGTCAGGGAGCTTTGTGATGACCAGTGTCAGGGAGCTTTGTGATGACAAGCGTCATGGAGCATTGTGATGTCAAGTGTCATAGAGCATTGTGATGACAAGGGTCATGGAGTATTGTGTTGACATGGTTTATGGAGCATTGTGATGACAAGGGTCATGGAGCATTTTGATGACAAGGGTCATGGAGCATTGTGATGACAAGGGTCATGGAGCATTTTGATGACAAGGGTCATGGAGCATTGTGATGACAAGGGTCATGGAGCATTGTGATGAAAAGTACATGGAGCATTGTAATGAAAAAGGTCATGGAGCATTGTGATAACAGGTGTCATGGAGCATTGTGATGACAGGTGTCATGGAGCATTATGATGACAAGGGCATGGAGCATTGTGATGACAGGGGTTATGGCGTATTGTGACGACAAGTGACATGGAGCATTGTGATGACATGGGGCATGGAGCATTGTGATGACAAGGGCATGGAGCTTGTGATGACAAGCGTCATGGAAGATTGTGATGACACAGGGCATGGATCATTTTGATGACAGGGTTCATGGAGCATTGAGATGAGAAGGGTCATGGAGCATTGTGATGAGAAGGGCCATGGAGCATTGTGATGACAAGGGCATGGAACATTGTGATGACGAGGGTCATGGAGCATTTTGATGAAAAGGGCATGGAGCATTGTGATGACAGGGGTTATGGAGTATTATGATGAAAAGTGACATAGAGCATTGTGATGACAGGGGTCATGGAGCATTGAGATGAGAAGGGTCATTGAGCATTGTGATGAGAAGGGCCATGGAGCATTGTGATGACAAGGGCATGGATTATTGTGATGATAAAGTTCATGGAGCATTGTGACGCCAGGGGTCATGGAGCATTATGATGACAAGGGCATGTAGCATTGTGATGACAAGGTTCATGAAGCATTATGATGAGAAGGGTCATGGAGCATTGTGATGACAAGTGTCCTGGAGCATTTTGATGAAAATTGCATGGAGCATTGTGATGACAAGTGGAATGGAGAATTGTGATGACTAGGGGAATGGAGCATTGTGATGACAAGGGTAATGAAGCTTTGTGATGACTAGGGGAATGGAGCATTGTGATGACAAGGGTAATGAAGCTTTGTGATGACAAGCGTTATGGAGCATTGTGATGACAAGGGCATGGAGCAGTGTGATGGCAGGGGTCATGGAGCATTGAAAAGAGAAGTTTCATGGAGCATTGTGTTGACAGGGGGCATGGATCATTGTGATGACATGGGGCATGGAGCTGTGTGATGATGGGGGTCATGGAGCATTGAGATGAGATATGTCATGTAGCATTGTGATGACAAGGGGCATGTAGCATTGTGATGACAAGCATCATGGAGCTTTGTGATGACAAGCGTCATGGCGCATTGTGATGTCAAGGGCATGGAGCATTGGCATGACAAAAGTCATGGAGCATTGTGATGCCAAGGGTAGGGAGCCTTGTGATGAAAAGTGTCATGCAGCATTGTGATGACAAGGACATGGAGCATGGTGATGACAAGGGCATGGGGTATTGTGATGATAAGGGCCATGGAGCACTGTGATGACAAGGGTCATGGAGCATTGTGATGACAAGGGTCATGGAGCATCGTGATGACAAGGGTCATGGAGCATTGTTTTGACAAGGGTCATGGAGCATTGTGATGACAAGGGTCATGGAGCATTGTGATGTAAAGGTCATGGAGCATGGTGATGATGAGGGTCATGGAGCATTGTGATGACATGTGTCATGGAGCATTGTGATGACAAGTGTCGTGGAGCATTGTGATGATGAGGGTCATGGAGCATTTTGATGACACGTGTCATGGAGCATTGTGATGACAAGTGTTGTGGAGCATTGTGATGACAAGGGCATGGAGCATTTTCATGAGAAAAGTCATGGAGCATTGTGATGACAAGGACATTGAGCATGGTGATGACAAGTGTCCTGGAGCATTGTGATGACAAGACATGGAGCATGGTGATGACAAGGGTCATGGAGCATTGTGATGACAAGAGTCATGGAGCATTGTGATGAAAAGTGCATGGAGCATTGTGATGGCAAGTGACATGGAGCTTTGTGATGATATGAGGCATGGAGCATTGTGATGACAGGGGTCATGGAGCATTGAGATGAGAAGTGTCATGTAGCATTGTGATGACAAGGGGCATGGAGCGTTGTGTGTGGTGACAAGGGGAATGGAGCATTGTGATGACAAGGGCATGGATCATTCTTATGACTGGGGTCATGGAGCATTGAGATGAGAAGGGTCATGGAGCATTGTGATGTCAAGGGCATGGAGCATTGGCATGACAAAAGTCATGGAGCATTGTGATGCCAAGCGTAGGGAGCCTTGTGATGAAAAGTGTCATGGAGCATTGTGATGACAAGGACATGGAGCATGGTGATGACAAGGGCATGGGGTACTGTGATGATAAGGGCCATGGAGCATTGTGATGACAAAGGCATGGATCATTGTCATGAAAAAGGTCATGGAGCATTGTGATGACAGGGGTCATGGAACATTATGATGACAAGCATCATGGAGCATTGTGATGACAAGTGATGGAACATTGTGATGACAAGGGTCATGGAACATTGTGATGACATGGGGCATGGAGAATTTTGATGACAAGGGCATGGAGCATTGTGATGACCAGGGGCACGGAGCATTGTGATGACAAGGGGAATGGAGCATTGTGATGACAACATCATGGACAATTGTCACAAGGGTCATGGAGAAATGTGATGACAGAGACATGGAGCATTGTGTTACATGGAGCGTGGAGCATTGTGATGACAGTGGTCATGGAGCATTGTGATGACAAGGGTCATGCAGCATTTTGATGACAGGTGTGTGAAGCATTGTGATGACAAAGACATGGAGCATTGTGATGACAAGGGCATGGAGCATTTTGGTGAAAATTGCATGGAGCCGTGGCCTTGGAAAAGAGAATGATCTGATTTACATATGCCAACCTGCCATCACAGAGTCCCTGCTTTCTCCTTCTGCCTTGTCCAAGATCCTGAGGCAGAAAAAGTTTGAATATTGCAGTGGAACTCTCTGAGGGAAGGCTACAAGGTGAGGAGTGTGTGTGAATTATGTGGGTTTGCACATACATGTACGCCATCCCATGAGGACCCATTCTCAATGGGTCTCTTTTCAGCTTTTCCCTTTTCTAGACCTTTATTTCCTCTTTTTCCCAGTTACTTTTTATCTGGAAGACAGCCTCTCCATTAAGCTGGTATTGTGGCTGATAGTGTGTAGCTCTCCATGGAGTCCCATTTACCAGAATAGGGTATGACATATCGTAGGTCAATAAATCTGAACTTTTGGCTAGAAAATTTTAGCCAGGTATTATGTTCCATCAGTCTCGGTTCTTAGAAATCAATGGCGTGGACTTTTAAAACATGTCTCTGAGTTCTAAGAGCCAATGTAAAGGATGATCACTGACTGTTTCTTTTTCACTGTCCTTGTGTTCTACAATCATGATTTGACATCACGAGGAGACCTCTTTGTCCTGGAGGAGAAATAATTTGAGTTTTGGGCTATTAGATTTTATTTCTACTTCTCTGAGTATTTGGATGAATTACCCATGAATTGAGAACAAATCAGAGCCTTACACTCATGACTTCTTTATGTAATTTTTCAGTGTCTTCTCCTTGAAGACGACAACAAACTGACCCCCAACCTCACAGATGGTGTTAGTCATCCTGATAATGCACCTCAGTTAACATCTCAAGTCGGGATCCAGTTGCACTTGCTTTGTGCAACAGGTATTCGAACGACAAGCTGCAGATACACTGACATTTGCTAAATCAAATTAGTTTTAAAATGAACTGGAGTGGCTTGCAATTTGAAGGTAATTGATGTTAAGCCCCTAAAACTAAAAAAATGATTTTCAAAGAAAACAATCACCCCAAATGTATCTCTTACTTTGTAGAGGCTGTCTTTGCAGTCTCAGGGAAGGCACTGTAGTAAGAGCGAGAAGACTTCCACGTCTAGGCTCACATCTCCCATGAGCTAAACTGGTGACTTTAAGTAAGTTAATTGAATTTCTCTGTGTCCCCAAACTTCTCAGCTAAAAACTTGGATTTGCTCATTCAACAAATGAATTAGGACCTCCCATGATAGACAGGTGAAAATAAGGGCTAGCTCTCAAAGAGCTCACAGATGAGATGGGAGACCAGGTGACCAAGTGTATTCCAAGATAGCTGTTGGTCCAAGGAGCTAGTGATGTGCTCCAGAGGCCCCTGATGCTGCCTACCAGGGAAGGAGGTGATTGGAAATTTCCGGAGGAGGTAAATTTATGGATGAAAAGACCATGGACCGGACAGGTTAGTCAATTTTCCTAAATCCCCTTAATTAAAGTTTTGGCTTCCAGGCTGATGGTCTTTTCCTTTGAATATGAGAACATAATTTAAAATGTAAAGCTTTTTTACTATTATGTTGAGAGTGTGTCTGTAGTAATAAAAACATCAATAATAATAACTAAGATTTTGTGCTAGGCATTGTTCCCAGAGTTTACATGTGTTTAGTCATTAAACTCTCTTCACATACAATGAAGTAGGTATTTTGAAGAAATTAAGCACAGAGTTCAAATAACTTGCATAGCATTGCACAGCTAATGATGGAACCGGGAAAGCATCGTGCTTGGTGCTTCCCATATGTTGTCTTCTTTAATCCTTAAAATAACTCAAACAGGTAGCTTTATTAGCCTCACTTCACAGATGAGAAAATGAAGGCACAGAGAGTTTAAGTAACTTTCCCAAGATCACACAGTAATTAGGGGAGCTGGGATTTGAACCTAAGCAGTCTGGCCCCAGAACCTAGACCCTTACCTTCTGTTCTCTTAGTTTAAAGCAGTTGAATCTGTTCTGCAAACCCAAGCAAGACCACTGAAACTTATTTCCAGTTTGACACTGCCATCTCAGCTAAGGTGAATCTCTGCTCCTCTGCTTCTCTGCTCCTCTGTAACTGAGGAATATTACTTATTATCTTAAGTGTTTATGCATATGTCTATTTTTTCCATTAGACTTGTAACTTCTCAGGGACAGGGGTGATACAACTTACTCATCTTTATATTTCCAGCACCTTGTACAGTGTCTAAAGCCTAATAAGGGCTCAGTATTCAAAACAGACCTGAATGAATAATTTCCCATCATGAGAACTTGAAAACTGTTTGCAAGAAAATATCCACAAATTATTTCTGGCCTAGAGATTGCCATGTGGGGTCATCCTATGGTTTGATCTATCTCTGCATCTTTAGAATTTGAGACAGGTCTTGGTATATAGAAAACATTAAAAAAAAAATCCACGAATGAATGAATGGCTTAGTAAGGGAGGCAAGAGGTGCAAATGAGAATCATTGCAGCTTTTGGGAAACTGTCCATGGGAGAGGTGATAGCAATCTCTGGGAGAGGGAGCCCAGGCTCCTTGCAGAGACCCCCAGCAGGCAGCCTTCGTGGCAGCTGATGGAAGGGAGGTACCGCTTGAAGTCAAGGCCAGTGATATTCTGCACTGACAGCTCCTCATTTGACCCTCAGGGGTGCTTATTTCTGGCAGAAGCATTTCTTGGTTTTAGAAGGTACTTCACCCCTTTACAACCTGTGTAATTGCTATTGGAATGCTTTGCCCTTGTAGTGTCTTAATTATGTCAAATTTTATACCAAGGGCTTTAACTTAACGCTGCATTTGCAATTCTAAGACCCCCTACTCTTGGCACTGCCAGGAAACGCATTTTCTAGATGTGGGACACGCTGACCCAGAGCTTGTTTTTGCATTCTTCCACAAGGAGGGGTGGGGTGGGGACAGGATCCGGGGAGCCAGGCAAAAGGAGACGTGTGTCAGGAGAATAATCTCAATGCTTCTAGAAAGAAAAACCCATCTCTAAGTTACCCTGCTCCAAGCGCTGCTTGGATGGAGATTGCTTGGATAATTGCAGGATCCGAGGCTGTTCGCGTTTAGTTAAATTATATAGTTTTGCTCTCTGTGGGTTTTACAAAAAATCCACCTTTTTATTATCTGCCTTTCATCAAGCAGAACATGCCCCTAGAGTCACCTTTCCTCTCCCCACCATGCCACCCCAATAACGAGAAGGAAGCCATCTGCCAAGAAAACAAACACAATATAAAAATTACACAAATACATAATCCCCAACCCAGAAGGGAAGGAGCAGCTGCCACCTGGTACCAAGCAGAAAACAGTTTAATATTTATCCAGAATAGAAGGTCCCCCAACAGGCCGTAATTCCTCTGTGGGGTGGGGCGGCTGAGGGGAGGTCAGGGATGGGAGTCACCTCCAGGGTCTGGGTCTAAATAGGGACATAATGGGAATCAATTCAGTGAGCTCAGTGTTGCTGTCTCCTGTCACGGGGTGCATTCAGGAGGCACCTGAGGGGGCCATCAATCTGTCACCAGAAAGGGGAGAGGAGCGGGGAGATAGGAGGCAATTGGAAATGAGCATCACTGGGGACTTTTCCTCCAGCTGGAAGTGTCGCTAGAGAAATATGGAGCAGAGCCATCCCCAAGGTAAGGTAAATGGGGGCTCTTGCCCCTGGCCTTGGGGAGTGGTGCCTGGGAGAGATGAAAATCTGCTCTATCGCATTTCAGACAAGCCTCTTTTCTTACTCCTGATCTGGTCTTGGATTGGGATAAAATTTTACTCCCCTTGCCTGAGAAATGCACTTTCTCAGCTGAAATGCTTCAGCCGACTCAAGGCTTGCACTGATTTATATATAACTTGTATCTAATTCCTTAATCAAATGCTTTCTGACTGAATAGGAATGCAGTTATTAGAAATTGTGCAGTGCATGAGAGCGACTCAATCTTCTGTTTTATTGATAAATCAGCATGTGAAAACAACGATGCCCGCTGACATGACAGTTCTTTCTAAGGAAGAGGCAGTTTACAGAGCTGTGTAAATCAGAAGTGTCCTTACGCTGTGGTTGGGGAGACATGATATGGCAAAATGTCTACCAATAAAGTGGAGTATTACAGCAAATTATCCGGTTTATACATGCAGGCAAAGCTTCATTTCTCTTGCCATGTTCGAGAGCTGATAAAGCTTGCAAATGTGATGGGAGCCACTATTTCTGCCTCTGTGCAGCTGTTTATCAGCAGCTTTTTAACACATTTTCACATATTAATGAGGTGGCATAGCAATTCCAGAATTAGAACAGTGGGATGTATCATTGTCTGCCTTATCTCAAGATATGCCTGCTGTCAGCATCATTACCAGGGTGTGCACCATGGAAGATGGAAATTTTGGTGGACGAACCATGTGCACGTGACCTCTCCTTCCCTGTGCCCTCAACCCCCTCATCTCTGATCATACCTGCATTGGCCCTGGCACTGTTATTTACAGGTCTTGCTGCATTTTGCAACTTTGTCTTTTTGTTTCATTTTTTTCTTTTATTTTAATCAAAGTATAATGGTCTTATTATATTAGTTTCAGGTGTAAAATAGTGATTCAATATTTTTGTACATTATAAAATGATCACCATGATAAGTCTAGTTACCACCTGTCACCATACAAAGTTATTCCAATATTATTGACTATCTTCCCTATGCTGTACATTACATCCCAGTTATTTATTTTATAACTGGAAGTCTGTACCTCTTAAACTCCTTCACCTATTTTCACTCATCCCCCCTCCCCCTCCCCCTGGCAATCACTGGTTTGTTCTCTGTGTCTGTGAGTATGTTTCTGTTTTGCTTTGTTTTCTTTTTTAGATTCCACATAAAGTGAAATCAGATGGTATCAATATTTGTCTTTCTCTGTGTGACTTATCTCACTTAGCAAAATGCCCTCTAGGTCCATCCAGGTTGCTGCAAATGGCAAGACTTCATTCTTTTTTATGGTGAGTAATATTCCATTACATATCTATATCTATATCACATCTTCTTTATCCATTCATCTATTGATGGATACTTAGGTTGCTTTCATGTCTTGGCTATTGGAAATAATGCTGCAATGAATATTGTTTCATGATTTATGTGTCAATAGGGCTTGAAAATTCTTCTTTCCTTCTCCATTTTCTAAAATAGTCCCTGGCGTTTAATAGGTACTCCATAAATATTTAATGAATGAGTGGGTAGGTGGATGGATGAAAGTGTTTGTTTCCTCAGAGACGAACCTCTGCAGGCACAGTCTACCTGTCATTGTGGCTTCAAGGAACGAAATAGGTATGAGGCATGGTTTTCCTTGAATTTGCATACAAATGGTAAAATGGCAAATGAGATCTCTGAATTAAGAGCCATCAGAGAACTTACAGAGCATTTAACCTGGAGGTTTCCAAACACAGGTCTGCAGCTGGGGCCAGAACAATGCAAAGTTTTCACCAGTTTGCAATGAGATGAGAAAAGTAAAAATACAGTGAGTGTTCATGGATCTACATGAATTCTGTTAGAATTCTTAGATTAGGTCTTTCTACTTTATTTGTCATTAAAACATCCTTTCTTTTATAAAATGATGGTAATAGTGGATGCTAGCCTTTACTTGGCAAAACTAAAAGATCCTAAGTCCCCCACATTTTGGGAGGTTGTGGGGGGGAAGTTTAATTAGTCTGTGAAATCCCAAAATCTGGATCCATGGTTTAACTCATCTATGTCTTTTGAAAAAAATTCACTGAAATCACCCTATTGGTTTTAAGTGAGACACTGGGCTGCTTAAAAGAATTAGCTCATTTCAGCAAATGATAAGATGCCTCAAGCCCTACAGGCACCTCTCTGTCTTGTCTCTTCAGAGCAGGGATCCAGGCTGGGCCACATGAGTCTTGCAGTAATGCCATGACTCGGCTATAGGAGATTTCCTAAATCCAGGTCAGTCCCTGTAAGAGGAGTACAGAAGCCAATACATTGATGTCTCATACATTTTCTTCTGCTGCAGACGTAGTTGCTGCTTTGTCTTTAGGTGGAACAAATATATGCTCCGACTGTGTAAATACAGAGCCCCTCTCTGAGCTATGAGAATTCTAGTTGGTGTGGGAAAAAAAGACTGCATAGACACATCTGCACAATCACGTCTCCTTTCTCTGAATCCCCGCAGCTCCTACTATCTATGCCACACAGCATAGCCCTTGGTTTTTACATTGTCTTCTGTGCTCTGTTTATTATTCACAAGTCTTATCTCCCCTAAAGAATGGGAACACTCTATTTGAATCCTGTTATTAATTGATAAATTTTCTTTTTGTCAACACAATCTTTTTTGGAGGCTGTTGGCCGCTCACGGTTCTACATATGTCGGGGAGATCAGAGATTCTGTCGACCTGGTTTCCAGCCCTGGCTCTGTGACTGGTGTTTGACCAGTGTACGAGTGAGCACTGACTCTCACAGCACCTGGATCCCTGTCACTAAGAGGGAGTAACAGCACTGACCTGCCTCATGGAGCGAAGTGTCATATGCATCAACTGCCTAATGATGCTAAAGCTCTTTGAGAATATAAACGTGAAACATTATCATTATGGTTAATACTAGTCTTCGGTTTTCAAGTTTTTTTTTCCTTGAAGAGGAGAGGCAGAAAGATTATTTAAAGAAACAGTGAATAGAAGGCTACAGGTTTTTATTTGTTTGTTTTTTGTTTTTGCGGTATACAGTTTGTTCTTAATTCATGACTGACTTTGATCAGAATGTCATAAGCAGTGGGAACGCGGTCTTGAAGTCCTGAAGGTAACTATTTCTACTTCAGGGCATGAAGGCTTCTCTTTAGGAAGAGAAATCGTGTTTCCTAAAAGCTCCTGCTACAAAAGAGGCCAAGCTGAGTAGACAGAGCTGGCCTCAGTCTTGAACATCTTGCCATGGAAGGACCCAGAGCAGGAGAGACTGCAATGATTTTTTAAAGTCCCTACAGTTTTTTAGAATTTCAAGAGTGAAAGGATTCTTGGAGATCCAAAAATCCTTGTTCAGTGTCCTTTCCACTTGTGACAGGCATCGGTGGATCCCCAGTGGTATGTCTCCTATTGCTTCTGTAACAAATTACCACAATCTTAGTGGCTTAAAGCAACACAAATTTATTATCTTTCAGTTCTGGAGGCCACAAGTCTGAAAAGAGTCTTAAGGGGCTAAAATGAAGGTGTTAGCAGGGCTGGTTCCTTCTGGATCCGGGGGAGACTCTGTTCCTTGCCTCTTTCAGCTCTGGTGGCTGCCCACATTCCTTGGCTTGTTGCCACATCACTGCAATCTCTGCTCCCATCATCACATGGCCTTCTCTTCTTTATCAAATCTCCCTCTTCCTCCCTCTCATAAGGAGCCTTTTGATTACATTGGACCAACCTGGATAATCCAGGATAATCTCCCCATCTCAAAATCCAGGCCAAGGGAACAGTAACAGCCATGAGGTCAGCACGCTGCGGGGGATGCAGGGGGAGGGTGCAGTAGGAGAAGAGCTCGCTGAAGGGTGCGGCGGGGGGTGGGTTGGGTTGGGGAATGGTGGGCAAGGTCATATAGGATTACGGGCCAAGGTCAGGACTTTGGCCTGTACTCTAAGTGAGAGGGAAACTACAGTTGGATTTTGAGCAGAGGAATGAATGACATGATCTGACTTGCATTTTTCCAGGACCACTCTGGCTTCTGGGTGGAGACAGGAGGCTCTTGCAATAATCTAGGCAATAGGTCATGGTGGTTGGATCAAGGTGGTGGGAAGTGGTGGATTTCTGGATATATTTTCAAGGTTGAGCTGTTAAAATTTGCTGATGAATTGGCTGTGGGGTGTGAGAGAAAGACAGGAGTAAAAGTTGACTCCTAGGTTTTTGGTTTTAGCAGCAGGAAAGTGGGGAAAAACTGCAGGAAGAGAGAGATGTGGGAAGAAGATGGAGAGTGGGGTATGAACATATTAGGATTTGAGAATTACAAGTGGAGATGTGTCAAGCTATGCAGCTGGATTTGCTAGTCTATAGTTCAAAGGAGAGGTAGGGAAAATCTTCAGAAAATAAATACTCAAAACCTATAAAGCCTGCTTACTTGTTAAAGGATGAAGGAGAAGCCCTTTAATACGACATCTAGGATTTTCTATGGGTTGGTTTTAGCCTCATCTCTCATTGAGCTCCTACACCCAAGGTTTCAATCACTGATATCTTTCAAAACCCCTTGCCCTTTCATGCTTCATTGTCTCTACTTGTGTTGTTCCCTCCACCTGGAATATGCATCCTTCCCTTGCCACCAAAATCCTGTTCATCCTTCAAGGCCTGTGAACCTCTTCTGATTGCTTTAGTTGAAATCCATCATCCCCTCCTCTGTGCTCCCAGGTAGACAGATGGTGTGTTCTCCATCTACCTTATATCTGACTACTTGTGTTTGTCTATATCCCTACTAGATTGTGAGTTCCTTGAGAGTAGGGAAGGACCATGGTTCATTGGTCCTTATATCTCGAAGATGTCTCCAAGATGGAGACAGACAGGGTGTGATCCTGAAAATCAGAATCCTCAGTCTGTCAGTTTACCACTACTGGTTTTCAGGTAGAAATGCATGAAGACATGGCCAGACAAGAGTACACTATTGATGACTACACGTTGTTGGCCAAAACCCGCATGTGGAACCCATAGCCCAGGGAGCTCGCTTCACCAGGTGAGAGTCACAGTTTCTTCTTTGCCTCCTGAAGAGCTCAAGGATTAGACTAAAAACTGGCTTCCTTGGTCCCTTTCTCACACCCAAGCCTTGACCACTGTGTGTGAAGGCAAGAGGGCAAGGACAATTGAATCTAGCAGGGAGATGGTCCAGGGAAATACAGCTTAGAGCAGAGCTGGGCTAAGTTAACCCCTAAGGCATTGGGAGATGGGGGTGGTAGGAAGTTGAAGGCTTAACTTATCACACTAACCAAATATAGGGACATAGTCTGGAAATTGAGGGACTAGATAGGAGGGGAGAGAGCCAGGCAGGGATGCAAGAACATTTGACCTGTTGCTTATTGCACAGAATCTCCTATGCTGCATCAATGTCCAGTAGTGCTCTAAGCAGTGTCCCACACCAGTGTACCTCCTCCTTGGCAATGAGCTGCAATGAGGAGAGCCTGATTCCACCACGAGATGGAGCCTGCCCCTGCATCTGGCCCTGATTTTCACCTAGCAGGTGCTGAATAAGTTTTCATTGGATTTGCCAAATTGGATAAATCCTCAGGAATGCACATGTATTCCCAATGGAAAGACTTAGGGGTATCTCTGTGTCAATGACAGCAAGTGTGATAGAAATCTAAGGTTTTCTTGCAATCCTAGTATAAGACATAGTATAGTGTAGTGGGTAAGAGTGAGGGCTCTGGAGCTGTGTGATCTTGGACAAGTTAACCTTCCAGGGCCTCAGTTTCCTCATCCATAAAATGGGAGTAATGATATTTCTCACCTCAGAATGTTTTTGAATTAACTAAATGAGTTAATACTTGTAAATACTTATAACAGTGCTGGGCACATAGTGAATGTTGGATATGTTCTAGCTATTTTATAAGTATGGGTTAGCTATAGAATGTCAGAGAGTCGTATGTCAGAGGATGTCTCTAGGTCTTTGTTCTAAAAAGGTTTAAAATTTCTGAGGAAGAAAGATTTAGATTTTTATCACGCTGTCAGTCTCTTTTACCTGAATATTTTACCTGAATATGCAGCCCATATCCTGGCAGCAAACATGACTCTTCTTATCCATAGGGATGACCATTATTGGAGCTGGTTATGGGGCTGATATTTAGGCAGCTGCTTTTGGGCATGATCCCAAATGAGATGTTTGAGCTGGCTCTTCCCTCAGACTCAGAAGTCACCTGCTAATGTGAACTTCAATGGTCCTGGGATGCTCAGCTGGAATCTCTGGCTTGTGTCACACCAAGCAGGTGGTCCGGGACCAAAGGGACAGTAATTGGCAACAATGGTTGTTGGAAGGTTACCAAGGCCCGGGAACATTCTCATTGGTTGTGTGTGTGTGTGTGTGTGTGTGTGTGGTCTCTCCGGATGGGTAAAAAGGGTCATACTAGGAATCCCTGAAGCAGTATTTTCTTCTCAACTTTCCTGGCTTTCATTGTTCAGAATTTCATTTTTGTCTTGGTAGTTTGAGGATCTTTTCAGTACATCCTTCTGCTCTTTTCTCTCTCCTGTTAATATTTGTCTGACCAGTTAGAACTGTGACCTGGGAATCCTACATACCTTTCTGATGGTATCCTTTTAACTTTTTTATTCACCTTTTTAAACTACATTTCCCCCCATTTCTATGAGGATCATCCTTGAGCAGTGAAAACTCTTGATGGTAAGAGGTGTCTGGCAGGGGCAGAGGGACTCTTAGGTAAATAAAGACTTCTGTTTTGCTGCCTGATTAACTAAACCTCCCCTCTCCCCATATTCCAGTGTCAATAACTCCTGTCACTTTCTGAATTCCAAGAGGAGAATTCACTTTTGAAATCAGAAAAAAAATCAATGCTCAAAGGCCTCTCTTTTTTGAACCCTATTTAGTTGGATCAGTTATAATCTTTTATTTCCTGTGATAGATTTTACACACGAATATTCATTCAACAAATATTTACTAAGTGTCTGCTGGGGCAAGACCAAGTTCGAGTGTTAAAGGGGAATATAAAATATATAATACATTTCTATCTATCTACACATATGATGTACATTATACTCTAACTGGGGGGGACACAGCGTATGCAAAAGTGGGGGACCATACTGAAGAAAGAGTTGAGAAACAGTGCTTAGGACCTCATGACTTTTGCTCAGTTTGTTATAAAGAAACTTTTTTTTTTTCTTACAGGGAGGAAATAATTCTGATGTCACTGAAATGTGTGAAGATTCATCCCTCCCCTGAGGGTATGTGGTCAAAGGGGGTGGTCCACACTTAAATTCTACCCAGAGCATTGTTGCTTATGGCCCATGAGCCCTTTGGGATGTACTTTGTGGCTGCCTGTGGGGTCCTATGCCCTCTTCTGAGAGGAGGCAGCTTAGTGCGAGGCAGATCCAGGTTCCACTCCCTGCTCCTCCACCTGCTGTGTGCCTTTGGGGGAGCTGCTCAACTTCTCTGAACCTCAATTTGATCATCTGCAAAATAGAGATAGTAGCACCTACCTCATGATGTAAAAATTAAAGTGAGATCATATATGTACCATACATGGTTCATAGAAAATGAGCAGTTTACGTAAATTCCCTCTATTCTTATACCAAGATTTACATTTTCTTTTCCTATTTTTTCTTCTCCTTTTAATTTCCTTTTTTCTTGTAGTAGGGACGAATGTCCGAATCACTACAATTAGTCCATCTGGGTTCCAGGCACATCTGAGATTAATATCAGCCAGAACTTGAGCATCATTGCCAAGATGTGAGCTCCTTAGGCTGGCACATGGACCACATGAACGGACTTTCTTCTAGTGCTAGGTGATGCTAATTGCCATCTGATCTGAAGCCAGAGTTGCTTTCCTTTGTTTAATAATTTATATCTTCTCTGAGAACACCGAGCTAAAGTTTAAAACTACAGAAAGGAATGATTTATCTAAATGCCAACAAAGCTAAAGGCAGCAAAATCACCCAAACTCCCTTTGTAGGCTGCTATTCACTCACCACCCCAAATACCAGGTGGCATTTGAGGGAGTGTACATGTGGGACAGCAAGAGAGTAAAGTTCCTGAGGTTTTAGGTCTTGGTCCAGCCTCACTCTGTAGGTGTTGCCAGCTCAGGCTGGCTGAGAAGCAGGCAGGACTCATGGAAATGAGCATATCACAGTCCCAGGGCCCACCTCCTGGGGCTGCACTATATTTCAGCTTATTTTTTCATCAAGCAGTTGTGAATACCTACTATGTGGCAGGTTGTCTGCTGGGCATTGCGCAAAGTTACAAAGCTGGAGATTGCTGCTCTCAAGCAGCTCACAGTCTGGTGCAGAAGAAAAGTCCATTAATAGTTATAGTTAGGGAGGAATAGTTAGGGAGGAACACCTCCCCTGCCCCATCCATGCTTCCCGAGTGACAATAGAGCAACAACCGCCTCCAGTATTTTTCCCCCTTTGTGGCATTTTGGGAGGGTGGAATTGGGGAGGGTGGGGGAGTACGACTGGAATAACAGGAATAACCATTTAAAACTGGAATAACAGGAATAACAATTTAAAGCAATTGCAGTGTGCCAGGTATAGAACTAGGCATTTTATATCTCATATCTCATTTAACTGGTATATTCAGAACGAAACAGTTTCTGACATGTAGATAGAAACAGATCTGGAATTGTCAGCAGTGTCCCTTCCTGATCAGATTGAGAGATCCAGTTTCACTCTACAAACACACATTAGTTAACAAAGGGCTGTTGCTACTTGATTGTGCCTTGAAGCTGACCTTGTCTGCTCAGGTGCCAAAGGAAACTCTCTCCATTTTAGGAAGGCTGTAACAGCTGTCACTGAGGTGTCGCTGGTCAGAGCACAGTAAACATTAACCGATCTTTGCACCTTTGGTTTCCTCTAACTGGAAGGTTCTTCCCCTCCATCCTCCTGGCCAGCACCCCAACCTCCTCGACTTCCTGCAGGACCCCCTTCTCCAGGAAGTCTCCCTCAGCACTGTAGTTACATGGAGCACCCCTGCTCCCTGGCATTCTTGTCGTTGAACTTTTCTCTGTAGCAAAGATTGTCATCAAACAGAACGCATTTTACTTCTTTCTTCTTTGTCTCCTCCTTCCCCCCACAAAAGGTGAGCTTTACGAGGCCTGGGAGTCTTGCCATTTAGGTTTCCCTGCTGTATTCTCAGCACCCAGGACAGTACCTGGCCCAGAGCAGGTGATCAATAATATTTGTTGAATGAATCAATGACATGATGCTATTAGGAAGAAATGACTCTGTGTAGCCTAAGGGTGGAGTGAGACCTTTCCTACAATGGCAGGATCAGGGAATGTACCATTCATTGATTGATTCATTCATTCACTAGGTAACTTGTGCCTGGCACAGTGCTGCTAGGCTTTGGGGTAACAAATGTAATGAGACACGGTTTCTGCTTCTAGAGGACTCTGTCTGTTGAGGGAAATGGACCCCAAATAATATTAATGGTGATACTGATGATGGCTTGCATTTAATGGAACATACTACAGGCCAGGTGCTGTTCTAAGCATGTTTATGCATTATTAACTCTTCTAATTCTTACAAAAAATGAGGTAGGTATGACTCTTATGCCCAATTTGCAGATGAGGAAACAGAGGTACAAAGAGGCCACACATTCTGAGGTGTGAATGGGGTGTGTGAAAACAGCTTACATTGTAACTGGTCACTTGCTGAGAGTGGAGAGGGCCAGGTGGGCAGCTCTGAGAGGCTTATGGATAATAATCACTCTCCTGCCCCCATCCCCATTGACCGGTTCTTATAGTTGCTGGACACTTCTACCTCCCTCACTTCAATCCTTGCTGCTCTAGACCTGGTCTCCCCTGAGCTCTCAGCGAATGCTCTCCTTCTGACCCTCATGACTCCCTGTTCTTATGCTCCTGAGTCTGCAGGCCCTTCCCGTGCTCTAAAGCAGGGAGGCTCAGCCCAGATGTCCCAATTCCCCACTCTGTGCTCTCAAAGCTGTGACTTCAGACACTCCACATTGGGTCCCACTGTTCTCTGCAGTAGGGGAGAGACTGTGACCGGCCCAGATTCCACCACTGCTGACTCTGGGCGGGGTCCACGAAGGTCTGCCCTCACCAAAAGGGTCTTTTGGGAGTCTCCAAAAGAAGAGTTTAACACTGTCACCCCTCTCACCTTGTCAGTTCTCCCCATAGTCCCTTCTGAGTCTTGGGTGACCACACTTTGTACATCAAAACCCTAGGCGGTCACTTGTCTTCCTCTCCTAATGATGTGTTACAGAAAACAAGCTTCCATTACTTGCAAAAGTGTGATGGGAACATGAATATTAATAACTCCCATGGGTTTCCTGCAAACACCCATCACCACGGCTTAGAAACCTTGTTCTGGTCTGCTCAGTAGAACAAAAATAAAGGATTCATGAACCCAGCTTAGGCGGAGTACTTCCTGGGGCTTTGAACTGCAGTGCTCCTGCAGCACTGAGGTGGGGAATGTGCTCCCTTCACCTGGGTTTTGGCAGGAAGGTGTTTGACTTTGGTCAGGGACAAGACTTGGCAGCTGCATCAGGACCCAGTGGAGCTGCATCAGGGATTTCTTTTGATTGAGAAGAAAGTTCTCCATGGTGACAGCATCTTGGTGAGCAGGTGCATTAGATCTAAGCCAAGTCAAGTTGGAATGATGCTAGAATCCAGAGCTGGTCCAGCACCGATTCGTAGAACTTCAGGGCTCACCGATCATCATTTGGAATACACTGCGGCCACAAGAGGCAGGAGAAAAGTCAGCAGCAGGGCCAAGGGTAGAGAATCTGGAGATGACTGTTCCTTTGGAGAACCCTAGAGCAAGGATAATGTTGCCCTTGTTCTACAGTCAGGGTTTCCACTAAAGTCTGCTGACACAGTTTTTTCAGAAAAAGTCCTTTTCTCCAGGGAATCTTCAAGTATATGCCACTTTATGTTCCCTGGGTCTCTAGATGCCTGTTCAGGATCTCATAGGGTTGACTCGGGCTGTGGTAGAGCTCATAGGTTTCCCATCTCAGGCAATGCTGTTCTAGTAAGTAGTGCTCCCAGGATCTGAAGGGAATTTCTGGCTGAGCTGGAGATTGGATAGATTACAAGGAGACTGGGGTTGGGGAACGTAACAGCCCTGTTTCTTGGGTTCTGCTGCCCCAGGAACCCCATGTGATCTTTAGGGTTTGAGCCCCTGGTTTGATGGCTGTTCAAGAACGCTAAAGCCTGGGTCCCATAGTTGAAAAGTACTGTTGAAATTTATTTTAATGTGTATTGTTTGTGCATTTTTTAAATTTGGGATTAAAAAATCATCCATATTTCTAGCTCACAAAAATAAAATTAAAATCTTTTGGATTTTCTAGAGAAAAATATCTTCTTAGGTAATTTCAGTGTGATCAAGGTAGCATCTATTTTGCTGAACTTTAGGTCAATCATTAAATCTATGGTGTTAATGAAAATGCTCATTTTCTCGGGCAGCAGCATGCAGAATCTCTCTGCGGTACAATTAACAGTGGTGGAGAAATCTCTGCCAGTTCTTCTAGCTGTCAGATTTTCCTGTAGTTGGCATGCCAGTGTTTCATCGCAGAGCAGGCCATGCAGGTGAAAGTCATGGAATAGTCATAGCTTTCTTCCTAATATACTTCATTGCAGGAGGCCAATCCCCCACAGAGTTCTGACATAGGATGCGTTGATCACAGCGGCCTCTGCCCAGCAATGTTTACCCAGGAGGCAGCCTGGTATCATCACGGAAGGAGTGAAAGAGTTGAAGCTGGAAGATCTACAGAGTGAGTCCTGGCTCTGAAATTTGCTAGCTGTGTGATTCTGCCCTTTCTGATCTTCAGTTTTCCCTTCCATAAAATGAAAATAAAAATAACAACTGCTCTTTCTACTTTATAAAATTATCCTGAGGATAATATGAAACCTTTTATGGGAAATAGTTTTAAAGACTGCATTGCTAAAGGGTTGTTGCTTTTGTTGGCTATTGCATAGAAATAGAGTTAGTTAAACTTTTTTAAAGAATATCCAAAAGCATTCTTTGAACTATTGTAAAGTGATTGCCAGGCGTGTACAATAAAAGCGTATAATATAGGAAGGCTACTTTTCCAGTCAAAAAGGAAAAAAAGCTGACATGGTGATTATAACAGATAATGTTGGCTATCTATTCAACATCTGTTCTTACGTCACTCCTTTCTCCTTTCTATTGGGTTGGCCAAAAAGTTTGTGCTGGCCAACCCAATAAAAGAACCCTGATTTTGTTACGTATCTACCGTTATCATGACCACATGTTTCAAGGGCTTTAACCCAGAAGCAGGCCTAGATTGGTCTAAGCCAATGGTTCCTAAACTTTCATATGCATCAGAATCACCGGGACGGCTCGTTAAAACTCCAGTTGCTGGGCTCCCGCCCGAATTTAGTTGGTCTGGGTGGTGTCAGAGAATATGTATCAGGTGATGCTGATACTTTGGTCTGAAGACCATATGCTTTGACAGCTACTGTCTGAGCCAATCCTGGTGGTCCCATCCTCCTTGCCAGTTACTGGTTAGATACAGATACATGAAGCAGCTCTGCCCAGTGAGATGTGATAAGTGCTGGGGGCTATGGGAAAGGGTTTCTCACTCTTCAATAGAGACACAGGGAAGAGGTGGCTCCTTTTCTACCTCTGGACAGTGTCTCTGGGTAGAGCCCCTGGGACTGCTGCAGGTATTCTGGTACTATGAAGGGAGCAACGCTGAAGACAAAGTAGACGCTCTGAGAATGACTAAGCAAAAATGATGTAAGGCACCTGGGTCCCTAATGATGTCCTCGGGTCACAAAATTAACTGTGGAGTTGCCTACCTTTTATTTGTTAAGCCATTTTGAGTTGGAGTTCTCTGTTACTTTCAGTCAAAGTTAACTTAGTGGATAAAGTGATAATGTTAAAATTTCTTTTCTGTCATGGGGACATGGGGGTAGGTTATGGGACAGGATCCCTGAGCCTTACTGGGGGCAATGGGAGATGCCTGGCGTTAGAGATTGCGCTCAGCCATGAACCGTGAACCTTCATCAAGGTCTAACTGTCAGGAGAAGATTCGGGAAGGACCAACTTAGGAAGGGCTGGAGGTAGTGAGCAAATCAGGGTGTGAGTAAAGAGCTCCCAACCTGGGAGATGTGACCATATTAGAATAGGTTGGGAGCATGTGATGAGTGGAAAGGTATGCTGGGTGCCTTAAGAACGGCAAACTTTTGAGGATTTTGTGGTCTGATGTGTGGGAAGGTGAGCCCAGGATTGGAAAGAACAGCTGAGGAAAGGCAGGCTAAGGGGATTGGAACTGGAAGTAGAAAATAAACAAATGTCAAAGGGACTTGGGAGCTTGTGTGCTGATCGAGACATTGTGTCCCGAATCGATATTTATTTGATACTGTTTTGACACCAGTAAAGCTACTCTCAGTTAAAAGGCAACGTGGGTCCCTGAAGTGGCCTTTATCCGGTGGTTTGTATGCCATCGGGGGCAGCCAGTGATTTCACAATAATTACTAAGAACTCTCTTTTCCTCAGACTCTAGGACTGTTGCAACTGTGTTCTTCTAGCACCTGTGGGCCTGATCTGTGACCTTTTGGTGTTTGTCCCATTTCCTTCCTATTAGTCTCCCGAATGTCTTCAATGGGCTGGTACCTACCAACTTTACCTGCAAACATTACCTGCTGTGGTTCTGCCCCTTCTCTCCTGCTCATTGCCAGGCCCAAGGGTCCCTGTTCTCAACATCGGTGATGCAGCAATGAAAAGGCAGATCCTTGATCTCAGGGTGCTCAGTCTAGGGCAGCGCTGTCCAGCAGAAATACAATGCAAGCCACATACGTAGTTTTAAGTTCTCTAGTAACCACATTAAAAAAAGTAAAATGAAACAGTGTTATTAATTATAATAAAATATTTTATCCAGGTTCTCAACCAGGGGAGATTTTGCACCTGGGGGCATTTGACAATGTCTAACAATGTTACTTGGAAATGTCATTAGGCAATTTTTGGTTGTTATAACTGGGAGTGTGCTAGTGGTATTTAATGGGTGGAAGCCAGAGATGCAGCTAAACATCCTACAGTGCACAGGGGACAGCTTCCCACAACAAAAAACTATGTAGCCCCAAATGTCCATTGTACTGAGGTTGAAAAATCCTGATTTAACTCAGTATATCCTGAACGTTTCATTTCAATATGTAATCAAATATTAAAAAATCATTAATTTGATATTTTACATTTTTAAAATTTCTAAATTTTAAAGTCTGGTGTGTATTTTACACTTGCAATACATCTCAATTTAGGCCAGCCATGTTTCAACCGCTCGATTGCCATGTGTAGCTAGCAGCTACAGCGCAGGCATAGGGAGTGTATAGTCAGAGTCCAGGAAGCTCTCTGTGACCCCAATTTCCTGGACACAGCAAATATGGTGAGATGCAAAGTCCTGCTACCTTTGTGAGACCAACATGATAAGGAATTGGGATAAAAGGGTTGCACAGGGTCTCTCTGATCACTAAATTAGGTAAGAATGCAGATACATTCAAAACAACATCTATCCAGCCTCTTACATTATTTCCCTGCAAAATGTCATCAAGAGGTGGTAATTTCTTATTCCCTCAAGGCAAAAGTCACCATACACCATTGGGAAGATTATGGAGAGAGAGGTATCTTCAATGCAGCTCTGAGGATTTAGATATTGATCACTAAGGCTTTCATGTAGTTAAAACAAGCAACAACTTTTGCCTCTTCCAAAACACGCTATAGTTTTTCCCTTTTGAAAAATGAGAAATAAAGGGTTTCAGGTTAAAAAGAAGGTGACCGTGCAGTAATCAGAGCTTTAGAACAATCCAAAGTGACCTTGGTGCAACATGCTGTACTTTTTTTTTTTTTTTTTTGTGGTACGTGGGCGTCTCACTGCTGTGGCCTCTCCCGTTGCGGAGCACAGGCTCCGGACACACAGGCTCAGTGGCCATGGCTCACGGGCCCAGCCGCTCCGCGGCATGTGGGATCTTCCTGGACCGGGGCACGAACCCGTGTCTCCTGCATCAGCAGGCGGACTCTCAACCACTGCGCCACCAGGGAAGCCCAACATGCTGTACTTTGTAATCCCCAATTTGAAGGCTTTGCGGCATCTCATTAGTCTGGAGTTGCAGTACAGGTAACTCTTTATTGAGTGAGTAATTAAATGTGACACAGAAGCAGGTGCATGGATTAGTGACACACCCAGGGGTCTCTCTGAGGCGGCCTTTCCTGTCTCTGCCCATGAGGTAAGGTGTAGAAAGGGTTAGCAGAGCTCCTGCAAGAGGGATCCTGGTGCAAAGGCAGAGCAAGATTTCTTGCATTATCTGTGGGTCAGGGCAATGTGCCAGTAAGTGTGGGGATGTCCATTCTGGAAGCCAGGCCTCATCTATGATGTGACAAGGTCACCTCTGTGGTGCTGCTGATCCTTTCTGGGCTAATGCTGGGAATCCATCCTCAGCTTTCCTGAGCAAACTGCTCGTTCTGTCTTTAGTAGTACAAGGGTCTGCAGTGTTACTTGAAGTCAGAGTGAAGAATGCTTCCCATTCTTCCAGAGCCCTCTGAAACCAGAGCGTATCTGACACAGTCAGGCTTTGTCTAAAATGAAGGAAGACAAAAAGAGCATTTCCGCATTTTTACAGTGTCAACATGACACTTATTTTCATAGAATTGAAGGTTAGGAGAGAGGCTCACGTAGTTTACTTTTCTGTTTCCAGAAAGGCTTTCATTCAGCTTTCCCACACACCTGAAAATCTACCCTATTTTTCAAAGTCTGCCAGGGAAGGAGTTTATAAAAATCTTTTTGGAAACAAATTCAGGTTCTCATCAGCCCTCAATGAACCTATATAGAGCACTGATCCTGTGCAAAGAATTATTTAGAAGCAAAGAGATTAAAGGAAAGAGAAGGCAGCTTCTCTTTTTAAGGAACTCATGAGAGAGACATAAAAAGACAGGGGGTAACAAGTGCCAAAGGAATGGCACAGCCATAAAGGCCTGTAGGAGTTGAGAAGAGGAAACTGATGCGGGGCTGGGTGAGAGGAAAGATCTCCTGGAATAGGTGAAATTCAAGCTGGTCTTCCGGGGTTGGAGAGCGGCGAAGGGCCTGGTGTGAGGACATCCCATCTCATGCTCTCCTGTCCCCTGTCCTCTTTTTAAAGTTCACTCCCTGCAATGTTTCAGCAGCAATGCAAGGTACCACAGCTGCAAGACGAATCAGGCCTGCTCCCAGCCTCTAGGAACTCACAATGGACTAATGCAAATTTCCAGAAATTTGATCTTCCATAGAGATGTGACGCTTGCTCACTCATTTAACAAATATTTACTGATCATCTGTTGTGTGCCTGGTCCTGTTCTTGATGCTAATGATACAGTGGGAAACAAGACAGATTCAAGCCTTGCTTTATAAAGTTCATGGTCTAGAGGTGTGGGAAACAACAAACAAATAATTACAAGTGTGATAAGAATTATAAAAAGGGGGCAACAGGTGCTACGGGAGTATGAAGATATTCATCTAATCTGGGAGAGAGGGCTTTCCTTGGGTAGTACTGTTTAAGCTGTAAGAGGGAAGAACAAATCTGACTCCATATTGGATGTTCCTTTTACTTTAACCTTTGTATTAATAAAGCATGAAATTACTTAAGTGTCATATTTATAATAAGTATCATCTTCTTCTTTGAAGTAATGAAAAAGACGATTTTCACATTTTCAAAATACTAATGATAATTCAACACATTAAATTACTACAAACACTCAAATGTATGTGATCACGGGCCATTTCTTCTGGTGTGTTTATTTTTTATCTTTTACACCATCCTCTATTGCTTGCTACATGTTAAGAACTGTTGCCTGTAGCCTGAAATATACAGGATAGCCCATTCTCAAGGCTCTGACCTTTAAAGGTATAACACTTTCCAATTCATATAGAGAAAAAAAGTTGCAGAACAGAGAATAACATTTGTCTTTTCAGAGGTTGACAGGGGCATCATGACCTGACCTACGTGGACAGCTGTAGGAACAAAGGATTCTGACACTAAGAAGTTTACAACAACCAACCTCACCCCCTCCCCTTTTACTATAAAAGGAGCCTGAATTCTAACTTGGGGAAGATGGTTCTTTGGGAAACTAGTCCACCATCTTCTTGGTCTGCTGGCTTTCCAGATGAAGTCACTATTCCTTGCCTCAATAGCTCGTCTCTTGATATATTGACCTGTCGTGCAGTGAGCAGTATGAGCTTGGACTCGGCAACAAAGCCAATAGGTGAGTGCCGAACTGAGTAAACCAGGTGAAGGGGGAGAGGAGAACAAGGAGAGAAGGATGTGCCTGTCAGAAGGAGAAGACTCCAAAATATCCAAAGTGGAGAGAATGTGGTGCTTTTGAGGAACAGAAAAATGTCCAAGATGGTGGCAGCAAGGACAGAGATGAAGTCCAAGAGTTAGGTCAGGCCCCTCCTGGGCTGGAACATGACCACATGTGTCCCTGGCACAATAGCCAAAACAAATAAAAACTAAAGCAAACATCCTGTCTTTTCTCCCAACGACAGGTGTGGAGAGGAGGCTGCCACATTGCACAGTTTCAGAGAGCTGGTGAAGACCCTGTGCATCTTGTCTAGGAGGGGTCTCTGCCCAGACCCCTGCACCTGTCGCCTCCCCTCTACCCTCGCCAGCCTCTGGACTGAGGACTCATGTATTCCCTCCACCTCCAAGCTCTGCTCCACTGGTCCCTGGGTTACTCCTGACTGTGAAGGAGCTGCTGTGAGACTGAGTTCTTGAGTGCCTGGTACCCAGTCTGCTCAATGAGTGTGTGTTTCTGCTGTGCTGGGAGGGATGTCTGGTATTCAGTTTTTTCTTCTGGTGGATTGGGCCCCGAACACCTGAGAAGGCTCCAGGCAGCAGTCTCTAAATACCACTGAGTTAGTTCATAATTGGACTTCTGCCTCAGTTTCCCTGCTTAATATTCCAGTTACCTGCTGGGGCTAGAGTTCTGCCCAGAAACTCCAGTACCCGATGTTTACTGAGTGCCTGAGACAGTGTCAGGGTGCTGAGGATGGTGTAAAAGATAAAAAATAAACACACCAGAAGAACTGGCCCGTGATCACATACATTTGAGTGTTTGTAGTAATTTAATGTGTTGAATTATCATTAGTATTTTGAAAATGTGAAAATCGTCTTTTTCATTACTTCAAAGGAGAAGATGATGCTTATTATAAATAGGACACTTAAGTAATTTCATGCTTTATTAAAAATTTTGATCTTGTAGGTGTCAACAATTGCTTCTTTCTTTTTCCAGTTGACAGATAGCAGTTTGAATATTCATTACATTTTTATGTTACAAAATCCACATGAGATAAAAACTGGCACTGGTTCCAGAGATGGAACAGAGTCCAAAGTTCTTAATTTGACACTCAAAGCCTCTCACCATCCAGCTCCAACCTCCTGCCACTGCTCCTTTCCACGTTCTCCACCCTTAGGCTTTCTCCTCTATGTTTGTGCTCAAACCGTCCCCTTTGCCTGGAATGTCCTCCCCCTTCATCTTTATATGCCATCGTCCTCTGCCATGAAGACCTCTTCTCTTCTGTTTCCATTGGCTTGCCCCTTTTCTCCTCTGGCTTTGAATTCTTCCTCTACCCCTGGTTCCTCATTTTCTATCTTCTTCTTTAGCATCTTTCACTTGGACCCCTGCTCAGAATCATGTTCTCATAAAACAGCTGTGTATAGCTAACACTGATTTTTGAGGGCTAGCCTAGAAAACGAATGAAAAAATGTCTTCCTGATTGTACAGTTAAAATAGTTCCTTTTTAAACTGGGGAAATATGGAAAGTATGAAGAGCACAAGGGTTTCCACCAGCTGTGGAGGAATGGTCAAGAGTGCAGGCAAGTTACTTAGCCTCTCTGAGCCTTAGTATTCTCATCTGTGAAATGGAAGTGATAAACCCTGTCTCACTGGCTTACTGTGAATATTGCATGACTGTTATGTGTAAAACGCCCAGGAGAGTTTCTGATGAGAAATAAGCACTACTCCTTACTTGGTAATTATTGTTATTATAACAACCATGGTAACATTTTCAAACTCTTATTTATACTGTTATTAAAAATACTTCATAAATTCCAGACAGCCATCTTTCAGGCAAAATTCAGATCCTTTTTGTTTTCAAGCTGGAGGCTGCTTCTTCTCCCAGGGTAGAGAAGTGACCTGCTTTCTATCCCAGAAGCATTCACAGGTGTCACCAGGAAGTGGAACAAACATACTTGACTCTCTTGTCTATGCCTTCAGATCATGTGAAGCAACTGAACAGTCACTTGGGTGTGAAACCAACAGAAGGTGCAGGTTCAGTCACTTGACTCAGTAACAGGTGCTGTTTATAGCACCCAAGTTCTTTCCTGGAATCTTTTCATGTTTGTGACATGCACCATGTGTTAAGAGTGCACGCATGCCATGTTTAGTCACAATGCGACAACCAATGGCAGGCACGACCTTTCGTTTAGACAACCAGGTGGAGCCCTCTGGGTCGAGTGTGGGCTCCTCCTTAGCTCACCCAACCTTCCTCCCTGCACCACTAAGGCCGTCAGGATGACTGGCTCACATCCTGTTAGGAAGAATTACCACAATCACTAATGGGTAGTTAGGGACAGCGTTCCAGTTTAAAGGCTTCCATGGGCTGTGAAAACTAGAGAGTAAATAATCGTTTATTAGCCAGTCACTTAGAGGATGCCACATGGAATGACGTTCCAGCACTTCAAAACGCACAGAAGCCATATATCATAATGGACCATAAAAGTTACGTGCAAACAGGCTGTAAAACTGAACAACTGTTTACCTCGGTGAAGGTTTTATTTACATGCCCTCTGGCAGACACTTAAATGTACTTCATATGGGGCTGCCGATCACAGCTTCAAGCAGAGCCTGCATTAAGTGGAGATGCATTGGGTAGACACCAATTGCAATGTGATTTCAGGGGCCTGGGGACGGCCTCTCAGGCTCCCTCCAAAACGCATTTTGCCTGCTTGATGCTTAAAATTTCTTGAAATCAAAGCTCTATTTCTATAATTACAGAAAATTCAATTTGACAAGTTCAACACTGGATTCAACATAAAGTATCATGGAATGCACAAATAGCCAACATTTATAGTGCTATGTTCTTTACCGAGCACTTCCACACGTGGAATCTTCTTTGTCCTCCAACACTCCAGTAAGATGAATCATTTCCTCCGATTATGAGGAAGGACCTATGACTTGGAGAAGTTCAGTGACTTGTCCAAGGGCACATGTGGGTCATGGCAGAGGCTGGACTGGAATCTGGTGCTTCTGAGGATGCCTCCTTAGTGCACTTTCAACGAGAACAGGCTCTTTCATTAAACACCCTATAGAGGAAGTTCTTGACCTAAATTCATACCATCCTGAGAACCAGTTTTGAAAGGTGGAGATGCGGATGAGAGAGTTGGGTCAGCAGTCTTCCTGGGCCCTGCTCAGCTGGGGTAGGCCCAGAGATCTCCTTCTCCAGGGATGTTCCTGCCCAAGCTGACTGGTGAGTGTGCATACACTTCCTTTAAGCTTTGCCGAGTTGATCCCATTCCACACTTGTGTTCCCTGCTGGGATTGGAGCCCTGTTCTGATCCCCAGTCTCCTTGGCTAAAGTTCTAGAAACTTGCTGCTTCCTTGCTGGTTCTCTGTCCCAGGAGGCTATTCTCTGTCCCTTTTGCTTCTACCCTCAGCTGGTTTCTTTTCCTTTTTTAAAAATTTGTATTGGAGTATAGTTGATTGATAATGTGTTAGTTTCAGGTGTACAGCAAAGTGATTCAGTTATATATATACATATACCTACACTCTTTAAGATTCTTTTCCCATATAGGTCATTACAGAGTATTGAGTAGAGTTCCCTATGCTAAACGGTAGGTCATTATTAGTTATCTATCTTATATATAGTAGCATGTATATGTCAACCCCAATCTCCCAATTTATCCCTCCCCTCTTTCCCCACTGGTAACCATAAGTTTGTTTTCTACATCTGTAACTCTACTTCTGTTTTGTAAATAAGTTCATTTGTACCATTTTTTTAGATTCTACATTTAAGCGATATCATATGGTATTTGTCTTTCTCTGTCTGACTTACTTCACTCAGTATGACAATCTGTAGGTCCATCCATGTCGCTGCAAAAGGCATTATTTCATTCATTTTATGGCTGAGTAATATTCCACTGTGTATATATATATATATATATATATATATATATACCACATCTTCTTTATCCATTCCTCTGTTGATGGACATTTAGGTTGCTTCCATGTCCTGGCTATTGTAAATAGTGCTGCAGTGAACACTGGGGTGCATGTATCCTTTTGATTTACAGTTTTCTCCAGTCATATACCCAGGAGTGGGATTGCTGGATCATCTGGTTCAGCTGGGGTTTCGTTCCTCTGCACAGACCTGCCAGAATTGCATGCTGATTGTTGGGGTTTTTTTCTCTATTGCAGGAACTGCCAGTTGTTCATTATTCCTTCATTCATTGAAGACATTTTTATAGAGCACCTACAACAGACAGGAAGACACAGTCCAGAGTCAATTCCGCTCGGCTTTCAAGGTAACCCTAATGAAACGTGAGTTTGCCGCGTACCTTTAGAGACTATGTAAGTGCTACTGTTAACTAGCTCCCCAGATGCCTTAAAGCTGGGGTTTCTTTTTTTTCTAAATCTCTGAACATCCACTGTCAACCACAAGAACTGATGGCTTAATATGGGCACTGAGGAGGCTGGAGGTGAGGCTGGGTCATGGTTGGGGTCAGAACATGGGAAATGGGTTCTAGGAGAGCTTTAAGGCAGCATGGGGATTTCTTAATATCAATAAGGCCTGGCTGGCCCTGGCTCCAGGTGAGTCTGGGAGCCAGTGGCTCTGCTGAGTGACAGCCAATGAGCCACACTGGGGTAATTTATAGAACAGGGTGACGAGGAATGACCTTCAGCATCTTTGTTTAATAACATTACCTTCACAAGCTGCAATCCTTTAGTTTCACAGATACCAGTGGCAAGACTTGAATGAATTTTACCTGAATTTCTGCTTTATTTATTTCCCTGCTAACTTCATTTCTAAAATCACCTTTGCTGAATGACAACTCAATCAATTCAATAACATGCAATTTTACACAGTAGGAACCTATTCCCAGATGCCCCTTCATACTTGTAATTGTCGGCTACTTCCTTGAATAGCCTGTGTGTTTCAAAGCCAAGTTATTTTCATCTCCAGACCCCCGAGGTGGAATGACACTGTGAGATGGACACAGTCCTGACCCGAGGCTGAAGATGCTCTCCTCTTCCCGTTCTTTATTCACATGCATCTCTCGTTCATCACAGCCTGAGCTGCCAGCTCATGTTCAACTTCCCATCAGATCAGTTGTGTTAAGGAATCATCGGCTTGATCGGCTTCATTTTAGAAGCTTTCTGAGATGCTGGGATTTTTTACTTTGTTTCACATGCTTTTGGAATCTTGCCAAAGTAAACGAAGGTAAAATGAACATGTATATTTTGGCTTTATTTTCCAGGACGAGGTAAAGTGATGGACAGGATTGTATTACTGGAGGAATCAAGGAGGAGGTGGGCTGCACACATATTCTGTTGATCCACAGAATCTGTGGGTAATGAACTGGGAAAAAAAAATCTGCTGATTGAAAATTTGAATCATTAATAGCTTTGAAATCTACAGCTTCTTTTAGATTTCAATCTTCTGTGATTTGCTTGGAGTCCGTGCTGCAGTGGTCTGAGCCACAGGTCAAACTGTCAGTCACAATGAGCAGGGTTTGCTCATGGCCTCTGTTGTTTCAGAGATTATATTAAATGCTTAAAAAAGCTGCAGTAACTCTTCCAGGGCTCTGGAGTAGTCATCATGGTATAGTACTCCCTGGACTTCCATTGATTTAGAATTTGCATTTTCCATTATTTGCAAATGACCCTCCAGGTTCTAAATCTATTATAATTTGTATTCTTATTGAAACATGAATTAGAATTGCGCTAGCTGGATGGGATGCTGGGGCATAGCCGTGGATTACATTGCTGGTCTAACACTCTGCCCTCTGCCACTCAAAGAAAAAATGTTTTTCACTCATTGTATATACATATTATGAGGAAAATGATGTGATATAGTGGTTCTTTGTGAATTGGGGGGATTCATAAAGGTATTGTAAAGAATTACTCATGAGTGTCAGGCTGTACTGTCGGTATATCTTATTGTCTTATTGTAATGAAACCGAGTATGGCAATGCTTTTCTCATCTGTGGATGACTTATCTGGACATTAAGAAATAATTTATTTTGTAATCAATAAGTAAAGAAAAAGCGCTGCTGAGAAGACAATATAGATGTTCCCACATCTATCCACACTAAAACTCATACTCTTAGCTCAAAGGTGATCTCCTCAAGCCCTCATCCAGAACTACCCTCTGCCCTTTTTGATTTAGATTCGACCTCAGGTGCAAAGAGTTGAAGTTGTCATCCTAAGATGCTCATGGCATCTACCTGCTCATTGTGGCTCACAATGAGCCACAATGAGTTTATTTTAGTATTTTCTGCCTTCATGCCCATCTCTATGCCTGTTATCTCCTTCATATCTAGTAAACATGCAACATGCATACTCACGTGTTTAGGATATGTTACCGAAATGTATGACATTTAAATTTATATGATGGTATTTCGGTATATGTCTTTTTTTTTTCTTTTTTACTGTTTCCACTCAGCATAATTTTTCAGGATTTATCCATGTTGGTGAATGTGCACGTGGTTAATTCTTCCACTGCATTGTCTTCCAGAGCGTATGTCCACCATGGTTTGCTTACAGTCCCAGTTACAGACGCCACTGTTGGCTCAGTGCATTGCTGCCACATACAATGCTATGAAGTCCATCTTTTTCTGTGCCCCTGTATGGTCCTGGGTGAGTGTTCCTGGGGTGATAGCCCTAGAGTCAGATTATAGGTTATAGGGTAATTGTACGTTTCATCTCACATATTACTTCCAACTTACTCCCCAGATGACTGTTCCATTTTCCTTTTCTGTAGGAGTGAACTAGACTTCCTATATCCCCACATTCTCATCCATGTAAATTAGCATATTTCTGGGTATTAATGGTGTAGAACATCTCTTCATATATTTATTAGTCATTTGGATTTCCCCTTCTGGGAATTGTCTAGTCATGCCCTTGTCCATTTTACTATTGGGTTTCTTGTCTTTCTCATTAATTTGTTGGAATTCCATGTATATTTTAGACATTAATTTTTGTCAGTTTTAGTTGATGCAATTTTCTTCTGATACCTTTTGTTGAAGAGAAATTATTTTTTATATGAAAATATTTTAGTTTGGAAGAATTTGAGATTACAGAAAAGTTGTAAAGATACTACAGACTGTTTCCATATCACCTTCTCCCCAATGTTAACGTCTTACATAATTTGGCACATGTGTCAAAACCAAAAAATTAACATTGGCTTAATAATATTAACTAAATCACAGGTTTATTCAGATTTCACCATTTTTTTCCACTGATGTCCTTTTACTGTTCCAGGATCCTGCATTGCATTTAGTTGCCATGTCCTTAGTCTCTTTTGATCCATGCTAGTTTCTTAGTCTTTCCTTGTTTTTCATGACCTTCTCAGTATTGAGAAGTATTTTGTAGAATGTCTCTCAGTTTGGGTTTGACTGCTGTATTCTTATGATTAGACTGCGCTTTATACATTTTTTGTAAGAAGACCACAGAGGTAAAATATGTTTCCTATCATATCAAATCAAGGGATACATAATATCAACATGACTTATCACTGGTGATGTTAACTTAATCTTAAATACTTGGTTAAGGTGATATCAGGCACTTTTCTCTGCTGTCAAGTTAAATTATTTTCCTCTCCATACGCTATTCTTGGAAATGAGTCACTAGGTTCAGCCCACAGGGGAGAGGAATCACACTTCACCTTCTGGACAATGGAGTATCTACATATACTATTTAGAATTCTATAAGGAAGAATAAATCCTTAATTTTAATGTTATCAAAATTGCCAAATTTTCACCATATGGCTTGTGCTTTTGAGGTCTTGTCTCCTATCCCAAAGGCCACAAGTATATTCTTTTATACTTTCTTCACACACACACACACATACACACATACACCAATATAATATTCATCTTTAATCTTTAGGTTTTTAATCCATCCAGATTTTACCTTTACATAAGGTGTGAAGTAGGGTCTAAATTAAAATTTTATCCTTGTTTTTTTTTTTAAACTTCCTTTCTTGAACTGATCCTTCCCCCACTGATTTATTATGTCAGCTGGCCATATATCCAATTTCCAACTGGGAACTCTTTCTGGGCTCTACTTTGTTCCATTGGTCTGTTTAGTCTGTTATTGTGCCAGTACATAATAGAGTTATACTATGGCATTATAGTATGCATTCATATTCTGGTAGGGTAAGTGTTGTGGGTTGAATGGTGGCCTCCACAAAGATCTGTCCACATCCAAATCCCTAGAACCTGTGAATGTCACTTTATTTGGAAAAAAAAAGTCATTACATATGTCATTAAATTAAGGTATTTGAAATGAAATTAGCCTGATTACCTGGCTAGGTCCTAAATCTAATGGCAAGAGAGAGAAGAAGGAAAGACACAGACATACAGAAAAGAATGTTGATGTGAAGGCAAAGAAAGATTGCACTGATACAGCTATAGGTCAAGAAAGCCAAGGACTGCCAGCAACCAACAGAAGCTAGAAGAGGCAAGGAACATATTCTACCTTAGAGTTCCCAGAGAGAATGTGGCTCTGACAACACGTTGATTTTGGATTTCCAGCTTCCAAAACTGACAGAGAATATATTTCTGTTGTTTTAAGCCATCCAGTTTGTGCTATTTTGTTACCACAGTCCTAGGAAACTAATGCAGTAACTGCTTCTGTTCCTTATTTTTTAAAATTGTCTTTTATTCATGGACATTTATTCTTCCATCCTCATTTTAGACAGTTTGATGAGATGTTAAAAAATCCTACTGAAAATTTTTTTGGTAATATCATTAAATTTATAAATTAATTTGGGGGGAGAATTTACATCTTTACAGTGTTAAATAATCTCATCCATGAGCATTGGGTTTTTCTCCATTAATCAGAACTTATATGATTTAGTGGGCTTTAAGATTTTCTCTGTAAAATTCTTGTGTATTCTTTGTTATTTTCAAACCATGACAGTTTTGCTCTTCCCTTGCAATCTTCATGTCTTATTGCATTGGCCAAGACATTGAGGGCTATATAAAGCAGTTGCAGTAATAGTGAGCATCTTCGTCTTATTCTGGTGTAAAAGGGGATGCATTTAAAATGCACTGACTACATGTGAGGTTTCCTGGGGGTCTTTTATTTATTTATTTACTTTTGGCTGTGTTGGGTCTTTGTTGCTGTGTGCGTGCTTTCTCTAGTTGCAGTGAGTGGGGGTTACTCTTCGTTGCGGTACGCGGGCGTCTCATTGCGGTGGCTTCTCTTGTTGCAGAGCATGGGCTCTAGGCCTGCGGGCTTGGGCTTCAGTAGTTGTGATGCGTGGGCTCAGTAGTTGTGGCTCACAGGCTCTAGAGTGCAGGCTCAGTAGGTGTGGCGCCTGGGCTTAGCTGCTCCAAGGCATGTGGGGTCTTCCTGGACCAGGGCTCGAACCCACGTCCCCTGCATTGGCAGACGGACTCCCAACCACTGCACCACCAAGGGAAGTCCCTCCCGTGGGTCTTTTAGTAGATCTTCTTCCTCCTTTATCAACTTAAGAAATTTCTTTTTCTATTCCTGATTCAAGGGGATGGGAAAATAGACTGTACATCTTGATAGGAGTAGAGGCAAAGTTACATTGCAAAGGCCATGGACATAGTAATGAGTGGAAAATTGTCACCATTTTTGTCCAGTGTGACTATTGTGATGATCTATCCACTACACTTCCACTGGATAAGTTATAAGCTGTATTTAGCATAGTAAATTTCTGCTTGGAAGACAGGTGGGGAGTCGGGGACTACTTAGTCATGAGAAAAATATCCATGACTTAGAGATGGGTGTGGTGAAATGAAACTTTTAATTTTTTTAAATTGCAACAGGGGCAACATGGGTCAGACTACTGAAAACTACAGTAATGCTTTTTTGTTGTTGTTGTTGTTGTTGTCTGCGAGATTCTCACTGTTGTGGCCTCTCCTGTTGCGGAGCAGAGGCTCCGGACGCGCAGGCTCAGCGGCCATGGCTTACGGGCCCAGCCGCTCCGCGGTATGTGGGATCTTCCCGGACTGGGGCACGAACCTGTGTCCGTGCATTGGCACTCTCAACCACTGTGCCACCAGGGAAGCCCTACAGTAATGCTTTGTGAAGATTTTTTTCAAAGAGTAAATTCCCAATAGGTACAACCATCAACTTGAGCACCAATTCATCAGCAAATATTTACTAAGTCATTACCACAGGCCAAGCACTGTCATAGTGGCTGGAGGAGTACAAAGAATAAGCTAGTTTGCCCTCAGAACACTTTCAGTTTATTAGGAAGATATAGCAGTCCCCCAAAGAGGGCCAATAATACAAGGTAAAATGTAAGAGACATCAAAAGAGAGGTCCAAAGAGATGGCAATAAAGCATTCAGCTCTTTAAAGAGATTAAAAAAACAGGAATATATCTTCAATAATATAATAAAAACCAGTGGAGAGGGAGATTCACTTTTCATAACTAGGCCACCAGAGTATTTAAATTCCAAAAGCAAGGGATGTTTATATTAAGATTTCTTCACAAATGACACCCTACTACGTGAATTTTCTAGAGGTTTGAAAGAATTATTGTGACTTTGAAAATAGCTTCCCACAATCTGACTCTGTGAATTAAATGGAAGAGACATGAACAGGTTTCCACATCTGTATTGGAGTCTCTCCACTTACAAATCACTAATAACAAAACTAGCTCAAAGCATGTGTTGACATGAGAATTAGCTAGTAGAAACCATTGCAAAGCACTGTGGAAATCTTAAGTGCTGTGGAACTAGGTCAATATGGACGTTGGCTTGCCTCCAGTTGCTCCTGAAAGAGAGAAGGAGTTCGATGACAGTTGAGTGACCATTTAACCGGCTATTCAGGTGACTGGAGGGGTGCCTGGTGATACACGGAAGAAGAAAATTTACAGAAGACAAAAGTAGGAGCAGCAAAAGAGATCAGGGACCATGCTTCTCATCTGGGGCACTGCAGGCATTTTGAACAGGACAAGTCTTTGTTGTACAGGACTTCTGGTGTGTTGAGATTATTTGGCATCTCCTTGGTTGAACATCACAGAGACAGAGAGCTAGGAACCCTTAGGAAATGATATTGCCAGGGGGTTTAGAGGGAGCAGAGTTTGAAGGTGGAATTAATGAAGAAATGGAAAGATTTAATAAGAATGGCAGCAATATTTTAGTATTTGAGTGGATTTCAGTCAAGTTAATCCATTTTGCACAGGGCTTCCAGACTATTCTTTCTTTTTCTTTTTCTTTTTTTTGGGCCGTGCCATGCAGCTTGTGGGAATCTCAAATCCCTGACCAGGGATTGAACCCAGGGCCATGGCAGTGAAAGCCCGAAATCGTAACCACTAGGCCACCAGGGAACTCCCCCAGACTATTCTTAAAAATTTGCTTTCACTCTGTATGACAGACTCTAGGTCCACCCACTTCACTGCAAATTACTCAATTTCATTTCTTTTTATGGCGGAGTAACATTCCATTGTATATGTGTGCCACATCTTCTTTATCCATTCATGTGAGTCAGAAAGAGAAAAACAAATACCATATGCTAACACATATATATGGAATCTAAAAAAAAATGAATGGTTCTTATGAACCTAGGGTTAAAACAGGAATAAAGACACAGATGTAGAGAACGGACTTGAGGACACAGGGAGGGGGAAGGGTAAGCTGGGATGAAGTAAGAGAGTAGCATTGACATATATACACTACCAAATGTAAAATAGATAGCTAGTGGGAAGCAGCTGCATAGCACAGGGAGATCAGCTCGGTGCTTTGTGACCACCTAGAGGTGTTGGATAAGGAGGCTGGAAGGGAGACACAAGAGGGAGGGGATATGAGGATATACGTATGCATATAGCTGATTCACTTTGTTATACAGCCGAAACTAACACAACACTGCAAAGCAGTTATACTCCAATAAAGATGTTTAAAAAAATGTGCTTTCCTTGCATCATGGCTCTACTCTGAAGCCTTCAATGACTCCCTATGGCTTATAAATGTAGACCACATTCCCAGGCTTGACATTTGCCTTCCCTTCAAAACTCAATTCCAACCCCCATCTTCCATTTTCTTACGCGGACTTTTCCAGTTCTAGTTAATAGAGCCTAACAAAAGAAACTTGAATGATCCAGAATGATCAAGATGGGAAATGAATTAATGTTGAAGTCTTCTGTGGCTGAAGATTTTAATGAAGGGTTTCCAGTGGGGTTGACACCAAGGCTTATTCTTGTTGCTCTGATGTTGGTATTTGTTAACAACAGCATCCTCAGGAGTTATCTTTCCCTTCGCAGTTTCCTAACTTAAAATCACCTCTCCGGTGTTGTTCTGATCACAGTCCTTCTATCAGAACCACAGACATTTGTCCTGTACCTGTGTCTTTACATCTGTATGTTTCCCTACCTCTTCCATCTGGTCTTCTTTGTACGGGCTGTCATTTCCAGGGGACTGGACCTCAGTAGCAGATGCTTCAATTAGATACAAGATCTATTGCTACCTGAAAAAATTGTCCGTTTGAGGCTTCAGGATCAGAAATGAAGTGTTTTCTTTGTAATCTAGCTGGTATGATTAAACTTCTCTTTAGCATTAAGATATCTGTAATATTGCACAGAAAAAGTATTGTATGAATCCAAATACTCTTAGGATTTCTAACTCATAAATTGAAACTTGACATTTCATTTATGATAGAAATCTGGGACTCATTCATCTCTGTCTCCTCTCCCTTCTCTTCCTAATCAGTCCCATATCCTGATGACCTAACCTCCTAAATAGTTTGGAAATGAAATTGAAACTCCTTTCAATCCTACTGACAGGTCCTTAGTTCAGATTCTTACCATCTCTCACTTGGCTTATTATAAGTAATCACTAAATGGTCTCTGCTTCTAGACACCTCCTTCCCCCACCCCACCCTGCAGAAAACCCTCTCACTTCTACCCAAATTCAACTTTTACCATGTTACTGCCCTGCTAGAACCTTTCAATATTTCCTCTTTTGTTCCAGGATAGTATTTAAAAGACTTTAGTCCTTTCATGGTCTAGTACCTGCTCACCTTCCCTGTCTCATTTCCTACCCCTCCTCCTTACCCTGTGCCCTCTAGTGGTGCCAAATGACCATAGTTACAAAAATCATACTGCATTTTTTCATGCCTATATGCTTTTTTTTAAAAAAAATGCTGTTCTTTTGTTAATGACTATTCATCCTTCATGATGCATCTTTGGGGACTTCCCTGGTGGTCCAGTGGTTAAAACTCCACGCTTCCCTCCACTTCAGGGGGCTTGGGTTCAATCCCTGGTTGGGGAACTAAGATCTCGCATGCTGCATGGTGTGGCAAAAAAAAAAAAAAGGCATCTCTGGAGTCACCCTCTCCTGGCAGCCTTTCCTGATCTACCTGTCTGTGCTGCATGCCTCTTCTGTGTTCTCTGTAAGCTGCCTGTGCAATTCTCTCTCTTAGCACATATCACACTGCCTTGAAGTGATCTGTCCAGATGCCTGTCTTCCTCTCTTGACTGGAGCTTGGAACCTAAAGTCTGTCTCTGATTCATCCCTACCTCTGCAGCCCCCAGCACAGTGTGGCATAAAACTGATGTTCAGTAAATGTTTTCTGAAAGGTTGAATTCAAATTTGTAAACTTTCTGAGTAAGGCCAGAGAAAAGTGTGAAGTTGAGAAACATCTGGGAAGTTGAGGTGATACTGACCATTCAGACATTTTAGGCCAAAAGACACCAATTTTTATGATCTCTCAACAAAGGATTGGACCAGATGATTCCATTTGACCTCTGACCTCTCCCCTGCTAACCTGGTAGAATTAAAGGCAGGCCGCTGAGTGAAACAGATCTAGGATACCGCTGAGGGCTGACTTAGCTTTGTCAGAAGAGGGTGGAGAGCAGTGCTTGTTATTGAAGGCTCCAGGGAATCAGTATTTTCTTGCCTTGGGGGTAGGTACTGCTGAGGGCTCTGTGTGTGTGTGTGTGTGTGTGTGTGTGTGTGTGTGTATGTGTGTACCACACGTGGGCACATGGTGGTCATTACAACAAGCAGGATGTTTTGAAGAAGCCCCAGGGCGAACAGGGAGCCTTCTCAATCAGCCTGACTGTAAGGCACTTGAGACCTTGATGATGGAGGACTTTATTATTTCTAACAGCTGATATTTTATCGATCACCCACTGTGTGCCAGGCAATATTCGAAGTGCTTTATGTGCATTAACTCATTTAATCTTCCCAACAAGCCCAGGAAGCAGGTACTCTCATTGTCTTCATTATAGAGACGAGGAAACCAAGGCTCACAGAATTGACGTGATATGTTCGAGATCAATCAGCTAAGAAATGTCAAGGGCAGGAGCAATCCCAGGCAGCATGACTCAGGAGCCCAGGTCCAGGCTAACCTGCCTCAACTATTTTATCCTGCCCTTCATGTGCTGTCGTGGGCCAGAGCCAGTACTGCTCACTTCTGGGAGACCAGGTCTGCAGATGGTTGCCAGGAATGACAAGGGGGTATTGATCTTTGAGGAGATGCAGGGAGCCCCACCTGGTGGGCTTTTGGGGACCAGGGCAGCTGAGCTGCAGCCTGCGGGGAAGTCTCAACGGGAGCATATGCTGAGCTGTGATCTGTGGAGGAAGAGCTGTAATCACTGGCCAGATGATAGCCTCCCACTGCACCCTCTAGTCCTGGTCAGAAGTCTGCAGGGGGCTGGTAGAGTGAACCCACCCTGTGAGCACCCTTGCAGTGGAACCTGCTAGGGCTGGAGATGGTAGTGGAGTAATTCATCCATAACTGGGGGGCTAAGTGCCAAGATCTGGGCTGGGAATCTACATACATTGACCCTAATTCTCAAACTGACCCTGCAAGGTGGATAAAACAGTCTCAGGAAGGTTAAATGATGTACCCAAGTTGCAGCATTAGTCTCTGAGCTGAGATTTGAATCCAGTTCTACTTGATTCCAAAGCCCATCTTTTTGACCCATATTCACTGCCTTTCTTATATAATGCCTGCATTCTTTTCTTTCATTCTTTTTTTCTATTCTTTTCTTTTCCTCTTCCTTTCTTTCTTTCTTTCTTCCTTCTTTTTTTTTCTCTCTTTCTTTCTCTCCCCCCCACCCCCAACTCTCTTTCATTCCAGAACTTCCTCCTGGATCATGGAAGGAGAGTTGTGGCCTGTCTATGCAGTTGGAATATTTTCCCTGGATCTGGGGCAGTATCAGAACTGGGAGTCTCATGACATGCCCCATAAAAAGCACTGTCAAATTCTTTTTTAATCCCTAGGTGTCTGCAGTCAGAATTCACCTCAGTTTTTGTCTTTGTCCTTTTTTGACTTTTTCACATGCCTGGGAAGTCAGTGTATGAGCGAAAGCTGAGCATGCAGAGCCCAGCACTCCCTGTGAGGCTAGATTCATGGGGCAGCAGTGGGACGCACAGCCAACTGGCTGGGGGCTGTTAGGCTCGACTGCATGGAATACTGAAGGCAAAGGGCACTCATAGCATATTGTTGAGTTGGAGAGTGATAAAATCAATATTTTATGTGGATTATTCTGGAGTCAGGTGCATGGCGTGTTGGGTGGGGGAGAGACTGAGAGATAGGAGGTCCTGTAGGAATGGAGACGGGGGGATATGGGGCTGAAATTAGACAATGGAGTGGGAATGGGAAGTCAGGGACAGATGGGGGAGGCATTACGATGCTGCAAAGAAGGAGTAACAGCACTTGCTTGATTGTGGGGAGTGGTAGTGCCATGAGATGAGAATAGTAAAGCATCCTAACAGAACTGGGGAAATCAGAAATGGGAGCTCATTTGGGAGAAAAAGATTAATTTTAAACAGTTTTAGCATTTTGGAGTTTTAAGAGTATTTTGAAAAGGCTCTGGTTGGAAATGCTTCCATTGCAGAGACCATCCTTGCCTTTCAGAGCCATTGTAATTTGGGAAATATGAATCTTTTACCCATCTCTTCAGGACTCCGGAAGACAGAGGTAAGACTTCTGCTTCTAGTGATCATGGCTGGATGAAGCCAGCCTCAGGATAATAAACCAGGTAATTATCTCCATCCTTCCTATGACAGTAATGGTGTTGAGGCAGGCAAAAATTCATCAGAGGCGGCTTTGCAAGCCCCAGGGCCTGATTGTCAGAATCCGTCTCTGCAGCATTACACCAGGGTGGTGTAATGATGGCCGAGGGCCACATTATGCCTCCAGAGTAAAGAATTGTGGAGATGAAAAGGACAAAGACACCTACCATCCTAGCATGGTACCAAGTCTGAGTGGATGGTCTGGATCAGTAATTAGAAACACAGCACAATAAATATTGAAAGAAACTTCTGTAAACATTCTAGAGGACAATGAAATTAGAAATAACAAGCAGATGGGCTTTTATTCAAGGCAAATCATGCCAGATGGATGCAGTACCTTTTTTTTTTTTAATGGATAAAAGTACAAAGTTGGTGGATGAAGGGAAAATGGCATGTTTGATGTCATTTGTTTGAAGATGGTTAAAGCATTTGAGTCTTCCAAGAAGTCTGATTTGCAGAATTGGTTCAGAATGCCTGGAATAGAAGCACATACCTAACAAAAAAGTTGGATAAATGCTGCTAATTGGGCAATAGAAAGTACTGGAACACTGGGCTGGCAGGACTGCCCCAGGAGGGGTCTTCCAAGGGACCATTGAACTTTGGAGACTGAAGCGACCTTAAAGATTCTCAGTTCCAACCCTCTCATTTAAGGTTAAGAAAACTCAATCAAAAGGAGACCATGACTTCACAAAACCAGGGCTAGAACAAGGGTTACTTGACAATTAGTTCTGCAGTGTGAGTGCCAGGTCTCCTCTCTACCCAGCATCTCTCTTATCTAGGAAAGGCAATAAATGTGTTCAAATACAAATTCTGAAAGGATTCTAAATACAGAGATGAAATAATGGGACCGTGAGCAAACAAAGCCTGAGATATAGATCATGTCCCCTGAAGAGGGTGGGGCCTCAGATAAAGTGGAGATGGTGGTTGAGAGAAAACTGGGAAGCTTCATGCCAGGCCATGCTCCCAAGGTCCCTGCATGGTGTTCAAGCCACTTTCAGTGATAGTAACTCATCATTGCTATGAAGCAAATATTACCCATTTTGCAGGTGAGAAAATGACAGAACTCTAGGAGGTTTGGTGACTTTTCCAACTGAGGTCCAACAGCAAGCATGGAATCGAGCTAGGATGAAAGCTCATGTCCTCTGATTCTGTCAGGCTCTTTCTCACCCACATTTTGCCTTTGGTAAAATTCTGATGGAGGCCTACACCTGCCTGCCCTATTATCTCTCCAGAAAACTCCCTTCTTCCTCTTCTGGGCCCTTACTCAACTCATCTTCCTGCCCTTATACAGCTCCCCAGATGCCTGGCCTTCCTGACTTCACTGCATTCTCCCCATTCTTCATCAAAACATATCAGTCTCCTTTCCCATTTCTCCTGAGCTTTGCGCTAAGCCTTCTGTCACCCTAAAAACTAATTTCCCCCATTGCCTTTACAGGTGGTGGTTTCACCCCCCTGAGCATGCTTCCTCATTTAAAAAATAAAACACAGCAATGACGCCTAGAATATTGTGACCTACAGGGATGGAGCACCATCGAGCCAATGCCTAAGAAGAAGTAGACACTCTGTATTTATGAAGAGGATCGTGGGCTGAGAACTTTCCTCAAGATCCCTCTCAATAGTTCTTCCTTTCTTATGCAGAGTAATTCATTCCCCCCAAACCCATATCTGAGCACCCCGGCTCTAACCATTCAACAGAGGACCCTGTGGTTATCAGGATCAGTCTTTTGAGTGGGTGGCAGGTTGAATAGGGAGGGAATGTTAATAAGTAATTTTGTTCCTTTCACACATAATGTTTTCCCTGTCAGAGTGTGGAAGAGTTTTTGCAACAGGTAGATTTTTTTTTTCAAGAAGAGTCATTGCGATAAAGGAAAAAAAAAAAAGGAAGCCTAGGGGCTTCCCTGGTGGTGCAGTGGTTGAGAATCTGCCTGCCAATGCAGGGGACATGGGTTTGAGCCCTGGTCTGGGAAGATCCCACATGCTGCGGAGCAACAAAGCCCGTGTGCCACAACTACTGAGCCTGCGCGTCTGGAGCCTGTGCTCCGCAACAAGAGAGGCCACAATAGTGAGAAGCCCACGCACCACAATGAAGAGTGGCCCCCGCTGGCCGCAACTAGAGAAAGCCCTCGCACAGAAACGAAGACCCAACACAGCCAAAAATAAATAAATTAATTAATTTTTTAAAAAATGAAAGCCTATCTGCCTTTCCTTCTACTGCTAAAAAATAGCTCCTTGGCCTTCATTGGTCCAGACTTTCAGCTCTGGGTGACCCATGGAGCAACACGGTTAAATATAATTCTTGAACTTATTTTTTATCTTTTTGGTAAAAATGCTCAATGCATGCTTACTAGGAAGCACCCTATTTACCATCTGCTGTGAATTGAATATTTTTGTCTCCTCAATATCCATAGGTTGAAATCCTAACCCCCAAGGTAATGGTATTTGGAGGTGGGGCCTTAGAGGGGTGATTAGGTCATGAAGGTGCAGCCCTCATCAATGGGATTAATGCTCCTTTATAAGAGATCCCAGAGTGATCCCTCATCTCTCTGCCACATGGGGACACAGCCAAAAGACAGCCGTCTATGAACCAGAAAGTGGGCCCTCACCAGATACTGAATCTGTTGGCAACTTAATCTTGGACTGCCCAGCTTTCAGAACTGTGAGAAATAAATTTCTGTTGTTTACAAGCTGCCCAGTCTATGGTATTTTGTTATGGCAGCCTGAACGGACTTAAGCACCATCCGATGACTATAGTATTATCTTTTCGTTAACTTATCTTGCATGTGGGGTGGCACAGCAGTAAAGAAATGTGCTTTTTCCCCCTCTTCATGGAATGTGAGCTATTGGAAAGAGCTGGGTATTACCAGGCCTGTATTTTTTTTCCCACTTCTGCCACAAGGGAGCCTTGGGCACGTGTCTTAACCTGTCTGTGCTGCAGCCAGTCCTGGGTCTGTTGAATTCAGAACACTGTGACCTCCCTGAAGGTAGGAAATATAGCTTGTGTATTTTTATAGCGCTTGACATAACATGGACAAATTTAGTAAACATTTGGGAATCATACCTTTAAATGTTGCTGAAACACATTGTCACACACATCCATCACTAGCAAATCTCACTCAATACAGTGCCAAATACATGCCTGTCATTACTTAATCTAATCATCACAATTCTGCAACATAGCTATTATCACTATTTTGCAGATAAGAAACCTGAAGCATAGAGAGATTAAGTGATTAACCTCTTTGCTAGTTGGTAGCAAAGTCAGGATTTGAACTCAGGTCCATCTACCTTTGTTCTACTAATCTGTATTCAGGACCTATGCTCCACATTTAATAACAATACAATTGCAAAGGGCTTTTGAGGTTTTAAATGTAACAGTCAAGATGCTTCTTTGCTCTAAGACACAGTAAGAAGAAGCCACAGATTTTGAAAAGGAAGATCCAATGGGCACTAATTGGCAAGGGGAAAAAATCTTGTCCTTGAATGTTTTTCTCCAGAACTATCCCTCTGGGGCCCCTCTCTCCCCCCGTACTCAACTTGATTTACCTTGGCTGGTGGGCTGTTTGCCTCACTCCTGGGTTCAGATGCTCCCTTTCTTCCACTCAGCTAGAGACTTCAGTGAAATTATTGAGCCCTTTTACGTGCCATACATTGTATTGGCCCTGAGTATACCTTGTGAACAAGATGTGGCTTTTCTGTTTCTTCTAGGAGCTTACAGTATAGCTAGGGTGATGGAGAAGTAAACAGGCAGTTTCTATGAGGAGGTAATTATAGGGAGCTGCACAAGTACACGGGGTCACATAACTTAGCCTTGGGAGCTGGGGAACGCAGGCTGCAGGAAGTGGCCTCTGTGTAAGGACCACAGGATGAGTAGCAGGCTAGCCTGGGGTAGGGCAGAGGTAACAACCTAAATAAAGCCCCGGAGGCTACAGAGAGCATTTTACATTTAGAGACTAAATTTTGCATTATTTTCTTTTGATCCATAGCTGCAATATTTTAGGAAAAAATTCATCCCCCTCCCTCCACCATACCCCAGTTTCATTCAGTAAGCCCACTGTACTTACCCTCTGGCTCCAAAATCAGACAAGCCATCTCCTCCCCCAACCCCCCTGTGGTGGTGTTTGCTGGGCTCCAGGCATCTCAGGACTCCTATATGAGGTCATTTTAGTAACTGAAGGGCTCTGTGCCACACCTGCTTCATAGAAAAGTCAGCCTCAAAACAAGTAATATTACATTTGAGAGCTGTCAGTGTCTTTATCTGGCATATTTTTTTACTCAGGGACAAGTATGTGCTTAGAAGTAGTCTATAATACTCGGTTTACATGGTTTTTTCGGTGTATAAGATGCATAAGGAACATCCCAAGTGGCTTTTACTCAGTTATCATGTTTCCTCTTAGTCTTCCCATGGCTAATAGTAAGCAAATCCTGTATAATTTTTTCTCTTAAATCTTTCATTGCAATCCCTAGTTGGAAGTTTGTCTTGCCTTCTTTTTTTCAGTACTTCTTTGATAGGTTTGATTAATGTCTTTAGAAAAGAAAAGATTCGTTTTTCTTACCCCATAATTAGTATTACTGCAGAGGGAGCCAGAAGCCGGAGCCAGTGGAAGAAAGCCTGGGATGGTGGCTTCATCCTGTGTGTGACCCTCACCACCACCAGGACCCGGCAACAATGCGGCAGCCTCGCTTGTCCTCTTACTATCTTTGTAGCTAAAGATAGAAATCCTTCTACTTTCTCATATGCTGGGAAAGGTCTCTCCAAACAGCCTGCCTGTTGTCCCCAAAGCAAGTCTACTCACAATGTGAAATATTGCATGCACAGCTTTTTCTGGTTTCCTTTTTCTTTTTCCTCCCCCCCTAGGTTTTGCAAAGTAACTCTGAAACCAACTTCTGCAGTGGAAGGAATCTGCCCAAGGGCTATTTTTTACCCTGAATAACAATAACTCCCCTAAGAGCGGAAGTTTCTTTTTGCAGAGCTATATTATTGTTATTTGGGACTGATGGACTGTCAGTCTTCTCTGCCGGAAACAGAAATGCTAATCAAGCCTTCAGCAATGATGGGACCGAGGACTCAAACTTCTCCACTTCACTCAGACCCACATGGACAACGGTTTTGCTGAGTCTTGTTTTTGTAGGTCCTTCTGGAGACGTGGCCTGTAAGAAACTCTAGCAATCTAGCGAATATTGTCCTAAACGAGCTCACTGTAGTACATTTTTCACCAAATTACATTAGCATATAAAACTTGGATTATTGATTTTTTTCTATGTTTGTTGTGGTTTCTGGGCAAAAGTCCAGTTTATAGAAACAAAGAGAACATACACACACTTGGATTGAGAGTTAGTTGTCTGTTTATTTGTTCTTTGTTTTAGAGACCAGGTACATGATCCAGAGAGGTGGTATGACTTTGTATTCTGATTTTCTCTACCTAACACCTTCATTAGGCTGCCTTCAAACCTTCCGTGGCACAAGCTTTACATTTTGAATCCAACCTGGAGAGGGAGGAACAGGCAGGGAACCATTTGCCAGGGACAACAGAGTACCTGCCCTTTGCTAAGCACCTACTGGGTATCAAGCAATGATGGCCCCGTACTTACAATATCTCCTCCGGGAGATACTGTAATATCCTCATTTTACAGATAAGGAAATTCAAGCTTAGTGAGGTTAAGTGACTTATTTCAGGTCACCTAGAAGCAAGTGCAAGATTAGTGGCTATTTACTTTAGAAAACAGTCTGGCAGTTCCTCAAAAGGTTAAACATAAAGTTACCATATGACTCAGCAATTCCATTCTTAAGTATGCACCTAAGAGAAGTGAAAATGTTACGTCCACACAAAAACTTGTATAACAATGTTCATAGCAGCATTATTCATAATAGCCAGAAAGTAGAAACAACCCAAATATCCATCAACTAATGAATGGATAGATAAAATGTGGTCCATCCGTATAATGGAATCTATTTGGCCGTAAAGAGAAATGAAGTATTGCTACATGCTGAGCCTGGATGAACCTTGAAAACATTATGTTAAGTAAAATAAGTCAGTCACAAAGGAACACATATTGTGTAATTCTGTTTATACAAAATGTCCTGAATGTAGAGGAAATAGATTTGTGGTTGCCAGGGGCTGTGGGGAGAGAGCTTGGGGGAAATGGAGAGTGACTGATAATGGTCCCAGAGTTTCATTTTTGGGTGATGAAAAAAAATCCCCTGGAATTGATTCTGCTTGCTTCTAAATTCTAAACTGGCTTTAAAATTGATTGTGATGATGGTTGTACAACTCTGTGACTATACTAAAAACCATTGAATTGTACACTTTAAATGGGTGAATGGATGTGAATAACATCTCAATAAAATTTTTAAAATGCGTGACTACTCCCCACTGTGCTTATAGGGAGAGGCAGTACCACTCAGACTGGGGAGTAACCCGAGATGTTTCTAATGACAGAGACCCAGGTACCAAACAACAAGCAGCGGCAGCGTGTAGCTTTTCAAGTATTTACTAAATGCCTGGCACTGTGCTAAGCACCTTACATATGTCATCTAATTTCATCCTCACGCGAACCCCATGAGCTTTGTGTTGCTTTTATTCTCATCATGTAGGAGGAAATTGAGGCTTAGTAATTTTCTCAAGGTCACATATCTATTAAGTACTACGGGTGCCTCTACTGAATAAAGACCTTGGAAACAACTGTGTTGATTTGTCTAAGTCCCAGTATTGTATAGCAGTGGCCAAGAGAAAAGGATCAGCAGCTAGATGGCCTGGCTATGACTCAGCATCTGCTTCCTGGGTCCTGTGTACATGTGAGCAAGGTGCTTAAACTCTGTATTCCAGTTTTTCCTCTGTATAATGGGATAGTAAAAGTACGAAGCACATAAGGTTGGAGGATAAATGAAACAATATGTAGGAGGCATCTAGGACTGGGCCTGGCACATAGTAAGTGCTCAATACGGGTGAACTATTATTATATATAGTCTCCATTGGGGGATGGGAGGACAGGAATGAACAAGTCACAGCTTGTGGCTCAGCTGCAGGCTAGTGGGGAAGGCAGATGTGGACATAACTGAAGTCGGGGAGAGTGGTGAGAGCAGGCAGGAGGCACAGAGGCAGAGTGACTGATGATGCACGAGGGCCGCTCTCGCCTGTGGTCCTAGATCTTTCGTCTTCTTGGCTCTGGTATGAGTGTTAACAGCAGCACAATTTTCCTCCCTTTCCCTCAAGGTTCCAGGCACAGGTAAGAATTATGAAATCTGGTGGGGGAGTTTCATGATTGCGTTTTTCCTGACAGCTTGGTTAAAAAAAAGGGTAGAGCAGAGAGAGTAGAAAAGGTCTTTTGTTTGGGCTTCCTGAATATTTACCATTAGGTAGATCCTTAGGCTAATATAATAGAACCTTGATCAGGAGAGGAAGAGTCCCAAAAGGAGAGTGCGTGAGGTGTGTTCATCCTCGATGTGGGTGTTTCCTCATATTCCAATTACATGAACCTTAGGAATATGTTGGAGGTTAGCTATTTATTGATGAGCATGAACTGTAAGATTTATAAGTAAATGAGTCTATGTATATGTTATGTATACAAGTTGAGAGGGAGAGAATGAGAGAGACGGAGAATGAATTCAAAACAGGAAACTAGGTTTCCAAGCATGAAGGGGTGAAGGGAGAACCAGGTAAACGGAGAAACTGTTTGATGCAGGTGCTCCTGGTTTAGTTCCCAGCAGTGCACCAGTCCGGTGCATAGTAGGCATGCAAAAAATATTTGTTCAATCTGAATAAATAGACGGTTTATAGTCTAGTTCATACATTGAGGACTTCTATGACCAAATTTAAGTTTACTCTCTGAGAAGTTATTCCGAAAATCAAGTGATAAGTGAGATCACCTTTGTCAGGCATTCCCTCGGAGCAGTCACCCATCCTTGTGAAGATCGCCCCAGAGGACTTGGAGGGTGATCTGCTAGCGCACCCTGGCTGTACCTTAGAATCACCTGGGGAGATTTTGAAACATGTGCCTGCCAGGCTGGGCCTCAGCCCAGACCAATCAAATCAGAATCCCTGGGGGCGGAGCCTGGGCGCTGGCAATTATCTTCTCAAATCCTCCCCCACTGATCTTTATAGGATTCAGGGGTGATAAGGACTGGACAGGTGTCTGTAGATAGGAGGGCTGGTGGTATCTGCCCAAAATCTTGGCATGTAGTTGGCCAGAGGTGAACCACAAGTCTTGCCTGAAGGAGTGTGGAAGTGTCCGTCACCCTTTACGTTTCCAGGGTCATTTTCCAGGAGACCTCTCTGAACTTGAAATGAAGATATCCCGGCCCAGGGGCAAAGAGTGCACTGGAAGGATGGCCACAGAAAGGAGGTAAGCTGTAGGAATAGGAATAGGCACTGAACTTTCAGCTGCTGTAATTTTGAGATTTCCCACAGCCTGAGGCTAGGTACCAAAGGGAGATGTGAGGGAGGGGAAGGGCAGCCTTAGACCTGGTCTTACTGAAGGTGCTGGGCTGGGTCAGCGGAAGGCTCCATGGCCTGTTGCGAGGGCTGCAGAGTTCTCTGGAGACCCGGCTCCCACAGCAGTGCTGGCTGCATGGCACCCCAGGACTTTCAGATGATCAAAGAGTCACTGGAGCGTTCTGGGGGCCTCTGGAGAGCTCGTGGGGCGTGTCTGTGACCATGGGAACATATGCGTCTTGCCCTGGATGAAACTGCTGAGGGCGAAAACACAACCCATCCGCTTGTATTTTCAACAGGAGCAGGCTGTCAGTCAGCCAAATAGCTCTGAGAGCTCCTTTATTTAGCAAACAGCGTCCCAGAAAAGATACCTGTTTTTTAGAGGCGGTGTGTCTCCTTTGAGATCTAAGATCTTGAGATCTAAGATTTCTTTGGGGAGACCAGGAAAAATGTAGGCTCAGAGAAGGAAAATTTTCACTCTACTTGAATCAGGAGAATTAGATTATCAACATCAACCCTTCTCCAAAATGCGTTTGTGCTCACACTGCTGTCTGCATCCTGCCGCCTTCTCCAGAATCTCTCTGCAACCCACCCCCAACGATTCCATCTCAGCTGTACCCACTTGATAGACTATCGCACAAAGGCGCATTTATTACTGACAAGCTTCTTTATCTTGGATAGTATGTCACAAGTAGTCAAGACTATAGCTCTTGAAGGTAGTTTCACAGATTTAAGATGAAGAAACAGTATCCATATAGTTCTGGAGTCAAGGAATGTGGTAGCCAGCCGGTAGAAAAAAAGAATACGACTGCTGGAGAGTGGCATTTTACTCACTAGAGCCGGCTTGGACTTCAGATATGATACGTTTGATTTATAGTTTCTATTTCACTCTGATGGAAAACTCTGCTTACCCTTATTGGAAGGTCGACTGTGTTGGGTTCTTTAGCTAAGATAGCTGTTAAAATTTATTTCACATTCAAGGAAAGGGGTGCTTGTTATTCACCATGTTCCTATTTTAATTATGATTTTTCCTGGCATGATTTTTAGCAAGAATAACCTAAGGCCTGCAAGGAGTGATTTCCCCTAATCAGTTCTTAAACCCACCCCCCCCTCCCTGCCACCCTCCAAGGAACTGCTCCAGCTGCAGCTCCACAGATGAAACACAGAGGAGGACTGGGCAATTACCTGGCGGATCTGAACAGCGTAGAGTCAGCACTCAATTAGAATAGTTCACTTACGAAACTCCTTTTCTCTCCCATCTTCTTTGCTCTATAGAGCATCACCTTGACGCTCGCTGCCCCACCTGCCCTGAGTCGCAGCTCCTTCTCATCCTCCTCTCCAGTTAGGGTCTTGGGTCCCACGGCAGCCTAGCCCTCATCTCTAAGCCTCTCGGGAGAGGCTTACCTTCATCCTCCCCCAATTGAGTGGACTCAGAATTGAGCGCCCCCTGAATTCTCACATTTCCCAGGTGCGTGCCCACATCCCCCTTGGCCCCTGAGATTGTGGGCAGAGGTTTCTAGAACTTCCCTCGTCTGAGACTCTCTTTGCACACCCTCTCGGTTCCTTGGACTCTTTCATTGATGCAGCTGCTGCCTGTTCTTGCCAGCTTCCCTCACGAGGGACTGAGGCCTGCCCCTAGCCCAGCGTGAGGAGGGGGCCTGCTCCCAGGCACACACCTCACAGATCTGAGCATGTGGCCCTGCAGGCTTTCTGAGAACAGCTGGGTCCCCTGCCCACTTGCACCTCCAGGGACTTCCTTTTCACCATAGTGTCAAGCACTTGTTAGTGTCTTGGTTAGAGACAGCCAATCCCATATTTGGCTGACCCCCCCACTGTCAGCCACATCTTCACCCTAGCAGTCATCTGGTTATAGGCCTTAAACATCTCTCTTCTGGCATGTCTTGCTGGGAATATGAGTCACCATACTAGATATTTATTCATTTATTCATTCACTTACTACATGTTTATTGAGCACCTAGTATGTGCCAGGCCCTCTGCTGGATTCTGGGCACTCAGAGTTAGACACTATATACATCTTACCCTTAAGGAATATGGATTAGTTTGCCAGGGCTGCTGTAACCAAGTACCACAAACTGGGTGGCTTAACAATAGAAAATTATCATCTCACAGTTCTGGAAGATGAAACTTTGAGATCAAGGTGCTGGCAGGATTCAGATCAAGGTACTGGCAGGATTGATTTCTTCTGAGCGTTGTGAGGAAGAGTCTGTTCCAGACCCCTTTCCTAGGCTTGATGAAGATCATCTTCTCCCAGTGTCTTCACATTGTCTTCCCTTTATGCATGCCTATGGCTGTGTCCGAATTTCCTCTTTTCATAAAGACATCAGTCATGTTGGATTCGGGACCCACCCTGCTCCAGTGTGACCTCATCTTAACTAATTACATCTGCAATGACTCTATTTCCAAATAAAGTCAAATTCTGAGATATTGAGGGGGCAGAGTTGAGGACTTCAACATATTGTTTTTCGAGGACACAATTTCGCCCATAAAGTAGGCACCATTTTATGGGGGCAATAATGATACTAAGAGGTGTATATATATGTTTACTGTGGACCCAGTGAGTGGGGGAATAGTTCTCTTTTCTTCACTTCACTTTTCAGGACAGACACACCCTTAAGACAGCTAATATTTATCAAGTGATAGCTATGTTACAAGGCCCTGTTTGTATTTCTTGAGCACTTACTATGGACTCAAATGATTTATATGCATTGATACAATCTTATGAAGAAACTGAGGCCCAGAGAGGTTAAGTAAACAGCCCAGCTTCACACAGTAAGGGGTGAGAAGCAGATCAGGTGTATTTTGTAGGAACTGAATCACTTACACCTTCTATCCCCCACCTCCATGCAGCACTGGGCTCTAATATTGGGGATCTCTCTATTGTTTTAGACCCTGCCCCTCACAGGGCATAGCTCACAGAGATTAACATGTGAGGAAGCTCTCTGAGTCAAGCATGCAGAAGCCCTATTGCTCCAGGCTTTTCTTCTCCATGGTCAGAACCTCTGTTCCATGTGCCCTTAAAATAGGCACCTCCCATCCATCTCATGTTCTATTGATTACCTTTGCTGTACCTTTCAAATATAGTTCTCTTACTCATTTGCTCACTGTTTGTCTTGCTGATAGAATGTAAGCCCCATGAGGGCAGGGACCAGTGTTGCTGCCGCCTAGCACCCTGCCTGGACTACAGAGGCATTGCAGAAAGACCTTTGGGTGAATGGAACCTGCTACAGATAAAGCAGATTTCTTTGGGGCCTTCTCAAAAATGAGATTTTTTTTTTAAGTGCAGGGCACAAAATGACTCTAGGAACTCATATCTTAGATAATTGAGTAAAAATGAGACACTTAGAGCATCATCGCTGGTCCCCAGCACAGCTGTGGAGGACACTGAAGATGTGACTCCCTGCACTGAAATCTTATTACAGTGTTTATTGATAATTATCACCCTAAGTGGGGCAAAGAACCCTACTAAAGCTCTCACAGTGTAGCTACAGGTTTCAATTTCACTTAAAGTATTGATTTCCCACCCAGGGCCCATCAGCATTTTCTCTCCTAAGAGCAGCCCTCTCCCACTCCTTTGTGAGAACAGGCTGCATATTCGAGGCAAACTTGACTGGGCTGAGTTCATGTGGAGGGGAGTAATGCACCTGGAGCAGGGAGCGGGGGTTGGGGGGAGGGGAGTGCTGGAGTTGAAAGGCCTTTGTTCTTACCCTGGGACATATGTAGCTCACAATTTATTTTGAGATTGGGTGTCCTCATTTGGAAAAAGGGGTAAATAATTTGTACCCTGCCTGCTTCACAGACTGATGCTGGGTTCAATTAAGATAATGCACAGAGAGGTGCTTCTGACCCAGCATATACACATGTAAAGAGTAATTACCTGGGCTTAAAAACAAGAGTAATATCCTGGAAGCAGCATGGCAGAGTGGAAAGAACAGGAGCATTGATATCTGACAGACCTGGGCTCAAACCCCAGTCCTACTGTTTATTAGCTGTGACTTCAGTTAACTCTGTGTTTCCGTTTTGTCATCTGTGAAATGGGAAGAATAATATCAACTTTGCATATTTATGAGGGCTAAAGGGGATGATATTTGAGAAGCCCTTGGCATTTAGTAGGTGCAGTAGCAATAATGTTCCCATTGGTTTTACTTTGTCACTTAGATAATGCCATTCTATCAGTTTTCCATTGCTGTCATAACAAATTGTCACAGATTTAGGGACTTAGAACAATACAAATTTGTTATTGATCTGTAGGTCAGAAGTCCAGTGGGCTTGGCTGGTTTCTCAGCTTGCCTGACTGAAAAGAAGGTGTGTTGGCAGGCTTCTAGGCTCATTCAGACTGTTGGCAGAATTGAATTCCATGTGGCTGTAGGACTGAGGTCCCTATATCCTTGCTGGTTGGTGGCTGGGGTGTTGTTCTCAGCTTCCAGAGGCTGTCCACATTGCTTGGCTTGTGGCCCCCTTCAAAGCCAGTAATGGCCAGTGGAGTCCTTCTTACATCAGATCATTCTGACCTCCTCCTCTGCCTCTCTGTTTCCCTTTTCAGAGCCCAAGTGATTATGCTGGGCCCACCCAGATAATCCAGGATAATCCACAGCCCTATTTTATGTTCAGTAAATTTAAGTAGGCCCCTTTTGCTATGTAACCATTTTGTGCCAGTTTAACACATTCACAAGTTCCAGGGATAAGAACATGGACATCTTCAGGGGCCATTATTCTCCTTACCACAACCCTATGTTGATATCCTATCGCTTCATAAGTATTAAAAATGTCTCCTCCACAAGATCTAATATTCACAATACTAGTTCAATGCCTGGCATAGAGGAAGCTGTTGACAAATATTAGTTTCAGTTTTTGCTATTGATAAGCAGATGACAACAAGTCTCTTATCTTCTCCATCAGTCCTAGCATATCCACCTTGCTGAGGGATATCTCCTTTACTCCCCATCTTCACTTTTCTCCAGAAAGCCTTTCTGATCCCAGCCCTTGCCCACCAGGCTGGGTTCAGTGCCAGTCCTCTGTGTTAATGAATCATAGGACTTACCTAGTTTAATTTTCCGTGTATCTCTCCTTATAACTCTTCCACCAGACTCTGAGCTTTTTGAGGACAGAAACTAATGCTTTTACTGGTATCATTTGGTAGAGTGGTAGTAGGTGCTCAATAAATGTTTATTGAATACATAAACGATGAGAATCTATTATACACTTAAAAATAATTGATCAAATAATTACTGGTTGGAACACATCCCTTGAACAACATAAATGTTGAAATATCCATTCAAGAGGGGGAAAATGTTTGTATCTGGATGTTGTACTTTCTAAGAGAGTTGTCTTTACACAGAGGTTTCTGAAAAATAAGTCCAGGTTGTGTTTGTGAATTGTCTAGGCCCAGATCTTGTGGAGGAAGGCAGTTCTGAAATTGCCACGGACTTATGGTAACGATTGTTTGGAATTTACTGAATGATTTTACCACTTTTTTCTCTAAATGCATCAGGGAACAAACAAACACAGTATTGAAATCAAACCACATCACCTTGGCTTACTTCTTATTTGCTTACTTACTGGGACTTACTATACACTAACAGCAAAATTGTACCCTAGTGTTATTTCTCTTGGAGATTCACAGGTAGCTCTTCCTTCTGCTCTTTTCCCCCGACATGTCAAATGCTCATTTTCTATCCATTCTGTGAAGTGTCCTAACAATACTGCAGAGAGGTAGTGATCAATAATGATCAAATAAGAGTAATGTTCATAGCACAGTATACTTACTGTTGCTGCATGTGTGTTTGTTTTCTGTATTTTAAAATTTTGTCTCTTTCAGTTTGTCACATTGATTCCAGATCAGCCAGGAGGCTGGCTCCTCTTGCCTGGGCCTGGATCCCTTGACAGCTCTTTTGAGCTTGGCTGGTCCTTTTTCAATAATCGGCTCCCACTCAGGGACTTTGGTCTTTTGATATTTATTTTTAGGTTCAATATAGTCTCCATTATTTTAAAGGAACAGTTTTATTATCTGAAACAAACAACCACAAATAAAAAATTGGAGCCAAATCACAGGCCTCAGGACCCAGATGAGGAACAAAGAAAAATTGTTTCGAGCCATAAATGCTTTCTTTGCAGTTTTCCTTCTGTCTATTGGGCTGGGACACATTTTCTGTAATCATAGACCAGTGATTAGGCATCAGATTATGTCTTGATGTAATAAATGTGCTGCCCTCTATTGGAAGTCTGGGAATCCTAATTTCCTTTGGATTCAGTGCTCCATTTTGGAACCCAGTCCAGCTCAGTTGTGAGGCTTATATGTGCATTGAACAGTTTTAGAGAAGTCAGGTGTCAACAGCCACCACCTCTGATTGACCGCCTTTGCCCAATTACTTTCAATTCAGCAAATGTTTATGGAACATTCACTGTGTGCCAGACATCATGCAAGATACCTGATAGATGCACAGAAGCCTCAAACATGGCTCCTGATTTCAGGAAGCTTCTGACTTTGTGAGGAAGACAGACTTATACATGAGTAAGTAGAATGGAAAGCTGACGCTGCGAAGCTCTACAAATCCAAGGAATTTTAAGTGCTATGTGGGTAGTGGTGTGGCCAAAGAGGATTAGGACTTAGTACTGGACCGGTTGGGAATCTGCCTATCAATGTAGGGGACATGGGTTCGAGCCCTGGTCTGGGAAGATCCCACGTGCCGTGGAGCAACTAAGCCTGTGCGCCGCAACTACTGAGCCTGCGCTCTAGACCCTGCGAGGCACAGCTGCTGAGCCCACGTGCCACAACTACTGAGGCCTGTGTGCCTAGAGCCCGTGCTCTGCAACAAGAGAAGCCACCGCAATGAGAAGCCTGCGAACCACAGCGAAGAGTAGCCCCCACTTGCCGCAACTAGAGAGAGCCCGCGTGCAGCAACGAAACCAACGCAGCCAAAAAAAGTATATATAAGCCAAGCTCAATGCCTGACTTAACAGTGGGTGTTTCGTATGTGTGGTATGCATGATTGTGGAAGGTGGTGTAATTAGAACATGGTCAGGGTTGGGGGTGTCCGGAAGGGCTGTACAGGAAGGGCTGTAGCCAGAACCTCATTGGCATCTTCCTCTCCTATATACTCTGAGCATTACTAGAACCATGGTGGGTGACTTCATCTACAGCATAGTAAGGTGGCAGCATGACCAGAAGCAACACACTCATGGACTGCCCAGAAAGACCATGTCCATTAACAGACAGGACGGCTGATGTGCCACACATAGCAGTACTATGTGAGCCTGCATATGCACATGTGATGGCCCAGTTGGCTGAGTACGAAGAGTGGGCACTAGGGACCCATCTGTACCAGTAGTACAGGAAGTGGGGGAGAAGGTGAGAGATGTGGGTAGAGAAGTCATGGAGGAACAGTCATTAGGGCTTAGAATGTTGCAAGGATTCTGTCTTCATTCTAAGTAAAATGGGAAGCCATGACAGGGTTTTTGTTTTCTTTTTTTAATTTAATTTTTTTATACAGCAGGTTCTTACTAGTTAGTTATCTATTTTATACATATTACTGTATATATGTCAATCCCAATCTCCCAATTTATCCCACCACAACTACCCCCCTAATCCCCTGCTTTCCCCCCTTGATGTCCATACGTTTGTTCTCTACATCTGTGTCTCTATTTCTGCCTGGTAAACTGGTTCATCTGTACCATTTTTCCAGATTCCACATATATGCATTACTATATGGTATTTGTTTTTCTCTTTCTGATTTACTTCACTTTGTATGACAGTATCTAGGTCCATCCACATCTCTACAAATGACCCAATTTAGTTCCTTTTTATGCCTGAGTAATATTCCACTGTATATATGTACCACATATTCTTTATCCATTTGTCTCTCAAAGCGCATGTACATTGCTTCCATGACCTGGCTATTGTATACAGTGCTACAGTGAACATTGGGGTGCATGTGTGTTTTTGAATTATGGTTTTCTCTGAGTATATGGCCAGTAGTGGGATTGCTGGGTCGTATGGTAGTTCTATTTTTAGTTTTTTAAGGAACCTCCATATGCTCTCCATAATGGCTGTATCAATTTACATTCCCACCAACAGTGCAAGAGTGTTCCCTTTTCTCCACACCCTCTCCAGCATTTGTTGTTTGTAGATTTTTGATGATGCCCATTCTAACTGGTGTGAGGTGATACCTCATTGTAGTTCTCATTTGTATTTCTCTAATAATTGTGATGTTGAGCAGCTTTTCATGTGCCTCTTGGGCATCTGTATGTCTTCTTTGGAAAGATGTCTATTTAGGTCTTGTGACCATTTTCTGATTCGGTTGTTTGTTTTTTTAACATTGAGCTCCATGAGCTGTTTATGTATTTTGGAGATTAATCCTTTGTCCGTTGATCGTCTGCAAATATTTTCTCCGATTCCGAGTGTTGTCTTTTGGTCTTGTTTATAGTTTCCTTTGCTGTGCAAAAGCTTTTAAGTTTCATTAGGTCCCATTTGTTTATTTTTTATTTTATTTCCATTTCTTTAGGAGGTGGATCAAAAAAGATCTTGCTGTGATTTATGTCAAAGAGTGCTCTTCCTATGTTTTCCTCTAAGAGTTTTATGGTGTCCAGTCTTACATTTAGGTCTCTAATCCATTTTGAGTTTATTTTTGTGTATGGTGTGAGGGAGTGTTCTAATTTCATTCTTTTACATGTAGCTGTCCAGTTTTCCCAGCACCACTTATTGAAGAGACTGTGTTTTCTCCATTGTATATCCTTGCCTCCTTTGTCATAGATTAGTTGACCATAGGTGCATGGGTTTTACTCTGGGCTTTCTATCCTCTTCCATTGATCTATATTTCTGTTTTTGTGCCAGTACCATATTGTCTTGATTACTGTAGCTTTGTAGTATACTCGGAGGTCAGGAAGTCTGAATCCTCCACCTCTGTTTTTTTCCCTCAAGATTGCTTTGGCTATTCAGGGTCTTTTCTGTCTCCATACAAATGGTAAGATTTCTTGTTCTAGTTCTGTAAAAATGCCACTGGTAGTTTGATGGGGATTGCATTGAATCTGTAGATTGCTTTAGGTAGTAGGGTCATTTTCACAATATTGATTCTTCCAATCCAAGAACATGGTATATCTCTTCAACTGTTTGTGTCATCTTTGATTTCTTTCAGCAGTGTCTTATAGTTTTCTGAATACAGGTTTTTACCTTCCTAGGTAGGTTTATTCCTAGGTATTTTATTCTTATTGTTGCAGTGGTGAATGGGATTGTTTCCTTAATTTCTCTTTCTGATCTTTTGTTGTTAATGTATAAGAATGCAAGAGATTTCTGTGCATTAATTTTGAATCCTTCAAATTTACAAAATTCATTGATTACCTCTAGTAGTTTCCTGGTGGCATCATTAGGATTCTCTATGTATAGTATCATGTCACCTGCAAACAGTGACAGTTTTACTTCTTCTTTTCCAATTTGTATTCCTTTTATTTCTCTTTCTTCTCTGACTGCCGTGGCTAGGACTTCCAAAACTATGTTGAATAATAGTGGCGAGAGTGGACATCCTTGTCTTGTTTCTGATCTTAGAGGAAATGCTTTCAGTTTTTCACCATTGAGAATGAAGTTTCCTGTGGCTTTGTCATATATGGCCTTTATTATGTTGAGGCAACTTCCCTCTATGCCTACTTTCTGGAGAGTTTTTATCATAAATGGGTGTTGAATTGTGTTGAAAGCTTTCTCTGCATCTATTGAGATGACCATATGGTTTTTCTCCTTCAATTTGTTAATATGGTGTATCACATTGATAGATTTGCGTATATTGAAGAATCCTTGCATTCCTGGAATAAACCCCACTTGATCATGGTGTATGATCCTTTTAATGTGCTGTTGGATTCTGTTTGCTAGTATTTTGTTGAGGATTTTTGCGTCTATGTTTATCAGTAATATTGGCCTGTAGTTTTCTTTCTTTGTGACATCCTTGTCTGGTTTTGGTATCAAGGTGATGGTGGCCTTGTAGAAGGAATTTGGGAGTGTTCCTCCCTCTGCTATATTTTGGAAGAGTTTGAGAGGGATAGGTGTTATCTCTTCTCTAAATGTTTGATAGAATTCCCCTGTGAAGCCATCTGGTCCTGGCTTTTGTTTGTTGGAAGATTTTTAATCACAGTTTCAATTTCAGTGCTTGTGATCGGTCTGTTCATATTTTCTGTTTCTCCCTGATTCAGTCTTGTCAGGTTGTGCACTTCTAAGAATTAGTCCATTTCTTCCAGGTTGTCCATTTTATTGGCATAGAGTTGCTTGTAGTAATCTCTCATAATCTTTTGTATTTCTGCAGTGTCAGTTGTTACTTCTCCTTTTTCATTTCTAATTCTATGATTTGAGTCTTCTCCCTTCTTTTCTTGATGAGTCTGGCTAACGGTTTATCAATTTTATTTATCTTCTCAAAGAACCAAGTTTTAGTTTTATTGTTCTTTGCTATCGTTTCCTTCATTTCTTTTTCATTTATTTCTAATCTGATCTTTATGATTTCTCTCCTTCTGCTAAACTTGGGGTTTTTTTGTTTTTCTTTCTCTAATTGCTTTAGGTGCAAGGTTAGTTTGTTTATTCGACATGTTTCCTGTTTCTTAAGGTAGGATTGTATTGCTGTAATCTTCCCTCTTATAACTGCTTTTGCTGCATCCCATAGGTTTTGGGTCGTGGTGTCTCCATTGTCATTTGTTTCTAGGTATTTTTTAATTTCCTCTTTGATTTCTTCAGTGATCACTTCGTTAGTAAGTAGTGTATTGTTTAGCCTCTATATGTTTGTATTTTTTAAAGATCTTTTCCTGTAATTGATATCTAGTCTCATAGCGTTGTGGTCGGAAAAGATACTTGATACAATTTCAATTTTCTTAAATTTACCAAGGCTTGATTTGTGACCCAAGATATGATCTATCCTGGAGAATGTTCCATGAGCACTTAAGAAAAATGTGTATTCTGTTGTTTTTGGATGGAATGTCCTATTAATATCAATTAAGTCCATCTTGTTTAATGTATCATTTAAAGCTTGTCTTTCCTTATTTATTTTCATTTTGGATGATCTGTCCATTGGTGAAAGTGGGGTGTTAAAGTCCCCTACTATGAATGTGTTACTGTCGATTTCCCCTTTTATGGCTGTTAGTATTTGCCTTATGTATTGAGGTGCTCTTATGTTGGGTGCATAAATATTTACAATTGTTATATCTTCTCCCTGGATCGATCCCTTGATCATTATGTAGTGTCCTTCTTTGTCTCTTCTAATAGTCTTTATTGTAAAGTCTATTTTGTCTGATATGAAAATTGCCACTCCAGCTTTCTTTTGGTTTCCATTTGCATGGAATATCTTTTTCCATCCCTCACTTTCAATCTGTATGTGTCCCTAGGTCTGAAGTGGTTCTCTTGTAGACAGCATATATATGGGTCTTGTTTTTGTATCCATTCAGCCAGTCTGTGACTTTTGGTGGGAACATTTAATCCATTTACATTTAAGGTTATTATTGATATGTATGTTCCTATTCCCATTTTCTTAATTATTTTGTGTTTGTTGTTATAGGTCTTTTCCTTCTCTTGTGTTTCTTGCCTAGAGAAGATCCTTTAGCATTTGTTGTAAAGCTGGTTTGGTGGTGCTAAATTCTCTCAGCTTTTGCTTGTTTGTAAAGGTTTTAATTTCTCCATCAAATCTGAATGAGATCCTTGCTGGGTAGAGTAATCTTGGTTGCAGGTTTTTCTCCTTCATCACTTTAAATATGTCCTGCCAGTCCCTTCTGGCTTGCAGAGTTTCGCTGAAAGATCAGCTGTTAACCTTACGGGGATTCCCTTGTTTGTTATTTTTCCCTGCTGCTTTTAATATGTTTTCTTTGTATTTAATTTTTGACGATTTGATTAATATGTGTCTTGGCATGTTCCTCCATGGATTTATCCTGTATGGGACTCTCTGTGCTTCCTAGACTTGATTAACTATTTCCTTTCCCATATTAGGGAAGTTTTTAACTATAATCTCTTCAGATATTTTCTCAGTCCCTTTCTTTTTCTCTTCTTCTTCTGGAAACCCTATAATTCGAATGTTGGTGCATTTAATGTTGTCCCAGAGCTCTCTGAGACTGTCCTCAGTTCTTTTCATTCTTTTTTCTTTATTCTGCTCTGCAGTAGTTATTTCCACTATTTTATCTTCCAGGTCACTTATCCGTTCTTCTGCCTCAGTTATTCTGCTATTGATCCCTTCTAGAGTATTTTTCATTTCATTTATTGTGCTGTTCATCGTTGCTTGTTTCATCTTCAGTTCTTCTAGGTCCTTGTTAATCGTTTCTTGCATTTTTTCTTCTATTTCCAAGATTTTGGATCATCTTTACTATCATTACTCTGAATTCTTTTTCAGGTAGACTGCCTATTTCCTCTTCGTGTGTTAGGTCTGGTGGGATTTTATCTTGCTTCTTCATCTGCTGTGTGTTTTTCTGTCTTCTCATTTTGGTTACCTTACTGTGTTTGGGGTCTCCTTTTTGCAGGCTGCAGGTTCGTAGTTCCCTTTGTTTCTTGGGTCTGTCCGCAGTTGGTAAAGTTGGTTCAGTGGGTTGTGTAAGCTTCCTGGTGGAGGGGACTAGTGTCTGTGTTCTGGTGTATGAGGCTGGATCTTGTCTCTCTGGTGGGTAAGTCCACGTCTGGTGGTGTGTTTTGGGGTGTCTGTGGACTTATTATGATTTTAGGCAGCCTCTCTGCTAACGGATGGGGTTGTGTTCCTGTCTTGCTAGTTGTTTGGCATAGGGTGTCCAGCACTGTAGCTTGCTGGTCGTTGAGTGAAGCTGGGTGCTGGTGTTGAGATGGAGATCTCTGGGAGATTTTCGCCGTTTGATATTATGTGGAGCTGGGAGGTCTCTTGTTGACCAGTGTCCTGAAGTTGGCTCTCCCACCTCAGAGGCACAGCACTGAGTCCTGGCTGGAGCACCAAGAGCCTTTCATCCACATGTCTCAGAATAAAAGGGAGAAAAAGTAGAAAGAAAGAAAGAGGATAAAATAAAATAAAGTAAGGTAAAATAAAATAAAATTATTAAAATAAAAAAATTATTAAGAAAAAAAAATTTTTTAAGTAAAATAAAAACGGACAGATAGAACCCTAGGACAAATGGTGAAAGTAAAGCTATACAGACAGAATCTCACACAGAAGCATCACATACACACTTACAAAAAGAGGAAAAGGGGAAAAAATAATAAGTTTTGCTCTCAAAGTCCACCTCCTCAATTTGGGATGATTCGTTGTCTATTTAGGTATTCCACATATGCAGGGTACATCAAGTTGATGGTGGAGATTTATTCCACTGCTCCTGTGGCTGCTGGGAGAGATTTCCCTTTCCCTTCTTTGTTCACACAGCTCCTGGGGTTCAGCTTTGGATTTGGTCCCGCCACTGCGTGTAGCTCGCCGGAGGGCGTCTGTTCTTCTCTCAGACAGGGCGGGGTTAAAGGAGCCGCTGATTCGGGGCCTCTGGCTCACTCAGGCCGGGGGGAGGGAGGGGTATGGAGTGCAGGGTGAGCCTGCGGCAGCAGAGGCCAGCGTGACATTGCACCAGCCTGAGGCACGCCGTGCGTCCTCCCTGCAAATTTGTCCCTGGATCACGGGACCCGGGCAGTGGTGGGCGGCACAGGCTCCCAGGAGGGGAGGTGGGGATAGTGACCTGTGCTTGCACACAGGCTTCTTGGTGGCGGCAGCAGCAGCCTTAGCGTCTCATGCCCGTCTCTGGGGTCCACGCTGTTAGCCGCGGCTCGTGCCCATCTCTGGGGCTCCTTTAAGCAGCGCTCTTAATCCCCTCTCCTCTCGCACCAGAATACAAAGAGGGAAGAAAAAGTCTCTTGCCTCTTTGGCAGGTCCAGACTTTTTCCCGGACTCCCTCCCGGCTAGTTGTGGTGCACTAGCCCCTTCAGGCTGTGTTCATGCCGCCAGTCCTCTCGCTGCGCTCCGACCAAAGCCCAAGCCTCAGCTCCCATCTCCCTGTCCCTGGCGGGTGAGCAGACAAGCCTCTCGTGCTGGTGAGTGCTGTCTGGCACCAGTCCTCCATGCGGGAATCTCTCCGCTTTGCCCTCCGCACCCCTGTTGCTGTGCTCTCCAACGTGGCCCCAAAGCTCCCCCCCTCCACCACCCACAGTTTCCACCCACGAAGGGGCTTCCAGTGTGTGGAAACCTTTCCTCCTTCACGGCTCCCTCCCACTGGTGCAGGTCCCGTCCCTATTGTTTTGTCTCTGTTTATTCTTTTTTCTTTTGCCCTACCCAGGTACGTGGGGAGTTTCTTGCCTTTTGGGAGGTCTGAGGTCTTCTGCCAGCGTTCAGTAGCTGTTCTGTAGGAGTTGTTCCACGTGTAGATGTATTTCTGATGTATCTGTGGGGAGGAAGGTGATCTCCGCTTCTCACTCTTCCACCATCTTCCCCCTCTCTCTCGCTGTTGCTAAGTCCTGTTTGCTAGTATTTTGTTGAGGATTTTTGCATCTATATTCATCAGTAATATTGTTCTGTAATTTTCTGTTTTTGTATTTTCTTTGTCTGGTTTTGGTATTAGGGTGATGGTGGCATCATAGAATGAGCTTGGGAGTGTTCCTTCCTCTGCAATTTTTTGGAAGAGTTTGAGAAGGATGGGTGTTAGCTCTTCTCTAAATGTTTGATAGAATTCACCTGTGAAGCCATCTGGTCCTGGGCTTTTGTTTGTTGGAAGATTTTTAATCCAAGTGTCAATTTCATTACTTGTGATTTGTCTGTTCATATTTTCTATTTCTTCCTGGTTCGGTCTTGGAAGGTTACACCATTCTAAGAATTTGTCCATTTCTTCCAGGTTGTCCATTTTATTGGCATAGAGTTGCTTGTAGTAGTCTCTTATGATGCTCTGTATTTCTGTGGTGTCTGTTTTAAATTCTCCTTTTTCATTTCTAATTTTATTGATTTGAGTCCTTTCCCTCTTTTTCTTGATGAGTCTGGATAAATGTTTATCAATTTTCTTTATCTTCTTATAGAACCAGTCTTTTGTTTTATTGACCTTTGCTCTTGTTTTCTTTGTTTCTGTTTCATTTATTTCTGCTCTGATCTTTATGATTTCTTTTCTTCTACTAACTTTGGGTTTTGTTTGTTCTTCTTTCTCTAGTTCCTTTAGGTGTAAGCTTTGATTTTTTATTCGAGATTTTTCTTATTTCTTGAGGTTGGATTGTATTGCTATAAACTTCCCTCTTAGAGTTGCTTTTGCTGCATCCCATAGGTATTGGATTGTTGTGTTTTCATTGTCATTTTTCTCTAAGTATTTTTTGATTTCCTCTTTGATTCCTTCCATGATATCTTTGTTATTTAATAATATATTGTTTAGCCTCCATGTGTTTGTGTTTCTTTACATTTTTTTCTGTAATTGATTTCTAATCTCATAGCGTTGTGGTCGGAAAAGAGCTTTATATGATTTCAGGTTTCTTAAATTTACCAAGGCTTGGTTTTTGACCGAAGATGTGATCTACCCAGGAGAATGTTCCGTGTGCACTTGAGAAGAAAGTAGAATCTGTTTTTGGTTGGAATATCCTATAAATATCAATTAAATCTGTCTATTATGTCACTTAAAGCTTGTGTTTCCTTATTAATTTTCTGTTTGGATGATCTGTCCATTGGTGTAAGTGAGATGTTAAAAGCCCCCCCCCCATTATTGTGTTACTGTCATTACAATACATTACAATACAATACATTACAATACATACAGGATCCATTCTGAAGAATGAAGTTGCCATGAACTGAGCTGAGGAAGCCCAAGGGAGTAGGTTGAGGGCATATTAAAATTCAGATATCTCTTAGATATCTCGCTGGAGATTGTGAGAAGGTAGTCTGGTGCTCAGTGGGGAGGTGTGGGCTGGAGATGCAAACTGAGGAGTTGTCAGCATGTACATAGTGTTTAAAGCTAGGAAACTAAGTGAGGTCACCCAGAATACAATGGTAGGTCAAGAAAAGAGAACCAAGTACTTGAGCTATGAGATTCATTTAGAGTCACGCTTGAGTTCTCAACTCTGACAATCCCTGAAGGAAAGAAAGAGGTTGAACCTCTCTTTTCCCAATTTATTTGACTGTGGAGCACACTTTCCCCCTGTGTACCTATGGAATTTCTGTTCTATTGAATAGATTTTTGAGAAGGCCACGTTAGACTTGGGAGGTAGCCTAGGGCCCTAAGGAGAGGAACTTTCCATGTTCTGCTAAGGAATTTGGACTTTATCTCCCAGGTGGTGGGAGGCCACTGATGGGTTTTAAGAGAAGTAACAGGATGGTATATTTTTGTGGCAGTGTGGAAGGTGGTTTTGGCGGGGCAAGGGGAGAGTCTGAAGGAAGAAGACAAGTGAATAGGTGATTGAAGTAGCCTAGGTGAAAGATGATAAAGCCCTGAATATAGCAATTGGGAATGGAGAGAGAGAATCAGATGAAATGGGTATTTAGGAAGTTTAGAATCCATAAGATTTGAAAACCTATCAGACATAGTAGGTGATGAAAAAGATTCTATGATAACCCTGAGGGTTCTGGCTTGGATAGGATTTTCTATAATTACCTGTATCCCTTAGGAGAGGTCTATCAATGCAAGCTACAAACCAGCACTTCATGTAATTAACTTTTACTTTTAACATGGTTCAAGTTATATTTTATTTTACAATGAAAAATGGGAATCGATTTAATGTTCAGACAATGCTGCCTGTCATTCATAAAGTCATATTAGTTTTTCGTTAATACAAAAACATTTAAAATGGTACTTAGTAGAGTGAGTGTGATGAACTGTTTGAATGTGCATGGGAGCATGGTGGTGCTTTCTTTTTAACATTAATAGTTATATTTTGGGATTGGTGTGTTCTAATCTTTTGTATGCATAATTCAGATTGTAAAAGAGAGCAGATTATACTGACTAGAAAAACGTTCCTAGGGGGTTAAGTTAAGGACCTTGGATATATGCCTGGGCCCTGTTTTCCAACACTGTTAGACACTGGGAGACATTCCAGTATTGCTTATTTTGATTGTTCTATGTTCAGAGTGGTGGCTGAGAAATGCTGGCATTCCTCTGGCTACTCCATGGACACTGGAAAGAAGGGATGCTTCTTTAGTGTAGTGATGGTATGTCCATAGCCTTTTACCTTTTCAAATAACCTCTTGCCTGCAGTGGTGGCATGTCCCAAATAGCTTAGGTTCTAAAAACTGAATTGAGAAGCAGAACCAAGTTGTTTAGGGTTATGCAAATGATGCATAATGTCGTATCTTGGACTACTAATGAAGAAAGACTTTCAGTTTGACATAAAATTAATTCTTAAGAAAAAAAAATGAAGATTTTGGGGGTAGTAAATATTGGTTCTGTTCACAGGTATTTCTGGTTTTCTCCCCTCTAGGCACATGTAGGATTGAATCTCCTGATCTGTGTTATAGAAGACTGGCCATGTGACTGACTTCAGCCAACGAAATGTAAGTGGAAATGATGTGCATTACCTCTGGATAAGAGTCAGTAAGAGCTAGTGTATAAGTTGCTACATATCCTTTCCCTTGTCATGGTGCCCAGTGATGCTTCAGATGATGGAGGCTCTTAGTTTTTGTTCCTGACTGAGGCAATGTGGGGATGAGTCCCTAGAGGATTTGTAAGCTTTATTATTTTTTTTTAATTTTTAAATTTAATTTTATTTATTTTTTATACAGCAGGTTCTAATTAGTTATCCATTTTATACATATTAGTGTATACATGTCAATAAAAATCTCCCAATTCATCATACCACACCCCAACCCCACCCCCCACTGCCACTTTCCCCCCTTGGTGTCCATACACTTTTTCTCTACATCTGTGTCTTTATTTCTGTGCTGCAAACCGGTTCATCTGTACCATTTTTCTAGGTTTGACATATATGCATTAATATATTAGTTTTTCTCTTTCTGACTTACTCACTCTGTATGACAGTCTCTAGATCCATCCGTGTCTCTACAAATGACCCAATTTTGTTCCTTTTTATGGCTGAGTAATATTCCATTTTATGTATGTACCACATCTTCTTTATCCATTCATCTGTCAATGGGCATTTAGGTTGCTTCCATGACCTGGCTATTGTAAATAGTGCTGCAATGAACATTGGGGTGCATGTGTCTTTTTGAATTATGGTTTTCTCAGGGTATATGCCCAGTAGTGGGATTGCTGTGTCATATGGTAATTCTATTTTTAGTTTTTTAAGGAACCTCCATTCTGTTCTCCACAGTGGCTGTATCAATTTACATTCCCACCAACAGTGCAAGAGGGTTCCCATTTCTCCACACCCTCTCCAACATTTGTTTTTGTAGATTTTTGATGATGCCCATTCTAACTGGTGTGAGGTGATACCTAGTTGCCATTTTGATTTGAATTTCTCTAGCAGTTAGTGATGTTGAGCAGCTTTTCATGTGCCTCTTGGCCATCTGTATGTCTTCTTTGGAGAAATGCCTATTTAGGTCTCCTGCCCATTTTTGGATTGGGTTGTTTGTTTTTTTAATATTGAGCTGCATGAGTTGTTTATATATTTTGGAGACTAATCCTTTGTCCGTTGATTCATTTGCAAATATTTTCTCCCATTCTGAGGGTGGTCTTTTCGTCTTGTTTGTAGATTCCTTTGATTTGCAAAGGCTTTTAAGTTTCATTAGGTCCCATTTGTTTATTTTTGTTTTTATTTCCATTACTCTAGGAGGTGGATCAAAAAAGATCTTGCTGTGATTTATGTCAAAGAGTGTTCTTCCTATGTTATCCTCTAAGAGTTTTATGGTGTCTGGTCTTACATTTTGAGTTTATTTTTGTGTATGGTGTTAAGGAGTGTTCTAATTTCATTCTTTTACATGTAGCTGTCCAGTTTTCCCAGCACCACTTATTGAAGAGATTGTCTTTTCTCCATTGTATATCCTTGCCTCCTTTGTCATAGATTAGTTGACCATAGATGCGTGGGTTTATCTCTGGGCTTTTGTTCCTGTTACATTGATCTATATTTCTGTTTTTGTGCTAGTACCATATTGTGTTGATTACTTTGTAGTGTAGTCTGAAGTCAGGAAGTTTGTTTCCTCCAGCTCCGTTTTTTCCCCTCAAGACTGTTTTGGCTATTCAGGGTCTTTTGTGTCTCCATACAAATTTTAAGATTTTTTTGTTCTAGTTCTGTAAAAAATGCCATTGGTAATTTGATAGGGATTGCATTGAATCTGTAGATTGCTTTGGGTAGTATAGTCATTTTCACAGTATTGATTCTTCTAATCCAAGAACATGGTATATCTCTCCATCTGTTTGTATGATTAATTTCTTTCATCAGTGTCTTATAGTTTTCTGCATACAGGTCTTTTTTCCCCCTAGGTAGGTTTATACCTAGATATTTTTGTTGCAATGGTAAATGGGAGTGTTTCCTTAATTTCTCCTTCAGATTTTTCATCATTAGTGTATAGGAATGCAAGAGATTTCTTTGCATTAATTTTGTATCCTGCAACTTTACCAGATTCATTGATTAGCTCTAGTAGTTTTCTGGTGGCATCTTGAGGATTCTCTATGTGTAAGTATCATGTCATCTGCAAACAGTGCCAGTTTTACTTCTTCTTTTCCAATTTGTATTCCTTTTATTTCTTCTTCTTCTCTGATTGTTGGGGCTAGGACTTCCAAAACTATGTTAAATAAGAGTGGTGAGAGTGGGCAACCTTGTCTTGTTCCTGATCTTAGAGAAAATGCTTTCAGTTTTCCACCATTGAGAATGATGTTTGCTGTGGGTTTGTTGTATATGGCCTTTATTATGTTGAGGCAGTTCCCTCTATGACCACTTTCTGGAGAGGTTTTATCAAAAATGGGTGTTGAAATTTGTCAAAAGCTTTTTCTGCCTCTATTGAGATGATCATATGGTTTTTATTCTTCAATTTGTTAATATGGTGTATCACATTGATTGATTTGAGTATATTGAAGAATCCTTGCATCCCTGGGATAGATCCCACTTGATCATGGTGTATGATCCTTTTAATGTGTTGTTGGATTCTGCTTGCTAGTATTTTGTTGAGGATTGTTACATCCATATTCATCAGTAATATTGGTCTGTAATTTTCTCTTTATTTAGTATGTTTGTCTGGTTTTGGTATCAGGGCGATGGTAGCCTCATAGATGAGTTTGGGAGTGTTCCTTCCTCTGCAATTTTTTTGGACGAGTTTGAGAAGAATGAGTGTTAGCTCTTCTCTAAATGTTTGCTAAATTTTACCTGTGAAGCCATCTGGTCCTGGACTTTTGTTTGTTGTAAGATTTTTAGTTATGGTTTCAATTTCATTACTTGTGACAGGTCTGTTTATATTTTCTAAGTCTTCCTGGTTTAGTCTTGGAAAATTGTACCTTTCCAAGAATTTGTCCATTTCTTCATGTCTGTCCATTTTATTGGCATAGAGTTGCTTGCTGTAGTCTCTTATGATGCTTGTATTTCTGCAGTGTCTGTTGTAACTTGTCCATTTTCATTTCTAATTTTATTGATTTTAGTCCTCTCCCTCTTTTTCTTGATGAGTCTGGCTAATGGTTTATCAATTTTGTTTATCTTCTCAAAGAACCAGCTTTTAGTTTTATTGATCTTTGCTATTGTTTTCTTTGTTTCTAGTTCATTTATTTCTGCTCTGATCTTTATGATTTCTTTCCTTCTACTAACTTTAGGTTTTGTTTGTTCTTCTTTCTGTAGTTCCTTTAGGTGTAAGGTTAGATTGTTTATTTGAGATTTTTCTTGTTTCTAGATGTAGGCTTGTATTGCTATAAACTTCCCTTTTAGAACCGTTTTGCTGCATCCCATAGTTTTTGGATCATCGTGTTTTCATTGTCATTTGTCTCTAGGTATTTTTTGATTTCCTCTTTGATTTCTTCCATGATATCTTTGTTATTTAGTAATATATTGTTTAGCCTCCATGTGTTTGTGTTTTTTTACATTTTTTCCTATAATTTTTTTCTAATCTCATAGTGTTGTGGTCGGAAAAGATGCTTTATATGGTTTCAGGTTTCTTAAATTTACCAAGGCTTGATTTGTGACCCAAGATGTGATCTGTCCTGGAGAATGTTCCAGGTGCATTTGAGAAGAAAGTGCAATCAGCTGTTTTGGGGTAGAATGTCTTATAAATATCAATTAAATCTGTCTATTGTGTCATTTAAAGTTTGTGTTTCCTTATTAATTTTCTGTTTGGATGATCTGTCCACTGGTGTACGTGAGGTGTTAAAGTCCCCCACTATTATTTTGTCACTGCTTATTTCCTCTTTTATAGTTGTTAGCATTTGCCTTATGTATTGATGTGCTCCTATGTTGGGTACATATATATTTATAATTGTTATATCTTTTTCTTGGATTGATCCCTTGATCAGTATGTAGTGTCCTTTGTCTCTTGTAATAGTCTCTATTTTAAAGTCTATTTTGTCTGATATGAGAATTGCTATTCCAGCTTTCTTTTGGTTTCCATTTGCATGGAATATCTTTTTACATCCCCTCATTTTTCGTCTGTATGCGTCCCTAGGTCTGATGTGGGTCTCTTGTAGCCAGCATATATACACGTCTTGTTTTTGTATCCATTCAGCCATTCTATGTCTTTTGGTTGGAGCATTTAATCCATTTACATTCAAGGTAGTTATCAATGTGTGTGTTCCTATTACCATTTTCTTAATTGTTTTGGGTTTGTTTTTGTAGGTCCTTTCCTCTTTTGTGTTTCCCACTTAGAGAAGTTCCTTTAGTGTTTGTAGTAGAGCTGGTTTGGTGGTGCTGAATTATCTTAGCTTTTGCTTGTCTGTAAAGTTTTTAATTTCTCTGTTGAATATAAATGAGATCCTTGCTGGGTAGAGTAATCTTTGTTGTAGGTTTTTCCCTTTCATCATTTTAAATATGTCCTGCCACTCCCTTCTGGCTTGCAGAGTTTTTGCTGAAAGATCAGCTGTTAACCTTATGGGGATTCCCTTGTATGTTATTTGTTGTTTTTCCCTTGCTGCTTTTAATATTTTTTTCTTTGTATTAAATTTTTGATAGTTTTTTTAAATATGTGTCTTGGTGTGTTTCTCCTTGGATTTATCCTGTATGTGGCTCTCTGCACTTCTTGGACTTGATTGACTCTTTCTTTTCCCATATTAGGGAAGTTTTCAACTATAATCTCTTCAAATATTTTCTCAGTCCCTTTCTTTTTCTCTTCTTCTTCTGAGACCCCCTATAATTCAAATGTTGGTGCATTTAATGTTGTCCCAGAGGTCTCTGAGACTGTCCTCAATTTGTTTCATTTTTTTTCTTTATTCTGCCCTGCGGTAGTTATTTCCACCATTTTATCTTCCAGTCCACTTATCCGTTTTTCTATCTCAGTTAGTATGCTATTGATTCCTTCTAGAGAATTTTAAATTTCATTTAGTGTGTTGTTCATTATTGTTTGTATGCTCTTTAGTTCTTCTAGGTCCTTGTTAAACGTTTCTTGTATTTTCTCCATTCTATTTCCAAGATTTTGGATCATTTTTACTATCATTACTCTGAATTCTTTTTCAGGTAGACTGCTATTTCCTCTTCATTTGTTTCGTCTGGTCGGTTTTTACCTTGCTCCTTCTTCTGCTGTGTGTTTCTCTGTCTTCTCATTTTGCTTAACTTTCTGTGTTTGGGATCTCCTTTTCACAGGCTGCAGGTTCATAGTTCCCATTGTTTTTGGTGTCTGCCCCCAGTGGGTAAGTTTGGTTCAGTGGGTTGTGTACACTTTCTGTTGGAGGGGACTGGTGCCTGTGTTCTGGTGGATGAGGCTGGATCTTGTCTTTCTGGTGGGCAGGACCATGTCCAATGGCATGTTTTGGGGTGTCTGTGACCTTATTATGATTTTAGGCAGCCTCTCTGCTAATGGGTGGCGTTTGTTCCTGTCTTGCTAGTTGTTTGGCATAGGGTGTCCAGCACTGTAGCTTGCTGGTCGTTGAGTGGAGCTGGGTCTTCATGTTGAGATGGAGATCTCTGGGAGAGCTTTCGCTATTTGATACTACGTGGATCTGGGAGGTCTCTGGTGGACCAAAGTCCTGAACTCGGCTCTCCCACCTCAGAGGCACAGACCTGACACCCGGCCAGAGCACCAAGACCTGTCTTCTACATGGCTGCTAGTGTTGGAGGGTCTCCTGAGGAGGCAGCGGGTGGCTGTGGCTCACCGCAGGGACGGGGACACTGGCAGCAGAGGTTCTGGGTAGTGCTCCTTGGCATGAGCCCTCCTGGAGTCCCAATAGTCTTTAAAATATATAAATATCCTGAATAATATTAATTGGTGGAGGAATGTTGTACTCTATTTTTTATATTTATATATTTTATAATTATATCATATAATTTATAAGAATGTAAGATTTTATGTTTGTACTTTTCCTTGTTGTAAATAACATTCCAGTGAAAGATTTGTACCCATCTTTGCTTGGATTGCTGCTTATTTTCTTAGAGTAGATCCTGGAAGCAGAATTATTGGGCCCAGGATTATGCATATTTTTAGGAATTTGCCACATATTGCAAAATAACCCAGGAGAAAGGTTGTACCAATTAACACTCCAGCAGTGAGAGATGGACCATCTCACCACCCCTGCTGAGTATTAGAATTCCTTTTAATCTCTGTTAATTTGATAGGTGAAAATGCTATCTTGTTGTTTTATATTTGCATTCCTTTGATTACAAGTGATGTAGGACATTTATTTCATATGTTTATGAGTCATTTGCATTTTTTCTTATGGGAATTGTCTAAATGGATTCTCAAGTCCCCCAAACAACAAACTGTTAAATGGAAAGCAACACAGGAAGCCAGCAGTGCAGTCCTGTTACCACTGAGCCTCAGCACATGTGTTTTGAAGTGTGAGTGTTGAACAGGCTCCTCTTATTACCTCTTATCATCCTTGTTTTGATTATTTTCTCTCCAGTCATCTCTCTCCACAACCCATGTCACCCTCAAGCCTTGGTCTCCCTCCAAGCATCTATTGCACCAAGCTGCAGTCATGGCTAAACCTGAAATTTTGGAGAGAAAATGACAAATGTAATCAAAGTCAGTTTTGACTGGAACAGCATTATTGTGGAAAAATCCATGAAGTGTCCCCCTTATGAAGGTCCCTCCCTATGAACTGATATGTTCCCATGGCAAAGAGGCAGTGGGCACATCCTCTCCTAAAGGGTCAATGATTAAGAGCACAGCCTGTTTCTCTGGCTTTAGGCTTGAATCACTGTCCCTGGTGGTAAAGCTTAAATTACTCTTCCCTGGAAGCATTCTTATTTATTTCATAGACATTGCATTACCCCCGATTGTCTATTTGCTGCTTTTAAGAAGAGAGAGGAAAGAATCTAAGGTTCCCTAAAGTAAGTGTTACTTTTTAGCTAGTGTGAGGTAAAAGACAGATTGAAGTGGAGCCAGAGGGACCTGCCCTTCACCTTCCATCTTCATCGGAGTTGGATGCTCACATTGGTATGTCAGGCAGCAGCTGGCAGGCTCTTTTATCATCATTAATTGTCCGCTGAGTTGTCACAAGGAGAGACTAGAATTCGGGTTTAATTACATCTGTATCATCTCTGATAAATTTCAGGAGATTCTGGTGGTGCAAAATAGGCATGGGCCAGTGATGTGCCAAGGATATGCTGTGAAGCAGAAACCATGTGTATCGTTGAGGGGGAAAAGGTGAATTAACTGAATTCCGAGGAAGTAAGGCTTTATCAAGGCTGAACAACTCTCATGAGATGTGGTGATGGAGAAGAGGGGGAAGGGAAGCTGTTAGTGGCATTGAGCTTGTTAAGGGTCATTTGGTTTCTGTGCAGAAGGTGTAGTGGGCCTTCCCAGGGAACAAGCAAGATTCATCCAATGCAATTGCTTGTTTTTATGGACAATAACCTACTGCCAGTCAGGGAGCAAAGAAATACGTTTGGTTTTGGATAAAACAACAGCACTTCCACTCCCATTTCTTTTATGATATACGTTTCTTGGATGGTCTCTGATTTAGTTCTGGAAATATGTGCTGGTGCAGAGTGAGGCTTAAGTGACAATGAAGCTGGCTTTGGCTAAAACAGAACTAAAACTGCAGTTTAACAGAAATGGCAAGGAGTAGGTGGCATGGGAGCTGAGTGTTATCAGTAGCTCATCGTTTCATAAAATAGTCAACAAGTGCTTAGAACCTTCATCACACTGTGGCAATGGCCCTTCTGCCCAGCTTAGCCACACAAGGTCTCATTCTGATCTTTTATCCGTCCTTGTGTACCTCCCTATCTGACTCTGGTGCTTTCGTTATTGACTGACATCTGAACTTTGTGCCCCAGAATAAAGCAAATCTGCTCTGATTCCCTTCATTGGTGCATGGATCTTGTGCTTAAGAATGTTAACCACTTGGCTTCATCTTAACTCTCACTTTCTGAAAGAGAGTCTGAAGCTCTTCCATGAGCTATCTCTTGTGGAATTAAGTGTTGTCAAAGAATCATATAGATTGGCCATCTGGCCCTCCGCTTTTCAAAAGGATAATTTTAGTGCGACTTCCACATCTTATGAAGAGCAATTTATTTTAGTCCTTAGGCCCTCTTTCAGCATTAAAAAAAGTAGATCACATAAATGTAACCCAAAAAATCTAAAAAGAATAATTGTATATGATTGTATGTGTCTCTGTACATAATAAAAGGGTTTTGCCCACATTCTAGGTCTCCAGTAAAATGTTGTGGTCTTTTATGTTAGGCCTCTTATACAAGCCACAAAACTAATCTTTGCTCTGATTTTTACAGCTGTGTACAAAACTCACAGGGGTAAGATTGGAAAAACAGGTAAATCAAATTCAGAGCTCTCAGAAGTTACAATATACATTGACTAAGTATAGATACATAAGAGCATTAAAGTTGAATACAAGAAGATATATATATTATATATAATATATATAATGTATATATATATACATTATATATATATAATGTATATAATATATATATACATTATATATATATATATATATATATATATATATAGAGAGAGAGAGAGAGAGAGAGAGAGAGAGAGAGAGATACCAAAGTTTATATGTGATTGTAAGTTTCTCGAAGCCAGAGGCTCGATGTTCGTACTTCTATCCAACAATACTAGGCCCAGGGTAGATGCTTAATAAATATGTATTGAATGTGTAAAGTATTTATTGAGTGTGTTAAACAACTTTTACATTTACCATATGCTCTGATGGGCTAATCATATTCATTGAGATGTGGACAGAATTAGAAGTAGGTGTGGTGTGCCAAAATACTGAGCTATGATTGAGTGCGTCCCACTTCATGGAAACTATCAGGGCTGCCCCTGAAGTCTGAAAGCAGAGGCACCTGCCTCAGGCCTCAGTGCTGGGTCTTTGTGCTTCAGAGACAGGTAGCTGGGTGTAACTCAGGCAGGCCTTTGATCAAGAAGGTTATATATACACATGTAACCATGAGAGGAAGTCAGGTAATAATCACTTTCTTGTCTCCCACTGCCTTTTTTTAAAAAACTGAAGTATAGTTGATTTAAACTGTTGTGTTAGTTGCTGGTGTACAGCAACATGATTCAGTTATACATATATATATGTATTCAGTTTCATATTCTTTTCCATTATGGTTTATTACAGGATATTCAATACAGTTCCCTGTGCTGTACAGTAGGACCTTATTGTTCCTCTATTTTATATACAGTAGTTTGTATTTGCTAATCCCAATTTATCCACCCCACCCCACACTCTCCTTTCTTTCTGGTAACCATAAGTTTGTTTTCTATGTCTGTGAGTCTATTTCTGTTTTGTAAATAAGTTCATTTGTATCATTTTTTTAGATTCCACATGTAAGAGATGTCATATGATATTTGTCTTTCTCTATCTGGCTTACTTCACTTAGCATGGTAATCTCTAGGTCCATCCATGTTGCTGTAAATGTCATTATTTCATTCTTTTTATGGCTGAGTAATAGTCCATTGTATATATATGTACCACATTTTTTTTATCCACTCATCTGTTGATGGACATTTATACTGCTTCCATGTCTTGGTTATTGCAAATAGTTCTGCTGTGAACGTTGGGATGCATGTATCTTTTCGAATTATAGTTTTTTCCAGATATAAGCCCAGGAGTGGTATTGTTGGATCATATGACAACTCTATTTTTAGTTTTCTAGGGAACCTCTATACTATTTTCCATTCCCACTGCCTTTCTAAGTCCACTCTATAGGATTTTTTTTCCCCTCTGTTCCCCAAAGAAATACAGGCAGGTCCTATGACTCTTCTGTCCGAACCAGATCAACACAAATAGTTCTCCCATCACTTCAAGTCACACAACATCATCTTAGGATGCTAATTATATATCTAGTCCCACGTTATAGTTAAAACTAATTTTGTTTAAAAATAACATTTCCTCTTTCTTCCAGTTCAGGCTTATTCCAGGCAGGAAGCCATGGTCAGGGAATGGGAATGTTTTCAACTTCTGTCTCCTCTCTCCTCACTGAGCATTTCTAATCCTCCTTGCACATTCTGCTAACTTTTGGGTTCTGACTAGGGAGATCATACGTCCTGTGTACTCAGTCTGGTCGCAGATACTTGTTGCCTGGGGCCTAGTTATTAACATTTCCCCCTTGTATCATGGTTTTCCAGAGAAATAGAATCAATAGGATATTATATATATAATAATATTATAATTGGCTCGTGCAATTATGGAGTCTGAAGTTTGTAGGGCAGGACAGCAGGCTGGAAATGAAGGCAGGATTTCTATGCTACAGTCTTGAGGCAGAATTCCCTCTTCTCTGGGAAACCTTGGTTTTTGCTCTTAAGGCTTTTAATATCTGGATGCCCCCTCATTTTTTTTTATTGAGATATAGTTGTTTTACAATGTTTTGTTAGTTTCTACTGTACAGTGAAGTGAATTAGAGTACCCTGTGCTATTCAGCAGGTTATTATTAGTTATCATATTTTATACATTGTAGTGTATATATGTCAATCTCAATCTCCCAATTCACCCCACCCCGCCTTTCTCCCCTTGGTGCCCATACATTTTTGCTCTATGTCTGTTTCTCTGCCTTGCGAACCAGTTCATCTGTACCATTTTTCTATATTCCACATATATGCATTACTACACGATATTTGTTTACTATATGATATTTGTTTTTCTCTTTCTGACTTACTTCACTCTGTATGACAGTCTCTAGGTCCATCCATGTCTCTACAAATGACCCAATTTCCTTCCTTTTTATGGCTGAGTAATATTCCACTGTATATATATTTACCACATCTTCTTTATCCATTCATCTGTTGATGGACATTTAGGTTGTTTCTCTGTCCTGGCTATTGTAAATAGTGCTGCAATGAACAATGGGGTACATGTGTCCTTTTGAATTATGGTTTTGTCAGGGTATATGCCCAGTAGTGGGATTGCTGGGTTGTATGGTAGTTCTATTTGTAGTTTTGTAAGGAACCTCCATACTGTTCTCCATAGCGGCTGTGTCAACTTACATTCCCACCAACAGTGCAAGAGTGTTCCCTTTTCTCCACGCCCTCTCCAACATTTATTGTTTGTGGATTTTTTGATGATGGCCATTCTGACCAGTGTGAGGTGATACCTCACTGTAGTTTTGATTTGCATTTCTCTAATAATTAATGATGTTGAGCATCTTTTCATGTGCCTCTTGAGAGGCCCCCTCATTATTGAGGGTGCTCTTCTTTACTTAGAGTCAACTGATTGTAAATGTTAACCACAAAACACCTTCACAGCAGCATATAGGCTAGTGTTTAACCAAAGAACTGGGCACCAGAGTCCAGTCAAGTTGACACATAGAGTGAACCCTTATACCTTTTCTTTCTCAGAAGTCTCTCTGTATGTATACTAAATTACATGGCCGCCCCAGCTCTGACCCCTCCCAAGAGCATGCAGGGAAGGAGAGGAGATAAGAACACAGGAAACGTCTCTCTTAATGGTACCTCAAGATGGCAGATGTTTAAACCTGACTTGCTCTTAGGGGCATTTTTTGGGTTTTTTGGAAATGTTGCCTTCTCTCCCTCAACACTAGTCATCTCTACTCTTCATTCCCCAGAGGGCACAGTCACTTCTATTCTGGTAGCCTGGGACTTGGCCCCAGTGTAATGGATTCTCTTTCACTCTGCCATCACACCAGCTAGTAAGCACACATCTCACCTTTGAGGTGGGAGTCAGGTGTATGCACAAGAAACACACATTAGGCTTTCTGAGGAGTCCTTTTGAAATATATTCCGTTAAGTGTGAGGTGACCGCAGGACCCACTCACCCCTTATACATGTCTTCACTGGGGGGAAGTTCAGCGTACAGATAACACTTACCCAAGGCCCTTTCCTATATATATGTGTAATATACATATTATACACACACACATCTTACAATCTTACACTCTTGATGTGAGTGAGGGGATGAAGGGCTGATTAGTTTTTGTTTACTCCTTTGAAATTCTGCATCATGGCAAAGTGATAGCTACGTTTCAAGATTTTAGCCTAAAGTCCCACTTTAATATTCTGTACAGATGCACACAAATATGCATACTGCTGTACATTTACCTAAAAATATTATCAGTCCACCAAACTCCCAGTAACAAAGAAAGTAGGCTGGGGAATTGCGCCTCACACTGTCCTTCTTTGTTTTTTCTTTAACATTTTCCTGGATGTTTATTGTGACCTCATGTTGCCAGCAGGTGTGTGTGTATGTGTGCGTGTGTGTGTGTGTGTGTGTGTGTATCTGTGTGTCTGTGTATTTGGAGCTGGCGGGGAGCGGGGGGCAGCATATGACTCTCCAGTGGGTGATTAGTCTGGGTCCTCATAGTCCTCTGGGTTCAACCCTGGGTCTCACATCAGACAAGCTGTCTGGATGCTGTGTAAACCAAGCAGCGGGGTGAACACTCCTTCTGGCATCACCCTTTGCTACAAAGGCATTTAAAACAAGGCCTGAGGCAATTAGGACATCAAATAACCCTATTGCTCTTATAATACTGAAATATTGAATATTTAAAAGGTAAGCAGGCTTGAAATTTGTAATGGAAAGAAAATATCCCTTTAAGTCATTAAAGAGTGTGAGGAGCCCTAGCCTTTGAAAAATAGTTGGAAAAGTTTGAAGAATTCATAAGTCAAAAGAAGCTGGGTTATATTCATAAATATGCAGAGTCCTGAGTAATAAAATAAGGGCCAATTCAGAGGTCCATTTAAGAAGGTGACCAGAGCATAATTAAAGTAACTGGCTTCATAGCCAATTTGGAATTCTGTCACTAGGAAAACGGTTACTATGAGATAGTCATAGACAAGCCAGAGAAAATGAGCACAAAAAACGGCATCAAAGAAGAAAATAAGCTGAGGTGGTTAAGAGAGCAGATTCTGGAGTGAGAGAGAATAGACCCTGATTTGGTCTAAATACTTTACAGTCTGGGTGGCCTGACGATACATGTAGAACTTTCTCTGCCTTAATTTTCTCACCTGTAAATTGGTACCTATCTCATACGGTGGTTGTGAGAATGCTATCGGTGTGCTTGATACATAGTAAGTGCTCAGCAAACTTATTATTATTATATTTAGAATTTTTTTTCTCCTAGAAGCACCAAAAGTCTGATACGAAGATGAACATTTCCCATAGAGAGAAGTAGTTAAGACAAAACCAAGCTCTAACCTGGAGTAGTTCAGATTTCATATTGATTGGATTTGATTATATAGTCACCAAAATAAATAATTCATTCAGTTTCAGATATAAAAGAGACAAAAGTATGCCAAAGAAAGTGTTTAATTCCACAAATAGGAGGAATGACTTTCAGTGTGCTCTGGTTTCTCAGTGTTTACTGAACCTGTTTTCTCCAGAAGAGAGAAAAAATTTCACAGAAGTTGTTTCATCTTCTGATTATATTGTTTTATACTGGTTTATAGATATACCTATTGGAGACTCAGTTCTTTATTCATGAAGATGTGACCCATATTAATTAGAACAGACTACGTGATGAAACCAAGAAACCCAAAGTCTCACTGGTGTATATTAACAGACGTTTACTGATCCACCAGGCCACATCCTGCTGGAGACCAGGCAGCTCTCCTGAAGGGTTTTCCTCCGGTATTGAGGTAGTGACCTAGTACCATTTTATCCTGTGGCTTCCATGTTTGCTATGGCCTTTTTGGTGTCCTCTACTAGATCTTCAGTTTCCCCAACTGGTGAGCAAAGATATAGTATGAGAATGATAGAGTGAGATGTTTTATATCCAGCTTGGAAGTGGCAAACATTATTTATTCCCATATTCCTTTGGCCAGAACCTGGTCACATGGCCCCAACCTGACTGCAAGAGAAGCTAGGAAATGTAAGTTTTCTGTATTCCCATGCTGGGAAAGAGGGACTGGAGAGCATTTTAGTTAATCTCTGTGCATGACTTCTGTTGATGTGAAGTTAGAGTTTTCATACTTGGTAAGTTTTTATAGGATGGGTTGCAAAAGGGATGTTGAGAGATCTTAGCCACTAGATCAAGGCAAAAGCTTTTTGTACTTCAAAATGTGAATATGTGCATTAATTTGCTGAGTGATAAGGACTACTTTGAGTAGGATGGCCCTTGATCCACTGGGTAGGCAGAACTCACTTTGGCTTCCTTAAATCAAGGTGCTGAGGAAATGGCAGTAACCATATGCTTGCTTGGTAACATCAAGACCCTTTCTGATAAATTCTAGAGGATGTTGAAACCTCTTCCCTCTGGCGAATCTAATTTAACTTGATGTTAACTTGATATTACGTATCTTCTGTGTTTCCACTCTAGCATTTCCCTTAATACGCTTCAATTTTCACATCTAAGTCTGGATCATCAAAATGGCCCTTGCCTTGTCTTCACTCATGGATTCATACATCAAATAGTTACCAAGCATCTATTGTGAAAAGACAGGAAGAATAGTTTTTGGCTGTATCTTCAGATAGTAAGGTGGTTTTTTCAAAGGGGTAGAAACTTTCATTTCATCAAACAATATATGCAATCATAGTAGTTCACAGCAGCACCATACAGTGTCCTGAAGTAATAATAATACTATATGGCTGCAAGCTTTTCATTTGTATATAATTAACCCCAGGAGAGGATGGGCAAATATAGTATTATACACTGTTGATCAACTTTGAAAGGAAGAACTTAAGACCACCCTCACAAAGTTTTCAAATGCCAGTTGGGCTGTACGATGATGGTTTGGTACTATTTTGGTCAAGGCTGGCTTGTCTCTGTTTCTTTGTTTCTCCGTCTCGATCAATGGTAAGCTGGACCAGATAATCACTATAGTTCATTTCAGCTCTTAAGCGTTGATCATTTGTCCTTTCTGTCATTCAGCACACTTAAGGAAATGCTCTCCCTACTTCTTCTTCTTCTTCCCTGCCCTGGTGTGAGCCTAAGAAAAAGCAATTTAATTTGAATGTTATCTGAAGTCAGATTTATTAGGAAGACAAATCTGTTGGGAAGAAAGTCTGCCTCCCCAAGCTAAATACTACAGTGTTGGCAGTCAGATCAAGCGTCAACTTAACACATTGGCTGTGCTCTGTGAGGCTTTCGCTAAAGGTAATAGTTTCCTTTCAAGATGGCATGATTTGACCCATGATATTTACAAATTCTCAAGAGTAACAAGCCATGAAAACACAGGATTTATTTGTATGCATGAGTTCTAAAAATCGTCCTTTGATTTTGCATGCTAGGAAAAGTATCAGACTGGGGCAACGTTATCAAAGGGCCATCCAGATAATTGTTCAAAACACAGAATTGTGGGTCCCATCCCACACTTATTAACTTCAGATATCTGGGGTAGAATCCAATAATCTGAATTTCTGACAAACTCCTTAGCTGGGGGGCTTATTAACAGTCTGTCAACCACTAAAGCAGTAGTCAGATCACAGAACTGTCTTCGTCTGTAGAAGAATATTAACACTTACTCTTTTTTTTTTTTTGCGGTACGCAGGCCTCTCGCTGTTGTGGCCTCACCCGCTGCGGAGCACAGGCTCCGGACGCGCAGGCTCAGTGGCCATGGCTCACGGGCCCAGCCGCTCCACGGCATGTGGGATCCTCCCAGACCGGGGCACGAACCCGCGTCTCCTGCATTGGCAGGCGGACTCTCAACCACTGCGCCACCAGGGAAGCCCTAACACTTACTCTTTGTCATACAGAACGGTTGCCTAGGTTAAAAGGATAGCACAGGCCCAAAGACCTTCACTGAATGAAAATTCCTTGCAAATATAAGCTTGTGTTGTTATTGTTGGGGCAAAGCGTAGTCAAACTACCGTCTTTTGCTTTTGCTTCTTGAAAATGTCTCAGGTGCCCCTCTTCTCAGGGGCTTAGGCCAGAGTATCAGCATGTGATGCATTAATTCTGGACCCCTGGCTTTAGAGAGGTTTATGTCAACTGTAGCAGCTCCAAAGTGCATGTGGAGTTAACTCAAAGCAATGTTCCATTTGTGCACCTACGGATTTTAAAGGAGACGAGCGCAATGTTCTTTTCTGTTGATCAGGGACAAGCAAAGCTATTAGCTCTAGGTCTAGGGAAAGGAAAAAAAAATCACTTTTCATATTGTGCAACCAACCCTAAATCAGGTCAATCTCTCCTTCACTGCTGGCTAATATCCAAGCCGCAGTGAAAAGCTGATGTTTTTGTTTAGAATGGATTTTTGCAGCGTTTATAAACCAAGACTCCTTGAAATTTTCATTAGGAGGCTCATACAGTTCACCTCTTGTCCTGCCCTTTTTCCTTTCTCCTGGAATAGTTGAGTGATTTTGAAAATTCTCACTAGTTTAATTGATTAGTAGGGAGAGTTCATTGTGAAAGTCACCTTCTGCAAAGCAGAACTGAGATTGACATACAGTCCAGATTCTATAACCTTGGAGGATGCAGCACAGGGGATGAGGAGAACGTGACCTTCCTCACACCTTTGGATGTATGAGGAAGGGAAGGGTGCAATCATTTAGGAACTCAGTGCCAGCACTTTGCTAGGCACGGGAGACTCATCGAATCCTAATAATTTATAATCTTGTGACATAGGTTTATTACTATGTTTATAGGCAAGGAAACTGAGGCTCAAAGTGGTTAACTTGCTAATAGGTGGTAGAGCCAGGGTTATTTCTGTGTAACAAATCATCCTAAAACTTAATGACTTAAAATGGTAATCATCTCTTGTTTCTCACAAACCTATACAGACAGTATTGGCTGACAGGTCCTGGTTCTGGAGCTGATCTGGGTCAGGGTCAGCTAATCTTTTTTTTTTTAGAGGAAATTATCATATTATTTGAAAAAAAATGTTTTTTAACTTTTTATTTTATATTGGAGTATAGCCGATTAACAATTTTGTGATACTTTCGGGTACACAGCAAAGGGATTCAGCCATACATATACATGTATCCATTCTCAACCAAACTCCCCTCCCATCCAGGCTGCTGTGTAACATTGAGCAGAGTTCCCTATGCTCTACAGTCGGTCCTTGTTGGTTATCCATTTTAAACATAGCAGCATGTACATGTTGATCCCAAACTCCCTAACTATCTCTTCCCCCACTGATAACCATAAGTTTGTTCTCTAAGTCTGTGAGTCTGTTTCTGTTTTGTAAATAAGTTCATTTATACCATTTTTTTAAGAATCCACATGTAAATGATATCATATATTTGTCTATTCCGTCTGACTTATTTCACTCAGTATGACAATCTCTAGGTCCATCCATGTTGCTGCAAATGGCATGATTTCATTCTTTTTAATGGCTGAGTAATATTCCATTGTGTATATATGTACCCCATCTTCTGTATCCATCCCTCTGTCGATAGACATTTGGATTGCTTCCATGTCTTGGCTATTGCAAACAGTGCTGCATTGAACACTGGGGTGCATGTATCCTTTCGGAGGGTCAGCTCATCTTAGTTGAGCTTGTTCATGTATTTGCAGTCAGTTCACCAGTTGGCTGGTCTGTGTGTGTGTGTGTGTGTGTGTGTGTGTGTGTGTGTATGTCTGGCTGACCGATTTAGGATGGTTTTCCTCGTGTGTCTGGCAGTCAGTTGACTGTTGACTAGAGTGATGAGGGTGTGGCAGGTTGTATTTTCCAAAGACGAACACAATATATCTTATCCCACACATTCTTTCCATAATGTGATATTGTAGTTTTCTCATCTATGTCCCTTTCCCTTGAATCTGCGCTGGCATTTGAGACTGCTTTGACTGACAGACTATGTCAGAAGTAGTTCTGGGCTGACTTCCAGGCTTGGGCCTTGAGAAAATGGCAGATCCCACTTTCTTCCTTTCATGACTTTGCTCTTGGAAGTCACCTACAGTGTGTGAGGTAGCGGAGCAGACACTTGGAGGGGCCATGTGTAGATGTCCAGTCCACCATCCCAGCCAAGGTCCCAGCTGACAACCAGCCTCAGCCAGCAGAAGTGTGAGTGAGAGAGCCTTAGATGACCCCAGCTCCTGGGTGTCGGGTCACCCGCAGACTTCAAGCTGCCCAGCTGATGCCACGTGGAGCAGAGATGAGCTGTCAGGGCCAGGCCCTACTCAAAGTGCTAATTTGTAAGGAAAGTAAATGATACTTGTTGTTTTAAGCCACTGAGTGTGCGGTGGTTTGTTATAGAGCAATAGATAACTGCAATAGTTACGGGGTCATGTGTCTTATACCATCCAGCAAGCTAGACCAGGCTTGTTTGCAGAGTAGTAGTGGGGTTCCGAGAGAGGGAGAAAGTAGAAGCACAGAAGGTCTCTTGAGGCCTAGGCTCGACACTGGCACGCTCTCACTCCCAGTGCATTCTGTTGTGCAAAGCGAATCGTAAGGCCATCCTGGTTCAAGGGAAGGGGAAGGAGACTCTGCCTCTTGATGCGAGGAGCTGAAAAGTCACATTGAAAAGCGCTTGGATAAAGGGAGATGAAGCCTTGTGGCCATTTCTGCAACTTATTACATTACACAACCTCCTGAGCCTTGTGGACAGTTCAGGTCTGTAAGAAAGGTAAAGTGACACTTAAAAACCCAAGGAACCTTAATGATTGTGTTTCATGTAACAAGATATACAGAATAAGGCCTGACTTCTGACAAGCTTGGCCATATAGAATGTCACTTGCAGGAAAAAACAGTCAAGAAAATATCTATCAAAAAGCCCATCTACTTTACTGATAGCACAGATGTGCCATCTCCCCATATCCCCAGTGGAGGAGTGGGGAATAAAGCTTGGAAGGAAAGGAAACAATTTTTTTTATTGAAATATAGTTGATTTACAATGTTGTGCTAATTTCTGCTGTATAGCAAAGTGATTCAGTTATACATATATATATATATATATACATTCTTTTTTAAATATTCTTTTCCAGTATGGTTTATCCCAGGGGATTGGATATAGTTCCCTGTGCTATACAGTGGTAGGACCTTGTTGTTTATCCAATCTAAATGTAGTAGTTTGCATCGAACTAATCCCAAATCCCAGTCCATCCCTTTCCCTCCCCCTCTCCCCCTTGGCAACCACAAGTCTATTCTCTATGTCTGTGAGTCTGTTTCTGTTTTGTATATAGGTTCACTTGTGCCATATGTTAGATTCCACATACAAGTGATATCATATGGTATTTGTCTTTCTCTGTCTGACTTACTTCACTTAGTATGATAATCTCTATGGTAATGGTTGTTTCCATGTCTTGGCTATTGTGAATAGTGCTGCTATGAACATAGGGGTGCATGTATCTTTTTGAATTATAGTTTTGTCCAGGTATATGCCCAGGAGGGGGATTGCTAGATCATATAGTAGTTCTATTTTTAGTTCTCTGAGGAACCTCCATACCATTTTCCATAGTGGCTACACCAACTTACATTCCCACCAACAGTGAAGGAGGAGGAAAGGGAACAATTCTATTCCTTTATGCTGCAGAATACATAGGGCATGTGTCAAAACCTGATTTGCACTCATTCATTGATTTGAGAAACATCGTGCCTATCAAGAGGTTGAAGTGATGGTCTTGGGACTATCGTCAAGGCCCTTTGCTGGGTCTAAGATCAGGAACATCCACCTTTGAAGATGGGTTATATTGTGGAGTACGGGAAGCCGGGTTTATTTTGGAGCAAACAACATGTTGGGTCAGCTTTGTAGTAAGTTTACTGACTCTGGTAGAGGCCTGACTTGTGGGAAAGCTCCAGTCAGTTGCCAAGTTGCTGGGCTGGGAACGTAAGGAGTGTCCTCTGGCCTCAGGTGTACAGAGGACCGGACTCTTTTGACTTCTTCCGACTAAGTGAACCGGATTCGTTTCAATTCACTGCTACTCAAATAGTTATGGAGCACATCCTGTACCCCAGTCATACTGTGGGTGCTGAACGCACAGAGCTAAAATAAGATCTGGGCCTTGCTTCACAGGCATTCACGGCCTTGAAATAAGTCAGTGAACCAATTCTTACCATTCAGTATCCTAAATGCTATGATCGTGTCAAACAGGGTGTAAAAAAGGAGCACTGGATAGGGACAGTGAATACAGTCTGTGGGTCTGGAAGCTTCTGGGATGAGGAGTTAGTGGGTACCAATAGGTAAGGGGAATAGCACATGCAAAGACTTGGAAGCAAGGAGAGCTAGAGCAAAGAATCTGCATATGTGTGATAGGAAAGCAAGAAACGAACTCATAGAGGAAGCTAGCGGCCGAGGGAAGTGACATGATCGCATTTAGTTTTGGGAATCAGGAATATGGAGAATGGATTCAGCGGATAAAACAAGACAGGGGAATTTTGAGAGGCACTTGTGATAGACCAGGCTAGTGGGGATGAGGGCCCCAACCAGGACAGTAATCATAGGGCTGAAGAGGACATTTTTTTCATTGAAGTATAGTTGATTTGCAATGTCGTATTAGCTTCAGGGGTACAGCAAAGTGATTCAGTTATATATATATTTCTTTTCCAGATTATTTTCTCTTATAGGTTATTACAAAATATTGAGTACAGTTCCCTGTGCTATATAGTAGGTCCTTGTTGGTTATCTGTTTTATATGTAGTAGTGTGTATATGTTAATTCCAACCTCCTAATTTATCCCTGAAGAGGATTTTTTAAAAATATTTTTCAAATTTTATTTTATTGTGGTAAAAGCACTTAACATGAGATCTATCCCCTTAAAATTTTAAATGAACCATGTATTATTTGTTAGTTTTTTAACATCTTTATTGGAGTATAATTGCTTTACAATGGTGTGTTAGTTTCTGCTTTATAACAAAGTGAATCAGCTATACATATACGTACATTCCCATATCTCCTCCCTCTTGCGTCTCCCTCCCTCCCACCCTCCCTATCCCACCCCTCTAGGTGGTCACAAAGCACCGAGCTGATCTCCCTGTGCTATGCGGCTGCTTCCCACTAGCTATCTATTTTACGTTTGGTAGTGTATATATGTCCATGCCACTCTCTCACTTTGTCCCAGCTTACCCTTCCCCCTCCCCATATCCTCAAGTCCATTCTCTAGTAGGTCTGTGTCTTTATTCCCGAAGAGGATATTTTAAGGAAGTAGTTTTGCTGGACTTGTATTAATGGGATGCAGCAGCAGGGGAATCCAGGGTGATGCCCAGGTTTGAACAATGGGTCGCTGGTATGGCCATTGTCTGACAGAGGGAATGTAAGAGGATGAGCAGGTCCAGGTTGGGACGATGTTGAGTTTGTCTTAGAACGTGCCATGTTGGAGGGTTCAGCAGGCATCTAGTCTGACAAAGTGTACCCTGAAGACTTCACGACTGTTGTTCTAGTTCCTACCTTCTCCCTCTCTGGCCTGCCTCCATCCCTGCCTCCCCTTTGCCTTACAAAAACCAAACCTCCGAAATAGTGAAAAATGCATTTGCAAGAGTCTCTCTGTTCATATGAAGTATTGTACATGTCTCTACCACGTCCTAGGCCACTCTGTGTTCTCCCTTCAAAGACCTGCAGGTGCACAGCTGCATTGCTTGCACATTCCGTAAATGACTGTTTATACAAACATTGTCAAACATTAGGATGAGCCCACTGCAAGCTCACTTTAATGCACCTCCTGGAAGTGGAGTGGTGGGTTGGTCTGTAAGGCACTCTGTGTCTGCCCCCAAATCTAAAAACTATTATATAATTTTTCAGTTGCAGTGCAGTAAAGTTACCTTCCATGACTTTATAACATTTTACAATGTACAAATTACAACTCTAATTTGTATCTCACAACAATCACCCCAGGTCGGTGGGAAAGATACTGTGCATTCCATTTTACTGATAAAGGGAATGAGGCTCAGAAGGCTTGTGACTTGCCCACCGTGGTAGATCTGGAACACGAACCCAGGTCTCTTCCTCTAAGCTCAATATTCTTTCTGTCCTAGCGTCTTGTCCCTCTTTGGGCAAGAAAAGCCAAGAAACCAATGAGCTTGACGGGGTCTGGAATTAGATCTTCTAAGCAAACATGATATGATCTGACTTAGGGGATGTCAGCTTTCCCTACAGAAGTGAGCCTTCTCCACAGTGTCCCAAGTTATGGCATTGGTCAGAGGCTGTTACATTTGTTTGCTGGGCCCTTTACTGAGGTTTTCTGGTTAGAGTGGGATCACTACAGTTCTTTGGGGAGCGTTAATTCATATATATATATATATATATATATATATATATATATATATGTATATATGCACACATATATGTATAAAAAGTGTGTGTATATATATATATATATATATATATATATATATATATAAACTTTCTGTTTTTATGCATAAGTATTGTTGTTCCTTGTCACATCATATTTTTTTCCAGTTCAGTAGCTGGTGAAGCTCAAGTACCACCACTAAACCAAGGGCCAAATTTCATGTCTGAAACTAACAATGTAGTATGCAGCTTGGCAGCCCTTCACTTATAGCCTAGGTCAACAGGACCAGGGATCAGCAGAAGGAAGGACAGGGTAAAGTATCTCACTTTTCTTGGTTACTTGCTTGATGAGCCTTGGTGTGCCACCTGCCTGGCAGATAGTAGGCACTCATACCAAGAGAGTTTGAGAGAGGGTATATTATAAAAGGATATGCCATACATATTTGCTGGCAAACTCCATGTCCCCGGTGTTGTGATGGGAATCGTATAACCCAATGACCAGTCTCTTATAGGAGCTAGGAGGGAGAGGTAATGAAAATATGATTATAAAGGACTTTAGTGTAAGATAAAGGATGCTCAATGTAAAAAAGAAAAAAAATGCAAGTAAAGACTCTTTACAAATCATCCCTAAGAGGCATTCTTTGAATAACTGATGGGTCATATTAAAGTCATTTGAAAGATACAACACCAAGTTCCAGCATGAACGAATAGGGATATTCTCATGAGAATAAGTGACATTCTTGTTACTCATTCTGGGGAGAGATCCTCTTCTGTTTAGGAAACTGACAAGTGAGAGTAGCTCTATTTCCCTGTCCAGTGGTTCCCTCTGAACCCTGGAGGTTGAGTATCACTTGGCAGGTGGGGGGATGCTGAGCCAGGAGTGACAGAACCAACATGTCTCTCTGCCTTTAGCTATGGGCAAGCTTTGTGACCTCATCCCAATTTCTCGTCAGTCCACTCTTCCAAGCAGTTATGTCATCGGGGTACCTGAGAACAGCCTGGAGAAGGGAAGTGAACTGTAGTCACGGCAGCTTTAAAGCTTTAGCAGTGCTGTCCAAGAAGAGCCCCAGGGATGGAAGAAGCACAAAGCCAGCTGGGTTCCCTGTTACGTCTCCCTGAAGCCCTTTTGGGTTGACACGGAGCTGGGCAGCAGCGGGAGACAGGCCTGTGGTCCTTTGCAGCCCATGGTCTATGCTCAGGAGCCGCTGCTGCCTTTTGAAATTCCAAACCATACCCTCTCCAAGAGGGTGGCTGGTGTTCCTACAATGTGTACTATGATTTAGCTTTGTCCGAATCAGTTGGGGAATCCTTCATTTGTTGGGAGGCAGTGTGGCTTTGTGAAAAGAGCCCAAACTGGCACCACAAGTTCCTAGGTTCAGAGCCTGTTGCTGGCTGAGTGTCACTGAGCTAGCCAGTTTAGCTGTTCAGAGTAGTTTCTACCTTGCTAAGACAGGAATGAAATGATGGTATATGGAAAATTCCTACCTTAATGTTCAGCTGCAATCAGAACTCAAAAGTAGCCGTTATTATAGTTAGTATTGCTATTGCTGTCGATGGGGCTGGACGAAGGTAACTCCCCCTTTCACCCTGCCCCAGACTCCGTAGGGGGACTCGCTTCCTGACTTTCCCTAATGCTCTCCCCTGCCCCGCCCCCAACCCACAGCACACTCTTACTGCTGGACTCCCCTTGACAGTTCCTCGAAGGTGCTGTCCCCTTTATAAAGACGGTCCATCAGCTCCCTGAATGTATGGCGGCACACCCTGCCAGCCTGCCTGAGACACTCCCAAACGTAGATGTCGCCACTCGTTCCCCCTAACCCTTTCCCCAGGCTCCATCTAAAGCCATAAAGAGTGTGGGATGGAAGACTTTTTGGCCAGGCTGCAGATGGTTTTAATAATAATAATGATAAAAATGTCATAATAGATACTAATTACAGAATATCTGCTATGTGATTAGGTGTTTTCCCTTTTCATTTCATTGAATCCTTATTGTAACTCTTTTGGACTCTAAGACCATGTTTGTTCCATTAAATGTTGAACAAACCTGGGGGCCCAATCATCCTGCCTACCTCCTACACCATTCATTCTTAAGGATTCCCAAGGCCTAGAGTTTCAGATCATTTATTCATTTGGAATCAGCTAAGGAACCACACAAGACAACTAGTCTGATGGTCACAACTGGTTTCTTTTCTCCATCAATCAACACCCCACAGCTGATTGGACAAACTGGGAGTATTCTATAAATAATAAAATGTGTCTTATTATGGGGAATTTCCAAAGGTTCAGCACTAGTTCTCAGCACCCTGAGTTTCTCTGTGACCTTCAGCAGCTCAGCCAGGTTCTAGGCAGCAAATGCTTGCGGGGAGAGTCTGCAAAGAGAAAGAGAGGCTCTCCTGGGGGAGGATCTCAAGCCTTACCTGGGCCTGATCCCAGAGTGCTGCTTCCTTCTTTAAAGCTCAAGAAGGAAGACAGCTTCTGACTTGGTTATGCTCGTGTAGTAGTACTCAGGAGAGAGATGAAAAATTAGGATGTGTTTATGTGTGTGTGTTGGGGGAAGGGATGGAGAATTGAGCTGCAAGTAGGTGACCAATCATCCCAGTTTGCCTGCAACTGAGGAGTTTCCTGAGACGCAGGACTGTTGCTGCTAAAACCGAGATGGTCCTAGGCCAGCCAGAATGGTTGGTAACCTTAGCTGTCGGAGGGGGTCATATTTAGTCATTATTCTGGGGTGTAGTACACTATTGTAGTTAATGGTTTAGACTGCCTTGGTTCAAATCCTGGGTCCACCTGGGCAAAATAAGCCCTGTACCTCAGTTTCCTCGTCTGTAAACTGGGGATGGTAATCAACCCTACTTCACAGGTTGTTGTGAAGATTGAATAACCCACCAAATGTCAGGTCCCTGACACACAGAAGTGACTGACAGCCACTGTACTGTTTGTTCTCTCACCTAGCAGCACAGCCTGGTCCCATGGGTGCTTTTTCCTGAGTCTAGTCGACCCAAGACCCTATGAGACCCCCTGGTGTCAGCGTGCCGTCCCATCTGCGTGGCTGCATAGCAACATCCTGTGTGGCTCTTTGCCAGACTGAGAGCTCTGTGGGATCAAGGAGAGCCAGGGCTGCACCAGGGTTCGCATCTTTCCAAAGACAGAGTCTGTGTTCTGAGCACAGACTGTGACAGATGTCATACCCTAGGAAGGGGGAGCTTGAGGTGTCAGTGGGCAGAGGACCTGTGTCTCCATTACCCCCCTCTTTGAAGAAGGGGTATGTGGGAGAGGAGAAGATGGGAATGGAGAGCTCTGATGTGCCGGATACCAAACGCTGGGGTCAGACCCTTTTTGTCATCTGATGGTCACACTGTGATGACACAGTCTCTCTTTACACACACACACACACACGCACACACACACACAAACACACACAAACACATACACACACACACATACATACACATTTTCTGCTGGTTCAGCATCCTCTAGAAGGCAAGATGTAGGGCCTGCTTTCCCCAGATCGCCTGATCTCTCTTCTCATCTCCATTAGGCGTGCAGACGCTGCAGACCTCCTTCTCCAAATTTCTCCCAGTGCCTCTTTCTGTCCGAGTCCTGTTCCGTGCCTGGCTTTTCTTCTCTTTGCTTTGAAGAGTGGGGACCCTGCTTTGTAGGATAACAAATAGAACTGTCAAACACATCAGTGCTGCCGCCTGCAAAGATAAATGGGGCGACAAGTGGAGCAACCTCTGTGGATCCCGGGGGCCCCAGCAGGAGCCGACACTGTGACAGATGGGGGGACAAGCAGCGCTGACACAATTGGGTCGCGTGAATGTTGAGGGGTGAGGGTGGTGTCTGCTCCTCCGTTGGCTCACCTCCCCCTCTACCACTCACGTACTATGTTGCTGGAGATTATAAAGAGATAGCAGGCAGGTCACCACTCCTCACCAGCCTTGTGCATCTTCCCTGTCAGCGGCACAGGGCAAGGAAGCAGGATGTCTGCAGAGCATCCTGCCGTCTTGGGGTGACAGCTGAGTTATGTGCAAAGAAATCCAGTCCTGGGCAAAGACCAGGACAAAGTTTGTCTTTAACCCTGAACCTCATCTTTATCCAGGCCTGCCCTGCTTGTTGACACTTTCTCATCAGTCCTTCCAGCAGGCTAAACTCATCTCTGGTTCTCACCCAGGAGCCCCTCCCAGGCCTTGCCAATCAGCCTGTGCAATCGATCTCTCCACTCTTTCCTCTTATATCAAAATTGCACCCTCTGTGTCCTGTTTCACTAGGCTTCTGTAGGATGTCCCACTGATGGCTCCCAAACTGCCCTCCTTTCTAAACAGGGTACACATCAGCACATTCCCAGGGAAGGGCTGGCCTGGGCAGGGTGTTTCGGAGTCCCTGATTGAGGATGGCCCACAGGATTGGAAACTCCACTTCAAAGGGATCCAGATGCCTCATAGTATTTTGGGACAGAAATTTTGGATGGTAATTTTTCACTTCCAATCTCCTTTTTTATTCTGCCTAAAGAGAAGCTTTCTTTTACTCATGGGTGCTGTTCTGAGTCAGGGTCTTCTCTGGGTCTCTGCCTTCAATATCCACTGCTAATGGGCCACCTGGGCCCATACAGTCAGTTCAACTCATTAGACATGTAGTGAGACTGCCTTGGTTCAAAGCCTGGGTCCACCTGGGCAAAATAAGCCCTGTACCTCAGTTTCTGTAAAGCAATATGCTTTCTGTAAAGCAATATGCTGACTGCTATGAGTAGGGGGAGGCAGAGGGATGGCTGCAAAGATAAATAAGCTGTGGCTTGTTTCATTTTGGACTCACGACTTAGTTGAGAAGAAAGACATGTATGAGTAGCTTTAGTAAGAGTTCAGCCATGAAAAAGAGCTAAATGGGCAGAATGAGAACAGGAGGAGGAAGACTAATCTTGACTTGAGAGGAGCAAGGACATCCTCAAGGAACAGGTGGGGTTAGGTAGGGCTTTGAAGGATGAAGAGGATCTGGACAGGATGAAATGGTGGGAAAAAGACTCTAAATAGAGGGAGATAGAGGGAGGAATATGGATTCAGACAGATGGGAGATGCAGAGTGTTCTGGGGTCTGGACTTGGTCAAACATGACCGGGGCACATGAAAAGTGTGTGTGTGTGTGTGTGTGTGTGTGTGTGAGTGAGTGAAAGAGAGAGAGAGAGAGAGAATGTTTGGTTGGGAGAAAAGATTGGGCACAGCCTTAGGAGTCTGGATTTCATTCTGTATTCAGCTTTGGAAGGGGATACAGAATGATTCTTTACTTTCCATTTCATCTCTCATTGCAAAATTCTCAATGGAATTGGATGCTGCTCTTAGTAATGTGTAAGGAAATAATCATCACACAGTTCTCTTGGATGCTCCAAAAAACTGGGGGTGATGGGCAGTAGGGAAAGAAGGGACAGGGGAGAGGCCAGTACAGAGTGCCTTTGAGTAGAACGAATGAGCTTGTGCCAATTACTGAACCTCTTTCAGCCCCAGGTTCCCTGTCTTAAATAGGGATAACATATAATACCTGGCCTAACACGGGGATACTAATACTTCCCCCGTAGGGCTGTTATGAGGCTCATGGAGGAAATGTATGTAAAGTGTCTAGCACAGTATACCTCAATACCTGCTGGCTATTATGATGATTGTCCCCCTGCCCCCTGATCTATTTTAGCAGGCAAGAGCTCTCAGACTCTGTTAATGGACAGCTGTATAAAAGAAGCACGTGGTTTGTCCACAGGAATGATGCTGCTGAGGGATGCTCAAAGTCTAGATGATGAGGAAACTTAACACGATCAATATCCCTTTTGGAAAAGATTATATGCTCTACTAGGCAGCAAATAGACCATTGAAACTGGATTTGGAAAGCATGTGTGGAGTCTATTAGAGATGGTTAAACATAGAGAAAAAGCGTGGATTACACACATGCAGCCTGTTAGCACTCTTTCTCTTTGTGTGCCCTTTTTTCTCCCTCCCCCTCTCCTTCCCCATTTTCAGGTCTAGGTAAGTAGGACTGATCAAATAACTCTTCTAAGAGAAGTTCAAGGAGAAAACGGCGTGGCCTCATGGCTGTGCAGATCTAGCTATTTAGAGTGTGTGAAATTTTAGGAGCCGAACAGGAAGTGATGCTTCTATTTACAGTGGGCAGTGGACGAGTTCTTCCTGATTAAGAAGTTGATGGGTTTTCCAGGAATAACTGAAATCTTTCGGTTCGCTTTTTAAGATTACTAGTGAGCAATTTAGTGCACTGGAGCAGGAATTTCGTGTTCTTTAGTGGCTTGAAATAATTAGATTATTTTGTGGAATGAATAAATGGGAAGTTAACTCACTGGCTCACTGGCCCGGATCAGTGTGGTAACATGATTTATTTCTTGTAAAGGTGAATACTCTAGCGTGTTGACCTTACAAATGATTGTTTTGACTCCCTCCCCTTTCTCATTTGTAATATGTTTTGAGTCATTTTGTGAGGGAGGCTGCCCAGTTGAGTGGGAAGAGCGTGTGGACTTTGGGATGGCCAAATCTTGATTCAGTTTTTATGAGGTATGTGACCTTGGGCAAATCACTTAACATGCCAGACCCCACTTCCTAATCAGTAAAGGAGTGGTAATAATACTTAACCTTATCTGAGAGGCATATGAATTAAGCCTGTCACTGAAAGGAAAGCGTCTAACACAGCTTCTAGCCCACATAGGGAACCCAAGAATACATTAGGTTCCTTTTAGTCTTTCTCCTCAGCATATTATCTTTAAATGATTAATGTTTATACCAAGGATAAACAGCTAGCACATTGATAAATTATGATTTTACTCATTTTTTAGCTTAGAAAGAACTTCTGTCTTGGTAAAATGCTTTAATGAAAATGTTTACTGAGCCTATGCTTTTGGGTGAAGGGAATGGGGTTTAGCATTTTGCTTTATGGCCACTAATGACCCAATTCAAGGCAAAACCTCTATCTTCAAACTAACCAATGATTACCTTAATATATAAAGTTTAAACAGAATCTTGATTAGGGAATTGGTTTTGCATTCTCTTCTGTTATGGCATTGTATATAGTGGACATTCTATAGTGCTTAGATAAAACACAGAAAAAAAATCAACAACCGAGCAGCAGTTGGAGGTTGGAGGACCGTTGGAGTTTTGGTCAGTTGGTGATAGAAGTAGACGTTGCTTTTCACAGATTTGCTGGTTTTGAATACTTGCAGACTACCCAGCCATGCTGGGTTCAAGTGACATAATTCAGCGGGGTCGGATGGAGATGGGCGCTCTCAGTTCCTGCTAGAACATTAGAGCATTAGAATTCTCGTTATGATTTATTCCAAGCCTCAAATCTGTATATCACTTATCCGCTGCATTGAACAAATTGAAAGTGATCACATTTAGGAACTATTGGTGGGAGGTTGGTGCTTCCTCCTCTTTAATAACATCTTGGGAGCTTACGGGGTTCAGTGATGTCCCTCACATCCATCCCACCTCCCTCCGCACAAATGAGCTCAGTTGGAGGTCAGGTTTATTGACGTTTAAACGAGTATATTTGGCTCACTGTAGCGTGTATCTAAATGAACACTGCTTTGGTGCATTGAAACTTAATGATTTACTCTGCATCCAGGTGAAACAGGGGAATGTTGCAGCATTCAGGTGGGGATGAGGACATACGGAACACAAATCTTCCAGCCAAGAATTAATATATTGATTATATCATAGGTTATTTTGATATTGGGATGGGGGAACCTTAGGGATGTTCTACTGAGGCTAGAAAAGGAAAACAATAGTCAGAGAGGGGTTGGGGGTGGGGTGGAAATCAGGAGGAACGCCCTGGTGAGATTATTGACAAGACCAGTCAGTTTTTTCCTACAATGTCATGCTCCCTCTTAGGGGACAAAAGACAACGCATTTGGGCTTTGGAGACAGAGCTTAGAATTTCTGAGGTAAAATCATGGAAACCAAAGTTCATTCCCTGTAAATACCAGTGGTCAGTCATGGCAGACCTGCTTCCTTGACTCCAACCATTCTTCCATTTCTCTGATATGCTCTAATACAGACTTCTCAAAAGAATTGTCTAAACACATTGTTTCCATGTCTTTACCTCCCAGTCTGTCATCAACCTACTCAAGTCAAGTTTCTGACTCTACCAATTGATGGAACACAATTTTGCCAAGATTACAAATGACCTCCATGTTCCCACATCCAGTCACTTTCTTTTCTCATCTGTTTTTTTTTTTTTTGGCTGCGTCAGGTCTTAGTTGCCACACACAGGATCTTGGTTGTTGTGTGTGGCATCTTTTGTTGTGGCACGCAGGCTTCTCTCTAGTTGTGGCGTGCAGGTTTTCTCTCTCTACTTGTGGCTCCAGGGCACGTGGGCTCTGTAGTTTGTAGCACACAGGCTCTCTAGTTGAGGCACACGAGCTCAATAGTCATGGCACATGGGCTTAGCTGCCCCACGGCATGTGGGATCTTAGTTCCCCGACCAGGGATTGAAGCCGCATCCCCTGCATTGGAAGGCAGATTCTGTACCACAGGACCACCAGGGAAGTCCTCTCATCTTGTTTGACCTCAAAATATATTGGGGCAATCTTACTATCTCCTCCTTCTTGAAACATTTCTTTTCTTGGTTTCTGTGAAAATTCTTCTTTTTCTGACTCTTCTCTGACCTCACTTGACCATGCCTCCCCGGTCTCCTTGGCTGGCTCTTTCTCTTCCACCTAACCTCTAAACGTTGAGATTCTTCAAAGCTTGACCTTGGCTCCTCTGCTTTGTATCTCCGAAGTCTCCTCCTAGCCAATCTACTCAGGTTGCATGTATTTAAGAGCAACGTTTACACTGATGTCTCCAATATTTGTGTTTTTCTCTCTCACCATCTCTTCTGAGTTCTAAACTTATAAATCCAACTGTCTCCTTGACATTGCTACTTGCAGACATTTTCAACTGAGTAATTCCAGAAAGGTACCCTTGGTGCCTGTTTCCCAACTCCTGAACATCATATCCATCATCAAGTCCTGTCAACCCAAATTCTACAATATACTTTGCTATGTCCATTGCTATTCTTAGTCATGGCCTACATCATCTTCCAACTGGACTACTGCAGCTGCCTCCTGATTGATTTTTCTTCTTTCAGTCTCACTTGGTATTACAGTTCATTCTGCCCATAGCAGCAGCTTCCCTGCTCAAAACCCTCCAAATTTCCACATTGCTTCTAGAACAAAACTTAAGTTCCTATCATGTGCAGGCCATGATTGCTCTGGCCCTTAGCTCTCTAATCTTTTCTTACTAGACTTTTCTCCTTATTTATCGTACTTTAGTCATGACACTCTTCTTTCAGTCCCTTGAACATATCGTACTCCCTTACACGTCAGGGTTTTGCATATGCTGTCCCCTTTGCCTGGAATGGTAATTTACATCACTAACTTAATGGCATTTACTGTAGACCAGGCCAGTTCTAAGTGCTTTTCATGGATTAACACATTAAATTCGCATATCACACACATGAGATAGGATCTGTTATTCTTCTGTTTAACTGATGAGGAAATTGATTCACATTTTTTCATCTGAATGTTCTTTCCCCATTTTCATGTGACAGCTCTCTCTTGTTTTTTAGATCTTAGCTTAAGTATCACTCTTCAAGGATGCTTTCTTGGACTCCCCTATCTAAAACGCTAATTTCAATCTCAGTCTTTAGTTTTGACTTTTATAGCATTAATTATAACTTGCAATTTTTTTGTTTACTTGAATTTTTGTCTGTATGGACTGGGATTAGGTCTTTCTCACTCATTGCTATATTCTCATGGCTCAGAATGGCAGCTGACTCCTAAATCTTTGTTGAACGAATGAATGAGGGAATGAATGACCACATTCCATGAAATTTAGTCAATGAACCAGGGAGAGGGAAGGGGAAGGGGTGGGAGAGTATGCTGTATAGAGCCACCAAATGAGTCATAGATGTGTTGTCCTTGTCCACATGACTTATTCCATTCCATCCTAGTTTTCCTGAAACAACAACAACAAGCAAAGCAAACAACCAAAATGAGTGAGAAAGAGTTTAAAGAGGATAAGACTGGTTACTCATATATATATTTCTGATCATAGCCTAAGCACTAAAGTAATAAAGACCTACTGTGTGCTCACTCAGTGGGAGAAATGGTATAGACAAAAACATGGAAGCAGGAATCAGAGTTTGAAAGAGTGACTATAGTGGCCTGTCTGGGGTAGAGGGTTTGAGTGGGAGTGCAGTGAAAGATAACTTCAGGAAGTTGGGTTGGGGTCCTGAACACTGGCTTAGGGAGTGTGGATGTGAATCACTGAAGGTGAAAAACCACTGAAAATCTTTGTACCAGTAGTTTTGGAATTACCAAGAATCACGAAACCCTCAACATATTATAGACATTAAATTTGCGGTCTAAATGCCTTACTGTTATGTAAGTTATAAGAAGTGTATAAGTTATAAGAATGTATTTTCTCTATGTTACTCACTGTCCCATCTATGAGGACCCACAGTTTCAGTGCCACTAAAGCTATGTTAGATGAAGTTAGCATATAAGTGATCTTGTAGGTAATTGTGTTTCTGCCTTTGCTAGGGCTAAAAAGAATCTGGACATCAAATTTAAATGATTTAAATAACTGTGCAGGGCTTTTTGTCTTGCGTTTCTATTATCACTCCCTGGCTTCATTTACTGTTAGATATTGATTATTTTAATGTTGCTATCTTTATTTTTATTATTCTGTATTTTGCATATTTTATAATTTCCCACAAATCTTTTTTGGTATAAGCGGGTTAATATATACACAAAAGAAAGTTTTCATAGGCTTAGAAATGTTTTTTGGGGGTGAATTATTCTTGCTTCACTAGCACAAAGGTGACAGTATTTATTTGACATGGAATTAGTGTAGGGGTAATTGTTTGTATCTTTTCCTTTAAACCAACTTCCTTTACCCTTGTGAGTCATTTGGTACTCAAAAGGACCAAACAGAATTAATGGAGAGAAAACACTGGTGTAGTAATGACCCTGCCTTAAATTTCATGGGACCTGATGTAAAGAGTACTAAGAGTTCCGGGGGAGTAGCTGTCTAATCTTAAAAAAATAATTAAGTGCCTATAGAGGAGGCTAGGTCTCAACTTGACTTTCTACATCCCGCATGGGCATCTGTTCAGAGGTTTGACATGCCCAGATATTAGCATTTCCATTTCCAATTTCCCTCTTTTTTTCTTTCCCATTTCAAAGGATGATTAGATTTTTTTAATTAATTAATTTACTTATTAATTTATTTATTTTTGGCTGTATTGGGTCTTTGCTGCTGTGTGCAGGCTTTTCTCTAGTTGCGTCAAGTGGGGGCTACTCTTCATTGTGGTGTGCAGGCTTCTCGTTGCGGTGGCTTCTCTTGTTAAGGAGCACGAGCTCTAGGTGTGCGGGCTTCAGTAGTTGTGGCACGTGGGCTCAGTAGTTGTGGCTCATGGGCTCTAGAGCGCAGGCTCAGTAGTTTGTGGCGCACAGGCTTAGTTGCTCCACGGCATGTGGGATCTTCCCAGACCAGGGCTCAAACCCGTGTCCCCTGGCATTGGCAGGCAGATTCTTAACCACTGTGCCACCAGGGAAGTCCCAGATGATTAGATTATATTCAGATCTCTAAGTGTAGTCCAGGGATCCTTGGGAGGTCCATAAGACCTACCAATTGGTCCAAGAAATCAAAACTATGTTCAAAATAATATTAACACATTATTTGCTTTTTCCACTTCCGTATTCTCATGATGTACAGTAGAGTTTTCCAGAGGCTATGTGGTATGATATCTCAAGACTTAATGCAGGAGCAGATATGAGATTCTAGTTACTTTCTTTAAACCAGGCATTAAAGGTATTTGAAAAAATGCAAAACAGTGTCATTCTTTTCACGAAAATTCTTTTTATTTGAAAAATATAATTTAAAAAATGTTATTTATGTTAACATATGGGTTTATTACAATAATATTTAAATGAATGAATAAATCAATATTGTAAACATTTCTTGTTTAAAATTTTGAATATGGTAAATATTGTGAGCATTAACAATTCTTATGGAAAATGTAAAAGAGTTAGCATTAAACAAAAGCCTTTGGGGATCCTTAATAAATTTTTAAGAATGTAAATGGATCCAGATGCCCAGAAGTTTGGGAATTAACACATCAAAATGACTAGCATACCAGTAGTAACTTTTCCTTTGTCAAGGGAGGAACACTGAAGAATTAAAGAAATAGAACACCCAGGTGATATTGGTGAGGACAGTAGAGTGGGGACGGGCTCAGAATAGACAATGCTCTTGGAGGGCGGAGACTGACACCTGCCCAAGTCCTCTTTGTCTTCCCTGTGTCCAGCATTATACCTAGCACACAAGAGTGGCTCAATACAATCTGAATATTGAACAGACTAATGAATAAATGATAAAACACAGTTCATCCTCATGAAAAGTGCATTTGACATGGTGTACAATGTCTAATTAGGGCCAGGCCTGCCATCTGCAATTGAGATGAGCTTTTATTCAATTTTCAATTTATCCATTTAGTCAGTGGTTATTTATTGAGCATCTATTATGTGCCAACTGCTATGCCTAAGTCATATTATATCTTCAATTTTCTCTTGTCTGAAAAGGAAGCTCAAATAATCTACGAAAACCCTTCTAGCAATGTCTTCCTCTGGATAATACAAGAACTCTCTCTTTGTCTCTCTTAGATAAGCTAACACAAAAAAGAAGATAACTTTCCTCAGGCAAAAAGCATTGTCTGCTTTAAGTGCTACTGCAGAAACTTAAGAGGCAGATGGTCCACAACTGCCTTGGCGTTTTACAGATGGAAATGGTCAGGTTTGGAAATGAAAAGAATTTAAAGCATGAAATCAGCTAGCTCAATCTTATTTTCTGGATTTACTCAATATTAAACTCCAACTGAATAATTTCAATTCAGGGAATTTGGAAACCCTACCAGTGTCTCCTCTTAGCAGAAAGATGATGATCAGAAGTCATTTGTGAGAGATTTTGTGCAGTGAATGCAAGCCAGGAAACTGTGTCATTGGTCTACATGGGCCATGATTTTGGAAAGAATGAATGCCCCCTTTCTTTTAATCACTTGTCCACAAGTTCCATTGTGGCTGGCAAAGTCTTAAGTGTTCAAGCTCCACATGCCTGTTTCTTGGAGACTTGTATGAACAGATTCCCACCTGTATTTGTCAGTTTTCATTAGGTTATGTTACAGTAACAAGAAACCCCTACATCTCAGTGGCTTACAACAAAAATTTATTTCTTGATTACATTTCGTATTGGCTGTGGGTTGGAATAGCACTGCTCCTGCTCCAAATATCTTCTTCCTTTAAGAATCTAGGTTGAAGAAACAGCCACCATTTGGGATAACTGTTACTATGGAAAATGAAAAAGAGATATGGACGAATCACACAATAGTATGTAGAATGTGGCATTCGGTTCACATTCAGTTGGCCAAAGCAATTCTCATGTAGCTTGCAGTCATTGGGGGCAGGGGAGTTACTCCTCTCACAGGGAGTTTCTGAAATCGCTTGGCAGTGGGCAGGGATGTATATCTCTCTTACAAAAGGGAGAGTGAACAATTGAGAACAATAATACAATCTAGCACACCATTCTTTGCAAGATATTTTATAAATGAATTGCTTTCTCTATCCAGTTTATTTTATTTTATGATATCTAAGAAGGAAAGAGGATCTTCCTGGAGTTCATGAACTTCCAAGATATGCTTATGGGCCTATTAGAGCACAGTTTCTTAGCATCAGAGGTGAGTCTTGGTTTTTCTGCCATGGACTTGGAAAAATACAGGAAAATGAAAGAACACAGCCCTTCACCAAATAGAAGCAAAATAAACACAACCTCACTGACAGCAGTGCCCGCCTTGTTCCTGGCATTCTATGATTGACAGAAGCAGTGAAGAAGAGATCTGGCTACTATGCATTTTCTCCTTCATCTCTGTTCCTACCTTGTAGAAACCCCACATGTCTAACCTCTGACCTGAGAGTATAAGCAGAGGCAATGCCCTGTCTTTGAACTCCACAAATGAAAATTCAAGAAAAACGCCTGGAAATGCAAAATGTACTCCTTATGCCCCCTTCCCCCCACCAATTCTCTAATCTCTCCTCTGCTGCTTTAATTTGGGCCATTAACACTTTGCACCCGGACTATTATAATGGTTTCCTAATTGGTTTCTCTGCCTTCACATTTACACTCTGGTAATCTCTTCTCCACTTGAGTGATCTCTCTAAAGTATACACTAAACCATGTTACCGCCCTGTAAAATTATTCCCCAGTGCCTACTTCCTTGAGCCACAATTTCATTACCCAAAAAATGGGAAAATAATATCTACTTTGTAAGGATGAGTGTGAGGGTAAAAGGAAATAATACATGCAAAGTGCCTGACGTGCTATCTTAATAAATGGCAGCTAATGACGACTATTATGATAAAAATCAGAATCCTTTTACAAGCCCTACTAAGCCTTCCAGACTGGGCTGCCAGCAACCAAAGCAACTGTATTTGGCTTCACATTCCCACCCCACCATCCCGACCCACAGCCTATGCTCTTGCTTTGCCGAACGCCACTCAGTTCCTTAATCGGCCACCCTGTTCTTCAGCTTCATGCCACTGCGCTGTGCCAGGTCTGGAATGCTTTTCCTCACTCAGTTCACTCAGGTCCCACTGCTTAGGATGCAGAGAGAATGAACCGTTCCGTGCACTGGTGCCCCTGAATTGCTGTATTGTCCTCTTCTGTGTTCCCGTTTGTCTCTTCTGCTAGACTGTGATTCCTCTGCGGGCAAAGACTCTGTCTTAGTTATCTCTCCAAATAGGCCCCATTGCCTGGCATGTACCAGGTACTCAAAGAAATGACAGACTGCAGGAGGGGTTTGAATGAAAGATAGATTATAATCAAGCAAAGACCATGCTAAAATATTAAGCTTGGAGTGGGAAACCAGAGAATAGGTCTATATCTTCTACTGTGAAGGGGCTCAACACAGCCTTGGGTAAAAGTGGCTTTGGTACGTATGCCTTTAGGAAGATAAATTTATCATGAAAAAAAAAAAATCCTGAGTTAAAAAAGACCTCCAGATGGGCTTTTTCTTGATATAGTAAGTAAGTCCTTTACAGAGCCACTCCTTAGCATCCTAAATCTTGAGATGTCACGCTGCTCCTGGGGTTAGCCGGTTGCCTTAGGCTGGGTAGGCGTGCAAGGATAAGATTAAACAAGTAATTCTGTTGGGCTGCAGCACACACCATTGTTTAACTAGAAAGATTAAATTCCGATTCAAGCCTCTCAACGAGTTTAATAAATGCTTCCGGTGCATAGAACCGTGTGTGAGGCAGGAAGGAACAAAGCCACTCCCTGGGAGCGACACATTTATTAACCTCACTGAGTAATGCAAGCCTGACCTAGGATGCTGGTCAGGCAGTGGGTGGACCTGGCAAACACAGATGAATAAGACCTCCCTGCAGCGCACCTGTTCTTCTGTGACACAGCATAGCTTGGAGGACAGGGCTCCCGTTTCAGCATTGGGCAGACCTGGGTTCAAATACCAGCTCTGTTGCTTTGAAACTCCTTACCTCCGATATGCTACTTGTTACTCTCTGCATCCCAGTCTTCTCAGCAGGTGCCATTTATGGGGAGCCTTTTATGTGCTGGCAATGTCATTTGTCTGCTTTAAGCTTGTTATTTTAAAACATACATAACATGAAATTTGCCCTTTTAGCCATTTTTAAGTGTGCAAGTCAGTGGCATTAAGTATATTCACAATGCATCTGCTTTAATCTGATGTAACTCTATGAGGAAGGTATCATTACCCCCTTCCTTTCACAGATAAGGAAACTGAGGCTCTAAGAAGTTAAGTAATGATGATTCTTATGAGATTCTTGGAGCTAAATATAAGGAAGCTACTATTATGATTTTCCTTTCAGGACACAGGCCAGAAGACACTGTTTAGACCATTAGAGAGGGAAAGAAGAGTAGAAGTTCTAGATTCCTTAATATTTCTTTTTGTTTTTAATTTAGAGAATACCTTATTAGTTTCTGTAATCAAACCCATGTAGATAAGACCTTTCATATTTAATACAGTGTGCTACCCCTGTACAGATGGAAAAAAATGTTTAACATTTCTAAACCAATATGGCTGTTAATTTCTGCACAATGCCAACGCAACACGGTACAACTGGAATAATTTTCCAAAGTTGACAGCACAGCTAAAATTTCCAAAATTTCAAATTATATATATGTGTATATGTGTATTTATTTATTTATATAAAAAGACCAATAGCAGTATGTCATGCCTCAAGAGCAGCAACCGCTTTTCCAGGTTCTGCAGTCATCTGAACAAAATTATAGAGACATCCAGCACGCTCCATTAAAAGAAAAAAAGGTAAAAACCAAAACGTCAGAAAACAGCAAAGTTCTGTTACTGGGTAGGGTACCTGGTACCATTTTTTTTATTAGCTTCTCAATCATCGTATGGAAAGAAAACCTTCCAGAATAACATCATTATAAAGAGATCTGATAGAGCACGGTCACTACTATGTATCATAAAGCAGGTACAAGATATGTTACATTCACGGAGGTGTGATACAATACTGTTAGATTCCTTAATTTTTCTGACGCATTAGCAAAAGTGCCAGCCTCAGCCAATGGAGGGAGTGAAAACAGGCAGCACCTGGGCAGATGGGCGTCCAGGCCCCAGCTTTGGGGCCGACCTCGAGGGCTGACCCACTCCAACCATAGCCCGGGGAAGGGGTGGGTGAGGAAGGAAATGAGTTAAGTCTGTCTTCAGACGCGTCTGCATTGATTCTGTCAGTTTCTTGCTGCTTGCTGACAGGAGATAGATGGCTCATAACCCAGCTGGGCACAGCACATTATGTCCTCGTCTGGGGCTCCTAAATCATTTCGAAATTTTAAATTCCCCAATCAATATTTTATGGCGAGCACGAGACAGTGATCAGGCCCACTTCTCTCCAGGGCGTGTGCTCGCACACGGGGGACCTGGTGGAGGTGAATGGCTGGAGGGGTTGGCCCTGCTTGGGGAGGACTGTGGGCTTGGTTCTCACGAGGGTGGTCATCTAGGCAGGCCAGGACCAGGGGAGCCTTGCAAGTCAGGTGTCCCCAGGGTCCACCTTTAAAGGGGAAGAAACCTGAGGACAAGAGATGGTGAGGTTGATCAGCTCCTAGGAAAACTGAACTCAGGTCTTCTGACTTCCAGCCCAAAGCTCTTTCTGAAAGCATGCCTAGCAGAGTGCCTGTTACATAGCACATACTCAACAAATATTTGTCCAGTGTTGAACCAATGTTAAAACTCACAAAGAGCCAAAGTTTGGGCCAAATAAGGTTTTGTATTTATTAAGCACTTACTAAGTGTCAGCCTCTGTTCTAAGTTCTATACACGTAAAATATCAGTGTGTACTCACCATCGCATGAAGCAGGGACTGTCACTTTCTTCATTTTACATACAGCAAAACTGAGGCTCTGAGATCTAAGTGGCTTGCCCAAGGTCACACTGCTGGTAAGTAAGAAGGAACCTGCATTGAAAGCCAGGCATTCGGGCTCTAGGCCCTGTGCCTTAGCCACTGTGCTATGTTGGTGCCCCACACAGATAGGGTTTGCTGTTCCCCAGTTGTGTTTAGACCCATATCCAATACACATCTGTGTTTCATCACACGGAAGAGACAGAAAAAAAAAAAGGACTTTGGTTTTGTAACCAGCTAGTGGCTCAGAAGGTAAGCAATCATGTAAGCAATCATCTCTCAAATATGAGACCTTCAGAGATGCTGAAAGTGAGGGCCAGACTTGAGAATGTTTAGAGGAAGCAGCAGCTGGATGGGAGGACAGGACCTGGCTCCCCGAGGCTTATAGCGGGAAGTAGGTGCTTGACAAAGAAATTTTTGATGAGTCTGGCAATGAGCAGGCCTGTTTAAGTGCTGCAAAGAAGAAAGAAAGGAAAAAAAAAAAAAATCCTCACCTGTCACACTGGCTCACAAAGCCTTCCCCACTGGATCTGATCCCTTCCTGACTTTTTCTCCTTCCCTTCCTCTTGTCACTCACCCCAACTCACTGTGTTGCAGGTTCCTGCACAGGCCCTGCCTCACCATCAGTTGTCCCCTTGGCCTGAAATGCTTGTCCAAATGGTTGTCCCATGGCTGGCTCCTTCCTGTGTTGTAGATTTCAGTTGAAAATACCACCTGTGCAGAGAGGCCTTCCCCTGCTCACCCAGTCGAAACTGCCCATTGGGCCAGAAGCTCCATGAAAGCAGGATCCTTCATGCTGATGTCTAGGACAGTGCCTGACACGTGGCAGGTGATGAGTAAGTATCAACTAAATGAAAGAAAGGTAAATCCTTAGAAGGAGGCCCCTCAGATGTCAGGCAGAGCACACTGAAAGTAGGAGAGTGGAGTAGGACGGGAAATCATAAAATAGTTTCATGTCTGTGAATGCCCATCTCCAGGGTTGGGGATCTCACCCTCCACCTCCCAGGGAAGTTCATGCTGCTTTCTGATGGTTGCAAAGTTCTTCCTTATTTGGGCATGAAACCTGACTCTGTCGCTTCTACCCATTCACTGGTCTTGATTCAAATCCTGGGGCCCCTGAAAGCTGTGCTCCATCCGCAGAAAGCTCCTGAGACACAGAGAGCCCCGCCGTGCTGGGCAGTCTGTGCAGGTCAGGAAACAGAGGGAATAATTGTCAGGTCTGAGCTGCAGGGATTTTATGATACGCTGTGTACAGCTTTAGCTGTCAGAAGTAGCTTGCTTTTCCAAGAGAACACGCAGGGAATTCTGGGTCAACATTCTTGAGTCCTCCGAGAGCAGTAGGAGGTTTTGTCAAGAGCCAGGAAGGAAAGCCAAGAACTTGGCTGTCTTCCTTTTAAAGGGTCCTGTTACAAATGCAGGGAATAATCATGCTCTCGTCCACTTCCATGTTGTTTGACACATTGCAAAGCCCTTTTGGGCATATTATAGAATGTTCTCATCAATCTTGCAAGATATCTCAGACAGGTATCACTGCCTCTGGAGAAGGAAGGACTTGCCTAAGACACTCTGCCTCTGACTTCAGGTCTATCTGTGATTACGGTGCTGTGCTTCTCAAAACTAAGCGTGTGTAAAAGTCACTTGGAAAGTTTGCTAAAACACAGATTCCCAGAGATTCTGATCCCACAGGCCTGGGGTGGGGCCTGGGTCTAACAAGCACCCAGGTGTTCCTGATGCTGGGCAGCATTGGTCCAGATAACTTCACCCTCCCCGGGTGGCTGTGAGTGGCTTCACACCACTGTCCCTCTGGTAAATAACAGGTAACTGTGGAAAGTGTGTTGCATACGGTATCTCATGTGATCTCACAATGACCCATGAGATAGCTATGTTTATCAGTCCCATTTTGTAGATGAGAGACTGAACGTTCAGAGCAGTCAAGTAACTTGCCCAAAGTCCCTCATTTGGTAAGTGGCTGAGTTTGAGTTTTGTTGGACTTCAGAGCAATGGATTTAACCACAACGCCATGCTCCTTCTTGGAAGTGGGAGGGGTTTCTGGCTACCTGGGTCTTCTGTCCTCATTGGGAGAAGGGTCCTGCTTCCCACTGGGCACTAAGATGAAAGCTGAGGTCCCTTGAGTTGAGAAAAGAGCCCAACTTCTTTCCAGGGGTCAGAGCTATCATGACAGCTAGGTGCTCTCTACACTACCCTAGTTTACAAGGCATCAGATCCTACCCACAGGATCACTTTATACTTCTGCTAAGATCCAAATGCCATTGTCCAGGGCGAAGCAACCCTGGGCAATATTGCCAAACAGGTCTGTTGTGGGAACCTCCAACCCTGCGTGTTCCTGCTTGATGCTCCTCCCTGCTCTCCCCAGTAGCATTTGGGAGCTTTCCTGCTTTTTGATCTTTAAATAGAATAAGAGCGATTAAAGTCTCAAAATGGAAAGGTTAGCAACTTCATGAGTAACCCCTCCCACAGGTCTTTGCATTTTGAAGAGGATTGAGAGAGAAAAGCAGTGATTAATGAATAGAATTCATTTCTAAATGTTGCATTTCCAACATCACAATGGGTAGGCAGGACTGATGATTTGGGACAGGGGTCTTCCTCTCTTTCCTCCCTGTACGCGGACTTCATGGCACCAAGCACAGCTGCTGTCCCATAATTATAGGGGGGTTGCCTGTTTCATGACTGCTTTCCCACTGGACTATAAGCTCCATAAGGAATAGAGATTTCCTCTGCTTTGCTCTCATCGTTGCTCAAAACCAAGACCTGTGGTGGATTTGAAGTTCAGTCACACCTCAGACATGCTAACTGTGATATTGTTTTTCTGTACCTGTCATTAGCCATCATTTTTTTGCTATTGTGGAAAGTCTTATTCTTTATTTTTTTATTTACAGTTTTTTTTTTACATCTTTATTGGAGTATAATTGCTTTACAATAGTATGTTAGTTTCTGCGTTATAACAAAGTGAATCAGTTATACATATGTCCCCATATCTCGTCCCTCTTGTGTCTCCCTCCCTCCCACCCTCCCTATCCCACCCCTCCAGGCGGTCACAAAGCACCGAGCTGATCCACCTGTGCTATGCGGCTTCTTCCCACTAGCTATCTACCATACGTTTGGTAGTGTATATATGTCCATGCCTGTCTCTTGCTTTGTCACTACTTACCCTTCCCCCTCCCCATATCCTCAAGTCCATTCTCTAGGAGGTCTGTGTCTTTATTCCTGTCTTACCCCTAGGTTCTTCATGACATTTTTTTCCCTTAAATTCCATATATATGTGTTATCACACGGTATTTGTCTTTCTCTTTCTGACTTACTTCACTCTGTATGACAGACTCTAGGTCTATCCACCTCATTACAACTAGCTCAATTTCATTTCTTTTTATGGCTGAGTAATATTCCATTGTACATATGTGCCACATCTTCTTTATTTATTTATCCGATGATGGACACTTCGGTTGTTTCCATCTCCGGGCTATTGTAAATAGAGCTGCAATGAATATTTTGGTACATGATTCTTTTTGAATTTTCATTTCCTCAGGGTATATGCCCAGTAGTGGGATTGCTGGGTCATATGGTAGCTCTATTTGTAGTTTTTTAAGGAACCTCCATACTGTTCTCCATAGTGGCTGTACCAATTCACATTCCCACCAGCAGTGCAAGAGTGTTCCCTTTTCTCCATACCCTCTCCAGCATTTATTGTTTCTAGATATTTTGATGATGGCCATTCTGACTGGTGTGAGATGATATCTCATTGTAGTTTTGATTTGCATTTCTCTAATGATTAATGACGTTGAGCATTCTTTCATGTGTTTGTTGGAAGTCTGTATATCTTCTTTGGAGAAATGTCTATTTAGGTCTTCTGCCCAATTTTGGATTGGATTGTTTGTTTTTTTGTTTTTGAGCTGCATGAGCTGCTTATAAATTTTGGAGATTAATCCTTTGTCAGTTGCTTCATTTGCAAATATTTTCTCCCATTCTGAGGGTTGTCTTTTGGTCTTGTTTATGGTTTCCTTTGCTGTGCAAAAGCTTTGAAGTTTCATTAGGTCCCATTTGTTTTTTGTTTTTCTTTCCATTTCTCTAGGAGGTGGGCCAAAAAGGATCTTGCTGTGATTTATGCCATAGAGTGTTCTGCCTATGTTTTCCTCTAAGAGTTTGACAGTATCTGGCCTTACATTTAGGTCTTTATTCCATTTTGAGATTATTTTTGTGTATGGTGTTAGGGAGTGATCTATTCTCATACTTTTACATGTACCTGTCTAGTTTTCCCAGCAGCACTTATTGAAGAGGCTGTCCTTTCTCCACTGTACATTCCTGCCTCCTTTATCAAAGATAAGGTGACCATATGTGCGTGGGCTTTCTATCTTGTTCCATCGATCTATCTTTCTGTTTTTGTGCCAGTACCATACTGTCTTGATTACTGTAGCTTTGTAGTATAGTCTGAAGTCAGGGAGCCTGATTCCTCCAGCTCCATTCTTCGTTCTCAAGATTGCTTTGGCTATTTGGGGTCTTTTGTGTTTCCATACAAATTGTGAAATTTTTTGTTCTAGTTCTGTAAAAAATGCCAGTGGTAGTTTGATAGGGATTGCATTGAATCTGTAGATTGCTTTGGGTAGTAGAGTCATTTTCACAATGTTGATTCTTCCAATCCAAGAACATGGTATATCTCTCCATCTATTTGTATCATCTTTAATTTCTTTCATCAGTGTCTTATAATTTTCTGCATACAGGTCTTTTGTCTCCTTGGGTAGGTTTATTCCTAGGTATTTTATTCTTTTTGTTGCAGTGGTAAATGGGAGTGTTTTCTTGATTTCACTTTCAGATTTTTCATCATTAGTGTATAGGAATGCCAGAGATTTCTGTGCATTAATTTTGTATCCTGCTACTTTACCAAATTCATTGATTAGCTCTAGTAGTTTTCCAGCAGCAGCTTTAGGATTCTCTATGTATAGTATCATGTCATCTGCAAACAGTGACAGCTTTACTTCTTCTTTTCTGATTTGGATTCCTTTTATTTCCTTTTCTTCTCTGATTGCTGTGGCTAAAACTTCCAAAACTATGTTGAATAAGAATGGTGAGAGTGGGTAACCTTGTCTTGTTCCTGATCTTAGTGGAAATGCTTTCAGTTTTTCACCATTGAGGACGATGTTGGCTGTGGGTTTGTCATATATGGCCTTTATTATGTTGAGGAAAGTTCCCTCTATGCCTACGTTCTGCAGGGTTTTTTTTATCATAAATGGGTGTTGAATTTTGTCGAAAGCTTTCTCTGCATCTATTGAGATGATCATATGGTTTTTTCCTTCAATTTGTTAATATGGTTTATCACATTGATAGATTTGCGTATATTGAAGAATCCTTGCATTCCTGGAATAAACCCCACTTGATCATGGTGTATGATCCTTTTAATGTGCTGTTGGATTCTGTTTGCTAGTATTTTGTTGAGGACTTTTGCAAGTATGTTCATCAGTGATATTGGCCTGTAGTTTTCTTTCTTTGTGACATCCTTGTCTGGTTTTGGTATCAAGGCGATGGTGGCCTCATAGAATGAGTTTGGGAATGTTCCTCCCTCTGCTATATTTTGGAAGAGTTTGAGAAGGATAGGTGTTAGCTCTTCTCTAAATGTTTGATAGAATTCGCCTGTGAAGCCATCTGGTCCTGGGCTTTTGTTTGTTGGAAGATTTTTAATCACAGTTTCAATTTCAGTGCTTGTGATTGGTCTGTTCATATTTTCTGTTTCTTCCTGATTCAGTCTTGGCAGATTGTGCATTTTTAAGAATTTGCCCATTTCTTCCAGACTGTCCATTTTATTGGCATAGAGTTGCTTGTATTCATCTCTCAGGGTCTTTTGTATTTCTGCAGTGTTAGTTGTTACTTCTCCTTTTTCATTTCTAATTCTATTGCTTTGAGTATTCTCCTTTTATTTCTTGATGAGTCTGGCTAATGGTTTATCAATTTTGTTTATCTTCTCAAAGAATCAACTTTTAGTTTTATTGATCTTAGCTATCGTATCCTTCATTTCTTTTTCATTTATTTCTGATCTGATTTTTATGACTTCTTCCCTTCTGCTAACATTGGGGGGTTTTTTTGTTCTTCTTTCTCTAATTGCTTTAGGTGCAAGGTTAGGTTGTTTATTCGACATGTTTCCTGTTTCTTAAGGTAGGATTTTATTGCTATAAACTTCCCTCTTAGAACTGCTTTTGCTACATCCCATAGGTTTTGGGTCGTCATGTCTCCATTGTCATTTGTTTCTAGGTATTTTTTGATTTCCTCTTTGATTTCTTCAGTGATCACTTCATTATTAAGTAGTGTATTGTTTAGCCTCCATGTGTTTGTATTTTCTACAGATCTTTTCCTGTAATCGATATCTAGTCTCATAGCGTTGTGGTCGGAAAAGATACTTGATACAATTTCAATTTTCTTAAATTTACCAAGGCTTGATTTGTGACCCAAGATATTATCTATCCTGGAGAATGTTCCATGAGCACTTGAGAAAAATGTGTATTCTGTTGTTTTTGGATGGAATGTCCTATAAATGTGAATTAAGTCCATGTTGTTTAATGTATCATTTAAAGCTTGTGTTTCCTTATTTATTTTCATTTTGGATGATCTGTCCATGGGTGAAAGTGGGGTGTTAAAGTCCCCTACTATGAGTGTGTTACTGTCCATTTCCTCTTTTATGGCTGTTAGTATTTGCCTTATGTATTGAGGTGCTCCTGTGTTGGGTGCATACATATTTACAATTGTTATATCTTGTTCTTGGATCGATCCCTTGATCATTATGTAGTGTCCTTCTTTGTCTCTTCTAATAGTCTTTATTTTAAAGTCTATTTTGTCTGATATGAGAATTGCCACTCCAGCTTTCTTTTGGTTTCCATTTGCATGGAATATCTTTTTCCATCCCCTCACTTTCAGTCTGTATGTGTCTCTATGTCTGAAGTGGGTCTCTTGTAGACAGCATATATATGGGTCTTGTTGTTGTATCCATTCAGCCAATCTGTGTCTTTTGGTGGGAGCATTTAATCCATTTACATTTAAGGTAATTATCAATATGTATGTTCCTATTCCCATTTTCTTAATTGTTTTTGGTTCATTATTGTAGGTCTTTTCCTTCTCTTGTGTTTCTTGCCTAGAGAAGATCCTTTAGCATTTGTTGTAAAGCTGGTTTGGTGGTGCTGAACTCTCTCAGCTTTTGCTTTTCTCTAAAGGTTTTAATTTCTCCATCAAATCTGAATGAGATCCTTGCTGGGTAGAGTAATCTTGGTTGCAGATTTTTCTCCTTCATCACTTTAAATATGTCCTGCCACTCCCTTCTTGCTTGCAGAGTTTCTGCTGAAAGATCAGCTGTTAACCTTATGGGGATTCCCTTCTGTGTTATTTGTTGTTTTTCCCTTGCTGCTTTTAATGTTTTTTTTGTATTTAATTTTTGACAGTTTGATTAATATGTGTCTTGGCAGATTTCTCCTTGGATTTATCCTGTATGGGACTCTCTGTGCTTCCTGGACTTGATTAACTATTTCCTTTCCCATATTAGGGAAGTTTTCAACTATAATCTCTTCAAATATTTTCTCAGTCCCTTTCTTTTTCTCTTCTTCTTCTGGAAACCCTATAATTCGAATGTTGATGCATTTAATGTTGTTCCAGAGGTCTCTGAGACTGTCCTCAGTTCTTTTCATTCTTTTTTCTTTATTCTGCTCTCCAGTAGTTATTTCCACTATTTTATCTTCCAGGTCACTTATCCGTTCTTCTGCCTCAATTATTCTGCTATTGATCCCTTCTAGAATATTTTTCATTTCACTTATTGTATTGTTCATCGTTGTTTGTTTCCTCTTTAGTTCTTCTAGGTCCTTGTTAAACGTTTCTTGCATTTTGTCTATTCTATTTCCAAGATTTTGGATCATCTTTACTATCATTATTCTGAATTCTTTTTCAGGTAGACTGCCTATTTCCTCTTCATGTGTTAAGTCTTGTGGGTTTTTATCTTGCTCCTTCATCTGCTGTGTGTTTTTCTGTCTTCTCATTTTGGTTATCTTACTGTGTTTGGGGTCTCCTTTTTGCAGGCTGCAGGTTCGTAGTTCCCATTGTTTTTGGTGTCTGTCCCCAGTGGCTAAGGTTGGTTCAATGGGTTGCATGGGCTTCCTGGTGGAGGTGACTAGTGCCTGTGTTCTCGTGGATGAGGCTGGACCTTGTCTTTCTGGTGGGCAGGTCCACATCTGGTGGTGTGTTTTGGGGTGTCTGTAGACTTATTATGATTTTAGGCAGTCTCTCTGCTAATGGGTGGGGTTGTGTTCCTGTCTTGCTAGTTGTTTGGCATAAGGTGTCCAGCACTGTAGCTTGCTGGTCATTGAGTGAAGCTGGCTGCTGGTGTTAAGATGGAGATCTCTGGGAGATTTTCACTGTATGATATTACGTGGAGCTGGGAGGTCTCTTGTTGACCAGTGTCCTGAAGTTGGCTCTCCCACCTCAGAGGCACAGCACTGACTCCTGGCTGTAGCACCAAGAGCCTTTCATCCACACGGCTCAGAATAAAAGGGAGAAAAAGTAGAAAGAAAGAATTAGTAGAAGTAGAAAGATAGAAAGAAAGAAAGAAAGGAAGGCGGGAGGGAGCGAGGAAGGAAGGATGGAAGGAGTGAAGGAAGGAAAAATAGAAAGAAAGAAGATAAAGTAAGATAAAATATAATAAAGTTATTAAAATAAAAAATAATTATTAAGAAAAAAGATTTAAAAAACAAAACAAAACAAATAAAACCGACGGATAGAACCCTAGCACAAATGGTGGAAGCAAAGCTATACAGACAAAATCTCACACAGAAGCATACACATACACACTCACAAAAAGAGGAAAAGGGGAAAAAATCATAAATCTTGCTTTCAAACTCCGCCTCCTCAATTTGGGATGATTCGTTGTCTAAAAGAGGGAAGGAAGGAAAGAAAGAGAGAAGATAAAGTAAAATAAAGTTATTAAAATAAAAAATAATTTTTAAGAAGAAAATAAAATTTAAAAAAAGAGGACGGATAGAACCCTAGGACAACTGGTGGAAGCAAGGCTAGATAGACAAAATCTTACACAGAAGCATACACATACATACTGACAAAAAGAGGAAAAGGGGGAAAAATCATAAATCTTGCTCTCAAATTCCACCTCCTTAATTTGGGATGATTCGTTGTCTATTCAGGTATTCCACAGATGCAGGGTACATCAAGTTGATTGTGGAGCTTTAATCTGCTGCTCCTGAGGCTGCTGGGTGAGATTTCCCTTTCTCTTCTTTGTTCTCACAGCTCCCGGGGGCTCAGCTTTGGATTTGGCCCCACCTCTGCGTGTAGGTCGCCTGAGGGCATCTGTTCTTCGCTCAGACAGGACGGGGTTAAAGGAGCAGCTGCTTCGGGGACTCTGGCTCACTGAGGCCGGGGGGAGGGAGGGGTACGGAGTGCAGGGCGAGCCTGAGGCGGCAGAGGCCGGCGTGATGTTGCACCAGCCTGAAGCGTGCCGTGCGTTCTCCCGGGGAAGTTGTCCCTGGATCCTGGGACCCTGGCAGTGGCGGGCTGCACAGGCTACCCGGAAGGGAGGTGTGGGTAGTGACCTGTGCTCGCACACAGGCTTCTTGGTGGCGGCAGCAGCCTTAGCGTCTCATGCCCGTCTCTGGGGTCCGCGCTTTTAGCCGCGGCTCGCGCCCGTCTCTGGAGCTCCTTTAAGCAGCGCTCTTAATCCCCTGTCCTCGCGCACCAGGAAACAAAGAGGGAAGAAAAAGTCTCTTGCCTCTTCGGCAGGTCCAGACTTTACCCCGGACTCCCTCCCGGCTAGCCGTGGTGCACTAACCCCCTGCAGGATGTGTTCACGCCGCCAACCGCAGTCCTCTCCCTGCGCTCCGACCAAAGCCCGAGCCTCAGCTCCCAGCCCCGCCCACCCCGTTGGGTGAGCAGACAAGCCTCTCGGGCTGGTGAGTGCGGGTCGGCACCGATCCTCTGTGCGGGAATCTCTCCGCTTTGCCCTCCGCACCCCTGTTGCTGTGCTCTCCTCCGTAGCCCCGAAGCTTTCCCCCTCCGCCACCCGCAGTCTCCTCCCGCAAAGGGGCTTCCTAGTGTGTGGAAAACTTTCGTCCTTCACAGCTCCCTCCCACTGGTGCAGGTACCGTCCCTATCCTTTTGTCTCTGTTTATTCTTTTTTCTTTTGCCCTACCCAGGTACGTGGGGAGTTTCTTGCCTTTTGGGAGGTCTGAGGTCTTCTGCCAGCGTTCAGTAGGTGTTCTGTAGGAGTTGTTCCACGTGTAGATATATTTCTGGTGTATCTGTGGGAAGGAAGGTGATCTCTGCGTCTTACTGTTCCGCCATCTTCCCCTCGTCCCAGAAAGACTTATTCTTGACAATTAAATGTAGTTTAGTCAAATTCTGGCTCAATATGTAGCCTCTTTTCACTAATTACTCAGACAGTGAAAACTCAGGTATTTTACAATTCAAAATTTATACCAGGACCGTTGTTCCTTATCAAGTGTTCTTGTCTCATCTCTTACCTAGGATGGTGCAGGAATCATGGAATCAGGACAGCACGAGGTGGGGAAGGTTCCCATGTGATTTGTGTTCTGGCGTCTGGTCCTGCCTGGCCTGTGGGGTGGTGGTTGGTCCCACCTGGTTTGGGGATATCGTTCTCACTCGACTGGTTGCCTCAGTGTCTGTAGCTGCTGTAATGTGTGGTTTGTCTTCCTGGTTCAGTCCAAGTGACCCTGCTCACTGCCCAACCAGTTCGTGTCTTGACTCAGTTCTCGCTAACCACAACGATCTTCTGAAATTTCCAGGGTTGAAATGTCTGTGTGTGTGTGTGCATGTGTGTTTGTATGTGTGTGTGCCGCGGGATGAATACATCCCCTCTGATGGGGCCCCTTCTTCCCACTTGGGATTCTGGAAACAACCCCCTGGAGGGGTACCCTGGAAGGGACAGGCTGGGTCCTCTCAGGACACTCACTTACATGTTAATTTAATTTTCTTGATTTCTTTCTCTGTGATATTCCTAGAGCTTCTCCTATCCAGTAGAGGAAAACTGTTTCATTTCATCTTTTCTATCCTGCCTACTCTAAGGAGTCCAGAAAGACTTTTTCATTTTCTCAAGTGCCTGGTTCTTGCCCTGGAAAACCAGGGCTTTCAAGATTATTGTCTTTTCTGTGAATTTTAAAAAGTTAAAATAGAATGTCAAAGCCTTTTTCTTCTTGGAAAACTTAATTCCTTGTTTTCTCTTCCACCCCACCCCACCCCACCCCAAAGCCATGGATAACTCAGACTCTGAGGGTACAGGGCTGGTGGGCAACACAAGCCACCAAATTACCCGGAATGAGAAATACATAGAATAATATTTAAAAATACTATTCTGTTTAACTTTTTTTCTTTTTTAAAAATTTATTTATTTAATTTATTTGTATTTGGCTGCGTTGGGCCTTCATTATGGTGCGCGTGTTTCTCATTGTGGTGGTTTCTCTTGTTGCAGAGCATAGGCTCTAGAGCGCAGGCTCAGTAGTTGTGGCACACGGGCTTAGTTGCTCTGCGGCATGTGGGATCTTCCTGGGCCAGGGATCAAACCCATGTCCCCTGCATTGGCAGGCAGATTCTTAACCACTGTGCCACCAGGGAAGTCCTAAAAATTCTGTTCTGCTTGATGGTAGACACAAGTGTTTATGGAATAAACAATGGCAGCATTGACTCAGAGTAAATTCTGGACTAACATTAAGGCTCATTTTGAGGTTCCTAGAGCCTTGGAATGTTGCGTGAAGGAGGGCCGATTGGAGACTCTAAGATACCACACGCTAGGGACAGCTCCGAGTAATGTGGTGATGATTATGACAATAGCACTTCATTTACAAGTATTTTTCCTACAAACTATTTTATAATTCATCCTTTATTTTATTAAGCAATATATTGTGTGAGGCGTAGTGCTAGGACATGTTCCTCTGCAAGGAGACAAAATTTATTAAATTGGCAGTGTTTATGAATTTCCCTCTTTCTCCAGCCATTATTTGTTGAGAAAGAGTTTAGGTTAATCTGTATCACAAAGTGCTGAGAAGGAGGGCGTGAAGATTTGGAGGAAAAAAGTTTCTCTCCCTTCCTCCTCTCCTTCCTCTCCCCTCCCCTCCTCCCCCCTTCTCTCCCTTCCTCTTTCCTTCCATTCCTTCCCCCTCCTCTCTCTTCTCCCTCCTCTGCTTCTCTTCCCCTCCCTCCCCTCCCCTCCCCTCCCCTCCCCTCCCCTCCCCTCCCCTTCCCTTCCCTTCCCTTCCCTTCCCTTCCCTGTCCTTACATCCTCTCCCCTTCCCAGGCACTCTCATTAGGGTTCTGGGTTTCTTTCCTTTGTGACTAGCCAGAGGTGATGACTCCCAAGCTCTGGATTCAGGCTTGGGAGAGCCACGAGCCTATACTTGGATTCCAAGTCTGAGTTTCATGCTCACTTAGCTCCATCTGAGTTATGAGATAGGCTAGGACCTGGGACCCTTTGCTGCAGTGCTTGCACCTGAACAAATGTCTTCTTGAGCAACAAAATACAAAGAAACTATAGGGGACTAATAGTAACTGCATGCATATGCAGTTGGGGCAAATTATGGACAACAAGGTAGAAGAAGACCAAAAAAGCCCAACTGCCACTTCTGAAGAGCTGAGAGCAAAAACAGGGTCCAGGAGCAAAAGCAGGGTACTGTGCATGCCCCCTGCACTCAACACCACCAAAGAGGTGGGCAAACCTCCTAAGCCACTCCTTCTGCCTGACCCCTGGGCACACCCGTACCCTCACCCCATATAAGGAACCAACGCATCCCCCGCTTGGGGAGTGAGCAAGGGAACCTGTTACTTGTTCTTCTGCTGCAGCAGGGGCCCCAATAAACCGTTGCCTGAATTTCTTGTCGGGCCTCTTATCAACTTCTGTTGACTGGGGAAGGCCAAGAACCTAGGTCAGTATCAGCTCTACTGTGGTGGGATTGAGCACTGGCCCGGCTAACAGTAGTGGTTCCTCACGTCCCAGTGCATCATTATTTCTCGCATGCCCAGCTTCCTCAGAATGTCCTGGATAAAGAGGGATTATTGTCAGGTTGGAAACTGGAGCTGGGAATGGGAGTGAGGCCAGGGTTGGGGAGGAGAGATGGGGGCAGAGGGCCAAATACCAAGCCTGGGAATACCCCAGTTTCAGGGCTGAAAAGACAGAGGAGTTAGAGAAGAAGATAGCCAGCAGGTAAATCCTAGCAACAAGATCAAAGCATCACCAAGCCCTGGGTCCTCTTGGGGTCCAGCAAAATATTACGCAGTCCTCACGCCTTTGTGTTGCTGGCATTATAGGTGGTGTTCATCACAGCTTCATCTTTCAAGAGATTACCAAGTAACAGGCACTATGATGTGTATTATCTTCTGAATTTCCTAGAATTCTGTGTGGTAGGCATGAGTTTTCTCATTTTATAGATGAGGAAACAGGGTCAGAGAGGTTAAGTGACTTTCTCAAGGCCCCTGTGTCACACAAGCTGGGTCAGAACCAGAATTGGAATCTAGACTTTTAAACTCTATGGTAAACACTGTTATTATCATCCAAAAGGGCTATTAGAAGTGCAACACCAGCATTTCCTGGGAGCTTGTAGAAATGCAGAGTCTCAGGCACCATCCCAGATTTGCTGAATCCGAGTCTGCAGTTTTTTTTTTTTTTTTTGCGGTACGCGGGCCTCTCACTGTTGTGACCTCTTCCGTTGCGGAGCGCAGGCTCCGGACGCGCAGGCTCAGCGGCCATGGCTCACGGGCCCAGCCGCTCCGCTGCATGTGGGATCTTCCCAGACCGGGGCACGAACCCGTGTGCCCTGCATCGGCAGGCAGACTCTCAACCACTGCGCCACCAGGGAAGCCCCCGAGTCTGCATTTTAATGAGTGAATTATCCACGCATTAAAGTTGAGAAGCTCTGCTATAAATTATGTTCACTCATCCCCTAGCTTCTGACCTTGTGTCAGGGGTCCGCTCTGCCCTTGATTCTTTGCCTCTTGTCCTCTTCTCCATCCCTTCTGTCCCAGGAAGATGTGAGCTTGGTGTTGTTTGGTTTACCTGGTGGACCTGCTTTGCTCTGTGATGGCAAGAGTTGCATTGCACTTCAGTGCGTCACTGCATGTTTCTCAATGGGATGGTTTCTTAAGGGAGTGTACGCATGAAGGAGAGGCAGCTTTTCCTTGATGACGTTCTGTCCCTGAAGATCTGGCTCTGGGCCTCGAATGTATTGCTCGCCAACTGTGCTGATCAGATCACTGTGATCCTGTTATTCTCTCTGAGCACGCACAGAGCCGTTGAAGTTTGAACCTCTCCCCACCTGGCTCTTCAGTCTGCCCATCCCTCCAGGGAGGTCATCCCTCCCGTTGTGTGGATGTTTACCATCATCTGCTTACAGAAGAGAAAGGAACTCAATAGCTGTTGGCTGCTGTGCTCAGTTGCTGATTGACATGAAGCAACATTATAACAGTTACTTTCAATTTGGCACCTTCTATATGCCAGGCATTATGCTAGGTTTTATGATTTCCATTTTACAGATGGTGAAATGAATTCTTAGAAACATTAAGTGACGTGCTGAAAGTCACATGGTTACTAAGTGGCTGAGATGGGATACAATCCCATGTCCATCTGACTCTGAAGTTCATGCTTTTTCCACATCATCTCCTTTTTAGACATGCTTCTCTTGAGAGGCTGATGGTTCCCAATTTCTCTTAGTCAAAGGGACAGATGCACGTCATTTTGAATCTTTGCAGACCTCTGGTGCAGTGGCTCTTAGTTTTTAGTGCACATCAGAATCAGCAGGTGGGCTGGTTAAAACACTGATTCAGCCGTTATGGGGTGGGGCTAGAGCATTTGCGCTTCTCACAAGTTTCCAGATGCTGCTGCCGCTGCTTTGAGTGGTTCTCAAAGTTTCCAGGCGACACTTTAAGAACTACTGCCCTAGTGGACTGGGGAAGCAGAGAAGTGTGGGAAACGAAGGACCCATTGTTCCCGTCTTCTCTGCCCTGTGGCTGCCGGCTGGGCAATGCTGCTGTAAGGTCTGTGGCTTGCTAATTGCTTCCTGAACATTATTTCACAGGAGAGCAGGAGCCCGGTTATTTGCATCTGTTTCAGTTCAGTGTCTCCTCTTATCCGGGTAGTGTGTGGGCTGGCGCACTGCCCTAAACTCATGAGGGTCACCTGCTAACAAGATGAGGATTTAAAAAGCATACAGTAACATAATTAAAGGCCTGGAAACTGAAAGCATGGGCATCTCCCAGGAACAGGTAATCCAGTTCAGAGAATAAAAAAGCCCTGGCTCATCCACCCAACTAGATGGTTCCTCTAAAGTTTGTGAGATTTGCAAAAATGGAATTGATCCTTTGCCTCTCCCTAGCGTTCTTTCCTTATTGTGCATAGCCAAGCTTCCAAACAGGGTCAGCTTTGGATTTCCATCACGGGACATCAAGCATGTTTGGGAGGACACTAGGGGTCTATCTACGTGGAAACCCTATAGGCATTCTAGCAGTGAGAGGCATGGTGTACAGAGCCTCGGGGCTGAGAGCGTGAGGCGGTGGAGTTAGATAGAGCTGGTTGTGAATGCTGGCTCTGCGTTTAACAGCTGAGGGTCCATGAGCATATTACTTAACCTGTCTGAGTCTCATTGTCTCCAGAATCAAGGCTGATATAAAAAATATTTAGCCAACAGATATGGCACGGGCATCAGCCGGTCAGAATGGATGGAGGCCAAATCAGAAGCAACACCATCTGTAAACAAGCCAGAACCAGGGTGGATGACGGGCTTGCATCTTCACATATGATGTGGGTTCCATCTGTGGTTTATCTCTGTGCAGTAAGGAGGGTGTGTGTGTGTACGTGTACACACTCAGAACAGCAGGAGGCTTTCCTGAGAGTGAGGCTACCTATACTCTCTGGCTGTTTCAGGGTCAGGAGGGATACCTCTTTTGGAGGCCTTGGACCATAGTCAATTTGGCCTATCCTACCCGCTTCCCACAATCTGGTTGGTAGCCTGTGATGTGAATCCAAGAATGAGAGAGGGTCCCATTGGTTGGCAATTCTTCTTATTCTGCTATCTTCGGGGAGAGGCAAGACCAGAAGCCTATTATTGCCTGAGATGTGGAAAAGTACAAAAGACTGCATAAAGGCCTCTCCACCCAGACACAGTGGAGAGGACCGGAACAGTCTCTGCCCTGCCATACACCCATTGGCTGCTCTGGTTTACCTTTTCTGGGAAATAGGACAACGTGCTTCATTGGCTTGAACTGAGAAGGAAGTGAGATAACAGGTATTAAACACTGGGCACACAGGAAGAGCTCAATAAAAGGAAGCTCTGTGTTGGACCATTGCTCTCCCAGGCTGTACGCCTAATGCAGCAGGAGCTCTGAGGCTCAGGAGGGCACAGTCCACTGCCTGAGAGCCAGTGGAGCCAGGGGGCTTTACTGTGATGCTGTATGGACTGTGCTCATTGATATCTGAGTGGGTCCTTATGGGAAACTTGTACCAGGTACTAAGACAGATGAGCTATTTATTATGCAGGGCAAGTAAGTAAAAGGAAAGTACTGTTAAGTTCTAACAAGCAGGGTGGAGGAGGACTTCCTGTTTGGGGCCTCATGAGAGTTTCAGGTTGGTAGCAGTACTATAACCCCAGTGCAAAGAGTTTGGCCAGCTGCAGAGGCCAGGACTTGTCTGGCAATGGGGTGTATGACTGGTTCAATGTCTGTGAGGATGAGGGAAGGTGACCATGGGGTAGATGCACACCCCAATGTCATCCTCAAGGTCAGATGTGGCCCTTGACAGCTTCTGCAGGGGCACATGTCAGCCACGAGGGAGCAAGTGGGAGGAGACCCTTCTCTGCTCCAGCTCTAGGGAAAACCAGGCTGCTGCAGCCCCTGAAGGACCTGGGATGGGGCAGTGGACTGGCCACGGGGCAGCTGGAGATGCAGATCCAGAGCCTTCCGTCATCCTCATGCTCTTCTAGACTGCCGTTGCCCTGGAAACAACAACTGACTACGTCCCCATCTTTGGACATTACACCCTGTGTCTCTTCCCTCAGTTCTCTTGGCCACTATAGTCCTTACCTTACTCTTGGATCATTTTTCAAGTTGGCCACTCCCTCCTCCCTGAAACTCTTTTGTCTCTTGAATAATGTGATTTGCTCTGTTGATTATCCTTGTACCTCCAACACCTCTCCTTTGAAGTCTCTTTCCTCCACCTGCATCTTTGTTTTGGGGGCCCACTTTTATTCTCTCTCCAGGTAACTGCATCCGCACTTAAGAATTCCATAGCCCCTGTGCATGAGTCCGAAATCTCTATCCCCAGCTAGGAACTCTTTCTTTCTGCCTCTTTCTGCCTCTTTCTGCCTCCCAACTTGGGGGAAGCTCCAGGCTTACTCTCCTCCAATCCACACTCCTCCTGCTGCCCAAGTGTTTTTTTTTTTTTCCTAAATTACCCGTTAGAGCATATTCCTGGGCATCTTCAATGACTCACCAATACCCACAAGAAAACTGCCAAGTAGGTTTAAAAGAAGCGTGACGTTTGGGGTCTGCTCCCTTGCCAGCCTCCTTGCTTGTTACTCCCCCAGTTCTCATACTCTGGCCTACTGGAACTTGTGGCGATCTCTCAAATACAGTGTGTGCTTCTACGTCTCTGTGCCTTTAGGCCTGCTGTTATCTTTTTCTGGAATGTTCTAGAAAATGTTCCAGTCTATCTGCTGGTGACTTCTTTGTCTTTTCAGACTTGGCTTCCTCTGTGAAGTGGTACCTGACACCCAGGGCTGGCTTCATGGACGTGTCACCTGTGCAGTCACACAGGGCCCCATGCTCAGAAGGCCCCTGAATTTGGTTTAATGCTCTGCTGTCACTGTCTTAGAATTCTAAAGAGTTTTAAAATAAGGGACCCTGCATTTTTATTTCGCACTGAGGTCCATAAATTGTGGATCTGGTCCTGATGCCACCTCCACAGCAACATCCACAGAGCACAGTCATGACACTTATTAGGTTGTGTTGCAGTTGTTATGATCTGCCTGCCTCACCCACTGGCCTGTGTGTGGGGTCCTTGAGGGCAGGGGCTGTGTCCCATTCATCTCTATTCCCCAGCACCCAGGGCAAAGAATGACACACAGTAGGGGCTCAGTAAATGCTTGCTGACAGAACTGATTCAGGACTGTGAGTCTCTTTTCCTCAGTCTGGGAGAACTGCCTTTCCCTTTTAAAAAAATTCCGCATGTGAAAAGCAGGCATCAGAAACGGTGAGCTCCAGTTTTCATTAATATTATCACTTTTTAACTTGGCTTTACCATCTAGCCTAAAACTCCATTTACTCTCGAGGCCTCAACTGACTTATCTACGTAATGAATGGCACGACCAAACTTCAACACACGAGGGGCTTTAGGGCTGCAACTCTCCAAGTCCCTCCACCTCCATCTCCCTCTCTCTGTCCTGGGTCTCTTCTTCAGGACACTTAAGAATTCTCATCCTTTACACTCTCTCTTTTTGTTTTTTAAACTCATCTTCTCTCTCACTTCACATCTTTTGTTTTTCATCAGGAAAGGCAAGGCCAGGCTCTTCACTCAGCAAAAGCAGTATTTGTTGACATATGGAGAAAAAAAAAAATGAAGAGGAAAGTCAAAGACCCTTCAAAATCTTGCTGTTTGAATGTTTAAAGACTATGAATGCTAGAAATGTTGACAGGTCCTGTGTCAGCCTTCATTCTGATCCCTAGGCCCATTATTTACTCTCTATAAACAAAAGTAGCTCACTTCAAGGGTCCTTGTGCAGAACAGATTCGCTGTTCAACTTTTCTGCCTGTCCCTCACCCCCTGCCTCCACAGCTGCCTGACTGCTTTGCTGCCATGGTTCTCAGACTGTTCCTCCCTAGGGTGCCCCGGGGGCGGGGTAGGTGGGGGGACATTGAGTTGGGAAAAGGACAAAGGCAGAGAACCAGGTAGTTGGGGCTCTGGGACCCCTCTCTCACTTCTACCACCTTTACTGCTTTTCTATTTGGTGGTTCTGTGTAAGATTTCACTGGAAAAAGGGGTTGCAGTGCTAAAAAAAAATGCATGAAAGCCTCTGTCTACGGACCTGGGATCAGATCTCAGTCTGGCCAGTTGGACTGATTCTGTGTAAAAAGAATATAAATTGTTAATGCTTCCTGTTCTTACTCTCAGCCAAATTATAATGGGGGAGTAGGGTTCCTGGACTGGCCTCCTCACCTTCTCTCCCTGCCCACAGGCTGGGTTTTGTCTGGGGGTCAGACTCCTTGGCAAAGGCTAGGAAAGGGTGGTTGATAACATTGCCACAGATGTTAAATAACTGTGGAACCCACCTCTGCGCCTGAGGGTCTGGACCCTTGCTAAGAGACCATGCACAGCAGGACTGGGGGCAGGGGAGCTCCGCTGGCTCTGAACACACCTGCCCTCTGACCCCCAGACCCGATAGTATTTTAATTTTTTCCTAGAGGACCCTCTGGTCAGCCCAGCCATGGAACACTATGGAACAGAGGAAGGCGCTGGGTTGGAGCCCCAGCTCTACTGCTTAGCTCACTCTGTAGCAACTCCAGGGTGCCCGGTGCTATGCTAGATCCTGTGGGGCAAAAAGGAATTTGCATTCTAACTGGGGAGAAAAAAAATCCAATGTCTTTGGGTGGTAGGAGAGTTTTCTTAGTCTCTTCACCTTGACCCACACTCCACCCCCAAAACAAGCCAGAGAGAAGCCCAGAAATTGAAGAGGAGAAACTGGGCACCGTATCTTTCACTGTGCAGGAAGTTTGGGAGGAGACTAAGGCATTTGGAAGAGTAATTAGTTCAAAATTACATTAACAGGAAAAATATGTGTCTCTTCAATAGCCCTGGTGATGGGTTTTGGCAGGAAAGGAAACCTTGCAGTTTGGGATGTGTCTGGTATGTTTAGATACATATTTGGGGAAAGAGCAAACTGCAAACTGGAATGGTGGACCCTGAAGATCTTCCGCCCCCACATGGACCCAGAGCCCCCAAACACATGCTCGGCAGCAGAAGCTGGGGGCAGAGTAGACCCATCTTTGACTCATGACAGAGAACAGAGCCAGAGCAATCGATGAGCTGCCCAGGAGGACTTGGGGCTACATGAGCATAGGGAGGGGCGTGGGTTCTGATTGGGTGGGGGGAGAGTAAGGAAAGAGTGGGACTTCAGGAAGGAGTTAAAAGAGACAAGGACTGAGGGAAAAGAGAAAGAGGGCTTGGTGCCATGGAAGACCCCTCTGGGTTCCAGGGAGTGTCCACGTGCAGGTTTATGGAAGTCCAACCTCAGAGAAGGGAGGGTATCTCAAGGTGGCCAGGATGCCTCAGGGAACAGGCAGGATTTGAGCTGAAGGACCAGATTTTCATAGACAAGTTGGGGGATCCGTGAGGACACTTCAGGTGCAAGACTGTATGGCTAATAAGGCCTGTTTTGGTCCTAGCCTCCCCTGCATCCTCCTGTCTCCTATACACTCCCGCCACCAAAAAAACAAAACGAAATAGGACTGCTGAGCCCATGCTTGTCATAGGGACTTGGCAGGTGTCGTGGCCCCCTCTCCTCGCCAACAAGGCTGGAGCATTTACTCGGGTCTGAGACTGGCCCTTCCTGGGGTCTGGAGGAAACGCAGACAGGCCTCTCCCTGCCTTAGACGTCTACACAGAGGAAGGCGAATTTCACATTTCCAATTATGACACAATCTGCTCAGTGTGGAAGTGGGAGCCTGTTGACTTTAACAGCCCAGCTGTTCCCACCTCCCAGTAGGCAGTGAAAATATCTTCCGAGCAGAGGGGCGAACAGTCTGAAGTTCTGATGGGAGTCCTCCCAGATGCCACAGAAGAGCAATTTTGTACCTTAACGTGGCCCTGGGGGCCTCTGTGCTCCTGTCCCGTGCGATGCAGATGGGACTACTAGGCCTGGCTGCGCTGGGAGCTATTTCCTAAATGTCACTATTCTCTGATAGGAGTAAGTCCCATATTTCTTACGATTTCTTGAGGCCTGTATTACAGAGGTGTCATTTCTTTGGGCTTCCCACTGCCTTTCTTCCCTTACCCCTTCTTCCTGTCTTACCCTCCCTATGAGGAGGTGGAAGGAAGCCCCCTTATTTCTTTCTGATCATCTCAGACTGTGCCCTGCCCGCTTTCCCCAACACTCATTCCTTTCCCTGTCTTCCTCTGATCCTCTGGAAGGGGCAAGCTCTCTCACCGCCAGGGTTTTTCAGATGGGTCTCTTGGGTTTCTAACTTCTAACTGCCTTTTAATGCCTCACCTTCTTCTATCCACCTTTTGAAACCCATAACTTGTTTCCAGCCTTGTAGAAGAGGCTATCTCACAAAATTAATTGCAAAGCAATGGAAAATGTAAATGTGATAGAAAACATGATTAATCCCTCTTCTAAGACTAAAGTACAGTTAAAAATGGTTTATTCATTTTCCAGCTCAGTCCTCTCTCTGATTAATAGCTGAGCTGGTTCAGCTGCTTGGGCTTCCTGGTAAGGGTCAGTATGAACCCTTCCACCATTGTTCACATTTGAGGTTTTACTGTAAAGCAGTGAGTGTGATTTTTTACATAAACGTAGCAGAATTTTGTGAACTGAAGGCTATCCTCTTCAAAGTTATCAACTTGTAAGTACTTTACACATACCATTCGTGTGCTTAGAATTGGTGATGATGCAAAGGTTTTCATCAAAATTTCATCTGGGTCTGTTCATAAAAAATTGACATATGTCAGCAAGTATAGTATTTTGGCAACTAAGTTATATTTGCAAGATAGCTTCTTATACATGGAAGTGACTTAAAAAGTCTTTGTCCGATCATGGGATCCAATTTTTAGTTTCAGAAAGTATCACCACAGGAACCATAACCTCATACCCAGGGTGCTGCCGTTGTGTAAAAACATTGATCAAACTTCAGTTTATATGTCACACAAGAAAACCACATTCATCTCTCCACTGTGTCACCCTCATATTGACCCAAAAGGTTTCTACCTGCTTTACTCCAATGACTTTTGACTGTCTAACCTTCGGATATGAAACTTGCCTATAACTGAAGGTATTGAAAGAATAGCTACAGGCTCTGAATAGGATTCTTAGAGAGGAACTTAAAAATGTTCTCACAATTGTAGCATCAATAAAAAGACTCTGTCCCAGGGGTCCACTTTGAAGGAGATGGCTGTTGGGTTGAGGCATAGGAGGTGTCTCTGCCTCATGTACCTGTGCTACTCTATCCTCTAGAGTAGCACTACTGGCTGATCCCTGCCTCCCCTACTCCTCCCTCCCAGGGAGCAAAGGATAACTGAGTCTGATGGTGACTTAGGAAGAAGGACCAGTGAGTTAGGGGGCAGTACTGGGCATGGGGGGCTCAGCCCCTTCTGGCTTCTACTTTCAAGACCTGCCAGCCTGCAGATCTCTTGGCCCTGAAGTGAGAGGAATGCCCTGGAGGGGTCTGCATGGGGTGGAGCTGATTAACTTGGAGATAAAGTATTAGCAAGCCCTCTTGGCCGCAGATCTAAAACCTCATGGTTAATAACATTGGCAATATTTTGAATTCTATCTCTAGGACTCTCATTTGGTTTTAATCTCCAGGTGATGAAGAAAGAGGTGTTATTTATTAGCCCTTTAAAACACCATCAGCTGTGTTCATTTGGCTCTATAAATTTCTGTTGTCTTTATGAGAGCAGCTCCTTTGCATCATTATGTCTGACGTAGTAAAAAATTAAGAACCGCAAGAGAGGAAGTCTTCCTTGGCCCTATCCCTTTATTTTATTAACTTAAAAGATTTCTTCAGGAAATATGGAAGAAGAGGGAAATGCCCATTTCCTGATTGTAGAAGGGGTTGTAAGCTACTCTACTTGCTCTTTATGAAACAGGGCGATTTTTCACGATAGGTTATTTTTGGAATTGATGGAAAAGAACAGCTTTTGCTGTGATTCTTATTTCCTCCAAGAGTATAAGCTCCTACAGGGCAGAACTGTGCTGCTCAACGTGATCACACCTTCTTTGGCTGCTGGATGTATTACTAGTTCTCTTTGCCTCTTCCTGAGGCTCAGGCATGGTTGTTGGAGAACGTTAGGTGGAAGTATTCTGGAGAGAGGCCAAAGGGTCTTCACCCCTGTGGACCAGTGTCACAGCTGAACTCTAGGAGGATACTCTTTTCTTCGTGGTCTCCTTGGGCCCTTCAGACCCAAGAGCAGGGAGGACTTACTTAGCTCACCTGTCCTTGGGGGCAAGGAGAACAGAAGTCTCACCCGGGACAGATGTAGACCTTCCCCAGCTGGTGTGTGTGTGTGTGTGTGTGTGTGTGTGTGTGTGTGTGTGTGTGTGTGTGTGTGTGTGTGTGTGTGTGTGTGTGTGTGTGTGTGTCATCCATGCACATCAAGCTCTACTAGCATCTGCAGTTCTGACCTGGACGCTCTGAAGCTGGGCCTCCAGGCTTTCAGCAGGCCCCACGGTGGAGAAAGTCTCACCATTTCTCCTACAGAGGCCCTGAGGCTTCCCCCGTATTCATCCTGGTGTCTCCAGTCTCCAGGAGCTCATTTGCTCAGGAAATAGACATAAGATGGAGATGGAAGTGTGTGTGTGTGTGTGTGAGGGGACATAGTGTAATCAAACCACCATCTTTCCAGAATCTTCTTGAGTCCATCCGTGTCTGTCCCCAAGGAGCAAATACCATCACGGTTTACAGCAATCACCTTGGAATCCCCAGGCAATTGACAGCTTGTTTGTCCCCATTAGAAAAAAAAAAAAAAAAATCAGGCTCTGCAGTAAGGGTTAATCTGACTGACGTGTGATACAGTCTGACCCCTTCCTAGCCTGGCCTGGTAACTTGGCCAGGTTTCCCTCTTGTTCTGGTGGTCGTGGGAATCCCTTTATACCTAGTCCAATCTAATTTCTCTCTGGGCATTCTCTACCCAGTTCTGAACTTCTGGTTTCCTTGCCTCTTGTCCCTGTGGCCTCTGAACTTGGGTTTGAATCCCATCTTTTCTGGGGCTTTGTTCTGGTTGCCCCTCTAGATCTTGTCTTTAGTAGGATGTGCCCTCTCTAGAGCCCGACACCAGCCCGGGACCCTTGGCGGGGGACCTGGCTGGGGCTATAGCTGTGGCCTCTCTGTGTGGTGGAAATCAAATAGGTGCCTGATGTCAACTGTGACAGAACTCGGGGGCTGACTTGGCGGAGTTTTGCTCTGAATAATAAGTGGCCCCTTCTTATCAGCAGGCCCGGAGTTGCATGATCACCTCGTATGACATTTCCAGAATGGGTTTGGCAATAATGGTTTCTGGATACCCCAAAGCATCTCCAGTGTTTTTACAGCTTTCACGAAGTTCACATATACTTCTCAAAACAAAGTTGCTTTAACTTTTATTTTATTGAGAAGAGAACAATAAGCCGGAAAACAGGGTGAATAGGAAAAGAAGTGGGAGTGTTAAACAAATCAGAGACAACTTCTGTAAGATTCCTTTCTGTCCTACTGTCCTTATATCCGTTTATGTGAAAATTAGGCCCAAAGAGGCTTATGTAGGGAAAAAGGATTTTAACAGTAGAGAAGACTTGCCTCTTGATGTTTTATTTTCTCCCTCCTCAAATACCAAAACCAGACCCATAAGTCAGGATGTTTAATTTCTGTTTCTAGGACACAGAAGGGAGTCTAGGGTTTTTTAGAGCTATAAGAAAATGAGAAGTAATTTGAGTCAAACCTCTTGTTGTATACGGGAGGTAACTGAAGACCAAATCAGTGAGCTGAGCCAGACGAGGCTGCACAGTCCGTTGGCAGCAGGTGTGGAACTCAACGCTAATCTCCTGACCGCCCGGCTAGTTCTCTGTCCACTTATGTCCCTTCGTGTCCAGAGGAGGGAAGGGAGGTCAGAGAAGTGGGAGAAATGGGGTCCCAACATCCTTGCTCTCAGCTGACACAAGGATGCTGAGTGGAAGACAAGAGAGAGAGCACACAAGGAATTAGTTAAAGTATGGCATGGTGATTTTAAATGTCAAGTTTAGGTCAGCTGGTTGAGAAAAATGCAGAACCCATATCTAGGTGTTCACTTGATTCCTCTAAATTTTGCAATAGAAGGTATGTAAGTCATGTGTTTAAAAGAGTATCCAAAAACCTCACAGAAGCAGTTATGAAATATTTTGTTTTACTGGCAATGGGACAAAAAAATAATTGGGCATTAAATCAAGGAAATGGGGAAAAGGGAGCTGCAAATCAAGGGAAATGGTGGAAAATTAGGTCTTAGTGGAGAGAAATGTGTACATATGAACTGCCTGATGTTTCAGAGAAAGAACGATAGTCTTGTAAATCTCCCCTTTAACCCTTTAAACTTGAGGACTGAGTCGTGCTTGCCTGTCAGGGTCTGGGGAGAAAACCACTCCTTGGGGGCGGGGTGGGGATTGGCTTCTGCCTGTCCCATACTGTCAGAAATGGGGTGTGGTGATTTAGATGTGGCTCTTGTCTTTAACAGGAGTTTGAGATCCATGCTGTAATCAAATTCCTGGGACTATCACAAGCACTGCATTTCTCTTGCCTCTGACTGGGCGGAGGGTGACCTCAGCCTGTTGGCAGCTTAGAACCCGGGAGATGAGCTTCCAAAGCCCTTTGCTGGAGGGCACTAGGACCCTGTTGACGTGCCACCTGTTTTCATTAAATCCCCCTGAAAGCATGCCTTATTATCTGTCTCCTATATACATAATTTCTATAAATTAAAACATAAATAATAAACACCTTTTAAATTACATATCCTCTTTTTTTTTCTCTTGTCAATTAAAGCAAACTTGCAAAGCTACTTAACACAAAAAGGCTATGCAGCCAGAAACTCTTGTTAGATGTGGTACAAGCCGTTACACGGATTTCCCCATAGCTGAGAGGATTAATCACAGATAATCAAAGGATCACACCCATATAAATAATATAAAAATAGCAAAATGCCCAAAGTGGAATCACTGACAAAAGAAGAAAATCACTTAAACATGGATAGCTCTGACTTACCACTTGGGGGATGAAGGAGAGGCATCAGAGAGAAATTAACGCTTGCTTTCGAAAGAACCCAGCTCTGCTCCGTTTGATGAGGGATGTGGGACCAGGAAAGTGGTCGAGTGACTGGCCCTGGGGTGGAGGTAACCTTTAGATCCCTGTCCTTGATGATTACTTATTTGTCGGAGAGCAGCCTTTAACGCATATTGGCTAAAGGTGAATGAGGTCATTGAATCTTAGCAGAGACAGGTGTGCACAGCTGGGAGTAGACGACTCAAAGCTTCAACAGAGTTCGGGTTAGAGATGAGGGAGGACTTTTTTAGAGAAGGCCAATGCTGACTTGATGGCTGAAGAAAGAATGAGGCTCTTGGCCTAGAAACTGGTAACATAAAGATCAGTTCTCTCAGGTGACACGCTGGGTCTGGGGTGGTCAGATGGACAAGATGGTATCTGGAACGTCCCCTCATCCTGGGTTCTGTTATGTCTTGTGTCATCCCAGGGATGTGGTGGCACTTAACCCAAGAACACAACCAAGGTCACAACCAAAGAAACAGCTGTGAAATCCTGTCCTTGAGCGGTGTTCTGTGGGCAGGATGTGGCAAGTGGAGACCCAGGTGGCAGTCTGTGATGGCGTAGTCTCAGTGTGAGGAGGGTCAGCACGATGGGCCTGCAGGAGGGAGAGAAGGCAGGGTAGGACAGACCCTGCTTATTGCCCACAGAGGCCACCAACCCGTGTGACCTGGGTAGGCAGTCTCCAGGGTGACAGTCTCCAACACATGTGACCAGGGGAGCCAGCAGGAGACCTGACAGGTTGGGGCCATATCCTGCCTTCCATAAACGCTAGCGAATGACTTCATTCACCCACATCCTTGGGCTGAGACCCCCTCTTGGTGTAGTTGCCTGCACGCCTAGGACAGGGAGGTTAGTACATGTTCCACTTTATGGTTACCTGGTTTGGGCAGATGGACACTCAATCTGCATCCCAGACCAGAGTCTCTTTTTGGTTCCTTTTTGAGTGGCTCACATGAGGAACAAGGGCATATGGCACTGTGTTAGAAGAGGTATTCATCTTTCTACTACGACTTCAAGGTTTCATGAAGGGACAGCAGTTTGAAGCCAACTTTGAAGCAAAAAAGGCACTTGCTCTGGGAAGAGGGCCTGGGATCGAAGAGACTACCACCACCATAGGTGGAGAATGAAGGTACTGCTGTAATTGTGCCATCTTAGAACCAGGTGTTGGTGATGGAATGGGCAGGCTAAAGCTCATGGGTGTTGGTTTGATCTTGCTCTATCAGTGTTTGAGGCTATCATTTGTACTTTCCTTGCGTGGCGTAAATTGAAATGGAGCTTGGGTGACATCTCAGCAGGTTAAATATCCTGAGGTCTGAAATGCTTCTCTTCAGATTGTGGATGAGAATTGGGCCTCTGTTTTGAACTGGCTCAGCATTTGAGTTTACAAGGCTTGTCCAATCAACATCTTTCATCGACACTTGAAAACTAAAATTTGAAAAGGAGAAGGCTTTGTTTCCATCCTGCCTGGCTGGTCTTCCGGCACCTGGATGAAGAGTTTCACTTGCAGCCTGTGTTGGGATTCATGGCTCCACTCATGGAGACTGAGCCCCAGGCTGCATCCCTGGTGATCACCCCAGGTGATCACCTGGTCCTCCAGAAAGCCGAGATGGGACATCTCAAGCTGTTCTGTGTGTTGCTTTCCAGCGTCAACTTCAGGTGGTTCTTCCCTTCCTCCCTCTAATCTCCTGGTTTGCTTAGCTTTGCTTTGGAGTCATGTGGCTGTCAGTCCTGAAGATGGCAAGATGAGGCGTCTGCAGGCTAATGAACGGCTGAGGGAAGATAATTCATGCTCCCCGACCTTCCTTGGAGCCTTTACCACCTTGCCACAGCACAGCCTGCAACGTCTGTGCTTCCCAGCAGCCGAGCTGTAAAACACCCTTCCCTGCTCTTCAGGAAACAACTGTCAGATGGGCCGGCACCCACAGTAAGGGCAAAGCTTACAAAACGCTACAAAAGGTGAGCTGCGCTCTTCCCAAGACAAAGATGTTGAGTCTCTCCGTGAGAGAGGAGTGATGAGAACTTTGGGATGTACCTGGTTCTGGTGTGGATGGGGAGGGCAGGTGGAGATGGGGACAAGAGGACCAGTGAGGGAAGGGCTTCCAGTCCTTTCTTTCAGGGAAGGTCGCTGAACCTGCAGGCTTTTGAGCCAGTCCAGGACTGCTTTGTCAATCACCAGAGGAGAGGGCGGGGTCATCTGAGACTTCTCAGTGGTCCCATCCAGGGGCAGCATTCAAAACAATGATTCAAACAGCACAGGCAACGTGCAGAGCGGACACGGGTCATAAGCACTTGGTACAGAGCCGTTCTGGTGTGTACTTCCTGCATATCAGACCTGGTCTCGTGTTCCTTGATCCCTCTTCAACCTCAAACATAATAACACTTACTGAGTACTGATTTTATGCCAGAAATGGTTCTAGGAGATTTTGATAATTTTGCACGTGATGAATAATGCCTTAACAATAATGTCAGTTTTTTTCCCTGGTTTACGAATGCTAATTTGCATGCGTACGACTTGAGCCCCACCTACATTTGCAAGATCTCAGCTGCTTTGTAGTCTCACCCACCCTCATCCCCCATCTAGGTATTCCTGGGCATTCCCAGGGGGTGTCTCATCAATGATCAAGGATGGGCATCGCATGTTCTCTTGGTCTGGGCTCCTGGTGGTGTCTTTTACTTCCAGGACACTTGAGGGAGGGTATCCTGGGGCTGGTACCTTCCTGACTTGGGTGCTGTCTTTTGATGCTCTTGTCTGCAAACTCTTCTGACATTACCATGCTAACAAAGTACATCAGTGTCATACCTTGTCTTCTGTGCTCTAGTGTGGCACTGCTGTGTATGGAGTATCAAAAATATTCCTGTGAAAACAGCTCCTTTGTTTCTGCTTGTGAACTCGGCCTGTATTAGGCAAAGCCCAGCTGGAGATCTTCACATAGTATCCCTCTATTTCCTTACTTCCCTTATCTCTCCATGCATGGAGCCCCAACCTTCTCCCCTAGTAGGCTACTTCTTCCCCTTGCAAGTATCTGGCTTGTGTGGTAGCGTGTGTCAACCGGCCCCATACAGGCCCTTTTTGGCCTTAGTCCAGCATCAAGTAATTCAACTAATGTGAAGTCTCAAATTGCCTGCCCAGGGGAAGTTTACTGGTATTACGCAGGAAATGACACGGCATTATGCAAATATGGTCCAAATAATTTTGAATCCAAGCAGGAAAAGACTTTCTACCAAACGAACTTGAAAACCACCCTTGCTCAGAAGAATATAGAGACTTCCCAGAGACTTTGATGGTCAGAGAGACCACAGACACAGAGCTCAGGATGGGGATTTGATGCTGGAAGGTTAAAGAGGCATAGCCTGCATTTTGCAGAGCTGAGAAGGGCAGCACCTTCCTAGAAATGAACTGAAGTCAGTTCTTAAAAGATTTTCTCTGGCCAAGTGCTTAAGACAAGACTCAAACTACACTTCAGCCCCAAGCAAGCCATAAAGGCAAAACCATGTGGGGCCTGCAGGAGAAGGCCCAGGCAGGCCCAGGGCTGCTTCCTGCCTAGAGTTCATCACTGATTCTTCAGGGAGGATGCACAGGAGAGGGCCATTAAGATCCACTGTCTCAATAAATCCTTAAAAAAATCCTTAATAAATTCCCAAGTTTAAAAACTCTTTAGATGTTGTTAAAATAGAGACACCTGCCTGGAGAGGATACACTTGACTGATAGAGTTGAGTCTCTGGTGCCTAGACTTTGCAAAACCGTGATTTATTAGAGAGGTTGAGTTCTTTCTGAACCTACCAAGTAGTCACTCTTCATCATCTGATTTAACTTTCTTCCTTGATCTATGGATTCCATTCAATTTGAGCCTGGCATAAGAGCTCATCATGGTGACTGCCCTGGGGGGAAACAGAATGAAAGGCAAGCCCTGGTCCTCGAGCTGCTCATAGTGTAGAAGGAGAAATGGACAAAACAATGGCATAAGGTGTGAGTCCTGATATACAGGGATGCATAGAGGCTGTCAGAACACACAGAGGAGATGCTGACATCAGATTTGGCAGGGATGACTCAAGGTGGGATTAGGGAAGGCTTCAGAGTGGAGGTAACTCCAGAGCTGAGTCTTAAATGTTCAATAAGTGTTCATCGGGTGAAAGGGATTCTCAGAGTGAACAACCGGTGCAAAAACACAAAGCCTTGGAGAGCATGATGTGTCTGAAGAACTGTCATTAATTCACTACAGTTCCAAAATTCGATGTGAGTATATAGGGGCTGTTACGAGATTTGGAGAGAAACCAGTTCACGTAGGGCCTTGTAAGTGAAGGACGTCGTGCTAAGGAGACCGTAGTTTGTCCAAAAAGCAATGGGAAACCATGGATTGATTTAAGCATGGGATTGACATGGTTAGAGTTGCCTTTTAGAGTGTTCACGTCCCACTTGAGCTCCAAGTATATCAACAGCTGCATCATTCATTATTAGAGCTGAGACAGAACTCGGTCTTGAAGGCAGTGATGGAGACTCAAGAGAGTATCTGCGATTCTCGGTTTCCTCATGGTTTTCCAAAGAACACAGAAGAGCGTCTTGGTTGGAGCCATGAGTGGACTGCTGCGAAGCCTACAGGGTTGGTATCTGAGAGGCTTTAGTGGACTGTTCTCAGTTTACATGTTTAGACCAGCTCCAGCCTGGAGATCTTTGGATGTGCCCCGTTGTCAAAGTGAGTGATTGAAGAATAACGTCAAGGAGCCTTGATTCTTTGTCCTTGGAGTACTGTCTTGGTCTTTGCGGTGGACATTATGTTGACATGGACTGAAGTCACCCCTGTGAGTGAGATAAGGGGGCTGCTAGTTGGCTTAAGGCAGCTTCACTGGCTGCCCAGTTAACACCATTCTCAGCCCTATGGATTTCAAGAGATTTTATTATCCAGCACACCATTATTTGGACAGAAATAATACTTTTTTTCATACTGTGTTATTTCTGAAAATTTGATGTATTCCTCCATGGCTCTACCTGCCTGGAAGATGTTTTTCTAAAGTCAGGCAGAAGAAAACCTACACCACCGGCTGCTGAAAAGTGAATGCCTGCTTTTCGCAATGCAATTACCGTGACAAGTATTTCTAATTGCCACTTCCCTTTCTCCAAGCCCTCCTTTCCTTCAGACATTGCGAATCTCTGGTAATCTTGGGGTATTATCACACTGAGCTGCTAACCTGAGTCTTGACACTCCTCCTGGAGACCCGTGTCAGAAATAATTACAGCTGAAGAGAGGTGATTCTTCCTTGTTATTAGCAGTTGGCGGGTGTTGGTATCTAACAATGATTAGCAGTTTGGAACAATGCATTCCTTGGGTTCCGACCCATGTTTTGTTTCTTCTTCTGTGCCCTGGAGGACAGCGCACATTGTTCTCCATTCCTTTGCCTCTTTTTGCCCTTGTGTCTGTCTGTGTGTTTTGAGAAGTTTCCTTTCATGCTCCAGTGATTTATTTACTTCTAACTTTATTTTCTCCTCTCTTGTTTTTCAGACCATTTGCTGGGGCTGTTGGTGAAGTAGAAAGACTTCACCTCTTGGAACTGGGTGCTGGGTGTGGTTTTGGGAGTTCTGGGAGCTGAGACAGGGCCCTTTAGCCCCCAGTAACCCAGGTCTCCAGCAACAGCAGTAGGAGAGGACAGGGAGAGGTGAGGCTGGTTTGAACAGGAAGGTGGGAAAGGTAAGGGTTGCTGCTTGCACAGATGCCTACTGCCGAGAAGCCTCCTTCTTTCCTTTTAGACAACCCTTCCCTTGTTCCTTAGCTGGGATTGCTATGCGGCGGGAGATGGGGGATGAAGTTTATAACTACAGCTCTGGAAGGGGCCCGTTCCCTCTGCTTTGGATGATGCGTGGAGGCACATATCCCTCCCAATTAAATATCACCCCTGTTCTGAAGAGGCTCTCGTGTGTGGTTGCATAGAGTCAAAAGAAATTCAGGAAAGTGGTATGAACATAGGGAAATTCCTCATCACAATTCTAATTCTTCTTTGCTTCTTTCCTCCTTCCCTTACTCCCCCTCTCTCTTTCTTTCTTTCTTTCTTGGATTAGCAGAGCAGAAAAATTAAAATTAAATTAAGATATTTTTCGTTCCTGGTCTGTTTATTCTTAAGCTTTACTAAAGCCAGAAACTCAGTCCCCAAGTACAGGTGGTACTTGAACAATAGGGGGTTAGGGGCGCTGGTGTTCTGCACAGTGGAAAACCCGCATGTAACTTATAGTTGGCTCTTTGTATCTGTGGTTCCCCGTATATGTGGATTTAATCAACCCTGGATTGTGTAATGCTGTACTATTTACTACTGAAAAAAATTCGAGTAGGTGTGAGTTCAAACTCATGTTGTTCAAAGGTCCACTGTATATTATAGGTGCTTTTGTGTTACAGTGTGGTTGCCGTGCCTTATAGAGACACCTCCATTCTTCTGTCCTTGGATAGACACAGCTTCTTTGATTCTGGGTCCTAACTCTTGGAAAAGGCAACTGCCCTAAAGTTCCCGCAGTAATTGGATTTACTATAGCATGGGATTGGGTGGCCACTGGAAGTCCAGGATCTCAGTGTAACAGCCTCATGTGACATATAGTTTATCTGTCCATTTATTTTTCCATTCAATAAACATATATTGAAACACTTCATCATACTGGGTGATAAAGCATTACTGATATTTATTGATAACCAATTATGCTTCAGGAGCTTGCACATCTATTATTGGAGTGGTTGTGTTGCACAGAGGTTACTAATATAGACTTTGAACTCAAACAGATCTGCTTGAAGGCCCAGTGCCATCAATAGGTACATCTATGAATGTAGTCACGTCCACTAACTTCTCCAAGCCTCAACATGCTTATCTGTGAAATGGGGATCATATTACTTCCTATCTGGCGGGGTTGTTGACAGAAAGAAATGACTTAATGCATATTACGTTCTTCTATTACCTGGCACACCATATATTTATATTATCCGTTCTCATTTTCTGATTTAATCGTCACAAGACCCTGAAAAATAGGTACGATTACGTTGCTATTCTATTTAGAGAACCCAATATTGCAGGTTTTGGAGAATTTATATCCTAGAGTTTAGAACTTTAAGTCACTATGTTAACACTGTTTCATAGTTGAAACAACTGAGGGGCAGAGAGGACCCCACCTCAGGTGCCCCGACTCCCAGGCCAGGTCTCCTTTGTGACTTACCATCCCCCCTCACTTGCATTATAATCTTCACGGCCATCTAGAAGGAAACTCTTTGTCTGCAAATGTCTACCACCTACTAATGTTAGAATCAGCCCTCCCCTATTTGAAGATTGACTGCATAGCTCATATTTTCCAGAGCATTTTCATCTCCTCTTTCTGTGCACTTTGGGTCTTTCTGTCCTCACTAACACCTCCACCTGAAAGGAAACGTAAAGGGAAATAAAACGTAAGCCACTCAGTTTTGCTCCTATTAGCAGCTCTTTTTAAAAGATCTGGTGGATGGGGAGGCTGACTTTTAGCTGCAGTGGGGTTTTTTTGGATTATAGTCACAGATTTAAATTAGCTGGGCTATCTTCTTGCTGTTACCATGGATAAATGAGCGTCAGTTGTCTGAGCCCCGGTGGGCCTGTGGTCACAGAGACCCCTGTCCACCCAGCCAGCAGCTCTGGCCCTTCTGGCTCTCCGCACTCTCTGCCTATGCCCCCTTTGCAGATCCTCCACTGGGGGCTTCTCATTTTGCATTGCAGACAGAGAGGATTCTCTTCAAGGTCACATGATTGTTAGGGTCACCGCATTGCACAGGTGAAAGGAGGCCTGGATTTATGTAAGGTGGTGGCCCTGGCCTGACTTGAATTGGAAAAACACAAAGCTAGAAATCAAAACATGTCAGACATTTCCTTTCGTTCTTTTTGTTTTAAAACCTAGTTCCCTTTCTAGCTATACCACATTCTTCGGAGAGTAAAACTCTTCTTGGGGCCTCCGTGCTGCTTGTTATGTGGACTGCATTCAGCCAGGGCCTCGAGGGTGACCTGGCAGCCAAGCCTCCATTAACCCTGTCAAGTGGACCCCCTTCTGTTGGTTTTTAATCTCGGGAACGTCAGCAGAATCCAGTTCCCTAATCATCGTGCTCTTTTGGCCTACCCCAGTTCTTAATTCCTTCTGCCCCATTTATCACAGACCTTCGACACATCCTTTTGTCTTTTATTACCTAAAGTATTTCTCCTGTCACCTGACTTACAGCAACCAAGTATGGGTTGAATTTTAATGGTGGATATTACGCAGCCACTTGGGAACTGGGGATGGTAGCTTTGCTGTATAGCCTCGGTTTTCTCATCTGTAAAATCATGGGGCCACTCTAAATGACACATGTGGTCCCATTTGGCACTAACTTTCTATGATTCTGTCGATACTTGTTTTAGGAAGTTCCTCTTGAGATTCATAGAACCAAACAGGAAATGTATATGTATAGGCAGGAAATCAGGCAACTTATATATATATAGTCTAACATTTTTATTAATTACATGATTTCAAATTCTATATCTCCTTTTTTTCCTCATAGAACCTTTGTTCAAAGTCTTAGCAATATTGTGAGAAGAAATGGGATACCGTGGGTTGAAACTCTAAGAAAGCTATTATTATAAACCTGAGGGATTATTACTAGCATTTTAAGATTTCTCTGATGTAACAAAAAAAGTAGCTTATTTGGTTTTAAAGACTCCAGGTAATGCTCCGCCAGAATTTAGGGACACTCTTTTCATGCTGTATGCTTGGAGTTAGAAATAATTGTTTTGTAATTAAAGATTTTTTGATAACATATTTGGAAATTTTGGTAAAATTAAAAAAATTTTTTTTTCATAAGTAAGGAGATCAAGTTCAGGAAATGTGATGTGCTAGAGGAGAAAGTGTCAGAGATCCTGAGTTCAAGTCCCAACTCTGTCAAAACTGGACTATAAGCCCTTTGAGGGCAGGACTCTGTCTCTCCAGCACCCATAATAGCACCAGGACTGAATCCCTGGGGCTTGAGGTGCTTCATAAATATAATACATATTTAATAATAAGTAGAATAAAGAATAATAAATAAAATAATAAAAAATAACTGGGTGGGACTTCTCTGGTGGTCCAATGGATAAGACTCCATGCTTCCACTGCAGGGGGCATGGGTTCAATCCCTGGTGGAGGAACTAAGATCCCACAGGATGCATGGTATGGCCAAAAAAAAGAAAAACAAAGAAACAAAGGGAGAGAAGCCTTGAAAATTCAGAGCAGACAAAATCAGTTTGGCATAGAAATAAAGTTTAATTGGATTGACATATATGCACCAATATGTATAAAATAGATAACTAATAAGAACCTGCTGTATAAAAAGTAAAGTTAAATTCAAAACAAACAAACAAAAACTGGGTGACCTTGGGCACTGCCTTTAACTTCCACGTCTTATTTCATTAACTCCAAAATTCTGGAGCCAAGGCTAGGCTCTGGGTGAGATGCAAGATAAAGTGGCCCTGCTTTTGAGGAGCAGGTAAGAAGAGATAACAACCTCTTTTAAGCAACCGCTGAGGCTGTCTGGAGGAGGAAAGGGAAAGGAAAGGGAAAGGGCGTTACTGTCACTGTTGGCCATTCACAGGGATCTGAGAAGCTCCAGGCACCCCGACTCCTACGAGTTCCTGGGAAAACCCTTCACAGAGCGGTGGAACTTCCAGCAGGGATTTCCTCGTTTCGTCCCGGTTTATTTCAACATCACTGTCCTCCATTGCTAACAGGTAGAATCCATCCTGCTGCAAAGGCCTGAACCTTCATTTCCTTGGAAGTCCTCTGCAAACAACTACGTGAGACTGGGGTCCAAGACGTTGTATTATATGGAATATTTAAGTAGCCTCGTTGAACATGTCAGGCCTTCGTGGGGATATGTAACCTGACAGGTGGGGATTGGTGTGCTCATGTTCTCCTGGCCCTCCCTTCCCCTTTAAAGAAATTTGATGCTTTTACTTCAGTCTGTCCCTGGTTCCCATTAAGATGTGGGACTAAATAACATTTTTAATAATTTGAGAAAGAGAGAATTTGGGGGCAGGGAAATGAGAGAGGTGAGTGGGTTGTCAGAACTGGAGCTTTTAGGGTTGAACCTTGGGGAGAGAAAAAGAGGGACGATGCTGTGTTTGAGAAGGAAGGAAGGGAGAAAGGCTCAGTGATGGGAGAATCAGGGGCACAGAGCCTGCTGGGTCTTGCTGCCCCAGCATGGAGTTCCAGGGAGGGGGACCTGAAGCCAGTAACCTACATATTAGGGAAAGGGTTGGAGAAGACCCTCTGGTAGGCAGTGAGGGTCCGCCTAGTTGATGGCGGACCATGTAGGTTTGCAATGGAATCCTCAGCTTTTCCCATCAGGGGCATTTACTTTACTCTGCTTCTCAAGAACCGTAAATGTACTGGAAAAAACAAGTTAACAAACAGGTCCCTCCCTTCAATTCTGGGAGACAGCCATGCTGTATGAGCTTAACAAATATATTTTAAACTCTGCTGGGTTTCTGATTACAAAAGTCATGCTTGTTCCTTATAGAAAATACAAAAAAGCATCTGGAAGAAAGTAAATAGCACCTAGAAGTCCTCTTCTGAGTGAAGGCTGCCGGGAATAGGCTGGTGGTAGGCCGTGCAGTGCACACACACATTTCTAACAAGCAGGATTATCATACCTATATCATCTTGTAACTTGCTTTTTCACTTCTCAGTAGATTCTGAACATTTTTATATGTCTGTACGTATTTGCCCCCAACATAACTTTTAATGTATGGCGCTGAGTCTTAGCTGGTTCTTCCTGGTTACTGATGCTGCTGGGAAGCTTGGGGCGGATATGGACTCAACAGCTTTGAGCTGTTCCACGTGGAAGTTGTCTCTGGTTTCTGCCTCCCTCTGATGTGCTCTGTCTCAGAGATTAGAAAACCCTATCTCCCTGTCAAGGCTAAGAAGGCTTCAACCCCTCTCTTGATCACATTCCCTTCAAGACACATGCTTGCTCTTCCCCAGCCCCATCCCTGGTTTTTCACCACCATGGTTACGTCCCCAGTGCAACCCTTAATTCTTCCCACTTAGTAGGCCATCATAAGAGAGTTCTTATTTATCTTCTCCCCTCCAGTGTCTCTGCTCCAACCTGTTTTCCACATTGTTGGCATATTAATCATATTAACTTACAGCCGTGATCTACCCTCCGCTCAAATTCATTTAGTGTCTCCCCACTTCCAACCACGTCAGGTTCAGACTCCCTAGACTGGCAACCAGGGTCTTTTGTATCTGGCCTCATGTCACATACGAGGGAGGAAACGTTAACCCTTCTCTCTGTCTTCCCAGCAAGTTCGATTAGTCACAATCTCCTGTTGATTCTACCCTGCTCTTATCTCAGTGATTGGCCCTCCTCTCTACCTGCTTTGCTCCCGCCTTAACTCACGCCCTCCTAATGCTCTGAACCACAGTAGACTTGTCCCTGGCTTTCCTGCCTCCAGTCCTTCCCCCTCTACATTGCTCATCATGCTGCACGCAGAATATTCTAAAGTGAAATACGATCATCATACACTCCCTTAAAATCTTCAATGGCTTCGCATAGCATTTGCAAGAAGTTCCCAGTTTCTTAGCGTAACCTAAAGGCTCTTCCCGATGTGTGCCCCATCCCATGTCCCCGTATCACTGTTTTGATGTTGATCTTGAGTCGCTCTAGGTGCCTTCGGTTTCCTGCTTACCCCAGAAGTACTGCCCTGCCCTCTTGTCTCCCCACCTTCCCTCTCCCTGCCCTTGGGGTAAGCGTCCATCCTAAGTTCTTCCTCAGCTCCTTGTTCTCTGGCTCCAATCATATTGCATTATAATTGCCCTTTTACTTGTCTGTAAAGAGACTTGTGCTCCTTGAGGGCAAAGCTATTTTTTCATTTGTCTTAATATTTCCCCAACAGCTGGCACGGGGGATACAACAGGTTCATTCAGTCATTTTTGGGATATGAATGAGTGGATAAATATCCAAATGTTATGTCCTAATGCATCAAGCCTTCAGACACGGAGAGAATGGGGCAGTGGATGCTGACGGTCCCTCATGGACAATGCCAGCAAAAGGAGTTTGATAAATAATTGGTTGTATCTAACACACAGTTCCCATGATTGCTCTAAGTCTTCATCCTTCCGTCTGTGCTTGGGACTGTTGATACCTACACTGCTTCTGGCTTTCTACGTTCAGGGTTTCTTTAAGTGTTTGCATGTGCATTGTGGCTGGAACACTGTGTTGTCGGCTGTGATCCCAGAGGCGGAACCCCTGCCTGGGAACCTGAATGGAGTCATGACTAACCCAGGGCCACTTTGACCTTTGCCTACGATTTGATAGTGATGGCAAGAGCAGTGATGATGATGGTGATGATGGGAAACACACAGAAAGTTGTATCTGTATCCAGTTCAGGCTGGGGATGTGAGTGATGCCTTTTTTCTATACTGGTCACAAGGCGCATAGCTTGTCTACAATAAGCTTGACATGTCCCTGGTCCAAGTCACTAAACACTATTACAGTTGCCTTTTAAGGGTCTCTATGCTTTTATTCAAGGCTCACAGCACAGAAACATACAGATTGCTTTGCCCTTCCTTTTAAGACCCTCTAGCATCTTCCTGTTGCATCTGGATCTGAGGTCTTTTTAATGACCTATAAGGTCTTACCATGATCTGAATCCTGCCTGCCATTCCCACTCCTTTCTTCCTTAATCACCCCATTCCAGCCACTGTAGCCTTCTCTTTTCCCCTTTGGCATCTCTTCATGTGCCATTCCCTCTGCCTGGAATTCTCTCCCTTTGCTCTTTGCACGACTGATTGCCCCTCTTCCTTCAAGTCTCAGTTTGGCAACCCTGACCATGCTTTCTAGGGGAGCCCTCCACTGTGCTCTGTCATTGTATGCTTCCCATTTTCTCACTTCTTCATAGCATTTCTCACTAGCTATAACTATGATTTTATCTTTTGGTTCACTTGTTTATGGCTACACTTCAAATCTAAGCTCTAGCACTTACCGGCTGAATGACCTTGGGCAAATTACGGACCGAGCTTTCACCCCAACATCCTCATTTGCAAATGGAGCTATTTTTCTTGAGAGCTACTACTCTGTGCCAGGTACTGTGCTAATCACCTAACATGGATTTATTTAGGTCTCCCAGGGGCACAGAGAGAGCACCCAATTGCCCAAGGTCACACAGCTAGTTAATGGTGGCAGGATTTGAACCCATTTACTCTGGTTTCAGAGTCCACGCTCTTTACTGCTTTGCCAGGCGAAGTGCAAACGTTCATGGACCGCATCGATGAGACACTTCCTCCTGAGCCCTCCTGCTTTTTCTCTGAAAACGTTTTGCATCATACCAGGAGCATTTACCAGCTTTCTAGATCCATCTAGAGTGCCTGAATGCCCCCCACCTTGCCCCACTTACCCTCTTTGGAAGAAAAAGTGGCTTTTCTGCCCCCTGAAGGCTGGAAACGAAGCCCCAGCCCCCAGGGTGGCCCTGATGAGGTAGAAGCAGAGGCCCCTGCCTTTGTGCATTGGTAGCAGCTTTCAGACAAATATGCCGTGTGTGCTCCTGACTGCATCTGCTGCCTACAAATATCCAGCTACAAGGAATTCACTCCAGGTTAATTCTTCCTTTCTCTTCCTTGACAAAAGGCAAGAACGGTGAGGGGAGGAAAACCTTTACTCTGAAAAGAATTGTTAAGTGCAGAGCCGACCTTACTGTTCCACTGATCAGTTCTGAGGACCCAGGAGCCTGAGGGCAGGGGCAGGGGGCTCAGCCCAAGAGGACCCAGGGGCTGAAGCCCCTCTTTCCCTAGTGGTCCTGCCGAGAGCCCATGACCCACGGTATGAGAGGTGCTGCAGAGAGACAGGCTTTGCCTCCTGGCTGCAGATGACAGATACCATCACACAATGGTCCACAGTTCCATTTCCAGAGGCTGCTTCTCCTTATTTTATGAACAGAGTATGTTGAAGGTCTGCTGGGATTCCTTTGAGCATCCCTCCTAGTTGATGAGCCCCACCTTTGGGGCTTTGCCTGCAGTAGCTGTGCTCCTTCTCTGCTCTTCATTCTACCAAATATGTCCCTGTGAACCAGGCACGCAGCGAAAATCTCTTAAATGAATATATAACCCTCAGTGCCTCTCAAATGACCCTGAGCAAGTCTCCACTACAGGGAAGGGCATCGTAAAGAGAGGAGGTGTTGTGAACAGAGACGCAAGGTCAGGGAATTGTGTATGTGATTAGGAAATCATGAGCTTGTGAATTTGACTGAAGGTAGGATACAAGTGAGGAGTGTATGGGTTATTCTTTTGATGCCCCCATTCTCTATGTTTTAAATCTATTCTTTGCCTTTCTTGTCCCTGCTCTGAGTTCCAGGAGGCTGACTTCTATGGTTTGATCACATGGGGTTCCTTGCCCTGTGGTTTGCTGCTGGAATTGACCAATAGGAGGCATGGCAAGCCATCAGAGGATGGGAAGAAGGGGAATTTGGGTTGTTGTCAACCGAGGTTGCTGAGGTTCTGGCAGAGCTGCAGTCTCACAGTCCTCTAGCGCCACTTCTGTCACAGGCTCACCTTCCTTCAGCTGCAGCTCTCACAGGGATCTGGTAATACTGTTCCTACTCCTTGCTCTATAACTTCCTAGCAGCAGTAATGGCTTCTCATTGGTTACTGGTCCCTATGGGACTCACCTTCCCTGCTGGTTCCCTAATCCCTACACACGCCCTTATAAACAGTCCCCTGAGTGAATTCTCTGTAGTTGAACACTTTAGTGTGTGTGCCATCCATTTCCTGGTGGAACTGTGACCAATACAGAAAGTCCTGGGAGACTAGGCTAGAAAGATGGCACTTAGATAAATTTTGGAGAACATTGAGGTCTATGCTCAGGATTTTAAATATTTTTAATCAGGCAACTTGGAAATCATTCAGTGTTTCTGAACACAAGAAGGATTTGACCAGAGGTACCTGGCAACAGTCAAAATGAAGAGCAGTAAGTGCAGGAAAAGGTGCAAAGGTGGAGAAGTGATGAAGAGGGGGACTCACTGGATGTGTGAGACATAGAGAAGGAGCCTTCAAGGTTGGGTCCACGTCTCCAGGACCAGGATGATGGGGAGGACAGTGGTGCCACAGCAGAGCTGGGAAATGGAGGGGGAGTCGCTGCTACATTTGGTTGAAGTTGAGAATGCCTCAAACCCTCCTCTATAAATTGCGGTCATGGTGGTCCGCCTCGGAGGGACTGTGGTAAGATGAACTAGTTCATCATCACCTCCAAGCCTGTTGTAGTTCAGAAAATATTACACACAGATGCTGAAAACCCTCTGTGGGTCTGAAGTTGGTAATATCCTGTTTCCTATCAATTCAGATGAACAGCGTGAATTTGATTGGTCACCCACATAGGGAGGGGGATATGCAGAAGAGAGAACAAATGTGCTTTGATTCCCTAGTGGTTCCACCAGCTGAGGAATTTCAAAGATTTCTTTTTAAATCTCAATCGAAATGGGATAAAAGAAATGTGCTGTGATGAAAGCATGTCTGCCATGTAGGAAAGGTGGCAGGTGAAGAATTTCTTGTTAAAAGGGGGCAAAGAAGAATCTCCTTGGGGGCAAAGGTTGTTAAAAAAAGATACGTGCTTACCTAGAACCATATCTTGAAGGAATTCAGAGATGTTTGTACCTCCATCTTCCATTTGATAAATCATACATATTATTTATAAACTGAGTTCAAGTTTACAAATTTTTCTATGTGCATCATTTCATTTTATCTCATGAGACAGGTGTGGCAAGTGATACTCTTTCCGTCAGATGAGCAGATGAGCAAATTGAGATTCAGAGAGGCCAGGTTTCCTGTTGAAGGTCATGAAGACGATAAGTAGATGAGCTGGGCTTTGAACTTTAACCCTGTATTCTTCCTACCCCATCATAATGGGATATTAGGTTATAAACTAACACTTATTGTGTATTTATTTTATGCCAGACACTGGGCTAAACATTTTACCTGGGTTAGCTCATTCAGTCCTTACCACAATCCTCGTTTTCCAGAGGTGGAAACGAAGGATGCTCTCCCCAGCCTCTGGCTCTACCAAAGCATAGACTGCAGTTTATTCTCAAGGTTGTTTGGTACAGGCTAACCTTATCTCTAACACTAGGATGAAAAAAATGTCAGTAGTATTCAGCTCAGGTGAGTATGTGCGTGTCTGTGTGTGTATGGGGTATGTGTATGAAGAGCTCCATGCTTTATCTGTAACTGCCTCCTGGCCACCTCCACTTGGTTATACTCCCAGAAATGGAAATATTCCATTTCTCAGACTAAACTCATTATCTTCTCCACTGTTCCTCCTTTTGCCTTCTCCATTTTGGCCAGGTGCATCACTCAGGCTCAACATGTGCACTGGGTATTGGTGTTGAAGACCTCTGGACTCTACTTCAAAAATATTGCTCATGGCCTTTCCAGCCTTCCCAGTCCCACTGCTGTGTCTTGGGTCAGACCCACATTACCTGGACTTTAGCCGTCGATGTCTAATGGGGCCTCTTTCCTCTTCCTCCATTCCCTCCCAATTGTTCTTTTTTTCCAAAATCTTCTTAGGCTTCCTGTTATAGTTATTCATTCCTAAGATGCTAATTGAGCAACTGCTAAGTGCCAAACGCTCTTTTAGGTGCTGGGTATACCGGAGAGAGCAAAGGAGTTACAGAGACCCATCCTTGTGCAGCTTGAAAAGCGCGCTCTTCAGCCTAGCATTCAAAGCTGTCTGAGTTTGGCTCAGCTCAACTTTCTGGCCTTTATCGTCTCTCCACACATCTGCAAGTAATATGTACATCCCTTGTCATCCAGTCAAACTGAGCGTTCTTGGTGTCCTTTCTTTGTGCCTAGTTGGGCGGTTACCCAACTGAAACTGGAGTTCCTGCTCACCTGTTCCGATTTCCTGTGACCTAACTCAACTGCATCTCTTCCTTGAATTCTCTCCAGAAGCTGATCCTCACTTAACAACTCTGGTCAGAATTTATCTCACCTATACAATGTATGGATTGGTTTTTTTTTGGCCCTGCCTCGAGGCACGCAGGATCTTAGTTCCCCAACCAGGAATTGAACCCATGCCACCTGCAGTAGAAGCGTGGAGTCTTAACTGCTGGACCGCCAGGGAAGTCCAGTCTCACCTGTACAGTGAACACAGTGCTTTTGTACGTTATGGTCATGATCACCGTCTGCATTATTTCTATACGTGTCTGTCTTCTCCTTAGAGATCCCTAGGCAGAGGAATGTCTCATCTGTGCTTGTATTCTCAGGACTTTACTCAGTCCCTGGCACTCAGTAGGTTCGTAATAAGTATCAGCCACTTTGAAATGGTTAGATGTAGAAGTTCTTGATAGGATTCCCCACCTTGCCATCATCTACCACCCCCTTAAAAGCTCCTTAGCAAGCTTACTCACACAAATAAGTCTTGCCCAGCGGTGTAGAAGTGCAGGAAGGCACCTGTCAGCCTGTAGGTGGCAACGTTACTGTGCTCAAAGTAAGGTGGTGTGCCTCGTCCGGAAATTATATCAGGCCCTTAGGGTACCGGCTTCCTTCTCCTCTTCCTCCCTCTCTCTTTCCCTCCATTCCTTCCTTCCTCTCTTTCTCTCTTCCTCTCCTCCCATGTCCACTGCTGCTCATCCATTAAGTCTCTTCACAGATTCTTAAAAACACCAATATGAGGTTGTAAGGACCGAGGCAAACGAACAAGGCCTCCTGGAGACCCTGCCTTCTCCCTCACACACTCAGTGTAGAATTTTAAATTTATTTCGAATATATTGCATTGAAATTTTGGAGGTGTGGGTAGGTATGCTCTTCAGAGATGGGAAGATAGAAAGCAGGTGTTTTAGAGGCAGTTAAGGAAACCATTCAAAATGTCCTCACACACGTCTGGTGGTCTTCGTCCACGGCTGGATGTGCCACGGGTGCTGGAGGCTGAGGGAGCTCTCGGTTGTGCCGGGCAGATCCGAAACAGGCTTGTCGACCAGTTGTAGGGAGGGCGTGAGGCTGTGTCAGCCGAGGGTGTTTCACTTCAACACGGGACCCAGGCGGGCTGGCAGAGTTTGCTGGGAACCCACCTCAGAGGAGGAGGAACAGAGGGCGGGTGGGGGGGACGTGGGCAGCAGAGCTCCTGAGAAGGCAGGGCCGTGCAGGCGGGCTGTGCTCTCTGGGAACAAATCTAAATCTCTACCTGCCTGTTTTTCCATAGTGCCCACTGCTTGAACAATTCGGCATTTCAAAGCGGGGACGGTAGAGGAGGGAACTGGTAATTTAAGCATGAAAAATGTCATTTTGCCTCAGAGCAGACTGCCTTTCTATGCCCTGGTTCCTTTTGTGTGGCTTGGATTTAGGCATATCTGGAAGATCATTTGCCCAATACTAATAGGAAGGCTCACTGTGCTCACTCGTTATGAGATGTAATGGGACTTCCCCTCACTGTGAGAATAGCAGCTGCCTAGTGCCACTGGTTTCTATTTTCTGTGGCCAAGAAAACCTCTCTCTGTCCTTCTCTCTAATACACACACACACACACACACACACACACACACACACACACACACCAAGCCCCCCGGGATTTCCACTTATAACTTTCTCTTTGAAACAATTAAAAGTCCATTCGCTTATCCTCCAAATCCGATTCTTTTCCTGCCAAAGGTTTAAGGTCATTTGGTTTAGCAGAGAGGCCCTTTTGTGTGCATGCAGTTGATGAATCCGACGCCTTCCTCCTGCCAAATTCCTCAATATCTTTTGCTTTCTGAATATGAGCTGTGTTTTCTGCTCCTTTCTCCTTCGAGTGACATGTGTTTAGTTATATGTAACTTTGGGGAGCCATGCATTTATCGTTCAGTACTTGATTCCACTGTTATTATTTATCATTAAAAAATTGGGGTTCGGCTTTAAAGGAGGTTAAAAATTGACTTGATTTTTCTGTCTCCTTATAAAAGTATGTTCCTTTTAAGAAATCTTTGTTTTATTCTGTCTCCTATTCTCTGATTGGTGCCATTGATCACTGCTACGCTTTGGGTATTTGGAGGCCCATGTGTTAGGAACCATGTTCTCCTGAAACTGGTTGGAGCCTGTAGCCCTGTTGTCTGTTGGAGAGTCAACCTCTTCCTTCTCCACGCTTTAAATATGGGGAAGAATGAAGAGAAGCATCCCACAGATGGATCTGGAATTCAGTCAAAGTCTTTTTGGTTTTTTGGGCAAAATAATACATTTATTACCTATGATCAGCAGATATATTGCTCAATATTCTCTCCATGTTTGGAAAGAATTTCAAAATAACAAAATAATTTTATATGCCATACAATTCAAAGCAGAGGTGGGCTCAGGGGGCCACTTCATTGTTCACAGTTTGGGCAGAGCCCTCTGTCTCCAAACATTTTTTTGAGCTAGTTGACTTTCTGCTGTGAGTCTTGGTCCCAGTCTTAAAACCCCAAGAGGTTAAGTTCATCACCCAAGAGGGCTGGAATTCTCTCAACCATAGGGATACGGTTCTAGTTCAGAGGTGAAGAGAGGGCTTCCTGGAAGGGACCAATAAATCCTCTGAAGCAGAACCAGGAGGAGACAGGGGCAGAGGGCACTGGGGCTGAACCAAAGGGGCCTGACATGGGAGGAGGGGGAGGAGTCCTCTCCCGATCCAGCATTTCCCTGTGTTCACCCCTGCGTCTCCACTCAGTAGAACAGGGGCTGCCTTGGAGAAGCAGAAGCTGGTAAATCTGATGCAGGGACTTTCTTGTAGTAGCTTCCAGAACCTGAAGACAGGGCCCAGTAGGGCTTCGACTGGACCCAGGAGATCCCAGGATGCCAGGGAGCTACAAGCCCTTGATTTTTTTTTTTTTTTTTGAATTTTTGAATTTTATTTAATTAATTTTTTTATACAGCATGTTCTTATTAGTTATCCATTTTATACATATTGGTGTATATATGTCAATCCCAATCTCCCAATTCATCCCACCACCTCCACCCACCCCCGCCACTTTCCCCCCTTGGTGTCCATACATTTGTTCTCTACATCTGTGTCTCTGTTTCTGCAGATGAATTGGTCAAAGTCTTAAGAGTTCTCCAAATCTCCTTAAACAAAATAATATCTTTTTTCTTTTTCTTGTCTTCTCCGATGGTTTCTCAAATGCGGCTCAAACTGCCTTGTGCCTGGGCCAAGGCTGGCACCCGCTGTAACTCCTTGCTGAGTTTCTCTTCCTGTTGTAGGATTCCTTACAATTTAACCAGTGAACATAAGGAAACTCGCTGCCCACCCATGTGAGATGTGTAAAGCCTGCCCACTGTGCCTCTCTCTGAAAAGGCATTTCTAGCAATTTTCTAAAAAATTGGCTGTGATGGAAAATGAAGCTATTCAGGAAAAGAAATGATGGCCTAAAGGGCACCCAACAGCCCGAGACGTGGCTATGGAAGAAGGATCGGATTGGCTTAGTGGTTGTGAGGGGGTTTCCAAGTCGGTCAAATTTGGGTTCCAATCCCCAGTCTGCCACTTACTTAACCTCCCTCGGCTTCCATTCTTTATATAAAATATGGAGAATCATAGCACCTCAAAAGGTTATCCTGAGGATCGTGTGACATAATGCAGGCAAAGTTCTTAATACAGTGCCTGAAACATGCCACGTGGTCAGTGAATGTCATCTGTGATCTACAATTAAGATGACTCTTAAGGCTGGAAGGTACCTTAGAGATCATCTACCATCATTATCTACCATCTCTTCCAGCTGAGCCGAGTCTCTCAGGCAGCTGTCCACAGTCACTCGGCAAGCTGATGACAGCAGCTTCTGCTAGAAGGCAGGTCTCCTTACTCCTAACCCAGCATGCTTCCTCCTACAGTTGCAAGCCGTAGGCCTTCCACCCTCTTCTGCTGATGGTAGCGGGTGGTGACACACTAGTTAGGATTACACAGTCATTCATTCAATAAATATTTATTGAGAAGATGCTATGACAGGTGTATACAGATCCTATATTCAGCCATCCTATTGTGTCATTGGGAGAATAAAATATGCACCAGTAACGAAACTTCAGAGCATTATAATATAAAAGGGTACCTTGGAAGGCAGAGAAAAGAGACCACATAAAGCTGAAGGATAGGGTAACACTCAGTCAACACTTATTGGGTCCCTGTGACGTGCTAGGCATGATGGGGCATACCACTTTAAGAACAGGAAGTGCCTCTGATTTGTCTTTGCATGCTCAGCAGCATCTAACGTGGTGGGAGCACGTGGCAGGTAGACAAGAAATGTCTGTAGGGGGAATGACTATCCTGAGGGCTCTGTCTTCTATTATTAGCCTAAAGGTGGTCATGAGGACTGGCTGGCAGGACCACTGTCTGTGTTGCTTCTTCCTCCTCTGCTTGCTGCTGTCTTCAGTTCTGTGCCCGTAGGTGCCCACGGCAGGACAGCGGCCCTCAGAATTTAGCCCCGTGGTGGTCACCACGATTGCTCTGCCTTACAGAAGACTCTGCTCGAAGGTGTCTGACTTCTCCCGGGGGGGCCATTCTCTCCCTTCCATCAAAGCCCTTTCCATGGGGTGTCCTGCACCCCATGCCCACAGCGCTCTGTGCTATGCTAATCTGATCAATAGTTCCGTTCTGTGGTGTTATTCCAGCTTGGCTGCTTTGTCAGCAAGCAAGCTGAGAGGTATGATGTGATTTTCAGTGGGTTCTGCTCACTTTGGCTGGAGGATTATTCCTCAGATAATCCTCCCCAGACACCTGTGCTGGCTGTCTTCGTGGAACAAATGGATATCGTCAGTGTTATCGATTTGACCTTTTCCCCCTCTCTTGGTGGGCAGTGTCTGTGCCCTCACCACTCCATTCTCTCAGGTGCAGCGACACAAGTTAGAGCCACTTCTAGGAAACCCATGCTCTTCCCTTTGGCATTTTGGAGAAAGAAGAACATTTTTGACACGAGCACAAAATAATGGGGTTGCAATGCCCCAGATGCAACTCTGATTGTGTGTCACACTGGCCCCCATGGAAAATACTTTGGTGGACAGAGTTCTAATGCAGGCTTTTATTTCTGATGGAGGTTCCTTCTCTGCTGGGTTGGGCTCTTCAGTGATTTGTGGGTGGTACACAAAGGGAAATGTTCTGCTTTTTCCCTCATTCTGCAGCAGGGGAAGATTGTGGGCTCAGAGAACTTTCTTTTTAGTCTAGTAGTTAAATTGCCGCTGTCAGTGGCACTGTGTGTTCCTCACGTAGGGGGTGGGGAAGGGAAATGTGCTCAGAAGTGTCAAGCTTGTGTAGCATAGTCAATTTTTAAAAGAATAATCTTTATATTTATTTGTTTTTTATGATAAAATTATACATGTTCATTAGAGAAAAATCAGAAAATCAAATGAAGGTAATCAAGAAAGAATTATTAAAACATCACAGTGCTAACAGCTTACAGATATTTATCTTTTTTGACTTAGCCTGGCCACCTTTCGGGGTCAGAGGACAGAAATGGCATAACTCCTTCTCCACCACTGAAATAAAAACCAGGGCTGCTTTATGTGAACTGAAGTTAATAATAAAAATATCTTGTATTTGTATACTTTACTGAAGTTACAAAACACACTTGAGTATACCATCTTATTTAATCTTATAATGACCCTTTGATTTAGGTTATTATCACCCTCATTTTATAATTAAAAAACCCCTGAGACTCAGAAAGGTATGGTAACTTCCTCCAATTAAATAGCAGTAAATGGACGAGCTGGAATTTGAATCGAAGTTTTTTGATTTCAGATTCAAGTGCAACTTACTGGATTCCAGTGGCCTCATCATTTTATGGAGCCCTGTGTATCAATCAGTGGTTGCTACAATAATGCTGTATAACAAACCACCTCAAAGTTCAGTGGTTCACAACAAGTATGTATGCTATCACTTATGGGTCTGCAAATTGACTGCAGTTAGCTGATTTAGCCTGGCCTTCCCTGGGAGGCTCTGCTTCAGGCTTCAGATTGGCCTTATTTGGCTTAAGCCTGTGTCTTGGGTTCACATCTGTTCCAAGTCATGTTTATTCTGAGGACCAGATGGAAGAAGATGCTCTTCTTATGGCAAATCAGTGGAATGCAAGATCTACGATGACCCGCGTAAGCACACTGAAAGTCCTAATTCCTACCATGCCTGGCCATGTTCCATTGGCCAAAACAAGTCACACGGCCAAGCCCATGCAATGAAGAAGGTTATAATACCCACAATGGGAGGGGAAGGGGAGTGAATAATATAATTCATCACAATCTGGCCTCATATTCATTGTTCTCCTGTATGCAAAATACATTTACCCCCATCCCAACACTTAAATTACTCATCCTGTCTATATCAGGCTTGATATCTAAGATCTTGCAATTTTACCAAATCCTGATATGGCTCCCATTGACTGAGACACTTAGGAAATAAAGAGACAAGTTATTTGCTTTCCGACCACCCAGCATACAATGTTAACAGAAACGGAATAAATTCAGTAAGTACTCCCATTGGAAAAAGGGAAGAATGGCAGCAGGCACACCACAGTCACTGATCCACGGCAGTTCTGAAATCCTGCTGTACAAGTGTAGCCAGGTTTTCTTATTGTGTAGGTGTAGAGTGTTCTTCTACTAGGCCAGGGGTTGACAACTTAAAGCACCAGCTAATAAATATTTTAGGCTTTGCAGGCCAGATGGTATCTGTTGCAACTTCTCAACTTGGTGTTGTAGTAAAAAGCAGCATAGGAAATATTTAAATCTGTGGGTGTGGTTGTGTTTCAATAAAACTTTATTTACTAAATCAGGTAACAGGCAGGATTTGGCCTGTAGGCCATGGTTCACTGGCCCCTGGATTAGGCCCTAGTTCTGTTCCCTGGAAGTGACTCACTGGTCCATTGTTCTCCATGTCTTTTGGCTCCAACTTCCAAGAGGTCTTTCTTTGTCCATCATCTACCATGCATGTCCACTTCTGAAGAGAACTTTAGAGAATACTCCTTTCTTTCTGGATCAGCAACTTTTTCAGCCTGCTTTCTGCTTATAGAAATTTGAGGACCAGAGAACTTTTGACATCTCAAACAGTTACAGTCTCAGGTTGATGACATTTTACCAATATAGATGTCTCAAAAGGTTTGTGAGTCTCTTATGTTTGATTTCAGTCAACTCCATGTTAGTTACATCTATAATAAATTTTGGGAGATGCCTCTCTCTTGAGACTGATTTTGGCTACCTTGGGTTTGTTAAGCCTCCATGGGATCACGCTTTCTATCTTTCTAGGAGCACTTCGTTCAGCTGAAAAGAACTGATAGGCACTGGTTCAGTCCTTTCAAAAGTGACAAAGGATGTGACAACTGCACCCTTAATATAGTTTTTGTCCTGAGGCTGATAAGATGGTAAAGCGAAAACCAGTTTTACTTTTGAAACCTGCAAGTCCTGGAATTTCTGGGCTTTTCTGTATTCTCTCACAGCCTTGTTGGTCAGCTGCTCAGTTACTTCATAAACTCAACTTTGTCTTGCAATACCTTACCCAGCTGGTAACGACCAAATTATACTATCAACGTTCTGCCCTGACACTTTCTTCCTCAAGTTCATTAGGCACATTTTCTATCTTCCAAGTTATCACAGATGAGTTTTGCCAAGGGCTTCATCACTACATAACATGGGATGGCATGTTCCCAGCTCTCCATGACAGTTTCCTCATCATCTGCGGCCTACTCATCCAACCACAGTCACATATTTTAGATTTACATGATGGTGGTGCTCCACTTCTGCTAACAATTTCTGTGTTGGCCGGCTATTGCTACCATAATGCTGCAAAATAAACTACCCCCCAAATGCGTTACTTATAATAACAAGCACTTATGCTCGCATCCACAGGTCTGCTGGATGATTTTCATTCAACTCTTCTAGGCTGAGTTCAGCAAGTGATCCTGTTTTAGGTTGCATATTGACTGGGGTTGGCTCCAGGCTGTGTTTTGGGCTCAGGTCTCTCCCATCATTTCAGCCCAGCCTAAAAAGGGGTAGCAGCAACATGGGGGTAAGCTCTTCTTATGATGTTATCACTGGAGCACTAGCCCAGTTGAACTACACATTTAAAGCTTCTTCTCGCATCATATCCGCTAACATTCCAGTGGACAAAGCACATGACATGGCCAAACCTAACATCAGTGAAACAGGGAAGCATACTCTGTCCACAGTGGGAACGGGAAGGAATGAATTTTTTGCCGAATAATAATTCAAACGATCACACTAGGATTCACTTTCAAGATACTGGTGTCAAACGGAGAAGGAAAAAAACATGGACATTTATCAAATGCCTTACTCAAGGCATCTGGTTTTTCAATTTATTCCTCATAACAACTCTGTGACCAGGTTCCGACTAGTGGGATGCAAGTGATGTGTGCACTTCCAGACTGTATCCTTGAAAGAAATGGGCATGCTCTCCTGTTGCTCCTTTCCATCTCCTGCTGGCTGGGACGTGATGGTGGGAATTGAGGAGCCTCTTTGATCCCCCAGTGGAAGCCACATGTTGGTGATGGCAGGCTGCTTTCCCAATTCATTATGTGAATAAGAAACTTTGCTCTTGTTTAAGTCACATTAAAAAAAAAAAATCTTTGTTACAGCAGCTTCGACTGTACATGATACTTCTAGATTGTTACACAGTAGGGGAAAAACTACCTGGTTTAAACCACTGTATTTTTGGGTGTCTTTGTTAAAGGAACTTAGTTTGTTTCCCTTTTTTTTTGACTTTTTATTTATTTATTATCTTTTTTTAATCTTATTAAGAGCATTACAAATTTTATTTTTTGTTTTTTTAACTTTATATTTTATGTTGGAGTATAGCTGATAAACAATGTTGTATTAGTTTCAGGTGATTCAGTTTTACATACACATGTATCTATCTTTTTCAAATTCTTTTCCCAATTAGGTTGTTACAGAATATTCATCAGAGTTCCCTGTTCTATACAGTAGGTCCTTGTTGGTTATCCATTTTAAATGTAGCAGTGTGTACCTGTCAATCCCAAACTCCCAATCTATCCCTCCCCCTCCCCTTCCCCCCACACTGTAACCATAAGTTCGTTCTCTGTGATTCTGTAATAACATAATTGATATAAATGTAAACATATCTAATCTAATGTATAGCATACAATTAATATAATAATAACTATTATAATTACTACCAATCAAGTGCGAGCAGCTCTCCCAAACTGTCTTAGTGCACAGGGGAGCGCCTCTTTCTTCTGCCTCCATATGGTAGTAGCTGCCTCTTCAGTGTAGTAGTTCAGTGTAGTAGTTGCCTCTGCCATCGTCAACTGTGGCCCACTTAGACTGCAACTAGGTTGTCTATCAGTGGTCCTGAGAATAGGAAGAGTTAGAGAGGTTTATGTGGGAGAACTCAGGCCTTGAGTGAGATATAGTGAGTGTGGTTGGGATGTTTCAGTGGTTTCCAAAATAAAATAGCAGAAGTGTTGTGTATTTTGTCCCCTTGGAACCACAGAGTCTAGATTTTTAACTTATAGCTCAGTCCCTGCCAGACCCCTCTCAAATGCATATAGGTGGTTCAAGGAAAATTCATCACCATTTCTGGAAAAACAGCCTTACGTTTAATAGCCTATGGACAGAAGATCAAGAATATTCTCTATGCATAAGAAGAATAGTATATCTTCATTATATATTCAGGGTTTATGGAGAGATGTCATGAGACTGGCAAAAAGAGTAGTGACTGTGCCTCAAAGAAAATCTGTCCTTTGTTCCTGCAATAAGCATTTATTGAGCATTTTCACAAGCCACATGCTTCGCTGGGGATACAAAAATGAACGAGATGTGTTTTCTACCTATAAAGTGCTCACTATCTCTTAGTTGCAAGAAGGCAACATATGTCATGCTTAAGAGAATGGACTCTGGAGTTGCTCTAGTTGGGTTCAATCCCTGGCTTTGATGCTTAGTAGCCTTATGACCTTGGGCAATTAAGTGATTTGTGCCTCACTTGCTTCCTCTGTCATATGGAGATAATAATGGCAATGTACTTCTTAGGGTGGTTTAAGCATTAAGTAAGTTAATACAGGTAAAACACTTAGAACGCTGGCTGGCACATACTAAGTACATATTCTACGTTGTCCACTATTATTCACTAGACCGTAAGCTCTGTGAGGACAGGGTATCTTGCCTGCTTTGCTCACTGCTGTATCTTTAGCAGCTAGTCTAGGGCCTGGAACCAGTAGGCATTCAATAACTATTTGTTGACTAAACTCATAGGTATTCAATTTATGTTTGTTGAATGGATAGATGATTGAATATAATGGCATTCAAGGTTATTGTTCCTTGCAGACCCACCACCCTCCAAAAATGGGTTTTACTGAGCACTTACTATGTTCCAGACTCCATGTTAATTGATATCATTTAATTATCCACAAGTTTGATGAGTTAGTTATCATCAACACTATTTATAGATATGGAAACTGAGGCTCAGAGAGATCAAAGTAACTGGCCTGAGGTCACACGAATGAATGCTAATTGAGAGATTCAGGATTTGAACACAGCACTTTCCTAGTCAGGTGCTCGTGCTTTTGAACCCCTGATCTCTCCTGACTCCCGATGTCCTGTAGATGGGCGAGTTGATGGCGCCATCAGTGCTCTCACATGCACCGACCTGTGTTTCCTTGTGCAGGTGCCATCTGCAGCATGCAAAGGGAGTCGGGCACATTGGGAAAGAAAACACAGAAACCTGGTGTCTTGGCTGCCACGTGCTCTTCACATGGTTTACCAGCTGAGAACTGGAGAGCGAGCTTTGGCTCCAGAGTGCTGAACGGCTCATTGCTTCGGCTGCTCCTGTCTTCCTTCATGTTCAGGAAACAGAAGATGCAGTTGAACTTGGAGCTAATGGGTTTGTTCCATTCATTATTTACCCAGGACAGTGCTTTATCACAGGAGCTCCTGAGTGTTTGACAAAGAAGAAGGCATCTCATTAGTGCCTGAGAGGTTATGGGCTGGGCAGATGGTGGCTGTTTTCTTCTTTTCATGGACAGAAACACAAATGTCTCAGAGAATGTAGTGGAAGCTTAAATTCTGCAGACTTCAGCAGGCAAGTCAGACAATCCCTCTCTCTGCCCCTTTCCTTATCTTCTGTTAAATGTAAAATAAAACTCTTTCTAGCCGCTTGCTGTCAAGTTGGTATTTATAGGCAGTGCAGTCCTAAAGGGACAAGAGAGAGCAGCAGTTCCTAGATGTACCTTGATATACATTCTTGACTTAGCAGCTGACCGCAGCCCTGTGTGAGTAGATGGGGTGGGGGTGGGATCTGCAGGTGACCCGGCATCTTGAATCATTGGCAGTGGTGTCTATACATAACAAGGTGTCATGTAGTGTCAGATAACTCTAGTTAATTAAATCTAGGTCTTTCATCTCCAGGAACAAATGGCCAGAAGAACCATAACTTGATGATTTAATAATATCCTCATGTTGGATGGAAAATAATAATAATCACAATAATAGTAACCACGCTGATAACAATAGATAATATTTACTGAATGCTTCTGTATGCCCACATTGAGCTAAGGGCTTGGCAGGCACTATCTAATTTAGTCATTAGGACAGTCTTATGAGGGTTTCTTGTAACAACAATTAAGCACCTGCTATCTGCTCTTCATTGTTCTAGGCATTTGGGATAGATCAGTAAGAAAACAGTAGGGAAGAATAAACAATAGATGAAATAACTGAGTTATATGGTATGCTAGAAGGTGATGAGCTCTATGCAAAAAGAAAAAGAGCGGGGAAGAAATTATTTAGAGTGTGCAGAGGGACAGTTTGCAATTTTAAATAGGGTGTCATGGAGGAGGTGATGATGGATCAAAGACATGACAGAGGTGAAGGAGTGAGTGGTTCAGAGAACTGGAGGAAAGGGAGCCAGCAAAAGCCAGGGCTGAGTGCACGCTGGGTGCTTCTGAGGAGCGGCAGGGGGGTGGGGGTGACGCAGTGTGGAGTGAATTGGGGGAGGAGAGCAGGAGATGCCACCAGAGAGACGACGGAAGGCGCAGGTAGCATAGGAATGTAATGAGGAGCCATCAGAGGGTTTTGAACAAAAGAATATGATCTGACATATCCTGGCTTCTGTGGTAGATGATTAATTTATCGTTCCTATGTTATAGCTGAGGAAACTGGGATTTAGGTGGGTTCACCTGCACAAGGCGACAGAGCCGGTAAGTGCAAGAGCGGGACAGACTTCCAGGTCTACCTGATTGCAGACCCCATACATTTTTTTTTTTTTTTTTTTTTTTTTTGCAGTACGCGGGCCTCTCACTGTTGTGGCCTCTCCCCTTGCGGAGCACAGGCTCCAGACACACAGGCTCAGCGGCCATGGCTCACAGGCCCAGCCGCTCCGCAGCATGTGGGATCATCCCGGACCGGGGCACGAACTCGTGTCCCCTGCATCAGCAGGCGGACTCTCAACCACTGCGCCACCAGGGAAGCCCCAAGACCCCATACCGTTAATCACCACACTCTAGTATTATATAATATACTCAGACCCCATACCGTTAATCACCACACTCTAGTATTATATAATATACTCAGACCCCATACCGTTAATCACCACACTCTAGTATTATATAATATACTCAGACCCCATACCGTTAATCACCACACTCTAGTATTATATAATATACTCAGACCCCATACCGTTAATCACCACACTCTAGTATTATATAATATACTCAGACCCCATACCGTTAATCACCACACTCTAGTATTATATAATATACTCAGACCCCATACCGTTAATCACCACACTCTAGTATTATATAATATACTCAGACCCCATACCGTTAATCACCACACTCTAGTGTTATATAATATACTCAGACCCCATACCGTTAATCACCACACTCTAGTGTTATATAATATACTAAGACCCCATACCGTTAATCACCACACTCTAGTGTTATATAATATACTCAGACCCCATACCGTTAATCACCACACTCTAGTGTTATATAATATACTCAGACCCCATACCGTTAATCACCACACTCTAGTGTTATATAATATACTAAGACCCCATACCGTTAATCACCACACTCTAGTGTTATATAATATACTCAGACCCCATACCGTTAATCACCACACTCTAGTGTTATATAATATACTCAGACCCCATACCGTTAATCACCACACTCTAGTGTTATATAATATACTCAGACCCCATACCGTTAATCACCACACTCTAGTGTTATATAATATACTCAGACCCCATACCGTTAATCACCACACTCTAGTGTTATATAATATACTCAGACCCCATACCGTTAATCACCACACTCTAGTGTTATATAATATACTCAGACCCCATACCGTTAATCACCACACTCTAGTGTTATATAATATACTCAGACCCCATACCGTTAATCACCACACTCTAGTGTTATATAATATACTCAGACCCCATACCGTTAATCACCACACTCTAGTGTTATATAATATACTCAGACCCCATACCGTTAATCACCACACTCTAGTGTTATATAATATACTCAGACCCCATACCGTTAATCACCACACTCTAGTGTTATATAATATACTCAGACCCCATACCGTTAATCACCACACTCTAGTGTTATATAATATACTCAGACCCCATACCGTTAATCACCACACTCTAGTGTTATATAATATACTCAGACCCCATACCGTTAATCACCACACTCTAGTGTTATATAATATACTCAGACCCCATACCGTTAATCACCACACTCTAGTGTTATATAATATACTCAGACCCCATACCGTTAATCACCACACTCTAGTGTTATATAATATACTCAGACCCCATACCGTTAATCACCACACTCTAGTGTTATATAATATACTCAGACCCCATACCGTTAATCACCACACTCTAGTGTTATATAATATACTCAGACCCCATACCGTTAATCACCACACTCTAGTGTTAGATAATATACTCAGACCCCATACCGTTAATCACCACACTCTAGTGTTAGATAATATACTCAGACCCCATACCGTTAATCACCACACTCTAGTGTTAGATAATATACTCAGACCCCATACCGTTAATCACCACACTCTAGTGTTAGATAATATACTCAGACCCCATACCGTTAATCACCACACTCTAGTGTTAGATAATATACTCAGACCCCATACCGTTAATCACCACACTCTAGTGTTAGATAATATACTCAGACCCCATACCGTTAATCACCACACTCTAGTGTTAGATAATATACTCAGACCCCATACCGTTAATCACCACACTCTAGTGTTAGATAATATACTCAGACCCCATACCGTTAATCACCACACTCTAGTGTTAGATAATATACTCAGACCCCATACCGTTAATCACCACACTCTAGTGTTAGATAATATACTCAGACCCCATACCGTTAATCACCACACTCTAGTGTTAGATAATATACTCAGACCCCATACCGTTAATCACCACACTCTAGTATTATATAATATACTCAGACCCCATACCGTTAATCACCACACTCTAGTATTATATAATATACTCAGACCCCATACCGTTAATCACCACACTCTAGTATTATATAATACACTCAGACCCCATACCGTTAATCACCACACTCTAGTATTATATAATATACTCAGCACTACCATTTCCCGCAAACAAATGACTTTCATTTGCTCCTCTTAAGTCTTCCTTCTGCTGCACCTGCCCCTCTGCTCCCTGTGCAACCATGCTGGGATGTGGTAATTTTTGTTCAATCTTGTAAAAAGCTTTAATTTCATGCTCTCAATGCACCCCCTTGCGTGTCTGATTATTTGCAGATTCATTCATACTAAGAGGGAATATTTTGAGGTCCCATCTTTTTCTTTTGTTACCCCACTAAGGGGGTGGTGAGTGTGTGAGGATCATGTTTCGGACTGTGGCCACTTTGGGACTAACAGAACAATTTCAGGCATTGGCCACTCTTAACATCCTCTTCAATGGCCTGGGGAGTTGATGGCAGAGGGATCATAGCCACTCAGTGGGAAATTGGGGCTTGTTTCATTCCTTTTCTTGGAACTAGCACGTCTGTCTCAGTAGGGGCCCCTTTAATGAATCAATTAAGGAGGGCATTATTATTGGAAGCTGTTTTCAGCCCAGTTAAAACCTTGCCACATGTCAGTTGCGATAATAAAATTGAGTTAAATCTCAATTTTTCTTTATTAGGGTGTTTATTAGAAGATTGAAACATTCATTAGCAGGAGTAAAGCCACACATCCATCTTCTGCTCATCAGAAGCACAATGGAACCTGTATCACACTTAGGGTTAATGCGGTGGCCTTTTTTTATACGTGGAGCTGAGTTCAAACTCTGCTTCTGCTGCAGGTAAAAATAAATTCTTCAGGTCCACAACTCGCGGTAGGGAATTTTCTTTTGCCTTGTGTGACCATGGAAAAGTTGACTATGTTTTCTTGTTTAGGAGTAAGATAATGGGTCAATATTTGCTATATTGATGAGCCAAATATAAAGTTTGGGGAGGATAGAAACTCATGCCAGAATTTGTGATTAGCCCAGGGACTAAAAATCACAGATTTTGGAAGCTTTATAATTTTGGGCCATAAATATTTTCAAGTATATAGAAAAGCCTAAGGAGCAAATTGTTAACACCCATAAATCCCTCCAGCCTTATCAAATCTTAACATTTCCCTTATATTTACTTCCACATTTTTTTTGTTAAAGCATTACGGATTTAGTTGAAGCCTCTTGTGAAGTCCTCTCTGACCGGATTACCTGCCTCTACTCTGTTCCCAAGATTTAACTATACTCTGACTTTGGTATTTGTCACCCCTTACAAGTTTTTATACCATTACTCTACATAATGTATGTGTGTACTTATAACAATACATACTATTGTGTTTTTTTTTAACATCTTTATTGGAGTATAATTGCTTTACATTGTTGTGTAAACTACCAATGGCATTTTTCACAGAACTAGAACAAAAAATTTCACAATTTGTATGGAAACACAAAAGATCCCAATAGCCAAAGCAATCTTGAGAAAGAAAAATGGAGCTGGAGGAATCGGGCTCCCTGACTTCAGACTATACTACAAAACATATTATTGTTTTGCTGCTTTCAAACTATGTATAATTTTTTAGCATATAGTGTGTATCTTGTGTATATCTTTCTGTAGTTTGCTTTTACTCATGCAATATCTTGTTTTTGAGATTTATTCATGTTGACATACATAGGTTTAGTTTATTTTCTTTGTTTTATGTGTATTTACCTCAATTTATCCATTCTCCTGTTGATGAACTTTTAAGATATTTCCCATTTTTCCTGATTACAAATAACATTGCAGTGAACTTCAGAGTATGTCTTTTTGCTCACACTTGCAAGAATTTCTCTAGGCTAGGGTTTTTCCAACTTAAAATTAAAAAAGGAAGAGATGCATTTTCCATCACAACGTAGTACATGCACATTTGCCTACTCACGTGCACACACACCACAAAGGAAAGCTTTGTGAGACGATATATCCTTTTACCCATGAAGCTCTGTGATATTTACTTTGATTTCTATTCTGTTCTGTCTACATTCTTTCCTATCCTATTCTATTTATTCCTTTTCCCACCCCTTTTTTAAAATTAAGAAAAAAGTGTTGGTTGTGATTCACTAAATTGATTCCTTGACCCAGGAATGGGTCACAGACTAAGTTTGAAAAACACTCTTCTGTGATATATTACCAGGAAGTAAGAATTTTGGACACCTTGGATTTTATTAGATATTGAGAAAGTACTCTCCTAAGTGTACCTTTATTTTTAATGTTTTGGATGTTTTGCTTTAGGTGTATCTGTTTTCAGCAATAATAGTGGTATTAAAAACAAATACCAATATGATGTTCTCTGATGTTTTATTGAGAATTTAATCTGCATATACACACAGTGATATATCATATTTGGACTTATTTTAACATTTTAATTTTGTTTTTATCATTGTTTCCCCTTCTTTTATTTTTTGCCTTTTTGCCTTCTGTGAATTGATAAATTTTCTATATTCCCATCATCAACCCCTTATTTTTCCTCTGTTGGTTTAGAAGACTTCAGTAAAAAGACTGTAGTACTATTCTTTTATTGGTAGCTTCCCCTACCCTTGAAAAAATACACACCTCACTATAAATAATTATTAATAATTTCAAGTTGTTAAGTACTTTTATCCTTCTTTTTGAACATAATATGGACCTACCATCCTTTTCAATTGAGTATAACTCTTGCATCTTATCTTGTTATTGTGGTCCAAAGTTTAGCTTTACATTTTTTTATACATAAAAATGTTTTCAATTTTTATGACCAGTAGTTAATTAGATTTATCAGCTTAAATTATTTCCTGTTCTCATTTTTCATTTCTTGCATTCCATGTTTTCCTCTGTATTCACTTTTCTTTTTGCTGAAGTACATGCTTTTGTGCATGTTACCAAGGATGTATGGATAATACATTCTTTGTCCTTTTGTGACTAAAAATTACCTTTATTTTGTCCCTACTCCATTTTAGCATGTCTATAATTCTAGGTTGATATTTATTTTTTCTCAGCGTTTAAAGACATAACTCCATTGTCAATTATCCTCTTTGTTGCTAGTGAGCAGTGTGCTGTCATTTTAAATGTCATTACTTTGTGGGCAATCTGGCTTTTCTCTCTGGGGCTCTGAAGTATTTTTCTCTCTTTTCTCTCTGATGTTCCATAGGTTTACTAGTGTCAGACATGGATTTATCTTTATTTTTCCTGCTCAGTAGTCAGTGGGCAGTCTTGATTTAATGACTCTTATATTATGAATTCTGGAAAATTCTTAGTTCTTTAACTTCTGGAACAGCACTGGAAATCTCTCATTCCATTCTCTATGCTTCTTAACTGCCTTTTAATTTATATTTTTGTTTTCTCTGTGATATTTTCTAGTGAATCTGTACAAAAATTTTCAACATATGAATTCTTTGAAAGTTCATTCTAGAGTTTATCCCATTATTTGAGATTTAAATTCAGTGATATCTCTCATTTATAAGATTCCCCTCCCCAGATTATTGAGGTATAATTGATAATACAAATTATATATATTTAAGGTGTACATGGTGATTTGATATATCTATACATTGTAAAATGAAATGATTATCACAATCAAGCTAATTGGGACCATTCTATTCCCATTTGGTTTCTGTAGTCTCATAATTACTTACTCTTTTTAAATGGAAGTTGTGACTTTATTAGTTTCTTTGAGTTTTCCAAACACAGCTTTTTAAAAGTCTTTGTCAGACTATTTCATAAAGGTAATTTAATCAGGGATGAATTCATGTTCAGTGCATGATTCTGTTAACTTTTTCTTAGCATTAGATTTCTTCATGTGTTTTGAAATTTTAGTTTTCTGGCTAAATATTGGTGGTTTCATCTCTCTCTCTCTCTCTCCCTTCCCCCTTTTACTCTTTGCTCATCTTCCGTGTCCAGTGGTTTTGTCATCTATTCCACCTTGCTTTTGCCACTCCAGGTTTAAATCACAGGGACTCTTGTTCTGAAGGGACATTGGTGGTAGCACAGATCCATTCACTATGACATGAGCTACTTAGTTCAATTTCTGATGGAGAGGATGTGTCTGGGACTTCCAGCAGCTCTAGATTTGTAGTGTGCTAAAAGCTCTGGCCTTAGGGAGGTTGTGGGACAGGGAAGTCTCCCCACCAAACTCTGGGCCTGAAGCTGTGGGCACTCTTTTATTCCTCTGTCTAGATGGCCAACTTCCTGGCCAACTTCTTTGAATCCAGACCCAGAATTCAGCAGGCTGCAGCTTTAGTTCCACTCACCATTTTGGATTTCTATTCTACTTCTGGTTCACAGAACATTTATCTTGTTGTTGAGCTTGTTTCTGCCTTATTTTACTTTCTATTTTCATGTTTTGTCTCTCATCCATAGGTGTGTGGAGCAGAGAGTATGTTACAAAGTGTAAACTCCCTTGCATGCTTGCCCAGGAGTGACTGGTTTCCCTTCAGTGGTCTTTCTCATTTTCTTCTTCTCTCAATTTTTCAAAAGAGCTTCCAATATCCTCTGCTCCTCTTATCAAATCTAAGAACCAGATAGTTTTGAAGATTAGTTCTTTTTTTGTTACCACAATGTATAGTTAACATTCATCACCATACATAGTTACAATTTTTTTTCTTGTGGTGGGAAATTTTATTCTCATAGCAACTTTCAAATACATAGTATAGCATTATTAACTATAGTCACCATGCTGTACAGTATATACCCAGGACTTACTTATTTTATAACTGGAAGTTTGTTAGTTCTATTGGACCAAAACCTGAAGCTTAAATCCAAAGGCAGCTGAAGTACCATGGAAAGAGCACTGTTCTAGGTAAAGGAGATCTGGGTTTGATTTTGGCTGTACTTCCTTGGATTAGTCTTGCCACTTCTTTAAGGTTCAGTTTCCTTATCTGTAAAATGTAAATGGTAATCCTGCTTCTTAGGGCTGTGTTGAGGATGAAATGAGATAATGTGTATGTAAACGCACAATACCTAACAGGTGCTCAGTGATTTTTTTTTTTTTTTAACACAGAGAAAAATCAAAGGGATTTGGCTACAAATGCCCAAAACACTGGGTCCTTGGATCCCAGTCTCAATCCACATTTGTGTAACTCCACCTGGAGGCTGGCCCCCCTCCACTTTTCCCTACCTTCAAGATTTCTGCAGGCAGGAAGCAATAGAGGAGCATTGTGAGTTGGTAGAAAAGCCCCATGGCAAAGGTGATGGAGCCCTGTTTCACATCTGTATGATAGATACTGCTCTGAAGAAAAATGACTTTCTGGGATGCATCAGGTTTTGCACATTCAGAGGTGGACGTTCTGAAGACTTGTAGTCACAGTACTAGGGGTTGGGACATGTGGCTTATCCTATTTTCTCTCTCTTTGATTTTTTTCTCTTTAGACTCTACTTGGAGGCTTCTCAGTACTGTCCCTTACAGGATTCTTTTCCATCCCTTCCCATACTCTCTTCTACCTTAGCGTTCCCCTGGTTTTCTCTTTCAAGGTGATCTTGGGTGGCCTCGGCCTGCAGTGGCTTGAAGCAGGATTTCGGTTCCTGGCCAGAGACTGACGTCAGGCTGTGGCCCTGAGAGCCCTGAATCCTAACCACTAGACCACCAGGGACCAGTGGCTAGTTACAAGGTCCTGGCCCGTCAGCTGTGTAGAAATGAATTTCCACCTAGTGATGGAAAGTAGTGAAACCAGTAAAGTGTTTATTAGGAGGAAAAGGGGTACGTGTGGACTCAGAGAGAGAGTTGCATCTTCGTGGTAGTTTAAATCACTCATATGGGGCATTTCTTCTGGGCTTCCTCTGACCAATCATCTTGCTTTGCCTGGTTCTGAGTCCATATTTGGTCTATCTCAGGGTCCTCCCAAGTATGTGCACACATCTCTTAGCCAAGATGGATTCTAGTGAAAAGGCCTTTGCATGGGTTGACATCACTCCATTTTGACATCCAAGGAGCCTCTCTGTGCATGTATAGTCGGGAAAGTCTCCTTGACCTCTGAATGAGGAATATGTGGTCTTTTATCTCTTATCTGGGTAGGGCTCAGCTTTTCTTCCCTCCTGTTATTTTGGAGTATCTGTGCATGGGGGATGAACTGCAGCTGCTCAGCCTGGGGTCCATCTATCTCCTGCCTCAAAGGCTCCTCTTTCATTTCGTTTGTGTTGAAGAGTTTGCACAGTGTTGGGGAGAAGGGATAGACTCCTGTCTATATCCCATAAGGGGATCCTTTCATGGCCAATGAATAGGGAGAGTGTCAAATTCTTATTCAAATCTTTTTTCCCTTTCTCCTTTCCTCCTGATTCAAGTGTCTTCTTACTGCTGTACACCTGTCTGTTGTTATTTCTAAAGGAAGTTGTGTGATCCTAATTCAACTCTAACCCTAGTCCTAAACTTTTTGCAGAATCTTCAACCTAAATGCTCTCTAACTGTAAAAAGGACATGCTATAACACTTTTAGTAGGGATGCTAGGGAAAGTGGCATCTATACGGTTCAAAGTTTGGGCACCATTTGAAAAGAGAATGATTGAAGAACATTACTGTAGAAATTAAGGCATTCACATCTATTCATACAAGAGAGAAATTGTCAAAAAAAGTGGTTCCCCAGATTGGCTGTGCAGAAGAGTATTCTGGGTATCTTGTTTAAGCCTCAGATTTCTGGTCCCTACTTCAGAATTACTGAGTCAGAATTTCTGGGGATGGGACCTGGTAATCTGGATTTTTATCATGGGGCATTGAGCAGGGCACAGATGATTCTGATGCGGTCTATTGTTGTGAAATACTGGACAAAATGACCCTAAGATCTGTCATAGTGTTACATTGAGTTGGGACTCTCACAGAATCTTAGATTTCAGTTAATATTTTAAAAATATTTTTGTCAAAGGAGGGATGAGTTGGTTCAAGTAATATCCTGACATCTTGCTGAAAGATAAAGATCTTAATTCTCTAGTTCCTTAAAAACCACCCCCAAACCTAATAAACAAAACCCATCTATCCAAAGCTAAGCAGATCATGAATAGACCTGGACTCGCATGCCAGCAGAGTGGGGGAGAAGTAGTCTGTTGTTTCTTGAGGGTAGGGACATGGGTGATGAATTTATTTCACACATTAGAGCAGTTGTCCTCAACCTGGCTGACTATTAGAAGCACTCTCCAGAGCAATTAGGTCAGAATCCCTGGAGGCTGGGCCCAGGTGTTGGTATTTTTAAAGAGCACCCTCAGGTGATTCTAATATGTAGCTGTGCTGAGAGCCACGGCATTAGAGGAGATGTGCTCTCAGGGAAGCAACACAAGCGAATCTCCCTGGGTAAGAATAGCAGCTCATTTCTCATTTAAACAATCAAGCTGGGTGGGCTTATTCTCTGGAAACTTTGAGGAGACTAGACGGGGACTGAGAGGAAAAAGGAGTGAAACAGAACCTGATTTTCAGTTTAATTTGGAAGGAAGCTAGAAATGCTGGATGAGCTTTTTCTAATGTCCTCAAATGTATCCATGTCTCTATTCCCACCAACACCCACCAAACTACTAAGTGAATGACTCTGATTTAAGCCTAACCTCAAAGAAACCAAAATAGAACAATATTTATAATAACCATATTCTGGAGCTCTTTTGATGAGGCTAACCTGTGAAGCAGGCAGACTGCAGAGAATCTTCTTTCTTTCTTTCTTTCCTTTTTTTTTTTTTTACTGCAAAAAGCTTTATTGTTTCCATTTGTTCCACAGCTTGGGAGAGGGCTCCAGGGTGTTTAAAAAGCTGCCTGGCGGCAGCAGAGAAAACCTCAGGTGGAAACCCTGACACCAGGGGGATGCGGAGAGGTCCCCCAAAGGCCACTGGGCTCCAGAGGCTCTAGTTGTGCTTGAGGGTGAGCCTTGGAAGACATACTCGCTCAGCCCAGCCTGGGGGCCACCAGCCCGCGGAGGGCAGTCAGGTGTTCTCCATCTTCTTGATGAGTTTTACCTCCTCATCTAGGAAAGTGGTTTGTTACTGAACGCAAGCTCGTGTTACCCACATACAGTGAGGCCAAAGAAACTTTGAAATGTTGGAGTTTGGAGCAGAGAAAGGTTTATTGCAGGGCCATGCAAGGCGAAGGGTGCTTATGCACCCCAAAACCCTGAATTCCCTGAAGGATTTCAGCAAAGCATTTTTAAAGGCCAGGTGAGGGGGAGTGGGGGGTGGTCGCAGGGTGTGTGATCAGCTCGTGCACAATTCTCTGATTGGCTGATGGTGAGGTAACAGGGCGGAGTCACAGGGGTTAACATTATCAACCCTTAGGTGCCGGAAGGTCTGGGGGCTACGTGCTCATTAGTAAATTTCCCCCAGTTGGTGGTGGTTTTTAGCATCTGAAATACTCTGGAAATGGGCATGGGATACTATTATCCAGGCACTTCAGAGAGGAGCCACAGCAGCGGATGTGAGCCAGGGGTCTGTCCTGGGAAGGCCTCGGTGGGTCCTGCTCTGTTACCGTTCTCTAAGAAGCCAAAAAGCTGGGGGCATGTGCAGGCAGAACTCAGGGCATGCAGACCCCAAACGGCCTGGTTCAGGTTCTTCTCCAGGGCCACCGTGGCTTCCCTGGTGTCCAGGGCTTTTCCCCACTCATCTTGGGATGGCTTTGGCATGTCCCAGTAGAGGGAGCAGCCTCTGCACTGGTTTTGCATCTTCAAGAGACGCTGGGCACCCTCGAGCTTTTCCCCTCTGCCAACTCGCAAAAGATGTGGCCCAGGCCCCCCGGAGCACCACTGTCGCGGTTAAAATAGAAGCCCGGAGAGAGGTATGTGTATGTGGCAGGCCCTCAGTTGCAGGTTGCCCTGGCGGCTGACGGCGTCCTGGGGGCTCATGGTTGGTGGATGAAAAGAAGCTGACCACAAAACCCAGTGCTGGCTGGCCCTGGAGGCCTAGGACAGCTGAGAACGTGGTCCTGGAGGCTGTGACTAGAAAGGAGGTTACGGGGTGGTCAGAGGCTGGAAGAAGGGGAGTCCCTGTCCTGTCCAAACGCTGTTGCAAGAGACAAATCCATGGGGGTGCCAGACTACTGCCTTATCCTCACTTTTTTGGAAAAGAAATAGGGAAGTTAGTTAAAGGTGGGAGGCAGGGCTAAAAGTAGGGCTGGGGTCTGTTGAAGTAAATTTCTAGGCCCATTATGGTACTGCTGCAGCCTGGGGTAGCATAAAGATCACTTTCTTGCCCCTGGATATATTCCTTCTGAGCAGAAACGGTCGTCAGCCTATACCCCAAAGCTGAGCCCACTCTGGGCCTTCTGCACACAAGGTTGATTACATGACCCCAGCCAACCATATTTTCTGTTTCTTTCTTGTTCTTTGTTCTTTATCCTATAAAAGCTTCTTTCTTTCTGTGCCATCTTGCAGTTCTCTGAAGGAAGACCATCTACTACAGGAGGTATTAAATAAAGTTTGTGTGTATCACCTAAGTATTTTTTGTGTGTGTGTGTGTGCGGTACGCGGGCCTCTCACTGTTGCGGCCTCTCCCGTTGCGGAGCACAGGCTCCAGACGCGCAGGCCCAGCGGCCATGGCTCACGGGCCCAGCTGCTCCGCGGCATGTGGGATCTTCCCGGACCGGGGCACGAACCTGCGTCCCCTGCATCGGCAGGCGGACTCTCAACCACTGCGCCACCAGGGAGGCCCCCCTAAGCTGTTTTTTAAAATCCTTTTTTTTTTTTTTTTAACAGTTTCTGTCGATGAGGAGTGTGCTCCGAAGCTGACTGCTAGCAGCCTGACAACAACCGCACTGGTGAGGCGCCCCTGAGCCCTTTGAATTACTGTTCTTCTCATCCGTACCGAGGGCCCTGGGCAAGGCACTCTCGGATTTGAGCGCCACTTGCTGTGTGCAGCTCTCTGATCCCTACTTTATTTTTTTAAAAAACATTCCTCCTGGATAGGTTCTGGGGACCTGTAGAAGTTCGGGATAGTTATATTGGGAATCCACAATGGATGACAGCTGTTCAGGAAGTCTCAAAGCCTAGAGGTAAGTCCACAGCATAAACTGCTAGGGGACTTGGGAAAATAAATTTAGAAAAGAAGTTCAGACTGCTTTGACCCTCCGTCTAAGTAGGCACAAGTCAAACTATTAAAAGCCATCAGGGCGTCTGCCTCTACAAAGAAATCTTCTATGAAAGAAAGGAAAGGCCTCTTATTGCTGATGGTGATCTCAGAAGACAAAGATGCAAAACCTTGGGATGTTTTGACAACTTTCCCAAATCAAAGTCTCCTTTAAAAGAACTGAGGTGTAATTGGCATAGAACATTATATTAGTTTCAGGTGTACAACATAATGATTCAACATTTGTATATATTGTGAAATGGTCACCACACTCAGTCTAGTAACATATGTCGCCATACATAGTTACAATTTTTTTTCTTATGATGAGAACTTTTAAGATTTACTCTTGGCAACTTTCAAATATGTAATACAGTATTACTACCTATAGTCACCATGCTGTATATTACATCCCTATGATTTATTTATTTTATAACTGTTTGTAAAAGCTTGTACCTTTGATTCCCTTCAGCCATTTCTCTTCCCCCCACTCCCACCTCTGGCAACCACCAATTTGTTCTTTGTATCTATGAGATTGGTTTTTTTTTTGTTTTTGTTTAGATTTCACACAAGTGAGACCATACATTGCCTTTCTCTGTCTGACTTTATATTTCATTAGCATAATGCACTTGAGGTCCATCCATGCTGTTGCAAATGGCAATATTTCATTCTTTTTTACAGCTGAATAGTATTCCATCGTGCACATATATACCATATTTTAGTTATCCATTCATTCATTAGTGGGCACTTAGATTGTTTCCATATCTTGGCTTTTGTAAACAATGCTGCAATGAACCTGGGGGTGTAGATAACTTTTTGAGTTAGTGTTTTCATTTTCTTTGGGTAAATACCCACAAGTGGAATTGCTGGATTATATGATAGTTCTATTTTTAGTTTTTTGAGAAACCTCTATACTGTATTCTGTACTGGTTGCACCAATGTACGCTCCCAGCAACAGTGCACAAGAATTCCCTATTCTCCTCATTCTCACCAACACTTGTTACCTCTTGTCTTTTTGATAATAGCCCTTCTGAGAGGTGTGAAGTGACCTCTCATTGTGGTTTTGATTTGCATGTCCCTGATGATTACTGATGTTGAGCACCTTTTCATGTACTTGTTGGCCATCTATAAGTCTTTTTTGGAAAAACGTCTGTTCAGATCCTCTGCCCTTTTTAAAAATCAGATTCCTTTGCTGTTGAGTTATATAAGAGTTCTTTATATATCTTGGATATTAAGCCCTTATCAGATATTATTTGCAAATATTTTCTCCCATTCAGTAGGTTGCCTTTTCAACTTGAGTTGATTTTTGTGTATGGTATAAGATAGTGGTTCAGTTTCACTCTTGCATGTGGCTGAGTTCTCTGCCTCTGCTTCTAAAAAATTCTCTATTGATTCCAGCTTCACTCACCCATTTTAGCTGCTAATCCTATTCGTGAGGAAGCAGAAAGGAATGTCTTACACCCTTCCTTGGCCCAGCACAAGCCTCAACTTTCAGGGCTGTATAACCCTCAAAGAGAGTAGCAGCACCAAAGACAGCTTGCGGGGAGGTGCCATCTTCACCGCCATTAAAACTCTGTCTAAGCTGCAGCAAAGGAAAGCAGTGTGCTTGTCGGGCAATGCAGCCTTGAAACAAGCCACACAGCTAGTTCCTCCCTCCACACCCCTACCATATAGACATTCTGGACCCTCTGTCTACCTTTTCCACCCCAATTGTCTCTCTCTCATGAACTCTGCTGTACAAAGTCGGCCACATGCAGTTTTGTCCTTCTTAAACGCTGCCTGTTCTTGTATTACGTCTTCTCCCCAAAACGGCTGCACGCAGAGGGCTGAGGACCTGCTCTCACCACTTTTGTCTCCGACCCAAAGCCCAGTGTGGTAGGTAAGCCACGAGTGCTTGCTGGTGGAATGGACTTCCCACCAGCGCCCTTCCCTCTCCATTTTTCCCTTCCACCTCTTGCTTCTGGTCTGCAACGGCAGCCTGCTGGCACAATGCTCACTTCTAGCAGTGCTGTTTTAACCTAAGCTGGAGGGGAGAGGTTTGACCTGAGAAACATAAAGACATAGCTGAGGGGAAAATATGGCCAAGAAAACATTCATGACCAGCTGAGTCACCGTCACACAACATTACATTGTGACAGCATGAGGGCTCCCAGCAGGGGCCCTGCAGAAATAATCTTTCTTTTCTGAAGGCACTGTGGGAAGGAGGGTGACTGAGCTGAGGACGTACCCTGGGTTGGGGGCAAGCTGGCCCTTTAAAGGCCATGAATGGCCGCTCAGAAGCATGGAAGGTTTGCAACCAAACGGTCCCCTCCAAACTGGAGTTCCCTGAGTGCGTGTATCAGAAGAAAGGCTGCATTAGCGGGTTTGGAGAGGGAGCAAAGACGCTAATGAAGCGTGGACTGGCTGCTTTCCGCAGAGCCTTCTGGGCACCACGCCACCATCTCGCTTTCTTTCCTCCCCATTTATTTATTTATATTCTTAATTAATGGAAATTTCAACTCCCATTAGATCAGGAGGAGTGAGTAATAAACAGCCGGGGCAGCAGCTCTACTGGGGAAGGGCAGAGGCTTCTCTTTCTGCTCCCAGATTCCAGTCACGTGACTGGCTTGGGTTCAGGGAGAGAAAAATCCATATGCTGGTTCTATGTATGAGAGCCAGGAGCCTGGGCCGAGGGGCCACTGACCTCCACGGTATCTGAGTTTACCTTTAGGCATCTTTTAGCCGTTCCCTGTTTAGCTGTGTTGCAATCAGGTGGCCCAGGTTTGAATCCTATCTGATCGCACAATCAGGTAACCTTGGGCAAGTTAATCAGCCTTGGCTGTGTCTCCTTCTTCTCTGCTAAAGAGAGTAATAGTATCTGTTGCAGAGGGTAGTTCTGGGTCTTAACTGAAGTCATGTGTGTGAAGTGCTTGGCACAGTGCCTGGTTTGAAGTGAGTGCTCACTGGATGGGAGCTCCTCTCATCATCATCTGGCATGTGCACATATCAACATGGCTCCTCCCTCAGGTGCCTCAAGCAGTCCAGTGGAAGCTCCTTCCAGGAGTAGGGCTGGTGAGCCCCCTCTTTCAGGAATGTCCCAGACAGTCCTCTGCTGGGTTCTGGCATCTGATTTGGGAATGGCAGTGCGAGTTGGGTTAGGTGGGGTTTCTGAACCCACAGTCTTGAATTTCAGATCTATTGGCATCACTTATGAAGCTTGAAAACCTCTGCCTGGGTATAACCCAGGGCTCCGACGTTCACATGGGTCTCAGGCTCAGCCAGAAAGCCATTGATGGACTGGGACATGGTGAGTCATAGAGCTGGAAGTAGTCACTGATAGCCCATAGCAAGAGGACAGCTCCCCAGCTTGGCTTCAGTGGAAGGCTTCAGTGGGCTCCCAGATCACCAGGCTGAGCCCTGTGCAGGCAGAGCCAGGAGGGGGAGTGAGTGAAGCTTCAATCTGGCAACACACCTTCTGGGTTTGGCTCCGGCTCTGCAACCTATGGGCTGCGGCGCCTATAGGACAAAGCTTGTGACCTTTCCAAGCCTCAGTCTCCTGACATGAAAAATAAACCTGATAACAACAGTGTTCTTTTCGTGAAGTTGAGAGGTTGACATGAGATAACATACGAAGTGATGAATAGAATGCCTGGCAAGTTCTCAGAACTGTTAGCTATTATGATTAGGTCTGTTTTATTCATCCCTGTATTTTCAATGCCTATCGCAGTGTCTGGTTATAGTAAGTACTCAATAAATAAGTTGTTAAATGGAGAATGTGAGACTTGGGACAACCCCCTAACCTTTTGGCCTTGCTAGCCCTGATGGAGGGGTCCTATCAGATGGCCTTGAATGCCATGTCCAGATCAAGACACAGGAATTCTGTGCCAGGTTCACAGAGAATAGTGTGTTGTTTCATTGAAAAAAGAAACTTCTTCCCTCTTTCTTGAAATATGACTATGTATTGACAAAGAACAAAGTAGCTAAGGTCCTGGGTGTCACTGGAGAGGAAAAAAAAAAACTGCTCTGTTTGAGTTAAATTACTAGCCCCTTTTTGGGTAAGAAGGATCCACTAGTTATCTTGGCTGTGCTATTGGATATCTTTTCTAAAGGAAAGGGGCAACTCCAAAGGTGAGCAAGACATTAGTCGGTATTAAAAAAGAACTGGAGCACAATTGGAGAAGAATTGTTATTCCATCTGGTAAATCCGTGCTCTGTCGTCACCTTGACTGCCTCATTCGCTTTGCGGCTCACCTAATCTCGGGTAGGACACAGCAGAAATAGAAAAGGACCCTGGAAGGGCAGAGCAGATGTGTATGGGGGAGGGGCAACTTCCTCACGAAGAAAGATGAAATATTTCGTTCTGAAAGGGGCAGGGGAAAGCGGTGAGCCTGCTCAGAGGTGGCGAGTATAATAATGGGAAGCAGTCAGCCAATTGCAGGCTCCCCCTTGCCCTTTCCCCTGTTCAGAGAAGGAGGCAGCACTCGACAGAATTAAAAGGGAGCAAATTTAGAACTGATGAAAGGAAATGCTCTCCACGCAATGTATAATTAACCTATGAAGGAACCTAACCTGCTGGCTATTAACTGAGGCGAGCGGTTAGCTGGGCTTTCAGAGGGTTGGAAGAATAACAGCCGTTTTGGCAGTTACACTGTTTAAGGCTGCAGTTCCCGAGGTAATTCATCCTCTGCTACAGGACACGAAGTGATGGCCAGGATGAGCAAAGGCACCTCCCCTAGGATGCACAAGAGGGGAGGTGAGATTGGGCATTTAGATGGCAGTGAGGGTATTGGTACTGCGAGAGGCCATGGGAATGATCCAGGAGACTGAGAAGACTTGACTGAGGTCGGATGGCCACTTGGTGGTAGAGCTCAGCGTGCCAGCATTCTCTGCCAGTGTTGTCCCCTTTAGAGCATGTGACCCCAGCAGGGTGTCGGGGTCCTGGCACTTACTCTTGTTCCTGCCTTGCTTTTCACCCCCTCCTGTGCTCAAGCCCCGTTAGCAGGAAGTGTGTGGTCGGAATCCAAGCCCGGGAAGTCCAGGATATGGTTGATTTGGGGAGCTGTTTAGTGTATGTTAGTCCTGGGCAGGAATTCTGCCCCACTTTTTATCCATGTGATCTCAAGTCTCCCACAAAGAGCAAGGCAACAGTACAGAATAGAGTAGAGCAACGCTTGTTTTTAGGGAGTAGGTTGGTATCACCCATTCAAATGCCATCGTCACTTCTTAGGTGTATGTATGACCTTGGGCCCTTACTTAATCTCTCTGAATCTGTTTCGTTATCTTACAACTACCTTCTTCAAAGACACGTGAAGGTTAAATGAGACAATACTGAAAAGCAGTTAGCGTGCAATGGTACACGGTGACCATTCAAAAACTGGCAGCTAAAATTATTATTAGAACTGGAATTAGCATGAGCTGACCCATTAGGAGAAAATCTTTTAGATTTATTGCCTATTTTTAAAATTTCTCATTCACTCAGTAAATACTTCTTGAACACCTAGTGTGCACTGTTAGGTACTAGATATGCAATGGTAAATGAAATACGCTTCCTATCCTCTTGGAGCTCACAATTAATTGGAGGAGACAGTGTTACAAAAGAAAACGCAATGCTGTGTGATACAGGCTGCTTTAGAGTTAGGGATCTGTCGCGTATTGTGGAATCATAGAAGTAGCTTTTGTCTGTTAAATATTTATGAAGCACTATGTGCTAAGCTCTGGGATAGGCATTCATCAAGTTACCAGTCAAATAAATCCCACCCTCAGGGAAAGTGACATCTTGGAAAGGCATTCTGTACTTATTGGGAATTCCAGAGAACATTCCAAGAATCTGAGCTTGCACTGACAATGCGATCAAACATAGCTCCAAGTGAGCATTGTTTATTACCGGAAAATATTTTAAATCTCTCAAAGGTGGTTTAAGGCAACTTTTGTTGTCTTGGGAAAAGATGTTGGTCAAGAAGCCCCAGAAAATGATCAAGAAAGTTCCCGGGAACTAATAAGAACCTGCTGTATAAAAAAATAAATAAAATTCAAAACTTAAAAAAAAAAAATTCCTGGAAGATAACCAGGGTTCTTCTAAGAATTTGTAGGCCCTCGGCCCTCTTACATTTGAGGACTTAACCTAGATCTTATCAAACATTCCAAGCATATGATATGAAACGAAATGCCTCCGTACTCCCTGGTGAATTTATCTTTTTTTTTTTGGCTGTAAAAATTTTAAATTATTTTCTAGTTTTGATTTTAAAATTATGGATGATTTTTGGAAATTGTATCCATATTCATGAATTCTCATGGGATGAGAAAATCTTAAATGATTTTCTAATATAATGACTTTTTTTGATGAATACTAAATTGAGCAATTAATGAAGTTGACATAATATTACATCTTGTAGACATTCAGTTAAGCAGTAATTTTAGTGTTACACTTTTTGTATTTGTAACCCCTTCCTTTTGTTTTTTAGGTTCAAGACATTTCTTTAGGCCTTTGAGAAGCTCTCAAGCTAGAGGCCTGGTGCCTCTGGATTGAACAGCCTTGGGGCAGCAGCAGGTGTCTCCCTCAGGTCAACTCCCTTCCCTCGTCTCAACCTAGAGGATGATATAATGAGGTCTGTCTCGAGATGCTGTTAATGAGCCACATAAGAGTAGATTTAGGTCCCGGGGCAGGGTAGTAACTTGTGAGGCAGTTGTTGGTGGGCCATTTCCCCAGCATGTTAGTGAAGCTTGATTCTCTTTTCTCTTGGACCATCTTCCTTCCTATTTATCTTTACCCTGTTCTGCTTCTTTTCACCCTATCTCTTTTATCTTCTCTCCTGCCTATGGCTTTGTCCACCAATGGAGTAGCCAATGGCTCCTGTAGACCTTCCCCACTCTGCTGGTGCCACTGAACTCACTTCTGGTCCCAGTGAAAGCATCATGGAAGGAGGGATGGCCATAAACCCAATACTTGCAGAATTAAAGACAATTATGGAGGCACTTTGATTAAAACTGGAAATACAAAGTGCTCGCCATGTATTTCTTTACAAAACCAATGTCCTAATGTCTTTTCAGAGTAGCCAGTGTGAAATGAGCTGCTGGACTTTAGTCCTTGGTAAATTTTACCGAGCAGAGAGACCGATGAAATTTTCTTGTTAGACTGTATTAGAAGCGTTCTTTGCCGCTATTGTCCTGCACACAACACCCTTCTCCTGTCTGTCTCGTGGCTGTATCCCTTACATCTCAGCTTCAATTCACCTACTGGTGAGCCCATCCTTGACCTCCCTGGGATTCTCTGAGCACTCTTGGTGCTCCCCCTGACCTTAATACTGTTCACACACCCATTGAAGCGATGCCCATCTCCTGTTGTAATGGTTTGTTTTATTGACACGTCTGACTCCCCCCTGTAAACTCTTTCTGGGCAAAGACCCTGTCTCCTCCGGATCTTCAGCTCTGAGCACAGCAATTGGCACACAGTCGGGTCTAAAGCAATGAGACGACTGTTTGGAAACCTGGACCCTTCTTTGCACACTGAGTTTTGAGTACTTTTCAACTCTGTCTAGCCGAGTCAGGAAAGACTACATGCTCGGTCTATCTTCAAGAAGAAGTGATGTTGAACATCCACTCACCCTGTGGTGTCCCTTCCCCCGAATGTCCCCAAACCATGAATCATCAGACCCAGGGTCTACCACCACCGTAGATATTTTAAACATCAGGATAAAGAAGAAAGGGTGCAAATAGGGATAAATACCTCTAGCCATAAAAGTGAAATAAATCAATATCACTTCTCTGTGGTCAGAGATGCTTAATAGACAGAGATCACTGCCAGATTGTAAAAAATGTGTTTAGCAGGTGGTGAGGGCAAACTTGAGCCGCAGGAATGAATAACTCCACTGCTTTTCTCATTTTAGAGTGAAATAACTTTTTCTTTGGCATTAGATGATGCATATAAGTCTGCATCCATGGGATTTGATTCTGGAAGTGCTGGTCTTGCTTTCAGGACCTAGAGAGTGTGAGCTGTTGAGGGTCACTGGCCACTTTCGTCTGGGGCTGGAGATGCTGTTTAAGGTTCTTGCATTGGCCTGGGAGGCCCCATTACGAGCCTCTTCAGTGCATCATCTCATGCATGATCATCTGATTAAAATAGGATGAAGTTCCCGCTGACACCCCTGCCTACCTTCCCAATCTCCTTTTCCTCCTTTCCAGGCATTTCTCTCTCCTGTCCTCTGCTCAGGCCTCACTAGGCTACTTGGACCTTCCCTGGATGCACCTTGTGTGTTCTTGCCCACCTACTTCTTTATGTCTCTCTGTCAGCCCGCAGTGTCCCTTTACCCTGCCTTGTTCACAAGGCTTGTTCTTCAAAGCTCAACCTAAAAGTCAATGCTCTTCTGACCGGAAGCTCTTCACCTTCCTGGAGGAACAGGTTTCTCCTTAATCTTTGATCCCACATGACCTTATGTATCCCTTAATTATGGCTCTTAACCACATTCTGTCATAGTTTATTTCTACAATGATTATAATAATTAATCCATCAACAGATCCTGTCAGCACTACCTTCCAAATATATCCCCAATTTGACCACTTTCTACCACATCTGCCTCTGCCACTCTGGTGAGAGCCACGGTCATTTCTTACTGTGATTGCTGAGATGCCTTTGACCTGGCATCCTTTCCTCCGTGTGGGCCTCCTACAGCGTACCTTCCACAGAGGAGCTAGACTGATTCTTCTAAAAAGTGAATTAAAGTATGTTATTCCTCTGCTCAGAACTTTTAGTGCTTCCTGTGTGTATTACTCAGGGTTGTCCAGAGAGACAGAACCAATAAGATGTGTCTATATGTAGAAGGAGATTTGCTATAAGGGATTAGCTGACAGGATTAAGGAGGCTGGCAAGTCCAACACCTGCAGTGTGGGCTGGCACTCTGGTGACCTAAGTGGGCCAGTAGTACAGATGAAGTCTGCAGGCAGCCTCCTGGAGAATTCCCTCTTGTTGGGGGAGGCTGGTCTTTTTGTTCTGTTCAGGCCTTCAGCTGATTGGATGAGGCCACCCATATTACGGAGGGCACTCTGCTTACTGAAATTCACAGATTTAGATGTTATTTTAATCCAAAAACACCCTCTATAAAATTCCCATCAGGGAATGTCATTTGGTCCTCATCCCATTCCCACCTGGCCCTACGTGACTGATGAGCTTCTGGGTATCTCTTTTGTCTTTCCTTGTGCTCCAGCCGCTGCAGCCTCTTTGCTGTTCTTTAAACACGGATGGCACATTCCTGCATCAGGGCTCTTCTCTCTGCATTCAGAGAGAGCTTAGAGGAATGCTCTCCTCCCAGATGTTTGCATGGGTGTCTCCTTCTCCCCCAAACATCTGTCTGTATTCAAGTGGCACCTCCTTAGAGAGGCCTTCCCTGACCTGTTTCTTCACTCACATTATTCCCCTGGCTCCTGTTACCCTTTAGTCCTTTACCTGCTTTATATTCTTCCTGGTTCTTACGTGACTTTTTATCATGCACTTATTCATTCATTTTCTGTCTCCTCCATCTAGAATGCAAGCTCCATGGGGGCAGGGACTTCACCTGTTTTGGTCACTGTTACACCCTCAGCACCTAAACCAGTGCCTGGCACACTAGAGGCGCTCAACAAACATTTATTCAATAAATGAATACATGGAAAATACAGCTAACGTATATTAAGTGCTTACTCTTTCCTTTTATGTTGATAAAAACCATTGGAGTAGACTCTGATCTTATACTAGACTGCAAGGTCCATGAAGGCTGGGACTTTGTGGGTCTTGTTCAGGGCTGTATCCCTAGCACTTAGAACATAACATGTACTCAAAAATAATCTGCTAAATGAATGCATGAACAGGGCCACGTGTTAACCGACTAAGAGATTGAAGCATAGAGAGGGGAAATGATTTCCTAAGCCACTCTGTAAATATAAGTGCAAGAGCCAGGATTTCAACCTGGATGATCTAATCCCACAAACCCAACTTTAATGATGTCTGTTTCATGACTCGACCAACTATGATCTCTGTAAGGATGGCAGCTGTGACTTGTCCGCCTTTATTTCCCTAGTTCCTGGCACAATGCTGGCACTAAATAAATGTTTACGAATAGAATGCATCCTAGTTCTCTCAGCTTCCAAGCTCTTCCATGATGGAGGTAGACCCTGAGGGCTCCGAAGTCAGAATTTCTAGTAGGTGACGTTGCACTTAGCCTTTCAGTGCAGGCATAAGGTAAAGAAGTCAGACTTTGCCATGAAACAGACCCGGGTCCTTTACCTCTAGTGGTGTGAACTTGGGACTCAATTTTTCTATGTGCACGATGGGGGTTAACATTAGCTTCTACTTCTAAGGATTATTTTTAGGGATCACTAAAGTAATGTATGTAAATCAGTTAGCTCTGAGCCTGGCACACGCTAATTGCTCGACAAATGCTAGCTGTTATCATTTGCTGACCTCCTTCCTCTGAATTTCTGCAGCACATCTCCTGTTATTTGCACTTGGTGTAACACTTCTTAGGTATCATAGTACGTCCCTTACCTGATGGGGAGCCTCTGGGACACGGGGGTGGATAGAAACCATGCCTTTGCTCTTTTGCGTTTTTGCATAGGGTGAGAGTGGTGCTTTGTGCCTCATGGTTGTTCGGTACTTAAATGAATCGATTTATTCCTGCAGCTCCCACAAGAGAGGTCGTGTCACCACATCTCCATGATGATTCCATGAAAGTCTGAGGCAGGTTTCAGCTGATGGGCTTGGGAATTTTTGTCTACAAAACTGCTGGGTGACAGTAGTTTAGGTGGCCTGAAAACAATACAAATGTATACCTTAGTGCATTCCTTCAGACTCCTGTCTGCCATTTCTTTTTACCCAGGAGTAGAATCATAGTAAATGCAAATGTCAAACAAAAATACTGAAAAAATTCTGCTTTGACCTCGATTCCCAAACACTTGAAGTGCAAGCCAGAGCACCTAGAATTCCTAAGGAATCTAGGCCATAACGCAAGCTGACTGATGTGGGTAAGGGAATAGGGAGAAATGGGGGAGAAATATTGGATAACATGGTCATGGAAGGAGACATTTGAGCAGAGATCTGAATGATAGGAGAAACCATGCCATGCGAATCTAGGGGGAGGAAGAGCAGCCAGGCAGAAGGAATAGCAAATGCAAAGGACCCGAGACGTTAAGTATGAAGTATGTTAGAGGAACAGTGAAGAGGCCAGTGTGATAGGAGCATAGTGAGTAAAGGGAAGTGGTTGGAGATTAGGAAGCTGAGGAATTAGGGGGCTAGATCATCCAGAGCTTCACAGGCAATGGCAGGGAATTTGGATTACATGGTAAGTGAGATGGGCAACCACCGGGGAGTTCGGAGCAGAGGAAAGACATATGATTTACATGATTTACTTTTAGAATTCTAAAAGATCTCTCTGGCTGCTTGGTGGCTTGCAGGAGGACAAGAGCAAACATAGGCAGACTAGTTGGAAAGCTGTTAAGTTTGAGTGAGAGAGTATGGTGGCCTGATAGAGGTGGAGGTAATGAGAATTGGTTTATTTTGAAATACATTTTGAAGGTAGATCCCATAAAACTTTTGGACGGATTTGAAGTGTTTGAAATGATATACAGGATAAAAAGAGGAGGTTTTTTTTGTTTTTGTTTTTTCCTGGAGCAACTGATTGAACGATTTGATTTGATGAAATGGAGAGGACATAGAGAGGAAATAGCTTTGGGGGGACAACTATGGAAATCAATCAATTTTGGATATGTCAAATTTAGATATCCCAGTAGAGATGTTGAATACAAAGTTGGATGGAGAGGGCTGGAGTTCGAGGGGGAGGAGAGAGCTAATGGTGTGCATTTTGGAATCATCAACAAAAACGGGTTTTATTTTTGTCTCTTTTCCCCCTTTTTAAATTGAAATATAGTTGATTTACAATATTATATTTCAGGTATACACATAGTGATTCAATGTTTATATAGATTATACTCCCTTTAAAGTTATTACAAAATAATGGCTGGATTTCCCGGTGCTGTACAATATATCCCTGTTGCTTATCTATTTTATATGTAGTAGTTTGTGTCTCTTAATCTCATACCCCATCTTGCCCCTCCCCTCTTCCTTCTCCCTGTTGCTAACCATTAGTTTGTTTTCTATAACTGTGAGTCTGTTTTATTATATACATTCGTTTTATTTTTCAGATTCCACATATAAGTGATAACATAGTCTTTTCTTTTTTCACTAAGCATAATATTCTCTAGGTCCATTCAGGTTGTTGCAAATGCCAGAATTCATTCTTTTTTATGGCTAAGTAATATTCCATTGTGTGCCTGTGTGTGTGTGTATGTGTGTATATATATATATGTGTATATATATATATATATATATATATATACACACACACACACCACATCTTCTTTATCCATTCACCTGTTGATGAACACTTGGGTTGCTTCCATATCTTGGCTATTGTGAATAATGCTGCTATGAACATTGGGGTGCATGTATCTTTTTGAATTAGTGTTTTCATTTTCTTTGGGTCTATATCTAGCAGTGGAATTTCTGGATCATATGGTACTTCTATTTTTAGTTAAAAAATGATATTTAAAGCCATAGAGTGAATGAGATTATCTAGGAGTGAAAATAGGGAAAGGAGGAGTGACAAAGTCTCAGTCCTGGGACACCTCAATATTTAGAGGTTGGGAAGAAGAGCCAGCAAAGGAGACTGAGAAGTAGCAGTGATGTTAGGGGAAAAAAAAACAGGAAGAATGTGGTGTCTCTAAAGTCAAGTTAAAAGTCCATGTTAAGGAGGGAGTGATTGCCCATGTCAAATGTCGCCAGGAGGTAAAACGAGGTGAGTATTGACCATTGACAAGATACATACAAGAATGCTCTTAGAAGCAATGTTTATTTTTAGCAAAAATATTGGAAGCATTCCCAAATGTCTATCAACAGGAGAATGGGTAAATACATTGTGCTGTGTTTGCACAATGGAATTCTATTCACCTGAAAAAATGAATGAGTTAGTCACGTGGATGAATCCCACACATATGGTAGTGAGCGCAAATGTTGAAGAATATGTGTAGTTGAATACCATTTATAAAGTTAAAGCATGCAAAACAAGCATATTGCTTAGAGAAACTTTCATAGTAAAAGTATAAAGAAATATGTGGAAATAAAAAATACTGAATCAGGACATTAGTTTCTTGAAGAGTGCAGGAAGAGGAAGCCATCCAGGGAGGATACACAGGAGACATTCGACAATGTTGGTAATGCTTTGCTTTTTAAGCTTGGTGGTGGGTACACAGATAATCACTGAATTATTTATACTTTTTTGTATAATCTAATTATTGCCTAAGAAATTCTAAATGAAAAGGAAAACAATAATTTAACCACTGAACTTGTCAATGTGGAAGTCGTTTGTGACCTGGATAAAAGTACTTTCAGTGAAGTGTTTATGAGCAAGCTGATTGGAGTGGGTTTGAGAGAGAAAGGGAGGGAGAAAGTGAAAATGGTGCAGACAGACAACTGTTTAGAGAAGTTCTGGTTATAAAAGGGGCACAGAATGGAGTGGTAGCTGGAGGGGTGTCGGATAAAGGAGGATTTGATTGACAGAGTGACTGCAAATGAAGTTTTCCGAGGCCAAGTAATGTATGAAATTAAAATGTAGTTTATGTTTAATTATTTATCCTTAGCAGATAATCCAAAGCACTTGGTTTCCCTTTGGTTTTTCTGCCATTTAACTATCGGTGTTCATTAGCATCTTCACCAGAGAAGGAAGAACTCAAATCAGTCCCTTTGGATACTGGTGAAAATAATTTAGTGAAAGCCTCAGTTGGGGAGGCGTTGGAAACAACTCATTTAAATGAGGTTTGGGATTACTCATGGATTAATATAGATGGAGCGTTGAATAAAAACATCACACAGGATGCGCAGATTATTTCAGGTGTTTCAGAGTGTGTGGTTTCTGGAATTAAGAAGGTTGTTCAAACTGGTGTGCAAAGACCACTTATAACCATACCTTTCAAGAAAATTTCTTGAAGGTGGAGAGGCTTTTCAAACAATTGTTAATCTGCATGTAAGATCTGTTGCCATTAAGGAATGGGCCCTGTATTGCTGTGGTGGTTACTGTTGTTTTCCTAGCAGCTGGTGTGGATCTGTGAAGATCCTCTTACCCTATCTTTTTTTTTCTTTTAACATCTTTATTGGAGTATAATTGCTTTACAATGGTGTGTTAGTTTCTGCTTTATAACAAAATGAATCAGCTATACATATACATACGTACATCCCTATATCTCCTCCCTCTTGCGTCTCCCTCCCTCCCACCCCTCTAAGTGGTCACAAAGCACCGAGCTGATCTCCCTGTGCTCTGCCGCTGCTTCCCACTAGCTATCTGTTTTACATTTGGTAGTGTGTATATGTCCATGCCACTCTCTCACTTCATCCCAGCTCACCCTTAGCCTATCTCTTGAAGCTCAGTTAGACCAAGGATACTATGAGCAAGATAATGAATGTAATAATAAAATATAGATTATACTGTAATTTACGGAGAATCTATTGTGTGTCATGCACTTTCCTAGGCATTATGGCCCATTTCATTAAACTCTTACAACCTCCGTGCAAAGTAGGTTTTATTATTTCCATTTCAGGTGAGGAAACTGAGGCAGTACAGAATTCCACAGATACTAAATTCTAGGACTGGGATTGGAGCCCAGTCTAATTCCAGAGCCTGGACCTACTTTTCCAGAGCCTGCTCTACTTTTCCGTGCATCCTCTAAGGATGGCTGTGATCAGGCCTGTGACACAGATTCAATTTTACCCCGTCTATAGGACTGCAATTTCTGACCAAGAAGGCCAATCTTCTTGTTTCATGGTGTTTGTGTTGCTACTGAACATGAGGCAATATGGGTAGGAGTGGTCATTGTGGGAAATACAGCAACACATCAGTTGAAAGTTTTGAAGATCTGCAGTGAATTGGGAATAGAACTGTGACGGCACGTTTTGAGGCCTTTTACTTTATAGAGCATCCTGTGTTTTAAAACATCCACAGTGACTGTTGTTGTTCTATATTATTTAAATGAGCAAGTGTCCTAGTTTCAGGAGGAAGAGATTTTTTTTTTCCATCAAATTTACCACACATCTGTTTAAAGGCTGTGGCAACAGCATGCATAAATCTCCAATCAAAATATTACAGAACAAGCCAATTTTGATATTAAAAATGTATGGCCAGACACAATGTGCTGAAAATAAGAAATTGCCCCGTGATGCCTTTTCTGCTCTGCTTATATTGGACTGTTTATCCCCAAATTAAATCTTGTGTAAAAATATACCAGACTAAAAAGGAGTTAAACTTGGCACTGAACAATTAAACTGATGTCATAAAAGTGTGTCTGTATAGTATGCCAGTATTGCAGACATAATTTTATAGCAATAGAAATTTTTGTAATATCTTAAATAGATTCTGAAACATTCAAATTATATATGCCATTACATATAATGGTGTTTCAGGGATATTGGACAATATCATAATACAGAAGAATTTTTAAACTCCTTTAGTAGAAGAAAATCCTCGAATGTTTTGTAAGTAACAGGGACTCTCCCTTTGGAGGATATCCTTTGGAGGATTTCTAGTGCAGATTGGTACTTTGTTTCTTTTGGGTTGAGATCATGCTGGACTTTTATATAAGCAGGCTAATACCTTCAGGCTTCAGAATAGAGACATCACCTTCCACAGAATACCTCCACCACCACCACCACCACCACCGCACCAATGCTGAGACTGCCGATTGCCTTCTAGTTAGGAGTACGGTATTAGTCATCTTCCCTACAACATTGTAACTTCAAGGTTGCAATTTGGCCAGCGGCTTCACAATTTCATCCTTGAGTTCCTTCAGACCCTTGAGTGGGTGCCATCTACTCCTGGTAATTTATTTGTTTCTAAATTTGTTAATTAGGGGCAAAGCATCTAGTGCTTTACCACCGCATTTTCTTTTCCCCTAATCCCTGTGTTCTGAAAGATAATTTGTGGCTAAGAATTTCTTTACCATATTTCTCAGTAAGTACTTTATAAGTACAGCTGGAGTTTATGTAGGACCAAGACTGAATTTGTATTGGCTAAAGACTCAGAACATTTATCTGTTGAAGTTTATATCCAGATAGAAAGTGGGGAGAAATATTCCTCTTCTCTCATCAAGGGTTGTGGTTGAGGTTGGGGATTGCATAGAAAAACAGTCATCTCTTACTCATGGATGATATTTACAACCCTCCCCTCACCTGCCCCCAGCATCTCATCAGCCCTGTTATTCCCATCCTTCTAATGAAACTACTATGAAAAAGTCTACAGATGGGTCTCCTGAATAGCAAACCTAAGTAGCTGGCATCTCTTTTGTTCTACTGGGATTTTCTGTGACATTTGACACATGTTTTCATGCCCAAATCCTAGGATTCATCCTTGGTTCATTATTTGCTCTTGTTTTCCTTATGTTGTTGATGATAACATGTTTTGTTTTTTTTCTTCTTTTTTATCTGTTAATATGGTGAGTTGCATCTACTGATTTTTTGAATGTTAAGTCAACATTGCATTACAGAGATAAGTTCTACTTGGCCACAATTTATTATCCTTTCTATTATCCTTCCTGTATATTGTTGATTTGTTAAAATTTTGTCTAGAACTTTAGTGACTCTGTTCATGAGAGATTTTGTTCTGTCATTTTCTTTTCTAGTAATGCTTTGTTTGTTTTGGGTGTGAATTGGCCACATAGCCTGAGTTGAGAAGTATTTCCTCCTTTACATTTTTTTCGAGGAATTTGGTTTAAAATTGGTATTACTGCCTTAGTGTTTATTAGAATTCACCAGTGGAAACATCTGCACCTGGATATTTTCTTTTTGGGAAGGTGTTTAAGTACAAATTCAATTTCTTTAATAGAAATAGGTCTATTCATATATTTATTCTTTTTTTAAAAGAGATTATCTACATTCTTTTGTTTGTTTTCAGAATTGAAGTGTAGTTGATTTACAATGTTGTGTTAGTTTCTGGTGTACAGAAAAGTGATTCAGTTATATATATATATATTTTTTAATTTATATACCCATTCATCTGTTGATGGATACTTAGGTTGCTTCCATGCCTTGGTTATTGTAAATAGTGCTGTTATGAGCATTGGGGTGCATGTATATTTTCGAATTAGAGTTTTCATCTTTTCTGGATATATGCCCAAGAGTGGGATTGCTGGATCATATGGTAACTATTTTAGTTTTTTTAGTTTTTTAAAGAACCTCCATACTGTTCTCCATAGTGACTGCACTAATTTACATTCCTACCAACAGTGTAGAAAGGGTTTCCCTTTCTCCACACCCTCTCCAACATCTATTATTTGTAGACTGCTACAATGAGGTATCACCTCACACCATTCTGACTGGTGTGAGGTGATACCTCATTGTAGTTTTGAGTTCTCTGATAATTAACAATGTTGAGATGTTGAGAATCTTTTCATGTGCCTGTTGGCCATCAAGGCTATACATTTATTCTTGTTTTTTTTTGGTTTCTTTTTTGGTCCTGCTGACTTCCTTTTTTTTTAATTTTTATTTTATATTGGAGCATAGTTAATTAACAATGTTGTATTAGTTTCAGGTGTACAGCAAAGTGATTCACTTATACATATACATGTATCTATTCTTTCTCAAATTCTTTTCCCATTTAAGTTGTTACAGAGTAATTTTTTTCCCCACACATTGTATTTTATTTTTACAAGAGATAAATAGACTGACGCCAAGCATTGTAAATGGATGACCACAACAAAAGCAACAATGATTGCAATTACCAAACATGAAACACACTCATACTATGTCATAATATTGACATTCAGTCCAGTAATCCTCCACAAGTTGTTACAGAATATTGAGCAGCGTGCCCTGTGCTATATAGTAGGTCCTTGTTGGTTGTCTGTTTTATTTATTTTTAATTAATTAATGAATTAATTTGTTTATTTTTAGCTACATTGGGTCTTCGATGTTGGGTCTTCGTTGCTGCCCGCGAGCTTTCTCTAGTTGCAGCAAGCGGGGGCTACTCTTTGCTGTGGTGCGTGGGCTTCTCATTGCAGTGGCTTCTCCTGTTGCAAAACTCAGGCTCTAGGCATGCGGGCTTCAGTAGTTGTGGTGCATGGGCTTAATTGCTCCATGGCACGTGGGATCTTCCTGGATCAGGGATAGAACCCATGTCCCCTGCATCGGCAGGCGGATTCTCAACCACTGCATCACCAGGGAAGTCCCTGGTCATCTATTTTAAATATAGCAGTGTGTACGTGTCAATCCCAAACTCCCAGTCTATCTCTCCCACCCCCCCGCTTCTCCCCTGGTAACCATAAGTTTGTTCTCTAAGTCTGTGAGTCTGTTTCGGTTTTGCAAATAAGTTCATTTGCATCATTTTTTTTAAGATTCAGCATATAAGCTATATCATATGATATTTGTCTTTGTCTGGCTTACTTCACTTAGCATGATAAAGCTACATATTTATTCTTGAGTGAAGTGGATAGTTTGTGTCTTTCAAGAGATTTGTCCATTTCATCTAAGTTGTTGAATTTATATGCATAAAATTGTTCACATTATTCTTCTTATCCTTTTATTACCTATAGAATCTGTAATGATGTCACCTTTTAGACCCGATATTGGTAATTCATGTTTTCTCCTTTTTTATTCCTTCTGCTCAGTGTTACTAGAGGTTTATCAATTTTATTCATTTTTTTCCAAAGAACTAGCTTTTGGTTTCTTTTTTTTTTTCTATTTTCCTATTTTCTATTCACTTGGTTCCTGTTTTGACCTTTATTATTCCTTTCTTCTGCTTATTTTGGGGTTAATTTGCTCTTTCTGGTTTACTAAGTTTGAAACTAAGGTAATTGGTGACTTTTCCTCTTTTCTGATATAGGTGTTTAGTGGTATAGATAGCCCCTTAAGTACTATGTTAGCAGCATCCCACAATTCTGGTCTGTTTTCATTTTCATTCAGGTAAAAATTCTTTCTAATTTTCCTTTTGATTTCTTATTTTATCCTTTTTTTTTTTTTAGAACTGTGTTATCCAGTATAGTAATGTTTGGGAGCTATTTTCCATATATATTTTTGCTATTGATTTGAAATTTAATTCCATTGTGGCCACAGAACATACTTTCTATGATTTGAATCCTTTCATATGTTTTGAGACATATTTCATAGCCCAGAATGCTTTTTTAAAATCAGAGGGATTACACTTTAGGGGATCCCATTTATGATGGCCAGTCAGCAGTGCCCTGGTTAGCAATTTACTGCTTTTCAGGAGGTAACATCTAAATGGCCTTCTCCTTGTAAAACTCCCTTGCTTCTTCACTTCATCTTCCCAACCCTTTATATCCCTCAAGTAGCAGAGAGGACTTTTCCAGAGCAAGCACGAAACTCACTTACCTTATTTGGTAGAATGGGAGGGAAGAGTGTGGAGTTAGCCTGAATAAAGTCAGAAGAGAGGAAAAGAGGGCAAATGAAGAAGTAGTCCGGAGAGAGCTGAGCTGTGGCTATAAAGAAACATTTCATTCTGCGGCTCCTAAACGGACTCAGGCAATTCGAAAAAATATTTTGAGCCATAGCAGCTCAAAAATTATTGGATGAAGGGTTGTAGCCTTGGAGATCACTTTGAATGACAGTAGTCATTTAAATGTATGAGGTCCTGAGAGCTTTAGAAAAAATTGGTCATTATTTTTAGCTAAACATGTAATTATTTTAATGTACATTCCAAACTCAGTGCAGTATAAGCATGAAACAAGTTTCCTTTCTCTGATTATTGCTTTCCACCATATTTTGTCCAACTTCCTTTCTTAAAACGGTATCATAGATGTTTTCCCAGAGCTTTGTGATCACTTTCAGTTATTAAACGTCCAGTACAGTCTTATTTAATTTCCTAGTCCCATTTCTTAGACTGACAATGGCGGAGGGATCTACTGTGAGGACGAGACAGGACACTCTTTTGTGGTCTTTTTTTGTTTGTTTGGTTTTTGTGTGTGTGGTCTTTTTAACCTCAAGCATGTGGGGAAGAGGGACTGAGATTAGCAAATGGACACATAGCTCATAGTCAACTGTTGCTTATCATCTTGGTCAGCCAAGTGAGGTGTGTGTGGTGACAATGGAGGAGCGGGACCCAAAGAATCATTTCTAGAAACTGGGAGAGCCTGCATACAGGGAAGACTGGCATCACATTTTCCAGGTGAACATCTGCTCCTGCAGTGGTGTTGATAATCTGCACGTGGGTAGAGTTAGCCGAGGTGACCTGAAACGTTTTTCCTTTTGACCCACAGGGATCTCTCACGTTCTTGATGTGACAGTGGACGTTTAGTCAACTGAGCTTGTACTTCTCTCTATGCCTTGCTGTCTCCCTCTCATTCAGTTTTCACTTGCTCAGACAGGCATCCAATCTGTTACCCAAGCAGATATTGAACAGGGGAAGAAAGGGCACTCTCCCTTCTTTTCTGGTGTCCTCGGTCTCTAAAAATACTTCAAGCCCCCCCCATTTGTCTCGGAGGATGGTAAGAACCTTAGTTGGAGGGAAGGGCAAAACCGTGTACTCCCTCCTTTAATGTAGCAGACAGTGTGCACTAAATTCTGTCATGGTGACAAACTCCCCGAAGTCTCAGGAGCTAAACACAACCGAGAAACATTTCTTAAGTTACTCATCCGTCCTAGTTGGTAGGGAGGCTCTGATCATCATTACTGACATAGAAGCTACCCTCTGAATGGTGCCAGCCACTATGTCAGGGAGAGAAAACAGCTCTGGAAGGTCTCACGCTGACCATATGCCATTCTGGCCTAGAATGACTCATGGTCTACAACTTGTCACATGGTCCTATCTTAACAAAAGGGTCAGGACATGAAACTCTACTGTAGGCCCTAAAGGGAGAAGAACCAGAATACTCTACTGACAGCACTAGTGACCACCATATTAGTCTCCATATCGTGCCGTCCAGTGGTTCTTTCCTCTCACACATCCCCCAGTCTCCTGCTTTCGTAGACAATTAGGAGGTGGGGTGGCACATAGGTGGCTGAGGTCATGGTTAAGGAAGGCAGAATCTTATTCCATGTATTGTTACACACACGTTCATATGCATACGAGTGACACCTATTACAGCAAGGCAAAGTTCAAGACCAGTTGCAGGGATAGAAAGACTTGGGTTTGTAGATTTACCATCCAGCTCAACACGGGGCATACTTGAATACAGCCTCCATTATACATTATAGTGATTAGAAAAATGTATGAAAAACAATGTGGCAGAGGCTAAAGTGATGATCTTCAGTATAGAGAAGATCTGGTTTACATATTTTAAGACCCAGATATATTCCATGGAGACTAAGGGTCAATGTGAATCCAAGGGCTGAGGTAAAGCTATAAAACTTGGTGAAATGGCAGTATAAGAAAGCTGAAATTCTTTATACTTTACAAATACTTGACTGGTAAATAATATGATTGCAATGTTGAGACTTGTGACAGGGATTGCTATCGAGAAAAGTGGATAAAAACAAAAGTTAGCAAGAAACGGCTGAAAAATCCTTAAGTCTTTTAAAATTTCACCCCCTAAACATGGGTGCTTTTGCACCTTCTAATTCGTTGTAGTTAAAATAGAGCCATTATGGCATTTCTGCCTGCCAGGCATCTTCTCATCCTTTGATGTCTTTGTAAGGATCTTCTGCCCTTTAAAAAGTAAGGCCCCTTCATGAATCTCCCCAGACCACTGTAGCCCACAGTCATTTCTCCCCTCTTTGAACCACTGCACTCAGAGTCACTGCCACACAGCTGTTCCCTCTCTGAGCCTCAGTGGCTGAGCTGAGTGGTGATTAGAGGGCAGGGACTCACAGTGTGTTTGAAACACTACCATGCAAGGATTGTACTGATGTTAGAACTAGTGACAGACAAAAGAGGATCTATTTGGGGTGTTTGGGAGCTAACAGGATTGTGTGAAGGATGGTTGGTCTGCTCTCTTAGGCAGATTTTCATTATAGATGAGACACATCAGCAACGTTTTCATTTTTGGCGGGAGCAGGAGAGTGCTATGTTGATTTTGGAATCTGGGTCTCAGACCCACGGATTTAAGCTTCTGAGCTACACAAGTCAGCTTGTGTGGGAGGAGAAACCGAGCAAGCCTTAATCCCTTCCAATTCCTACATTACAGTGTTTCAGCAACTATTTTGCCAAAGGATTTTTTGGGTGAACTTCAAACTTCAAGAGGTTCACTTTTAGTGGCTCCAAGAGCTGTGCAAATGATTTTTTTTTTTTTTTAAAGGAAATGAACATTGTTTCAGCTGACATTTAAATCTCTATTCTCTTTTACTAGCCTGTTACCTTGCTTCATATGTTTTGGTCAGACACACTTCCCAGAAGAAAAGGGTATTTATAGGATTGTAGGACTGTAATATGGAATCCTCGCATCTGTCATTTTCTGCTTATGTAAAAATTCTAATAATAGGGCTCAGAACCCTGACCAACTTATGCCTCTTATGGATATGGTAGCTCCCATGGAAACAGCAATTTAAAAGATGTAGAGTTTCAATAAGAATAACCTTACCTAGAGATCTTTTCAACTCTATCTACTCTTTTTTTTTTTTTTCAATTACTTTATTTTTTGCCCGCATTGGGTCTTCATTGCTGTGCATGGACTTTCTCTAGTTGCGGCGAGAGGGGGCTACTCCTTGTTGCAGTGTGTGGGCTTTTCATTGCGGTGGCTTCTCTTGTTGCGGAGCAAGAGCTCTAAGTGCATGAGCTTCAGTAGTTGTGGCGTGTGGGCTCAGTAGTTGTGGCTCATGGGCTCTAGAGTGCAGGCTCAGTAGTTGCGGTGCACAGGCTTAGTTGCTCCGTGGTATGTGGGATCTTCCCGGATCAGGGATAGAACCCTTGTCCCCTGCATTGACAGGCAGATTCTTAACCACTGTGCCACCAGGGAAGTCCCATGTCCTCTTCCTGACTGGAGTCTGAGACACTGTAAACCCAAGGGTTGTCTGAGACGGTTTTGGTTCTTTATTTCATTCCATTGGTCACAAAAATACACTGGAAATTTTTAGGCCACATAACCAGGTTTTTGGATCTTTAAATGCAGTCTGCATGAAAAGGAGTCCTTTAATGCACTTATTTGTTATAATCTTGGGAGTCTACATCAACTGTCAGCAGACTACACCCTGTGGACCACACTGGCCCACCACCTATTTTGGTGAAAAAACAGGAACACAGCCCTACTTGTTCTTTACATATTGACTACAGTTGCTTTCTTGCTACAATGGCAGAGTTGAGTGGTTGCAACAGAGACTATTGCTTGCAGGGACTGAAATATTTACTATCCGGCCCTTTACAGAAAACATTTGCCAACTCTTGTTCTAAATTACTGACCCAATAATGAGGAAGAACAATTCCAATACCAGCTTCTCAGAGCTTTTCCCTCCCTTCCTCCCTTTCTTCCTTACACCCTCCCTTCCGTCCTTCTTTGCGTTCAGAATCTTCAGGAGGAGAGCGTTGAACGAATTACACTCCTTCGTTCATGAGCATTATCGTCATGAATCTGAGAAGGACCGTCTTTTATTTATTTATTTATTTTTTACATCTTTATTGGAGTATAATTGCTTTACAATGGTGTGTTAGTTTCTGCTTTATAACAAAGTGAATCAGTTATACATATACATATGTCCCCATATCTCTTCCCTCTTACATCTCCCTCCCTCCCACCTTCCCTATCCCACCCCTCTAGGTGGTCACAAAGCACCGAGCCGATCTCCCAGTGCTATGTGGCTGCTTCCCGCTACCTATCTATTTTACGTTTGGTAGTGTATATATGTCCATGCCACTCTCTCACTTTATCCCAGCTTACCCTTCCCCCTCCCCATATCCTCAAGTCCATTCTCTAGTAGTTCTGTGTCTTTATTCCTGTCTTACCCCTAGGTTCTTCATGACATTTTTTTTTCTTAAATTCCATATGTATGTGTTAGCATACGGTATTTGTTTTTCTCTTTCTGACTTACTTCACTCTGTATGACAGACTCTAGGTCCATCCACCTCATTACAAATAGATCAATTTCGTATCTTTTTATGGCTGAGTAATATTCCATTGTATATATGTGCCACATCTTCTTTATCTATTCATCCGATGATGGACACTTAGGTTGTTTCCATGTCCTGGCTATTGTAAATAGAGCTGCAATGAACATTTTGGTACATGACTCTTTTTGAATTATGGTTTTCTCAGGGTATATGCCCAGTAGTGGGATTGCTGGGTCATATGGTAGTTCTATTTGTAGTTTTTTACGGAGCCTCCATACTGTTCTCCATAGTGGCTGAACCAATTCACATTCCCACCAGCAGTGCAAGAGTGTTCCCTTTTATCCACACCCTCTCCAGCATTTATTGTTTCTAGATATTTTGATGATGGCCATTCTGACTGGTGTGAGATGATATCTCATTGTAGTTTTGATTTGCATTTCTCTAAGGATTAATGATGTTGAGCATTCTTTCATGTGTTTGTTGGCAGTCTGTATATCTTCTTTGGAGAAATGTCTAAGTCTTCTGCCCATTTTTGGATTGGGTTGTTTGCTTTTTTGTTATTGAGCTGTGTGAGCTGCTTATAAAATTTGGAGATTAATCCTTTGTCAGTTGCTTCACTTGCAAATATTTTCTCCCATTCTGAGGGTTGTCTTTTGGTCTTGTTTATGGTTTCCTTAGCTGTGCAAAAGCTTTGACGTTTCATTAGGTCCCATTTGTTGATTTTTGTTTTTATTTCCATTACTCTAGGAGGTGGGTCAGAAAGGATCTTGCTGTGATTTATGTCATAGAGTGTTCTGCCTATGTTTTCCTCTAAGAGTTTGATAGTATCTGGCTTTACATTTAGGTCTTTATTCCATTTTCATCTTATTTTTGTGTATGGTGTTAGGGAGTGATCTAATCTCATACTTTTACATGTACCTGTCCAGTTTTCCCAGCACCACTTATTGAAGAGGCTGTCCTTTCTCCACTGTACATTCCTGCCTCCTTTATAAAAGGTAAGGTGACCGTATGTGCATGGGTTTATCTCTGGGCTTTCTATCCTGTTCCATTGATGTATCTTTCTGTTTTTGTGCCAGTACCATACTGTCTTGATTACTGTAGCTTTGAGGTATAGTCTGAAGTCAGGGAGCCCGATTCCTCCAGCTCCGTTTTTTGTTCTCAAGATTGCTTTGGCTCTTCGGGGTCTTTTGTGTTACCATACAAATTGTGAAATTTTTTGTTCTAGTTCTGTGAAAAATGCTAGTGATAATTTGATAGGGATGGCATTGAATCTGTAGATTGCTTTGGGTAGTAGAGTCATTTTCACACTGTTGATTCTTCCAATCCAAGAACATGGTATATCTCTCCATCTATTTGTATCATCTTTAATTTCTTTCATCAGTGTCTTATAATTTTCTGCATACAGGTCTTTTGTCTCCTTAGGTAGGTTTATTCCTATATATTTTATTCTTTCTGTTGCAGTGGCAAATGGGAGTGTTTTCTTGATTTCACTTTCAGATTTTTCATCATTAGTGTATAGGAATGCCAGAGATTTCTGTGCATTAATTTTGTATCCTGCTACTTTACCAAATTCTTTGATTAGCTCTAGTAGTTTTCTGGTAGCATCTTTAGGATTCTCTATGTATAGTATTATGTCATCTGCAAACAGTGACAGCTTTACTTCTTTTTTTCCGATTTGGATTCCTTTTATTTCCTTTTCTTCTCTGATTGCTGTGGCTAAAACTTCCAAAACTATGTTGAATCATAGTGGTGAGAGTGGGCAACCTTGTCTTGTTCCTGATCTTAGTGGAAATGGTTTCAGTTTTTCACCATTGAGGATGATGTTGGCTGTGGGTTTGTCATATATGGCCTTTATTATGTTGAGGAAAGTTCCCTCTATGCCTAATTTCTGGAGAGTTTTTATCATAAATGGATGTTGAATTTTGTCGAAAGTTTTCTCTGCATCTATTGAGATGATCATATGGTTTTTCTCCTTTAATTTGTTAATATGGTGTATCACATTGATTTGCGTATATTGAAGAATCCTTGCATTCCTGGAATAAACCCCACTTGATCATGGTGTATGATCCTTTTAATGTGCTGTTGGATTCTGTTTGCTAGTAGTTTGCTGAGGATTTTTGCATCTATGTTCATCAGTGATATTGGCCTGTAGTTTTCTTTCTTTGTGACATCCTTGTCTGGTTTTGGTATCAGGGTGATGGTGGCCTTGTAGAACGAGTTTGGGAGTTTTCCTCCCTCTGCTATATTTTGGAAGAGTTTGAGAAGGATAGGTGTTAGCTCTTCCCTATTCTTTTGTCTCTGTTTATTCTTTTTTCTTTTGCCCTACCCAGGTACGTGGGGGAGTTTCTTGCCTTTTGGGAGGTCTGAGGTCTTCTGCCAGCGTTCAGTAGGTGTTCTGTAGGAGTTGTTCCACGTGTAGATGTATTTCTGATGTATCTGTGGGGAGGAGGGTGATCTCCGTGTCTTACTCTTCTGCCATCTTCCCCGCTGATCAGAAGGGCCCTCTTTAGTTTTATCTCAGTATCCAACCTCCATCCCCGTCCCTCCTAGAGGCAATCATCTACTTTTAAAATGTGTATAGTTTTGTTTACATGAGTTCTTATAAAATGTTTGTTTTGCGTTCATGTAGTTTTGTTTTTTGAAATACGTGTATGTTCTGTATTATCGCATTATATTTCTGACTTTTCCACTAAGAACTATGCTGTAAGATCTCTTCAGGTTGGTTCATGTGAATGTATCTGTTGCATGTACCACACAGTGTGCATCCTCCACATTTTACTTATTCCCTCTCCCAGCGATGGACAGCCAAGTTCAGTCCACTGTATACAGGCTGCTAGGTTATCACCTGCATCACTCCAGGAGCTGCTATTGGCATAGCCTACAAATAATTTTCAGTGAACATCTTGCACACATCCCCTTTTGGACCTGTGTGAAAATTCATTGTAGATATATAATCGAGGAACAGATTTGCTAAGTCATAAGGTATGTGCATTTAGTTTTGTAAGTAATGCAAGACTTGTTTCCCCTGAAAATGGCATTGGTCTCTACTCCCCACAGCAATGCAGGGAAATTCCAGTATAACTGTATGCCGTGCCCCAGTGCCTGGCATTATCCAGTTTTCTAATTTTTGCCAGTTTAATTGGTATAGAGTGAAATCTCAGTGTTGTTTTAATTTGCATTTTTCTGACTACTGATGAGTTTGAGCATCTCTCGATATGCTTCTCAGGTTTTGGATTTCCTCTTTTACAAACTGTCTATTTATATTAGTTGCCCATTTTTCTAATGGAGATGCTCTCTTCTTGATGTTAATTTGCAGTTCTTCTAGTTTCTAGATATTAATTTCTTAACAGTTTTAAGCATTGAAAACGTCTGTCTTCTAGCTCTGTCCATGATGTCATTCAATTTACAGAAATAATAAATTTTGTTGCCATAACATTCATTGAGTTATTGTTTTAGGAGTTACACTTAGAAAATTTAGAAAGTTCTACACTTTTACACCACAAAGCTATTCTCCTATATTTCTTCTATGTGGTATTAATTGGGGATTCAGTTACCCTTTTCTCTAGCAAATCAGTTTTGGCCAAATGACTAAATAATTCTTTCTTCATTGATTTATATAACTACTTTATTGTGTATTATAGTCCTATAATGTCATAGACCTCTAAGTTTTCTCTTCAGTTCCTTTGGTCTGTTTACCTGTTTTTATGTTAATACCAGAGGTATTTTTTAACAACTGTCATCTTATAACAACATTTTGCAGGACAAGTCCCTCCGATTTAGTCTTCTCTTTTAACAATGGCTTATCCATTAGTAGAGAGATTTTTCCGTATACGTGTTAGGGTATGTTTATCATGTTTCATGGAAATTTGATATAAGATTTTAATTTGATTGCTTTAATTTAAATATTAATTCAGAGATAATCAGTGTCTTTAGACTATTAAATCATCCTATCCAAGAGCCTGGGATCTCTTCATTTATCTGTTACTGGCGTATTATTCTCTTTTATATCCTTTATTTGAGTTTTACATTTTCTTTATAGAGGTCTTGTGTACTTTTGGAGAAGTTAACTTTTAGATATTGATACTTTGTAGTTGTTGATATTGCAGTCGGTATTTTTCTCTCTTTAAGATGACATTTTCTGTTGGGTTTTACTAGTCTAGAGAAATTATTTTGATTTTTGTAGGTAGATCTTGTATCTGGCAGCTGTTGTGTTGAGTCTTCTAGGTAGATTATCACATTTACCTAGAAGACAATTTAAACACTCTTCCAATCCTTATACCTCTTATTTTCTTTCACTTTGTGTGTAACATTGACCTCTTATACTAAGTTAAATTAGTATAATGAGAGAATGCATCACCATAGGTATCAAACCTTATCAACTGCTTTTTCTGAATCAACTGATATTATTATATAATTATTATTTATTGATATAATTTTAAAAATTTATATATAATAATTATATATTTAATTGACATATAGTTGATTTACAATGTTGTGTTAGTTTCAGGTACACAGCACAGTGATTCTGTTATATTCTTTTTCATATTCTTTTCCATTATAAGTTATTACAAGATACTGAATATAGTTCCCTGTGCTATATATACAGTAGGTCCTTGCTGTTTATCTCTTTTATATATAGTACTGTGCATCTGTTAATCCCAAACTCCTAATTTATTCCTCCCCTCCTCTCCCCTTTGGTAACCATAGGTTTGTTTTCTATGTCTGTGAGACCGTTTTGTAAATAAGTTCATTTGCATCATTTTTAAAGATTCCACAAGTAAGTGATACCGTGTGATATTTGTTTTTCTCTGTCTGACTTACTTCACTTAGTATGATAATCTCTAGGCCCATCCATGTTGCTGCACATGGCATTATTTCATTCTTTTTTATGGCTAACATTCCATTGTATATATATATACCACATCTTCCATTGTGTTGGCTATTGTAAATAGTGTTGCTATGGACATTGGGGTGCATGTATCTTTTTGAATTAGAGATTTCGACATTTCCAGATATATGCCCAGGAGTGGGATTGCAGGATCAAATGGTAACTCAATTTTTCATTTTTAAAGGAACCTCCTTACTGTTGCTCCATATTTTTCTTCCTCCTGATCATGATAAATTATGTTGTTACATTTTTGATGCATTCCTGAATAACTTCATTTGAGCTTGATACATATATATCATTGTTGATTCTGCTAGCTACTATTTTATTTAGTATATTTGTATTGAAATTTATAAGTGAAATGGCTCTAGAAATGTATTTTCTTATGTTTATCTGGTTTCAGAATCGAAATTCATTTCTCCCATAAAATGAGCTAAGTGAGTCTCCCTCCTTTTCTATTTTTTAGAAGCAGTGCTTAAAACTGGAATTCATCATTCCCTGAGAATTTTATAGAACTCTCCAATAAACTATCTGGTTAGTTTCGGGACAGGAAAGTCATTGAATTTCTTTTATAGCTCTTTTAAATTTGCTGGTTTCTTTAAGCTCCCCAAATCTAGTTGTTATAATTTTGACAGTTAAAAATTTTTAGTCTTTTATTCATTTCCTCAGTGTTTTCACATGTATTCACTTACAGCTGTTTATTTTCTTAATTTTTTCCATCCTTCCATCTATCCATCCTTCTTTCATGGGGAGGATGTGCAACGTTCCTCTTTTTTACTTGATCAGTATTTCTGGAGATCTGTATTTTATTTTCATTATGAAACAAACAAAATATCTTTAGAATTTGTTAATCTTTTGTTGTTGTGTGTATTCTCTAGTTCACTGATTTTTGCCCTAACTGTTAATATTTTCTTACTTTTCATTTCCTTGAGTTTGCTCTAAGGCTCTTTTTCCAACTTATTTAGTTGCATGCTTAGCTAATTTACTTCTAACTTTTCTTGTTTCCTGATAATTTATTTAAACCTATAAATTTTTCTCTAAGCACAGCCTTATCAGTGTCCCACAGAATTTGGCAGGTGTTATTTTAATAATCATTCAGTCTTGAATATTTCTAAATTTCCTTTATCATTTCCTAACCCAAGAACTATTTAATAAAATGTGATTTCATTTATATAACGAATATGTTATATAAGTTACGCTTTTGTAGACAGCTTCTAATTCTATTTCATTATTGTTGAAGTCTGATATTGTTCTTCAGTAATATATTGAGATTGCTTTAATGGTGCAATATGTGGCCTATTTTTGTAACTGAGGTGGAATTAAAAACTGTATTCTTTATTTATTGGGGAAGAGTTCCCATATGTATTCTTTATATACTTGCTAGAATTTACTAATTATGTTATTTAGGCTTTAGATATCTCTGCTATTTTCTTCTGTTTGATATGTTGGTTTCTAACATATCCACCACACCAATTGATTAATCTCTTTCATCCTGTAGTTTAGACAACTGTTGCTTTGTGTCTCTGATGCTGTATTAGATACATAGGTTTATGTTGACTATGCCTTCTGTTTAATCCCTTCCCCCTCTTATGAATCGATGTTCTTTGTTCCTTTCAAATTTTTTAGCTTTAAATTCTATCCTGCCCAAATACTAAGATCACTACTAAACTTTCTTCTGGTTCATATTTTACTAATACATCTTTTCCATCCTTTTATTTCTGACCCATCTGTGTTTTTAAGTATGTATCTTGCAGCCAATATATTGTTGCACTAAACAAACAGAAAGGTTCTATATTTTAATTGAGTTTAATTAATTTATATTCTAACTACTATTATGTTAGAACCTAGGTCTATCATCTTATTTATTTTTTCCATTTTCTGTCCTTTTGTTTCTTTTTTCTTCACTCCTGCTTTTCATCGGACATATTGACATCTAATTCTGATGCTGTGGTGGTTGCTCTTATGACCCAAACTTATATTTATTCATCCTGATTGATTTTTAAAGTCGTTCTTTCTCCCCCCTCCTTCTTTCCCGTGTCCCCTCCCTCACCTCTCCCTCCCTCCCTTTCACTTTCTTCACTCTTTATCTCCCTCTCTTCCTTCTAATAACACACAATACATTAGCATGCTCTTATGTTCTTTAGTATCTTTACCTCCCTACCTTCTCAGTTGTTAATTAGGGTCAATAGCAGGTTGTTGTGATAAGTATGTGCAAATACCCAGCACAATTCAGGACACAAAATAGCTATCTGATGACATTATTTCTTTTTCCCCTTTAAAAGAAAAATTTTTTCTACGTTTTTCTGTTAAAACAGTCAATATCAATCGATACATTGATTGAACTCCTCTAAGGTGTTATAGCATGTAGAAAATAGAAAATGGCACAGGTGCATGACATCTGAAGAGCAGTACCTCTGTGCTGTTATCTGTGTGATGGATAAACATGTTTGTGATAGTCCAGATGGCTTGACATACATAAAGCATGAGTGTGAAGACATGGAAGACAACAGAGACATGGAGCTTTAATACCTCTTTCTCTTGGCCCTGGGTTCCTCCTTTGCTCACTCAACAATGGCCAGGTAAAAATCTCTTCTTTAAAATCCCTCAGAATGGCATCTAATGATGGTTGAGATTTAAAGTCAAGTTACTACTGTATTTTAATAAATACATTTGCTATGGAAGATGTCTAGAATAAGTTTCTTCTGCTAGTAGCCACAGGATCCTAATAGATACAGGGATTCTAGTACCACATATTGGGTTTTATAGCTCAGACTGTTCTGGGGTTTCTAACACAGGTTGGAACTCTAACTCATACTCATTCCAATAGCTCCGTGGAGCTTTTTCAGTAATTTAGTAATAGCCCTGAGCTTTTGTGAATATCCTGTTATAGATATTTTGTAAACATTAACCATTTAATCCTTTACAACAATCCGGAAATGTCGATGCATAATCCCAATAATTCACTTGGGGAAACTGAGGATCTTAAGTAACTCACCAAAGTCAGGTAACTAGCATCGGACAGAACTGGGATTTGAATCTGTCTGTGCTGACTCTTCCTGTCAGCAAGAAGAGGTCTTGCTGTCTTTCTGTTTGTACTTTTCTTCCTCCGACTGTACTGCAACTGCTCCAATACAACTTCAAAAATTGTAAATGAGGGTAAAACCCCATACACACCTCTGACTCTCCCCTTATTTTATTTCAACCCATTGTAAGGGGCTCACTTATACAACTTATCAGGGACACACATATATGACAAAAAGTCAGTACCCATCAAAATCATTTCACTTGTGGTCTGAAATCATATTGAAATGCTGATCTCCAGAGAGATGGAATGCTGGTGGGTTATTGCATTCCTTGGTTTCTTGATTAAAATAATTAATTTTGCCCATACCTCCTCATTTGTTTTTCTTTCCCTAGTGGTGAGGTAGTAGATGGAGCTGGGGGCTGGGAGAAGGAGCTAGGTAGGGGAGGCAGGTCTGGCTTTACTTTCATTGGCAGTGAAGGCCATTAATAGCTTAGGGAAAGCAGGCTTCCTTGCTGAACTTTGCTGCCAGCACTGCCTCTCGGGAGGTGGTGGATGTGGTGGAGGGATGCCTGGGTTTGGATATCCCTTGATTGGTGGGGAGAGGATGCTGGGGCAAATGATGACGAGAGGACTCCCTCTTTCTCTTTATTATGAAGAGTTTCAAAAAGGTAAGTGCGAGAGAAGGAGACTGTAATGGGGAACAGGAGACAGCACAGCCTGGAGCCCAGGACTAGCCTCCCAGGGCATCTCCATCTATCCCAGTGAGGCTAGTGCCTGCTGTCACTGACTCTCGCTCCTGAAGCAAATCTCTCTCTTATGAGGCTCTGAATCACCCAAGAACCTAGAAGTGCAGTACATATTCCTGAAAGTCACAGTGCCAGGTGGGAATGTAGCCAAATGCCCCACACCATCCATTTATCATTCCATGTAACAGGCTGCTGCTGTGCAAGGTTCCTGTGGGCCAACTCTCCCAGCCAGCTCCTCAGCATCCCGACCTCCTTCAGGGAGCAGGCAGTTGTACCTTGACCGACCTTGGGGTGGGGTGGTGAAGACTTTCTGAGAAGCGGATCAGCTTTTTCAGAGACCCTGCCTAGTGTTTTATTTTGTGCTACACATACACAGTAAGCTCATTTCATTTCCATAATAACTCTTTACTTAAAGGTAGATACAATTTCCCCTATTTTACAGAATCAGTAACTGAGGTCTAGGAAGTTAAATAAGTTCCCTAAGTTTCCAACTAGTAAGTGGTAAGAGTGGAATTCAAAGTCATGTTTGGTTCCTTGTCATCTTTCTGGTGACATTGATCCCTCTCAGCTGTGCTATTCACCCTGTTGAGAGGACAACCCCTCCCTGGTCCTTTAGAAATGTGAACAATAATGATAATGATGAACAAGGATGGTGATCATCCCAGGAAGAATGAATAAAGCTTCCATTGAAAGCTCTTGGAATTTGTTTGAATTTCATCTTGTCTGAGTTACAGAAATTAATGAGCTACCAGATCTGGACCTGGTGTGCCTTGATAAAAGGACTTATTTTTAGTGGTTTAGCATTTAAAAGGATCTGTTATAATTTCATGCTTAAATACTACTAAATAAGGGCCTGTATTTGTCTAGCATAGTTGGAAGAAGCAAAGGAAAAGGGAAACAGTTACTTCCAAACAAATGGCATGACTGCATCTTGGGAGAAATTTGAAGATAGAGAAACCCCCCAATAAAACAAACACCAGGGCTTTAATTATCCTCCATGGAGAGCATTTCCCACAGACCAGAGATGGCCTTTAAGAACACAAAGTCCCACACAGCTAGGCTGGGGGTGTGTGGATAGCTGTAGGGGTCAGAAGCCGGTGGGGGTGGTGGGGTGTGTGGCAGGATTGCCTCAGTTAGGAGTGATGCTGTCCATCGAATAGCTCACTTGAATTGCCTTAGGACAGGAGAGGAAACACAGGAGTGCTTCCCTCCCTTTTACTGCCTCTCTCAGGGATGATGTGTTGACTTTTCCTTTTGCCTTTAACCTCACCATCTTAGTGGCCTCTGAGACCACCTAAGTCTAAATACCCAAGGCAATGAGAAAAAGTTGGCTGAAATAAAGAAGGATGGGAGAGGGTAAAGCCTATGATGTAGTAAAAGGACTGCTCTCCCAGACTTCCAGGTCAGCCCAGGGTCCCTGAGTCTCTTTCCTTCCTTGCTCTCAGTGCTTTTTCTGCCCTGGAGCCTCGTCCTCAAGCAGCACCTCCGGGCCACTCCCCTCTCATGGCCACACCACTCTCTCCTCAGTCTTCACCCAGTCCCTGCTCTGTCCTCAGTCTCTTCCTCCCACAGTAAAATTTTGCTCTTTGTGCATTTGCATTTCTGCTGACTGCTAAGATCCGTTTAATTTCATGGGTGTCATTTCCTTCAAGAAGTCTCTCTCTGAGCAGCAGCCCATCGAATCCCCGATAAAACATATTTTCCTACGGTAATGATTTTATGGGCCCATAAGTCATGAATTTATTATGATCTCAGCCCCTGCTGCTGATTGCTGTAAAATGCAAAGTAATTAACAGCGAGCGGTAGCAGTTATTCCCACCTGGTAACATGTTCCTTCATTCGCTGATGGGTTTGATTAAAGTAATGAGTAAAGAGTGAAGCCCGGTTGTAAAGTATTAGCATGATTAATGCTGTATTCTAATAAAAAACAAAACTAACGGGCACGGTCTGAGAAATTAAAAAAAAACGTATACACACATCCTTCCTCTTCCACCCTCTCCCCGCCTTAAGCAGTTTTCTGGCTCATTTAGGGTATGTCTTCCTTCTCATTAAATAATGTATGGATTCCAAGGCCAGGGGCTGGCTAACAGAGCATGTCACATAGTTTCCATAACGTCTTAAGTGCTGGTGTTAATTTTGTCCCCTTCTTCTTGGACTTGCGGAATGGAGCTTGGGTGGCAATATACTTTGAACTGCAGCCTAGGTAGCTCCTAAAGTGTCCCCTTCCTCTCTGCATGGGGCATGAGGCCTTCATGGTCCACTTGCGGCATGAGCAAAAAGGGCTTTGGTGACTTTGCTTCTCCCCTTGACCAGCTGGAGCTGGGAGGAAGCTGTGGAGTCAGGTAAAGTGTGACTAGGGCCATCCCCAACCAGAGAGCTATGACTGAAGTTGCTGACCTTCAACTTTATCTTCTGTAATGTTAGGAAAAACTTACGTCTAGTGTTGCACTGGTCTGTGGATAAACATGTATGCCTACTTGGTGTCCGAACACTTAATCATTCTTATTCCTGGTGATATAAAGAGGTACAACTTTCTCGAAGCCCCACTTTTCCTGAAGATCAAGTTGGAGGCCCTCTTTTTTTTTTTTTTTAACATCTTTATTGGAATATAATTGTTTTACAGTGTTGTGTTAGTTTATGCTGTATAACAAAGTGAATCCGCTATACATAAACATACATCCCCATATCTCCTCCCTCTTGCGTCTCCCTCCCACCCTCCCTATCCCACACCTCTAGGTGGTTTCACAGCACTGAGCTGACCCTCCCCATGCTATGCGGCTGCCCCCCACCAGCCATCTATTTAGGGCCTCTATTTAGGAGGCCCTCTTGTCTGTAGGGTTGGAGGCAGTTCTGCATGTGGAACTCCAGAGCATCTTGACCTCTCAACTCTGAGGTCACCCTGCATTCCAGAGAATCATGGGATGGTGCACAGGCACAGCCCTCCTGAAGTAGCTGTGGGCAGGCAGAGATTGGCAGGGAGCTGGCAGTGGGCTGGAAGAGATGGCCTGCTGAGGGAGGTCATGGAGAAATGGGAGAGGTATGCCTTTGCCTTCCTCCAGTGGCCCTGGACTTAATTTCACACTGACCTCTGTAGTCTGGGAAAGAGACAAAGAGAGGGATATGCAGGAATATGTGTTTAGTAGGAGGATTCTCAAGCATCTGACTCTGGAAAAGTTCAGGAGGGTCTTACGAGAGGATTGTTCAGCCAAGGGTTGGAAGACTGGGTCTATGGGGAGACAAGAGCCCACTTCATTAACTCATTATTGAACACCTATTATATGCCAGGCATGGGACTATAGTCTCTGCCTTTAAGAAACTCCCAGATTAAAAGCTTAACTGAAAGAGAAGATGATAAATAAAACCTCATTGGTGAAAGCATGAAGAAAACAAGAAAGGGGAACATTGGGACTCTTGGTTATCATTGCCTTGGAGAGGGGTGTGTATGAGGGGCTGGAGAGAGAATGCCATACTGCTACATAGGAGACAGAGGTGGATGACCCAGGTGGTACAGTTTGTGAATTTGGAAGGAAAGAGACCGTCTCTTATGGGAGCAGTGGGCATCATTTTTCTGGCCCATAGCCATGGAGAGCAGGGAGAACAGTGTCATCAGTTTACATCTCTCCTTGCTTTAGGAGTGCTCAAAACACTTCAAAATACAATGAGATCCCTGTGGGGGGAAGATGGGAGGGACGTATATGGAACCATCTTAAGGATATGGGGCCCTAATTATGAAGAAGAAAATAATTGGTCCAAAGCTGCTCTTAGTAAGGGGCTGATGTGAGATCAGACCCCATGTCTTCCCCATTAACCAGTCATGCCCATTTGCTTAATGGAATGTGCTTCAGATGACAATGTTCAGGAGACCATGCTTCCAAGCTGACAGGCCACCCAACAAGGTTTGAGCAAGCTACAAACAATGGCAAGTTTCACAGCTCTGCTATGAGTCCCTGGAATGTCACATGTGCTGCTTGGGAAAGAATCTGACAGAAGGGCATCAGGTTTTTTTTTCCTGCAGTAAAAACACAGCTGCTTCCCAAGTGCAAGGTATTCCTATATTTTCCTATTTTCCTAATCAAGGTGAGTTTGTGGGTTAGGTGAGAGGAAATCGATCTCTAAAAATACTTTCTATTTTCCTCTTCCCTTCCCTTCTTAATAAATTAAAGAAAAACCCCTTGTGGCGTGATGTTTCAGAAATAATACAATAAACACACGCCTCTCTGCCTTTACTCCTCTAGCCCTTGCTTCTCAGGGGTAGATGAAGGAAGAGTTATGAGGATCGAGGTGCTGGCACCAGGAAGATAAATGCAAAGCCCTCCCTCTCTCCACCACTGAGCAGGGCAAAAAATGATTGTGTTGGGTGTGAAGGATTTATGTCTGCCGTGAGTCAGTCAGAGTATCAGGGTAAATCAAGGCTGACATTTTTAGCATCTGGGAAAAAAAAGCAATTGCATTTTATGCCTACATTTTGCTCGGCTAATCAAGGTGCGGAAGAGACAGTGTGCCTGGGGAAACTTTTCTACTTTTTATTATTTAGTAGGGTTTGGTTTGCCCCATAGATACATGGAGCAAGTCTATAAAGGCCTCAGTTTAGAGTCAGGAAGAAAGGAAAAGGCCCTCCCTGTCAGATTCGATTTAGAGAGAGAAGTTGGCAAAATGTACGGATGGCTGAGGAAGGGATCTGGGGAGGAGCTGGACACGGGGTGGGGGGCACGCACCTGAGCAATCTTAGGAAAAAGGAAGTGAATAGACACCTTTGCAAAGAGTTTTTCTCTTAGTGGGTCTCCAGCAGGACCTAGGATATAACAGACCCATTAAAAAAAAACCTAGTTTGATGCTTTTTTGGTCAGCTGCTAATTGACCACTAGTCAGTCCTTGAACTGAAAAGTAACCAGAGAAATAACTAGGTAGATGAGTTGAAACTGTTGAAGCAGTTGATGTATATCGACATAGTTCAAGCTCAAGCCACAGTCAAATGTGTGCAAGTGGAAAAGAAAAACGAACAAATTCACTAGTAATATTTCTTTTTAGCTTTCCATTTCCCAGGCTAATTATTGGTTTATCTAAGTGCTTTGCCTTAGTAAATGAGAATGTATTTGGATTTCAAAAGTCTTCTATTTTGCACCAGGGACTAGATTCAGCAATATACTTTCATATGTTAACCGATAGTAATCATGATAGCTAATTTCTTGAGAGGGAGGCGATTTCTCATTAAATCTCCAATGCCTCAGGAGATGCTTACAATCTCTGTTTTACAGAAGGGGAAACTGAAGCTTAGAGAGGTCGGGTAATATACTCCGGGTTATATCTGGCTCTACATAGCTGGTAAGAGCTAAAAACCTCTTTGAACAGGGGCAATTCTCCCTCCACAGTCTTCTTCATCACTAACTTCTATGCGTGCTGCTTCAGATTTGATCTCAGCAGAGATGCACCGTTATTCTAACAACGTTGGGACCAAGAGGTTTAACAGAAACACATTTCATAAATGACTAGATTTTCCTTTTCATGGCCCTGAAAAAGCTTAGGAACCAGCCACGGGTCCTGAAAGTGTGAGATGATGATGATAATAGCTAAAATGTATTGCTTACCTGTCATGTGCCAGACACCATGTTTTAAGTTCCTTATGCGTATTTACTCATAGAAGCCCCACACAGCCCTAAAAAGTGAGCCTGTTATGAACCCAAGCTCCAGATGAAGAAACAGAGGGCCCAAGACGTTCGGAAAATTTCCCCTGCATTTAATTAAGAAGTGACAGCTAGGATAGGAAGTCAAGCAAGTTGGCATCAGAGCCCAGCACTGCTAGATAGAGAGAGCTAGGAATGGCTTGGCCAGGCCAGAACACGTTTCGGGTGAGACAAGAGTATTGGCAGTGGTTAGTTCATTACCTACCTTCTCTTGTGTTTGTCCTCAAATGATTGCTTTGTGGTGTCTGATTTAAGAGACTTCTGAGTTTTCTTACAAAAAATTTAAACTCTTCATCTATTAGCACATACTTAGTTTAAAAAGAAAGGGTCAATAAAACTGGAAGGAAAAAATGTTATCTTAAAAAAGAAAGAAGAAGAAGAAAACAGTATCTGAGATTTCAGTCAGTGCTTCCCTTACTAGGGCCCTAGGACCCCTAGAAGTCCTGTAAGGGGGTAGCGGGGACCTTAAAGTTATCTTCAGTATATCAAAAAGCTAAATTAAAATTGATTTACTGATCATAAGGCATCAGTGTAAGTCAAACACCAAGTTCATGGAGTTATATTTGCTCAGTGTGGTTATGTGGATTATCACATACTGATTGGTCTTTGATGCATAAGGATAGGGAAATGAAATATTCTTTAATAAAGGTTATCAATTAGACAAAAAATATTAAAAATAAGAAACCTTATAGGGAAAAGACCAAAAGAGGTCTTTGGTGACAGAGAGCCCGGGAGCCCCTGATACAAAGGTTTTTTCTTTTTGTTTCTTGTAGCTTGGCTCTTTGTTGGAAATGTTAGCAAAATATCTTTCAAAGCCCAATGGGATAATTTATGTAAAGTGTTATGCAAATACAAGTTTTTTTGTTACTAACGTTAACAGTAATAGTCATGGTAATGATCTTGCTATGGAGCAAGTGATTGCAGGTTACAATTGCATCAAGAACCTTGATTTTAAACTTTTCCTTTCCTGAGGTGAGATTTGTTTTCTTCTACACTAAATCTCATATTAGCGTAGGTGTGCCCTGAATGCCGTGTGCTCTGTGTGCTCCCGTGTGTCTGCATGTGCAGTGTGTACATACACACATGCCATGGTTTTGTGAAAACGATATTGCCCTCACCCCCTTTGTCTTTGTGCAGCTGTGCATTACAAAGCTCTTTGTTCAGAAAACGTATTTGAAAGGGTGATGAAGCATTTGGGCTGTGGTGTGGGCTTGCACTCCCACATTTTTGCCATTAATTAGACAAACGTCACCACCAAATCCTCTCCTGCCTCTGTGGAGGCTGAAGTGTCTGTGAGAAGCTAGATTTGAAAATCTGGCTGTCATTGTCTTGGGCCTATGCCTCTGTACGCAAGGCGCTTTAAGTGTCACAACAAGGTTGTGAAATCGGTGTCCCCAGGTACACACACCAAAATGGATTTGGCTTAATTCTTCCTTTTAAACTAGTTGTTTGGATGCACTTTGGAGACAGTCTGAGTCACACTATTAATTGGGCAGAGATTAGCACATAATCAAGTCACATCTGCTTTAAAAAAAAAAAAAAGCCCTCCTTATTAAAATAGAATAAAGTGTAAATTGATCTATAGCAATTTAGCTCTGCACTCCTGGTTAAGAAAAGGATATCAAGTGGAATGAGATTGGTACCTGCTCTAATCTTTGTTATCAACCACTTCTTAGTCTGTCTCTGTACTTCCTTTATCTTATTTCAAAGAAAGCCGTTATAGTTCTCACATGGCTCTCTGGGGTTTAGTCTGTTCGCAGCTTCTCTGCCTGCCTCATGGGTTTCTCTGGCCCCAGTTCCAGGCTCACACTTACTGCCAGCAGGCAGTGAGGCCTCCTGAACACCCACAATTCACTCTGAGGGTCCACTTCTTACTCTAGACCTCTCCTCTGCTTCTCTCTTTGGCATGAAGCTAGCTGTCTTCTCTTGGGCTGACTTGGGTACTACTGGTCTCTTTCCAGCACCTAAAGCAGTAGGACATCCCTCCCCATTACCTGCGAGCACACACGAGCAGGTGTGTTCTAACCCATTATCGCCCCCTTGCCAATCATTGTTGTGTTATTTCGTCCTTGTTCTGAAGCTCATTATTTGTTACTCACCTTTACATAGACTAGGCCTCTTCTACAATACCATTTTTCACAGTGTACCGAAGATTTTGCCAGGGACTTAAAATAATTCCACCCTCATCTTATTATTTGTATTACTTAGATTGAACAGGGTGGTGGAAATGGCAGTGTGTAGTGGTTTCTCACAAAGAGGAAGCACCACCATGGCCTCACAGGACAGGCATTGAGCTAGTGGGGGACATGAGTTGGTTTGAATCGGTATTTTTTTCTTCACGGCAATCTCTGCAGCTTTAGGGAGCCAGAACATGGAATGAAATGGTGGCCAAAAAGACATGTCAAGAGAGCACAGCCGTCTACCCCACAGCCTGGCAAAAGTGGGAAGGTTTTAGGCTTTCGAGTGTGACATTTTTATTGAAAATGGTGACCGGCTTCTCGCCGCTCAAAAGCCAATAAAGAGACAAGGTTGGTGGAAAGGAAAGTTTGCTTTACTTTGGATGCCAGCAATTGCGGGGGAGGGTAAACTCCTGTCCAAAGGCCAACTGCCCTCCCTCCCCCCCCTCCCCTCCACTGACAGCCAGTGGGCAAGAGCTTTTATAGACAGAGGGAGGGGGCTACGTGCAGAAACAGCACAGTCGGCTCTGACAGTCATCTTGCAATTGGTCATGTGGTGGTTTGACCAGTGTCATCCTGATTTTTTTAATCTTCAGTTTCAGGGTGGTTTGTTCCCATTTCCTTGAGGCCAGTTCTCAGAATTGTGGCAGCTTATGCCATGGCTACAGTCTGGTCACCAAGTAGTTAACTTCTTCCACCTGGCCGGGGGTTTCAGTATCTATAAGACAGCTCACATGGCTCAGAATATTATCTATAGCCCTTGAGAAGGAACTAAAGGTCCTTGACTTTGCTTAATGACTAAATTATTATGTCCTGTTTGACTGCTTTTCTTTGCTTCTGCATTTTCTCACTTTTCTGATTACACTTATTCTTTGGCTAAAGTTTTTCCACAGACAAAAGGCAGGCAGAGGATGTGGGGGAAGGACCATAGGGACCTGCTCCACTTCAACCTGAGTTCAAATCCTGACTCCCTGATATGTTAGCTGTGTGACCCTTTAGTTTCAATTTCAATAACCCATAAACCAGGAATGATGATACCAACCTCACTGGGGGTTGTGAGGGAAAAAAAATGAGATAATATGTCTAAAGCAGCTCATAGAACACATTGCAGGTCCACTGATGTCAGGTGCTATAGTAGATTAACAGAGAGGTGAATATCCTTGGGGTATGTAAAACTTAAATTATTACCACAGTCATACTTCAAATAAATGCTGAACACTGATGAAAATAGATGAGCAGAGAACTGCCAGAAATGAAGTTCCTAAGGAAACTATAGCCTTTACTATATGCTGAGCCCTGCACTTCCTGCGGGCAGGGGATGCTCAGAGGACTTTGCCCCTTAAGTGGCAGGGAAGCAGGAGGCAGTGAGCTGACCCGAGCTAGTGCTCAGCCTTCAGGCAGTGCCGCGGGTGGTAAAAAGGCATGACTCAAATCTTTAAAAGTTGAGAGCAGGGAGAAGAAGAGAAGTCTCTACAAAGAACTGAGAGTCAGAAAGAGACTTAGAAGAACCCCAGACGGGTAACTTAAGAGAAAATCAAGTGCCAAGGTCTGAAGGTTGAAACATGGGGAAAAAGAAGAATGCAAACTGTGGGATACTAGAAGCAAGATTCAACATTTCTGTACCTGTTAGAATCCTGTTAGAATTTTGGTCAAAATCAATAAGATAATAGAAATACATGAAGAGTCTTTAACTTACGATGTCAATTACAGGGGTATAGTGTTGTGTGTGTGTATGTGTGTGTGTTTGTGCACACACACACATGCAAAGGATGATAGTCACTCCTCTTAACAAAGATTAGTTCCTTCAAGTGTGCCCTGAGTTCCGTTCTTTATTGCCTCCATCAGGTCTTCAGTTTTCTCCCCTCTTCAGCATCATCAATTTCTCCCTTTCTTACTGCATCGCTCTCAACAGTTTGCACACATGTTGTATTTTCCCAAGTTAAAATCAGATCAAAATAAAACCCTCTTTTGACGGCTTATTTGCTCCAACAAATGCCTCAATTCTCTGCTTCCTTTCAAAATCAAACTTCTAAAAGTTGTCCAATCGTGTTTTAATTTTCTTGTCTTGTGCAGTCATTCTCTAATCCCCTCCTTTGCCCTGAAGGTGGCTCAGGGTCACTGCCTACTTATTTATTGTGCCATCCAAGCGTCACTTTTTCAAGTCTTCATCTTCATCAGTCTCCCAGCCACCATCTCCAGGGCCACCCTTGCTCTTGTCAGCATAGTTCTCTCTTGCCTTCCATGACTCCACACATTTCCTGGTTGTCCTTTTCCCCTCCGGTTCCTCCCTTAAGTCTGGGCTGAGTGTGGCTGTGCTCTAGGGCTTAGTTCTGGGCCCTCTTCTCTTCTCTCCATATACTTATTTCCTACATGATTTCTTCTATCCCTGTAGCCCTAAATGCCATCTATATGCTGATGACTTATAAATGTATGTATCTAGTCCAAAACTTTTCTCTGAGACTCAGGCTCGTATATCCACCTGGCTACTTGACATCTCTACCTGGATTTCTCACAGGCAGCTTAAAGAAAGATGTAAAAATGGAATTTTGCGTTTTCCTCCCAAACCTGTTCCCTTTTCAGAATATCCTGTCCCCATAAATGATGCCACCATCACTGCAGTTATTCAAGCCTAAAGCCCTCAATTCACGAACAGGTACTGCCATATCTATTGCATTCATTTGTTCAGTTAGCATTTACAGTTGATTCTCATTATTTGAGGCAGTTATGTGCTATAAAGTTGCTGAGAACACCGATTTAGTGAATTTTGAACCATTGCTTCTAGGGAAATTACAGGGTTAGGTTCCTGTGAGCCTCTGGTCAAACATTTTTGCCAACTGCTCAATACATTCTATGTGTGTTTCTGTTTAAAGACACCTTCTTTAATGTATGTTGTTGATTCAGTAACACTGAAATCATGGCCAACAGCCCTATCACTCATGCCTGAATGAAGTTTATCTAACACACATATTTTCTCCATAAGGCACATCACACCCTTCTTGCACTTAGGAACACTAGAAAGCACTTGAGTACTACACTTGGGGACCATATTAAGCAGGAAAGGTACCAATAAAAAGCCCAAAAATGAAAAAAGTGGCACTAAGTACACAAGGAAAAGGACACCTCTATACGGTATGAGAGCTGAAACAAGAAGGCAAAGTGTTGCCTTGTTGGACCTCAGCCAGGACCAAGTGTGATAGGCAACTCAAAATTTTCACCTGTTTGCAAATGCTCATGTCTGTGAATGAAGGCAAAAGTGCCACAAGTATCAATTTGGGGGTTTCATTTAGTGAGTAGGTGAATTTGCCGATATGGAACCTGTAAATAATGAGAGTCCACTGTGTTCATATTTATATACCAGATGCTGTGCTAGTGAAGCAAAACACACATGGCCTCTTCCATCATGGAATATACTCATTCTGACTCTGGAGTATAATTTAAACTCATCTGCTTTTCTCAGATTCTTCCCCCAACTACTCTAGTTCTTACCACCAATATTTCTCACTGGGGCAATTACTTGTTAAGTGACCTCCTTCAATTTTGCCCCTTCCTATCCATTTTCCAAACATGGCCAGAGTCACCCCTTCAAACGTGAATTGAATTATGCCACCGTCTGCTTTTTATCCTTTAATGGCTTGCTACTCAGATGTCTGCTGTGGCAGCAGCCTGGTTTACCTCTGCGATCTCATCTCAAACCACAGCCTCCCTTCACTCACGCTCCCGTTATGCCGACATCCTTTTGGATCCTGTGTGTGGCCAGGTTCTTTCCTGCCTCTGAAACTCTGCACATGCCTTTCTCGTTGTCTGTGCCCAGAGCACTAAGCAAACTTCTGTCTATCCTCAGGTCGAATATAAACTCTATCCTCTCAGAACAGCCTTCCTTGAACACAAGGTCTGCCCTGTTATACTCCATATAAATATACCTTGTTTATTATTTTTTTAAAAACGCATTATTTTATAACATACCTATATTTTTGCTTGCTTACTAGTTTACTATGTCACCCCTATTAGACTTTAATTCCATGAGGACAGAGATCATGTTTGTTTTGTTTACTACTCATTCCTTGTACCTAGTACAGTGCCTGATTACATTAACCATGTAATCAATATCGTGAATGAATGGATTCAGTGAATCCATGAATGAATGGCTTAGAATGTCAGAGGGCCACTATATACTGGCTTGTACCAGCTAAGGTAGAGAAGCCCCAGTATTGTCTTCATTCAAATTTCTTTTGCTATTTCCAAACATCCTAGGCAGCTGTATTCTAGTTCCTTATTCTGGATTTGTAATTTAACATTTTTGTTAGATCCAGTAGTCCATCCTCTAATAAGCAGAACCAGATATTTGTCATAGCAACCTACCTTCTTGGAGCAGGTTCCCAGGGCTCACTGCATCACCATCATCCTAGAAAGTATTCCTGATGCTCTCCTAGCCAGTCAGTTCCTTTGGGGGCTCCCTTCAGACAGTCCTACATCCTCGCATATTCACCAGCCAGTATATCTGGTTTACTTTAGGTCCTCTCACAGGTGAACAAGAGCTGTCATGCAGACCAAATCTTCTGAACCATCACCTGAATCAAAGCTGCCCTGTCAATCATCTGTGACCCTGAAATACTCTGAGTTGCACAAAGGGGAACTGGTATCAACGGTCAGAAATTTCAGAAAGTCCTCTTTGGACCCAATATAAGGAAGAACTTTTAAAGTCAGCTGACTGAAGACAAAATAGGCTGCTTGAGTCGGTAGTGAGAACTCAGTCCTTCCAGGTGCTGAAGGGCTACTGTCTGGAATGCTGGAGAGAGGATGATTGTATTTGATGAGTTGATAACCTTAGAGATTTCAGATTCTGATCTGTGGACCACCTGCATCAGAATCATCTGTGGATGGTTGCAGGGCAATGGGGTTGAGTAGTGCACTGGATAAGTGGTACAGCCACATATGGTGGCCCTGGTATGCTTGTTAAAAACCACTTCCTGGACCCCACCCCAACCTTTGACATAGATTCTCTGGAGGATACAACATGGGGAATCTCTGAAGCTTGAAAATTCTGGCCTAGACAATCTCTTAAGCTTATGTCCTACCTTTAGATTTTGGCCTTGTGATCCCATAATTATATATTCAACATTCATTCAACAAATGCTGATGGAAAGCTTCTAAGTGTCAGTCACTGTTCTTGGCTTTAGATATTGTGATGATTAATTTTTTGTGTCAACCTGTCTAGGCTATGGTACCCAGTTATTTAATTAAACACTTACCTAAGTGTTGCTGTGAAAGTAGTTTGTAGATGTGGTTAACAATTATACTCAGTTTAAGTAAAGATAGTATGGATGGGCCTCATCTAATCAGTTAAAACCTTTAATTGCCAAAACAGGCTTTCCGCAGAAGAAATTCTGCTTCAAGACTGAAGCATCAGCTCTTGCTTGAGTTTCCAGCCTGTTGGTCTGCCTTATAGATTTTGGACTTGCCGGACCTCACAGTTGCATGAGCCAGTACCTTAAAATAAATCTCTCAAATATATTCTTGAAGATAAAAAAATCTATCTCTCTATAGATATATGTATGTATCTGATTCTCTGGAGAACTCTGCTTGATCCAGAGATACAGCAAAGAACGACACAATGTGTCTGATCTCATGAAGCTTAAATTTTAGGTTCCACAGAGGGCTATTATGTTTTCAGTGGTTTAAGATTTACTGAAACTTTTTTATGACTCAGCATATGGTCTCCTCTGATGAACATACCATGTGCTTGAAAAGAATATGTATTCTGAAGTTGTAGGTCAAGGTGGTTGAAAATCTGGTTTAGATCATCTGTGTCTCTACTGATTTTGTTTTTTTTTCATTTAAGAGTTCTATTGGCTGTTGAGAGATGTGTGTTAAATTATCCTACTATGTTGCAGAATTGTCTATTTCTCCTTTAATTCTGTAAATTTTTGGTTTATATCTTTTATAGCTCTGCTATCAGGCACATGCCACATTGATGATTGTTATATCTCGATAAATTGATCCATTTATCATTTTGAAATGTCCTTTATCTTTAATGTTACTTTTAATCTTGAAGTCTATTTTATCAGATATTAAAATAACCACTCTGGACTTCGTACTTATTACTATTTGCCTAGTATATATTTTTCCATCCACTTACTTTCGGTCTATCTACTTACTTCTTTTTCAAGAGGAATCTCTTATAGGCAACATATAGTTGGGTGTTGATTTTTTAAATCTATTCTTACCATCTCTGACTTACATTGAGGTGTTTAGTCCATTAAGCTTAATGCAATTTCTGTTTGGATTTTGGTCTGCCTTTTATTATTTTTCTCCTTGTACAATTCGTTTTTCATTCCTTTGTTTCTCCTTTCATTCTTTCTTTTGAATTAAATAATTTTTAGAATGCCACATTAGCTTACCTGTTAAATTACATTTTAAAAACATATTTTTGGGTGGTGGTTCTAGGAACTATAATATAAATTCTCAATTTTTCACAACGAAGTAAGAATTAATATTGTACCAATTCATGTAAAATGTAGAGACTTTGCAACTGTATAGGTTCATTTACCTCCCCCAACCATGCCTTTATTGCTATGGTTGTCATATATATTAAATCTAGATAAGCCCTATAAGACTATGTGTTATAATTATATAACCCTGTATGTTCTAGTTTTTTAATTAAAAGGAAAATAGTATTTTATATTTATGTATATATTTGCTATTTCCAATGTTCTTTATTCCTTCCTAAGGATCTGAGTTTCTATCTGGTATCATTTTCTTTTAGACCAAAGAGCTTCCTTTACCATTTATTATAGTGTAAATTTGCTGGTGATGAGTTCTCATTTTAAAAAAGTGTCTGAAAATGCCTCAATTTTGCCTCATTCTTGAAGTGTATCTTTGTTCAGTACAGAAGTCTGGGTTAACAGGTTTTCTTTGAGCACTTTAAAAGTGTTGATCCATTATCCTTTGGCTTGTAAGGTTTTCAACAGGAAGGCTACGGTAATTCTTATTTTTTGTTCTTCTGTATGTAATGTGTTGTTTCTCTCTGTCTTCCTGCAAGGTTTTCTCATAAAGTTTTGCAGCTGATGGTGATATGCCTTGGCACGGTATAATTATTTTACTCAGGGCCCTGAGATTCTTAAATCTGTCCTCAAATTTGGGAAAAGTTTCGCCATTATTTCCTCAAACATTTTTCTTCTGCCACATTGTTACACCCCTCATATTCTGGCAGTCCAGTTATGCTGAGTTATGTTCAGTTATACATTGGATGTTTTGATATTTTCCTTGGCTCTAGCTTTTTTAAAAAAAAAAATCATTTCCCCCATACTCTTCAGATTAGATCATTTCTATTGATCTATCTTCAAGTTCCCTGACTTTCCTCCGTCATCTCATTCTGCTGTTAAGCCCATCCTGTGACTTTTTAAATTTCAGAATCTGTTTTTTTCCTGGTGCAGAATTTAAAGTTTTTAAAAATAGTTTCTCTGCCGAGATTTCCTATCTCTTGTTCACTGTGAGCATATTTGACTTCATACCGTTGAGCATAGTTATAATAGCTGCTTTAAAGTCCTCTGAAAGTGAACCCTCCTACACTGTTGATGGGAATGTAAATTGGTGCAGTTACTATGGAACACAGTATGGTGGTTCCTTAAAAACTGAAAATAGAATTACCATATGATATAGCAATCCCACTCCTGGGTGTATATCCGGAAAAGACAAAAATTCTAATTTGAAGATACATGCACCGCAGTGTTCATAGCAACACTATTTACAATAGCCAAGACGTGGAAGCAACCTAAATGTCCATCGACAGATCAATGGATAAGGAAGATGTGGGAGATACACACACACACACACACACACACACACACACACACACACACATACACACATATATACAATGGACTCTTACTTAGCCATAAAGAAGAATGAAATAATGCCATTTGTAGCAACATAGATGGACCTAGAGATTATCATATTAAGTGAAGTAATCAAAAACAATATCACATGATATCACTTATATGTGGACCCTAAAAAAAATGAGCCAGATGAACTTATTTATAAAACAGGAACAGACTCACAGACTTAGAAAACAAATTTATGGTTATCAAAGGGGAAAGTGGGGGGAAGGGATAAATTAGGAGTTTGGGATTAGCAGATACACACTACTGTATATAAAGTAGGTAAACAAGAAGGACCTACTGTTGGAAATGCAAAAGAATATGAATATATATATATATATGAATCACTTTGCTGTACACCAGAAACTAACACAACATTGTAGGTCAACTATACATCAATAAAAGTAAACAAATAAAAAATCCTTCTCTGCTAATTCCAACATCTGTGCCAACTTGTTAATCTCTGTTGATAACTTTTTCTCTTTTCAAATTTTCATGGTCCTTAGAACATCAAATAATTTTTATTTTACCCACAACATTGTGGCTGTTTTGTTGTGGACACTCCAAATTAAGTCATATACCTCTGAAGGATGTTGACTTTTTATTTTAGCAGGCAATTAATTTGGTTGGATTTAAACTGCAAATTTCTGTCTGTTGGCCAACAGCCAGGTCTCATTTTATCCTTAGCGGAACTGCTTTTGAGTCTGTCTGGCACTGCATAGTTCAAGGGCAAGTCAGAGATTTGGGTAGGGTAGAGTTTATGTACAGGATTTGGTGCCCCATCTCTCTGGATCTTTTGTTTGTGACATTCCCTCTTTCCAGTGGCTGTAGTTGCACCAAACTCTATCCTCTGGTTCTTCAGGCCAGAAAGATTGTTTTTCTGTTTTGATTACTTTAAACTACCTTATAAAATTCTGGCTCATTCTTTTTTTTGTTATTGAAGTCTAGTTGATTTACAATGTTGTTTAGTTTCAGGTATGTATACAGCACAGTGATTCAGTTATACATATCTATATCTAATATCTAAATCTATATCTGTACTTTTTCAGATTCTTTTCCTTTATAGGTTATTACAAGGTATTGAGTAGAGTTCCCTGTGCTATACAGTAGGTCCTTGTTGGTTATGTATTTTATATATCATAGTGTGTATATGTTAATCTCAAACTCCTAATTTATCCCTCCCCCCCACCCTTCCCCCTTTGGTAACCATAAGTTTGTTTTCTATGTCTGTGGGTCTATTTCTGTTTTGTAAATAAGTCATTTGTATCTTTTTTTTTAGATTCCACATATAAACAATATCATATGATATTTGTCTTTCTCTGTCTGGCTTACTTCACTTAGTGTGATAATGTGATAATCTCTAGGTCCATCCATGTTGCTGCAAATATTTCTTTCTTTTTCATGGCTGAGTAATATTCCATTGTATAGATATACCACATCTTCTTTATCCATTCATCTGTTGATGGGCACTTAGGTTGCTTCCATGTCTTGGCTATTGTTAATGGTGCTGCAGTGAACATTGGGGTGCATGTAGTTTTTTGAATTATGGTTTTCTCTTGATATAACTAGCTCATTCTTAAAGTTGTAAAAATGGGAAACTCACTTCATGCAATTTCCTTCTTCAAAGTCTTGCTGCCCCTGTAGCATTTGCTTGCTTTTGTTTTTCACTTTCCAGTCTTCAGGTTATTATTTTTTTCCTTTTTGGATTTTATCCAGAGTTTATAGTTGTTATCTGAGGGAAGGTTGGTATGATAGGAGCATGGTGTTTATTGGGACACACTGGAAGTGACACTCTGAGAATTATCTTTACTTTTGGACAGACGTAGCTCCCAGCTCTCATGAAATGGGTGCCCCTTGGGATAGATGGAAGTGAAGGACAGAGTCAAGGGTCAAGGTTGTGGTGAAACCATCTAAGAGGGTCAGAGGCACACATTTGTTGTAGTGACATGTTGCTGACCTTCATATCAGGCATTTGGTAGAAATTAATGAAGAGGAAAGTGTCTCTGCCATCTGTGTGTGGTGGTAGTTGGGGTTAGAAGAAAGAAAATGCTTGGGTTTGGTAGACTCTGATGAGGATCAACTCTGCCCTACAACTCACTTGGTTTGTGACAATGGGTACAAGTTATCTAAAATTCCTCGTTGGAAAAATTGATGTAATGATTCCTATCCTGCCTTTTTGGTTGTGCAGATTCAATAGGATAAAGTGCTTAGGGGCCCCTGCCACTTAACAAGGTACTCAACATTGCTTCCACCTCTTCTTTGTACTTTGGGAAATGGCCTCCTTTGCCTTGAAGTACACATCTCCTCATGTGATAGTGGAGAGAATTGAAGTTTAGTCTGCATCCCTGATGTTTACACAACAGGATTTCATTGGGTTCTAGAGTTAATTTTTATTAAAATAAAAAAACATTCCTACAGTAGATGAGCATGGTCTTTGAAGTCAGAGACCTGGTTTGAATCCCAGCTTTGCCAGTTCCATACAATATAACTTGGGCCAGTTATTTTCTCTGAGCCTCAGTTTTCTATCTTTGAAACAGGAATAATAGAAAACATTCCTCATAGGGTTTTAGGAAGATTACGTGAGATCACATACATAATGCTGCTAAATCATCCATCAGGGCCTGGTACAGAGTAGGCATTCAGTAGATGTTAGTTATTGTCATTATTATTGTTATTTGTTTAATAAAAATGGGGGCTAACATAAAACCATTGATTTTTAAAACTGGGAAAGACTCAATGGGAAGAAGGAAGAGCCAAAGGAAGTTGTGGGTGAGGGTAGGAGGAAGTTTATTTTCATAAGTGGGAAGAAAAGGGGCTGTGTTTCTTTTTCTTTTAATTTTTAAAAACTATTTATTTTTGGCTGCGCTGGGTCTTCGTTGCTGCACGCAGGCTTTCTCTCTAGTTGCGGCGAGCGGGGGCTATTCTTTGTTGCAGTGCACAGGCTTCTCATTGTGGTGGCTTCTCTTATGGAGCACGAGCTCTAGGCACATGGGCTCAGTAGTTGTGGCTCACAGGCTCAGTAGTTGTGGCTTGTGGACTCTAGAGCGCAGGCTCAGTAGTTGTGGCGCGCAGGCTCAGTCGCTCCACGGCATGTGGGATCTTCCTGGACCAGGGTTTGAACTCGTGTCCCCTGCATTGGCAGGGGGATTCTTAACCACTGGGCCACCAGGGAAGTCCCAAGGGGTGTATTTCGACAGTAAGGCTAAACTGCCCATGGGAGAGAAATTAATGTGGGAAAACCTTGTGGAATTTTGCCCTTGGAGTAAGTCAGGCCCACCGTGGGCCTCTGCCTCAAGGGTTAAAGATGAGATTAAATATTTAATGTCCATTTATAATTAGGTCCTTAGGGGTCCTATGTAGCGTTTCACTAACACAGTCATTTTTCTCTCTCTATTTACATTTCCAGCTCTATGGGTAAAAGCATTGATTCTACAGTCTGATGTGCCTGTGTGGAATGATAGATAGTTCCTTAGCAAAATCATAGCTCAATTATTCAACATTTGCAGGTTTAGAGGACAGAGGGTGGCCATAGAGTCCTGGAGGATCTGTTTGTAGCCCTCAGCCAGGACTGGGATTGAAGGAGGCACAGCATTTTTTCAGGTTGCTGAGGAAGCGGATCTCTTGTAATTTGCATGGCACACAGAAGCGGACATCATCCACCTTCACTTGAACGGCTATAAAACTCTCATTTGGATGAGCATCCCTCTAGGTGTTTAATGACTCTTTGCCATAGATCACCCATTTGCCTTCCAGTGCTATAGCTTCAAGTCATTCTCCACAATCTTCCTTAGCTCTGCACCTAAATATATATTCACATTTGTGTTTCACTAAATGTTTTGGTAAAAAAAACAGGAGAGGGGCCAAAAGAGGAGGACCATATCTAGAGGAGGAGACAGCACTGATAACAGGTGGAGGAATTCAGAGGACCAGGAGGCTCTGCATCCTCGGCAGGAGCAGCAAAGGACAGAGGGAGTGGCAGGAGGGCCGGATGCAGCCTCCAGGGCTTGTGGGATCAGCCTTCAGCTGCCCCACCTCGCTAAGCAAGGGCACTCACTGGCACATATCAGGCCTGAAGCTAACAAGCTGGCCCTCAGTACTCTGTCCTTCCACATGAGTTATTGAACTATTTGACTTATTTGAACTATGTCTCTAGCTCTGGGGCCTCTGAATCTATTCCAAACTACTACCTGACATGTACTGGAAAATCAGAGATTCCCTTCTAAAGGATGCCAGGTCAGAAAGTTGGTGCTCTGGACTGGAAATTGGGGACCCAACCATGAACTTCTTGTGAGTCCTTGAGGAAAATCCACTTTCTGTGTCACGCCTCAGCTTCTCTGTTTTATAATATCTGCCTTGGCACCTACCCGCTCTCGGGTAAGGATGGGCACAGTTCTTGGGGAGGCCATCTGACCTCTCCACCTCCCTCACTTCCCATAGGTACTTTAACCAAGTTGGTAACAGAAAAACTTGGTCCCCACTCAGGACTCTGTCCCCTCTTACGTTTCCTGTCTTATCAAAGGGCCCCGCCATCCCCTCAGTGAAAGCATCTTCTTAGGTCCCACCTCTCCCTCCTGAACCTCTGCCCTCAGTCACTCCTGTACTCTTGTTGAGTCTACCTCATCTATATTTCTAAAATGTATCTACTTCTCCAAAACTCCACAGCCACTCAGTTGGTTCAGACCAGAGTCATTTCTTGCCTAGATGACAGTAATCCTAATTCTTTTCCTTATCTCCAGCCTTGCTCCCTGTACCCCTTTTCTCTCCCAACCCGAATGATATTCTGAAATGTAAACTGCATCCTATTGGTTCCTGCTTAAAACTTCTGAGTGGTACCCTGCTGTCACCAGGTTAAGGTCCAAACACTTTGGATTTTAAAATCGCAAAGCCTTCAGTCGGGCCTCTGCTGACACCTCAGGCCTTTCCACTCATTATATCCTGCCTTCCCGCTCAAGCCCACACTGGACTCCCGTCTAGAGAAACCACTGACAGAGCTCTTTCTTGCTTCCTGATGGTCCCTCTGCCTCTGGGCACTCTTCTTCTCCGTCTCTCCCACACCACTTCCCTTAGTCTGTGATTTTCCTTACCTTGCAGGTTTCCATTTTGGTATGACTTCCTCAGGGATGTCTTCCTTGGACTTTCATAGCCTGGACACAGCACCCCTCATGTGTGTGTTTATATCCTGTGCTTCACCTGTCATATAGTCCTTCATCATTATAGCAAGCGCTTTCGACTCGTATGAATTCAACAAACCGTGAGCCCTGAGAAGTCTGGGCCACGTCTGCCTGGCTCAGCTCCATATGTCCACCTCCTAACACGGTGCCTGGCACAGAACAGGGGCCTGAGACATATTTCCTAAATAAAGTAAACAGAAAGAGCTACTCAAATATAGGCTCTGTTTTTCTGAGTGGAGGAAATTTGTTATTAATTAAAGAAGAACCATATACGGTCATTTTTATTGCAAAAGGTCATTGGCGTTTCTCTAATACCCAGTGCACTTTTCCAGGGAATAGGAAGGAGACGACATTTGTCACTCGCCCCTGCAAACATTGTCTGGAAGGCTTGTCTTGTAAGATTGGCTGTGTTAGTTTGTGGGAGTCCAGCCTTGCAGGCGGAAAATGGCTTTCGAGAAAATTTGAGGTCTGTCAACTTCTCATTTTCTAGTAGGCCCGAGAGGGAGAGGGTCTGGGAGAAATGGGCCCTTAGTGGGCCAGTGTGATCCTTCTACGTCTCTGGGCAACTAAGTTCAGAAAGGGTGTGGCCAACCCCAGTCGCCCCGACAACGCACAGGGAGTGAGTGCTGAGCCTCAGAACCAGCCAGCAGCTCAGTTCCCTCTATTCGGGAATGACAAGGCTGGGCCCTCGGGGTCCTGACAGGCTGCCAGCGTGGGTCTCATCCATAGTGTATGATTGCTGCCCTGCTGCTGGGAGAACAGAAAACAGTGGCATGTCAGCATGGAGGACAGGCCAACTGGGAAGACCGGATTGGGAAAGAAAACTTTTTAATTCTGTCACCTGATTTAAAATTAAGGGGACGTGGTGAGATCACAGGAACTAGATTAAAGAAAATATCTCTGGCTCTATCGTGTACTATAGAGCTGGTCTCACTGTGGCAACAACATTCTGGGTTTCGAAAGCACCTTTGTTCCCTAGGGTGCAAGGTGCTTTATTGTCTATCAACAGGATTTCAACTGAATGGGTTCTCCTATGACCTCAATTCTGGTATCTGTAGCTTTTGTTTTTTAAAAAAATTATTATTATAGTGCATGGAAAAATAAATTGAGAAATTGTATTGGCATGAACAGAGGGCGAGATAAGGGTGTGTGTGTGTGTGTCTGTGTGTGTGTGTGTGACTTTGTTAAATTCAACCATTAAATATTAGCTGGCATAGGAAGATATACAGTGAACAGAAGGGAGCTAAAGAAATAAGAACCACTTTTGCATAAACCATTACAATTCACTTGTGGCATTGTTGGGAAATCAAGACCAGATCATACTTTGGAAACAGTGAATACTTAGGAGAGAGAGTTTCTCTCCTATGCTCAAAGGCTGATGTTTCTTTTCAGAAGAAAATCTTTCCCTGTCCTTGAAAGTCATCACCAAGTGAGTAAATATGAAACATGTAAAATGGTTTCATATGAAGCCATCATAATGACTGAACCATTTTTTCTGGGTTTTTGAGACTGAATCTAAGCCAACACTGATGAGATTGCCTCTACTTAGACTTCTGTAAGTAGTGTGATTAGAAATAGTGGGAACCACGTTAGAAAAAAAGGCAGTAAGCATTCATAATGTTCCAATGAAGCTGTTTACTGAAGGAAAAAGAAAACAGTTAATGAAACAGTAAACCTAAATATATATTTAGGTGCAGAGCCAAGGAAGATTGTTGAGAATGACTTAAGTTATAGTATTGGAAGGCAAATAGGTGATCTATGACAAATAGTCATTAAATACTTAGAAGGGTACTTCATCCAAACGGGGGTTTTATAGCAGTTCAATGTAAGGTGGGTGATTTCTGATTCTGGCCAAGATGGAGTAACAGAGGCTAAATTTGCCCACTCTCATGGAACAACTACACAGTTAGGTAATTTATATGAAACAATTGTTTGTAAGATGTTAGACATCAGAGAAAAAGAACAGTGATCCCTGAGAGACAGAAAGCAAATTTTGTGTCTCCTGATTATCTCAGTGTACTACCAAGAGAGATCCTCCAGGTCATGGCATAGGATGGGTAAATGCAGGAAAATCTTGGTGGTCTCCCTGGATTGAGGAGACAGAACTGGGAGTCTGGGGAGGCCAATGTGGCTAGAGTTTTGCAGGGTAGAGTGTTCTGAGGAGAGAGTTGCATAGAGAGCTTCGGAGATCTGCAGAGAGTCTCCTTGTGTCTTCAGAAGATACTGGTCAGCACATGCTTATAAGGAAACTGCCTGAAGCTGGGAAAAGAATAACTTGAAATGATTAGAAGGAACAATCTCCAAAACTCACACAAACTGTTCCCACCAGAGTGGAAAATCTCATAATTCATGTGATATCAGGAAGAGTAGTCAGAAGTATCCCGCCCCAGTAGTGGATTGACATTGTCCTAGACTAAGCACTGCTCTGGTTCTACCTAACAAAGCTTAAAAATATGGCCAGAAAGGATCAAACTGTTTTGCAGTAAATTAGTGGTGAAGCAGAAGAAAATTCAAAAATATTAATAGAAGTACAAAAATATCCAACACCCCATAAGATAAAATTCATAATTCTGGCATTCAATAAGAAATTACCAGGTCTGCAAAGGAGCAAGAAAAGATATGATCCATACTCAGAAATATCAGTCAAAACCAACCCAGAAATGGTATAGATGACAAAATTGTTAGACAAAAACATTCTGTATGCTCAAGCTAGAGAAAAGATTGAGTGTATTAAAGATTGTATAACGGAGAATATAAAAAAGAACTTCTAGAGGTAAAAACCACAATTTCTGAGATGAAAAATACACTAGAGAGGCCTAATGGCAGATGAGACAATGCAGAAGAAAATGTTATTGATCATGAAAAGACAGAGTAGAAACTATTAGAAATGAAGCAGAGAAAAAAAGACGGGAAAAAATAATAAAACATCAATTAACTGTGGTATACTTCCAGTGTCCTAGGGTACATGTAACTGTGGAGTCCTTAAAGAGAGGAGAACAAAGCACCAAAAGAATTTGAAGGCATAATGGCCAACTATTGTCCAAATTTGATTAAAACTATAGACCCATAATTCCAAGTTTCAACAAAAGCCCAAGAAATGTGAATAAAAATACACCAAAGCACATCATAATCAAATTGTTTATAAATCAGTGATAAAGAGACAAATCCTATAAGCAGCTGGAGAAAAAACATGCCTTATGTATAGAAGAAAAAAGTTAAGGATGACAATAGATTTCTCATCAAACATGCAAGAGGAAGAACTAAAGCAGCTTTTAAAGAACTGATGGAAAACAACTGTCAGCTTACAATTTTATACCCAGCAAAAATGTTTCAAAACCAAGGCTAAATAAAGATTTGTCAGATATACATAAACTGAAAAAAACTAGTTACTAACATATTCTTATACAGAGAGGAAATCCTCAGGCACAAGGGAAATGATACAATGGAAATCTGGATCTACACAAAGGAATGAAGAGTATTGGACATGGTCACCATGTGGGTAAATATAAGACTTTAAACGATTATTTTAATTTCTTTAAAAGAAAATGGTCAGAGAAAAAATAATAACAATGTATATTGGAGTTCATAACATATATGGAGGCAAAATGTGTGAAAATATCACAAAGACTGGGAGAGAAAAATGAAATATTGTGGTTGTTAGGTTCTTTTAATATACATGAATTGGTATAATATTACTTGAAGGTAGTTAGGTTCTTTTAATATATATGAAGTGGTATAATATTACTTGAAGGTAGATGGTGATAAGTTAAAGATGTATATTACATAAACCTTAGAGCCACCCCTGAAATAATACTACAAAGAATTCTAGTTAGAAATCCAACAAGTTAGGCAATATGGAATCATAAGGGATACTCAACTAATCTCAAAGTAGGGATGATGGATATTGTCTTGTTTGAAGTGATGGTTTAATGAGTATATACATCTGACAAAGCTTATCAAATTATATACTTTAAATAAGTGCATATTACTGCATGCCAGTTTTACCTTAATAAAGCTGTTAAAAAAGGTGAGATGGGTTTAACTACTCAACATATCTAAAATAAAATATTTATTTTTAAACAATAAAGTGTTCCGTAGTTCAGATTAAAGTACCAGCAATACAACTCCACAATTTTGGAGAAAAAATTAGAATCACAGAAGCTGCGGCATTTACAAGAGCTAGAAGGTATCTTAGAAACCACCTAGCTCTCCTTCCCTACTTCACTTATATAGAAATGAAGGTCCAGATACATAATATGAATTACTCCAACTTATCACCAATCATCCATGATGAGAGTGAAGAATAACAATAATAAAAAAAGGCAGTCCTTACTTAATTTGTTTATTTGCCTTTGAAACTCCCCAGGTGTAGCACTCCACAGGTTATAGGCAAAAGCACACCTATCATTGTGTCCTAGGGGAGGGAGAGGACAGTGTTTTGACTGAGATGCTGGCGACTCAAGCTAACAGTGGAACAGCACTAGAGGTCCTAGGATTAGCAATAGCTGAATTATATAGTTAAAGCCAAGGCAGCTTCCTTGTTACTGGTAATCATGATCTTCTTGAATTCTTTAAGTAAGCAGCGTCTTCAAAAACCTAGGGTATTAAACTTCAAAAAAAAAGCACATTTGGGGAATTAACCCAATAAGTATGGTGCAGAGGGAAGAAGTATTAAAATCTATAACTAGATGGAATTTTGAACATCTGAATAGACACTATAATTAAAGCATAGTGGATTACAATTGCTCTGGAAAAGGATATTGGAGATTGCTTGTTCATTGCAAAGTGGATTTCCAAAGGGTGGCTTAAAAACCTATGAGCAAAGAAAACCCTGACTTGGAAAGGAAAGGGACAGGAGGGAATCAAATGAGAATATGCAACTCAAGTTAGGGCAGCCAAAGAGCAGGGTGAATTAATGTGAGCAAATGAGAATGAGAAAGGCTTTTCTGAATAACCAAGAAAAAATAGAGTTAAAGGAACAGAGAGGCTGATGGATGAAGATGATTATAAGATTAAAGGAGACTTTGAAGGTTGTTGAGGTATAGCTAGGTTCTCCCTCGCCCCCTCTGCCAACTCTAATAAGAGGAATGAAAATAAACTCGGACAATTAAAAGGCAATGAAGACTCCTCCAAGGGAGTGTTTGATAAAAAACAGGGAAGGAAATGTATTCCAGCTTTGGCTTTCCATTAGGAAATAGCCCTGCTAATCAAAACTGGAAGGCAGTTCAGGATGGCGCTCGCTTTAGGAGGGTTTTTGGTGTTTGTGTAGAAAAATAAACTAGGAAATAAACTAGGAAAAATAGCAGCCTTTGGAAAAGCTAGAGACATCTTTGTAATAAACGTCTGCCAAAGCTGATGCCAGTGTTCAGCAGAATAGGGGACTCGATTTGGACGTAGGAAAAAATCTACAAAAGTTTGAAAAAGAAACATTACTATAGTAGTTAAATAGCCTGATGGTTTAGGTATTTAAATTAAGTTAGGTCATGCTTTAACTCTTTCAAGCAAAATTACGAAGAAATGGACTATCTGGTGTGAACAGGGGAAATAAAACGATCTGTCATAAACCCCTTCTCTAATAGAGCTGTGGAAATAAGCCCTGGTTGTCATTTTCTAGGCTTAGGGCTCTAAGGAATTTAGACAAGAAGCCCAAGTCTTTCTCCACATGTTGGAGCAACTACCTGCTTTACTTGATATCAGGGATCTAGGAATCCTACTTACCCTAAAACACTTCCATTCTCCATTTGCCAGGACCTTGGGATACTCCAGGGACAACCCTTCATTGGATGAAAACATCCTTTCAGCCTAAATACAGTTATATTACCTGGGAGAGGTAAAATATATTGTCCTTCAGTATTACTTTATAGAGGGATTGATTTGGACTGATTTTCTTAAAGAATAAGAGATATAAAGGCTTAAAGAAATAATAAGAGCTAACATTTATTGAGTGCCATGTACCATGCTAACTGATCCACATAAGATTATCTCATTAATCCTCTGGCCAATCCTTTGAAAAAGGTACAATATAATGCCACTTTGCTGATGGGAAAACAAAGGCACAAAGAAGTTTAGATAGTTGCCCAGGATCAAATAGCTCATGAAGAGTGGAGCTGATATTTAGAAGGATGTAGGGGACAGGGTGCTATAGAGAAGAGAAGGGACCTGTCAATAAGGGAGGGGATCCTAAAACCCCAAATCCCCACCTCTTACAAGAAGCATCCTCTGACTTTCCTACACTTTGGTAGAGATCTTTATGTTCCCATTTTATGGTTAGATCATATATACCTAAAATTCTGTGATTCTACAGTTATGTTAGAGTAGGGTCCTAGAAGAAAAAATGAGAAGATGGGTGAATTTATTGATGGGAGGTTGGGAAGAGATTGAGAAAGTGATTCAAGAGGCTCAGGCAGTGGGGAGGGTGCTTTGGCACCATTTAAAGGTGCCTGCAGTTATCAGCTACACGGGCAGGGCTCAGTCCTGAATTCTGAGAGGTAGCTGGATGGTTTTCAGGAGAAACGATCACCGAGTAACCAGGAGGCAGAGCCCAACCCATTGCTAGGACAATGGGAACCTAGAAACCCAAGTTAAAGCACGTGGGCAACAGGAGTTTGCAAACAGAGGTGAGCAGGTTGGGATGCACACACGGAATTGGAGGTAAGAAGAAACTAGAAAAGCAAACAACCCCTAGAGTGTGATGACCGTGCACAGACCTAGCTAGGAAGAGCTAACGTTGCACGGGGCGGTTTCAGCATGTGCAGGCAGAGGTCTTTGGTCAGGGCTTGAGTCTATTTACAGAGCGTGGAGCAAAGGATGGGAAAGTGCTTGTCTGTACAAGGCACCAGAACTAGGCAGAACCCAGGGTCAGTCAGGCTGACCTTGCCAGGAAGGCCAGAAAAGAGGTCAGCCCTGGTGGTGGGCTGGGCATGGCCTATACCATCTAGAAGGGCTCTGAGACCCGTCGCAGAGGGTCACAGGGACAGAGAGCAGGATGTGGTATTATCTGAGGTCAGCTAAAGGAGGATTGAAAGCTCAGCAAACTTCCAAGCAAGTAAAGAGGTTCAAGCGAGATCAATCATAAAATACCCAGGAGAGCACTAAAGGAGCTCAGCTCAGACAAGGTCCCCTGCTGCATGAGCTCTTTTCCTCCGGGCAGCTCCTAGAAGCCCAGTTGCCCCTTCCTCAGGGTTTAGCCCAGAGGCACTAGAGGATCTCAGCTGGTTCAGGAAGCTCTGTGTCTCTTGGGAAGGGAGAGGGGAGGCATTCTCCACATTTACCTTGGTACACTGGAATCTGAATTTGGAGGGAGGCCATGGTCTTTGAGGAGCTCTTTGGGGTATTTATTTCTGGGCTTTTTGGGGCTGGATCCTGCAAGAGTGCTGGTCATCCGGTAGCAGATCATCTTCCCAGCTTGAGTCTTCTCATTTAATATCCAGTCCCTTCCCATCTTTCTAAGACAGACGTAGTGATCCAGTCACGTAAGCCCCAAGGAAAAGAATAACATTGGTTTATTGATTCCTTTACTCATTCATGCAGTGAAGGCTTATTAAGAACCTATGAGGCAAGGTGCCCTGGATATGATGGTGAGCTTGTTATGTGCAACCCCTGCCCTCCAAGCACCTAACAGTGAAGAAGGCAAGACAGAGAAGTAAACAGCCGTCATATGACTATGAGGTCAGTGGGATATGACAAGGACACACACAAGTGCTGTGGGACAGCAGGCAAGAGGCATTTAACTCTGACCTGGAGGGTCAGGGAAGGTTCTAGGAGGTGGTCACTCTTGGTCTCTGGAACTTTCCTTAGTGGCTGCACTTCCTCACACATATTCTGGCACTGAATGCTCTACCACTTTCTAAATGAAACCCACCCCATAAACACAGGCAAGACTGTTGTCATCATAAACATTTACCTGAAACACACCAATGTATTATCTCTAAGGCCTGTGCATTTGTAAACATTATATCTCTAATTGTGGAATGAAACATTATTTCCTGTTCAAAGGAATTTCAGGCTTCAGCAGTTGGTTATAATGGGTACTTTTTCTATATTTAAAAAAAATTGTGAGCAGGCGAGTATGCTGCTTGGAAAGTGAGCACGTGAAGTATGATTATAAAGGATGTAATCAGACCAGTTTCTTCTGTATATTCTAATACACCATCAAAATTAAAAGACAAATTCCAAACTGGAAAAAATATCTGCAGCACATGTGATAGATAAAAGAATTCTCTCCTCAATGCATAAAGACCATTTAAAAACCATTAAGGAAAACGACAAACAACCATGTAGAAATACGGGCACAGGACTTAAGAAGACAATGTAGTTCTGTTAATTTACAGTCCTTTTACGTCTCTAGTACATGAAGAAAACTCAGAATTGTTATGGAAAATTTACAAGAAAATTAATCTGACACATTATAGTGATAGACATATTATTATTATGTTGCATGATAATTAGACTTAATTTGCATAAAGGCTGTAATTAGTATTACTCTTAGCTAGCCAAAGTTTCAGTTCTTTTTCTCACTTTTAAAGTTTCTTGGTAACTGTAATTAACTTCAAAGATGTCAATTTTCCCTCAACACCCTCATGTTTTCTCTCTCTCTCTCTCTCTCTCTCTCTCACACACACACACACACACACACACACACACACACAAACATGTGCGAGGACTTACACAGGCAGCGATAAATATCCTAGATCAGGTCCCATATCTCTGCTGTTTCCACTCACCCTTCCATGGCTGAAGCTCTCTCTGTGATCCCATAGGTTCTCCTACATCTGGAACTGGTATTTGCTGAGCAGTAGTAAGTTTCTAGCTTCTTCTCTCCTCCCACATTCCCAGGCATCCCTTTGCTAAATTCTTCAAGGCAGAGAACTCTGCATGGAGGGAGTGGACAGTCTTTCTAGAGGGAAAGTGGCAGTAGCGTGGGGGGTGGAGGGGAACTTGGTGAAGGAGCACAAACAGGCCATTGATGGTGGCTCAAGGGAGGTGAGAGGAAGGGACAGAAAGACTGTGTAGTCCCAGGGCCTGGGAATGAGTCCGGGAAGACCAAAGGCGGGGAAGAGGGCTCAGACACCTCTGGCTCCAGGCCCAGAGGCTGCAGTGCAAGAAACCAGCAATTCCAGACTTTTCCCCTTGCAACCACTGCAGAAAATAGCTTCTTAGGGAGCAGCTCAGATACATGCACATGAGGACAGCCAAGTGAGCAAGGGAACAGAGCAGTCACGGAGAATCAGGGCTCTCTGACTTAGGCCATCTCCTCTGAACTTCCATTCCTGATATAGCATCTTCTCTGGGTCCCCCAAGACTGAGCATGGTTTTTAGGAGCCCAAGGAGGCTCCCTTCCACCTCTACCCTGCACACTGCTTTGTTGGTGCATGAAATTCCTTTCATGGGAGATAAAATTCTTAATTCCACAATTAAAGATAAGAGCTTAAATTGCCTAGGGAAACTAATGCATTATTATGAAGGTGTTTTTGTCAAGTTGTAAAAGACTTAAAACGTTATAGAATCCTCTTCTGTTTTGATGGGAGCAATGAGAAGGCAGAAGGACCGAGAGATCAAGACCGGGCAGACTACATTGAAAAGAACCACCCCAGGTTGACTGTTACCTGGAATCTTAATGACTTTTCATGAATTGTCTTTAAGAAATGAAAATGCCTGAGGCCTAGCGTTCCTCTGGCTCGTATTATAGAAATGATGCAGCGAGCCCAAGACAGAGCACTAGGTGAGGAGAGGTGGAGATGGCCGGTGACAGACAGGCTATACTTCCTAACAAGTATTTGTCACCACCTGGGCTGCCCAACATCCTCAAGATCCATTTACTCTTTCTGGGGCAACCGGAACCTCCAAAGGTTAGAAGGTTGCAAAGCTGTGAGGACCTGGTTCTCCTGATTTTTGATTCTTCCTCTCAGCACAGTTCTTGGCTTCTGCATTTTCTACTGAAGACAGCTGAGAGGGAGTGAACAGAGAGGTCTTGGAGTGGGGAACCAGGTGCCAGATATAATGACCACGATCAGTCTTCCTCGGACTTATATTGTCATCCGTATAGCCCCTCTTTATTTTATGGCCTACTCTTGATGTTTCATAGTCCTATAATTACACAGGGACTGACACACTGTTTGCTTATGTGTGAGGACATGCCGTTCTGTTATTTTAGTCTATGGCAATAGTTTGTACCAACATTATTAAGTAGACGTGACCAGACCCAAGAAACAGACACTGGAAGGTTGAAAAGGCTAATGAGAGAGTCATAAAGAAGCTGGTGGACTGTTGGCAAACATTGCTTCACTGAGGTTTTTTAGAAATTTGGAACTTATGTGAGTCCCCAGAGGGAAAAGGAGATATTACATGCACAGATATTTTATTTATTGTCTTCTCCCCAAACAGTAAGTAATAGATGAAATCACAGGGTTATAGAATTGTATTACCTTTTGGCTTTGGCCAAGTAATACTTTAATTTTTCAGCTAGAGATAACAGACAGCTCCTATTACTCTGAGGCAGGGGAAGGGCTACTGTAAAAGCTTCCCGTAAGAGGATTTGTTCTGGGCTTTAGTGGCTCCTGGGGGAAAATGCACAGGGTGTTGGATGATCTAGGGAAGAGTGTCAAGGATTAGGGTAAGCTCCCTCCCAGAGGCAGGCCAGTCAGATTTACAGTGATTCATGAGCTGAGCTTTCTGAATCCCAGTAGTGATCATGGCTTATTTCTCCTTCCCAGCTCTTCATGCCCAGCCCTTAACCTCACATTAAAAGCTCAAAAGGCCAGTAGGTCAATGCTTGAATCCTCCTACCATTCATGTCCTGCAGGATCTGGGGTCAGGCATTCCTGGCTATGTGAGAAAGGATACTAATGATTACTACATGTGTATAAATCAGGTTAGGTTAAACTATGCTGCAGTTACAGACAACCCAAAATCTCAGGGGCTTAGCAGCAAAAATTTATTTCTTGCTCCTGCAAAATCTACTATGATTCCCAGCAGCTATCCAGGAAGCTGTCCCCATCCACCCACCCACCCACCCACCCGTCCGTCCATCCACCCATCCATCCATCCACCCATCCATCCATCCACCCATCCACCCATCCACCCATCCACCCATCCATCCATCCACCCACCCATCCATCCATCCATCCATCCATCCAGGCTGCTCCAATCTTTAGGCCCCTATCATGTCAACCCATGGCCTCTAAACTCTCCACCAAAGGGCAAGAGGGAAGCTGGAGAGTTTGAGCCTTTTTAAAATTCTGCCTGAGTCACTTACCATATGATATGATCTTGCAAACTTTAAGGTGGCTGAAATTTGTAATCTTCCATGTGCCTGGGAAGGAAAAGATAACTGCATATTGGCAAGAACTGGGTGCTGTCTACCATAACGTCCTTCCCATGTGCCATAATTTTGAAAATGAATGATGTGCCTGTCTATATTATTATCCCTGGTTTTCAGAGTAGGACATTGGGATTCAGAAAAGTTAAGGACTTGCCAACATTCAAGACAGGTCTGCTCAACTCTCATAGACAGGATGTATGTTTGTTTGATTTTTACCTTGGGTACCAAGGGTTGTTTTCGTTATATACACTATTATCTTCAATCCAAACCGGCTTTCATGCCTACATTTACTTATTTATTGCCTTTTACTTCTTTTACTCAGGCCCAGCCACTCCTTTAGGGAACAATTCAAATCAGTTCATGTGTACGTACTTATATATTTATATAGTTTCTGTGTTCTTGTAAAATATGTGTTCCTTTGAATGGCCTATGCACTTTCAACCCTGGCATACCAGCTCTCAAAATGTGCATTAATGATCTCTGGCAAGACCTTATAAGCATAGCAAAGGGGAGAGGGAAATAATTATTGGGTACATGTGATCACTTTAAACAGTCCAAGCAGAAATCCCTCATTTTCCCTGTAGTAGTCTTGGTTATGTGCATGTGTTTCGCATTTAATAATGTACTCAAATACCCCAACCCTATGTTTTGCCTCTGCTAGTCATAGTTAACCTTAGATAAGGCAGTTAATGAGTGTCTCAGGGTCTCAGTTTTACCATCTATGACTTGAAGCCAAGGCTAGCTTCCCTGTACCCCCAAAGGATGTCTTGATGTTTAATTACTTCAAAAGGCAATCTGAAAAGGAAATCACCAGGATTTCTTTGGAGGCTAGAGCTTTGCAGAGACAGGTATCCTCCACTTTTTGAAAGTTCCCTTTATGCCACCCTTTGCTTTTACGAAGGAGCTATATTAGTACCGGTTTTCATTAACTGAAAGAAATCCAAAGAGGATTTTCACTTTTATGAAAAAAAGGCAAAAAGCAAAAATAGCGTTGTTTGTTTTTCAGAGAGTGGTTATAGAGGCAAAGTGTGTGCCAAGCAGGGAGAGTGGCACTGCCAAGGTCCTTCCCCTGGAACTACAGTCAGCATGTCAGCAACAAGATGCCAAGCTCTGAACTGTGTCTGCAAGCATCTGTACTTTATCTCAGTTTATTTTGTGCATCCATTAGCAAGATGTGTCCTAAGGTAATTGCTTCTTCGCTTTATGCTGTTTCGATGTAGAAAAGGTTTCACAGGAACACTTTACTTCCAGATAGTGGGAGTAAGCTCTTATTATCCTTTTTTTTTCCTTGTGACAGGTTTATAGTCTGTTGGACTCACTTGGTACCTGTCACTTACCTTTCTCTTGATCCCTTCCTACAGAGCTTTATCCATCATTGCATCTCAGGATCAAAAGAGTTTGTAGAATCAGGCTCATGGGGGATGGTGCTGTCAGTGCACCGTTCTCTTCAAGACACCATAGGTGCTAGGCTGCTTTCTGCAGTAGCAGGAGGTATTTTAGGAGAGGCCAAAGTCTGGTCTACTTGTGGTTATCCAGTCTACACTATTTAATTAGCCCCAACTCTATTAAGAAATGTGAATGCTTTCCTTAGCAGAGAGGACCTTATCTTGATTTGTCTATCTTTCCTAACTACTGGCTTCCTTGTCCAAACTTTCTAAAATAGCATTCTCCATTATTCCTGGTTGGCTCATTTTTTTTTTCCTTAATCCTTTCTACTATCTGACATTTTGTATGTTTATTATTTACTATTTCTCTTTACCCCACCTCACTCAACAACACAGACAACTGGAATGTAATTTTCGCGAGAGTAGGAACTCTGTTGTATTTACTGTTGCTTTCTCAGTGCCCAGACAGTTCCAGGAACATAGCAGGACACCTTTTTTGAATGAATGGCCTGTAGGTACACTTGAACACTGCCTCTTATGTGTATCTGCCCCGCAACTGTGTGTCTCTGAGCTGAGTATACAGTGAGAAGAGTGTATATTAAAAAGTAACACCCAATACCTTGCCTTAAGTTATAGTGTAGTTAGAAGACAAGGCTAAGTTGCATGAGATGAACCTTCACAGCTCTCTTGAGTGATTCTAACTGTATTTATTGTACGGTGCCTTCTAAGCTCCCCTTGTGCAGGCCCGGTGGGCAGGTGATTTTTCTTTATTTTCTTTCTTAAATTGAGACTCTTTGCTCTAGCAGCTAACAGCTGTGGTATTTCACCTCCAAGTTGTCTGCTGCCCGGGAGTGTGTTAGCTTATCCATACCCATTTGGTACATCTGTCTTCGAGACTAGCTCCTTCTCAGCCTGCCCCAACTAGTCTTTAACCCTGCTGTAAGTCATTTTAATCGGAGATGATCTGCAGGTGAAAGTTATTCCGCATATGCCATATAAATTAATATTATGATGCAGAGACCATTCCATTTGTCTAGAGATTTGCAATGAATCAACTTTTTATGGGTAAAGATTTATTCAAGTCTTAACAGTGAAACATAAAACTGTTACGATTGTAATGAAACCTATAAAAGCACAGAGGGTAGTCTCTGCTAAAAATGTCCCAGGGGGGATGATGATACCTCTGAGAACAAATTGAGGAAAGCTTTGATTAGTCATTCACAAAGGTCCCCTCAACATATTTAGGGTGATCCCAGACAAGGGTCTTGAACCAATATTGTTTATAACTTTGGCTCACAGCCTCTAATCAACATCAAAATTGGAAACTCTGAGTGTTTACCGAATCCTAAAAAGTATCCTTAAAGAAAGGTGCACTTATTTTTAAGCCTTTTGGAACAGGTTGGTTGTAGTAGGGCATAGATGGCATGATTACATTAGAATAATCTTAGGCGATACTTATTAAAGGAGCCATTTTTAAAAGTATGGCTGTAGGAAAACCATAAGTGACAGTGTACTACCCTGGAACTAGTAACAGTAGGGCTCCAGTTCTACCCCTCTGTCTGAAGGAGTGGGGAGACCAAGTGGTTTCTTGAGCTTTGGGACAGACTGTTTCTGGAGGGCGTCGTTTGACTATAGTTAAGATTTCCAGAAACACAGCCAGCCTATGGCAACCGTTCAGGAGGGGAACTAGGGAAATTCCTCCTTCACTCTAGTCTTCTGCCATTGCTCCTGATTGGCCAGACTCAACTGGAAGCCACAGGACAAGGGGACTCAGGTAATCTACATAGGTTAGACCTGTGGGAAACAGAACAGTGTGATACATAATCAAGACTGGATCCGCATGGGAACAGCAGGAGTTGAAGGGCTTCCTTAATGGGGAGGAGATAGCTGGGAGAAAATGTCAATTCCAGGATCTCAGCCATTAGAGCAGTGGAGATGATAGCTCTTCAAGCGCTATAAAACCCTGGCAATGCACAGGTCCACTGGAAGCTCTTCTTAGGCAAAAACAAGTTACATAAGTTTTGCTTCCTGCCTAGTTTTCTGAATGTGTCAGGGCATGCCAGAAGGGAAGGGGAAAGAGAAATAAGAGTCTTGGGAAAGTTGGACTCCAAACCTAGGGATAAGGCTCTTTTGATATTGCAGTAGTCATTGGTGTCACAAATTTCACTATTAAAGGTTTTACCTTTTTTTGCTTCCTCTTTAGACTTCAGGATTTCAAAACTTTATGGGAGGCAGATCTTTATAATGTTACTGGTATGAATCGCCATTTGCTTGTGTAGTCTTCATCAGCCTCTCATAAAAAGTTGTGCCCATCTTCCCAGGCTCTCAGAAAGGATTTAGAGCAATGAGAATAAGCAGAAGTGGGTGAGGCTGGTGCTTGTCAGGGTCTCTAGCCTTGATGAAGAAAGTGTTCCGGAGACTAGACAAGTGTGTGAACCATTAATCAAAGCAAGAGCTTTTCAACCTTTCATTTTTTGCCACATGTGGTTGATTTTGCCTTGTATGCTTAACTGCCCTACCTTATCTCTTCACTGTTTATCTACCTTAAGAATGCCATCTGACACAGGTACTTATGAATCCTTATTTATTTAAGAATTTTGTGGATCAGTGTTAAGTTAATCATACCCCTCCATTCATGGTAGGTTGTTACCGGTCCACGTAAGGTTATTCATTCATTCATTTCCTCCTACCCTATTTCCTTCTCTGTGCCCACATGCAACCATTCTAATGTCTAATGTGCATCTTTTTGTTTGGATGTATTATCTTAAAATGTACATTATTGTTTTGTACACATGTATTTTAAATTTACATAAATGGTACTATGTTATATATAGCAGAACTGTGTTTTCAGATCCATCCATGTTATTATATGTATATAAACACTACTGCTTCTAACTTATTGCATGAAATACATTCATTTAGGCAAAGAATACCATACTAATGATATTAGCCCCTTAATAAATATCATACCACAGTTTGCCTATCCACTTTCCCATTGATGGGCACTTGGATGATCTCTAACTGCTTACCATCCCAAGCCATGCTTTACTGAAAACCCTTGCACAGAGATCAAGGGTTCTTACGATCCCACACCTTCACTAACACTGGCATTAACCAGCTTTCTAATTCTTGCTACTTTAATTGGTATAAAATGACATCTTGTTGTTGTTCTAATTTACAGTTTTCTGATTACTACTAATTTTTAGCATGGCTTCATATATTTGATGGTCATTTAGGTTTCCTCCCTGTGAATTGTGTGTTCCTATCCTTTGCCCATTTGCAAATTGATCTGTGTGTGTGTGTGTGTGTGTGTGTGTATTTTAATGTTGACTTGCGGAAGTTCCTTATATATTTCAGATGGAATTTTTTTGGGGGGCGTTGAGATGTTGTAAATATATTCTCCTAATTTATTATCTCTTTATTAACTTTGTGATACCCTTTGTTGAAGAGAAAAATAATTTTCATGGAAAACTTTTTTTTTGGTCATAATTCGTGCTTTGGAAGTTTTGTTTAAGAAATCCTTCACACACAGGCTACATAGATATTCCCCTACAGTTTTTTCTGCTTAACTTTTATAAAAATACTGTTTACATTAAAATCTTTAATCCCTCCACCTTCCAGCCTTGAATGAGATATTAAGTAGAGATCCAGTTTTAGTTTTCTCTATGTGTTGAGCTACTTGCCCCAACGTTACTCAGTAAACAGCATTCTTTCCATTTTCATTTGTGCTGCCATCTTTATCATGCATTAAGTTCTCATACATACATGGCTCTCTCTCTCTCAACTACCATTGTTCTCAATGGAGCAATGCTGTTCCATTGTCCATATTTTGTTCTTGTGCCAATATCACCTTGTTTTTATTGCTAAGGTGTTATGACTGTTTTTAGTATCTGATAGAGTAACTCACTGCTTCTATCATTTAAACTTCTTTTTTTCAGGGTTGTCTTAAATATTTGTGGGCGTTTAATTTTTCATATAAGATCTCAAATGTTTATAGAGTTTCTCAAAATTCCAGCTGATATTTTGAATGAGATCGTATTGAATTTATAGATTAATATGGGGGGAGAACTGACATCTTTATGATATTAAAATCCTGTAGATTTTTATTATTGATCTTGAACCCTCTAAACTTGCTGAATTCCCTTTTACATCTGTCTGCAAATAATGACAGTTTTTGTTTCTTTTTCAGAATATCTTATTTCCTCGTTTCTTTCTTTATTGTGTTAGCTAGGACTTCTAGTACTATGTTAAAAATTGTATTGCTGATGGTGACTTCCTTTTCTTGCTCCCAATTTTATAGGGAAAATACCTAAAATTCTCCATTAAATATAATGTTGCTATCGATTCTTGTGATATTACCTTTAAAAAGTTAAAAAAGTTGACTCGTTTCCTACTTTGATAAGAATATTTTTTAAAAATATGTCATCATAAATGGAGGTCAAATACTATTTCTGCATCATTTGAGAGAATCAAATTTTTATTATGTTGTGAATTACATTTATAGATTTCTATGATTTTTTTTCTTTCCAGTTTTATCAAGATATAATTGACATACAGCACTGTGTAAGTTTAAGGTGTATGTATAATGATTTGACTTACATATATCATGAAATGATTACCACAACAAGGTTAGGGAACATTATCATCTAATATAGATACAAAATAAAGAAAAGGAAAAAAATTCTTGTGAGGAGACTCTTAGCATTTACTCTCTTAACTTTCTTATATAACATACAGCAGGGTTAATTATATTTATCATGTTGTACATTACATCCCTAGTACTTATTTTTCTAACTGGAAGTTTGTACCTTTTTGACTGCCTTTATCCAGTCCTCCTCCCTGACTCTGGTAACCACAAATCTGATCTCTTTTTACTATGAGTTTGTTTGCTTGTTTGTTTTTGAAATATAATTGACCTACAGTCTATGTTCATTCCTGGTGCATGACATGGTGATATGATATTTCTATGCATTACATTTCTCGGATTATATACATTTCCCTGATTTTTGAAATCACTGTTTCCATACTGAAATAACCTGCACATAATCATTTTTTAAATTTTTTATTCAAAATTAAAAATAAATAATAGAGAGAAGAGTATAATTATTAACTCATAGTTCATCTTGCTTCATCTTTTGCCCCTTCTTCACATCCCACAAAATGGATCATTTCAAGCAAATTCCAGACATTTTATTATTTCATTAAAAAATGCTTCAGTGTGCATCTTTCAAAGAAAAGATCTTTAAAACTGCATAATCGCTCTATCACCAGGTTGCATTTATGTTTAATCATTTTGCTAAAATTTTATTTAGATTTTTCATCTACATTTAATATTATTACTTTAATTTCTTATCATTTTAATTTGGTTTTAAAGAAAATATTGATTATTATTGCCTTGTGAAATTAACCTGGTGGTTTTTGCTTTCTCTCTTCTCTTGAAAAGTTTGTACAATTTAGAAAATAGCTAATTCTTAGAATTTTGGCAGAATTCATATCTAAAACAATCTGAACATGGGGAGTATAATTTTTTCTGAAAGGGAGGTCTTTAGCTTAGATTTCACCTTTTAAAACTATTTATTTGCCTATTCCTTTCCTCTTTTTCTCCTTGAACTAATTTTGGCACTTCACATCTTCTATTTCTTCTAAGTCTCAGGCTTATTAATATGTAGGTGCTCACAATATCATCATTTGAATCTCTGTTGTATTTATAGTTGTTTGCTGTTTTCCCCCTGTATTTTATTTATTTGTATATTTCCTTTTTTTTCTTTGATCAGTTTTGAGGTCTCTTTCTCTTGATCTTTTCAAAAAACCAGCTTGAACAGTGAACAATACACATTACCAAGACATTAAAAAATTTATTGAAGTATAGTTATGTACAGTATTTTGTTAGGTTCAGGTGTACAACATATTGATTTGACATTTAAATCCAATACAAAATGATAACCATGATAAGTCTAGTAAACATTTATCACCATACAAAGTTATTACAGTATTATTTACTATATTCCTTATGCTGTACGTTACCTTCCTGTGATTTACTTATTTTATAACTGGAAGTTTGTACTTCTTAATCCTCTTCACCTATTTCACCCAACGCTTGCCCCTTCCCCCACTCCCTGGTAATCACCAGTTCTCTATATCTATGAGTATGTTTCTGTTTTGTTTTGTTTTCTTATTTCATTTGGTTTTTAGATCCACATGTAAGTGAAATCATATGGTATTTGTCTTTCTCTATCTGACTTATGTCACTTAGCGTAATACTGTTTAGATCTGTCCAAGATGTCCCAAATGGCAAGATTTCATTTTTTAATGGCTGAGTAATATTCCATTGTATATAGATATAACACATCTTCTTTATCCACTCATCTATTGATGGAGAGTTTCCACAACATGGATGTTGTAAATGCTGCAATAAACATAGAGGTGCATATATATTTTTGAATTATTATTTTTATTTTCTTTGGGCAAATACCCAGAAGTGGAATTGCTGGATTGTATGGTAGCTCTTTTTAAAAAATTTTGAGGAACCTCCATAGTGTTTTACATAGTGGCTGCACCAATTTATATTACCACTTACAATACACAACGGTTCTCTTTTCTCCACATCCTCGACAATACCTGTTATTTGTTGTGTTTTTGATGATAGCCATTCTAAGAGGTTTTGAGGTACTATCTCATTCTGGTTTTGATTTGTGTTTCCCTGATGATTAGCACTGGGGAGCATCTTTTCATTTGTGTCTGTTTTCCATCTGTACGCCTTCTTAGGAAAAACAAGTTATTAGGTCTTCTGTTTTTAATTGGATTCCTTTTTTTTTATATTGAGTTTTGTGAGTTCTTTACTTTGCATGTTAACCTCTTATCTGACATATCATTGGCAAATATCTTCTCCCATTTAGTAGGTTGCCTTTTCATTTTGTTGATGGCTTCTTTCTGCTGTGCAAAAGCATTTCAGTTTGATGTAGTCCCATTTGTTTACTTTTGGGTTTTTGCCCTTGCCTGAGGAGACAAATCCAAAAATATATTGCTAAAACTGATAAAAAGCATTTACCACCCTTCTAGATGTTCTGTGGATTCAGGTCTAATATATAAGTCTCTAATAAGTTTTGAGTTTATTTTTGTGTATGGTGTAAGAAAGTGGTCCAGTTTCCTTCTTTTGCATGTAGCTGTTCAGTTTTCCTGACCCAATTTATTGAACAGGCTCTCTTTTACCCATTGTATGTTGTTGCATCCTGTGTCAGATTAATTGGCCATATGTGTGTGGGTTTATTTCTGGGCTCTTTGTTCTGTTATATTGATCTGTCTGTTTTTGTGTAAATACCATATTGATTTGATTATGATAGCTTTGTAGTATGGTATGAAATCAGGAAGTGTGATATCATCAGCTTTGTTCTTCTTTCTCAAGATTGCTTTGGCTATTTGGTCTTTTGTTGTTCCATACAAACTTTATTTGTTCTAGTTCTTAGAAAAATGCCATTGGTATTTTGATAGGGGTTACATTGAATCTGTAGATTACTTTGAGTGGTATGGACTTCTTAACAATATAGTAGTTCTCCCAGTCCATGAGCATGGTCTATCTTTCCTTTTATATGTGTTGATTCAATTTCTTTCATTAATGTCTTAAAGCTTTCATAGTACAAGTCTTTCACCTCCTTGGTTAAACTTATTCCTAGGTATTATTTTTTTGATGCAGTTGTAAACAGAATTAAAAAATTTTTCTCTTTCTGATAGTTCACTGTTAACTATCAGAAAATCAACACGTTTCTTTGTATTATATTCTGCAAATATACTGAATTTATTTATTCTAATAGTTTTTTAGTGGAGATTTTTAGGGTTTTCTATATGTAGTATCGTGTCATCTGCAAATAGTGACAGTTTCACTTCTTCCTTTCCAATTTAGATGACTTTTATTTCATTTTTTTGTCTGATTGCTATGGCTAGGACTTTCAATACTATGTTAAATAAAAATAAAGCGAGTGGTTATCCTTGTATTTTTCCTGGTTTTAGAGGAAAAGCTTTCAGCTTTTTACCATTGAGTATGATGTTAGCTGTGTGTTTGTCATAAATGGCCTTTATTATGTTATGTTCCTGCTATGCCATTTTTGATGAGAGTTTCTTTTTGTTTTTTTGTTTTGTTTTTTTTGCGGTACACGGGCCACTCACTGTTGTGGCCTCTCCCATTGCAAAGCACAGGCTCCGGACGCGCAGGCTCAGCGGCCATGGCTCATGGGCCTAGCCACTCCGCGGCATGTAGGATCTTCCCAGACTGGGGCATGAACCCGTGTGCCCTGCATCGGCAGGTGGACTCTCAACCACTGTGCCACCAGGGAAGCCCTTGATGAGAGTTTTTAATTTTATTTATTGATTGATTGATTGATTGATCGTCTGTGCTGCATGTTTCACAGGATCTTAGTTCCCCAACGAGTGATTGAAACCGGGCCATAGCAGTGAAAGCGCTGTGTCCTAACCACTGGACCGCCGGGAACTTGAAAGTTTTTATCATGAATGGCTGTTGGATTTTGTCAAATACTTTTTCTGTGTTTATTGAGATGATCATGTGATTTTTTTCCCTTTCTTTTATTAATGTGGTGTATCACATTGATTGCGAATATTGAACCATCATTGCATCCCTGGAATAAATCCCACTCCATCATGGTATATGGTCCTTTTTATATATTATTGAATTTGTTGTTAATATTTTGTTGAGGATTTTTGTATCTTTATTCATCAGAGATATTACACATATTCATCTGTAATTTTCTTTTTCATTAGTATCTTTGTCTAGTTTTGGTATCAGGGTAATGGACACCTTATAGAATGAATTTGGGAGTGTTCCTTCCTCTTCAGTTTTTTTGAATATTTTGAGAAGGATAGTTATTAGCTCTTATTTATGTTTGGCAGAATTCCCCTGTGAAGTTCTTGGTCCTGGGCTTTTGTTTTGCTGAGTGTTTTTTTGTTTGTTTGTTTTTTTACAAATTCATTTTCAGTAGTAGTGATAAGTCTGTTCAGATTGTCTGTTTCTCCCTGATTCTTAGCAGAAGTTTGTCCATTTCTTCTAGGGTGTCCAATATGTGGCATATAGCTGTTTGTAGTAATCTCTCTTAATTGTTTGTATCCCTGTGGTGTTATTTTTAAATTTACCTCTTTTATTTCTTATTTTGCTTATTTGGGTCTTCTCTCTCTCCTTTTTTTCTTGATGAGCCTGGCTAAAGTCATATCAATTTTGTTTATCTTTTCAAAAAAAATAGCTATTGGTTTCACTGATATTTTCTATTGGCTTTTTTTTTTTTTTTTGGTCTCTATTTTATTTTTCTCTCTGATTTCTATTATTTTCTCCTTTCTGCTGACTTTCAGCTTTGTTCTTTTTCTAATTCCTTTAGTTGGTAGGTTAGGTTGCTTATCTGGCATTTTTCTTTCTTTGTTGATATGCCCTGTATCTTAAGTATCTTAGAACTGCTTTTGCTGCATCCCACATATTTTGGAAAGTTGTATTTTTATTTTCATTTGTCTTATGTTAGTTTCTGACTTCTTTGATTTCTTCATTGACCCATTGGCTTTTTAGTAGCCTGTTGTTTAGTCTCCATTTGTTTGTGTTTTCCCATTTTTCTTCCTATAACTGATTTCTAGTTTCATATTATTGTAGTCAGACAAAATGCTTGATATAATTTGTATCCTCTTAAATTTCTTGAGACTTGCTTTGTGGCCTAGGACATGATCTATTCTGGAGAATGTTCCATGTGTACTTCAAAAGAATGTGTGTTCTGCTGTTTTGGATGAAATGTCTTGTAGTTATCTATTAAGTCCAACTGATCTAATGTGTCATTTAAGGCCTCCGATGCCTTATTGATTTTCTGTCTAGATGATCTGTCCACTGATATAAATGAGGTGTTAAAGTCCCCTACTATTACTGTATTATTGTCAATTTCTCCCTTTATGTCTGTTAATATTTGCTTTCTATATTTAGGTTCTCCTATATTAGGTGCATATATGTTAACAAGTGTTATACCCTCTTCTTGTATTGATTCCTTTATCATTATATAATGCTCTTCTTTGTCTTTTGTTATAGACTTTAAAGTCTATTTTGTCTGATAATGAGTATTGCTACCCACACTTTCTTGTCATTTCCATTTGATTAAATATCGTTTTCAATCTCCTCACTTTCAGTCTGTGTGTGTCTTTAGCTCTTCAGTGAGTCTCTTTTAAGCAGCATGTAGGTGGGTCTCGTTTTTTTAATCCAGTCAGCCACTCTGTATCTTTTTATTAGAGCATTTAGTCCATTGATATTTAAAGTGATTGTTGATAGGTATGTACTTACTGTGGTTTTGGTACTTGTTTTCTGGTTGTTTTTGTAGTTCTCTGTTCTTTTTAGTTTCTTCCCTTGTGGTTTGATGTTTTTCTTTATTGGTATGCTTGGGCTATTTTCTTTCTATTTTTTGTATAACTATTATACGTTTTTGATTTGTGGTTACTATGAGGTTCATATATGTTGACCTATAACTATATCTACTTGCTTTAAGCTGGTAGTCATTTAATTTCAAACACATTCTAAAAGGTCTATCTATTTTTACTTACCTTCCCCATGTTTTGTGTTTTTGACATTGTATTTTACATCCTCATTTTAATCCCTTCACTGTTGATTATAGTTATAGTTGATTTTACCACTTTTTTGTCTTTTAATCTTGCAGTTTCCAGTTTGTTTTCAGTGAGGATTGTGTTTTTGATGTGTTCATGGGGGAAAGTAAGTTCCACATTCTCTTACGTTGACATCTTGATCTCCTTCCTTCCTTTGGTGACTTTTTTAGTGTTGTATTTGTATTTCTTTCTCTTTATGTGCGTGTGCGTGTGCGTGTGCGTGTGTGTGTGTCTTACTGATTTTTGGTTTGTTACTACCATGATGCTCTTATATAACAACCTATGAATATAACAGTCTATTTTAAGTTGATAGTCACTTAAGTTTGAGCGCATTCTAAGAGCACTACAGTTTTACTCCCTTCCAGGTTTAATGTTTTTCATGTCAGATTTTACAACTTTTTGTTTTTCCCTTATCTAATTATTGTAGATATAGATGATTTTAATTTTTTTGTCTTTTAACCTTCATACTAGCTATATATGTGGCTAACTCACTACCTTTATTATATGTTAGCCTTTAGCAGTGAAATTTTTTTTCTTTCACAATTTTTGTATTTCTAGTTATGGTCTTTTCTGTTTAAAGAATTCCCTTTAACATTTCTTGTAAGGTTGTTTAGTGGTGATGAACTCCTTTAGCTTTTGCTTGTCTGAGAAACAATCTCTTCTTCAATTTTGAATGATAATCTTTCTGGATAGAGTATTCTTGGTTGCAACATTTTTCCCCCAGCACCTTGAATATGCTGTGCTACTTCCTTCTGTCCATGTAAAGTTTCTGCTGAAAAGTCAGCTGAGAGTCTTTTGAGGGCTCCCCTATATGGATCTAGTTTTTTTGTTGTTGTTGTTGCTTTTAAGATTTTCTCTTTAACATTTGACATTTTAAGCATAATGTGTATTGGTGTGGGTCTCTTTGGGTTCATCTTGTTTGGGTCTTTCTGTGCTTCCTGAACTTGCATGTCTGCTTCATTCCACAGGCTGAGGAAGTTTTCAGCCATTATTTCTTCAGATAGGTTTTCTGCCCCTTTATCTCTCTCTTCTCCTTCTGGAACCCCTATAATGTGAATGTTACTGTGCTTGATGTTGTCTCTGAGGATCCTCATTTTTTTGTTGTTTCTTCTTTCTTTTTGCTGTTCCGATTGGATAATTTCCACTACCCTGTCTTCCAGGTCACTGATTTGTTTTTCTGCAACCTCTAATCTGCTGTTTATTTCCTCTAGTATATTTTTGATTTCAGTTATTGTATTCCTCAGGTCTGATGTTTTTCTATCTCTTTGTTTTATTTCTCACTGTATTCCTCCATTCTTCTCCTGAGTTAGGTGAGTATTTCTATGAACATTGCTTTGAACTATTTATCTGGTAGATTTCTTATCTCTGTTTCATTTAGTTATTTTTCAGAGCTTTTGTCTTGTTCTTTTAGTTTGAACATATTCCTTTGTCTCCTCATTTTGCCAAAAATCTCTGTGTTATATCTATGTATTAGGTAGATCAGCTATATTTCATGGTCTTGTAGGAGTGGCTTTATGTAGAAGGTATCCTGTGGGTCTCAGTAGTGTGGTCCCCATTGGCTGCCAGAGCCAGGTGTTCCAGAAATGTCCACGGTGTGGGCTGCCCACCTGTGTGGCTGAGCTGCAGTTGCTGCTGGCATGCTAATGTGTAGGTGTGAACCTTGTGCTGTTGGCTGTAAGGCCTGGTTCTGACTGTTGTGGGTGTTCTGGTGTGCTAGTTCAGCCATTGGGCAGGAGCTGCTTTGGAGGGACTCTGATGCCAGCCGAGGGCACCTGCCTGCTAGTAAGGTAGATGGGGAGAATAAAAAATAGCCTCTGCCAGTGTTGGGCCAGGTAGGTAGAAGATGAGCAAAAATAACTTGTACCCACCAATGCCTATGTACCTGAAGAAAGTTCCAACAGATCCCTGCCCCTCCAGCGCATGCCCTAAAATTAGTCATTTAATTTTCTTCACTTATGACCCAGGCACTTTTCAAACTGCTGCCTCTGTGCTGAGACTTGAAGTGAGTGACTTTTTGTATGTTCCCTTTAAGAGAAGAGTTTCAGTTTCCTACAGCTCTCTCCTGGACATTAAGCCCAGCTGGTGTTCAAAGCCAGATATTATGGGGGCTTGTCTTCCCAGTGCAGGTCCCCTGGGCTGGGGAGCCTGATGTTTGATTTGGACCCTTTGCTCCTCAGAGAGGACCTTTGTGGCTGTGATACTTCTCTTACTTATGGATTGATGAGCTGGGGGTATGAATCCCAACCAGATTGCCTCTACCCTCCTATCTGTTTCAGTGTGGATTTTTCTTTTTATTCTTAGATGTGAAAATCTTTTCCTCTAGTCTTTAGGTCATTCTCAGAGATAGTTGTTCCATGTGTAGTAGTTTTGGTGTGTCCATGGGAAAAGATGAACCCAGAATCTTTCTACTCTGCCCCCTTGTCCTCCTCCTCAAGATATTTAACTAGGTTTACTTTGCCTATCTCTTGCAGCATTTCTCCTTTTTTTCTTATTTGAGTATCTTGCAAGAGTGTTTGAGTGGGGATTTTTGCATGTGAAACCTCCTGAAGTCTTATATAGTTGAAAATGTTTTTGTTATGCCCTCATAATTGAATGATAACATTCTAGATTTGAAACTGCTTTTCCTTCAGTGCTTGAAAATATACTTTAGTATCTTTATAAAAACTTCCATTATCATCTTTTAGCGTTCTTGAAAATTCTAGTGTTAGCCTGATTTTTGTTACTTAACAGGGAATGCTTTTTCTCTTCCATTTAACATATTTTTCTTTGCTTTAATATACTTTTATTATAATGTGAATAGGTATGGATTTTTTTTTCTTATCTCTTCTATTTGGTCCTGTAAGGACCTTTTCATTCTGAAGGATTCTATCATTCATCAATCCGGGAATGTTTATTTTCATTATTTAAAAAAATATTTTCTCCAACCCATCCCTGTGGGATCCTGTTATCAGGATGTGAGTACTTTTACTTTTATCATTCATATTTCTTAGCCTTAATTTTTTTTTTCTCTATATTTTCTGTGTCTCTATTCTTTCCTGTTACTTTTTGGGAGAATTTCTCATTCTGATCCTCCAATTCACTATTTCTTTCCTTAGCTCTATTCCATCCTATTATTTATTCCATTTCAGCTATATATTTTTTGCATCTTATATTTTACTTGGTTCTTTTTAAGATTTCCTATTCTTTCTTTACTAGTATCTTCCCACATTTCCTTAAGCATAGTTATACTAATGTTATATTCTTCTATTTGTTTAAATGGTTCTGCTTCAGATCGTGTTTAATGTCTATTTTTGTCTTTGCTTACTAGACTCTAGTTATTTCGTCTTGCAAGCTCATGCTGTACTGTGGATATCATCCACTCTGCCTGGTAATGTTTGTTGGGAAAGCCAAATATTAGGCTCTAGTCTCCATCTATTTAGACGTGTTTAAAATACTAAGATATGTTGAACCCCAGGGCATAGTACCCCAGGCACCATAAAGCACTTTGTATCAGTCCCTTTTACTGCCTCTGCCCTGGGCATCTCACCTGGGCAGAGTTTCTCCTTTAAAGTGAATTAATTGGGAGAAACAGCACTGAGATGAGTCAGTCTCCATAGATTGTAATTCTCCCAGGCATGGGAGTTTGGAGGAGAAGTGGGGATCAGGATACTGAAGAGCTAGGGCTGCTGCTCATAATTAAGCAGGTGGCCCCTACTTATAGGACAGGGGGGAACAGTCACTGCTATCCACCTTCACTCCCAAGCTGTGTACCCAGGTATGAGACTCTGCCTACCTGGAGGCAGTGGTGCCTTTTCCTAATGCACATAGTGTCACCATATTTTCTAGCAGTGGCCTTTAGAGAGATGCTGGTCAGCCGCCCCTGCTTTCAGCATCTCACCCCAGTATCCACCTGCACTTCCTTGATTTTACTGCCAATACCAATGATCTGGAATGTAAAAGGATTTCTGCAGGGAAGTGGCTAGTGATAATTGTCTCTAAACAATGAGGAGGAAAGCCAAGACCTGCAGCAAGAAGCTTTTCTCCAATATACCTTCTCACTGCTACCTCTCATAGCCTTCTGTCTCCAACTGTAATACACTCCCCACCTACCAGTTCAAAACATCTTTCCATCTCCTATGAGATTTACATGCTTTTTATTAGCTCCAAAGATTCGTATTTCCCTAATACTTCTTCATGTACCCCAGGGCTGAAATTGAAGAAGGAGTCAGCAGGTACTAGGTCATCATCTTCATAAGATCTGGAAGCTTAAACATATATCTTTAAAAAGATTACTTTATTTGACTTTTATTTTGGAAATAATTATTTCGGTCTATTTCTTGAAAACCTTTAAGGTAATGGAAAGATAACTTGGATGTCCCCAATTGAGGGTTGGTTGGTGAATTATCAGGGTTCTCCAAGGAAATAGAAGTACATATTTATAGGAAAAGATTTATTATGAGGAATTAGGTCATATGATTATGGAGGCTGAGAAATCCCACCAACCGCTATTTGCAAGCTAGAGACCCAGGAAAGTTGGTAGTATAATTCCAGTCTAAGCCTGATAGTCTGAGAACTGAGGGAGTCAGTGGTATAAATCCCAGTGCAGGGTAGGGAAAGACTGATTTCTCAGCATAAGCAGGCAAACAGAAACCAAAAGGGGTGAATTCCTCCTTCCTTCACCTTTTTGTTTTATTCAGGCCTGAACAGATTGGATAATGCCCACCCTCACTGGGGAGGTCAATCTACTTTACTGAGTCCACCAATTCAAATCCTAACCTCATCCAGAGACACCCTCATTGACACACCCAGAAATAATATTTAATTTGGGCACCCCTTGGTCTGGTCAAGTTGACACATAAAATTAATCATCGTAGTTGGGAATCATAGAGGTAAAGTAGAGTAAAGAAGAAAAGACACCAACTGCCAAGATGACAAGACTCAGAAGACTATGACTGCATCCTTTTTCAATCAGTTACCCTCTCTATCCTCAAGTTTCCTTGCCTGTAAATTGAGAATAAGAATACGTGTCCTGTTTTCGTCACACGTTTGTTGTGTTGCTAAATAGGATACTAATCTATGGAGGGCACTCTGTAAACCACTACAGAGAGAAAGCAGCAATATTTACCATGAACCAAAGAGCATTTGAAATGATATTAACTCTCAGGGGACAGGATGTTCTTTGGCTGGGAAGGCGGTAATCCCTCCCCTCAGCGACCTCAGTGAATTTCAGACAGATCTTCAAAGCAGGTCAGGTCTCTGCGGCACAGAGTGGTGAAAATATTCCAAGTTCTCTGACCTCCCTAAGCTAGGGAAGGTTGGCATCAAGGACAAAAGCTTTCAATTGCATTGAACATGGCCTGTACAAGTTCCAAGTGGGTAATTACTTTATGGTTACTTACAATTTCCCCTTCAGCTTCAAAGGGATAGAGCATCCCTCACTTCCTAGACTAAGCAGGGCTTTCATTGTTGCTAGGCATATGTTGAACAGCTGCCCCAGTCACCCACCTCAGCAGACACCGTATTTTAGTAATGAAGTCAGGGCTCAAACTGGGCAAGATGGTAACACATTTCTTTGATTAGTGTGTAGGACAAATGTGGCCTCTCTTTGAACAGAAGGGAGGGCGTTTAAGCATGTTTTTCTCCTCACTTGCATCATACCAGGAGTAAACTGAGCAGGTTCTCTGTGAGCCAGCTTTGAGAGGTTCTCTGACATGAATCTAATTAAGAAAAATATGTTAATTTTATCATCATCAATAACTACATCAGTTACTCTTCAATTATGGGAAATACATGCTCCTGAAAAGTGGGATGGAAGCAAAATTTCATCTAAGGAATTGTGTCCTCTCAACATCTCGTGTTATAAAACTGAGAATGTTTGTGGGCAAAGAAATACCTCTAATCTATATGGTGATGGCAGGGTCGTCTAGGCAATGAGGGATATCGCATAACTGCTGATCAGAAGCTTGGGTCGTCTTAATATGCTGATCCATTTGCCTTTCTCCCACCCTTCATTTTTCCATTGCCTAATTAGCACAGTGATTTTGGTCTAGACGCTTAACTTTTCTGAGTAGCAGGTTCTTTCATCCACAAAATAGGGGAAATAATGGTGTGTATTTCTTAGAACTCTTGAGGAGAATGAAGAAGATAATATTTTTGGCATATGGAAAGAGCTCAATAAGTGTTAGTCATCACTGTTATTGTTCTTATTATCTTTCAGGCCTTAGTTTAAATATCACTATTTTGTTACCACTAACTTCTGCCCCTGTTTCAAAACTAGGTTAAGTGAATGGCTTTGTGCTTCCATAGAACACCCTACATTCCCATATAAAAAAGAAATAACATTTTTTGAGTATATACCAGGTTCCCTACACTATTTGAGTTGTTTTCAATGGATATATTATAACTTCATTTTACAAGTAAGGGAACTTAGGTCCAGAGACTTCATATAGCTTGTAAGGGGTGAGATTTGCATGTAGATGTTTTTACTCCAAAGCTCATATTCTTAATGATGACACTTGTCATGTTTTATGGTGATTGTTCATGTAATTTTCTTTGCTGGATTGTAAACTCTGTATGTTCCCAACCCCTCATTCTTTCCAAAGGTACCACTAACTTACGTGTGGTCTCAGCCTCTCCAAAACCCATTGATGACAACAATTTTCTTAGCTTTTGACTCCTCAGTTTCATGTCAGCCAGTAACATCCTTCTCTATGTTCTTGACTTCTGGTCTAATCTCTATTTCAAGATCAGTTACATCAATATCTCCCTTGCTGACAATTAGATCTGCTCTTATCCTTCTCACCATCTACCACATAATGTTTCAGTCAGCGGTTTTGGTTGCAAGTGACAGAAACTGTCTCTGGTTGTTTTAAGCAGAAAGAGTTTACATTGGAAGGATATGAAGTGCTCAGAGAATTGATGAGATCAGGACCAGGCTTAGAAAATTAGAAGGAATCAAGGATTCTATTATCCCTACCACAGCCTCCACCAATCCCCACCTCCTTGTCTTATGTGTTCAGGATTCAAAGTCCTGGAGTCTGATTGGCTGAGCATAGGGCCAAGTGCCCACCTCCTAGGATGGCAAGGTATGGGAGGAACCAGGATCTAGCTCCTTTCAGCTTCTATAATAGAAGATGGTAGTGGAAGGCCCTGTGAATCACCCATGCTCAAGGCCACATACAGGCGGAAGGATATTTCCTCACAAGGAAAGAGAATGGATGTTTGACAACAAAAAATTACATGTGTCCACTGTACATTTCAATGGTTAGCTCTGGTCACCCCCACCAAACTGTAATTTTCCAATCCCAATTTCACAAGATCAGAAAGTCTCTCAGAATACAGCCCAGGTCCCCTAATATACCACATGATCTTACTTAAGAAACTTCCTTGTGCTGTATCCTTTATGTCTTCTTGATTCCTACATTATATACCCCTATGGAGGCCTCCTGATTTTAAGGCTGTGCACAGGCCTTAAAAATTGGGGACAGAGAATGCTTCATGGATAGTCACAATTATCCCGTCTTATTTACAGCATGATGTCTCGGCTCTGGCCAAGCATATTCCCCTGGCTCACTCCTTTGAGATATCTTTCTAAGCCTGTTCCTGTTTTCTGGATCCTCGACCATGTAACTGCATTTACCTCCCTTTCGACTCCCTCGCACTCTTTCAGTTTTAAAATTTATTGATTTTCCTTTCTCTCATTGCTATAGCCCATGCTTTCCTTTTCAGGAACACCTTGGTGTTCACCTCATCTTGGCCGGTAGTTTTCACTTCTGCATGCTCTTGTGCTGATTGTTTCCACTCCCCCTGGCTTTGTGGTTCTAGGTCTAGTTCATGAGTCTTATGTGGCTTCACCCTGGCCAACCAGATCTCCCGGGATTCTGTATACAAACCCATCTGTACCATGTCCTGATCCTTTACATTGTCACTTCTGGTTCAATCCTTTTGGAGTTTCTAGAACTCATGTTGGTGGCGGTAGGAGAATTTAATATAACCTGACCTTTGTGTCTAGTTAGAAGAAAGGCCCAAGATTGGTCATATTTTTGAGTCCCAGTCACCTTTCTGTCCCAAATTCTAATAAATGGCCACTCTACCTGTTCCTCAAGAACTAATTATCAGAGTGAATCTCAATTCTACTGTAAAGCTTTTGACTTGTTCTCTTTGTGCCAGTACTGCTTTGGTAATATCTTAGTGCTTTAGTCCTTTGCAGGACTGTAAATGTGTCTTGCGCTAGAGTCCTGACATTGATATTGAGCCTTGCTGGTTGTGATATATTTCTCTGGTGCCACCTGTTTGTTTATTGATGCTAAAGGCCAAGCACACATTTAAAATGCACTAAAAAGAGAGTGACTGCAATTGTGGACGGCTTGATAGAATACAACCAAACTGCCTTGGATGTTGTGAAATAGTAGAGTTCCCTGAACCGCACTGATTGGAACTCTGATATCTGTCTTCCCTGTGTTTGCTTCTGAGCTCCTGTTCCAGTCTTCACTACTCAGCTTGGTCTTTACCTTTTTGATGAGGTATGTGATCTCTCTTTTTTGATCTCATGTGTCCTAGGACCTGATGCAACACTCCTCTGGTTTCATTTTCCTTCCTTTCTCTACTACTCTACCATAGGATGCACTTGAATGTGCCTTTACCTTTCCTGAGAGTGGTCTACATCAGCCTGTCTGGAAGAAACCAGCCCCACCACAATAGAAGGTCTTATGTCAGGTGTTCCTGGTATATCTGCCCTGTTTGCTGAATGCAAGAAGACATTTGACATAGACCATGTTCCAAGAGAGGACACTTCTGTATATTAGTTCTTCTACACCCACCTCCACTCTCCTTATATTTCCCACATTAGCAGTTCTCTTGCTCTTTCAGCAAATGGTCTTGCTTTGTGCATGTCTGAGACCATGGAAACCATCTGGCAGGTTCTTCTTCTCCACCTGCTTCCTCAAAGTCTCTGCCTTCCTTCTCCTATCTTGGAGAAGGAGGTGTCTCCCTTTCCTAGGCTCATTCCTGGCTGCAATCAGTAGTGTTGGTCCCTATCTTCTCTTGTAGAATGATGTTCTTTCAGGTGTTCTGCTTTTCCTGGGCATTTGAAAGCTCTGTTCCTCTTGGTGGATCCTTCCCATGTGCCTTTAGACCAGCTTGGTCTATTGCCTCCAAAAGAATGGTCCTCTGTTCTCTTCTTGTCAAATTTCTTGCATATGTGAGGGCCACCCACAGACTGGGCTTCTTCACTACTATTTCACTCCAAATGTCCTGCAATCTGGCTTCTGTTGTCACCAGTTCTGAAGTTCCTCTCTCAGAGTTTACTGTTGACCTCCTAATTGCCAAATATAAAGGCTTGTTCTCAGACTTTATATCCTTTGTTCTATCAGCCACACTGGTAGTGTTAAAATAGTTGATTTTATCTTTCCTGATTGAAATTATTTTCTTTTCTATATGACCATCTTATTTATATTGAATATTTGAATGTTATTTAGCTTCCTATGTGTTTCTCTGTTTTTCCCAGCTAGATGTAAGTTCCTTGAGGCTGGGAGCTGTATATTGATATATACTATTGTTTCACGAGTATCTTTAGCATAATGCTATGTACCTCTTAGATGTATGATAAATATTTTTAAAATAAGCCTATTCAGAGTGAATTATCCATTCAGTCATTTATTCATTTATGAACAAATGCTTCTTATGTGCCCATTATATGAAGATTGTTACATTCTGTGATGTAGCAATTCATAAGATATGCTTAATTCCTGCTTTCAGAGAGTTTATAGTCCAGTAAAGAATGTATACATGTAAATATACAATCATAATACAAAATGAAAAATGCCCTGAAGGGGAAGCACTTACCTGGAGGGGTGGGGATCAGGAAAGGTTTCCTAGAAGAAATATCATACAAACAAAGAGTTAGCAAGGCAGAAAGAGAGAAGAGGAAGTACGTGTTCCTGGCAAAGGGAGCAGTGTGTTCAGAGGCTAGAGAGCATGACGGTTTTGAGGAACTGACTGAAAGAATATCAGAGCCATGAGTATGGTGAACAAGGGAGATGGAGCAAATGACTAGGGGGACTGTGCCTAAATCAAAAAACAGGCATTTCACCCCCTTCCCCATTTTTAAGAATTTTACTGCCATTTACTATTTAATCCTCACAGCCTTTGAGTGGTGGGTGGCAGCTGTCTTACAGATGGAGAAACTAAGTTTTGTAAAACTGAAACTCACTAAGTCAGTAGTAAGTCTGAAAATGTCATCACTTCTTGATACAGCTTCCTTTTATAAAATATTTTAATTTTATTGGAGTATAGTTGATTTACAATGTTGTGTTAGTTTCAGGTGTACAGCAAAGTGATTCAGTTATACATATAGATATGTTCATTCTTTTTAAAATCCTTTTCTCACATAGGTTATCACAGACTATTAGGTAGAATTCTCTGTGCTATACAGTAGGTCCTTGTCGGTTATCCAGCTTATATAGAATAGTGTGCGTGCGTTCCTTCCAAGTTCCTGATTTATCCCTCCCTCTGCCTCATGTTTCCCCTTTGGTAACCATAAGTTTGTTTTCAATGTCTATAAGTCTGCTTCTGTTTTGTAAATAAGTTCATTTGTATCTTTTTCAAAATTAGATTCCACTTCTGAGTGATGTCATATACTTGTCTTTCTCTGTCTGACTTCGTGTAGTATGATAATCTCTACGTCCGTCCATGTTGTGGTGCAGCTTCCTTTTTAATTGACCTAAGCAACCAGAACAAACCAGGCAAAACATAAACCATAATTTACAAAAAAAGCTTCAGAGAGCTAAAGATGAAAAGAAACCTGAAGGGGTTATATCTGAGGAAAAAGAAGACACATAACTGTGTTCATCACTGGAAAAACAGCAGGAGGGGGAAGAAACCACCATAGACAAGAGTTAATAGAAACCAAGCTAACTGTTCATGAATTTTAATAACCACATGGGTCCTGGTGTGATGGTATCCTCAGTCACAGAGCATGTCAGTACCCACCTGTCAACTTCATTTTGAATCTTCACTAAATACACAGGGAAAGGATGTCAAAGGTGGGGGACTCAGCAAAGGTGCGGGGAGAAAGCCCCCTGAGAAACATAGGTCTTCCCTAAATGAAAGACAGGGACCTTCTCCAGGTACAATGTAGTGTCCTGATGAGGGCGGGGGAAGGGCAGATGGACTGAACAAATCCCCCACCTGCACTGGACCTTTCCTGAGTGCAAGGCAGTGTCCCACTGAAGGTTGGCATCAGGGCACGAGAATTTATGGAAATCTTTCTAAGGCTCAGTGAATCTCTCACTGGCTCTTCAACAAATGCACTGAACATGCTCCCTGAAAGCTGGGGGAAGAAGAGAAGCAAAGGTGGAAAAAACCCCTCCTAGACACTTCAGGTCTTTACTGAATCCATTGCTACAGTCCTCCAAAAACTGGAGACAGGACATCAGTACAGAGAGATCTCCTGAGCTACAGAAAGTCAGAACTGGGGCTGGAAAGAAAAGAGGACTCCTCAGTGACTCCAAAGCTCGTGGTCAGGCTGCAGGGCAGAGATCTCTCATGGTTCAGAAAGTTGGGAACTGGGAGAACAAAGGGTAAATTTTTTTTGGATCTCCCAAGTGCTCAGATCCCACATTATGCCAAGGGAAAAGTTCTAGTCCTGTCCTCAAAATATTTAAATCCAATTGTAGACCGAATATAACTAAAGCTACAACATAGCCCAGTTTAATACAGGGAAGATGGAAACAGACCCTTCCAATAGTAGCCTGACAGAAGAAGGGATGCACTATTTTCTGAGTAAATATTTATTTTGCAACTTAAATTTTTTTAACACACAATATCTGGCATAGTGAAAAATTATGAGACAATGGAAGATGCAGAAACATGTGATATAATAAAGAGATAAAGAATAAATAGAAATAGATCCTCAGCCAAAATGTTGAAATTATCAAAGAACTTTAGAATGACTATAATAAATACATTAAAGGACATTGTGGAAAAGGTGAACAGCATGCATGACTACATGGGGAATTTCAAGAAGTGATGAAATTTGTAAAAAAACAAAACAAAACCAAGTAAACACACTGGAAATATATATATATAAAATGATGAGTTCATTCAGTCTGCATTTTAATCATCTATTGCTGCATAATAAGGTCCACAAGCAGAGGCTTTGAAGAGTTACAACTTATTTTTTTCCTCATTGTCTATGCTGGGCTCAGTTGGGCAGTTCTTCTGCTTCAAGTGATGTCTGCTGGGCTTTGAATGTCTAAGATGGCTTCCTTACTCATATATTTGGTGCTCAAAATTTCAGTGCTTTCACCAGTGTGGTTTGCCAGAAAAGTTGGAGGCTGCCTGATTTTCTTTCTTTCATTCTATGGGGCCTCTCCAAGTTGGTAACCTTGGCTTCTTCAGAGAATGATGATCTTAGGGTAGTCAGGTTTTAATATATGGTGCCTGATTTCCAGCAGAGAAGTGGAAGCTGAAAGTTCTCTAAAGATCTGGACTCATAAATCCTAGACCATAATTTCCTTCTTCCTTCTTCCTTCCTTCCTTCCTTTTTCTTTCTTTCTTTCTTTTCTTTCTTTCTTTCTGCCTTTCTTCCTTTATTTCCTTCCCTTTCCTTCCTTCCTCCCTCCCTTCCTCCCTCCCTCCCTTCCTCCCTCTCTCCTTCTTCCTTTCTTACTTTTTTTTTCTTTCTTTCTTTCTCTCTCTCTTTCTCTCTCTTTCTTTCTTCCTGCCTTTCTTCCTTTCTTTCCTTCCCCTCCCTCCCTCCCTCCCTCTCTCTCTCTCTCTCTCTCTTTACTTATTTCTTTCCTTCCTTTTTTTCTTTTTGGCTGTGCTCTGTGGCTTATAGGATATTAGTTCCCAAACGAGGGATTGAATCCAAGCCCTCAGCAGTGAAAGCGTGAAGTCCTGACCACTGGGCCACTAGGGAATTCCCTAGACCATAATTGCTGATGCATTCTATTTTTCAAAGTAAGTCACAAGTTCAGCCTAGACTTCACCACTTAGTATGTGGAATAGTATGTGTGTACAGGAGAGGAAGAATGGATGGTGGCAATCTTGGAGACTGTATCACTCTTCCTTCTGGCCACCACAATTCACATCTCTCCCATGTGAAAACTACAACACACTCCCCCACCAGGGTCACCAAAATCTTTTCCAGCTACAGTATCATGCTCAACTCCTGCATCTCATGATCTGCATCAAGTCCAGATGTGGCTGAGGCTTCTCAAGTGCATCTCATCTCAATCTGGAGAAAAAGTTACTTATCCCCCATATCCAACATAAAACAATAAGATGGTGATAGAATAACTGCAGTAGTCACTCCTATTTAAAAAGAGGGAAATGGAAGTAACATAGCAGTCAATGGTCCATAACCATTCTAAAATCCGGTTGGTCATATGTCCAAGTACTGCCTGCTCTGGGTAAGTATGGAACATTCCATGATAAATGCCCAATTCTCCTTTTTGAGATTGGTTCTCTGCAGTGTTTGACCCTGTCATCTGGGATCTGGGCTATGATCTCTGAGGTATCCTTAGGAAATGGTCTTATTTTTCAGCTGAGTTGTCGTACTAGCCTTCTTTATGCCCATATATATTTTATGTGCTCTTTCTGTGCATTTTAGTCAAAACCTGTGGTAGTTTATTAGTAAAGCTATCTTAAAAACTTTATACATTTTCTGTGAAGCTTACTGGGGGTTACATTTTACAAAGCCACACCTACAAATCTCTTCGAAATAGGCCTCTTTGCACTTTAAGCTGCTTTTGTACAATGCCTGAAATATCCTTAGAAGGTTTTTATTGAGCTAAGGGTGTCTGTGAGACACCATCATAAATCCTTCTGAAGTCTTAAAAAAAGTCTTGAAGCCACACTCTTAATTTGAACTTTACTGTGAGGCTACATTGTACTGTCAGTGCCCTGGATTTGGCCTTTGCTCTGACCCTATTCTTTTTTTTTTTTTTACATCTTTATTGGAATATAATTGCTTTACAATGGTGTGTTAGTTTCTGCTATATAACAAAGTGAATCAGTTATACATACACATATGTTCCCATATCTCTTCCCTCTTGCGTCTCACTCCCACACTCCCTATCCCACCCCTCTAGGTGGTCGCAGAGCACCGAGCTGATCTCCCTGTGCTATGTGGCTGCTTCCCACTAGCTATCTATTTTACGTTTGGTAGTGTATATATGTCCACGCCACTCTCTCACTTTGTCACAGCTTACCCTTCCCCCTCCCCATATCCTTAAGTCCATTCTCTAGTAGGTCTGTGTCTTTATTCCTGTCTCACCCCTAGGTTCTTCATGACGTTTTTTTTTTTCTTAAATTCCATATATATGGGTTAGCATATGGTATTTGTCTTTCTCCTTCTGACTTACTTCACTCTGTATGACAGACTCTAGGTCCATCCACCTCATTACAAATAGATCAATTTCGTTCATTTTTATGGCTGAGTAATATTCCATTGTATATATGTGCCACATCTTCTTTATCCATTCATCCGATGATGGGCACTTAGGTTGTTTCCATCTCCAGGCTATTGTAAATAGAGCTGCAATGAACATTTTGGTACATGACTCTTTTTGAATTATGGTTTTCTCAGGGTATATGCCCAGTAGTGGGATTGCTGGGTCGTATGGTAATTCTATTTGTAGTTTTTTAAGGAACCTCCATACTGTTCTCCATAGTGGCTGAACCAATTCACGTTCTCATCAGCAGTGCAAGAGGGTTCCCTTTTCTCCACACCTTCTCCAGCATTTATTGTTTCTAGATTTTTTGATGATGGCCATTCTGACTGGTGTAAGATGATATCTCATTGTAGTTTTGATTTGCATATCTCTAGTGATTAATGATGTTGAGCGTTCTTTCATGTGTTTGTTGGCAGTCTGTGTATCTTCTTTGGGGAAATGTCTATTTAGGTCTTCTGCCCATTTTTGGATTGGGTTGTTTGTTTTTTTGTTATTGAGCTGCATGAGCTACTTGTAAATTTTGGAGATTAATCCTTTGTCAGTTGCTTCATTTGCAAATATTTTCTCCCATTCTGAGGGTTGTCTTTTGGTCTTGTTTATGGTTTCCTTTGCTGTGCAGATGCTTTGAAGTTTCATTAGGTCCCATTTGTTTATTTTTGTTTTTATTTCCATTTCTCTAGGAGGTGGGTCAAAAAGGATCTTGCTGTGATTTATGTCATAGAGTGTTCTGCCTATGTTTTCCTCTAAGAGTTTGATAGTTTCTGGCCTTACATTTAGGTCTTTAATTCATTTTGAGCTTATTTTTGTGTATGGTGTTAGGGAGTGATCTAATCTCATACTTTACATGTACCTGTCCAGTTTTCCCAGCACCACTTATTGAAGAGGCTGTCCTTTCTCCACTGTACATTCCTACCACCTTTATCAAAGATAAGGCGACTGTATGTGCATGGGTTTATCTCTGGGCTTTCTACCCTGTTCCATTGATCTATATTTCTGTTTTTGTGCCAGTACCATACTGTCTTGATTACTGTAGCTTTGTAGTATAGTCTGAAGTCAGGGAGCCTGATTCCTCCAGTTCCGTTTTTCGTTCTCAGGATTGCTTTGGCTATTCGGGGTCTTTTGTGTTTCCATACAAATTGGGAAATTTTTTGTTCTAGTTCTGTGAAAAATGCCAGTGGTAGTTTGATAGGGATTGCATTGAATCTGTAGATTGCTTTGGGTAGTAGAGTCATTTTCACAATGTTGATTCTTCCCATCCAAGAACATGGTATATCTCTCCATCTATTTGTATCATCTTTAATTTCTTTCATCAGTGTCTTATAATTTTCTGCATACAGGTCTTTCGTCTCCTTAGGTAGGTTTATTCCTAGATATTTTATTCTTTTTGTTGCAGTGGTAAATGGGAGTGTTTTCTTGATTTCACTTTCAGATTTTTCATCATTAGTATATAGGAATGCCAGAGATTTCTGTGCATTAATTTTGTATCCTGCTACTTTACCAAATTCATTGATTAGCTCTAGTAGTTTTCTGGTAGCATCTTTAGGATTCTCTATGTATAGTATCATGTCATCTGCAAACAGTGACAGCTTTACTTCTTCTTTTCCGATTTGGATTCCTTTTATTTCCTTTTCTTCTCTGATTGCTGTGGCTAAAACTTCCAAAACTATGTTGAATAAGAGTGGTGAGAGTGGGCAACCTTGTCTTGTTCCTGATCTTAGTGGAAATGCTTTCAGTTTTTCACCATTGAGGATGATGTTTGCTGTGGGCTTCTCATATATGGCCTTTATTATGTTGAGGAAAGTTCCCTCTAGGCCTACTTTCTGGAGGGTTTTTATCATAAATGGGTGTTGAATTTTGTCGAAAGCTTTCTCTGCATCTATTGAAATGATTATATGGTTTTTCTCCTTCAATTTGTTAATATGGTTTATCACATTGATAGATTTGCATATATTGAAGAATCCTTGCATTCCTGGAATAAACCCCACTTGATCATGGTGTATGATCCTTTTAATGTGCTGTTGGATTCTGTTTGCTAGTATTTTGTTGAGGATTTTTGCATCTATGTTCATCAGTGATATTGGCCTGTAGTTTTCTTTCTTTGTGACATCCTTGTCTGGTTTTGGTATCAAGGTGATGGTGGCCTCGTAGAAGGAATTTGGGAGTGTTCCTCCCTCTGCTATATTTTGGAAGAGTTCGAGAAGGATAGGTGTTAGCTCTTCTCTAAACGTTCGATAGAATTCACCTGTGAAGCCATCTGGTCCTGGGCTTTTGTTTGTTGGAAGATTTTTAATCACAGTTTCAATTTCAGTGCTTGTGATTGGTCTGTTCATATTTTCTATTTCTTCCTGATTCAGTCTTGGCAGGTTGTGCATTTCTAAGAATTTGTCCATTTCTTCCAGATTGTCCATTTTATTGGCATAGAGTTGCTTGTAGTAATCTCTCATGATTTTTTTTATTTCTGCAGTGTCAGTTGTTATTTCTCCTTTCTCATTTCTAATTCTATTGATTTGAGTCTTCTCCCTTTTTTTCTTGATGAGTCTGGCTAGTGGTTTATCTATTTTGTTTATCTTCTCAAAGAACCAGCTTTTAGTTTTATTGATCTTTGCTATCGTTTCCTTCATTTCTTTTTCATCTATTTCTGATCTGATTTTTATGATTTCTTTCCTTCTGCTAGCTTTGGGGCTTTTTTGTTCTTCTTTCTCTAATTGCTTGAGGTGCAAGGTTAGGTTGTTTATTCGAGATGTTTCCTGCTTCTTAAGGTGGGCTTGTATTGCTATAAACTTCCCTCTTAGAACTGCATTTGCTGCATCCCATAGGTTTTGGGTCGTTGTGTCTCCATTGTCATTTGTTTCTAGGTATTTTTTTATTTCCTCTTTGATTTCTTCAGTGATCACTTCATTATTAAGTAGTGTATTGTTTAGCCTCCATGTGTTTGTATTTTTTACAGATCTTTTCCTGTAATTGATATCTAGTCTCATAGTGTTGTGGTGGAAAAGATACTTGATACGATTTCAGTTTTCTTAAATTTACCTAGGCTTGATTTGTGACCCAAGATATGATCTATCCTGGAGAATGTTCCATGAGCACTTGAGAAAAATGTGTATTCTGTTGTTTTTGGATGGAGTGTCCTATAAATATCAATTAAGTCCATCTTGTTTAATGTATCATTTAAAGCTTGTGTTTCCTTATTTATTTTCATTTTGGATGATCTGTCCATGGGTGAAAGTGGGGTGTTAAAGTCCCCTACTATGAATGTGTTACTGTCAATTTCCCCTTTTATGGCTGTTAGTATTTGCCTTACGTATTGAGGTGCTCCTATGTTGGGTGCATAAATATTTACAATTGTTATATCTTCTTCTTGGATCGATCCCTTGATCATTATGTAGTGTCCTTCTTTATCCCTTTTAATAGTCCTTATTTTAAAGTCTATTTTGTCTGATATGAGAATTGCTACTCCACCTTTCTTTTGGTTTCCATTTGCATGGAATATCTTTTTCCATCCCCTTACTTTCAGTCTGTATGTGTCTCTAGGTCTGAGGTGGGTCTCTTGTAGACAGCATATATAAGGGTCTTGTTTTTGTATCCATTCAGCCAATCTGTGTCTTTTGGTGGGAGCATTTAGTCCATTTACATTTAAGGTAATTATCGATATGTATGTTCCTATTCCCATTTTCTATATTGTTTTGGGTTCGCTACTATAGGTCGTTTCCTTCTCTTGTGTTTCGTGTCTAGAGAAGTTCCTTTAGCATTTGTTGTAAAGCTGGTTTGGTGGTGCTGAACTCTCTCAGCTTTTGCTTGTCTGTAAAGGTTTTAATTTCTCCATCAAATCTGAATGAGATCCTTGCTGGGTAGAGTAATCTTGGTTGCAGGTTTTTCTCCTTCATCACTTTCAGTATGTCCTGCCACTCCCTTCTGGCTTGTAGGGTTTCTGCTGAGAGATCAGCTGTTAACCTTATGGGGATTCCCTTGTGTGTTATTTGTTGTTTTTCCCTTGCTGCTTTTAATATGCTTTCTTTGTATTTAATTTTTGATAGTTTGATTAATATGTGTCTTGGCGTATTTCTCCTTGTATTTATCCTGTATGGGACTCTCTGTGCTTCCTGGACTTGATTAACTATTTCCTTTCCCATATTAGGGAAGTTTTCAACTATAATCTCTTCAAATATTTTCTCAGTCCCTTTCTTTTTTTCTTCTTCTTCTGGAACCCCTATAATTTGAATGTTGGTGCGTTTAATGTTGTCCCAGAGCTCTCTGAGACTGTCCTCAGTTCTTTTCATTCTTTTTTCTTTATTCTGCTCTGCAGTAGTTATTTCCACTACTTTATCTTCCAGGTCACTTATCCGTTCTTCTGCCTCAGTTATTTTGCTATTGATCCTATCTAGAGTACTTTTAATTTCATTTATTGCGTTGTTCATCGTTGCTTGTTTCATCTTTAGTTCTTGTAGGTCCTTGTTAACTGTTTCTTGCATTTTGTCCATTCTACTTCCAAGATTTCGGATCATCCTTACTATCATTATTCTGAATTCTTTTTCAGGTAGACTGCCTATTTCCTCTTCATTTGTTAGGTCTGGTGGGTTTTTATCTTGCTCCTTCATCTGCTGTGTGTTTTTCTGTCTTCTCATTTTGCTTATCTTACTGTGTTTGGGGTCTCCTTTTTGCAGGCTGCACGTTCGTAGTTCCCGTTGTTTTTGATGTCTGTCTCCAGTGGCTAAGGTTGTTTCAGCGGGTTGTGTAGGCTTCCTGGTGGAGGGGACTAGTGCCTGTGTTGTGCTGGATGAGGCTGGATCTTGTCTCTCTAGTGGGCAGGTTCACGTCTGGTGGTGTGTTTTGGGGTGTCTGTGGCGTTGTTATGATTTTAGGCAGCCTCTCTGCTAATGGGTGGGGTTGTGTTCCTGTTTTGCTAGTTGTTTGGCATAGGTTGTCCAGCACTGTGGCTTGCTGGTCGTTGAGTGAAGCTGGGTGCTGGTGTTAAGATGGAGGTCTCTGGGAGATTTCCACCGTTTAATATTATGTGGAGCTGGGAGGTCTCTTGTTGACCAGTGTCCTGAAGTTGGCTCTCCTAACTCAGAGGCAGAGCCCTGTCTCCTGGGCTGGAGCACCAAGAGCCTTTCATCCACACGGCTCAGAATAAAAGGGAGGAAAAGTAGAGAGAATTATTAGAAGTATGAGGAAAGAAAGAAGGAAAGGAGGAAAGGAAGGAAGGAAGAAAGAAGCAAAGAAGGAAAGAAAGGAGGGAGGGAGGAAGGAAGGAAGGAAGGAGGGAAAGAAGGAGAAAATGTAGAGAGAATTAGTAGAAGTATGAGGAAAGAAAGAGGGAAAGGAGGAAAGGAAGGAAGGAAGAAAGAAGCAAAGAAGGAAAGGAGGGAAGGAGGGAGGGAGGGAGGAAGGAAGGAAAGAAGGAGGGAAAGAAGGAGAAAATGTAGAGAGAATTAGTAGAAGTTTGAGGAAAGAGAAGGAGAGGAGGAAAGGAAGGAAGGAAGAAAGAAGCAAAGAAGGAAAGAAAGGAGGGAGGGAGGAAGGAAGGAAGGAAGGAGGGAAAGAAGGAGAAAATGTAGAGAGAATTAGAAGTATGAGGAAAGAAAGAAGGAAAGGAGGAAAGGAAGGAAGGAAGAAAGAAGGAAAGAAAGGGAGGGAGGGGGGAAGGAAGGAAGGAGGGAAAGAAGGAGAAAATGTAGAGAGAATTAGTAGAAGTATGAGGAAAGAAAGAAGGAAAGGAGGAAAGGAAGGAAGGAAGAAAGAAGCAAAAACAAAGAAAGGAGGGAGGGAGGAAGGGAGGAAGGAAGGAGGGAAAGAAGGAAAAAAGACAGAAAGAAAGAAGATACAGTAAAAATAAAATAAAGTATAATATAGTTATTGTACTAAAAAATATTTAGAAAGAAAAAAAAAAAAAGAACGGATAGAACCCTAGGACAAATGTTGGAAACAAAGCTATACAGAGAAAATCTTACACAGAAGCGTACACATACGCGTTCACAAAGAGAGGCAAAGGGGGAAAAATCATAAATCCTGCTCCCAGAGACCACCTCCTCAACCGGGGGTGATTCGCTGTCTAAAGGAGGGAAGGAAGGAAGGAAAGAAAGAAAGAACGAAGGTAAAGTACAATAAAGTTATTACAATTAAAATTAATTATTAAGAAAAAAAATTTTTTTTTTAAAAAAACCATGGACGGATAGAGCCCTAGGACAAATGTTGGAAGCAAAGCTATACAGAGAAAATCTTACACAGAAGCATACACATACACGTTCACAATGAGAGGCAAAGGGGGAAAAATCATAAATCCTGCTCCCAGAGACCACCTCCTCAACCTGGGGTGATTCGCTGTCTAAAGGAGGGAAGGAAGGAAGGAAAGAAAGAAAGAACGAAGGTAAAGTACAATAAAGTTATTACAATTAAAATTAATTATTAAGAAAAAAAAAATTTTTTTTTAAAAAAAACCACGGACGGATAGAGCCCTAGGACAAATGTTGGAAGCAAAGCTATACAGAGAAAATCTTACACAGAAGCATACACATACACGTTCACAAAGAGAGGCAAAGGGGGAAAAATCATAAATCCTGCACCCAGAGACCACCCCCTCAACCTGGGGTGATTCGCTGTCTAAAGGAGGGAAGGAAAGAAAGAAAGAAAGAACGAAGGTAAAGTTCAATAAAGTTATTACAATTAAAATTAATTATTAAGAAAAAAAAATTTTTTTTTAAAAAAAAACCATGGACGGATAGAGCCCTAGGACAAATGGTGGAAGCAAGAGTATACAGACAAGATCTCACACAGAAGCATACACGCACACATTCACAAAAAGAGGAAAAGGGAAAAAAATCACAGATATCGCTCCTAAATTCCCCCTCTTCAATTTGGGATCACTCCCTGTCTATTCAGGTATTCCACAATGCAGGGCACATCAAGTTGATTGTGGAGCTTCAATCCGCCGCCTCCGCAGCTGCCGGGAAAGACCTCCCCCTCTCCTCCCTGCTCTCACAGCTCACAGGAGCTCAGCTTTGTACCCGGCCCTGCCCCCGCGCGCAGATCGCTGGAGGGCGTCTGTTTTTTTGCTCAGACAGGACGGGGTTAAAGGAGCCGCTGATTCGGGAGCTCCGGCTCACTCAGGCCGGGGATTGGGGGATGGGGGAAGGAGGGGCACTGCGTGCGGGGCATGCGTGCGGGGCATGCCTGCGGCGGCAGAGGCGGCGTGACGCTGCGGCAGAGGCCGGTGTGACGCTGCACCAGCCTGAGACCCGCCGTGCGTACTCCCGGGGAAGTTGTCCCTGGATCCCGGGAACCTGGCAGTGGCAGCCTGCACAGGCTCCGCGGAAGAGGGGTGCGGAGAGTGACCTGTGCTCGCACACAGCCCCCCTGGTGGTGGCAGCAGCAGCCCCAGCGTCTCCCGCCCGTCTCTGGGGTCCGCGGTTTCAGCCGCGGCTCGCGCCCGTCTCGGGGGCTCGCGCCCTCAGCCGCGGCTCGCGCCCGTCTCTGGGGTTCGCGCTTTTAGCCGCGGCTCGCGCCCGTCTCTGGAGATCCTTTAAGCAGCGCTCTTAAACCCCTCTCCTCGCGCACCAGGAAACAAAGAGGGAAGAAAAAGTCTCTTGCCTCTTCGGCCGGTGCAGGCTTTTCCCCGAACTCCCTCCCGGCTAGTCGTGGCGCACCAACCCCTTCAGGCTATGCTCAAGCCGCCAACCCCAGTCCTCTCCCTGCGCTCCGTCCAAAACCGAAACCCGAGCCTCAGCTCGCAGCCCCGCCCGCCCCGGCGGGTGAGCAGACAAGCCTCTCGGGTTGGTGAGTGCCGGTCGGCACCGATCGTCTGTGCCGGAATCTCCCCGCTTTGCCCTCCACACCCGTCGCTGTGCACCACTCCGCGGTCCCGAAGCTCCCCACTCCGCCTCCCGCAGTCTCCGCCCGTGGAGGGGCTTCCTAGTGTGTGGAAACTTTTCCTCCTTCACAGCTCCCTCCCACTGGTGCAGGTGCCGTCCTTATTCTTTTGTCTCTGTTTTTTCTTTTTTCTTTTGCCCTACCCAGGTACGTGGGGAGTTTCTTGCCTTTTGGGGGCTCTGAGGTCTTCTGCCAGCCTTCAGTAGGTGTTCTGTAGGAGTTGTTCCACGTGTAGATATATTTCTGGTGTATCCGTGAGGAGGAAGGCGATCTCCACGTCTTACTCTTCCGCCATCTTCCCCCGTCTCTCAGCTTTTAGTTTTATTGATCTTTGCTGTTGTTTCCTTCATTTCTTTTTCATTTATTTCTGATCTGATCTTAATGATTTCTGTCCTTCTGCTAACTTTGGGGTTCTTTTGTTCTTCTTTCTCTAATTGCTTTAGGTGCAAGGTTAGGTTGTTTTTTTGAGATGTTTCCTGTTTCTTAAGGTAGGATTGTATTGCTATAAACTTCCCTCTTAGAACTGCTTTTGCTGCATCCCATAGGTTTGGGTCGTCGTGTCTCCATTGTCATTTATTTCTAGGTATGTTTTGATTTCCTCTTTGATTTCTTCAGTGATCACTTCGTTATTAAGTAGTGTATTGTTTAGCCTCCATGTGTTTGTATTTTTTACATATCTTTTCCTGTAATTGATATCTAGTCTCATAGTGTTGTGGTGGAAAAGATACTTGATACGATTTCAGTTTTCTTAAATTTACCTAGGCTTGATTTGTGACCCAAGATATGATCTATCCTGGAGAATGTTCCATGAGCACTTGAGAAAAATGTGTATTCTGTTGTTTTTGGATGGAATGTCCTATAAATATCAAGTCCATCTTGTTTAATGTATCATTTAAAGATTGTGTTTCCTTATTTACTTTCATTTTGGATGATCTGTTCATTGGTGAAAGTGGGGTATTAAAGTCCCCTACTCTGTTTGTGTTACTGTCGATTTCCCTGTTTATGGCTGTTAGTATTTGCCTTATATATTGAGGTGCTCCTATGTTGGGTGCATAAATATTTATAATTGTTATATCTTCTTCTTGGATCGATTCCTTGATCATTATGTAGTGTCCTTCTTTGTCTCTTCTAATAGTCTTTATTTTAAAGTCTATTTTGTCTGATATGAGAATTGCTACTCCAGCTTTCTTTTGGTTTCCATTTGCGTGGAATATCTTTTTCCATCCCCTCACTTTCAGTCTGTATTTGTCTCCAGTCCTGAAGTTGGCCTGTTGTCGACAGCATATATATGGATCTTGTTGTTGTATCCATTCAGCCAGTCATTGTCTTTTGGTGGGAGCATTTAATCCATTTACATTTAAGGTAATTATTGATATGTGTGTTCCTTTTCCCATTTTCTTAATTGTTTTGGGTTTGTTACTATAGGTCTTTTTCTTCTCTTGTGTTTCTTGCCTAGAGAAGACCCTTTAGCATTTGTTGTAAAGCTGGTTTGGTGGTGCTGAACTCTCTCAGCTTTTGCTTGTCTGTAAAGGTTTTAATTTCTCCATCAAATCTAAATGAGATCCTTGTGGGGTAGAGTAATCTTGGTTGCAGGTTTTTCTCCTTCATCACTTTAAATATGTCCTGCCAGTCCCTTCTGGCTTGCAGAGTTTCTCCTGAGAGATCAGCTGTTAACCTTCTGGGGAAAACCTTGTGTGTTATTTGTTGTTTTTCCCTTGCTGCTCTGTATATGTTTTCTTTGTATTTAATTTTTGACAGTTTGATTAATATGTGTCTTGGTGTATTTCTCCTTGTATTTATCCTGTATGGGACTCTCTGTGCTTCCTGGACTTGATTAACTATTTTCTTTCCCATATTAGGGAAGTTTTCAAGTATAATCTCTTCAAATATTTTCTCAGTCCCTTTCTTTTTCTCTTCTTCTTCTGGTACCCCTATAATTCGAATGTTGGTGCATTTACTATTGACCCAGAGGTCTCTGAGACTGTCCTCAGTTCTTTTCATTCTTTTTCTTTATTCTGCTCTCCAGTAGTTATTTCCAGTACTTTATCTACCAGGTCACTTATCCGTTCTTTTGCCTCCGTTATTCTGCTATTGATCCCTTCTAGAGTATTTTTAATTTCATTTATTGCGTTGTTCATCATTGCTTGTTTCCTCTTTAGTTATTCTAGGTCCTTGTTAAATGTTTCTTTAATTTTCTGTATTCTATTTCCAAGATTTTGGATCATCTTTACTATCATTATTCTGAATTCTTTTTCAGGTAGACTGCCTATTTCCTCTTCATTTGTTAGGTCTGGTGGGTTTTTATCTTGCTCCTTCATCTACTGTGTGTTTTTCTGTCTTCTCATTTTGCTTATCTTACTGTGTTTGGGGTCTCCTTTTTGCAGACTGCAGGTTCGTAGTTCCGGTTGTTTTTGGTGTCTGTCCCCAGCAGCTAGGTTTGGTTCAGTGGGTTGTGTAGGCTTCCTGGTGGAGGGGAGTAGTGCCTGTGTTCTGGTGGATGAGGCTGGATTTTGTCTTTCTGGTGGGCAGGTCCACGTCTGCTGGTGTGTTTTGGGGGTGTCTGTGGACTTATTATGATTTTAGGCGGCCTCTCTGCTAATGGGTGGAGTTGTGTTCCTGTCTTGCTAGTTGTTTGGCATAGGGTGTCCAGCACTGTAGCTTGCTGGTCGTTGAGTGAAGCTGGGTGCTGGTGTTGAGATGGAGATCTCTGGGAGATTTTCGCCGTTTGATATTACGTGGAGCTGGGAGGTCTCTTGTGGACCAGTGTCCTGAAGTTGGCTCTCTCACTTCAGAGGCACAGCACTGAGTCCTTGCTGCAGCACGAAGAGCCTTTCATCCACATGGCTCAGAATAAAAAGAAGAAAGAAAGAAAGAAAGAGAGAAAGGAGGGAGGGAGGGAGTGGGGGAAGGAAGAAAGAAAGAGAAGAAAGACAAGAAAGAAAGGAAGAGGATAAAGGAAAATAAAATAAAGTAAGGTAAAATAAAATAAAGTTATAATAAAAAAAATCATTAAGAAAAAAAATTTTTTTAAGTAAAAAAAAAAACAACAAAACGGATGGATTGAACCCTATGCAAATGGTGAAAGCAAAGCTGTACAGATAAAATTGTCACACAGAAGCGTACACATACACACTGACAAAAAGAGGAAATGGGGAAAAAATAATAAATCTTGCTCTCAAAGTCCACCCCCTCAATTTGGGATGATTCGTTGTCTATTCAGGTATTCCACAGATGCAGGGTACATCAAGTTGATTGTGGAGATTTAATCCGCTGCTCCCGAGGCTTCTGGGAGAGCTTTCCCTTTCTCTTCTTTGTTCTCACAGCTCCCGGGGTTCAGCTGTGGATTTGGCCCCGCCTCTGCGTGTAGGTCACTGGAGGGCGTCTGTTCTTCGCTCAGAGAGAACGGGGTTAAAGGAGCCGCTGATTCAGGGGCTCTGGCTCACTCAGGCCGAGGGGAGGGAGGGGTGCGGAGTGTGGGGAGAGCCTGCGGCGGCAGAGGCTGGCATGACGTTGCACCAGCCTGAAGCGTGCCATGCGTTCTCCCGGGAAAGTTGTCACTGGATCCCGGGACCCTGGCAGTGGTGGGCTGCACAGCCTCTCTGGAAGGGAGTTGTGGAGAGTGACCTGTGCTCGCACACAGGCTTCTTGGTGGTGGCAGCAGCAGCCTTAGCGTCTCATGCCCGTCTCTGGGGTCCGCGCTTTTATCCGCGGCTCGCACCCGTCTCTGGAGCTCCTTTAAGCAGCACTCTTAATCCCCTCTCCTCGCACTCCAGGAAACAAAGAGGGAAGAAAAGGTCTCTTGCCTCTTCGGCAGGTCCAGCCTTTTTCCTGGACTCCCTCCCGGTTAGCCGTGGTGCACTAACCCCTTCAGGCTGTGTTCACACCGCCAACCCCAGTCCTCTCCCTGCGCTCCATTGGAAGCCTGAGCCTCAGCTCCCAGCCCCTCCCGTCCCAGCGGGTGAGCAGACAAGCCTCTCGGGCTGGTGAGTGCTGGTCGGCACCGATCCTCCATGCGGGAATCTCTACGCTTTGCCCTCTGCACCCCTGTTGCTGCACTCTCCGCCGTGGCTCCAAAGCTCCCCACCTCCGTCACCCACAGTCTCTGCCCGCGGAGGGGCTTCTAGTGTGTGGAAACCTTTCCTCCTTCAAGGCTCCCTCCCACTGGTGCAGGTCCCTATTCTTCTGTCTCTGTTTATTCTTTTTTCTTTTGCCCTACCCAGGTACATGGGGAGTTTCTTGCCTTTTGGGAGGTCTGAGGTCTTCTGCCAGCGTTCAGTAGGTGTTCTGTAGGAGTTGTTCCACATGTAGATGTATTTCTGATGTATCTGTGGGGAGGAGAATGATCTCCGCGTCTTACTCTTCTGCCATCTTCCCACTCTCCCTGACTCTATTCTTTTTTTCTTTAAGTATAGTTGCTGTTCAGTGTTATATAAGTTACAGTTGAGTAATATAGTGATTCACAGTTTTTAAAGGTTATACTCCATTTATAATTATTAAAAATATTGGCTATATTCCCAGTGTTCTAAAATATATCCTTGTAGTTTATTTTATACTTAAAAGCTTATACCTCTTACTCCCCTACTCCTATTGGCCCCCCACACCTTCGTATCCCCACTGGTAGCCAATAGTTTGTTTTTTCTATCTGTGAGTCTGTTTCTTTTTTGTTATATTTACTATTTTGTTGTATATTTTAGATTCCACATATAAGTTATATCATATAGTATTTGTCTTTCTCTGTGTGACTTATTTCAATTAGGATAATGCCCTCCAAGTCCATCCATGCTGCTGCAAATGACAAAATTTTGTTCTTTTTTATGGCTGAGTAGTATTCCTGTGTGTGTGTGTGCACGTGCAAGTGTGTATACCATATCTTCTTTATCCATTCATCTGTGGATGGACAGTTAGGTTGCTTCCATAGTTTGGCAACTGTAAATAATGCTGCTGTGAACATTGGGGGGTGCATGTATCTTTTTGAATTAGTGTTTTTGTTTTTCTCAGATATATACCCGGGAGTGGAATTGCTGGGTCATGTGGTAGTTCCATTTTAGTTTTTTGAGAAACCTCCATACCATTTTCCACATTAGTGGCTGCACTAATTTACGTTTCCACCAGCAGTACACAAGTGTTCCCTTTTCTCCACATCCTTGCCAACATTTGTTATTTCGGTTTTTTTTTTTAAATCATAGCCATTCTGATAGGTGTGAGGTGATGTCTCATTGTGGTTCTGATTTGCGTTTCCCTGATGATTAGTGATGTTAAACATCTTTTCATGTGCCTGTTGGCCATCTGCATTTGCTCTTTGGAAAAATGTCTATTTACCTCTTATGCCCATTTTTTTAACTGGGTTGTTTGTTTTTTGATGTTGAGTTGTATGAGCTGTTTCTACATGTTGGATGTCAGTCCCTTATTGGTTGTATCATTTGCAAACATTTTCTCCAATTCAGTAGGTTTTCTTTTTGTTTTATTTATGGCTTCCTTTGATCTGTGAAAGCTTTTAAATGTAATTAGGTATGCTTTGTTTATTTTTGCTTTTATTTCCTCTACTTTAGGAGATGATCCAAAAAATATTGCTGTGATTTATGTCAAAGAGTGTTCTGCCTATATTTTCCTCTAGGAGTTTTATAGTATCCAGTCTTATATTTAGGACTTTAATCCATTTTGAGTTTACTTTTGTATATGGTGTTAGAGAATGTTCTAATTTTATTCTTTTAAAAGTAGCTGTCCAGTTTTCCCAGCACCATATATTGGAGAGACTGTCTTTCCTCCATTGTATATATTTGCCCCCTTTGTCATAGATTAATTGACCATAAGTTCATGGGTTTATTTCTGGGCTCTCTATCCTGTTCCATTGATCTATGTATCAATTTTTGTGCCAGTACCACACTGTTTTGATGACTGTAACTTTGTAGTATAGTCTAAAGCCAGGGAGTGTAATTCCTCCAGCTCTGTTCTTCTTTCTCAAGATTGTTTTGGCTATTTGGGCAATAATATAGTCCATTTATGACAAACTGACAGCTAACATCATACTCAACAGTGAAAAGCTGAAAGCATTTCCTCTAGGATTGGGAACAGGACAAGGATCCCACTCTCACTACTTTTTTTCAACATAATTTTGTAAATCCTAGCCACAGAAATCAAAGAAGAAAAAGAAATGAAAGGAATCCAAACTGGAAATGAAGAAATAAAATTGTCAATGTTTGCATATGACATGATACCATGCATAGAAAATCCTAAAGATGCCACCAGAAAACTTCTATAGCTCATCAGTGAATTTGGTAAAGTTGCAGGTTACATAGTTAGTATTCAGAAACCTGTTGCATTTTTATACACTAACAACAAACTATCAGAAAGAGAAATTAAGGAAGCAATCCCACTTACCATCAAATAAAGAAAGAATAAAATACCTAGGAATAAACCTACCTAAGGATGCAAAAGACCTGTACTTGGTTAACTATAAGACACAGATGAAAGAAATTGAAGATAACACAAACAGATAGAAAGATATACCATGTTCTTGGATTGGAAGAATCAGTATTGTTAAAAATGACCATTACTACCCAAGGCAATCTACGGATTCAGTGCAATTCCTCTCAAAATACCAATGGCATTTTTGACAGAAGTAGAACAAATAATTTTAAAACTTGTATGGAAACACAAAAGACCCTGAATAGCTCTGACACTATTCTTACTTAAAAAAGCCTTTGCCAGCTGGAAAATCTAGAAACTGAAAGAGCACCAGTAGGGTAAATATCTGTTAATTGAAATGACCCAGGAGCAACAATAATGCAGCATCTATGAGCATCTCTAGTATCCGGTCTGTGTTCTCTAAATACTGTTCTCAACTCAAAGGAACCAGAACTTCTTGGAGAAATGGCTGGTTAAATGTTTAGAGCAATAAGTGTACAAGATGACTTTGAACATCATGTTGTACTAGAAAACTGGCAAGCTATTGAAGACTGATGAGTCCCATTGATGAGAATATGGAGAAATTGGAACTCTTGTACATTGCTGGTGAGGATATAAAATGGCTCAACTGCTGTGAAAAGCAATTTGTCAGCTCCTCAAAAAGGTAAACACAGAATTACCATATAATCCATTAATTCCACTCCTTGGTATATATGTTCAAAAGAATTGAAAACGGACTCAAACAGATATGTGTATGTCAATGTCCATTGCAGCACTATTCATAATAGCCAAAAGGTGGAAACAAAGTGTCCATTGACAGGTGAACAGCTAAACAAAATGTGGTGTATATGTACAATAAAACTTTATTCAGTCATAAAAAGGAGTGAACACAAGTGATACATACCATGCTGCAACATAGATCAATACTGAAAACATTATGTTAAGTGAACTAAACCAAACACCAAAGGACCAATATTTTTGATTCCACTTATATGAAATATCCAGAATTGACAAATTCATACAGACATAAATAGATTATAGTCCAGAGGCTGGGGGTGGAGATAGGGAATTATTGTTTAATGTTAATTAATGTTTAATTCTGTTTGGAGTAGTGAAAAAATTTTGGAAATAAATAGTGGTGATGGTTGCACAACACTGAAGTATAATTAATGCCACTAACTTGTACACTTAAAAATGGTTAAAGTGGCAAATTTTATGCATATATTTTACCACAATAAAAAATATATTAAAATACCTAATGGCCATGTCGAAAGAACAATGAAGCCAACTTGAGGGGACTCCCAGTTGGCTTACATTGGGACAAGTTGATCATTAAAAAGAATAACTACATTTTAGTTGAAACACATGAAACATAATAAAAACCCTTGACTTCATATGGGTTATAAAAACTGATACTAAAAAAATAAAATTGGTCACCACTGGGTCTTTCTAAGGCACAACTTATTACTCTGAAGATTATTAAATAATAGGAAAGAATTAAGCAGTTATTTTGCCTTTCCTGTAGGAACTGTATTTAGGGATATCAATGGCTGATAAGGAGAGGTTCTTCTTTACAGAATTCCCATTAATAGATGCAAGGGTAATAATGGAATTGAAAATTCCCATTCTCAACTGCTAATGATACAATGGATCATCAGTTGATCAAATGGTACATAGTGTTTAGGTGAAAGATTAAAGAAGAGTGATACGGTGGAGGGATCCTCTGATCCCATTGAAAGTCTTAGCATCACTAAAAATGAGACCTCAAACATCACGTGCCTTATGACATGGTGCAATAAGAAGTGTGCAGCAACATCTATGAATGATTTTTCACTTAAAGAAGCCTGAACTTGAATCTAATCAAATCTCCAGCTTTAACTTTTAGTTTACAGGAAATATGGAGGATAGAAGAACAAGTTCAATAACACTGTGAGGAAGCAACCAGCCAAATTCAGAATATAGGACATTTTAGAGAACAGATGACCCAGTTTTACTAACTGTTCTGGGAAAAAGGATGAGAGTGAGGAAAGCGAGGGAGGAGTGTTACGGGATAAAATCTACCGGTCAAATGCAGTGTGTGGACCTTGTTTAGATCCTGAATAGAAAAACCAATTGTAAGCTCACATCTTTGAGACAATGAGGGAAGTATGAATAGATTCTCATTATTTGATGGTAATAATTAACACTTGTGAATTTCTCTTAGGCTTAATGGCATAGTGGTAATATATACATAGATAGATAAGTAATGTACTTAGAAATCCATACTAAAGAATTTTTTAATAGAATGGGATGGTATCTTAGTTTTGCTTTAAAATATTCCAGGAAGAACAAAAACAACAAAGTTGGGATGATAAATGAAACACAAGATCAGTAAAATGTCAATGATTATTGAAGGAGAATGGTGGGTTCATTGAGGTTCATTTATTATTCTACCTTTGTGTGTGTTTAAACATAATAAAAAGTTTTCAAAATAGCATTCAGTTTTCCTGAATAGGAAAATTACAATCCAAAAATAAAGAGTAGGACTGTGCTCTCGCTTTGCCTAGTAAAAGTAATTTGGCGAGGCTTCATCACGTGCCGTTGCAGGAAGGAGCTGTGACATGTGGAAGCCCTGCTTGGGAACACAGAAATATTTTGAGCGTCAGCTTTGAGGAGCTGAGATCGAATTAAATTAAAAGACATGTCCTTCATACAAACGGTTGGATCATATCAATGAGGGACTTTATGTTCCTTTTGTGCTTCTGGCCTGCCAGTCCCCTCCTTGCGCCAGCAGCTCTGTCTCTCACAAGCTGGAGGCCGATTCTTCATTCAGTGAGTTAATTTTAAATGGAATGAAAACCCAAGTCATAATGTTTGGTTCACTACACAGGCAACAGGCACTGTCTGCCGCATTAATGACTAACACGGCAGCTGGTAATGTCTTGCAGCTGGTTGATCAGTTTTAATGATGCCAAATTTGGTTACATCCTCCTTCTGCTCTGACCAATGCAGGGATCAGCTTTCCTCACAGTGGCTCAAGGTTGGTGCTTGGTAGACACCTTGTCCACCACTCCACATGGATTATCAAGAAGAAGGAATACTGTCTCTTCTACTGTGACCAACTCATGTGCACAGGCTCCAATGCTTTTTGCTGGGTTAGATACAAAGAATGCAGGACCTAGAATACATTTATCTCATGTGGGATGCAATAGGATGTTAGCTACCCTAAGAGGCAAGGCTGCATCTCAGAAAGAATTAAGGGGCCACTGTTATTAGAGACTAGCTCTAGAAGAAAGTCTTGGGGGGTTCTAGATAGCCAAGAAAAGAATGAAGGACTTGTCCTTCCAAGAGGTGCATATAGGGTCCAGAATTGAAGATTAAAGAGAGCAGATCAGGGAAGGTAAGAGTTGAAATCCTGGCTTAAGTGAGCTGCCAAAAAGATACGCCCTTCACAGCTTTGTGGTACGAATATCAAACTTACTCCACTCATAATTCTGCAAAGAGACAGATCTGACAAAACCTCGCCCCAGAAGTGTGAGTGGAGAAATACCTGCTTCTGGCTGACTGTGGCCAACGCTGAAAGGCAGGCAGAAGGGAATGAAGATGAAGAGGTGGCCTTTGAAGTCAATGGCCTGAGTTGAAGTTTTAACCATTCTGTGTTTTATTAGTACGACTTTGGACAATACTCTTAACCTCCTGAGATTCAATTTCCTCATGTATATTGTATAAATACAATAAATAATAGCTATTATTAGTAATGGAACGTCTCAGATATTAGCTTTGTTTTTTCTTTGTGATGTATAAAGTTTTATGCATACCTCATCTCTTATTTATTTGGGGAAAAGATCCCTGTGGTATAGATACTGTTATCTTGATATTACAGCTGAGGAACCTGAGGCCCAGGAGGCACCCTAGTCATTGGCTGGAAGTAGCAGAGCTAGAACTAAGCCAGTTCTGCCTTCCGAACTCCTCGCTGCCTACTCCGCCACAGTTCAACAATTTCTTAGCCTTTCCTAGTCTCAACTTGCTTTTTGCTCTAGCATCTCTGATGATCTTAAACAGCCCCCCTAGACTGCTTTGCAGAAACTTATGATAGGGTAAACTGGCTTGCTGATAGAAGGTACCATATCACTGAGAACAGAACTCCAACCTGGGGCCATCTCTGTCCTGGCTGCTTGACTTTCTTAATGCCCCTGACTAAGATGCTGTGGATAATCTGTGCTGTGAAGACTGATTCTGAGTTAAGTCCTTGTACACTTAATTTGCTTTTACCTGATGCATGTTGTCAGTGTTCTCTGTGCCCGTTCTGTGACTTAAGTTATTTATTTTTCAGCATTAGAGGTTGAAGAACACCAAAGGAGTGTAGAGTTGTAGGAATCACACCATCTCCCATCCCTGCCCCAGCCTCCTGTTCACACAGACACATGCACACAGGCATATGCAAGCCTCTGTGCACTCATGTTGGAATGAAGCCTCCACGGTGCCAGGACACTATTTCACTTGGAAGAAGTGTTTCATTTCCACCCTTCTAAAGCCTTCTCAGGGTAAGAAAAATGGAAGCTGTGACTTTTCAATGCCATCTGGTAAGTTAGATTGAGCATCAGCTTCAGAGTACGTGTCTGTTGTGCTGAAACAGGCTTCTTTAGGATTGAATAGCTGATGTTCTCTCAGGGATCTCAGGGGAAGGAGGCATTTCTGAGGCTTGCCTCACTGAGAGAAATGTCAGGAATTAGCCATCCTTCCCCGTCAACCATCACTGTCACCTTTTGGATGTGTTCATTTCGGGTGAGTCACACACATGCTCAGTCCCAGAACACACAGGGTCCTGGCAAAGCCCCGGCTCAGTTACTGAGGAGTTTAATGATCTCTGTGCATGCCAACCTGGAGCCATAACATCTAACTCCTTTTTATTCAACCCCAGGCAGTTTTCCTCCGTTTTCACAGTAGGACTAGTAGAACACAGCTAATTGTGAGTCCCTGCAATGAAACGCATTATCAAAGTGAAAATTAAGGATAAGGAGAGCCTTTCTGTCTTCTTCCTCTGGCAGGGCTGAAGCCCGCTTCTACAGCAGTCAGAGCTGAAGGATGAAATGAACAAGTCCCCAACCCAGGAGGAGAGAGCACCATCTGCCAGTGGGTTTGGAAAGACGGCAGTGCATGGTCAGTTGACTGGTCCATGTGGGACTGGGGAAGGAAAACAGAGGCTGTGTCAGGCCAGGCCTCCATCTCCATCACTGGCCCTTGGCATGCTTGGATGACTCTGGAAACTTCTACTCAGCTGTGGTTCTGTGTCCTTCCTCCAGCCTTGTCATGGGCCAGTGCTGCAAGCCTAGAGCTCCTGCTTATGACGCCTACTGCCAGTGGCTGAGCCCAGGGCCCAATCCATTCCTGCTGAGAGAGAGGCTTTAGATAGTGTGGAGGCTTTGTGATGGGTGGGCTTGGGTAGGCTGAACTACATTTCCCAGACTTCCCTTTCCGGTATGTTTCTTGCTAGGGTAGGCCACAAGAGAGATTCTTGTGTGGGAAGTGCAGGGTGTAAGTGAAGGAGCAGCCATTTGTAGCTCACATACTTTGTCACTGATCTGCTGATTTACCTCATCAGCATGAAGCAGCAACTAGGGCTTCCGTTGTTCTTCCTTCTTCTGGATCTTCCGGTTTCCCTGACTCTTAGGACAGATACGTGTGTTTGGCTCCGTGATAAAGGGCCCTGGCTTCTGCAGGACAGTCATACTACTAAGGTCAGAGGCAAGCACTGACATGCATTTCTGTCCATCTTTGTGGGCTTGTGGGTTCCTACTTGTTCTTACGTTCCCTCTCCTTCTGCCTCCCCGCCCTGTGGTCTCCCAGCTCCAACAGCAGCTGTACAGATGTTCAGAAGAAACCTGCTTAACCAGGTTTCACAGTTGCATGCAGTCAAATCCCCATAATAAATCTATCTGTCAGCCTGCCTGCCTGTCTTGTCTATTAACGATCCTAGTGGTTCAGCTACTTTGGCTGTTTGAAATAGAGAAGACAGCCTTATGAATCCCCTAAGGCTGAATCCCCTTAAGACTGCTGCCTTGGGACTCGAAGGTAGTGCACTCATGGCTGGGCACACTCAAACATGTTTTCCCATTGTTCCGTTCTGGGAAATGGCCCCGATCGCCTACATATTCTGTACGTATAGGAAGTCATGTTGGCTGCATGAGTAAATGTATTCGTATTGCAAAGGCCTCTTCTACCTACTTATCAAGTGTCTCCTCTACTGTACATATTTTCCTCCTTCTAATCCCCATCTGCACTTGACTCTGGGAAATTTGAGACTGTCTGGTCCTGAATCATCCTAAGCCTAATAGAACAACTTCTCTGCAGGAGCCAGGTGGGTGGGAGACTTCAGGGAAAGGGCCCAGTTGGGAAGTCAGTGCAGTGAACCCTGATTGCAGCCCCTCCAGCGTGGGGCAGACAGATGAAGGAGGGAGCGTGATTTGCTTTCTTTTACTGCAGTGTAGAGCATCACACTCTGTCGCTCAGTCCGAGATCGGAGAATGTTCCAAACAGGAAACGGTTTCCTCCTGCCGACTGCTGGGAGCTGGCTGGGAGATGAAGGGTGACACTCCATTCTCCGATCCCAAGCAGAAGGAACTGGGCCCCTCCTATTCCCACCATAAAAGACAGAGCCTGGAAACACTGGTTCCTCTGACTAATCTGCCCCAAGTCCCTTGCCATAGGATGGGTAGTGTGTTTTGCATTTTGAGCTTTGATGGGTAGGTCTATGTCTCCTGGTAATTTCTCACTACAAAATAATGACAGCTTGAATGAACTTCTGTGGTTACTGTTTCTCTCCCAACTCTTAGTTATTGTTTTGCACCAGCTCACTTCTTCCCCTAGTTAGAACTGGTAACAGGAACAGAGGAGTAAAATACCACCAAGGGGACTCTTCCTTCAGTGCTCATAGCAAGCCCCATTAAGCTTTTCCTCAGAGCCACGTCCAGGTGTAACAGATGAGTTAAGAGGGCCATGGGTTCATTTGCATGTGATCTGCATATGGTTTCTGAGTACCTAGATGAACAGTGTTGGCACTTTTCGGGCAAATTCCGAGTTTAAATTTTGTCGCTTCTTCCTTGGTATTTCCTTTTTTGTCCTCTTCTTCTGTTTCCTACCCGTAACTCCATGCTGTCCGGCTTCATACCAGAATCCGTACAATCACATACATGGAAGAACATTTAAGGGGTGGAGGAGAGAGGAGAGAGCTACGTGGGTAGGTTTTCCGTGCTGCTGTACCATGGGGTGTGTTGATGCAGAAGTCTTAGGGTGGGAAGGGGATGTGGAAGTACAAGGAACCTGTTATCCAAGGGCTTCCCCATCTAAAAGATCAAAAATGGTGAAAGTGACGTTGAGGATGATGACGATACTGGTGGCGGTAATAACTAACCATTTGGGTCTGACATGCTGTGAAGTTCCCATGTGACCTCCCCAGGCTCAAAATACATTCACGATTCATCCATTTGATTTCTACATTAATGTAAACGCTGCTGTAGGTCACTGATCCAAAACCTTTGTGACAAAATCAGGGACTGCAGTCTGTTGGTGCTGCGTATTGCTGAGTAAGTCAATGCTCTGCATTCAAAGGATTCCTCTCCTAGTACCCTTTAGAGAAAATCCAGTCATCTCCCCCAACTCGCCCCACTCACCTGCCCTCACTTTCCCATCTGTTCCTCCTTGCTGTCATTGGATTCAGGGTCCATTAGGAGGTTTATTTTCCTTGCCAACAGCCTGCGGGCCTAAAAATACAGCTTACTCTTTCCTTTGGCTGAGTTAAAAGAACATCTCCATCTGATTTCCTGTGGGACTTGATCCCGTTTTCTCTAACTTTTTCCTGTCCTTTCCCTGTCTCTCCCTCTGTCTTCACTTCCCTCTCCCCTCCCCTTCTGCACTCTGCACAGAATCCCACGAAGCTTAGTCGGAGCAGAAAGGCCGTGGTGGTGGTGGCAGCAGAGGGAGAGCAGTGCTACGGTTGACCCTGCAATGAACAGGGCAGTGGGAGGTAGTGCGTGTCATGTTGAGGAAGCTGGAGCCATGTAACTATGGGCACTGAATCCTGCCCTGGGCACTCCGTAAAACCCAGTGCAGTAGGGCACTCCATAAAACCTGCCCTGCTGTAGTTGGATTCCATGCCAGGAGGATTAAGCGAGTTTTGTTAAGACCCTTAAAGACTTGAGGACATGGGGAGGGGGAAGGGTAAGCTGGGACAAAGTGAGAGAGTGGCATGTACATATATACACTACCAAATGTAAAATAGATAGCTAGTGGGAAGCAGCCACATAGCACAGGGAGATCAGCTCGGTGCTCTGCGACCACCTAGAGGGGTGGGATAGGGAGGGTGGGAGGGAGACGCAAGAGGGAGGAGATATGGGGATATATGTATACGTATAGCTGATTCACTTTGTTATAAAGCAGAAACTAACACACCATTGTAAAGCAATTATACTCCAGTAAAGATGTTAAAAAAAGAAGCAGTGAGTGACAGCAGTTTACTGGGGCTGTAGGAGATTTGTTGGAGGAAAGTGAGGCTAGGCTGCCTGCCCTCATTGGAGGGAGGAGAGAGCTATATCCAGATTGGCATTAAGGCCTGGACTGTGGAGGGACTTGGAAGCCAGGATGCCAGGGTGTGATGGGATTCACTGACCAGCATTTCAGTACCAGAGTGAAGCAGGCTTATAGCAGACCCCAGCGAGTCTGCGAAACAACCTTTTTGGTTTTTCTTCCGTTCGACGTGTGTTTACTTGTTTTTCTCCAAGGAGCTCAAAGTGCTTTCTCTACCTTACTTGATATTCAATTGATCTACTGTTTTATTCCACCTCTTGAGCTGAGGATGGGTGTGGCAGATGCCAGGCATTCTGAAATCAGGATCAAAGAACCCATATTTAGTCCCTGTTAATTCATCTCTCATCCAGGTCAGTCCTATAATATGTCCTCTTAGAGGAGTAGACATGATTTGCAGCCTCAGTTTATTGATGGGCAAAACCACCAATGGGCAAAAGGACAGAGCTCCTCCCTAGTAGAGGCCCCTTCCATGGCACTGGGAGAGACCCTAGTAATATAGTCCTATGATTACACATTTTGGATAACAATTTGTTTTTAACTGCAATTGGTTAAGATTACTGTACTCTCTTTCAACTTCAAGTCCCACATGGTCTCACTTCCCCATGTGTTAGGAGAAGTCAGAATGTCCTTGGGCATTTTGGAATCCAGCTAAGGAGAAGCTGAAGTGAGACATATAGATTGGATTTGCTAATAGAGGTCACTGTCACTTCCATGCATATTTAAGTTATTGCCAGCTGCCCCAGTGTAGGAATGGCTTCCGGGAATACTTTTGCCACCTGCTGCGCCACCAAATCATTTTCCAAAGTTGTAGGGAGCCTGGTTATATCAGGATATCATGATAGGAAGATGTGCTATAATGCCTGCTACTGGATGGATGTGGTTAGCAGTGGAGAAAGAAGATCTGAAATGTATAGAGTCATAAGATTGCCTACAGAAAATTCTTAAATCTTATCGGTCACATATGAAAGAAACTTGACAGGAGTTTTCCCAGATTTGTCAACAATCCTAAAAATGTACATGTCATTGCTAATTACAAGTTTTGAAGCTGAAAGAAACTTCTCTAAATTATCAATAATAAAAAACAAGTGCTCATCAATTATGTAGGGGAACGACTAAATTATGTTTCTATTCTCTCTATAGAAACTGTTATAACTGCCGTATGAGGAGGTGATTATGCATTTAATAATGTACAGGAAAAGAAACAGTGGAGAGATTTGTCAGGCAGTTAATGAAAGTACTAGGTTATTTTTAAAGATTAAAAAAATTTGGTGTTTGTTATATGTGTCAGCTTTTTAAAATATGTGATTTATTGTGATTTATTTTCTCATTGTAAACAAATATTCACTTTTACACTTAACTTTGAATTTGTCACCTTGTATTCTTTTCTAAAAGAGCAGTTCCTAAATTGTATAAGCTTCAGGCTGTAAATCCTGAATCTGCCCCTGGGCGTTTGACTTGCCTTTGGGAATCCAGGTTCCTGGTAGCTCTCCTGCTTTTCTCCTGTCTGCCAGACTATTAAATCCGGTGATTAAGCTACAGGCAGATCCAGTGAATGAACCCTCCCAATCACTTGTTAAACTTGCACGAATAGAACTAACATCCCCTGGACTATCTTGCCTTTCTTAAGACTATTTTTATCTTCAGGGTTACAACCTGTGAGATTTAATGGAAAGATCCCTGGGATAATCTGATTGTAGTTGAAAGTTGGACATGATCTAATTATGTGAATTTGGTCAAGCCAGCCTATGTTTTTGGAGCTCAATTTCCTCATATCTCATCTGAGCATAACTGTGATGGCTCACTCTCTGTTACAGAGGGTTATGGTGGATAACCATTGGGATTTAAGGAGAGGTGAAAGTTGTCTGAAAAGTACAGAGTACTTTGCAAACAAGAGGGATTATGTTTTATTTATAAAGCAAAGCAACCATCTTTCAAACCTGAGACTAGGTACTTGCACTCATTTTCCAAGTGAGTCAATATTTTCTACATTTGTCTTTTTGACAGTCACAACCACTTTGTGTTTTATAGCTCTGGTGCACAAAGCCATGGCACTTTGACTGTAGCACATGCTATGGGGCAAGCAACCATGTCTCTTAGATGTCAGAGGTTATTAGAGGATTTGGTGTATAAGAGGGTGCTTAATTCAATCCACATTCTCAGGAGCTGCTCCTCTCAGGTGAGTTCCTCCTCTGTGCACTGAATCCTCTAATACTTCTAATTGACTTGAAAGTATCTTGTCTCTCCTTAGAAACATCACCTAGCCCTTTCCAGGTGCATTTCCAGACAATCAGGATCAATACATCGCTTGGGTTAAGCACATGAGATAGCGATTGACAGTGCAAATGAGCTTAGGCTTTGACCCTCAGCCTCAGTTCTGATATTAGGAGCTGCTAAAACCCATTCATATCTATGAACAGAGATCAATGACTTAGAAAGACAATGTCTTGAGAACAGGCGTAGCCTAGAGTAGAGTTTATCACAGCTGGCCTCTGGGTTCAAGCTGGTCAGAGGGCTCAGGATTCAAAGTCAATTTCAATTAAATAGTTACTTTCTGGGTCCTGTTTTGTTCCAGACATTGTGTTGTGCATGAGATATAAGGAAGATCAAACTTGCCCCTTCCCATAATGAACTTACAGTATAGTAGGGGGTTAAGATACATACACAACATACTCATGTCTTTTGTATTAGGGCTATAACAGCAGAAGAAAAAAACTTCCAGGATCCAAGGAGGGAGAGTTAATATCCTATCTATTTGGCCTTCATTTTTCTTTATTTGAACAATGGGACAAGCCCGAGTAAAAATACTTAGGTTGAGGAACTGCAAAGTTAACCATTTCACCAACTTAGTCCAGAAATGACTCTTCATTTCTCCTCTTTAATGATCAAGCACTTCTTTCCCATAATGTATTAATCACTGTACTGGGTCCTGTTTAGATTAAAGAATATTCACTCTCTGACTTCAAGAAGAACATGGTCTGATACTATGATCTTTCATTCATGAAGGCTCTCAGGAGTAGGATATGTGCTGTATTGGGGAGCATTTGTGTTCATCCAGTGGCCACTTCCCCACTCATTTCTTGGTGGCCACTTACTCTTGGTTGCAGGACAGTGAAACGGCCTGGCCCAGATGGGGACTGAACACACAACCTTGGCTTCATTTGCTGTGGCTCAGCCATCTGTCAAACCATAGTCTCCTGTAATGCCCTGCCATTCCTGGGGTTTTTGTCCTTATAAGTTGAGGGGCAGCAGAATGTATAAGCACAGATAAGATGTAGAGGGGAGAATTGTGGACTTGGAGTTCAAAGACCTGGATTCTCATCCCATCTCAGCCTGTTTCCTGCCCTCCCTTGACTCTGCCTATACACTTTCAACCAGGTTGGTTGCAGGTCTAAGGCTGAGCTCTCTTGGGATGCACTCAAGAGTTCTGGTGAACCAGGGACAGGGGGCCTCCCTAGCAGTTCTTTGCTTGTTCCCAGGACCGAGCCTCCTCTATTCTTCTTCCTGTTTGGCTCTGCTCCCTCAACTCTGATTCTTGTGAGTCTCCCCTTAGATGCCTGCTTATTTGGCCCTCTGGCAGCTCCGGAAGCTCTCTTCATTATTATTTGTGTGGACATTGTGCCCTGCTAGGAGCCTGGTTTCCCTGATGCCTGGATTTCCTGTGAGTTTATGCTCTAAGGCGACTCTTCCCATGTGAAGCATGGAAGGAGGGACATCCTGAGATAGAAAATTCTGAAATTCATTGAGACCAAGGGGTATTAGAATAGGTACTAGTTAAATGGTCTAAGGAGTGGAAAGCCCTTTGTATGTTCTTTCAAATAGTATACTCTAAATAAATCCTATTATTATTACTGGTAGTAGTAATGCCATTATTGTTTTGTCATTATTATCATTACTTAACACTTATTATACTGTCTTCACTCTGAAAGAGAAAGGGACCTAGAGCAGTGCTCCTTGAATTTTAACCTGCATACAGACCTCCTGAGTATCTTGTTAAAATGAAGATTTTTATTCAGAAGGTCCAAATAAATAACCAGTCCTCAGATAATGCTCGTGTTCCTGGTCCATGGACCACAATTTCAAAGGTCTTGGGGACCTCGAAAAGGGCAGAGGACTGAAGGTAGGGTCTGAAGGGAAGAGAATAAGATTGGTGATGTTTGGTCTCTGAGCACCTCTGAAGTCAGGAACACAGACTGGGGACAGGCCTGCTGGAGCCTTTGTAATTCCCCACGTTTATAATTTTTGCAATTATGGTTAAATGATTGCTTTCTTGTGGAGATAGCAGAAAACTTAATGAAATGAAAAGGACGCAAAGCTAGTTTTTGAATCATATCGCGAGAGGAGTCAAGAAGAGACTACCTTCTACCTAGCAGTCAGTGCTAGAGAAGAGAACCCTTTGTCTTGGGTGGGGCATGGCAGGTCTTGAGAGGACCTGAATCTTTAGGTCTTTGGAAAGAGAAAGCAGAAGGTTGTGGGAGACGTAGGACCAAGCAGTGATCCTCTACATGTCACATTTTGTGTGATCTGTTCAGTCCCTTTGGACTCCTGCTTTCCCCAATTTAGTAGATTATAAACTTGTCAGAGAAGATGGACTCCAAGCAGAAATAATTCCTGTTTCCTATTAGTACCTGCACAACAGTTCTAAGAAGTAGGTGCTGCTTTATTCCAAGACCCTTTTCACCCGCTAACGTACTTTATGTTTTGCTTATTAATTTTGTTCACTGTCTCCCCCAACAAGACTGCAGTCTTCATTCAACTTTGCTCATTGCTTCCCGGCCCCTAGAATAACACCTCACACATAGTAGTTGCTCAATATGCATTTGCCAAACAAGTGAGTGGACGGATAAGAAAATCAAGAATTAGTAAGGTTAAGTAATTTGCCTTAGGTTACCTGGATGGTAAATGCTATAGTCAAAACCCGAATTCTGTGCCTCTGGCTCTAAAGCTCTTCCTCACTCTGTGGTGCATGGTCCCTGCCATTTTTGCTGTACCCTAAGCCCATTGCTGTAGGCTTAGGTAGTACATGCTACTGCTCAGTTGAGTCCTTGGCTGCTGAGGCCAAAGTGCTATGGATGCCACCTGGGTGTTTGAGCATTAGTTATCAATGATCTCTGGGAGGTCACAGTAGAGCTGACTGATGAGGCAGCCCCAAGGCATCCCAGGTTATATGCACTCCAGGATAAGTCATGAGGAGATGTTTCTAGAGATCACACACCCTGATATGCCTGAGTCAGCAGGCCAGCTCAGGGTGAAGTTTTCTATACAAGGTCCATATCTATTTCTTTATGAGGGTTGTCACCTACTGAGCCCTAGCAGAGGATTGGTCTATTTATTGTTCTTTTTGGTTCCCAAGGAAAACCTTCTAAGGTACATGTTTGAGTCGGAGAAGCTGGGATCTCCAGGGGAAGCAGTCAGGCAAGCTTCGCAAGCTGCAGACTCCATGGCCAGAAGGGTGTCCTGCTTTCCCTATTAGAGCAGTGGGTGCTGACAGCGGTCCTTCTGCTGACCAATATGCACTGCTTTAAAATACCATCGGAGACTCAGGATGGCAGCTTTGGCATATCAGTGGAAAGCAAAATCAACTGGTTTCCTAAGGCTAAGTTCTTAAGTCATAATTAGCATCTCTGAATCTCCTAACATAAAGGTAAGATGCACACCCAAAGCTAGGTGACCTTTATTGAGTGAGGCAGTCACATCCTGCCATGCCACAACCTTGGACCAAGCATACAAAAGATTGACACTGATTGATCCCCACCCAACCTCATAGGTATAAAAGTGCAAGTGATTACACCTGCCATTTAACACATCCCCAAATGTCCTTGAACATAACCAGGCCCAATAGGCATGAAGCCAGAAATGAGATCCAAATTTATTTCCATCAGTTTCCAATTGATGGAAACAAAATGTGCTTCCTTTCCTGAGATAGTTGTTGTCAGGAAAGGACAGAAGAAAGTGGTATTATTTTATGCCAGCAAACTGAAACTTTCCAGTTCTGGTTAGTTTAAATAGCTTGTTCTGAGATGGAAGCCATGATTCCTGCCAAGTCAACATCAGAGGCTTACCTCGACTTTCATCATGTAATCAAGACAGGACCTCTCCTAATTGGTTCATTATGTATATACAGTGGCCCCAAATGAAGTGCTCAATTTTTAATGGCTTTATCCAATGAAAACTAAGATCTGTTGTTCCTACTGTGTCACTTAAAAGCGTTTCAAATTATCCTTGTGAGAAATTTTTGTGTCTAACTGGCTTCATGAATTTAGAGGAACGACTTCCAAATTCCTGTAACCCAGTCTAAAATAGAGTTTCCTTTGGCTTAATGTATTGATGAAGGGAATAATTTTCATTATCCTTCTATAATGTATTATAAATATGGAAACAAGAGCGAGCAAAACAAATTCTTTCAAATTTAGGGTGATCAGTGGCTCATACCTTACCTTCAGCTCATGGGTTCATTTTGCAACGAAGAGGTGAGGAATTTTCCTCTTGAGGTGCATACATCACACATCACAACAATCTCCAAACCCAAATGAGGGCCCAGCTCCATCAGAAATAATGAATGTCCAAGCTGTTTCAGACCATAATTTATTTCTGTTCCCAGAGTTCATCACATGATCTGTCACAACTGCTCATTTTCTGAAAATAACTTCTCTAGATGTCCATGGGTTTCTAGCTCTCATCACACAGAAGAGTAAAAAATAAGTCACATCACCTTACATATTTTATCCCAGCGTCCCAAATCTCTCCAGGTCTCCAGAAACAAAGCAGAATGCAAAATGTAAAATACAATTGTTCATCAGTGCATGGGCATGTCTCCAAGTGCATAATAGAAAATGTGAACAAAGGAGAAAATTGTGGGCTTGGGACTTTTAGCCAGTGGCTCTGGTTTTACCCTTGCCTCCCTCTAAACTAAATGGGCTTCTGGCTACAGATCGATTCTCCTTGTTTCTAATGTGAAACCCTCGTTGTAGATGGTCTAATGCAATTTGCTCTGAAATCAAACTGATATCCTGTCTCAGTTGTCTAAAGAAATACCACAAAAGGAAACAAACAGAGCAAGAGTCATGTTTCAGGCCAGAAACAGGAAGTAGACTTTGGACCTTGCAAGAAAAGCATGTCCAAACCATCTCCATATATGTTTGTTTGCTTTAGAGTTACCAGTATTTGTGGTCAGTACCAAAGTTATAGGAAAGAGATGTAAGGCCAGGAATCCGGGGTTATCATGGCTTGAGTCAGAATGATTACATCTTTTCTTGCAGTTACTCTCAGATAAATACTATGTTAGGAAAAGCTAGAGGGGGAAAATTACAGTGAAAAATTCACCACAGGTATCATCAGACTCAATAAAGCAAATCCCACGGAAGAAACCAGTCTAATGTTCCTCTTATGTTTTGAGGAATTAAATACAACCAGGAAATACCAGGGAAAAAACTATAATCATTATCTGGAAATTTGTTCAGCAAGGAGGAATCACTTACCTGGTTCCTGCCTGTACAATTTCTCTTCCCATTTCAAGCCAGTTATATATCAATATTATAACTAAAGAGTGATCATTGACTTTTTTGACTGCCTCCCCCCCATCCTACTACTATCACTTCATTCTTCCACTGCACCTCTCCATAAGCCAGAGAATTTACTTATCTCCTATACTCATAACTCTGTCTTAGACTTACTATCATCCCCAAACAGCTCACTGTTTTGTTATTATAAGTACCCATATCTCTCTCATATTTGACTATACAGTTGGCCCTTGAACAATGGGGTTTGCATCAGGGACTCCAACCCTTTGCAGAGTAAAATCCACATATAACTTTGGTCCTCTTATCTGTGCTTCTGTGTCTGTGGATTCAACCAATTAACTGCAGATGGTGTAGTGCTGTAGGACGTATTTACTGAAAACAAATCTGTGTATAAGTGGACCTGCACAGTTCAAAGCCGTGTTGTTCAAGAGTCAACTATATCATAGTTACCTCTGCAACCCTGTGCCCAGCACACTGCTATCGTATAGCAGGGCTTCATGTACATTTATTGAATGAAAAGATTTGGAACTAAGAGGAAAATCCCATTTTCTAATATTTTGTGGAAATGTATATATGTAATCTCTGAGCTATCGTTAATAAATTGAAATCTATAGGATAATTATTGTCTGTGTGTTATACATAGGCCTCTTGGTTTGTTGGTTTGCTCTTGATTATAAGCTTGTTGCATTTAGACACAGTTTTTAAAATATTTTCTGTACAGTGCTAGGAACATGTGAATTAAAACGGAATTAAACTTAATTAAAAACAACCTGCCATCTAAAAAAGCCAAACTCATAGAAACAGAGAGTAGAATGCCAGAGACTGGGAGTTGGGAAAATGGGGAGATTTTGGTCAAAAGATACAAACTTCCAGTTATAGGATGAGTAAGTTCGGGAGATCTAATGTATAGCATGGTGATGATAGTTAACAACACTGTATTATATACTCAGAAGTTGCTAAAAGAATAGATCTGAAATGTTCTCATTGAACACACACATACACACACACACACACACACACACACACACACACACCCCTACGTAATTATGTGAGGTGGTGGAGGTGTTAACTAACATGACTGGTAATCATTTCACAATATATAGGACAGCAAATCATTCCACTGTACACTTAAACGTATACAGTGTTATATGTCAATTATATCTCAATAAAGCTGGAAAAAAAGGAAAGAAAAATTTTCCATCTGAAAGTAAAGTTTCTTTTCTCTCTGAGTTGCATTGTCTCTTTTGAAGGTGTTTGGAATACTCTCTTGCATCCTGGAATGGGCCATTTGCTAAATAGTGCCCTTTGCTGAAAAATCCTAACTTTTCCTTTGAAAAGTATTACATTTCCGTTGTGTCAGGTGCTTCTATAAAATTCTAAAAGTTCTGAAAACATACCAGATTGGCCATGTCTTTACTTATAAGTGTCAGTAAGTGAGAAACGGTGAAAATTATTTGAATAATTGATGTGCACAACCAGTTGAGGCAAAGGGATTTGTCTTGTACCCAATTTTCTACCAGTTTTCCCTAGTTCTTTTCTTTTTGCATGAAGCCCTGTCCTTGGTTGTCTAGAGGTGTTAAGGTCCTGGGCTCAGGAAGACCTTACATCTTCTTCAGCGAAGGTCAGTGGCTTTTTTCGTCATTTCTGTCTCTTAAATCTCCTCAGGTCTCTTTTCTTTTTCTTCTTTTACTTCAGGTGCCCTAGAAGAAATGAAACAAACTCTTCCATCTTCCCTCTCTTTGACAGAGTGGACCTGTTGTCTCCTGCGGCATATCTCTGAAATTAAGGGGTTATAAATGTAACTCTTAAGTGGCAGCTGCTGTGTTTTTATGATGGGTGGCAAATTAATTTCTTATCTGGTGGTGTTGGACTATTCTTTTCCCCACATGCCAGGTCTCAGAAAGCACCTATAATTCTCCAGACTGCCATGCTGCTAAGTTACCTTTGCCTTTTCCTTTCTTCCTTTATTTCTTTGTCTTTTTTCCTGACTTTGTGGTTGACCTTGAATAGAATACTTTCTTGAACATCCCAAGGCTCATCATACAGGTTGCCATTGCTCATTGGATGACTTGACATCCTTAGTTCTTATTCCATTATTTCTGCTCCTCTCTCATCCCTAATATATAAAATATTATTCTGTGTTTCTCTTGAAATGACGAGGTAGATCATGTGTTAAGAATGGGTACTGACACATATGATTAGCTTTTGGGAGTTTGCTTGTTGTTATATATAGTACTGGTCCTCCTCCCTGCTCTGTGGCTGTGGGAGACTTTTGAACTTTACATCCTTGGTCTGCAAGTGTTTCTGTCCAGCCTCAGGAAGCTGTAGATGGCAATAGTAGTGGTGCAAGGAGGTATACGGGTAGAGACAAGAGGCAATAAAGCCATACAAGGTGTTATTCTTCCCATAGGATTATCCAAGGCAATTTAACCAAATTATTTTATTGACTTTTATGTCCTTTCGGATGTATCCAGATCTCCTTCCCCTCTTTTTTGCCTAAAAAGATTATAATAATAACTAATACTGGATGATGCTTTGCAGTTTTCAGAGCAGGTCCAGAGATTCTACCTCATATGATTTGTAAAACAGCTCTGTAAGGTAGGCAAGGCTGGTAATATTTATTATCACTGGGTGCATACTTCCTTCATCCTGCTTTTGCTTTCTATATTTATACTTAACATCAAAATCAGGTGAACTTTGAGCTAGTTTTGTCATTCTGCCTCACAGGTAGGAAAACTGAAGCCCAGGGAGGTGAAGCGACTTGGCTAAAGTCCATGGATGAAAGTTAAATAATTCAGGTCTCCAGCCCATGTTGTCTTCATACTTAAAAAAATAGGTTTTTAAATTTTGAAATAAATGTGGATTCACATGAACTTGTAAGAAATAATACACAGAGAGATCTATATTAACCTTTATTCAGTTTTCCTCAATGGTAGCATCTTCCAAAACTATAGTACAATATCACAACCTGGATAATGACAGTGATTCAGTCAAGACACAGAACATTTCCATCACCACAAGGATCCTACTACCTTCTGTCCCTGCCCTCTCTTTAACTTCTGATAACCATTAATTTGTTCTCCATTTTAATAATTTTGTCACTTCACGAATGTTATATGACAAAGTCATACAGTACGCAAACTTTTGGGATTGGTTTTTTCACTCAGCATAATTCTCTGAAGATTCCTTCAGGTTGATGCCTGTATCAGTAGTTATTTTCCTTTTTATTGTTGAGTAGCTTTGCATGATACACTGTACCACCACAGTTCGTTTGACCATTCTCCCACTGAAGACAGCCCAGTTGTGTATAGTTTGGGATATCACAAATAAAGCTGCTGTAAACATTCATGTAGGTTTTTGTTGTGTGAACATCCGTTTTCATTTCTCTGGGATAAATGCCCAGGAGTGCAGTTTCTGGGCTGTATGGTAGTTGCATGTTTAGTTTTTTAAGGAAGTGCCAAACTGTTTTCCAGAGTGAGGGTACCCTCTTACATTCCCATCAGCCATGCATGAGTGATCCAGTTTTTCCACATCTTTGCCGCCTTGCCTTTGGTGTTGTCACTATTTTTTTGATTGTAGTCATTCTAATAGATATGTAATGATCTCATTGTGATTTTAATGTGCATTTCTCTAATGACTAAAAATGTTGAACATCTTTTCACTTGCTTATGTGCCATCTGTATATCTGCTTTAACAAAATGTCTCCTTATGACTTTTGTCTATTACTTAATTGCATTCTTTTTTATGTGCATTTACTAACTTAACTTTATTTATTTAATTGAGTTACGAGTATTCTACATTCTGGTTCTTCACTGGATGTATGGTTTGCACATATTTTCTCTCAGTCTGTAGCTTGTTTATTCATCCTCTTAACAAGATCTTTTTCAGAGCACAAGTTTTAAAGTGTGATGAAGTTCAATTTAGCAATTTTTCCTTATATATATTGTGTTTTTTGGTGTCAAGTCTAAGAACTCCTTGTCTAACCCCTAGATTCTGAAGATGTTCCATTGTTGTTTTCCAAAAACTTAATAGTTATAGAAGGGGTAAGACCTAGATCAATGTTCTTTTTCTTTCTTTATTTTTATTATGCCAATGGCTGTGCAATTGATGCAATACCATTTGTTGAAAGCCTTTCTTTCCTTCATTGAATTATTTTTGCACAGTTGTCAAAAATCAGTTGGGCATATTTACGTGAGTCTATGTATCTATTCTGTCTCATTGATCTATCCTGTGTCATTGATCTGTCAATTTCTCCACCAATATCACACAGTCTTGATTACTGTTCTACAGTAAGACTTAGAATCAAGTAGAATGATTCCTCCCACTTGATTCTTATTCAAAATGGTTTTTAGCTATTCTAGTTACTTCACTTTTCCATATAAATTTTATTGTAATCTTGTCTATAGCTACAAAATATTTTTGAAGATTTTATAGAAAATGGATTAAACTTGTTTATCAATTTGGGAAAAATTCACATCTTTACTATATTGAGTCTTACAACCCATGAACATGGTGTATCTCTCCATTTGTTTAGATCTTAACTGATTTCTTTTATCAACATTTTGAAGTTTTCAGCATACAAATTTTTTTTATATTTTGTTAGTTTTCTTGAGTCATTATAAATGGTATTGTTTTTAATTTTGGTGTCTACATGTTCATTGCTAGAGCATAGAAATATAATTTGTTTATCTGTATCTTCCAACCTTGATGAACTCACTTATTAGTTCTATGAGTTAAAACTTTTTTTTGTATATTCCTTGGGAGTTTCTGTGAACATAGTCACAACACTGAAAAATTAGACAGTTTTATTTCTTCCTTCCAACAAGTATATGTTTAACTTCTTTCCTTACCTTATTTCACTGGCCAGAAGTACTCAAAATATGAATAATAGTGATGAGAGTCAAAATGTGTAGGACATAGTTAAAGCACTGCTGAGAGGGAAATTTATGGCAGTAAATGCATACATGAGAAGAGTCTCAAATCAATCATCTGAACTCCTCAGGGATGCAGAAAAAAAAGGGCACTAAAAACTCAAAGCAAAAAAGAAGGAAATAATTAAGACAAAAGCAGAAATCAGTGAAATAAAAAACAGAAAAAGAGAGAAAATGAAGGAAACAAAAAGCTTTTTATTTGAGAAGGTTAATAACTGACACATCTCTAGCAATATTGACAAAGGAAAAAACCATACAAGACACAAATTTCCAATATCAAGGAATTATTCTAAACAGTATCTTCTAGAAAACATGAGGAAACACTTTCCAATTCATTTTATAAAGCTATTATTACCTTGATACCAAAACTAGACAGTACAAAAAGAAAACTACAAATTTCCTTTATGCAAATATCCTTAACAAAATATTAGCAAATAGAATTTAGCAATATACATAAAAAATAATACACTATGACCAAATGGAAATTATTCCAGGGATGTAAGTCTGACTCAATATTAAAATACCAATCAATGTAATACCATATTTTTGCTTACACTGTCCTTTATTCCTTCCTGATGTTTCAAGACTCCTTTCTTATTTCTTTTTTGTTTAGAGAACTTCTTTAGCTATTGCTTTTAGGATAGATGTTCTGGTGATAAATCTTTAGTTTTCCTTCATCTGAAAATGCCGTGATTTTTCCTTTATTCTTGCAGGATATTTTCACTGAATACAGGATGCTGGATTAACAACTCCATTTTTTCAGCCCTTGAAAAATATTGTGCCACTTCCTTCGTGCCTCCATGATTTTTGAAAACGTATATGCTGTCATCCAAAAGGTTTTTCTGCCTATAGGCAAGGTTTCATTTTTCTCTGGCTGCTCTCAAGATTATTTCTTAGTCTTTAATTCTCAGAATATGACTATGACATGTCTTGGTGTAGATTTCTTTAGGTTTATTCTTTGGGGGATTTACTCAGATTCTTTTTTATTGTGGTGAAATATATGTAACATAAAGTTTGCCATTTTAACCATTTTTAAGTATACAACTCAGTGGCATTAATTATACTCACAGTGTTGTACAACCATAATTATGACATATTTCCAAAACGTTTTATCACCCCAAACATAAACTCTGAATTCACTAAGCAATAACTTCTCCTTTTCTCTTCCTTCCAGCCTCTGTAGCCTCTAATCTAGTTTTGGTTACTATGAATTTGTCTACTTTAGATATTTCATGTAAGTGGAATCATACAATATTTGTCCTACTGTGTCTGGTTTAGTTCACTTATCACAATGTTTTCAAGGCTCATCCATGTTTCAGAAAGTATCAGGACTTCATTTTGGGAGGCTGAATAATATTTTATTGTATGACCATTCCACATTTTGTTTATCTGTTCATCTGTTGATGGACACTTGAATTATAAATAATGCTGCTATGAACATTGGTGTACACACATCAGCTTGTGTCCCTGCTGTCAGTTCTTTTGGGTATATACCCAGAAGTGGAATATCTGAGTCATATGGTAATTCTATGTTTAACTTTTTGAAGAGCCACCAAACTTTTCCACAATGAGTACACCATTTTACACTCACATAGACAGTGTATGAGGGTTCCAATTTCTCCATCTCCTCACCAACACTTATTTTTCATTTTATTTTTATTATAGCCATCATAGTAGGTATGAAATAGTATATCATTGTGGTTTTGATTTGTGTTTCCCTAAAATCGAATTATGTTGACCATCTTTTCATGTGCTTATTAGCCATTTGTATATCTTCTTTGAAGAAATGTCTATTCACATACTTTGTCCATTTAAAAAATTAGGTCAAGGGACTTCCCTGGTGGTCCAGTGGTTGAGACTTCGCTTTCCAATGCAGGGGTTGAGGGTTTGATCCTTGATCGGGGAGCTAAGATCCCACATGCCTTGTGGCCAAAAAACCATAAAACAGTAGCAGTATTGCAACAAATTCAGTAAAGGCTTTAAAAAAAATTAGGTCGATTATCTTTTTGTTGTTGAGTTGTAGGAATTCTTTGTATATTCTGGATAGTAAACTCTTATCACATATATGATTTGCCAGTATTTTCTCCCATTATGTAAAAGGGTTCTTTCTTAAAGATTTTAATAGGTTTTATTTTTAGAGCAGATTTTGACTTATAGAAAAATTGAGGAGGTCCAGAAATTTCCAATACCTGCTGTCCCCGCATATGTATAACCTCCTTCATTATCAGCATCTCTCACCAGATTGGTTCATTTGTTACAATTGATAAACCTACTTTCACACATAGCCCACAGTTTACATTAAGGTTCACTTATGGTGTTGTACATACTGTGGGTTTGAACAAATGTATAATGAAACATATCCACCATTATAGTAGCATACAGAGGAGTTTCACTGCCCTAAAAATCCTCTGTGCTATAGCTGTTCACCCCTGTCTTCCTCCAGTCCCTCACAACCATTGATCTTTTTACTGCCTCCATAGTTTTGTCTTTTCTAGAATGTCATATAGTTGGAATTATACAGTATGTAGCCTTTTTAGATTGGCTTCTTTCATTTACTAATATGCATTTCCTCTCTGTCTTTTTTTAAATTGAAGTATAGTTGATTTACAAAGTTGTGTTAGTTTCTGGTGTACAGAAAAGTGATTCAGTTACATACACATATATATGTACGTATATACACATATATATGTATACACACACATATATATACACATATTCATATTATTTTTCAAATTCTTTTCCATTATAGATTACTACAAGATATTGAATACAGTTCCCTGTGCTGTAGTAGGTCCTTGTTGTTTTTCTATTTTATATATATAATAGTGTGTATCTGTTAATACCATACTTCTAATTTATTGTTCTCTCCCTGCCTTTCCCCTTTGGTAGCCATAAGTTTGTTTTCTATATCTGTAAGTCTTTTTCTATTCTGTAAATAAGTTCATCTGTATCATTTTTTTAAGATTCCATGTATAAGTGATATCATATTGTATTTGTCTTTTCTGCCTGCCTTACTTCACTTAGTATGATAATCTCTAGGTCCATCCATGAGGATTCCCTTTTCTTCACACCCTTTCTAGCATTTATTATCTGTAGACTTTTTAATGATGGCCATTCTGACCAGAGTGAGCTGATACCTTATTGTAGTTTTGATTTGCATTTCTCTAATAGTTACTGTTATTGGGCATCTTTTCATGTGCCTTCTGGCCATCTGTATGTCTTCTTTTGAAAAATGTCTATTCAGATCCTCTTCCCATTTTTTTTTTGATTGGGCTATTTGTTTTTTTGATATTGAGTTGCATGAGCTGTTTGTATATTTTGGAAATTAATCCTTTGTCAGTCACATGGTTTGCAAATATTTTCTCCCACTCTGTAGGTTGTCTTTTTGTTCTGCTTATGGTTTCCTTAGCTGGAGAAAAGACAGTATCTTCAATTAGTAGTGCTGGGAAAACTGGACAGCCACATGTGGAATAATGAAATTAGAACATTCTTTAACACCATATACACAAATAAACTCAAAATGGGTTAAAGACCTAAATGTACGACCAGATACTATAAAACTCTTAGAGGAAAACTAGGCAGAACACTCTTTGACATAAATTGCAGCAATATCTCTTTGAATCTACCACCTAGAGTAATGAAAATAAAAATCAAAATTAACAAATGGGTACTAATTAAACTTAAAATCTTTTGCACAGCAAAATGGGAGAAAATATTTGCAAAGAAGAGAAAATATTTGCAAAATGAAAGAAAAGGGAACCCTTCTACACTGTTGGTGGGAATGTATATTGGTACAGCCACTATGGAGAACATTATGGAGGTTATTTAAAAACCCAAAATAGAGCCATCACATGACCCAGCAATCCCACTCCTAGGCATATATCTGGAAAAAAACATAATTCAAAAAGATACATGCACCCAGTGTTCATTGCCACACTACTTACAATAGCCAAGACATGGAAGCAACCTAAATGTCCATTGAAAGATGAGTGGATAAAGAAGATGTGGTACATTTATACAATGGAATATTACTCAGCCATAAAAAAGAATGAAATAATGCCATTTGCAGAAACATGGATGGACATAGAGATTATCATACTAAGTGAAGTAAGTCAGACAAAGACAAATATATCACTTATATGTGGAATCTAAAAAAATGATACAAATGAACTTATTTACAAAGCAGAAACAGACTCACAGACTTAGAAATCAAACTTATAGTTACCAAAGGGGAAAGGTGAGGGGAAGAGATAAATTAGGAGATTGGGATTAATATATACACACTACTATATATAAAATAGATAATCAACAAGGACTTACTGTATGGCACAGAGAACTCTACTCAATACTCTGTAATAACCTATATGGGAAAAGAATCTGAAAAGGAATACACATATGAATATGTATAGCTGAATCACTTTGCTGTACACCTGAAACTAACACAACATTGTAAATCAACTATACTCCAATATAAAGTAAAAATTTTTTTAAAAATGAGTTAACACCTATCCTTCTGAAACCATTCCGAAAAAAGTTCAGAGGAAGGAACACTTCCAAACTCATTGTATTAAGCCACCATCACCCTGATACCTAAACCAAAGATAGCATGCACACACACACACACACACACACACACACACACACACACACACACGAATCACAGGCCAATATCACTGATGAATGTAGATGTAAAAATCATCAACAGAATACCAGCAACTGAATCCAATGATACATTAAGACGATCATACACCGTGATCAAGTGGGATTTATCCCAGAGATGCAAGGATTTTTCAATATCTGCAAATAAATCAATGTGATATACCACATTAACACATTGAAGAATCAAAACAATATGATCATCTCAAGAGATGCAGAAAAATCTTTTAATAATATTCAACATATATTTATGATAAAAACTCTCCAGAAAGAGGGCATAGAGTGAACACACCTCAACATAATGAGGGCCATATATGACAAACCCACAGCTAACACCATCTCAATGGTGAAAAGCTGAAAGCAAGATGAAGAACAAGACAAGGATGTCTGCTCTCGCCCCTTTTATTCAACATAGTTTTGGAAGTCTTAGCTGCAGAGAAGAAAAAGAAATAAAAGCACTCCTAATTGCAAAGGAAGAAGTAAAACTGTCATGATTTGCAGATGACATGATATGTCCAGGTCTTTTTATGGCTTGATAGCTAATGTATTTTTCACACCGAATAATATTCTATTGTTTGGATGCACCACAGTTTGTTTATCCATTCACCTACTGAAGGACATCTTGGTTGCTTCCAAGTTTTAGCAGTTATAAATAATGCTGCTGTAGACATCTGTGTGTAGGTTTTTGTGTGCACATAAGTTTTCAGCTCCTTTGGGTAAATACCAAGAGCATGATTGCTGGATTGTCTGTAAGAGGATGTATAATTTTTTAAGAAAACTTCGTGTATAATTTTTTAAGAAACAGTGTCTTCCAAAGTGGCTGCACCATCTTGCGTTCTCACCAGCCATGAATGAGTGTTGCTCCTGTTGCTCTGCATCCTCACCAGCATTTAGTGTTGTCAGTGTTCTTGATTTTGGCCATCCTAATTGATGTGTATTGTTGTCTAATTTTTCTTTTAATTTTCACTTTGTTGATGACATGTGGAGCATCTTTTCATGTACTTATTTCCCATCTTTGTGTCTTCTTTGGTGAGGTGTCTGTTAAGGTTCTTATTGTCGAATTTTTAGAGTTCTTTTTATATTTTTCATGACAGTCCTTTATCTGATGTGTCTTTTGAGAATATGTTTTTCCCAGTCTGTGGCTTGTCTTTTCATTCTCTTGATAGTGCTTTTGCAGAGCAGACATTTTAAATTTTAATAAAGTCAAGTTCATCATTTCCTTCTTTCATGGCTCATGCCTTTGATATTTTATCTAAAGAGTCATCACCAAACCTAGGTCATCTATATCTTCTCCTATGTTATCTTCTAAAAGTTTTATAGGTTTGCTTTTTACATTTAGGTCTGTGATCCATTTTGAGTTAATTTTTGTGAATGATGTAGGGTCTGTGTCTAGATTCAGTTTTTTAATATGGATGTCCAGTCATTTTAGCACCATTTGTTGAAAAAGCTATCTTTTCTCCATTGTATGGGTTTGAAACTTTGTCAAAAATAGGTTGACAAAATTCAAAAAGAGTCATGTACCAAAATGTTCATTACAGCTCTATTTACAATAGCCCGGAGATGGAAACAACCTAAATGCCCATCAACGGATGAATGGATAAAGAAGATGTGGCACATATATACAATGGAATATTACTCAGCCATAAAAAGAAATGAAATTGAGCTATTTGTAATGAGGTGGATAGACCTAGAGTCTGTCGTACAGAGTGAAGTAAGTCAGAAAGAAAAAGACAAATACCGTATGCTAACACACATATATGGAATTTAAGAAGAAAAAAAAATGTCATGAAGAACCTAGGGGTAAGACAGGAATAAAGACACAGACCTACTGGGGAATGGACTTGAGGATATGGGGAGGGGGAAGGGTGAGCTGTGACAGGGCGAGAGAGAGTCATGGACATATACACACTAACAAACGTAAGGTAGATAACTAGTGGGAAGCAGCCGCATGGCACAGGGATATCGGCTCGGTACTTTGTGACTGCCTGGAGGGGTGGGATAGGGAGGGTGGGAGGGAGGGAGACGCAAGAGGGAAGAGATATGGGAACATATGTATATGTATAACTGATTCACTTTGTTATAAAGCAGAAACTAACACACCATTGTAAAGCAATTATACCCCAATAAAGATGTTAAAAATAAATAGGTTGAATATATAGTTGTCCTTTGAACAACATAGTTTTAAACCGTGGGAGTCCACTTCTACTACAGTACTACACAATCGTTGGTTGTTTGAATGCAGATGGGGAACTACGGATATGGAGGACTGCCTTTGGGACTTGAGCATCTGTGGATTTTGGTACACTCAGTGGTCCTGGAACCAGTCCCTCTCAGATACCAAGGGATGACTGTATTTGTGTGAATCTATTTCTGGGCTCTCTGTTCTTTTCTGTTTTTTAACATCTTTATTGGAGTATAATTGCTTTATAATGTTGTGTTAGTTTCTGCTGTACAACAACATGGATCAGCTACATGTATACATATATCCCCATTTCCCCTCCCTCTTGAGCCTCCCTCCCACCCTCCCTATCCCACCTCTCTAGGTCGTCAGAAAGTATTGAGCTGATCTCCCTGTGCTATGCAGCAGCTGCCCCTTAGTTATCTATTTTACATTTGGTAGTGTATATATGTATCAATGCTACTCTCTCACTTCGTCCCAGCTTCCCCTTCCCCCTCTGTGCCCTCAAGTCTGTTCTCTACATCTGCATCTTTATTCCTGCCCTGCCACTAGGTTCATCAGTACCATATTTCTGAGATTCCATATATATGCATTAGCATACAGTATTTTTCTCTTTACTTACTTTCTCTTGACTTACTTTATTTACTTTCTGTTGACTTACTTCACTCTGTAGGACAGACTCTAGGTGCATCCACCTCACTACAGATAACTCAATTTCGTTCCTTTTTATGGTGCAGTAATCTTCCATTGTATGTATGTCTATTCTTTTTTAAAGAATTTATTTATTTTTGGCTGCATTGGGTCTTCATTGCTGCATGTGAGCTTTCTCTAGTTGTGGTGAGTGGGGGCTACTCTTCATTATGGTGCACAGGCTTCTCATTGCGGTGGCTTCTCTCACTGTGGAGCATGGGCTCTAGGTCTGCGGGTATCAGTAGTTGTGGCACGTGGGCTCAGTGGTTGTGGCTTACGGGCTGTAGAGCACAGGCTCAGTAGTTTTGGTGCATGGGCTTAGTTGCTCCATGGCATGTGGGATCTTCCAGGACCAGGGCTTGAACTCGTGTCCCCTGCATTGGCAGGCGGATTCTTAACCACTGCACCACCAGGGAAATCCCTATGTCTATTCTTTTTATTTATTTGTTCTTTCACCAGTGCCACACTGTCTTGATTACTATAGCCTTTTAGTAAGTTCTGAAGTGGAGTAGTGTCAGTCCTCCAACTTTGTGCTTGTTTTACAATATTTTGTTGCTGTTTTGGGTCTTTTGCCTCTCCATATGAACTTCAGAACAGGTTTGTCAAATCCACAAAATAACTTACTGGAATTTTGATTTAGATTGTTTTGATTTGGATCAAGTGGGAAGAACTGGTGTCTTGACAATATTGAGTCTTCTTATCCATGGACATTTATCTAGTTCTTAATTTCTTTTATCAGTGTTTTGTAGATTTTCTCATACAGATCTTGTGTATATATTTGTTACATTTATACCTAAATATTTCATTTTTAGGAGTGCTAAAGTAGATATTATTGTGTTTTAAATTTCAAATTTCACTTGTTCATTGCTGATGTATAGGAGTGCACTTTTATATGCTAACCTTATATTCTGTAACCTTGTTATAATCGCTTATTAGTTCCAGGAATTTTTTTGTTGATCATTCCAGATTTTCTACATAGATGATCATGTCACCTGCAAACAAAGACTGTTTTATTGCTTACATCCCAATCTGTATGCTTTTTATTTCTTTTTCTTATTTTATTGCATTATCTAGGAATTCGTGTATAATGTTAAAAAGCAATGGTAAAAGGGGACATCCTTGACTTGTTTCTGATCTTAGCGGGAATGCTTCGAGCTTCTCACAATTGATTATAATGTTACCTGCAATTTTTTTTGTAGATTTTTAAAATCAAGTTGAGGAAGTTCCTCTCTACTCTTAGCTTACTGAGAGTTTTTATCATGAATTGGTGTTGAATTTTGTCAAGTGCTTTTTTTGGGCACATGTTGAAGTGATCTTTTGATTTTTCCTCTATAGTTTTTTGATGTGATGGAGTACAGTAATTGATTTTCAAATGCTGAACCATCTTTGTGTACCTGGGATAAAACTCAATTACTTGTGATGTACAGCTTTTTTTGCTACATTGTTGGATTCAATTTGCTAATATTTAATTGAGAACTTTTACACCTGTGTTCATGAGAGATATTGTTGTGTAGTTTTCTTGAAATTTCTTTGTCTGGTTTGAGTATTATGATAATGCTGGCCTCATAAAATGAGTTAGGAAGTATTCCTTCTGTGGTCTATCTTGGCAAATATTCACAAATGTTTAAAAAGACTGTGTATTTGGCTATTCTTGGGTGAAATGGTCTTTAGCTATTCATCATATTCAATTGAGTATTGGTGCTATTGAGTTCAACAATGTCCTTACTGAATTTCTGCCTGCTGGATCTGTCCACTTTTGAAAGCTGTGTTGAAATCTCCAGCTATAATAATTAATCTATTTCTCCTTGCTGTTCTATTGGTTTTTGCCTCATGTATTTTTATGCTCTATCTTTAGGTCCATACACATTAAGGATTGTTATGTCTTCTTGGTGAATTGACCCCTTTATCATTATGTAGTGCCCCTCTTTATCCTTGGTAACTTCCTTTGCTCTGAAATCTGCTCTGTGTGATATTAATGTAGGTACTCTTATGTCTCCATCCATTTACTTTTAATCTGTATATGTCTTTATATCTAAAGTGCATTTCTTGTAGACAACATATAGTGGGTCCTATCTGTGATAATTTGTGTCTTTTAATTGATACATCTAGACCATTGACATTGAAAATGACTTTTGATATAGTTGGGGTAATATCTGCCATATTTTTTGCTATTCCTACTTTTTGCCCATGTTCTTTGTTCCTATTTTTGTCTTCCACTCTTTTTCTGCCTTTTGTGATTTTAATTGTGCATTTTATATGATTCCATTCTCTTCCCTTTATAGCATATTAGTTATACTTTTTTCTTTCTTTTTTGTTTCAGTGGTTGCCCTAGAGATTGTAATATATATATATTTACAACTAATCCAAGTCCACTTTCAAATAACACTATACCATTTCACAGTTAGTACTTAATAATAACAAAATAATCCGAATTTCCTCCTTCTCATTTCTTCTGCCATTCATTTAACTTACACATAAGCATACATGTCTCTCTCTTTCTCTCTCTTTATACATAATATTTTATGTGTGTTTATATATACACAATTTGTTATTTATGTTATATATATTATATATAAAGCATACATAATCAAATACATTGATGCTATTATTTTGAAAAAAACTTATCTGTTACAATGATTAAGAAGCAAAGCTTTTATTATCTTCACTTATTCCTTTTATGCTCTTCCTTTCTTTATGTAGATACAAGTTTCTGACCTTTATCACTTTCCTTCTCTCTAAAAACTCCTTTTAACATTTCTTGCAAGAAAGTCTTTATTTCTCCTTCACTTGTGAAACATAATTTCTCAGGGTACAGAATTCTAGATTGGTGTTTATTTTTCCTCTCAACTATTTAAATATTTTACTTCACTCTCTTCTTTCTTGTATAGTTTCTGAGGAGAAGTCAAATGAATTAAAAGATTCTCCTCCTCAATAGGTTAGGTGTTTTTAATCCACTGGCTTCTTTCAGGATTTTCTTCTTCTTTTTGATATTCTGTCATTTGAAAATTTAATGCTTAGGTAAAGTGTTTTTGGTATTTATCCTACTTGGTGTTCTGTTAGCTTCCTGGATCTGTGGTTGTTGTCTGACATAAATTTAAGAAAACTCTCAGTCACTATTGTTTCAAATGTTTTTTCTTTTCTTTCTCTTTTCTCCTTCTGATATTCCCATTACATATATGTTACACCTTTGGTAGTTGTCCCACAGTTCTTGGATATTCTTTCCTGCTTTATTCAGTTTGCTTTTTAGTTTTGAAGGATTCTATTGAGATATTCTCAAACTCAGAATTTCTTTTCTCAGCTGTGTCCAATCTACTAATAAGTCCACTGAATGTATTCTTCATTTCTGGTACAGTGCTTTTAGTGTCTAGCATCTATTTTTGGTTCTTTCTTAGAATGTCCATCTCTCTGTTTACATTGGTCATCTGTTCTTACATGCTGTCTGCTTTATCTGTTAAAGCCCTTAGCATATTAATCATTGTTTTTTTAAATTTCCTGACCTGATCATTCCAGTGTTTCTGTCATTTTTTTTTTTTTTTTTTTTTTTTGCGGTACACGGGCCTCTCACTGTTGTGGCCTCTCCTGTTGCAGAGCACAGGCTCTGGATGCGCAGGCTCAGCGGCCATGGCTCATGAGCCCAGCCATTCCACAGCATGTGGGATCTTCCCGGACCGGGGCACGAACCCGTGTCCCCTGCATCGGCAGGCGGACTCTCAACCACTGTGCCACCAGGGAAGCCCTTCTGTCATATTTAATTAGGGTTCTGATGATTGCTCTGTCTCTTAAAAACTGTGCTTTTTTTTTTGCCTTTTAGTATGTCTTGTATTTTTTTCTTGATAGCCAGGCATGATGTACTGGGTAAATGAGGATGCTGTAAGTAGGCTTTTAGTAATATGGTGTTGGGGGAGGAAAAGCATTCTGTAGTCCTGTGATTAGATCTCAGCTTTTTAGGAGTTTTAGTTCCTCTGGACTGAGAACTTCAAATGTATTTCTCAGCCTTCCCCCAGCCCCCACTGCCCTTAGGTGGGACATAGTAGTTAGAATGTGCTGGAGATGGATACTTCCCTTCTCTCATGAAGAAGATTAGAGGGGAATGGTGTTGAGTATTTCCTCTCCTCCATGTGGAAGGTTAGAGCTGGCTGCTTTTTAAATATTCCCCTTCCACCAGATCAGTTAGGCTCTGATAAAACCCCAATAGGTTAGGCTCTTGTTAAATAATTTCTCCTGAGAGCAGGCCTTGTCAAGTAGAACAGAATGCTCCGCCATTTTCCAAAATGGTTCCTTTCCACTTCACTCTTCTGGAAGCTTGAGGAGTTTTGTCTCTTATATTCACTGTGAGAACCAAGTTGACCTCCTGGAGGTAAAACTCATAAATATGTGGGGTCCCCCTATGAATGTGTTCCCCTGGTGTTTTTAACTCTCGGAGTTGTGCACACTAAGCCTCCAGCAGTTGTCAATTACAGTTCAGGTTTTCCTATCTGAGCATTGGTCCTTTTGGAGGTTTAAGCTCTTGGATAATTGCTCAGGTAAGTTTTAATTCTCTGATTCCACCTGTCAATTTCTGCAAGTTTTGAGGGCAGTGGTTTGTCCTGTCACCTCACTTCTCTTATGGATCTAAGAAGACTTGTTGATTTTCCAGTTTGTTAAGCTTTTTTACTTGTTGGGATGTGGTGACAACTTAAAAGCTTATGCTGGACCAGAAACCAGAAGTCAAAGTTTTTTTTTTGTTTGTTTGTTTTTTTGTTTTTGTTAATATTCTTTGTTGCAGAAGTTTTAAAATTTTGATGCAGACCATTTTGTCTATTTTTTCTTTTGTTTCTTATGCTTTGTGTGTCATAAATAATAATCCGTTGCCAAATTCAAGGTCATTAATATTTACGTCTCTGTTTTCTTCTAAGAGTTTTATGGTATTGGTTCTTAAATTTAGGTTGTCTATCCGTTTTGAGTCAATTTTTGTATGAAGTGAGAGGTAGGGGATCAAACATCATTTTTTGGCATGTGAAAATCCAGTTGCCCTAACATCATTTGTTGAAGACACTGTTTCCTCATTAAATGGTTTTGGCACCCTTGTCAAAAATCAATTGGCCTTAGATATATGGCTTTATTTCTGGACCCAATTGGTCTATATAGCTATCCTTATGCAAGTACCGCTCTGTTTATTTAGTGTAGGTTTGTATTAATTTTGAAATCAAGGAGTGTGAGTACTCTTTGTTTTTCAAGATTGGCTACTCAACCTCTTTTGTAATTCCATTTGAATTTGAAGATAGACGTTTTGATTTCTGCAAAAAAAAAATGCCATTGGAACTTTGGAAGCATTTATGTTGATTTTGTGGATTACTTTGGCTAGTATTGACATCTTAACAATGCTAAATATTCCAGTTCATGAATAGATATAGCCTGTCTTTTTATTTATTTAAGTTCTTTTAATATTTCTTTCAGCAACGTTCTGCAATTTTTAAGGTACAAGTCTTTTATTTCCCTGCTTAAATTTATTTGTAGCTATTTTATTCTTTTGGATGCTATTGTAATGGAATTATTTTCTTAATTTCCTCTTTGGATTGTTTATTGCTGGTCTGTAACAGCACAACTAAATTTTGTGTGTTGATCTTGTAACCTGCAATTTTGTTGAGTTCATTTTATTAACTCTAGTAGCTTTCTTGTGGATTCTTAGGGATTTTTTATATATAATATTATGTTATCTGCAAATACAGTTTTACTTCTTCCTTTACAATTTGGATGCCTCTTACTTCTTTTTCTTGCCTAATTGCTTTCGCTAGAACTTCTAGTACAATGTAAAACAGCAGAGGTGAAAGTGGACGTCCTTGTCTTCATCCTGATCTTAGAAGGAAATCTTTTAGTCTTTTACCATTGAGTATGATGTTAGTTGCAGGTTTTTCATGAAGCCCTTAATCATGTTGTGTAAGTTCCTTTCCTTCCCTAGTTTTTTGAGCGTTTTTATCATGAGACAGTGCTGGATTTTGTCAAATGCTTTTCCTTCAACAATTAAGGTGATTATCTGTTTTGTTTTCTTTCAGTTGTATTAATGTGGTGTATTACATTGATTGATTTTCTTATGTTGAGCCACCCTTGCATTCCTATAATAAATCACACTTGTGACTTAGCTAAGTCATGTCAGACTTCTGTTAGTTTTTTGAATTGGCAGGTTTACGTTCTTTGCCTAATTTGTAAAGTTTTTAGCTATTCTTTCCCTGAATATTTTTTCAGTCCTACTCTTTTTCTCATCTCCTGAGACTCCAATCACATGGATACTTTATATATATGGCCCCAAAGGTCCCTAAGTCTCTATTCTTTTTCTTTCAGTCTATTTTCTCTCTCATCAGAATATGTAATTTCTATTGTTCTATGTTCCAGTTCACTGATTCTTTCCTCTGCCTCATTCATTCTGCTGTTGAATTTTTTAATTTGGCTATTGTATTTTTCAGTTCTAAAATTTTCAGTTGGTTCTTCTTTATATCTTCTATTTACTAGCTATTTATTACTATTCTTTGTACGGATTTTATATTTTTTCATTTGTTTCAAGCATGTTTGTATTTGATAATTGAAGCATTTTTATGATGGCTGGTTTAAAATATTTGTCAGATGATTCTAAAATTTCTGTCATGTTAATAATGGTATGAGTTATCTTTTTTCATTCAGTTCAGTATCTTCTGTTTCTTGATATGATGGTGATTTTTGACTTAAACCTGGGCCTTTTGGGTGTTATGTTATGGGACTCTAGATTTTATTTAAACTCTTGGTTTTAATTATTTTCCTATGAAACTCCTCTGGAATGGAATGGTGGGTCACCAACTCATTACTTCCATATGGGGGTAGAAGTTCAGGTGCCCCACTAAACCACCACTGACAGTTGAGGGGAAGGCTCTTTGTTAATTCTGGGCAGGGGTAGGTATTCTGGCTTCTATCTATACCTCTTTGGTTGTGAGGACTAGAAGTTTATCATTACTGCTCCTCACGTGGTGTCTACTACACAGTGGGGGTCACCTTGTTACCACTGGGCAGTGGTACAAGTCCTTACTCTCCAATAGACCTACACCAGTGGTGAAGTGGAGGCTTGCCTTGGTAGTACTGGGTGGAGGTGGAAGCCCAGACTCCTCACAATGTCTCTGATGATACTGTGGACAGGGGTGAGAAGAACTCGTTACCATCCAACAGGGATGGAAGTTTCAGCTCCTTACTCATCCTTCTCTGACATCAGCACGTTGGGTGGGTTAGGGCACCTCATTATAACCTCGTCTAGGCTTTTCCACTTGGCCTTTGCTGGCATGGGTATAGTTTTACCTGTTGTGTTTGGCATATAGTGTTTATTGTCTAAAAGGTTTATATCTTTGTGGGCTTTCCCTTTCTTGATCCTTTGTTTAGAGAGAGTTGACTTTTGTCTATATTCATTGGCACTTCCAGGTTGCCAGCTTCTTCAGTTCCAAGTCTGAGATATATGAGGCAAAAAGAAAGGCCACAAAATCAGTAGTACATCATTCCTTGGGTCACCTAGTCCCTAGACCATCTGACTTCTTCGTCTTAACCTTTCAGAGCCTTCTTATGTTTATTTAAATATAATTCCTAGAGTTTTTAGTTTTACTTAGTAGGTGGAATAGGATAAAGTACATGTTTTCTATCTTATCAGAACCCTACATGTACTTTTAACAGAACTTAAACTTCCCATATACTTTAAAGTATGAACCTCATTTACTCCTTTTCTAGATTAGTAGCTCCTTATTAAAAATCTGGCTCAGTGTTTTTAAAACAATGGGCTGTGACCCATTAGAGTCATAAAATCCATTTTAAAGGTCATGACTAGCATTAAAAAGTGAAATATAATAGGGTGGAAATCAAGTACATAGTAATGGCAAGAATTGTTGCATAACATTTTTGATTGTGTGTATGTGTGTGTGTGTGTGTGTGCACGCATGTGCATGTATGTTTGAATACTGAGTTGCAAAGTTAAATGTATTTTTTAAACTGTGGATTACAGTCAACAGAGTTTGAAAGATGTTCACTTATGTGGCAAAGAATCGTGAGAGGGAGAGAAGAGAAAAGGCACTTAAGCTGACTTAGATGAAGCCTCCTGCCACCCACAAGCATTAGCTGAGTTAGGGGATTGTATGTCAGCTAAGTTCAGATTGTACTGAAGGCTCATGTTTGCTACTTAAAAATGCTTTTTTCCCCAGAAGCACTTGCCTGTAGGTTGAAAGGGGGAGACCCCAATGTCACTATTGGCTCTAAACCTGAGATGTTCCTTCCAGCCCCTGAGCTTGGCAGCATGTAGGTTCTTATAAGGAATGTTTGGAGGAGACTCCTTTGTATTCCAGACACAGATTCCTCCAGGAAACTTCTCTTAGGAATAAAAGGTAAATTAGTGCCATCCTCATCTCAGCCCCTAATGCATCTCTGAGTTAAAAACAAGGTTTTACTCCATAACTTTTGTGCTCTGTTGGCACTGAGTGAGGAAGAGGCAGTAGAGAGTGACAGGAAACCAGAACTCTTGTGGGGAATCCACAGGACTGTTCCTTGGTGGAGAGGGTAAGAATAAAATTTCAAAACAAAATAGCAGCAAGTTGAACTGTAGGACCTGTATTACCTACGGAGGTAGGAAATAAATCAGTTAAATCTTAAATGGCCAGAACACCTTAAATTGCCATGGAGTTCTCCATATTACTTCACCCTAGAAGACTCCATGTAAATTATTAATTCATGTGATCTCATGCTAGATAAATTGTGTATGACCTGAAGATTCTAATAATGAATGTTTGGGTTTTTTAAAATTTTATTTATGGCTGTGTTGGGTCTTCGTTTCTGTGCGAGGGCTTTCTCTAGTTGCGGCAAGTGGGGGCCACTTCTCATCGCGGTGCGTGGGCCTCTCACTATCGCGGCCTCTCTTGTTGCGGAGCACTGGCTCCAGATGCGCAGGCTCAGTAATTGTGGCTCACGGGCCTGCTGCATGTGGGATCTTCCCAGACCAGGGCTCGAACCCGTGTCCCCTGCATTGGCAGGCAGATTCTCAACCACTGCGCCACCAGGGAAGCCCCTAATAATGAATCTTGATTGCCTATTTTGGGCCGGGCTCAGTGCTAGGCACATTTACATGGGTACTGTATTGTCTCCTTAGAATAACTCTGTTGATAAGTATTATTAGCCCTAATTCACAGATGAGGGTGATGAGGCTCATAGAAGTTAAGTGATTTGCCCCAAATTATAGAGTTTCCAAGTGGCAGAGTTAGGATATAGACCCAGGTAAACTGAGTCCAGGTTCAGCATGCCTCCCACTCTACTACAATTGCTTTTGTGAAATGAGGCCATGAGAGAATGCAACTAACCTCTATGAAAATTAAGAGGCCCAAATATATTTTTAAAGGTCTGCAGGATGCACTGTTGTTATTTAGGCCCATGAAAAGATTTCATGATATAGGACTCTTTCTGCAACCTTACTGTTTAAAGGTATCTTGTACTCTAAAACAAATTTTACTGGTTAAAAAGAGATCACTGTGAAATCTACCAAAGCATAAAACAAAATGTGAAATATGACAGGAGGCATAAGCTGTTTCATCTAACACTGGATGGTGCATTTTCAGAAACAGCTATAAATTAAATAAAGGAGAACACATTTGAAACTGTTTAAGCCTTTAACAAATATTTGGGATAGTGATGTTGTTAGAGGAACTTACTGCCAGTGATAAAAGAAGCAGTAGAGAGAAATTCTGGTTAATAAATCCTGTCATTTTATCAGTGGAGTAGAAAATACGTTCAGTACTTTCAACAAGAGGTTCATGATGCAGGAGACATTCCAGTGACCCTCTCTTCAGTATCTGCTCTAGGTGGCATGGTCTAAATCCAAACATCAGCTGTAGCTACCATTTCTGTTCTTCTCCTCCAATATTAAGCAACCAAAGAAAATCCAAACAGACACCTCAACAAACCCTATCCCAGCATCAGAAAAACAGAGTGGTTCCGGAGCAGATTAATAGGGGTAGTATTGGGGGAAAGAGCAGACTGAGCAATACAGGTAGAAACCTTAATAGTTGACTCTATCCTGACTCTGAGTGGCTATAAAGGATTCTTTGGGGACAGTATTTTATAAGGCAACACAATTGCCTCAATCAGCTACACTGGCTCTCTTAGCTGAGTTGGAAAGTTCTGGAAAGAAAAATTTCTGAATGTCTAAATAAGGTGCTTTATTCACTGTGCAGAGGTTTAATTAAGAAAGAAAAAAATTCATATGTCATAGCTTTATGTAGGAAAAATGTCTTTTTAAAAAAATCACTCCAGTGACACCTGGATCATTACAGCAAAGAAGAATTTAGAATCTAATTACCTACAGGGTGTTTACATATGTTATCACAGGAGCTTAGAGAGCAAATTAAGAGACCTAGGGACTTCTTATTTAACCTGCAGTCAGTCTTCTCTTTTCAGTTCTCAGATGTAAATACAATATCATTAAAGAGATGACCCAATTTACATAGATGTATTCCGAAAAACCAGATGTGCTGTGTGAAAACCAAATGGTTGTGGAGCAAATTACGTTTTATATCATAAGAGAACTTGTTATTTAAGCACCTGTGATGTTTGCTATGACTTAAAGGATTGACATTTATAGGCCAAATGGTTACCTCTGGTAAAATGGTGTGTCTGTGTTGTAGTCAGGATCATGTTATGCTGTGCTGTGGGGGGAAAAAATAGGTGTCAGTGACTTAATACAATGAAGATTTTTAAATTTTATTTTATGTTTTTATACAGCAGGTTTTTATTACTTACCTACTTTATGCGTATTAGTGTATATATGTCAATCCCTATCTCCCAATTCATTCTCCCTTCCCCTCCCACTTTCCCCCCTTGGTGTCCATATGTTTGTTCTCTATATTTGTGTCTCTATTTCTGCCTTGCAAACCTGTTCATCTGTACCATTTTTCTAGATTCCACATACATGCATTACTATACTATATTTATTTTTCTCTTCCTAACTTACTTCACTCTGTACGACAGTCTCTAGGTCCATCCACATCTCTACAAATGACCTAATTTCATTCCTTTTATGGCTGAGTAATATTGAGCCATAACATGTTGGTTTCCATATGTTTCTTCTCTATATCTGTGTCTCTATTACTGCCTTGCAAACCGGTTCACCTGTACCATTTTTCTAGATTCTACATGTATACATTACTATACAATATTTATTTTTCTCTTCCTGACTTACTTCACTCTATATGACAGTCTCTAAGTCCACCCACGTCTCTACAAATGACCCAACTTCATTCTTTTTTATAGCTGAGTAATATTCCATTCTATATGTACCACATTTCTTTATCCATTCATCTGTTGATGGGCATTTAGGTTGCTTCCATGACCTGGCTGTTGTAAATAGTGCTGCATTGAATATTGGGGTGCATGTGTCTTTTTGAATTATGGATTTCTCAGGGTACATGCCTAGTAGTGAGATTGCTGGGTCGTATGGTAGTTCTGTTTTTAGTTTTTTAAGGAACTTCCATGCTGTTCTCCATAGTGGCTATATCAATTTACATTCCCACCAACAGTGCAAGAGGGTTCCCTTTTCTCCACACCCTCTCCAGCATTTATTGTTAGTAGACTTTTTTTTTTTTAAAGAAGATGTTGGTGGGGGGGTTTCCCTGGTGGTGCAGTGGTTGAGAGTCTGCCTGCTGATGCAGGGGACACGGGTTTGTGCCCTGGTCTGGGAAGATCCCACATGCCATGGAGTGACTACACCCATGAGCCATGGCTACTGAGCCTGCGCGTCCGGAGCCTGTGCTCCGCAACGGGAGAGGCCACAACAGTGAGAGGCCCGCGTACCGCAAAAAAAAAAAAAAAAAGAAGAAGAAGAAGATGTTGGGGGTAGGAGTTTATTAATATATTTATCTTTGCTGTGTTGGGTCTTCGTTTCTGTACAAGGGCTTTCTCTAGTTGTGGGAAGCAGGGGCCACTCTTCATCGCGGTGCACGGGCCTCTCACTATCGCGGCCTTCCTTGCTTCAGAGCACAAGCTCCAAATGCGCAGGCTCAGTAGTTGTGGCTCACGGGCCTAGTTGCTCCACGGCACGTGGGATCCTCCCAGACCATGGCTCGAACCCGTGTCTGCTGCATTAGCAGGAAGATTCTCAACCACTGTGCCACCAGGGAAGCCCTGTTTGTAGATTTTTTGATGATGGCCATTCTGACAGGTGAGAGATGATATCTCATTGAAGATTTGATTTGCATATCTCTAATGATTAATGATGTTGAGCATTCTTTCATGTGTTTGCTGGCAATCTATATATCTTCTTTGGAGAAATGTCTCTAGGTCTTCTGCTCATTTTTGGATTGGGTTGTTTGTTTTTCTGATATTGAGCTGCATGAGCTGCTTGTAAATTTTGGAGTTTAATCCTTTGTCAGTTGCTTCGTTTGCAAATATTTTCTCCCATTCTGAGGGTTGTTTTTTTGTCTTGTTTATGGTTTCTTTGCTGTAAAAAGCTTTTAAGTTTCATTAGGTCCCATTTGTTTATTTTTGTTTTTATTTTCATTTCTCTAGGAGGTGGGTCATAAAGGATCTTGCTGTGATTTATGTCATAGAGTGTTCTGCCTATGTTTTCCTCTAAGAGTTTGATAGTGTCTAGCCTTATATTTAGGTCTTTAATCCATTTTCAGTTTCTTTTTGTGCATGGTGTTAGGAAGTGTTCTAAGTTCATTCTTTTACATGTAGCTGTCCAGTTTTCCCAGCACCAGTTATTGAAGAGGCTGTCTTTTCTCCACTGTATATTCTTGCCTCCTTTATCAAAGATAAGGTGACCATATGTGCGTGGGGTTATCTCTGGGTTTCCTATCCTGTTCCATTGATCCATATTTCTGTTTTTGTGCCAGTACCATACTATCTTGATTACTGTAGCTTTGTAGAATAGTCTGAAGTCAGGGAGCCTGATTCCTCCCACTCCGTTTTTCTTTCTCAAGATTGCTTTGGCTATTCGGGGACTTTTGTGTTTCCATACAAATTGTGAAATTTTTTGTTCTAGTTCTGTGAAAAATGCCAGTGGTAGTTTGTTAGGGATTGCATTGAATCTGTAGATTGCTTTGGGTAATATAGTCTTTTTCACAATGTTGATACTTGCAATCTAAGAACATGATATATCTGTCCATCAGTTTATATCATCTTTAATTTCTTTCATCAGTGTCTTATAATTTTCTGCATACAGGTCTTTTGTCTCCTTAGGTAGGTTTATTCCTAGATATTTTATTCTTTTTGTTGCCATGGTAAAAGGGAATGTTTTCTTTTTTTCTTTTTTTTTTTTTTTTTACACCTGGGGTGCAGCCCACCCAGGACTCAACTACCTTCCTACACCTGGAGCTCCCCTGCTGGCAGGGAAAGCCGGGCTGGACCTGGACAGGAACTGAGAGATGGTGACGTTAGGGGAGGCTAGGATGGAAGAAGGGCCTGTCTCATCCTCAGCATCCCTTCGGGTTGTCCCGCCCGCTCCCCTTCTCCATCCCATACCAGGCCCCGCTGCCTACTCAGACGCTGTGCCTTGAATGGTAAGGTTCCACGCCGTTGGGTACCGAGTACCCCGAGTTCACCTGAGCCTCACCAGCTGAAGACAGCAGCTCTCACTCCCGGAAACGGGTCCCGGCCCACCCCTAAGACGTGGGGGCGCCCCGGGGATGGAGATGCAGGGCCAAGCGCACCGGCGTTCGTGCAGCCCTCACTCCCACTACCGGCCCGTCCCCAGAGCTAGCACACTGCCTCCTCTAGGAGGGGTGGCCGGTCCCCATCGCCATCCCCACCCTCACTACCTCTTGTCTCTGCTCCTGTGGTCCCAGCTCTGGGACAAACGCGGCGGCCAATGGACCCACAAAGCCAGTGGCGCGCCCCTCAAGCCCGCACCCTTCACAACTCCCCTCGGTTGGCAAACTGTTACATTAGCCACCAACCTGCCAGCGGCATCTAGCGAACCAGCCGGCCCCAGACACGGCGTGCCAGGGAGTGTTTTCTTAATTTCACTTTCAAATTTATTCATCATTAGTGTATAGGAATGCAAGAGATTTCATGCAACAATTCTGTAACGCTCAACTTTACCAAATTCATTGATTACCTCTAGTAGTTTTCTTGTAGCATCTTGGGGATTCTCTATGTATAGTATCATGTCATCTGCAAACAGTGACACCTTTACTTCTTTTCCGATTTGGATTCCTTTTATTTCTTCTACTTCTCTGATTGCTGTGCCTAAAATTTCCAAAACTATGTTGAATAATAGTGGTGAGAGTGGGTAACCTTGTCTTATTCCTTATCTTAGTAAAAATGGTTTCGGTTTTTCACCATTAAAGAAGATGTTGGCTGTGGGTTTGTCATATATGGCCTTTATTATGTTGAGGTAAGTTCTCTCTATGCCTACTTTCTGCAGGGTTTTTATCATAAATGGGTGTTGAATTTTGTCGAAAGCTTTCTTTGCATCTATTGAGATGATCATATGGTTTTTCTCCTTCAATTTGTTAATATGGTGTATCACGTTGATTGATTTGTGTATATTGAAGAATCCTTGCATTCCTGGAATAAATCCCACTTGATCATGGTGTATGATCCTTTTAATGTTGGATTCTGTTTGCTAGTATTTTGTTGTGGATTTTTGCATCTATGTTCATCAGTGATATTGGCCTGTAGTTTTCCTGTTTTGTGACATCTTTATCTGGTTTTGGTATCCAGGTAATGGTGGCCATGGAGAATGAGTTTGGGAGTGTTCCTCCCTCTGCTATGTTTTAGAAGAGTTTGAGAAGGACAGGTGTTAGCTCTTCTCTAAATGTTTGATAGAATATGTCTGTGAAGCCATCTGGTCCTGCGCTTTTGTTTGTTGGAAGATTTTTAATCACAGTTTCAATTTCAGTGCTTGTGACTGGTCTGTTCATATTTTCTGTTTCTTCCTGGTTCAGTCTCAGAAGGTTGTGCATTACTAACAATTTGTCCATTTCTTCCAGGTTGTCCATTTTATTGGCATAGAGTTGCTTGTAGTAACCTCTCATGATCCTTTGTATTTCTGCAGTGTCAGTTGTAGCTTCTCCTTTTTCATTTCTAATTGTATTCATTTGAGTCTTCTCCCTTTTTTTATTAATGAGTCTCATTAATGGTTTATCAATTTTGTTTATCTTCTCAAAGAACCAGATTTTAGTTTTATAGATCTTTGCTATTGTTTTCTTTGTTTCTTTTTCATTTATTTCTGAGCTGATATTTATGATATCTTTCCTTCTGCTAAAGTTGGGGTTTTTTGGTTCTTCTTTCTCTAATTGCATTAGGTGTAAGGTTAAGTTGTTTATCTGAGATGTTGCTTGTTTCTTAAAGTAGGATTATAGTACTGTAAACTTCCCTCTTAGAACTGCTTTTGCTGCATCTCATAGGTTTTGGGTCGTCATGTTTTCATTGTCACTTGTTTCTAGGTATTTTTTGATTTCCTCTTTCAGTGATCACTTCATTATTAAGTAGTGTATTGTTTAGCCTCCATGTGTTTGTATTTTTTACAGATTTTTTCCTGTAATTTATATCTAGTCTCATAGCATTGTGGTTGGAAAACATACTTGATACAATTTCAATATTCTTAAATTTACCAAGGCTTGATTTGTGACCCAAGATATCATCTATCCTGGAGAATGTTCCATGTGCACTGGAGAAGAATGTGTATTCTGTTGTTTTTGGATGGAATGTCCTATAAATATCAATTAAGTCCATCTTGTTTAATGTATGCTTTAAAGCTTGTGTTTCCTTAATATTTTCATTTTGGATGATCTGTCCATTTGTGAAAATGGGATGTTAAAGTCCCCTACTATGATTGTGTTACTGTCGATTTCCCCTTTTATGACTATTAGCATTTGCCTTATGTATTGAGGTGCTCCTATGTTGGGTGCATAAATATTTACAATTGCTATATCTTCTTGGATTGATCCCTTGATGATTATGTAGTGTCCTTCTTTGTCTCTTGCAATAGTCTATTTTGTCTGATATGAGAATTGCTATTCCAGCTTTCTTTTGATTTCCATTTGCATGGAATATCTTTTTTCCATCCCCTCACTTTCAGTCTGTATGTGTCCCTATGTCTGAAGTGGGTCTCTTGTAGACAGCATATATATGGGTCTTGTTTTTGTATCCATTCAGCCAGTCTGTGTCTTTTGGTTGGAGCATTTAGTCCATTTACATTTAAGGTAATTATTGATATGTATGTTCTTATTACCATTTTCTTAATTGTTTCAGGTTTGTTATTGCAGGTCTTTTCCTCCTCTTGTGTTTCCTGCCTAGAGAAGATCCTTTAGCATTTGTTGTAAAGCTGGTTTGGTGGTGCTGAATTCTCTTAGCTTTTGCTTGTCTGTAAACTTTTTAATTTCCCCCTCAAATCTGAATGAAATCCTTCTGGGTAGAGTAAACGTGGTTGTAGGTTTTTCTCCCTCATCACTTTAAATATGTCCTGCCACTCGCTTCTGTCTTGTAGAGTTTCTGCTGAAAGATCAGCTGTTAACCTTATGGGGATTCCCTTGTGTGTTATTTGTTGTTTTTCCCTTGCTGCTTTTAATATTTTTTCTTTGTATTTAATTTTTGATAGCTTGATTTATATGTGTCTTGGTGTGTTTCTCCTTGAATTTATCCTGTATGGGACTATCTGTGCTTCCTGGACTTGATTAACTATTTCCTTTCCCATATTATGGAAGTTTCAACTATAATCTCTTCAAATATTTTCTCAGTCCCTTTCTTTTTCTCTTCGTCTTCTGGGACCCCTATATTCGAATGTTGGTGTGTTTAATGTTGTCCCAGAGGTCTCTGAGACTCTACTCAATTCTTTTCATTCTTTTTTCTTTTTTCTGCTCAGCAGTAGTTATTTCCACTATTTTATCTTCCAGGTCACTTATCCGTTCTTCTGCCTCCATTTTTCTGCTATTGATCCCTTCTGGAGAATTTTTAAATTTCATTTATTGTGCTATTTGTCACTGTTTGTTTGCTCTTTAGTTCTTCTAAGTCCTTGTTCAACATTTCTTGTATTTTCTCCATTCTCTTTCCAAGATTTTGGATCATCTTTAGTATCATTATTCTGAATTCTTTTTCAGGTAGACTGCCTATTTCCTCTTCATTTGTTAGGTCTGGTGGATTTTTACCTTGCTCCTTCATCCATTGTGTTTCTCAGTCTTCTCATTTTGCTTAACTTACTGTGTTTGGGGTCTCCTTTTCACATGCTGCATGTTTGTAGTTCCTGTTGTTTTTGATGTCTGCCTCCAGTGGCAAAGGTTGGTTCGGTGGGTTGTGTAGGCTTCCTGGTGGAGGGGACTAGTGCCTGTGTTCTGTTAGATGAGGCTGGATCTTGTCTTTCTGGTGGGCAGGTCCAAGTCTGGTGGTGTGTTTTGGGGTGTTTGTGTACTTAGTATGATTTTAGGTTGCCTCTCTGCTAATGGGTGGGGTTGTGTTTCTGTCTTGCTAATTGTTTGGCATAGGGTTTCCAGTGCTGTAGCTTGCTGGTCGTTGAGTGGAGCTTGGTCTTGGCATTGTGATGGAGATCTCTGGGACAGCTTTCATTGTTTGATATTACGTGGAGCTGGGAGGTCTCTTGTGGACCAGTCTCCTGAACTTGGCTCTCCCACCTCAGAGGCACAGCCCTGATGCCTGGCTGGAGCACCAAGAGCCTGTCATCCACACGGCTCAGAATAGAAGGGGGAAAAAAATGAAATGAAAGAAAGAAGATAACATAAAATAAAGTTATTAAAATAAAAAAATTTTTTAAATTATTGAAAAAAAGTTTTAAGTAAAAAAAAGAGAGAGCAACCAAACCAAAAAACAAATCCACCAATGATAACAAGCGCTAAAAACTATACAAAAAAATCCGGACAGATCCCTAGGACAAATGGTAAAAGCAAAGCTCTACAGAAAAAGTCACACACAGAAGCATACACATACACACTCACAAAAAGAGAAAAAGGGAAAAAAATATATGTATCGTTGCTCCCAAAGTCCACCTCCTCAATTTGGGATGATTCATTGTCTATTCAGGTATTCCACCAATGCAGGGTACATCAAGTTTATTGTGGAAAGTTAATTTGCTGCTCCTGAGGCTGCTGGGAGAGATTTCCCTTTCCCTTCTTTGTTCTCATATTTCCTGGGGTTCAGCTTTGGATTTGGCCCCTCCTCTGCGTGTAGGTTACCTGAGGGCATCTATTCTTCGCTCAGACAGGAGGGGGTTAAAGGAGCAGCTGATTCGGGGGCTCTGGCGCACTCAGGCCGGGGGGAGGGAGGGGTATGGAGAGCGGGGCAGGTTGCAGCAGCAGAGCCTGGTGTGACATTGCAACAGCCTGAGGCACACCGTGTGTTCTCCTGGGAAAGTTGTCCCTGGATCTCGGGACCCTGGCAGTGGCAGGCTGCACAGGCTCCCCGGAAGGCGGGTGTGGATAGTGGTCTGTGCTCGCACACAGGCTTCTTGGTGGCGGCAGCAGGAGCCTTAGCGTTTCTCGCCCGTCTCTGGGGTCCGTGCTGATAGCCGCAGCTCGCGCCCGTCTCTGGAGCTCCTTTAAACGGCGCTCTTAATCCCCTCTCCTCTCGCACCAGGAAACAAAGAGGGAAGAAAAAGTCTTTTCCCCGGACTCCCTCCCGGCTAGCCGTGGCACACTAACCCCCTGCAGGCTGTGTTCACGCCGCCAACTGCAGTCCTCTCCCGGCGCTCCGACCAAAGCCCGAGCCTCAGCTCCCAGCCCCGCCCGCTCCGGCGGGTGGGCAGAGAAGCCTCTCGGACTGGTGAGTGCTGGTCCGCACCGAACCTCTGTGCGGGAATCTCCCCGCTTTGCCCTCCACACCCCTGTTGCTGTGCTCTCCTCCACAGCTCCAAAGCTTTCCTCCTCCGCCACCTGCAGTCTCCGCCCGCGCAGGGGCTTCCTAGTGTGTGGAAACATTTCCTCCTTCACAGCTCCCTCCCACTGGTGCAGGTCCCGTCCCTATTCTTTTGTCTCTGCTTTTTCTTTTTTCTTTTGCCCTACCCAGGTACGTGGAGAGTTTCTTGCCTTTTGGGAGGTCTGAGGTCTTCTGCCAGCGTTCAGTAGGTCCTCTGTAGGAGTTGTTCCACATGTAGATGTATTTCTGATGTATCTGTGGGGAGGAAGGTGATCTCTGCATCTTACTCTTCTGCCATCTTGAAGTTCCCCCTTAAATTTCTTTAATTGCTTTAATTCCTCTGCTCCATCCTCACCTACATCCCCAGTTAAGCCTTCACCAGCATTACTCTTTTGAAACTAAACTTGTCAAGGTCACCCTTGATTTCCATGTTGCTAAATTCAATGGCTATTCTCCATCTTCATCTTACTTAAATTCACAACAGCACTTGACACACAGGTGTTCTGTTATTCTCTGTGAAACTTTCTCTTCTTGGCTTCTAGATTACCACACTTGCCTGGTTTTCTTCCTACCTTTTAAAATGCTTCTTCTCAGTTTTTTTTTTTTTTTCTGGTTTCTCCCAGCCTCACCATCTCCCAAATATTAGAGTACCTCAGTGCTCAGCTCTTGGACCCCCTTTTTTTTCTATCTATAATCACTCTGTAGTTGATCTAGTCCAGATTCATAGCTTTAAATAGCATCCCTCTGCTGATATCATCCCAATTCTTACCTCCAATCCAGATGCCTTCCCTGATTCAGACCTATATATCTTAACAGCCTACTGGGCATCACCACTTGGATGTCTAATCAGGCCTGAAAACTTAACATCTCCAAAGCTAAGCTCTGGATCTTTCTCCAGACTAGTTTCTCTTATGCTTTTTCCATTTCAGTTAGTGTAATTTCAGTCCTTAAACTGCTAGAATAAAAATACATTGAACTCAGTCTTAACTCTTCCATTTCTCTTACAACCTTTATGTGATCCATCAGAAAATCCTGACAAATTCTTATAAAATTTGACCATTTCTCATCTCTACCATCATGTCTCACCTGTGTCATTGCAGTAACTTCCTAATTGGTGTCTTGCTTCTGTCTTTGTCCCCCTTGCCTCCCTCAAATCTATATTATCACAGCAGCCAGAGGGACCCTATAAAAGTATAAATTAGATCATATCACTCTCTGCGTATTACTCTCACTGGAGTTCCATCTTATCAGACTAAAACCCAAAGTCCTCACACTCACCTACAGGGCTCTGTGGGACCTGGCTCCTGGTTATTTCTCTTCCCACCCCTAATCTTCCCACTTCAGCTACATTGCCTAAGTGCTGTCCTTGGACATACCAGGCAGTCTTCACTTCTCATCCTTGATCTTGCTCTTTCCTCTGTCTGTCATGCTAGCTTCACATGGCTCACTTATTCACTTCCTTCATATTTTTACTCTAGTGCACCACCTCTGTGAGAACTTTCCTTATCACTTTATCTGAAAATTGCAACTATTTCCCCTGATATTTTTGTACCTATCTTCCTACCAGGATTTATTTTTCCCTTTAATATTGTCAATTTTCAACATACCTTATTTTAAACTTATTTTATCTTTTTATTTTATCTTCCGCATTAGAATATAAGCTCCCAGAAGACAATATATTTGACTGATTTGATTAATGTTGTATCTCTTGTGGCTCAAACAATGCCTGACATATAGTAAATGTTCAAGAATCTTTTGTTGAATGAATCAGTGATAGGATAGAGTCCTAAAGTTAATTTTAAATTCTGCTGTTTAGAACACTGTAACATTTGCTCAACATCTAAGTTCTACAGTATGCAAGAAACTGGGCATTAGTTGAGTTATCATACAATGTTCCCTAGCTAGCTACTGCCAGTGAGACACACTTGGAAACAATTGATTACGATACAATATTGTGAGGGTTCTAAAAGAGGAAATACATAATACAGTGGGGGAACTCAGAAGAAGGAGCAGTGATTTTGGAATTGGGGTTAATTTCACAGAAGAAATGATATTTGCATTGAGTCTATAAGAATAAATGAAAGTATGTCACAGAGAGAAAAGGGGAGAAGTATTAATAGGGAGAAGGATTAGCATATCAGATGACACAGTATAAAATAATATGGTGTGGGGGCTTCCCTGGTGGCGCAGTGGTTGAGAGTCTGCCTGCCGATGCAGGGAACATAGGTTCGTGCCCCGGTCTGGGAGGATCCCACATGCCGCAGAGCAGCTGGGCCTGTGAGCCATGGCCACTGGGCCTGCACGTCCGGAGCCTGTGCTCCGCAACCGGAGAGGCCACAGCAGTGAGAGGCCTGCGTACCACTATATATATATATATATATATATATATATATATATATATATATATATATATGGTGTGTTTGTGGAAATGAGAACAAGTTTTATGTGACAGGAATATTGGTGAGAGAGGCAGATGGGTCAAAGTAGTGAAAAATCCTATAAGCACAGTTAGGGAGCTGACATTTATTTTGTCAGTGCTAAGAAAATTTTCTGAATTGAATGTAGCCCTGGAGACTGGTAAAGGTGCAAAAGCTCATTTCTTCTCTGAGAAATTTTCTTAATGCTTTGTGGATTATAAATTGTGGTTTTCAAATGTTGTTTGGTTTCTAAGCAATTTCAGAATGGATTGGGCTACTTCAAAGTTTTGGTAGTTTCTCTCTCTCTCATTTATTTTCAAAATGTCTGACCTCTGGACATTGACATTGTAATTTACTGTTTTACCCAAACATTATATTTATGATATCCACATACACCCTGAATAAATATTGCCAGGTTATATCTCTAGCCATAACCACTCAGTAAAGTCAAGCTTGATTTTTAAGAAGAGATTGGTGACCTGGAAGAAGGCACAGGAAGTTTGCTTATCAAAAATGCAGGTGCCAGAGTCCTGGGAAAAGAAATTATAGGGGAAAAGATGACAGAATCAAGATTCAAAATTATCTTGAGCCTGAATCCTGAATGCTCAGTCCATATTAAGAAAAAAATTAAATATAGAAAAGCTTAGTGTCCTGAATTTAGGTTCAAAAATGTAACTATGTAAATCAAATTTTGGGGAGGCTTGAGCTGGCAGCTGATATGAGGCTGAGTACCAGGTACTATTCTAAGGGCTTTGAGTGTGTTAAATCATTTAATCATCATAGCATCCCTCTGAAGTAAAGGCAGTTATTCTCCTCATTCTACAGATGAGGAAACAGGCACTGAAACTTCCCCAACATCATATATCCATAGCATAGTAGAGCTGGGATTCGAACTGACATTGGTAACCACTATGCTACATGCCATGACAACATTTCATATGAAAAACTGGGGGGGGGTTTGTTTGTTTGTTTTTATTGAGAATTTTAGGGCTTGAAGGAAAATGAGAGATCAAGGTATCCATAGATTCCTAGGGTTTTCTGGACAAGGCTTTAATAGCAACCCTCAGAGAGCAATAGGGTGGGGTACTGAGTAGGCAGGGATGAAATGGGCAGAGTACAACCAGCACACTTCTATTGGTTCTGTTTCCTGTTGGAGATCCACATATGGTTTAATTTGAAGTAAGAGTTCATACAACTGAAAAAAAAGAATAGCTAAACAGTCTTGAGAAAGAACAGAGCTGGAGGAATCACACTCCCTGACTTCAGACTATACTACAAAGCTACAGTCATCAAAAGATTATGGTACTGGCACGAAAATGACACATAGATCAATGGAACAGAAATAAACCCACGCACTTATGGTCAATTAATATTTGACAAAGGAGGCAAGAATATACAATGGAGGAAAGACTGTGCTGGGAAAACTGGACAGCTACATGTAAAAGAATGAAAGTAGAACATTCTCTAAAACCATATACAAAAATAAACTCAAAATGGATTAAAGACCTAAATGTAAGACTGGTTACTATAAAACTCCTAGAGGAATATATATGCAGAACACTCTTTGACATAAATCATAGCAATATAATTTTGGATCCATCTCCTAAAGTAAAGGAAATAAAAGCAAAAATAAGCAGGAGAGACCTAATTAAACTTAAAAGCTTTTGCACAGCTTTTAATAATCAACAAAACAAAAATGAATGGGAGAAAATATGATATGACCAATATTACAGTTGATATGACCAATAAGGGACTGACATCCAACATATACTAACAGCTCATACAATTCAACATCAAAAGAACAAACACCTTGGTTAAAAAATAGGCATAAGAAATGAATAGACATTTCTCCAAAGAGCAAATGCAGATGGCCAACTGGCACATGAATAGATGTTCAATATCACTAATAATCAGGGAAATGCAAATCCAAACCACAATGAGATATCACCTCACACCTGTCAGAAAGGCTATGATTAAAAAGAACACAAATGACAAGTATTGGTGAGGATGAAGAGAAAAGGGAGCCTTTGTATACTGTTGATGGGAATGTAAATTGGTGCAACCACTGTGGTAAACAGCATGGCGGTTTCTCATAAAGCTAAAAATAGAACTTACCATATGACCCAGCAGTTCTACTCCTGGGTATATGTATGAAAAAAACAAAAACACTAATTCAAAAAGATACATGCACCCCAATGTTCATAGCAACATTATTTACAATTGCCAAGACATGGAAGCAACCTAGATGTCCATTCACAGGTGAGTAGATAAAGAAGATATCATACACACACACACACACACACACATACACACACACACACTGGAATACTACTTGGCCATAAAAAGAATGAAATTTTGCCATTTACAGCAACATGGATGGACTTGGAGGGCATTATGCTAATTGAAATAAGTCAGAGAAAGACAAATACTGTATATTATCACTTATATGTGGAATCTAAAAAATACAACAAACTAGTAAATTTAAAAAAAAGAAGCAAATTCACAGATATAGAGAACAAACTAGTGGTTACCAGTGGGGTCTGGGGAGCAAAGTAGGCATGGGAGAGTGGGAGGTACAAACTGTTGGGTGTATTATACAACAATTGTTGGGTGTATTATACAACACGGGGAATATAGCCAATATTTTGTAATAACTGTAAATGGGAAGTAATCCTAAAAATTGTATAAAATTAAAAATATATCATTGATCTTGTAGCTTAGGCTCTTATTTTGTAGATGAGGACACCATGGCCAAAGTAATGAGTATAATAAGAGCCAACAATGAAGTGGAGCTTCACAAACATAAATCCTATTTTTTTATTTGTATCATTCCATAAAAATTATTTTATTGTTGTAAGAACAAAACATGACATCTACTCTCTTTACAAATTTTTAAGTGTAAAGTACATTATTGTTGATGATAAGTAGAACGTTATACAGTATATCTTTAGAACTTATTTATCTTTAGAACGTATTTAACCGAAACTTTATGGCCATTGTTTAGTAACTCCCCATTTCCCACTCCCTAGCCACATTCCACTCTTTGATTCTCTGAATTTGACTCTTTTAGATACCTCATATAAGTGGAATCATGCAGTATTTGTCTTTCTGTGACTGACTTATTTTACTTAGCATAATGTCCTCAGGTTCATATGTGTTGTCTCATATTGCAGAATTTTATTCTTTAAAACTAAATATGTATGTATACACCACGTTTCCACTGTATGTACCACATTTTCTTTATGCATTCATCTGTCAATGGACATTTAGATTATTTATGCATCTTGGTGATTGTGAGTAATGCTGCAATGAGCATAGGAATGCTATTATCTGTTTGAGATCCTGATTTCAGTTCTTTTGGATAAATACTCAGAAATGGGATTGCTGAATCAGATGATAGTTCTATTTTTAATTTTTTGAGAACCCTCCATACTGTTTACCAAAGCAGCTGCACCAGTTTTCATTCCCGCCAGCAGTAGAAAAAGGTTCCAGTTTCTCCACATTCTTGCCAACCCTTGTTGTCTTTTGTTTTTGTTGGTAATAACCATCCTGTTATGTATGAAGTAATGTCTTATTGTGGTTTTGATTTGCATTTCCCTGATGATTAGTGACTATGAGCATTTTCCCATATACCTGTTGGCCATTTTATGTCTCCTTTGGAGAAATGTCTGTTTAAGTCAGTCAAATGTCAGTCTTTGGAATTAAGAGGGACATCATGTACCACCTACTGGGGGTGAGTGTTCCCTCTTGCACCATTTTTGGAGTACTGTACTTAATTCAGGGACTACATTTTAACTGAGCTACAAAGTGGCCCCAGAGAATGAAGTCAGGGTGTTACGGGGTCCAGAAACTTATATGGAGAATGGCTGAAGTGATTAAGGTTGTATAGCATGGAAGAGAGATAAGGGGATGCTTGATAGTTGCTTCAAATATGAAGGGTCATTGTATTCAAGAAGGAAAATTTGGGGCTTAAAAATGTTTTGGTTTCAAAATAAACATAAAAGAGTGCTTTAATATTAGAATTCCAAAACTGGAAAAGGTATCTTGTGGGGCAGTGAGGTCCCTGTCATGAGATATATTCAAACCAGTTTGTGAAAATTGTGGGGATACAATAGAAGGGGTTCCTCCAATGGTTGGAAGATTTGACAAGTTGGCTTCTAAGATTCTTTTAAATTGTAAGAATATATGAATCTAAGAGGTCCTCAGTTCAAAGGGTAAGCCATTAAATCTTTACACTCCATTTGATGTTACAAAAACCATTTTAGGTTATATTCTTTACCCAAGGTCATTTACCATAACCCTTTATATAAATCAATAGATGATATGATTTTAGCAATTCCCACCTGATCTAACAATATATCAATTTTAAATATAGAATACACATTAGATTTGGTTCATAGATCAAAGAGTTTTAGAGCTATGAGCTATAAGGTCCTTAGAGATTGTCTGGTTAAATCCTTTTATTGTAGAAATGACAAAATTGAAGCTAAGTGGCACTAAATTTACTCCTGCCTTGCCTAGCTCCCTACAGGGGCATAAGGAATTCCTTTCCTCTACAGGCTCAACCCTGTTAACTTATGAGCCAATACAAGCTAGGGCAGGGCACTTAGCAGGAGTCTGGCTCACATATGGTGAAGCATAGAATTTGTTGAATAATGATACTTACAATTTATTAAGCACCAACTCTGTACCAAACACTGATATGTGTGTCTCTCAAACAATATAAAACTTAATTCTGTGAAAGGAGGATTACTATCTTTATTTTACAGGTGAGGAAAGTGATTTATCCAAGGTCATACAGCAAGTAAGGTAGCTGACTTCAAATTCAAATCTGTAAAGGTTTGACCCCAAACCCTGTGCTCTTAGCCACTTTACATTGCCATTCAGTCATAGCCTGTACTTCTCCTACCTCACCTGGAACATTTCCTTTACTCAATAGACTGATTCTTTCTGATACAAGCATTCTCTTGGATCATGCCTCATCGTAGTACTCTTTTTGGATATAGAGTATAGAATCATCGACCTGCTCCTCAGGGCCAGTCTTGGCAGCCAGAGCATCACCATGCCTTTGAGATTGGGATTTCCACATAGTTTTCGCCTCGAGTTAGGACAAGTGAAGTAACTTACTCAAGGATATGGAGGGTAAAGGGGAGATCTGGGACCTGGATCCCAGAATTCTAATACCCAGTATAGTTCATGTTCTTCTATACTTCATTCTATTTCCTCATAAAGCCATAAATAAGATATATTTAAAAATTTTTTATATCAATCTTCAGAAACTAATACAAAGTAAAAAGCCACGAGTCATTCTCCATTGTCTTCTGGCACTGACTGCTGCTGTGAAAGTATCTGGGATAGTGTGGATTTCTAATCCCCTTATAGACAACTCAGTATTTTTCTCCCTGTATAATGTCAATGTGCAGGTTCAAGTGTTTCTCATTCATGAAGGATTTTTTAAAGTATTTATTCTGGACCATTTGGTGCATTCTATTGGTGCATTCTATTTATTATGAACACAAATTATGTATACGTTGGATCTCCTTTGTCTTCCATATCTATCAGCTTCTCTTGAATCATTTTTATAAAAGATTTCATTTTTCTCTCAGTTTCTTTATTTATATTTAGAAACTATTTAAAACTTAATTATACAGTGTGGAAGTTTCCAACTCTAATTTTGGGTTTGTGTATTTCTCCTTTCAGTTCTGTCAGTTGTTACCTCATGAATTTTGAAGTGCTGTTATTAGGTGCATGCATGTTTAGGATTGTTCTGCCTTTCTGAAGAAGTTATTATCATTAAAAAATGTCCCTCCTATGGTAATAGCCCTTATTCTGAAGTTCTCTTTTCTGATAGTTACATAACTATTTTCAATATTTTATCCTGAGTGATGCATATCTTTTTTCATTGTTTTACTTTTAACCCAATTTACTTTGATTAACATTGGCCTGATATATCTTTTTCTATTATCTTACTTTCAACCTACCTGTGTTGTTTTGTTTAAAGTGAATTTCCTATATGCAGCATGTAGTTGGGTAATTCTTTTCTTAACTCCACTCTGTTCATTTCTGTCTTTTAGTTAGTGTATTTGGATCACTTATATTTAAAGTAATTATATAGGACAACTGATATTTTCATGATAAAGAGTATCCTTATCTATGAATATGGTATAAATTTCCATTTATATAGTTCTCTATATATTCTTTCACTTTAGGCTTATATTTTCTCCATGAAAATATTGCCCATGTTTTAATATATTTATGTCTAGGTGCCTCATATATTTTATGGTATTTAAAATAATACTTTAAAAATATTTTCTGTTTATTGATGTTATATAGAGGCATAATATTTGTATATGAATTTTAGTCTAGCTACTGCCAAATTTTCTTATTAATTCTAGTAACTAGTCTGGAAAATCATTTGCGTTTTCTATGTAGATAATTATATCATCTCTGAATAATGACAATTTTGTTTCTATCATTCTAATCTTTTTAGCTTTTATTTTCATTAATACTATTTTCTGGCTATGTTCACCTCCAGTACTGAATAAGAAGTTCTTTTATTGGGAAAGCTTATCCTGTTACTAATTTTACAGAAAATAATTTGAGATGATGTTTCTTCCAGGTCTCTGGTAAGATGCTCTTTACTAGGTTTAGGGAGATATTGTGTGCATATACTGTTCAGGTCTGTTTTCAGAATTAAGTTGACACCAGTCCCATTAAGTGAACAGAAAGTCTACTATAGGTCTAAAATTGCTCTAGAGATTGGAGATATAGTGCAGAACAAAACAGATAAAAATCCTGTCCTTTGTATCTTACTGTTTCTTAAATATTTGGTAGAATTTACCTATAAAGAAGTTTGAGACCATTGTTTTCTTTGTGAAACATTGAAAAATTACTGGCCCAATGTCATTTATGGTAATTATTTTTATATTCTTTTTAAGCTAGTTTTGATAAGTTATATTTATCCAGGAATTTGTTAATTTTCTCTATATTTTAATACATATTGGCACAAAATTAGTGATAATGATCTATATTGTTTACCTCTCTTCTGTATCAGTAGTTGTATCCCTTTTTTATTTCAAATATTACTGATTTTTCTGTTAATATCTTTGTCTTGCTGTTCGAATTTTATTTTGAACATTTTTACATGGTAATATATTTACATGATTAAAATTCGGAAGGTGGAGAAAGATATGTAGTGGAAAATCTCTCTCTCATTCTTGCTTTCCTGACATCGCTACCCTCTAATAACTAATATTATCAATTTCTTGTTTATCCTTCTAGATAAGGTACAAATATATAAGTAAACACGAATATATATAAGTAAATAATTTTACATTTTCTTAAGTGGTAGAATACTATACATGCTTCTGTTCTTCTAACCTTTTGCACTTAATAGTATCTGTTGGAGATCTTTCCATATCAGGAAATAATGAGTTTTTTTCAATCTCTTTTGTGGGTGCGTGGTGTAGTCCTCTATGGATATATATAATTTATTTTACTATTTTTCTAAAAAAATTAGAGGACATAAAATTATATCCAGTGTTTTACTGCTAAAACTTTAACTGCAACAAATAACTTTGTGTATGTATCAGTTTGCATATGTATCTTGGGATAAATTCCTGGAGGTGAAATTATTGGATCAAATGGTGTAGGAAATATATTTTATTTTACTCATTTTGGTTATTCTATATGTACATATGTTATAAAATTCAAAAGAAATGAAAGGTAAGTGGTGGAAAATAAGTTTCCCTCATATTCCTTTCACCAAGTTCCCCTTACCAGTGGCAATCAGATGTATCTTTCCAGAGCTATTCTATGCATATACAACTATACTTGCATATATAGGATAAATTCTTATATGTTTCAGATTTTGTTTCAGTCTGTGGGTATCAAAGTTTTTGCTAATTCGTTGACTCAAATAAAAATCACCAGGTTTAGCAAATCCACTCATTTTAGGAATATATACTTTGTGTCTCAGTTTTCAGACTCATCCTTACGCCAGCATCCTTCAGGTCTCATCAGGACAAATGATGCCTCTCCATTGACTTTAATCATGCCCATTTGTATATGTTAGAAGGAAGGGTGCCTATTTTTATGGGATCCTCAATTTTTCTTGTCTAAACATCTCAAACATGATCAAATTTGGATAGTTTGTGTCAGTACCATCTTGGGAATACCTTGCATCCTTCTTCTGCATTAAACTTTCATTTCTTGTATTTCTCTTTCTTGCTTTACTTCCTAGTTTTGAAGCAACACACTCTTTGGTAACTTTCTGAGAAAGGGTATATAGCAGGGAAAAATTTTAGATTATCTATTTCTGGAAATATCTATACTTTTTTCCTTCTATTTAATTGGTATTGGGTGGGTACAGAAATCTAATTTAGAAAATATTTTCCTTCATAATTTTGAAGGCATTGCTCATTTTCTGCTAGTTTTCTGTATTGATGTGGAAATATCTGAAGCCACTGTGGTTCTTGATCTCATCTATGTCACTTGTTTTTCCCCTCTGTCATTTAAGGAACTTTTTTTGTCCTCAGTGGTCAGAAAGTTTACAATAATATGCCTTAGAGTGGGCTTATTATAATCCATTGTGCTCTACACTTTTAATCTAGAAAATCATGTCTCTCATTTCTGATAAATCTTGAATTATTTCATATGATATCCTCCTTTATTTTATCTGTTCTCTCTTTTTGGATGGTGGACACAGTGAAATTATTCTCTAATTTGAGGATCTTTTTTCTACTGGGATCAACTTACCCTCTTTTTACTTTATGGTTAATTTATCTCCTTTCTTGATTTTTAAAATTCTGCCATCATACATTCAATTTTGTTCCCTATATATTCCTTTTATTCTAGCATTCTGTTATTTCATCATTAAAGCCTTGTCTTTCCTTAAATCTCTTGAAGATTTTAATGATAACTTTTTCTGAAGGTTTTATTTTTTAACATCTTTATTGGAGTATAATTGCTTTACGATGGTGTGTTAGTTTCTGCTTTATAACAAAGTGAATCAGTTATACATATACATATGTTCCCGTATCTCTTCCCTCTTGCGTCTCCCTCCCTCCCACCCTCCCTATCCCGCCCCTCTAGGTGGTCACAAACCACCGAGCTGATCTCCCTGTGCTATGCGGCTGCTAGTGGGAGGTAGCTGCATAGCACATGAAGGTTTGTTTTATCTCCTTTCTGAGTAATCTCCACATTATCCAAATTGCTTTTCCATTCGCCTTCCCCCATTTCTTCAGATTTATTTGCCTTTCATATTAGAGGCTTTCCTTTTATATCTGACAATCCTTGGTTGTATGTTAATGACTGAGAGATAGAGCCTAAACATTTATTTGGAAGTTCTGAACGCATAGGTGGGGCTGTCAATTTAGAGCATCTCTGTGGGCCAAACTGTCTGTGTGTGAAACTCTTGTTAACAACTTTGTTTCTATTTTCACTAACTCCGCTTTTTAAAATAAAAAAACAATTACTTCCTTATTCCTTATATGGGTGTATTTCTTCTTTTTATTTCTGGCTTGTTAAGTGGTTTTCTTATTAACTTTCAACCCTTTCCACTTTGCTATCCTAAATATTTAAATCTATAATATTTTCTTTAAGCATCACCTTGCCTATGTCCTACAAGATTTAATGCCTGTAAGTCTCATTGCTATTCAGTTCTAAGTATTCTATAATTTCCATTAGGGGTTCTTCCTTCTTTACACATAAATTATTTAGAAATGTATATATGTGTGCATATGCACGTGCACACCCTTGTTTTCCATTCATATTCAATTTTTAAAATTGCATTGTGGTCAGAAAAATTTGGTCTTTATGATAGTAATTCTTGAAAGTATTTGGAATTTGCATGATGGCTTAGTAAGTGATGCATTTTTATAAATCTTCCCTGTGTGTTTGTTAAAAAATATGTTACCATATTGTTGGTTGCATATTCTATATATGTCTTAAAGAACCCAAGTTTGTTCACTATGTTGTGCAAATTTTTTTAACATCTTTATTGGAGTATAATTACTTTACAATGGTGTGTTAGTTTCTGCTTTATAACAAATTGAATCAGCTATACATATACATATATCTCCTCCCTCTTGTGTCTCCCACCCACCCTCCCTATCCCACCCCTCTAGATGGTCACAAAGCACGAGATGATCTCTCTGTGCTATGTGGCTGCTTGCCAAGCTATCTGTTTTACATTTGGTATTATATATAAGTGCATGCCACTCTAAGTCCATAAGTCCATTCTCTGCGTCTGCATCTTTATTCCTGTCCTGCCCATAGGTTCTTCAGAAGCTTTTTTTTTTTTAGGTTCCATATATATGTGTTAGCATACGGTATTTATTTTTCTCTTTCTAACTTACTTCACTCTGTATGACAGTCGCTAGGTCCATCCACCTCACTACAAATAACTCAGTTTCATTTCTTTCTATGGCTGAGTAATATTCCATTGTATATATGTGCCACATCTTCTTTATCCATTCATCTGTCGATGGACACTTAGGTTGCTTCCATGTCCTGGCTATTATAGAGTTGCACTGAACATTGTGATACATGACTCTTTCTGAATTATGGTTTTCTCAGGGTATATGCCCAGTAGTGGGATTGCTGGGTCATATGGTAGTTCTATTTTTAGATTTCTAAGGAACCTCCATACTGTTCTACATAGTGGCTGTTTCAATTTACAGTCCCACCAACAGTTCACGAAGGTCCCCTTTTCTCCATATTTATTGTTTGTAGATTTTTTGATGATGGCCATTCTGACTGGTGTGAGGTAATACCTCATTGTAGATTTGATTTGCATTTCTCTAATGATTAGTGATGTTGAGCATCCTTTCATGTGTTGGCAATCTGTATATCTTCTTTGGAGAAATGTCTATTTTGGTCTTCTGCCCATTTTTGGATTGCGTTGTTTGTTTTTTTGATATTGAGCTGCATGAGCTGCTTGTACATTTTGGAGATTAATCCTTTGTCAGTTGCTTCCTTTGCAAATATTTTCTCCCATTCTGAGGGTTGTCTTTTCGTCTTGTTTGTGGTTTCCTTTGCTATGCAATAGTTTTTAAGTTTCATTAGGTCCCATTAGTTTATTTTTGTTTTTATTTCTATTTCTCTAGGAAGTGGGTCAAAAAGGATTTTGCTGTGATGTATGTCATAAAGAGTTCTGCCTGTGTTTTCCTCTAAGAGATTTATAGTGTCTGGCCTTACATTTAGGTCTTTAATCCATTTTGAGCTTATTTTTGTGTATGGTGTTAGGGAGTGTTCTAATTTCATTCTTTTATATGTAGCTGTCCAGTTTTCCCAGCACCACTTATTGAAGAGGCTGTCTTTTCTCCATTGTATATTCTTGCCTTCTTTATCAAAGATAAGGTGACCATATGTTCGTGGGTTTATCTCTGGGCTTTCTATCCTGTTCCATTGATCTATATTTCTGTTTTTGTGCCAGTACCATACTGTCTTGATTACTGTAGCTTTGTAGTATAGTCTGAAGTCCAGGAGCCTGATTCCTTCAGCTCCGTTTTTCTTTCTCAAGATTGCTTTAGCTATTCGGGGTCTTTTGTGTTTCCATAAAAATTGTGAATTTTTTTGTTCTAGTTCTGTGAAAAAAGCCATTGGTAGTTTCATAGGGATTTTATTGAATCTGTAGATTGCTTTGGATAGTATAGTCACTTTTACAGTGTTGATTCTTCCAGTCCAGGAACATGGTATATCTCTCCATCTATTTGTATCATCTTTAATTTCTTTCATCAGTCTCATAGTTTTCTGCATACAGGTCTTTTGTCTCCTTAGGTAGGTATATTCCTAGGTATTTTATTCTTTATTTGCAATGTTAAATGGAAGTGTTTCCATTAATTCTCTTTCAAATTTTTCATCATTAGTGTATAGGAATGCTAGAGATTTCTGTGCATTAATTTTGTATCCTGCTACTTTACCAAATTCATTGATTAGCTCTAGTAGTTTTCTGGAAGCACTTTTAGGATTCTCAATGTATAGTATCATGTCACCTGCAAACAGTGACAGCTTTACTTCTTCTTTTCCAATTTGGATTCCTTTTATTTCTTTTTCTTCTCTGATTGCTGTGGCTAAAACATTCCAAAGCTATGTTGAATAAGAGTGGTGAGAGTGGGCAACCTTGTCTTGTTCCTGATCTTAGTGGAAATGGTTTCAGTTCTTCACCATTGAGAACAATGTTGACTGTTGGTTTGTCATATATGGCATTTATTGTGCTTAGGTAAGTTCCCTCTATGCCTACTTTCTAGAGGGTTTTTATCACAAACGGGTGTTGAATTTTGACAAAAGCTTTTTGTGCATCCATTGAGATGATCATATGGTTTTTCTCCTTCAGTTTTTAATATGGTGTATCACATTGATTGATTTGCATACATTGAAGAATCCTGCATTCCTGGGATAAACCTCACTTGATCATGGTGTATGATCCTTTTAATTGCTATTGGATTCTGTTTGCTAGTATTTTGTTGAGGACTTTTTCATCTATGTTCATCAGTGATATTGGCCTGTAATTTTTCTACTTTGTGACATCTTTGTCTGGTTTTGGTATCAGGGTGATGATGTCCTCGTAAATTGAGTTTGGGAGTGTTCCTCCCTCTGCTATATTTTGGAAGAGTTTGAGAAGGTTAGGTTTTAGCTCTTCTCTAAATGTTTGATAGAATTTGACTGTGAAGCCATGTGGTCCTGTACTTTTGTTTGTTGTAAGAATTTTAATCACAGTCTTAATTTCAGTGTTTGTGATTGGTCTGTTTTTCTATTTCTTCCTGTTTCAGCCTCAGAAGGTTGTGCTTTTCTATGAATTTGTTCATTTCTTCCAGGTTGTCCATTTTATTAGCATATAGTTGCTTGTAGTAATCTCTCATGATCCTTTGTATTTCTGCAGTGTCATTGTTACCTCTCCTTTTTCATTTCTTATTCCAGTGATTTAAGTTTTCTCTCTTTTATTTCTTGATGAGTCTGCCTAATGGTTTATCAATTTTGTTTATCTTCTCAAAGAACCAGCTTTTAGTTTTATTCATCTTTGCTATCATTTTCTTCATTTCTTTCTCATTTACTTCTGATCTGATTTTTATGATTTCTTTCCTTCTGCTAACTTTGAGGTTTGTTTGTTCTTCTTTCTCTAATTGCTTTAGGTGTAAGGTTAGGTTGGTTATTTGAGAGTTTTCTTGTTTTTTGAGGTAGGATTGTATTGCTATAAACTTCCCTCTTAGAACTGCTTTTGCTGCATCCCTTAGATTTTGGGTTGTTGTGATTTCATTCTCGTTTGTTTCTAGGTATTTTTTTATTTCCTCTTTGACTTTTTCAGAGATGTCTTGGTTATTAAGTAGTGTATTGTTTAGCCTCCATGTGTTTGTATTTTTTACAGATTTTTTTCCTGTAATTGATATCTAGTCTCATAGTGTTGTGGTTAGAAAAGGTACCTGATGCGATTTCAATTTCCTTAAATTTACCAAGGCTTGATTTGTGACCCAAGATATGATCTATCCTGGAGAATGTTCCATGAGCACTTGAGAAGAAAGTTTATTCTGTTGTTTTAGGATGGAATATCCTATAAATATCAATTAAGTCCATCTTGTTTAATGTATGCTTTAAAGCTTGTGTTTCCTTATTTATTTTCATTTTGGATGATCTGTCCATTTGTGAAAGTGGGGTGTTAAAGTCCCCTGCTATGATTGTGTTACTGTCGATTTCCCCTTTTATGGTTGTTAGCATTTGCATTATGTATTGAGGTACTCCTATGTTGGGTGCATAGATCTTTAAAATTGTTATGTCTTCTTGGATTGATCCCTTGATGATTATGTAGTGTCCTTCTTTGTCTCTTGTAATAGTCGTTGTTTTAAAGTCTATTTTGTCTGATATGAGAGTTGCTACTCCAGCTTTCTTTTGATTTCCATTTGCATGGAATATCTTTTTCCATCCCCTCACTTTCAGTCTGTATGTGTCTCTAGATCTGAAGTGGGTCTCTTGTAGACAGCATATGTATGGATCTTGTTTTTGTATGCATTCAGCCAGTCTGTGTCTTTTGGTGGGTGCATTTTTTCCATTTACATTTAAGGTATTTATTGATATGTATGTTCTTATTACCATTTCCTTAATTGTTTGGGGTTTGTTATTGTAGGTCTTTTCCTTCTCTTGTGTTTCCTGCCTAGGGAATTTCCTTTAGCATTTGTTGTAAAGTTGGTTTGGTAGTGCTAAATTCTCTTAGCTTTTGTTTGTCTGTAAAGGTTTTAATTTTTCCATCTAATCTGAATGAGATCCTTGCTGGGGAGAGTAATCTTGGTTGTAGGTTTTTCCCTTTCATCACTTTAAATATGTCATACCACTCCCTTCTGGCTTGTAGGGTTTCTGCTGAAAGATCAGCTGTTAACCTTATGGGGATTCCCTTTTATGTTATTTGTTGTTTTTCCCCTTGTGCTTTTAATATTTTTTCTTTGTATTTAATTTTTGATAGTTTGATTAATATGTGTCTTGGCATTTTTCTCTTTGGATTTATCCTGAATGGGACTCTCTGTACTACCTGGACTTGACTGTTTCTTTTCCCATTTTAAGGCAGTTTTCAACTATAATCTCTTCAAATATTTTCTCAGTCCCTTTCTTTTTCTCTTCTTCTTCTGGAACCCCTATAATTCAAATGTTGGTGCATTTAATGTTTTCCCAGAGGTCTCTAAGACTTTCCTCAATTCTTTTCATTCTTTTTTCTTTATTCTGCTCTGCAGTAGTTATTTCCACCTTTTTATCTTCCAGGTCACTTATCCGTTCTGTTGTGTGTTCCCTTCTTGCTAGTTGTTTGGCATAGGGTGTCTAGAACTGTAGCTTGCTGGTTGTTGAGTGGAGCTGGGTCTTAGCATTGAGATGGAGATCTCTGGGAGACCTTTCACCATTTGATATTACGTGGAGCTTGGAGGTCTCAGGTGGACCAATGTCCTGAACTCGGCTCTCCCACCTCAGAGGCACAGGCCTGACACCTGGCCGGAACACCAATACTCTGTCAGCCACATGGGTTTTTCTTGTGTGTCACAGTCCAGAGGAAAATGGTGTGACAGTAGATGTCATTATGGTGTTCTAGATACCCTCCTTTGAGTCAAGGGCAATGAGAAAGAGGAAAATCCATAGCATCCATGGTGTCGCTGGCAAAGCCCATCGTGTCCCCGGGAAAAATGTGATGGAATCTAGGTAATAAAGTCTACCTTCTTTTGTGCCCAAATATTTCATACCATTACTATCAGTTTCTGAGAGAGGTGTGTTAAAATTTCCCAGTAACACTGTAGATGTTTTTTTCTTGTGGTTCTTTTATTTTTTTGCCTTATGAATTTTAAACTATTTTATTGCGTATATTCAAATGTAAAATTATATCTTTCTGGAGAGGTGAACTGTTTTACCATTATGAAATGATTCTTTTTCTCTGGTAATGCCTTTGCTTTAAAGTTTATTTTGGCCTGATATGAACATAGTTATGTTATTTTTCTTTTCCTTAATGCTTGTATCTTTTTTTTTTTTTTTTTTTGCGGTACGCGGGCCTCTCACTGTTGTGGCCTCTCCCATTGTGGAGCACAGGCTCCGGACGCGCAGGCTCAGCGGCAATGGCCCACGGGCCCAGCCGCTCCGCAGCATGTGGGATCCTCCCGGACCGGGACACGAACCCGCGCCCCCTGCATCGGCAGGCGGACCCTCAACCACTGCGCCACCAGGGAAGCCCCAATGCTTGTATCTTATATATAATTTTTCTGTGTTTATACTTTTAACTTTTTTTGTGTCTTTATGTTTTTTGTATATCTCTTATAAACACCACAGAGCTTAAAAATCCTGTCTGACAATCTATGCCTTTTAACCAGATAGGTTAATTTTATTTATTGTAATTACTGATATATTTAGCTTTATTCTGTTTTATTTTATGCTTCCTGTTTTTAGGGGGAAAGTGTTATGTCCTTTTCCCCTCTTTTCTTTCCTTTATTTGAATTGATTCAAGTTTTTTTTTCTTTTTACTGTTTTCAAAGATATTAATTTTATTCCATTTTTTCAGTGATTACCTTTGAAATTTTTAAAATGTATTCATAACACAATATAAAGTTAATTAATAGTTTTACTTTTCTTCCCTGCAAATATAAGATCTTAGAATTGTTCAATTCTAACCACCGCTAACAAGTGTCTACATGACCATCCTTTTAGTGTCTATTAGATCATAAATTAGACACTTTAATATTGTTTTATAGATTCAGCTTTTATTTAAAGTTATCTATATATTTACTTCTTTAGAATTTTTATTTATTTATTTATTTGGCTGCATTGGGTCTCAGTTGCAGTGTGTGGGATCTTTCATTGCAGCATGTGGGCTCCTCATTGCAGGGCACAGTCTTCTCTCTAGTTGTGGTGCACGGGCTCTCTAGTTTTGGTACACAGGCTCCAGAGTGCACAGGCTCAGTAGTTGTGGCATATGGGCTGTCTAGTTGTGGCACACAAGCTCTAGAGTGGGCGGGCTCAGTAGTTGCAGTGCACAGCCTCAGTCATTGTGGCACGTGGGCTTAGTTGCCCTGTGGCATGTGGGATCTTTGTTCCCTGACCAGGGATCGACCCCACATCCCCTGCATTGGAAGGCAGATTCTTAACTACTGGACCACCAGGGAAGTGCCTATATTTACTTTTTATTTCACTCCTATTCCTTCCTGAATGTCAGAGCTCCTTTCTGCTATTTTCTTTCTTCTTGAGATGCATATTTTTGAATTTTCTTTAATACAGGTCTAATAGTGGTAAACTCAGATTTTTATAGCTGAAAATATCTTTATCTCATCTTTGTTCCTGAGATATAGCTTAATATTAATGTACAAATTTAAGTTAATACAGTAAAATCCTAACATAATACAATAAGCCTGAGCCCAAATATTTATATTTATAAAATGCAAGTTCACATTATTTTAGGGTTGAAATGACTTGGTTGAACCTAGCTGGCTGGAAGTTCCCAAGTTTTAGCCATATGACCCAAATCTGTCTGTATTCCAACATTAGTTAGGCACAGTCTTGTTGCCTTCATGTATATTTCAGCTTCAATATTGATGGGGACAATTCTGGGTTCAATGTCTGGCTGAGATTTCCAAGAGAGTAACAGTGTTTCTAACGATCTCCTAGTTAGTTGGGGAGATTGGGATTCATCTTTTTTTCACTCTCCCCACCTCTTTAACCTTTAATCTATATAAGGTAAGAAACTGAGCCAGACAAGGAGCCTATCTTCCATTGTATTACATATGTATTACACATTATTGCATGAGATTTTACTGTACTTATTTTGTGTCATTACTTAAGGAAAACTGAAATATTATACTGTCTCCTGGCTTCACTGCTGCTGTTGAGATGTTAGCTGTCAATTTAATTATTATGACTATGCAAGTAATTACTCTTGTCTCTGATTGCTTTTGAGGTCTACAATTTATCTTTGGTGTCCTGCAGTTTTACTATGATGAATCTTGGAATTGTTGAGATTCCTAAAATGAGGTTTTTTGTCTTTCAGCCATTCTGGAGAATTCTCGTCCATTGGCTTTTAAATATTGTCTCTTTTACCTTCTAGTTTCAGTGTCCTTCTGAAACTTTGATTAAATCTATATTTGACCCTCTGACTCTATAGTCTTGAATTTATTAGTTTTCCTTAATATTTTTTAAATATCTCTGAGCAGAATTCTCCATTTTTCTTATTCTCCACTTCTCTCTTGGATATATTTCAATTCTTTCATTGATTTTTTAAAAATTGAGGTATAATTAACATACAATAAAGTGCACAATTATTATGTATTTAGTTTATGAGTTTAGGCAATACAGCCGTCTAACAGCCAACCGTAATAAACTAGAAAACATTGCCATTACCCCAGGAAGTTTCCTGGTGCCTCTTTCTAGTCACTTGCATTGAGCTTCGCACTTATTTCATTGTTTATTTCAATAAGTTGTATTTGGTTGTTTTTCAGATCCACCTGTTCATGTTTGATAGTCTACTGCCCCTTATTTTATAAATTCTTTTCTCTAATTCTTTAAACATACTAAAAATAGTTATTTCATAATCCTCTGTCTGATAATTCCAATATCTGGAGTCTGTTTTATTGTTGTCACTATTGTTTCTAGCTGATTTTCACAAAAATCTTAACTCTGAGTTTTGTGACCTTTATTGTGAACTCATATTTATTGCGACACGCTCTGTGGGAGATTTATGAGGCCTGAATTGAAGGACCTTTTTTCCCCCAGAACATTTTGTTTGCTTTTATTGTTTTATAGTATTTTATTTGAACTCTTTTCTCCTTTGAACATATGTATCAAAATTTTAATTATTATTTAGCAAGAGACAGATTAGTTGTGTATAAGTTTTTGAAGATAAGTAGAAGAATTACGTATTTAAAATAATATTTCCTCTCTTTTGGTGACTCCTCTTTGGAAGCATAATATCTTCCACATGTTTTTGTTCATACTCCTTTACTTAATTATTTGTTTTGCTCTGGGAATCATAGCTGCCCACAGTTTTCAGCTTTTAAGACGTTGGTTTGGCTTAGAATAAGTTCTCAGTAAGTTCTGGTGATCACGTCATCTTCACCTTGTTTCACCCCAGTGATCTCCCTTGGCTAGGGGTTAAGGTCAGAGATGTCAGCATTGTTTCTTCTTAAATTTTTCCTCCCGAGTACTTTAACATTCATCTTCTTCTCCCCAAAATTGTTGCGCAGTGGTTTATTAACCAGCCTTTCCTAGATACTTCCTTTTAAGGATCTTATTGAAGAACTGAGGAGCTATGTCAGCTCCTAGAATCTTCCTTCATCTTAGTCCAGATTTCTCAATATTAGGCAATATGCCTCATTGTTTATAGCTATTTGCTTATTTTATAGACAGAGTTTTAAAAAATTCTCTTTTTGTTGTTGTTGTGACTTTAGAAAGAGCCTTGTGGTGTATAAATGCCCTTACTCTGCCAGCTTTACATGGAGATCCCCTTATAATGTTTACCAGCTCAAAAGTTAATCAAAATGAAGTAACCAGTTTGGGAACAAGAACCATGGGAAAAGCCAAAGGATTAAAGTTTGTTGGATTATTTTCATAGCTGTCTTACCTCTTCCCTGAAGTCACTTATCTCCTCTTAACTAACAAAAAATAATTGATAACATGTTGACCAACCTATGTGTAGACTGGCCAAGTCAGATCATCCTGGTTTGCTTTGGTATATATCTCTGAGGCAGAGAAGGCAAACTTTAAACCAAAATTCATGCCTGTCCTTCCATATTATTGAGTTGTCCCTGTAAAGCAGGTTCATATCTAGAAATTCTAGTTCCCAGTTCTTCTGCACCTGGGGAGGCCATTTGGCTGGTGCTCTCCAACTGGAGTATAAACAGAAATAATGATGCCACTTCAAGGCCAAGGATATTAAGAAGAAGTGTGGCTTTTGGGCCTCCTATTTTTCCCATCTGCCAGAGTAGAACATATGGCTTCAAGGTTCCAAAGGAATAACAAGGCCATAAGATGGGTCTTTCAATCATCAAATGGAGAAAAGCAGCCTATCTACCAGGAACACCCACATTGGAATGCTATTTAAGTGAAAAATATACATACTTTTATTTTTTGAGGGTACTGAAATATTGGAATTGATTTGTTAAAGCATTACCCTAACTTACATAGTCTTAAGTATTCATTTGAAAAGACCTATTCCCTTTCTTGGAGAGTCAAAAACACTAGGAAATCACACTAGATATTTCATGCTGCATGTTTCTAAGTATATCAAGGCCTTCCATCATCTTTAATGCTCATCCAATTTTGAGTCCTTGAATGAAGTTTCCCTCTGACACATGGCTTTATATAATGACATGTACCTCTTTAAGGTTTTATTTTATTTTATTTTATTTTATTTTATTTTATTTTTATATTGCCTGGGAGATGTTTTCCTAATATAGTAGTTAAGGAAGTACATTCCTATGCAGTCCACAATATTTCTATGTAAGTGCAGGAATGCAGCTTATCTTCCACTTGAAACATTTTACAAAATACATTTTTTCTTTTTCTTTTTTTTTTTTTTGCGGTACGCGGGCCTCTCACTGTTGTGGCCTCTCCCGTTGTGGAGCACAGGCTCCGGACGTGCGGGCTCAGCGGCCATGGCTCACGGGCCCAGCCGCTCCGCAGCATGTGAGATCCTCCCGGACCGGGGCACGAACCCGTGTCCCCTGCATCGGCAGGCGGACTCTCAACCACTGCGCCACCAGGGAAGCCCCTCCCAGCCAAATACATTTTTAAAATCCCAGAACTCCTAGATATTTTATGTCTGCTATCTTTCTTTGTACCAAAAGTTCTTTTTCTTTCATTTCTTCCTGAGACTTGATCCATGGTATAGAGCTATGATCTTGAATCCTGCAGTGTTCTCTTTCAAGGGTTTTGCTGAAACATGATGTTTTTCTTACTTTCATCCCAGTTCTGAAGTGAGTGCATGGTGGATCCCTGGCAAAGATCTTTCTACCCATATAATAATAGCTTATCATGACAGTTCTAGGAGAGGATAATCTGACTATTAGTCAATTGTGGACTCTTGCTGTAATTGGATATAAATAAAGGGTTTCAGAGAGCTGGTCAGATCCCAGGCTCACAAATTAGTGCAGGTAGGAAAAGAAGAGGAGCTAGGAACCTCACTAGCTGGTGGAGGTGGGAGGGCCATTGGACTCTATCTTACATTCCAGACTCTTCCTGCTGTCACTGCTCACATAAGACTCTGTGTCCTAGAAAGCGAAGCACAGAATGGATTGTGTGACAGCAGCCAAGAATTTTTTTATATGCCTTTACGGAGTGACTGAGTAAGCGTGGTTTACTGTTCTTGGCACAAAGACTTAGCAGGTGCAAATAGATGAAACTGGAGAATTTGTCCTGAGAATGACAGAGGGGACTGGCAGTGCTTGGCACAGACAGACTTAGAAGGCTAGTGGTTCTGCTGTGCCCTGGCCGTTTGTCTTGATGGCTCTCCTTGGAGCAGCTAAAATGACACAAGTGCTCCCTAGAACTGGTGTGAAGGAAGTCTATGCTCGCTCTTGCCTCCTTCAGGTTTATGGAGGGGCTACCCATTCCTTCATTTTAAAGTTTCAACTGCTCGATTCATGTATCTCTCATCTTGAAGCATTTCCCACTGGTTTGACAAGGCACAGGGTTAATTAAAGCTGCAGAAAGAGGTAGGCTTTTGGGCTGTTCCTCACAGCTGGGCTGGGAGGCCGCAGTCTGGCCAGTTTGAGCACAAACTTGGAGAGCCTCCCAACTGGAATGGAATCAAAGACTTCTGTGGCCTCAGGTTTGTTTACTTTTGGTATTATCCAGGGTTTTCTGGCCCTCTGGTTGTTTGAGAGACAAGAGGCTCTGAATGGCTCTGACCCAGAGTCAGTTTTAGCACTGGGAGGAATTACATGCAAGTGAGATGAGCAACATACTGGTTGTTTACCCTGAAACACACAGGGGGTGAGGGCTGGGCCAGCTGTCTGAGACATCCCCTGAAACCCCCAGTGCAGCTGGATTTTCCCCTCCCTTGTGCCAAGCAGACCTATCATTACTAGAT